>NC_059330.1:4010000-5462500 GCF_018350155.1 Leopardus geoffroyi
TCCCCAGCGGGCAGGACCAGAGATGGTGTCGTTTCAGGACAGAATTGAATTGTCCCTCCCAAATGCCAAGTAGGCCTCTGGAGAGAAACCCTGACAGCTTGGGAACTTCATCCTTCCAGTAGCCCTAGTTATGGGATGTGGGAATGGGGAAGGCATTTGGACCAAAAGGGCTGGATCCAAGGAATATTGAAGGGGACTGCATCTTCTGTAATCGGGGACAGGTGTCAGGAGAAGCTCTCCAAGAAGGATGTAAAAACACCTTACTTCTGCAAGTTTTTAATTTTTTTTTTAACGTTTATTTTGAGACAGAGACAGAGCATGAATGGGGGAGGGGCAGAGAGAGAGGGAGACACAGAATCAGAAGCAGGCTCCAGGCTCTGAGCCATCAGCCCAGAGCCCGAGGCGGGGCTCAAACTCACGGAGCTCGAGATCATGACCTGAGCTGAAGTCGGACGCTTAACCGACGGAGCCACCCAGGCGCCCCTGCAAGTTTTATAAAAATAAAACCATGTATGTGATGGGGCACCTGGGTGGCTCAGTCAGTGGAGCATCGGACTCTTGATTTCGGCTCAGGTCATGATCCCAGAGTTGTGGGATTGAGCCCCACGTCGGGCTCCGTGCTGAATATATGGAGACTGCTTCAGATTCTCTCTCTCCCTCTGCCCCTCCCCTGCTCGCTCTCTCTCTCTCTCTCTCTGTCTCTCTCTGTGTGTCTCTCTGTTAAATAGGAAAAAAAGAAAGCAAGACCATGTGAAAAAATTGCTGGGGTCTTACGCAGAAGCCCCTCAGGTGAATAAGGGCTCCCCTCAGGTGGATAAGGGGTCCCAGGACTTCAGCTTTACGATCGAGGTGCTTTTGATGATTGATTTTCTCTACGACTTTTATTGGGCCTTCCAAGTTTTCCTTGTCACTTGAAGTACTTTCCAGGTACTACATTATTTCCACTTTTATTTCCTCTTTAAAAGTTATCTGGGAGTTTCAAGCGTTTATGATTTGGGGGTCTCCCTGTAACTCTCTCTAATTTTGCGGATGGTGAGCCAAGAATGTGGTTTTCCAAAAGCATTCCCTTTTTGTGATACAGTAAGTACATGATTATTTTGTCGATGTTCTTTGCACGCGTGGAATCATGTCGACTGTGCCTTTGTGAGGTCGTAGCTCTTAAATCAGGTGAGTCGTTTTTTGGATTCAGTTCACTTTGTCTCTACGTTGACCTTATCGAGGACCGCCTCGCTAGGAAGGAGGCATATTTGGCACCCTCTGTATGGCTGTATTTTTATGCCACGGACTTGAGTAATTTCTGCTTTATATGGTTTGCTGCCTTGTTAATAGATGTCTGAAGCTGACGACTGTTAGGTCTTCTTTATAAATTGTCTGTCCTCCTTGTAACGTGGCTCTTTATCTTAAGTTCTTTTAATCTTAAATTCTACCTTGTTCGAGATTAATCATGCCACCCCTTCCTCCTTTCTTTTTGTTGGCACTGGCCTGGTATCATTTTGTTGTTCTCTTTTGCTTTATGAATTTTTCTCTTACAGTTACTTTTAAGTGGTTTCTGGTAAACACTATGTTTTGGGGTTTTTTTTGTTTTTTGTTAACGTTTATTTATTTTTGAGGGAGAGAGAGAGACAGAGCATGAGCAGCGGAGGGGCAGAGAGAGAGGGAGACACAGAATCGGAAGCAGGCTCCAGGCTCCAAGCCATCAGCCCAGAGCCCAACGCGGGGCTCGAACTCACGGACCGCGAGATCGTGACCTGAGCTGAAGTTGGATGCTCAACCGACTGAGCCACCCAGGCGCCCCAATATGTTGTGGTTTTATTATTATTATTATTATTATTATTATTATTATTATTATTGAATGTCAAAATCAAGAGCCTGTCTTAACAAGGGGAGCATTCAGCCCATCTGTTTTTTTTTTAATTTTTTTTTTTTTTTTAATATTTATTTTTGAAAGAGACAGACAGAGTGTAAGTGGGGAAGGGGCAGAGAGAGAGGGAGACACAGAATCTGAAACAGGCTCCAGGCTCTGAGCTGTCAGCACAGAGCCCGATGTGGGGCTGGAACTCGGGAACAGCGAGATCATGACCTAGTTCGAAGTAGGACGCTTAACCTACTGAGCCACCCAGGCGCCCCAGTCCATCCGTTTTTAATGTAACTGATGAGGTTTTGGGGTGATAGGGCATCCAGATCCGATGGCCAGGAAAGAATTCTTGAAGACATCTTTGGTGCAAAAATGGTGATTTTATTAAAGCATGGAGACAGGACCCGCGGGCAGGAAGAGCTGTCCCAGACCCTGTGGAGAGAAGGGTTATACATTTGGGAGTTGGGGGAGGTCAGGTCCAAGGGAAGTTTCCAGTGAGATTTTCATATGCTAACGACTCACAGGATCCTGGAGGCCTGGCTATGGTCATGCTAAGGTGGTTTTTGCCTCTAGCAGAGCCTGGGGAATATCTCACACATCCCACCTGCCAGGAGGGCTGATGGGGGGGGGGGGGGGGGTGGGTTGCTATCTTGTATTTTGTCCTCAGCCCACCTCAGCCTCCCTCATCAGTAACAACCCTAAACTTGATTTTGTTTCGTTAAAACACTTTTTTATTATTGTTTCTTTTTTTTCCTTTTTCCTTGTTTTTTACTGAGTCGATCTCATTGGTCTTTGCTCTCTCTTTTTTTCCCCCTTTGTTTGGAAGTTCTGTTCTTTTCCATCTTGGGTTTTTTTGTTTTTTTTTAATTAATTAATTTTTTAAATTTACATCCAAGTTAGATAGCATATAGTGAGTGCAATAATGGTTTCAGGAGTAGACTCCAGTGATTCATCCCCTACGTATAACGCCCAGGGCTCATCCCGACAATTGCCCTCCTCAATGCCCCTCCCCCATCTAGCCCATCCCCCCACCCACAGCCACCCCAGCCATCCTCAGTTTGTTCTCTGTATTTAAGAGTCTCTTAAGTTTTGTCCCCCTCCCTGTTTTTATATTATTTTTGCTTCCCTTCCCCTATGTTCATCTGTTTTGTATTTTATTTACTTATTTATTTTAATGTTTATTTATTTTTGAGAGAGAGAGAGACAGGGTGTGAGCGGGAGAGGGTTAGAGAGAGAGGGAGACACAGAAACCCAAGCAGGCTCCAGACTCTGAGCTGTCAGTACAGAGCCCGACGCAGGGCTCGAACTCATGAACAGTGAGATCATGACCTGAGCTGAAGTCAGACGGTCAACCACTAAGCCACCCAGGCACCCCTGTCTGTTTTGTATTTTAAATTCCACCTATGAGTGAAGTCCTGTGGTATTTGTCTTTCTCTGATGGACTAGCTTAGCATTAATTGTTACTTATCCTTCCCAATGTGTAAATGCATTTTCCTATTATATGGATATGAGAAGCCAGACTATTCCCTTCATGCCTGCCTGCTGTCCTTCCCCCCAGCAAGATGTCTCCACGTTATCCCTCCCACCCCCACCCCTGCAAAGCGAGTGCTTTGAAATGCTTTTAGTGTCCCTCTGGTCTGTTTTATTTTTTAATCTTCCTTCCTTCCTTCCTTCCTTCCTTCCTTCCTTCCTATTATTTATTTTTGAGAGAGACAGAGCACGAGCAGGGGAGGGGCAGAAAGAGAGGGAGACACAGAATCAGAAGCAGGCTCCAGGCTCTGAGCTGTCAGCACAGAGCCCAACGCGGGGCTCGAGCCCACAAACCGTGAGATCATGACCTGAGCAGAAGTTGGATGCTTAACTAACTGAGCCACCCAGGAGGCCGTATTTATTTTTTTAAAGTTTATTTATTTTGAGAGAGAGAGAGAGAAAGCGTGAGTTGGGCAGTGGGGAGGTGGGGGGAGGCGGGGTTGGGCAGAGAGAGAGAATCCCAAGCATGCTCTGCACTAGTCAGCGCTGAGCCCGACCCGGGGCTTGAACTCACAAACTGTGAGATGACCTGAGCCAAATTTGGACGCTTAACTGACTGAGCCCCACGGGTGCCCCTGGTCTGTTTTAGAACCTCCCCTCCCCCCACCTGGATCCCAAGCTCTCAGCTTCTCTGAGAGGGTTTCAGGCTCTGAGTGCCGTGCCTTTCCAGATCCCAAACATGCTCACGTCACTGCATATTCCCCGTCCTGGGACCACCTGCCCTGTTGCAGGTGGATGGTCCCCCTATGGCAGCCTCCATTGAACACCCCCCGTCTGTCTTCTTTCTGTCCCCCTCTGTCTTGAGGTCTGGGTTCTGATTCTTTAGTGTCTGGTCAGAGTTCTTTTCAGGGATGGGGGATGCGTGGCCACAAATATTTACTTTTACCGGGGAGCGAATGGCAGCTTGGCTGGTTGGAGGGCTCTTGGACTGAAGTCCTTCCTTCTCTCTCTGGTGTCTGTAGATGTTTTCCCACGGTCTGCCAAGCCCCAGGGTTGCAGGTGAGAAGTGCTTTTTTTTTTTTTTTTTTTTTTTTTTTTTTCCTTTTTTCATGTGAGAGTCACTTGTCCTTTCTGTCTGGAAGCTTTTGAGAATTTGTGGTTGACCTTGGAATTTAGAAACAACACTAGTATATGCCTGGGTCTGTGTTTTTGTTCATCAACCCTTCCTAGAACCCCCAGAACCTTTCAGACCACAGAGGCAGGCTTCCTTTCTTTTTTCCTTTCTTTTCTTTTCTTTTCTTTTCTTTTCTTTTCTTTTCTTTTCTTTCTTTATCTTTCTTTCTCTTCCTTCCTTTCTTCCTTCTTTCCTTCCTCTCTCCTTTCCTTTTTCTTTCTCTCCTTCCTTCCTTCCTTCCTTCCTTCCTTCCTTCCTCCTTCCTATTTATTTTTAATTTAAAAATTTTGTTTAAATCCAAGTTAGTTAATATATAGCGTAATAATGATTTCAGGAGTAGAATTTAGTGATTCATCACTTACATATGACACCCTGTGCTCATCCCAACAAGTGCCTTCTTTACTACCCAGCCCCCACCCGCCTCCCCTCCAGCAATCCTCAGTTTTGTTCTCTGTATTTAAGAGTCTCTTATGGTTTGCCTCCCGCTCTATTTTTATCTTATTTTTCCTTCCATCCCCTATGTTCATCTGTTTTGTTTCTTAAATTCCATGTACGAGGGGCGCCTGGATGGCTCAGTCGGTTAAGCATCCGACCTCGGCTCAGGTCATGATCTCACAGTTTATGGGTTCGAGCCCCGCGTTGGGCTCTGTGCTGACAGCTCAGAGCCTGGAGCCTGCTTCGGATTCTGTGTCTCCTCTCTCTGTCCCTTCCCCTGCTCACACTCTGTCTCTCTCTAAAATAAACGTTAAAAAAATTTTTTTTAATTCCATATATGAGTGAAATCATACGATATTTATCTTCCTATGCCTTACTTGGCTCAGCATAATACACTCCAGTTCCATCCACGTTGTTGGCAAATGGCAAGATTTCATTCTTTATGATCGCCGAGTAATCCTCCATTGTATATATAGACCACATTTTCTTTACCCATTCATCCGTGGATGGACGTTTGGGCTCTTTCCATACTTTGGCTATTGTTGATTATGTGATGCAGGCTTTCCTTCAGGGTGGTGTTGTTTGGTTTATCGTCTCTCTGACTGTTCAGATTTCTGTCATTTGCCTGGTGGCTCCCCTGGGTCTGTTCTCTGTGTCTTCTCGCTTTTCCCTGTGACTTCTCTCTGTCACTTGGCTCTCAGGTGCGAGATACTGCCTTTCCCTTTATCTTTTCGGCCACTAATCTGAGTCTCAAATATGACCCTCCGTGCCTCCAATGCATTTACTGAATTGTAAGACCCGGAAGACATTTTTCGGTCCTCTCCTGCTCTGTATTTGAATCTCCCTGAGAGCTTATCTTTTGTCCATTTCTTCTGGTGGTGCCAGTTCATTAGGGGCCTCTTCTGATGGTTCTCTTTATTCTCTGACTATTGGATCAGAGAATATGTGTGCTGTCGTCTTTTTCTGCGTTTGCCCATTGGGGTTCCCCTCCATGCCCTCCTGAGCGGAGGTGATTCTTGGAGCGATAGAAGGGGCGGTGGCCTTGGCCCCCGAGGCAGCCTTTCCCCTCACCAGCCTCGTCCTACTGGCTTACTCTCAGAGGTGGACAAAGCTCAGCCCAGCTGAAGAGCTTGTCCTTACCCTCTAGGGTCCAGAGGAAAGTCAGGGGGTCAGACTTCAACCAGAGAAAGAGATGCCTCCAAATACAGAGGAGTCAGCAGATGAAGAGCCTCTTGGGGAACCTTTTCTCCCTTGGTTACAGCCACAGTGGTCTCTCTGCTGCTTCCCTGACCCACCAAGCTCACTTGTGCCTCAGGGCCTTTGTACTTGCTGTTTCCGCTACCTGGCAGCTGTTTTCCCCCATCTCCACATGGCTTCCTTCTGCCTTTCACTCTCCTCACTCCGCAGTCACCACGCTGTATCCCACCCCCCTTACCCTGCCTCGTTCTTCGTCATAGCTCTTAGCACTATATCCCGTGACATCACATGTTGTTGCTTTCCGACGAACTCCACAGGGACAAGCACTTTGTGTTTTGTTTTCCACAGCTCTTTCCCCAGCGTTGAAAACACGTCCTAGGCACACAGTGGGCTCTCATTACGTGTCTGTCAAATGCATGAGTGGGTGGCTGTCAGAGGAAGCCCTTGTACAGCCTGAGAGCTGAGAGCACTGGACCAGGAGTCTTGTCCTGAGGGCTGGGGGGGCCCGCCCCTTGCTCACAGCACACATCGTGAGGTCAGATCGATGCCTGGTTTCATTAGCTAGGATAAAAAGCCACATAGGAACAGATGGGGCATTTCTCAGGGTAGCATCTGCTGTCTTTGCAGTCACTCATGGGTGGGGCCTTGGGTGGGGGCCATGCCCACCAGCCGCATGGGCGCCATCTGTGTGAGGAGGCCTCGCAGGACCTGGGAAGCCTGTCCTGCAGGCTCTGGGACGCATAACCTTCAGGAAGGACTTGACCATTCATGTCCTCCATGTGGCCCAAGGCTCTAGACCCTTCCTTCCTGGTTCTCCAGCCAACTGGGCATGAGCAAGGCCACAGATTCCATCCAGGGCAGGGAAGTACCCTCCCTCAGGCATCTCTGAACGCCACCTCTGCCTCTGGCTCCCAGCCTCCAGGAGGTCCCCCCGGGGAGGAGCAGGGGGAGCACTTCCCCCTCCCCTTGGAAGGGAGACGTTTGTGAATGGTGACACTGCATCAGTGTGGGCACTTACTTGTCCCTTCTGCTCTCACACTGGCGGCCAAGGTGCCTCCTTGCTGCCATCTCGAGGAAGAGGCGGAAGGAAGGGCTTGCATGGGCATCTGCGGCCCCCGTGAAAGGGAGCTGCAGGGGTGACGTGGGCCCGGGCCCCAGGCCTTTCATCCGGGAAGAGGGGACGCACTGCCAAGCCACCTCGCCACCTGCCGGGCCGCCGGCTGTGTTACCTCGTTTCGAAAAGCCGAAAGTCGCAGCTTTATCCTCCTAAGAAAAGCAGTGCTTTCTGCCCTTCCCAGGGTTGCAAAGAGGGAAAAACAAAAAAACTGCATATGTGTCTCAGACCCCAGCACCCCAGTTTTATTCCCCCGAGGTATGGGGATTTAATGGTGGGCCATGGACAGTGAAATTACAAAATATTTGGGGTGAAACCGTGTCTATTGCTAGCTACGGAAATGCTTTAAAGAAAACAATACCGAGTTGGGGGGAAAAATGTAGGCGATTAAAAACTACCGGAAATAATCCGTGGAAGGTAAAATTCCCCAGGAACCTCGGAGATGCTGTCCAACCCCTCCAGTCATTGCTGGGCATTGGGACTCTGCCTCCTGGTCATTTCTTCCCCGGGGGCCTGGCTGATGTGTCCAGTGCTGTGTTTTCTCCACCAGAATACACTGAGCTGTTGCCTGTCCCCTGACAATCCCAAGTCCCTTTGCACATGGCTCGTCCCAGGTGGCTGTGCTGCTTATCGGGGCTGTATTTGTGGTACGGTCCTCGCTCGTATAGGGCTTGCTCTCCTACTCCATGATACAAGCGGTCATCTGGGGGCAGAAGGCTTGTAGGGTTGGCCTCAGGTCTTTCTCCAAACGCACGAGACTGTCTCTCCACCGTGTGGGTTGTGTGTTTCAGGTGAAGGTTTTTTCCCTCTGTGATTACAGGCATCTTATAAATGAAGGCAGATGCTGCAAGTTGCTTTTCTTTTATTTTCACTTTTTCTTTTTATTTTCTTTTTATTTTCACTTTTATTATTGCGTGAAAATACTTAGAACAAAGTTTATCACTTGAAGCTTTTTCAAGTGCACATTTCAGTGGTATTCCATACATTCCCATCGTATCGTAGCCATCGCCACCATCCATCGCTGTAACTCTTTTCATCTTGTAAATCTGAAAGCCTCTGCCCATTTCACAATAACACCGCACCCTCCTCGTCACCAAGCCTCTGGCAACCGTCTCTGTACTTTCTGTCTCTCTGGTTACGACCACTCTGGGTACCTTGTGCGATGGAATCATGCAGTATTTGTCTTTTTCTGACTGCCTGTGGAGGTCTCTTGAGATTCCATGTGAATTTCAGGATGGATTTTTCCATCTCTGCAAAAAGCCCCGTTGGGATTTTGATAGGGATTTGCATTGAAGCTGGAGATCGATCACTCTGGGTAACGTTGCCATTTTAGCAATATTTAAGCCTTCCAATCCATGAACATGGGATGTCTTTCCATTTATGTCATCTTTAATTTCTTCTTAATGTTTTGTCGTTTTTGTTATATAAATCTTTTACCTCCTTGGTTAATTCCTAAGTATTTTATTCTCTTTTTTAAATTTTTTTTAAAAGTTTATTTATTTTGGAGAGATAGAGACAGCATGAGTGGGGGAGGGAAGGAGAGAGAGGGAATTCCAAGCAGGCACTGCATTATCAGTGCGGGGGCCTGATGCGGGTCTCCAACTCATGGATCTGGAGATCATGACCTGAGCCAAAGTCTGACGTTTAACGGACTGAGCCACCCAGGCGCCCCTGATGCTATTGTAAATAGAAGTGTTTTAGTAACTGATGTTTCTTAAGAAAAAACACACATCCTTGGTTATGTGTGCATTCCCTTTAGAAATGTTAAGATTTAGGAAAGAATTAAGAAGAAAATCAGTCACACAGCATCCCATGGCCCCCTCGACACCTTGTCATCTTAGTGTTTATTTTACAAACTTGTTTGTATGTTTTCACATGCATGTGTCACGCACACAAGTATGTATTTTTGCAGGTTGGATTACACTGTTTTTCTAGACTCCGTTTCTCGTTTAACTCTTACACATGAAATGTGTCTTTCCAACCATACACAGGTGTTGCAGAACGCAGAAGGAAAATGTAAGTGGGAGCTCTGATAAAATTAAACGCACAATTTATTAATTTTTCCTTTTGGCCCAGGATAGGGTATCTGAGAATCTCGCATTTGAAAGGTACAGGCACCTAATTTAACCTGGAAAAGGAAGGACTTTTGCTGAGCATTTGCAAACATTGATGCTTCCGAGGGCCAGGACCTCAGTGTCCTGCTCACTGCTGTGTCCCCAACGGCCAGCACAGTGCCCGATACTTCAGGGGTGCTCAGCCATGGTCTGTTCGATGGCGGGCATGGTCACGCCTTGCAGCTGGGAGGGGGATTTGGGCACTGATGCTCTTGGTGTCTCTTACAGGAGAGCTGGAGTCCAGGCGTCTGGTACGGGGTGTACGAGGCCGAAGCATCAGCATGAAGGAGCCCACGCCTTCCAGAGCCAAGCAGGGAGCCTTCAAGACCTTGCCCCTCCGCTGGTCTTTCAGACCCAGGGAGAAACCACCCGGTCCATCTGTCGAGTTGGTGGAGTACTTGGAGTCCAGGCGGAGGCCCCGATCCACCAGCCAGTCCATCGTGCCGCTGTTGACGGGCGCTGCCTGCGAGGACGTGAAGTCCGCTGAGGGTGAAGACCGTAGGCCCGCCAGTGAGACAGTGCTGGCCCGAGCGCCCTGCCCCTCAGGCCACCCCAGTCCCTGTGCGGCCCCCGGAACCTCAGATGGCCTGAGTACAGCCAGGAAAGCCAAGGAAAATGCGAGTCAGGATATCAGGCTCCCCAGACGGTTTGACCTGCCCCTCACGGTGATGCCCTCGGTGCCGAATGAGAAACGAGCCCGGCCGGAGGGCCAGAAGACGGCGAACTGCAAGGGAAGTGGCCAGGCAGGAAGCCTCAGCACAGCACCCTCCCCCACAGAGGCTCTGAGCAGCACGGAATTATCTAGAAACAGTGCAGAGAGCCGCCAGAATACCCGCATCAGAATGAGGGCTAATGTGGACGGCAGGGACGTCCCACAGGGGACCCTCACCCTTCTGAGGTCCGTGTTTTCCAAGAAGGAGAACAAATCTGAGAGGCCAGAGGTGGCCCCCCAGGCGTCCCCAGTGTCCCTGGTGAGCGGCAGGCTGAGCCCGGCTGTGGATGAGCACTCTCGGGGCTCCTCTCCTTCCCCCTGGATTCAGGAGAGCCTGGCCAGAGCCCCCATCACCCACTTGGAGAGGGATGTATGGTCGGCTCCCAGCTCTCTCCGCCTCCCTCGTAAAGCCGTGAGGTCCACGAGGGCCAGTGCCCTGGGCACGTCCCAGAGGACTGTCCCAGGGGAACACACTCCTTTGGGCACCTTGCAAAAGGTGAAATACCACACTCTTTCCTTGAGTCGGAAGAAAACGTTACCCGAGTCCAGCTTTTGATGGCGTGTTCCAGCTTGGTGTGAAGCTGGCATTCTCATGACTGAGCAGCTTGTAAGAAGCTCGAGTGTGTGGAGAATGGGCTTCCGGGAAGCCAGTTGTCTTGGGACCCCGGAAAATAAGTTTAGTTTTGTTTTGTTTTTTTGTTTTGGTGTCCGCATCTGGATTTCCAAGATAGCATGTCCAAATACTTTCCTGAACCGTTCGGTGCTTTTATCCGTGCAAGCCACCAGAGGGTGCTGTTGGGTCAGCCTTACTATTTCAGGGCAAGACCTGATTGGTTTCAACAATTCCAGGGCGTGAGTCCCTACACTCGAGAGTGATTTGGGTGTGGGCCAGCTCGACAGCCCAGTAGAGAAGAGTCTGCAACATCGAGTCAATTCTTGTCATTGGCTTCTCGTTTTCAAACCTCTACGCGCTTCCTGAGATGAAACGTTCAAGACGCCGAACACACAATAAAGAAGGATTCTAGGGGAGGGATGGAACAGAAATGATTGAGACTTTAGGAAGATATTTAATATATAACAAAATAATTGTAGTATTTTGATACTAGGCATAAAGGAAGTTCTTTAAAAAAAATGTGTAAGTATGAGACCTATATGCAATTTTAATAAAAGCCCATCAGTGAAACATGTGAATGGCTCTCTGAGTTATTCAAGTCTAACAAATGATCTTTTTTTTTTTTTTTCAAAGACTTTATGTTTATTTTTTAAGTACGCTTCACATTCAGCACAGAGCCCAGTATGGGGCTTGAACTCACGACCCTGAGATCATGACCTGAGCTGAAGTCGGATGCTTAACCGACTGAGCCACCCAGGCACCCCTCAAAGATTTTATTTTTTTAAGTAATCCCTGTACCCAACATGGGGCTCGAACTCACAACCAACCCCGAGATCAAGAGCTGCCTGAGCCAGGGCCCCTGGGTGGCTCAGTCGGTTAAGTGTCCGACTTCGGCTCAGGTCATGAACTCACGGTTCATGAGTTCGAGCCCTGCGTCAGGCTCTGTGCTGACAGCTCGGAGCCCGAAGCCTGGAGCCTGCTTCAGATTCCTCTCTCCCTGACCCTCCCCCACTCATGCTCTGTCTCTCTCTCTCTCAAAAATAACACAAAAAATGAGTTGTTTCCAAAATTTTAAAGTGTTTTTAAATAAAACGACTTGCCATCTTCTAAGGAAACAGCAGTCCCTTCAGGTCTGTCTCTGGAGGGTTTGTACTTACGAGGCTCGAGAGTCTGAGCCTGTCCCCACAGACCATTAGTTGACTGTCCAGTTTCCTAGAACTTTATTTTTTCCTTGGTAGCTGTTCTGACAAATATCCTGTCACTTCGTACTGGGAAGCTGCTACGTCTGACCCTAGTAGACCTGGGTCTATACTTAGTCTGTGTTCTAGAAATACTTCCTTTCTGATGGGAACCATTTGTTCAAGACATCCAACTCCTGCAGCCCAGCCGCATGGCCCCAGAGGGCCACATGTATACCCGTAGACCCGTGTGGCTGCATTTCAGAAGACATCCAGGTTCTCAAGTGTGAACTGACAAAATCTCAAGCTGGATGTGGAAGACACAGCTGTCCATGCCGTCTTGGGTTCTTCTGGGAGTCTAGGAATCCTATTTCCTCCGGATCTTTCTCCTGTTGGTGCTCTTTTATCATATTGGGCTCCTATGCCCTTCTGAGCCTAGCCTCCCTAACTTTGTCCTCTAAAGGATTGGGTTGGGACTCAGATGTGCACCCCCAGGCTTCTTCCCTAGAAGTCTTCGGCCTTTGGCATACTGTTGGACACCATGAACGAGTCCCAAGTGTTAGCGGTATTCTCCATACTGCACCACGGGCTGGAGATCTTCCCTGGGCACTGGACTTGGGAGGCTTACTAAGAGACAATACGTGGACCCTGGTGGCTATATCTGCCATCCCAGGTCTTTACCAGGGATGCCCAAGGCCCCTTGGTGTCTGCCTTCCATGAGACTGCTTCCCCCTCTGCAGGGACCCGGCAGGAAAGGCTGGACGAACAAGAGTCTGGGAAAGGATTTTGATCTTTCCAGAATGAATCTTCATTTGATGGTTCTGCCTCTAGGAAAATCGGTCTGTTCTTATTTTCTGACAAGTATGCAACACTTCAGAGGGAAATAGGTCTAGCGCTCTCCTTTGGAAGTCACGGTCAATGTGAACTGGACCACGTTTGAGGCATTGACATCTCTGTTGATGGCTTCCTGCAAGCTCTCAGTCCTTCAAACATCCCCCACCTCCGTCTCCATTTTTCTCACTGAATGGACAATGGAAGAAAAGGGTCTCCAGTGAGAACCCTACCCTGAAGAAGCTAAAAAGCTGTGTGCAATCACTGCATTTGTGGTGGAAAGCAGTTACTCACACTCACCTCCAAGTCCTGGTCTCCGTGTCGTGCAGAAGAGCCTCTCTTTGGACTGACACTGGCCTGTGGCAAGTCAACCTGAAAAGAACCACACCTAAGTGGTCAGAGAAACATTAGGTGTGGGCAGTGCTGCTTCTTACCTACCCCACTTTAAACCTGGGTGTGAGAGAATTACAAATGATCCCCCGAGATGATGCACTTCTGGCTTTCTATAGTTAAATTCTGTAACGTCCTCCCTCCCTCTGGATATATATTATTGTGCCATAGATTAAATTTCATTTTCATGACCCTTATGGGCCCCAAATACCCCCAAAGTCATCCTCAGCAAAACTTCATGTCACAGCATGATGACACCACAATAGGGCCTGGGCTGTTGTCCCTGAAGGTTTCTGTGTCCACACTTGTCCTGCAAAGGAGGACCTCAGGATTGGACACAGACATACATGCAGTGGTCAAGGGCCAAGACAGAGGCTCTGTTCACAAGGTGGAGCATGGAAATCAAGAGTAATTCTATTCCTCAGATCGTCGGCACTCCTGCTGGAATTCTCGCTTGGAGAACACGAGACTTTGGGAGAACCAAAGTCCTTGGACTGGACCCAAGGAGTGATTGTGTACAGGGGGTGGCTGTGGTCTAAACAGCCACTCGGGAGCCCCAGGTGGAGCCCCATGGAGCTGAGTTTCTCTGGGCATGTTGGGGGGCCCAACCTGGGGTTCTGTGGACAGACCCTCACCCCTGTCTAAATTTCGGGTCTAAAGGGAAGGCTTTCCAAGGTCCTGGTTGGCCTGGCCTTGGGGTAGCCACATACCTGCCCTAAACACAGCCCTGTCATCCCTCTTGCCACAAAGAAGCACCTTGAACTGGACAGGCAAGAACCTGGGAGAGGTTGCCATGAAGTAGCTGAATGACCTTGTGAAGTCATTTCATCTGTCTGGTCTTGACATTGGACCAGATCCTCCCTCAACGCCACCCGGGCCCCGAGTCTTGACGTATTGCCTCGCACACACATTGAGAGACCAGACTCTGGAGCCAGACTGCTCAGAGCCCACCCTGCCACTGTCCAGCTGTTTGAGTTTGGGAAGTTACCTACCCCCCCCCCCCCCGCCGTGGCTCTCTTGCCTTGTCCGTGAAGTGGGGATAATAATAAGACCCGATTCAATGGGTTGCTGAGAGTATGAAGTGAGCTAATTAGCCAGCATCAATTATCGCTGTTACCAGGACTCTGAGCTGCCAGGAGAGGATTCAAATTCAAGTCAGTGTTGCTCTGTGAACTCAAGGCCCTTCCAGTTCTTGGTACAAGTTGGCTTAGAGTATCGTAGGGGGACATAGGGTGGATCCCAAGAGAGCTGCTAGTGAGATGCATTCATTGGAAGCCGACTAAATACTTTTGCTGACATATCATTGATTCTGGAGGTTTAAAAACCTTCTGTTCCACTGCCTTAGAAATGGACTAAAGTTGACTCCATTTTTAGAGATCCTGTAACTTCATTTGTCTGCCGTCCAGCCCATTTAGGGGCTGTATTTATTTTTGTCCCTGGCTGAACCCAAGCGGCTCCTACCCAGGAAATGTTCTGAACTGAAACGTTGACAAGTCAACTGGCAATTCTGTGCAAAATACTAAGAGTGGTGCTCATGAGATCATTTTGATGTTAACCCAAATCCTAGTTTATCTCAACCAGAACCTGACTCCCCAAAGAAGCTGCATTAATGAGAACCCTTTTACACACACATTGCGGACACTAAATCCAATTAGTTTAAGGCCAAATTAGTTTAAGTAAGAAACTTACTGGTTCACATACCTGAAAAGTCGAGAGTAGCATTAACTCCATGCAGGGCTTGGACTCTGTGTCCAGTCTCCAATGATGGTGTCAGGATTTGGTTTTTCTCTATGTGTTAGCTCTACTTTCTTTATTGTTGGCTTCACATCCAAGCAGGGCTCTCCCTCTGGAGTAGCAAAGGATTTCCAGACATAGAGCCCATTTCCTGTAATTCTGGCCACGTCCCAGAACTCTCCCCAATAGGCTCTATTTGAATGGATTGGCACACAGGGGCCTGGGACATCGCTGTGGCTAGGGCTGTGTCACACATGCTGACAATTCTGCTTATTCTTGAATTCTACCACTGTCTTCCCATTTCTTAGCTCATTGATCTAGGGCCCTCCAATTCAGCCCACCCAGCAGATGAAGAACCCCCATTAGTGTCAAAATATTGGGGGGGGGAATCAAGAACACTCCTCTCATCAAGAAGATGGTCTGAACCATGTGTTAGGTAGTGATGCTTTCTTTTTCCCTCCCCTAGGATGGTAAGTACAGATGGAGAAGTAGAAACAACCGAAGGCCTTTTTGTAGAGGCTACATGTTCAAATTCAGGATTAGCTATTAATGATGTGGCCTTGTGACAAGTACATTGATGTCTTGGAGCTGTGGTCTGATCATTGGTGCAATGGGAACCCTGCAGTGGCTGGGGTGAGCTCCCACCAGCTCCTAGGAGCCCACCGTTAAATATTCCCTAATGTCACCAGGCATTGCTATGTCGAAATCGGCCATGGGGTGCAATTATTTATAGCATAGAATTCAGCAGATGCTCAAATCAGGGTTTCTACCCCGGAGAGCCAGTGTGCCAGCATATCACTGGAATGATGATACTGTCACTTGTTACTTCATGAGATTATTTAGGGAAACATCTTAAAGCTGGAAAATCAGTGTTTACAAAGTGGCTATGAGTCTATGCTTTGGAACCAGCCGAACGTGGCCTCAAAACTCTACTACCTTGGGCCACTTGCTTCCTTGGTCTGAGCCACAGCATCATGTGCGGGGAAAAGAATACCCATCTTGCTGTGTTGATGTGAGAACTGGATTCATTAACAACAGGCACCAGTAACGTCAGACAAATAACAGTTGTTGACTTTTGCAAGGGATTGAGCATCGTTCTTTTAGAATAGATTAAGAGGTTAACCAGCATAGCTTTTAATAACCCTCTCTGGTTTACATTAAGGGTTTCATAGACTGTCAGAACCGATCACCTACTCGCATGTAAGCTGGTGCCACTTTTTGGATACATTCCGGTCTGGTTGGGTGCCTCCAGCGAGGCTCCTAGGCAGATCTCTCCTTTCTGGTACTGTACTCAGATGCATCAGAGACTGGAAATCTGCAGGGCTGGGAAATAAGCCTCCAGTCTGGTTCTGGTTCTGGGTGTGTAGAGTTCTATGACTTTGGGGGAGAGAGAAGACCCCCTATTTCCCAGCCTCTCTTCTAAGGCTCATTCCCCAAAGGAAGAAATACATATTGGATTGGGTCAGATTCCAAGACACATACTTATTAGAGGGCAAGTTATAGTCTTTCAGAAATTCGCCTGGATCTGTTGCCTTCTTTGGCTTCCAGCCTCCCTGGGCATAGGCTGACAGGTCTAGCCATCTGGTTCTTTCCCTTCTTCTGAAAGACTTCAGAAGGTAAAGCACTACCACTACACCCACCACCTAACATCTCCTACTGCATGCCAGGGCTCATGTACTCTTTAAACATTCCTGTGATGGAAATGATATCATACCCATTTTGCAGATGTCAAGTCTAAGACATAGTTTAAATACGTAGTTTGGATCCCATTCAACCATTTTTGACCTACCAAAAAGGGCAGTTTCACGGGGTCCAACCTAATGACCAAGGCCACCTGCGGCTTGTAGAAGAGCTAGAATCTGCTCTCTCTGGAGACAATTTTCCAACCAAGTGACTGCAGAATTCTAGCAGATGCCACAAAAGATGAAGAGGACAAGGAAACATGAAGAGTGATGAATCTCATAATTTATAGTCTTACATCGAGATAAAATTCAGTATGAATTTAAAATATGCTAAAAATTATTTAAAATAAGGATTTTTTTTTGAAACCGATGTGATATGAACACAGAGAAAAACCTAATAATAAATTGAACGTAAACATTTTGGATCCTCTCGGCAATGTCACACAGTGTCCTTTTGGGGCAGCAGATCAAGCTCCTGACACTTTTCTCTCTTTACTTTCCCTGATTGGGGTAGTGATCTGAGTTAAGCCCTCTTAAGGAGTGGCTCTTGATTTTCAATTCGCTTTCAGTGAATAGGCAATGAATCTCAATATGGCTTCCAGATGAGGAAGGGCTCTGAGGCTGTTTCCAGGCGGGAAGGACCACTCTCAATGAACACTCCCCACTCTGTCATAGAAACTCTCTGCCTTCTTTTGTAATTAAAAAAATATAGGGGCGGCTGGGTGGCTCAGTCAGCTAAGCATCCGACTTCAGCTCAGGTCGCGATCTCACAGTTCGTGGGTTCGAGCCCCATGTCGGGCTCTGTGCTGACAGCTCAGACCCTGGAGCCTGTTTCAGATTCTGTGTCTCCCTCTCTCTCTGACCCTCCCCCGTTCATGCTCTATCTCTCTCTGTCTCAAAAATAAATAAACGTTAAAAAAAATTAAAAAAAATATATACGAGCATATGATGGCGTTTTGCCACTTATTTATTTATTTTGAGAGAGACAGAGACAGCACAAGTAGGAGAAGGACAGAGAGGAGAGAGAGAGAATCCCAAGCAGGTTCCATGCTGTCAGCACAGAGCCCGATGCAGGGCTTGAACTCACGAACCGTGAGATCATGACCTGAGCTGAAATCAAGAGTCAGACACTCAACCTACTGAGCCACCCAGGCACCTGCCGCTTCCTTTTTTATTCAAACTTCCCTTTATTTATTAGATTTATTGAGATATCATTGGCATATACCATTGTGTAAGTTGAAGGTGTACAATGTGCTGATTTGATACATTTATACCTTGCAATGTGATCTCCATTTGCAGTGTGAGCTAATGTCTCTAACATGTCACATGATTATTTTTTTTTTTGTAATTTAACTTTATTTTATTTTATTTTATTTTATTTTATTTTATTTTTTTAACGTTTTGTTTATTTTTGAGACAGGGAGATACAGAGCATGAACAGGGGAGGGTCAGAGAGAGGGAGACACAGAATCTGAAACAGGCTCCAGGCTCTGAGCTGTCAGCACAGAGCCCGACGCGGGGCTCGAACTCACGGACCGGAGATCATGACCTGACATGAAGTCCACCGCTTAACCAACTGAGCCACCCAGGTGCCCCTTTTTTTTATTTTTTAAAATTTACATCCAAATTTTACTATATAGTGAAGCAATGATTTCAGTACATTCCTGAATGCCCTTTACCCATGTAACCCATCCCCCCTCCCACAACCCCTCCAGCAACCCTCAGTTTGTTCTCCATATTTATGAGTCTCTTTTGTCCCCCTCCCTGTTTTTATATTATTTTTGTTTCCCTTTCCTTATGTTCATCTGTTTTGTCTCTTAAAGTCCTCATATGAGTGAAATCATATGATTTTTGTCTTTCTCTGACTAATTTCACTTAGCATAATACCCTCCAGTTTCATCCATGTAGTTGCAAATGGCAAGATTTCATTCTTTTTGATTGCCGTGTAATACTCCATTATATATATAATATATATATATACACACCCCATCTTCTTTATCCATTCATTCATCGATGGACATTTGGGCTCTTTCCATACTTTGGCTATTGTTGATAGTGCTGCTATAAACATGGGGGTGCATGTGTCCCTTCAAAACAGCACAACTGTATCCCTTGGATAAATGCCTAGTAGTGCAACTGCTGGGTCGTAGGGTAGTTCTATTTTTAGTTTTCTTGAGGAACCTCCATATTGTTCTCCAGAGTGGCTGCACCAGCTTGCATTGCCATGAACAATGCAAAAGAGATCCTCTTTCTCCGCATCCTTGCCAACATCTGTTGTTGCCTAAGTTGTTAATGTTAGCCGTTCTGACAGGTATAAGGTGGTATCTCATTGTGGTTTTGATTTGTATTTCCCTGATGATGAGTGATGTTGAGCATTTTCTCATGTGTCGATTGGCCATCTGGATGTCTTCTTTGGAGAAGTGTCTATTCATGTCTTTTGTCCATTTCTTCACTGGATTATTTATTTTTTGGGTGTTGAGTTTGATAAGTTCTTTGTAGATTTTGGATACTAACCTTTATCTGACATGTCATTTGCAAATATCTTCTCCCATTCTGTCGGTTGCCTTTTAGTTTTGCTGATTTTTTCCTTCACTGTGCAGAAGCTTTTTATTTTGATGAGGTCTCAGTAGTTCATTTTTGCTTTTGTTTCTCTTGCCTCCGGAGACGTGTTGAGTAAGAAATTGCTGCGGGCAAGATCAAAGAGGTTTTTGCCTGCTTTCTCCTTGAGGATTTTGATGGCTTCCTGTCTTACATTGAGGTCTTTCATCCATTTTGAGTTTATTTTTGTGTATGATGTAAGAAAGTGGTCCAGGTTCATTCTTCTGCATGTCGCTGTCCAGTTTTCCCAGTACCACTTGCTGAAGAGACTGTCTTTATTCCATTGGATATTCTTTCCTGCTTTGTCAAAGATGAGATGGCCATACGTTTGTGGGTCCATTTATGGGTTCTCTATTCTATTCCATTGATCTGAGTGTCTGTTCTTGTGCCAGTGCCATACTGTCTTGATGATTACAGCTTTGTAGTATAGCTTGAGGTCTGGGATTGTGATGCCTCCTGCTTTGGCTTTCTTTTTCAAGATTACTTTGGCTATTCGGGGTCTTTTCTGGTTCCATAAAAATTTTAGGATTATTTGTTCTAGTTCTGTGAAGAATGCTGGTGTTACTTTGATAGGGATTGCGTTGAATATGTAGATTGCTTTGGGTAGTACTAACCTTTTAACAATATTTGTTCTTCCTATCCAGGAGCATGGAATCTTTCTCCATTTCTTTGTGTCTTCTTCCATTTCTTTCATAAGCTTTCTATAGTTTTCAGTGTATAGATTTTTTCCCCTCTTTGGTTAGATTATTCCTAGGTATTTTATAGTTTTTGGTGCAACTGGAAATGGGATCGATTCCTTGATTTCTCTTTCTGTTGCTTCATTGTTGGTGTATAGGAATGCAACCGATTTCTGTGCATTGATTTTATATCCTGCAACTTGGATGAATTCATGAATCAGTTCTAGCAGTTTTTTGGTGGAATCTTTCGGGTTTTCCATATAGAATATCATGCTATCTGCAAAGAATGAAAGTTTGACCTCCTCCTGGCCAATTTGGGTGCCTTTTATTTCTTTGTGTTGTCTGATTGCAGAGGCTTAAGTCTTCCAATACTATGTTGAATAACAGTGGCAAGAGTAGACATCCCTGTTTTGTTCCTGACCTTAGGGGGAAAGCTCTCAGTTTTTCCCCATTGAGGATGATATTAGCATTGGGTTGCTCATATATGGCTTTTATCATCTCGAGGTATGATCCTTGTATCCCTACTTTCTTAAAGGTTTTTATCAATAAAGGATGCTGTATTTTGTCAAATACTTTCTCCACATCTATTGAGAGGATCATATGGTTCTTGTCCTTTCTTTTATTGATGTGATGAATCACGTTAATTGTTTTGCAGATATTGAACCAGCCCTGCATCCCAGGTATAAATCCCACTTGGTCATGGTGAATAATTTTTTTAATGTATAGTTGAATCCGGTTGGCTAATATCTTGTTGAGGATTTTTGCATCCATGTTCATCAGGGAAATTGGTCTATAGTTCTCCTTTTTAGTGGGGTCTCTGTCTGGTTTTGGAATCAGGGTAATGCTGGCTTCATAGAAAGAGTTTGGAAGTTTTCCTTCCAATTCTATTTTTTGGAACAGTTTCAAGAGAGTAGGTATTAACTCTTCCTTAAATATTTGGTAGAATTCCCCTGGAAAGCCATCTGGCCCTGGACTCTTGTTTTTTTGGCAGATTTTTTATTACTAATTCGATTTCCTTACTGGTTATGGGTCTTTTCAAATTTTCTATTTCTTCCTGTTTCAGTTTTGGTAGTGTATATGTTTCTAGGAATTTGTCCATTTCTTCCAGATTGCCCATTTTATTGACATATAATTGCTCATAATATTTTCTTATTATTGTTTTTATTTCTGTTGTGTTGGTTGTGATTTCTCCTCTTTCATTCTTGATTTTACTTATTTGGGTCCTTTCCTTTTTCTTCTTAATTAAACTGGCTAGTGGTTTATCAATTTTGTTAATTCTTTCAAAGAACCAGCTTCTGGTTTCATTGATCTGTTCTACTGTTTTTTTTTTTGGTTTTGATAGCATTAATTTCTGCTCTAATCTTTATTATTTCCTGTATTCTGCTGGTTCTGGGTTTTGTTTGCTGTTCTTTTTCCAGCTCCTTAAGGTGTAAAGTTAGGTTGTGTATCTGAGATCTTTCTTCCTTCTTTAGGAATGCCTGGATTGCTATATACTTTCCTCTTATGGCTGCCTTTGCTGCGTCCCAGAGGTTTTGGGTTGTGGTGCTATCATTTTCATTGACGTCCGTATACTTTTTAATTTCTTCTTTAACTGCTTGGTTAGTCCATTCATTCTTTAGTAGGATGTTCTTCAGTCTCCAAGTATTTGTTACCTTTCCAAATTTTTTCTCGTGGTTGATTTCGAGTTTCATAGCATTGTGGTCTGAAAATATGTACAGTATGATCTCGATCTTTTTGTACTTACTTAGGGCTGATTTGTGTCCCAGTATATGGTCTATTCTGGAGAAAGTTCCATGTGCACTGGAGAAGAATGTATATTCTGCTGCTTTAGGATGAAATGTTCTGAATGTATCTATTAAGCCCATCTGGTCCAATGTGTCATTCAAAGCCATTGTTTCCTTGTTGATTTTTTGATTAGATGATCTGTCCATTGTTGTGAGTGGGGTATTGAAGTCTCCTACTATTATGGTATTACTATCAATGAGCTTCTTAATGTTTGTGATGAATTGATTTATATATTTGGGTCCTTCCACATTTGGCGCATAAATGTTTACAATTGTTAGGTCTTCTTGGTCTATAGGCCCCTTGATTATGATATAATGCCCTTCTGCATCTCTTGATACAGTCTTTATTTTAAAGTCATGATTGTCTGATATAAGTATGGCTACTCTGGCTTTCTTTTGTTGCATGATAGATGGTTCTCCATCCCCTTATTTTCAATCTGTAGGTGTCTTTAGGTCTAAAGTGGGTCCCTTGTAAACAGCATATAGATGGGTCTTGTTTTCTTATCCATTCTGTTACCCTATGTCTTTTGATTGGAGGATTGAGTCCATTGACATTTAGAGTGAGTACTGGAAGATATGAATTTATTGCCATAATGATGCTTGTAGAGTTGGAGTTTCTGGTGGTGTTCTCTGGTCCTTTCTAATCTTTTGTTGCTTTTGGTATTTATGTATTTATGTATTTATTTATCTATTTATTTATGTATTTATTTATTTATATATTCTCATTTTTTCTCCCCTCAGAGAGTCCCCCTTAAAATTTCTTGCAGGGCTGGTTTAGTGGTCACAAATTCCTTTAATTTTTGTTTGTCTGGGAAACTTTTAATCTCTCCTTCTATTTTGAATGACAGCCTTGCTGGATAAAGAATTCTTGGCTGCATATTTTTCTGATTCAGCACATTGAATATATCCTGCCACTCCTTTCTGGCCTGCCAAGTTTCTGTGGATAGGTCTGCTGCAAACCTGATCTGTCTTCCCTTGTAGGTTAGGGACTTTTTTCCCTTGCTGCTTTCATGATTCTCTCCTTGCCTGAGTATTTTGTGATTTTGACTATGATATGCCTCGTTGATAGTCGGTTTTTGTTGAATCTAATGGGAATCCTCTGTGCTTCCTGGATTTGATATCTGTGTCTTTCCCCAGGTTAGGAAAGTTTTCCACTATGATTTGCTCACATAACCCTTCTACCCCTATTTCTCTCTCTTCCTCCTCTGGGACCCCTATGATTCTGATGTTGTTCCTTTTTAATGAGTCACTGATTTCTCTAATTCTTAAATAGTGCTCTTTTGCCTTAATCTCCCTCCTTTTTTCTGCTTTGTTATTCCCTATAAATTTGTCTTCTATATCGCTGATTCTCTGTTCTGCCTCCTCATCCATCCTTGCCACCGCTGCATCCATCTGTGATTGCAGCTCAGTTATAGCATTTTTAATTTAATTCTGGCTATTTTTTACTTCTTTAATCTCTGCAGAAAGGGATTCTAATCTATTTTTGACTCCAGCTAGTATTCTTATTATCATGATTCTAAATTCTGGTTCAGACATCTTGCTTGTGTCTGTGTTGGTTAAAACCCTGGCTGTTTTTGTTTCATGCTCTTTCTTTTAGGGGTGAATTCCTTCGTTTTGTCATTTTGAAGGGAGAAAAGGAATTAGTGAGGTAGAAAAATTGAAATTAAAAAAATTAAAATTAAAAAAATATTAAAATTAAAAATTAAACACACACACACACACAAATCGAATAGATGATGCTAGATCCTAGGTGTGTTTTGGTCTGGGTGTAGAATGTGGTTTGACAGATTAGAGAAACACACACACACACACACACACACACACACACACACACAAAGGGGGGGGAGAGAAAAAAAAGGAAATTGAGAATTTGAAAAAAACGAATACACTAAAGTAGACTAAAATACACAAACATAGAGAATATAGTAGAAAAAAATTATAGAAAAATATTTTTAATAAAAATTAAAAAGAAATATGATTTTTTATTTTCTATATTTAAGAAAAAAGAAAAGAAATGAAAAAGAAAAAAGATAAAGAAATCGTTTGAAAATTTGAAAAAGTGAATACACTGTAGTAGACTGAAATAAAATGATGGGAGTAAGAGAGAATTTGAAAAAATTTACATAAAAGCAAAAAATATAGTAATAAAAATTAAAGACAGATATTTTTAATAAAAATTGAAACTAAAAATGAGTTTTTTCTCTTTCTGTATTCATGAAAAAGAATTGTGAAAGACAAAAAGAAAAAAGAGAAAAGAAAAAAAATTGAATAGATGAACCTGCTAACAGATTGAAGTAGGACTGAAATTGCTTTGTTTTCTCCTAAAGTCAGTCCATGTAGCTCTTCATTTATTTTTTTTTTAATTTTTTTTTTCAACGTTTATTTATTTTTTGGGACAGAGAGAGACAGAGCATGAACGGGGGAGGGGCAGAGAGAGAGAGGGAGACACAGAATTGGAAACAGGCTCCAGGCTCTGAGCCATCAGCCCAGAGCCCGACGCGGGGCTCGAACTCACGGGCCGCGAGATCGTGATCTGACTAAAGTCGGACACTTAACCGACTGCGCCACCCAGGCGCCCCTCATGTAGCTCTTTATAGTCCATAGATTAAGCCGCGGTGAGACTTGTGTTCTTGAAGAGAGAAGTTGGCCCAGTTGGGCGGGGCTCGGTGTAACGCCTTCCCTCTCCCCTAGATGGCGCTGCTAGCCTTTCAGGGTGGATGGTTGCGGTGCTCATCGGTGCGCACGCGCATGCGCGGGAGCGGTGAAAAATGACGCCACCCAGCCACCCAGTCTGTTCTCCCGGATCAGCAGTCGCGCACTGGTCCTCCGTCTTCAGGTCTCATGCACTCCCCGCTTTTCCTCTCTCCGTGACCAGGCCCCAGGCGGTATCTCCCTCCCGAATTTTGTCTCAGACGCGGCTGTTTTCCCCGGCCCCTTGCTTCCGAAGGACTGCGGCTTTCACCGGCTTTCACCGGCTCCGCCCCTCTGCCGGAGGGTCTCACTGATCAATGGCCAAATGAGCAATGGTCGAGTGTCGGCTGCACCCAGGAACGCCCGCAGGACTCTGTTGTCGCCGGTGCCCCGAGACTGCGGCCAGGGGCCAGCCCACCCCCCAAAAAGATTGCGAGACAGTGTGGCCTCAGCGTTTCAGGGACCGTGGAAAATCGCAACACACATCTGGCACCAGGCTTCGCCCTCAACCACCTTGCCCCAGCACCAGAGAGTGTGGCCGCCTTCCGGGATCTGCTGGGACCAGGTGGCTTCAACAGTCTCTACCAAATGTCCTTCCGGCAGTGGAACCGCTTTTCCCTGTGTGGCCAGAGAACCTCCCAGTCCCCACTCTGTTCCCGGGGATTCGCCCTTCCCACCAGAGCACCGCCAGGTAGGGAGCTGCGGGGTTGCAGCCTTTGCGCTTCCCTTGTTTACCGTCTTAATGGAATTGAAACCCTCTCCTTTCTCCTTTCTCCCTTTTTAGTTTCGTCCCTGCGGCTGTTTCCAGTTTTCCACTTTCTCTCCAGCTGCTTTTGGGGAGGGGCGCTTTTCCCGCCTTCTCCCCCCCTCCCCAGTCTCCATCCTCTCTCCGACCGCAAAAGAGGTTCTCTACCTTCCACGGCTTCTTGCTCCCCAAATTCACCTCTCCGCGCCACATACCTGCTGAATTCTGTGGCTCAGGTTGCGAAGATTGTTGTGTTAATCCTCCCATCAGTTTTCTAGGTGTGTAGGATGGTTTCGTGTTGGTCTGGCTGTATTTCACGGACGCGAGGCACAAAAAGCTTCCATGCTGTTCCGCCATCTTGGCTCCTCCCCACATGATTATTTCTGTTCGTGGTGGTGACAACTAAAACCTAGACTCTTAGCAGCTTTGGAGTATGGCCATCTATAATCACCATGCTGTGTGTTAGATGCCCTGGACTTAGCTGCTAGTTGCCAGTTTGTACTTTTGTACTCGTGTTCTCTTTTAATGAAAGTGTTTGGAGCTTTTGGGACACCTGGGTGGTTCAGTCGGTTGGGAGTCCAACTTGGGCTCAGGTCGTGACCTCGTGGTCCGTGAGTTCGAGCCCCGCGTGGGGCTCTGTGCTGACCTCTCAGAGCCCAGAGCCTGCTTCGCATTCTGTGTTTCCCTCTCTCTCTGCCCCTCCCCTGCTCATGCTCTGTCTCTCTCTCTTGCAAAAATAAACATTAAAAAAAAGAGAGAGAGAGATTCTTGCAACTAGAGGGGTCCTTCTAGCTCTGGTAATCCTTTGTACTGGAAAGTGGTTCTGGAGCCAGACTTTCTGGAGTCAATGACCCGATCCGTTATTTACTAGATTTGCAATTTGGGCACATTCCTCCTCTGTCGAACGAGGTTAGGGGCAGAACCCACCTCGCTGAGTTATTGTAAGGATCATATATGTATTTGAAATATTCACGATGGCTCCCCGCACATAAAAATGCTCAATCGGTGTTTGTTTTTTGTCATGTCTATTACCTCCTCATCGAGGTGGGCTTTGTAAGGGAAGGGAACAAGACAAAGGGAACATGGAAGGGAATAGGTGATTGCAGGAACTGGCTGGCTCGTGAGGAGTAAAGAGAACAGGACTTTCAGTTACCAGAAGCAGCCCCCACCCCCAGGACGAAGGTAGAGCATTCAAGCAAGAGCCCCCACCGCCCTAGGGCTGAGGCACGTGCCTAGATGGAGCACCAGGGTGGCCCAGGGAAGGGTGGAGGTGTTGTCCGTGTAGTGATGCACTGGCAACATTTTCGGGGCACCTGCCCTCGAGGGTTGGGGAGAGCTGTCCTCGGGAGCTGTCCCCCAGGAGCAGCTGTGCAGTCCCCCGGAGGGGAGGCTGGGGGAGGCGCCGGCTGCTGGGTGCTGCTGGCTACCACCCATACTGGGCACGAGGAAGTCATTCTTCCAGTCCAGCCCGCCATGTTGCCTGGGAGTTGACCCAGAACTGCCAGGCACAGAAACATTTTGCACACGTCCACAGAGGTGGGGGTAGGACATTTTATTTTATTTTAAAGTTTATTTATTTTGAGAGGGAGAGAGTGCCCACATGGGGAAGGGGCAGAGAGAGAAGGGGAGAGAGAGAGAGAGAGAGAGAGAGAGCACTCACAGGGAAGGGGCAGAGAGAGAAGGGGAGAGAGAGAGAGAGAGAGCACTCACGGGGAAGGGGCAGAGAGAGGAGAGAGAGAGAATCTCAAGCAGGCTCTGCACTGACAGCACGGACCTGGATGCGGGGCTCGAACCCACAAACTTGAGATCGTGGCCTGAGCCACAATCCAGAGCCGGAGGCTTAACAGACTGAGCCACGCAGGCGCCCCGGGGGCAGAATATGTTAAACTTTAATTTGCAAATCTGCCATGTGGTTTTGTAAAGACAAAAGCAGGTAGGATCACCTCTTAGCATTTTCTTATAGGTAAATGTATAGTCTCGAGGGGCCTTGTACTATTTGATCATAAAGGAACAAGAAACCATTGGGAACAGACAAAAAAGAGCCCTAAGTTGCAAGTAATACAACCAGGGTGGGCAGGGCAAAGACCCACATTTTGGAAGCCACCCCTCCTCCCCGGTTCCCAAACACAGAGTCTCTCTGGCATGGCCCCTGACCTTTGACCTTCTCTCTTCCTGGAACGTACTTTTCCTTTTCCTCCTGGCAAATTTCCACACACCCTTCAAGTCTCCATTCACCCATCACCTCACCCGGGAAGCCCTCCTGAAACCCCGGCCGGCAGCGTGGCACCTCTTTTTCTGGAGCTGCCTCTGAGTCAATCCCAGGCGGCCGGGGAAGAGAGAGCACCCCCTCCCACCCTGCAGAGGCCAGCCTGAGTGAGTTCTCTGCAGGCCCAAGGCTTCCGGTCTCTTTTCACTTTCCGGGCGGTGAGAACGGCCCTACAGCACAACCCCTGCCCTGGATCCCACTGGGGACCGAGCTCCCTGCCGCCTCCACCTGGGCTGCCAGGAGGCTGAGCGCAGCTGTGGGCTACTTTGAAAAATCCAGAAGCACGTTCCGGGCGATGGAAGCCTTTCTATGGTCCCTGACATGCCAAATGGAGCCGGTTCTCAGGCTTAAAGTGGTGTCTTGGAAAAGAGCACATGGTCTTGGGAAAACCTGTCTCTTCCTGTACAGTCGGTCGCTATATGTGTCTCTACACCCAGCCACATAAGTCAGAACATCCTGGGATGCTTTCCTGACTTGAGCTTGGACTGTGCACTTTTCATCAATATGGGCCACCTTCTCACAATACCGTGGGAAACATACTTATTTGATTTGTACGGAGAGGCAATGTGTTATTTGGGGAGGGGGAGAATCTTAGATTTGAAATCGGAGGGGCTGGGTGAGACACTTTCTGGTTATGTGACTTTTGACCTCTTTAGGTGGTTCTAAAGAAGAATTTCATGTCCTCGCTGGTTGTTTTGCTTACCTGAGATCCTTGCACAAGAGCTTGGCGGGACCTCATGTAACAGCCCCACTGTCCTTTGGAGCCAGAGTGTTCTATGGGCAACCGTATCGAAACACAACGCTCATGCACTTTGACAAAGATAAGTGAATTCAATGTACTTTTCATAAAGAAAACACCAAATAAGCAAGGGTTGGATGGTGACTGGGTATCTTAACCAGAGCCTCGTCTTAGTGGGTTTAGCTGGACGGCCCCTCTCAGCTTACTCCTCAGCAGAGTAAGAATAGATGAGCATTTTGTCCTCTGCAGAAGGGCAGCTGAGCATTTTGGGGATTGATCTTATTGATGATGGCTGAGGTCCAAGGTATGCACTCACCTAATAACTCGCTTCAGGCATTTGTTTGTTTGTTTGTTTGTTTGTTTGTTTGTTTTTTAGAGGATTGACTAAGCCTTTCTCAGGATGTAAGAACTGTTTTGAGCTAGTTACTTAAGCAAGTTTCACATGATTGGAGGATTATCTGTCACCTGCCCGTTTATCTGTCTCTTTTGTTTACAATGATTTCCAAATGTGAGTTTTTAAAAATACAGTGAAAGTCGGATGCATCACCTCCCTACAACAGAGTTATTTTCCCTTGACTACGCATGTCTTCATTCCCCATGAAAATAGGCTCTCCCTTGAGACACCCTTTAAACTACCTGGGCGTGTCTCCACAACACAAGAATACAGTCAGAAAGGAGAAAATGCAAACTTAACCAGTTCCTTATTTTGCATGGAACTGAGTAATTGGCTGGTTCAGTAGTGGGTGTCCGTGAAGTGTATTTGCCATTTCTGTGTCATTCTTCAAGTGTCCATCTGCTTGCTTTGAATGTGGCTGTCCAGGGACGGTGTGGGTTTGCACACTTGTGCTCTCAGCAGATGTGATCGTCTTCAAACCAAGGGGCAATAATGGTGGGTGTTGGTGAACTTAAAGAGCAACACACAGGGCATAGTCTTGTAACACCCTGGAGGGTGACGGGACCTAAGTCAGGGAGCTAGTTAGGGCCATAATTCGGACGAGGGAACAAGAATTAAGTGATCTCCTGTAGTCCCCTGTAGCAATAACTCAACAACCCCACCAACAGGGTTTTGGACATCTAGTTCAGTGGCCTTTCCACGAATGTGTGTGAAAGTCTTCCCAAAAGTGTAGGGTTGTGTGTCAATGTAAGATGCAAATACCCTGCATCAAAACGGTCTCTGAACTGTATTTGTGGTACAAAGCAATTGTCCGACAAATGACACAACAGAAAATTCTAGCCATGGGAAGCTGGGTTCAAAAGGATTGATTTTGGTGCACTCAAGCCCTTCTCCCTTAGGGTCTTTTGGTCGACTGTGTGCTCTTTGACTTTCCAGGGGAGATCAGAGATAAGGGTGCCCAGAGGGGGCACTGAGGGTTAGAGTTGTATCCTTTCTCTTTCCAGAATCAGAAGACTGATCACAGGAATAGCCCTCCATCAGAACCTCCTTGGCCCACTAGCTCCCTTCACCACTTGGTCATCTTTGGGGGCTACCTGAGGCCATGTCAGGTCTTAACTTGTTGTGATGCTCCGTAGGAGGAAGGCGAGATGCCTGGACAGAGGGAAGGAACATACAAAACTTTCCTGTCCAGTGCATATTGGAAGAAAGGCTAATTAAATATTTGCGGTAACCCTTATTGATTCCATGTTATTCCAACAATTTATTTTCTTGTCCAAATCTCTTCTAACTCTTAGTAGCCTACTTGTCAGTCAACGACCTCGAACTCAAAGGAGTTGTAAATGGGTGGTAAGAAGACCACTGGGGGAAATAATGGCCAAATAGTGTTTTAATATGGTTTTCCTCTAATTCATCTTCAAAAACATGCTGAGGTACAATGGATAGCAAGCAAAAATCAAAATAACTGTTTTCAAAAATGGAAGTAATAGAAGAACTAGGAGAAAATACAGTGACGAGCATCTGGGGAAGTCTAACAGAAAAAGCAAAGGAGGAAGAAATACCATAGGGAAAAGACAAATATTTGATTATACACAGATTTTAAACTTTCTTTACATGAGAAGAAAGTGGAAAAAAAAATTGGGAGATACCTATAAAGCTCTCTACCTCTGTCTCTCTACATATATAGACGAACTCAACATTTAATATATGAAATGCAGTTTTATAAATAATAGGCAAATAGTAAAATAGGGAAGGGCAGGAACAAAAAGTACATAAAATAAATGGAATTGGCCACAAACACAAAAATGTTTGAAGCAAGTGGTATATTCCCAACTGGCAAAGATAAAAAGCAATCGAATGACCTTGGTTGTACATAAGTGTTGAATCACTATATTGTACACCTGACACTAATATTACACGGTATGTTACCTATCTGGAATTTAAATAAAAACTTAAAAAATGACTTTGGGGAAAGTTAAGAAAAGACAGATTATGACCAGAATTTTGACACATTTACTGCTGGGAGTGAAAATTGACCGAGCTTTTTTATATAATTGTATGATGTGACAAAAGTCTTTAAAATATTTGTGGCCTATGGGGCACCTGGGTGGCTCAGTTCGTTAAGCATCAGACTCTTAATTTTGGCTCAGGTTATGATCTCGCTGTTTGTGGGGTTGAGCCCCGCATGGGGCTCTGTAAGAACAGCTTGGGATTATTTCTCTCTCCCTCTCTGCCTCTCTTTCTCTCTCAAAATAAATGTTTAAAAATAAAATAAAGTAAAATAAAGTAAACTATAAAATAAAATAAAATATAAAATAAAATAAAATAAACAGAATATTTGTGGCTGAGCATTTACACTTCTAGGAATTGTTCCAGATCAGAGATGGGCTAATCCCTGGGAAAATGTTTATGATACATACTTTCAGGCGAATAAGACGGTTGACAAAATTATATGTATAATATGATTTCAATTATTATTAAAATGTAAATATTTTAAAGACCAGACTGGACAGATTTACTAAAAAATGTTATCAATGGCTAGATCTGGATAGGTTTGGGGGGGATTTTTATTTTTTATGCTTTCTTTTTAAAAATTTTAAAAAACGTTTATTTATTTTTGAGAGGGAGACACAGAGCGCATGTAGGGAAGAGGCAGAGAGAGAGAGTCACAGAATCCAAAGCAGGCTCTAGGCTCTGAGCTGTCAGCACAGAGCCCAACACGGGGCTTGAATCCCAGACTGTGGACTCTGAGATCATGACCTGAGCGGAAATCGGACACTTAACTGACTGAGCCACCCGGGCACCCCTATTATTTCTGCTTTCCATTTTTTGTAAGTTTGTTTATTTATTTTGAGAGAGAAGGAGTTGGGGAGGGGCAGAGAGAGAGAATCCCAAGCAGTCTCTGTGCTCTCAGTGCAGAGCCCCACGCAGGGCTCAACCTCACAACCGTGAGATCATGACCTGAGCTGAGATCAAGAGTTGGATGCTTAACTGACGGAGGCACCCAGACACCCCATACGCTTTCCAATTTTTAAAATATTTTTTTATATGGAGCCATCTGTTACTTACATAATAAAAAAGTTGTTTGTTTGTTTTTTTTAAAGTAACTTGTTACTGCAAATAGCAAACTAGGCACTAAAATTTAGCATATTCACTTGGCAAATCAATCCTAGTGCTTTCCTGGGGTGGTGCCACGATTCTTATTGCAATTCTCATTCTTTTTTCCTTCAGTCTAGACCAGAACTCTCTGTCAGAACTTTCTGCAGGGACAGAAATTTTATATATCTGTGCTGTCCAGTATGATACCCAGTAGCCACATGTGGCTCCTGAGCCCTTGAAATGTGACTGGTAGGACTTCAGAACTGAATTCTTAAGTTTATTTAATTTTAAAAGCTCCATGTGGCCGGTGGTTACATTTGTAGGTAAACGAGACATTTAAAAAGCTACCTAGTTGTGTGTGTGTGTGTCCCCAGGATGTCGCGATGGTGAGCCCTTGTCCACCTGCATTGCGGTCTACACTGCCTCTTGGAGGGTGTTCTCCATTTCACTTTCAACACAGGATTCCCATTTCCACTGTCAGATCTAGGTCCCTTGCCTGAGCGATGCATTCTTATTTCTGACTCCGTGCTGGACATTTTCACGTGGCTGTCCTATCAGCATCTCAGGCTCAACGTGGCTAGCTCTCAAGTCTTCCCTTCCCCCTGGAAAAATAACCCCGACTCTGTAAGTGGTAAAATCAATCTCTTGGGCACCTGGGCTGTCAGCCTTGGAGACTTCTTTTGTGCCCTGTTTCCAACCTCAAATATGTCCATCCCTTTGTGTCTGTCATTCTCTCCATTTCTACTCTGAAGGCTTTAACCCCTTCTGCACAGAATTCTCAGCTGCCAGTTGGTCTCTCTGCACCTTTATTACATTTCCAGGAGCCAAATCCTGAATACACAATATATACACTTCCTAATATGTCATCAATTCACATTCATTCCACAAACACCATAGAATACTTGGTGTGTTCATGGCACCATGCCAGGTTCCAGGAGGGGTACTGAACATGGATGGGCTATATCTCCTGCTCACAAGGCACTTGCAGGTTAGTCTGTGATTTGCAGCTTGAGCAAAATAAAATTGTCCACATGCCATAGCAGAAGCCCTCCGATGGGCTGTGAAAGTTCTAAGAAGGAAGAAACTACGCCGTTGAAGAAAATCCATGAAAATGCAGGTTTGAAGATTGATAACATGGATGTAGCAGGAGGGACATGATAGAACCGTTGGGAAGGTTTCAAAGAAAGACAAGGAAAGCAGAGGTGGAGCCAGTAAACTGAGAACTAGGTTCAAGATCCCCATGTCGCTGAAGAGCGGGTTTGAGGAGGGTAGGGGGAATGGGAGAGGTGGGAAGTATGGAACAATAGTGGAGTTCATCACTTGAACATGTCACTGATTGGAGACCAACTGTGCATCCCAAGGGACGAAGACAAAACCAACATGTGAGACGTGAATGAAAATGTATTTTTCATGCAGCATGGCTTTCTCAGCTGAAAAACAGCCACGTCGTCCAATGTCAGGACAAGCTGGCTGCTTGTGGTGTGTCGAACTTCCTGGAAAAAAATCATAGTCCGCTTAAAATGATCAACATTCTTTTGTGTGTGTGTGAGTTACTTGCAGGATTTTTGGAGGGAAAATTTGACAGTTCTCTTTTATTTGAACACAAGGTTTATGGTAGTTTCACGTGTTCATAATAAATTTGACAATTCTTAATGTTTGGAGTTTGGACTGGCTTTAGAACATAACTGGCTTTAGAACATAACCTCCCTGGGGCGCCTGGGTGGCGCAGTCGGTTAAGCGTCCGACTTCAGCCAGGTCACGATCTCGCGGTCCGTGAGTTCGAGCCCCGCGTCGGGCTCTGGGCTGATGGCTCAGAGCCTGGAGCCTGTTTCCGATTCTGTGTCTCCCTCTCTCTCTGCCCCTCCCCCGTTCATGCTCTGCCTCTCTCTGTCCCAAAAATAAATAAACGTTGAAAAAAAAAAAAAATTTTTAAAAAAAAAGAACATAACCTCCCTGTAAGATGTGATTCGCGGATGACCCAGCGATCGGGGCGAGGAGGGCAGAATTCAGAGTGTGAGATCTTAGAGTTGTTTTCAGGTAAGAAGAAGATGACGTTGGTATTGATACATCCCAAAATAATGGTGGAGATTTCATCTTTAGCGTTCCTACTGTGTACGAGTCATTGTGTTACTTGCTGGGATTTCAGAGGTGAATGATACACTGTGACCTTCAGACAGGAGGTTTGCAGGGGATGTGCCGAGCAAGACCTCCTGATGGGGTGGAGGGGGCGTATCGTCACAGTGTAAGCCATCGTGCGACACTTGGGATGTTTCTGAAACAGACTAGCTTCACTAGAGCAGTAGGTCTGCCTAAGGTGTTAATTAAATGCAAATCTGCAAGAGAGGTCTGTGGGTGCCAAGATGGGCAAGGAGAAGCCATTGAATCCTTTGGATCAAGGAAGCAATATAATAAAAGCTGTACTTGAGGAAAATTTCTATCTTATTATCTATTATCTTTTTCTATTTTAGAAAACTGAGATAAATGAATCATACCCAAAGCTAAATGAAAGATTTGGACCAGGTAAGGAGTGTTCTTACTGGAGGCATTTGCTGATAGGGCAGAGGATCCGAAGTCCTAAAATCCTGGGGAAAGAGTTGGACTGGACAGAGGAGGGTGGTCACGGGCACAATGAAATACTTTGATGTTCTGACCCGCTGTTGTAAATCTGTAGCCGTTTCATTCTGCAACTGCCTTGTGGGAGCCCGGGAATGACCTCAGTCAGGATGTTCTCAAACATCATACAGCCAGCACATTAACCTGCCAAGGACTGGTTAATTTAAAAAAACTTGGTGGGTCATTTCACCTCTGAAGGAGCCCATAGATGGTTTTTGAAAGAACCAGAAGGAATCTGTTGGAAATTTTCTTGGCAGAGTCAGTCAGCAGTTCAGGTTAGAATTGTATTTGCTTTGAGCTGGAAGCCACGATGAAACCCATGTGATGGAGAGCATATGAAATGTAGTTTCCACTAGGTTATTAGGATAAGCAAGCGAGGGCTTGAAAACGATTCTAATTAAATCAAGAAAAGAGAGTGGAGAATTGTACCGGAAAATTAGAATCTTTTTGAAAAAACAGTCAAGGGGGAATTCTAAAAATGAAACAAAACTACAGTATCAGAAGCTAAGAGCTCAGTAGGTGCATTTTTTTAATGTTTATTTATTTTGGAGAGAGAGAGAGACAGAGACAGAGCCTGAGCAGGGGAGGGGCAGAGAGAGAGGGAGACACAGAATCCGAAGCAGGCTCCAGGCTCTGAGCTGTCAGCACAGAGCCCGACGCAGGGCTCGAACCCACAGACTGCGAGATCATGAGCTGAGCCGAAGTCAGATGCTCAACCAACTGAGCCATCCAGGTGCCCCTCAGTAGGTGTATTTAACAGCATAACGGATTTGGCAGACGACAAGTTGAGTAAATGCAAGTGCAGATCAATAGAAAATATCCCTGCAGTGAATAGACTTGAACACTCATTTCATGGAATGTCTTGCAGCAAAATAAAACAAAAGTACAAACTTCTAGGGATTTTTTTTCCCAAGGAAGACATCCAGATGGCCAGTAGACACGTGAACAGATGCTCAACATCACTCATCATCAGGAAAACGCAAATCAAAAGCATAATGAAGTATGACTTCACACCTGTCAGAATGGCTAAAATCCAAAACACAAGAAACACCAAGTGCTGGCAAGGATGTGGAGAAAAAGAAACCCTCGTGTACTATTGGTGGGAATGCAAATTGGCGTAGCCTCTGTGGAAACCAGTATGGAGGTTCCTCAAAAAATTAAAAATAGGACTACCATACGATTCAATAATCCCACTACTAGGTACTTACCAAAGAAAATGAGAACACTAATTCCAAAAGATATATGCACCCCTGTATTTATTGCAGCATTATTTACCACAGCCAAGATATGGAAGGAAACCAAGTGTCCATCGATAGGTGAATGGATAAAGATAATGTGGTATAGATGCACAATGGAATATTTCTCGGCCATAAAAAAGAATGAGATCTTGCCATTTGCAACAACATGGTTGGAGCCTGAGGGTGTGATGCTAAGTGAAATAAGTCAGACAAAGGCAAATATCATATGATTTCACTTATATGTGGAATCTAAAAAAGAAAACAAATGAACAAACAAAAAGCAGAAGCAGACACGTAAATACAGGGAATAAACTGGCGGTTGCCAGAGAAGAGGGGTGGGGAAGCCTGAGGTACCCCCCAAAAGTCTTATATCGAAATGGATAAATAGCATATATTTTTTAATGTCTGTGAACAACTTTTTTTTTTAAAGGAGCTTATTCTCAATAAACATAAAATCACCTATAAACAGCACCATAAATTTGCTTCTGATCTGTCATCCGTAGGTTTGTGTATAGCTGTGATCCATATATAATTTTCTGCTGTAAGCCCTCGGAAGCAGTGAGATCTGAGGGCTTCCAAGGTGACTTTGCTTCCCTCTCTTTTCCGGTGGGAACATTTGTCAGCACAGAGCATGAGTCGGGAGAGGAGAGGCCACCACAGGTCAGTGGTTCTCCGACTTCAGCGAGCGTCAGCTGGGGGACCTATTGCAACACAGATCACTGGGCCCTACCCCCCGGATTCCCACTCAGCAGATGTGGGGTGCGGCCCGAGATTTCATACTTCTAACAAAGTCCCAGATGCTGCTGCTGTTATGACGAGCACGCTTGGAGAACTACCATCGTAGTTTTACTGGGAGAGGTTCAGTTTCTTCTCTTGGAAAACTCCCTCCCAATATAGCCTTTCTATCTCAGGTCTGAGTGCTGAGTTACCTAAGGGGCTCTTGGATCCTGAGTGCAGCATGCCATGATCCTAGCGGGGGACAGAAGCCGGGCAGTTTTCTTGCTCAACCTCAGAGAACATGAAGTGCCCTGTGTGTGTGTGTGTGTGTGTGTGTGCACGCCTTGCTTGCCCGGGAGTAGTAAATGTGCCATTTGAACCAAATGGGCAGGCTGCAGCTTTGTGGCTGAGCTGAAAGAAATAGCCCCCGTTTAGTCACTAGAGACCAATTCAAATTTTCAGCCAGGTCAAATTCTTCAATAGCTTTCTTTTAAAGCATTTGTAGGAGAACACTTAGGTGGCCTGGTATTTTCAAATGATTTACGTTGTGGCCAGAGAAAGGGGGAGGAGGGCCTTTATGCATACACCAGGTAATTCATTATGTCAACCCTGGAAATACATCAGTGTCAGAAAAGAGCATGTCCTTGTTGAATCTACATGAGATGAGGTGGCCCTGAGCCCTCTCCCTGAATGTCGAGCAGAATCCTAGGAGCAGCCATAGTTCATTCACATCCTGACAGCCAGGCATTACCAAGCCAGGGCATGGGAACAGAATGGGTCTGAGGCCCTCCCCTCTCCTCCAGGGTTTACAGAATCGGGGGGCGGGGGGAGCTGGGGCAGAGTTCTTCTAACCAAGAAACCTCGGGTTTAAGTAATTCTTTAGATTGGGGAAGGTGGCTTCACATTCCGAATTACTCATGGCTGATCAAAAGAAGGAAATATTCTAATGGCCCCACTTTCCTGATCATTCTCAGGTAGCCCAAAAGAAGAGAGGAAACAAAATCTTGTTCTGACCCAGAACTTGGTCAGATTCAGCTTGAGGACCCTTGTAGGAGCCAAGAGGGTAGCAGATATTTCTGGCCAGTGAGGAGATTTGGGTGGGTGGGTGGGTGGGTGAAGGAAGCTTGTCAAACAGATGCTGGGACCTAAGATATCACAGATCTAAAGGACCATAACATTGGAAGGGGATTTGGAATACGTCTTGTCCAAGCCAACCCATTCATAGCTGTGAAAAGGGCATGATTATTTGTCTTGGCCACAGTCACTCACTGACAGATAAAATGTGATTCAGCAGAGAGACGACTATGACAGGTGTATATGGAGACTAGGAGAATGGAATTGAGGGTCAACCATTCTGATACTGAACCGAGAAAGAAAGGAAGAATATATCGAAAGCTTTTAAGAGGAGAATTTATTATCCTGGTCCAGGTCCCAAGAGTGGCATCAGGTAAGGACAGAAATCTGATAGGGCTCAAGACGTTTTGCTGTCCATTTCTGGCTTACTTTATCCATAGCTTGTTGGAGGCACAGATGAATTTTGCAGACATTTTTTCCCCTTTAACAAATAATGAGCTGCAGGGAGTCCGGGTGGCTCCATCGGTTCAGTGTCTGACTTCGGCTCAGGTCATGATCTCATGGTTCGTGGGTTCAAGCCCCGCATCGGGCTCTGTGCTGACAGCTTGGAGCCTGGATTTGGCTTCAGATTCTGTGTCTTTCTCTCTCTCTGCTCCTCCCCTGCTCGTGCTCTGTCTCTCTTGCTCTCAAAAACAAGGAGGAAACAAGGAGGGGGGGCCTCTGATTAGACACTATTTCATTTTTGATGACATACAGAAGTAGTCGTTCTTTGGGCTCCGTAAGCACACCTGCAAGATGCTTGTGTCCCCTTGAGAGATTGGCCTCATTTCCTCTGGTTCTTGACTTTCCCCAGAGAAGCCTCACAGATTTCTTCCGGGAATTGACTAGAATTGGGTCCATTGATTAGGACCCAGGCTGGAAACAGATGTGCACTCAAATGAGGTGTATTCATGGTCTTGGGCTGTTCTCATAAATCCCCACAGACTGGGGGGCTTCAAACAACAGAAGTGGATTGTCTCATGGTTCGGGGGCCGTGTCGTAGGGGACAGCTCTTCCTTCCTCGCCTCCTCCAAGCTCCTGGAAGTTCCCTGCAACCCCTGGGCTCCGTGGCTTGCAGCCGTGGCATTCTGGTCTCTGTTTTGGCCATTACATGGCATGGTCTCTGTGTGTCTGTCTTCACACGGCTCTCCTCTTAGAAGGACAACAATCACGTTGAATTCGGGGTCCAACCTCCCCGAGGGTGACCTCACGTTAACCAGTTACATCTGCAGTGACCCTATTTTCAAATAAGGACACATTTCTAAGGTCCTAGGACTAGGGGTTACTAAGCATACTAAGGGTTAGGATTTCAACACATCTTTTTATGGAGAACCACAAATCTCCCCATAACATGGGTATTGAGGTGGGTTTCACGAAGGGATTATAGAGGCTCAGAGAAATGCCCAGATGTCAACAGGTCTCGCCAGGGCGTGTGGTCGCTTTTTCTCTCTGCTTCCTTATGCTTTCCTGCTTTTCCTCGATTTGTGACATTTTGTAGACACTGGGGGGAAGGTGGGGGAAACCCAGAAACCCCCCTCCATCTCTCCTAGCAAGGAGTGGTGAGGGCTGCTTCCAGTCTGCAATGTCACTCCATGACTCTGTGACTCAGTCCAGTCCCCTCAACGTCCCCAGGCTGCCCTGAGTGTGTCACAGAGCATGGTCATGCTGAGTTTTCTCAACTGTGGATTTGTCAGCCCTGCCAGTGAGCCAAGGTTAATGGCAAGTCCAAACAGGGTCATAGAGGGGAACGCCCATTGGAGACTGAACTGCATGTGATTTTGTGGGGTTACACCTGTCCTGTATGGGGAGCTGGTGGAGAGAAGGTAGATGTAAAAATGGGTTTGCAGCCACAGCGACACCTGGTGGCCATCCTACACATTGCATGACACTTCTGCAATTTTTTCCCCGTTTCAACTAAGGGTTGTGGGTTTTCCTTTGTTAGGTGGTGAGATGCCCCATCGTGAGAGGGCAGCAGAGACCAAGTGAGCACAGGGACATCTGAAAGGCAATAGGGGGCATCCAGCCAGAGGGATACCAAAGCACATGGGCAGGAAATTCAACTTCGGGATACTTGGGGTGCTGGCCGTTCAGTCCTGCTGAGGCTGTGTCCTCCTGCATGGTCCTGGCCTCCTCACCTGTGGGGCAGTCAGTGGGCAGGGGGACACTAGAGCAAACCCACTGACACGCGATGTCCTTCTTCCCGCCCCCTTGATCCAAGTAACTTATTTTGGGGAGTTGCAGTATCTGAGGTCTGACCACCCCCCTGGCAGAGTCCTTATGACTTGGTGCCATGTGGACACCCCCTCCCTGTCCATCCCGTCCCCACCTGCCTTCTCACCAGAAGATGGCCCCCTCTGTCCCATTCCAGAGAACTCCCCTGAGAGGAGGCAGAACCCCTAAAAGGAGCAGGTCAGGAACCACGTGGCCCGGGTCTGGGTTGTGGCCAAGTTTGGCCTGGAGCCCAGCTCTGACGTGTCCCAGGACCGGCTGCCCGTGGCCCTGTCTCCAGCCCTTCCTGTCCCGAAGCTGCATCTCTGTCTCTGACCACCAGTCAGGTTTTGGGCATTTCCTGTTGCTGTCGTGCCCCCACGCCCCACCGGCCCCCACTGGTCCTAGCCTGAGCATCACTATAGCAACCTGTCTCCCCACTGATAGTAATACCCCCCGCCAAAGACAGAAGGCGATCTTGCTGACCCTCAGCCTGCCCTGCCTGCTGCTTAGCTCACCCTCCTACATTCTGACACCACATCTTGACCACCAGCATCATCCCGGGGTGGGCCGGGTCCCGTGGTGATCACATGACCCTGGCCATTTTGCTCTCGAGATTAAGATTTATACGTGTGCATATGAATACAGTACATATGCCGATTTTGTAAGTGGCTTGGATTCAGGCTGGAAATTTGAGCCCTTTTTCACCCATAAGTATTAGAACAGTTCAAATCAGTAGTTACAATATGAGTGCCAAAAACCGTACCCTGTACTTTCCAAGATCCCAAGAATCATTCGCTGTTGGGCGTAAGAAAAACGAAAATCAGAGAGATGCCCACCAATAACAAGAGAGGCAGTTTGAAGTGAATTTTGCTTTGAGAACGCATGAAAAAGGTAGATAGCTCCCAGGGCACCTTAGAGTCAACTGAGAAATATTCTAAGAACAGCTGGGCCCGGGGCCTCCTCAGACCAGTTAATTCCAGGGACGAGGCTGATTCTGATGTTCTGCAAGCCTGGGAGCCACTAGCCTCGTGTGGCTGCTGAAATTCACATTAATTCAAGTGAGATAAAATTCAGAGCTCAGACTCTCCATTGCACAGGCCGTATTTCCAGTACTCAATGGCTATATGTGGCTAGTGGCTGCCACACTGGACAATGTGGCTTATAGACTATGTCCACCATCACAGAAAGTTCCGTGTGGCTGCCCTAGAGGGTTGCCGAGTCCTGCTTCTGTTGTTGGAGGCTGACAAGGGCAGGTCAGTCCTGTATAAAATGCCGGTGGTTTTCTAGGTTCCTGAGCAGGTGGATGGCCATAGAGTGTGTGTGTGTGTGTGTGTGTGTGTGTGTGTGTGTGTGTCTGTCTGTGGGGGTCAGACCCATTATGGTTCCTCTTTTTCTACTTGCTGTCACCCTGCAGAGAAGCTTCTGGAAGTGTGTCCTGGGAATGTTGAGGGCCTGTAAGTGGCTGAGCTGGCATCCAAGCCATCCTCACTGGGATGAAGAAAATCTCCCATAGGTGGGTGTGGGTTAGGGGGATATGGCTTGTATTGGGCCCCAGTGTTGAGAGGACAGAGGACCAGCACTTGCCAGGAAAGCCTTTATTCCCATCGAGGGGACCCACATAGCCTCTGCGGTTAGCTCTCCTCTGGGACGTTGAGTTTCTCCTTCACCCCACAGGCCACCACGGCGAAAAAGAACTCGGGGAAGAAGGCACGGATGTACATGGCAGCCTTGGGGATGGGGTTGGCCATGAAGACCTCTTGTTTCTTCCGTCTCACGGTGCGCATCACCTCCTCCGCTACGTCCACAGGGTGTACCCCGTAGGTCAGCTTCCTGAAAAAGACTGAAAAGCCCCCAGTAGGGGCAGGGGTTACGGCCCCTGATGCCCAAAGAGAGGGAAGCGTGGGCTGGGCCTGGGGTTGTGGGCTCCCCGACCAGCTCCGCCCTCTGCTGGCTGTGAGGCCCTGGGGGGGCCGACTCTTGACCCCCGGAGCCTCAGCTTCTTCATCCGTAAAGTGGGCATAGTTTCCTGCCCTATTAACTTTTCAGGGTGGTTATGAGTCATTGCAGGGATGAGAAAGAGCTTAATTGAGAAAGAAGGTACCAGGGATGCCTGGGTGGCTCAGTCGGTTGAGCGTCCGACTTCAATCAGGTCATGATCTCACGGTTTGTGGGTTCCAGCCCCTCGTGGGGCTCTGTGCCGACAGCTAGGAGCCTGGAGCCTGCTTCCGATTCTGTGTCTCCCTTGCTCTCTGCCCCTCCCCCACTTGCATTCTGTCTCTCTCTGTCTCTCAAAAATAAATAAACATTAACACAAATTTAAGAAGAAAGAAGGCGCCAGATGAATTAAGGAGCTGTTGTTGACAACTGTTGCAAAGCCATGCTTATCAAGAACGTCCTGGGACCGTTTGCCCACATCTTGGTTCATCTTGATTCCCTAATGTAGACAGAGCCTTGGGCAGGACGTAGCAGCTCTCTGTTTAGAGCATTCTAGAATAGCCGTAATAATATGGTATGTTTACAGAGCGCTTGCTTTGTGCTGGTTGCTGTTGTAAACCATTTATGGGCCTTCCGTCCTCCCAGTGCCTCCGCAAGGCAGGTATTACCACAGTCCTCAATTTCGTAAAAATTTTTTTTATTTTACATTTATTTATTTTTGAGAGACAGAGTGAGACAGAGCACACATGGGGGAGGGGTATAGAGAGAGGGGGAGACACAGAGTCCAAAGCAGGCTCCATCCAGGCTCTGAGTTGTCGGCACAGAGCCCGACGTGGGGCTCGAACCCACAAACCGTGAGATCATGACCTGAGGCGAAGTCGGATACTTAACTGACTGAGCCACCCAGGTGCTCCTACAATCCTCAGTTTCTTAAAGGGAAAGCTGAGGCACAGAGATCAAGGGACCTGCCTGCGTTCGAACACTGAATGCATACCAGGCACAAGCTTCAAGTGTAGGCAATCTGGTGCCAGACTCTCAGCCTCTACTCTGTGCCGCCTCCTAGGAAAAGGGGGGGGGGGGCAGGGGAGTAGCAAGTTCTTAAAGGCCAAATCTGGCTCTTCCACAAGGGAAACTGAGGCCCAGAGACAGACAGTCACGTGTGCGAGGTCACAGAGCTGTGTGAGTGCCAAAGCCTAGCTGGGACTTGGTCTGCTGGTTGTGGGTTAGGATTCTTTCCACCTGGTGCCTCGGGACTGAAATTTGGGGTTCCCCTCCCTGCTGTTAACTGGGTGCAGGTCCCCACCACCTCTAGTCTCAGACTTCAGGAGCACCCACTCCCCTGCAGGCCCGGTGAAGCCCGGCTGCCCCAGAGCACCCCCTCCCCCCACCGCCCCGTCCAGATGCCCTCCCAGACCCCAGCTTCCCCCGGAAAGCTCACATTTCCACATGGAGGCTTCCCAGTTTCCTTGGCCTGGGTCAATGTGGTATGACCGGACGAAAGTGGGGCTCACAGTGCTGACGACTACGTCGTATTCTTCCACTTCGGCTCGGAGGCAGTCAAAGAAGCCTAGAGCCGCATGCTTGGAGGCGGCATCTGGAAGAGAGACCGGGCAGGGGCGGGTGGGGGGGAGCAGCCCTGCTCCCCAGCAGGAGCAGTGGAGACAGAGGCCTGCGTGCACAATCCTAGAGGTCAGCTGGAAGGGGCCTCGGCCGTGGCCTCGCCCTGCCCCTCCCTTCGTAGAGGAGGACAGACAGACCCCGTGAGACGGCGGACGGAGGCAGAGCTGGAATCGAGTCAGACGCTAAACCGATTAAGCCCACCCAGGTGTCCCAGTTTTCTTATCTTTAAGATGGGGATAATGTCACCCTTGGCAAGTTGTTGTGACGGCCCAGGCACGAGTTCCCATTCCTTCCCAGTAAGGCTGGCACCGAGCGATTTCTCCAGGGTCCCAGGGCCAGCTGGAGGTCTCAATGAGCCCGAAGCACAAGTCTCCCCTCCCACTTCCCGGCCTTTTCCTCCGAGGTCCTGTCCATCTGAGCCATTCACCAGATTCACTCCAAATGGTCGGGCCAAATGCTTGGGCTAACAAGCACCTTTCCAGGAATTCCAAAAAGAGTGGAGAAGACGCTCCTTAAAGCCTTGGGGAGTCAGAGCCCCATCTGGGGTATGATAAACCCCAACTTCCCATTTCGGGGGTGTTACCTGGAGGCTGAAACAGGCCGGGGGTGGGTGTACTGGGGTCTCTGCCATCATGCTGATGCCTACGGGATGCATGGTCCCCAGATGGCCCTTGCAAGCCACCGGCCCCCTCACCGTGCAGGGTGAAGAATGCAGGTGCCCTGGGCGGGTGGGGGGCATGGGACAAGGGAAAGTCGCGCTTGGTCTGCACTGGGCTCCGCCAACTATTGCCTCGAGCAGGTGGGCCCCGTGGCGCCAGATCTATTATCGTTCAGGGAGCTGGAAATCCTGATTTTGACGGAAATGTCCTCGTATTCAAATAATTAAATACTGACCAATTCTGCACCTAATTCCAACACACGGGCGCTGGCCCACAGCACCAAGTCTCCGACACCAGCTGGGGTTCCTACAACCTAATTCTGACACTGTCTACCTGGAGATAAAGTCAGATCCCTCAGGGTAAGGGTTCTGTCCCATGACTGTCCCCTGTCCCCACTCAATTCAGACCAAGCATGAGTCCTGATGGTCACCTGCGCTTCTGACGGAGTGGCTGGAGATTGAAGCATTCCGATAATCCCCTCCTCGAGACAGATTAACTTGTTAGAGCAGCTCGTAGAACTCAGAGAAATGTTTTACTTAGTAGATCACGGGTTTATTATAAAAGGACATAACTCGGGGCACCTGGGTGGCTCAGTCGGTTAGGCGTCCAACTCTTGATTTGGGCTCAGGTCATGATCTCACAGTTCGTGAGTTTGAGCCCCGCATGGGGCTCTGAGCTGATGGCATGGAGCCTGCTTAGGATTCTCCCTCCCTCTCTCTCTGCCCCTCCCTGCCTCTCTCTCTCTCTCTCTCTCTCTCTCAAAAATAAATAAACTAAAAAAAAAAAAAAAAAAAAAAAAGACCTAACTCAGAACGGCCAGATGGAAGAGGTGTAGTGGGTGAGGTGTGTGGGAGTGTGTTCAGAGGTTCACACCCTCTCTGGGTGCACCACTCTCCCCGACTCCCCACGAGCTCTCCAACCTCGGAGCTCTCCAAAGCCAACCTTCTGGGATTTTATGGAGGCTTTGTTATAGGCACGATTGATTAAACCATGGGCCTTTGGTGCTAGAAAAATCCCCTGATCCTCTCTGCTCCTCAGCGGTAGGGGTAGACTGGAAGCTCCCACCCCCTGATCACCTGGTTGGTGCCCCTGGCCAGCAGCGCCCCCATCTTTGGGTGGCGTCCAAAAGTCACCTCATTAATGTAACAAGAGACACTGACCACTCATCACTTAGGGAATTCAAGGGTTTTTAAAGCTCTGTGCCAGAAATGGGATGAAGAACAAATATATATTTCTTATTATAAACCATCATATCACAACACTACATCGCTAATTAGAAAGAGGTTTGCCAGCATGCTGTCCAAAACCAAGTGCCGTGGGGCTCCCGCGCTGCCCTTCCCTGGTTCATAAAATGAATTTCCGTACATCTGCTCATTTGACCTCGTCTGGACCTGGGTGAGACTCGGTCTCCTTAATGGAATCTACTGAACGAAGAGAGACAGAGGCTATTATCCCCACTTAATGACGAGAGAAGAGCCCCATCAGGACCCCCCTCGTGGTTCACAGTCACTCCAACTCTGCCTGCATGGAAAGCTCATCATCACCATTGGGACAGTTCATGCCAAAACCACAGCGAGATGCCACTTCATGCCACTAGCGCGGCTAGAATCAAACAGATGGATAATAGCAAGAGTTGATGAAGCGGGGAGAAAGTGGAGCCTTGCGAGTTGCAGGTGGTAATGTCAAGTAGCATGGCCGCTTTGGAAAACAGCCTGGCATTTAAACATTTAAACATAGCATCGCCAAGGGAGGGATCCACTCCTGGATAGATACCCAAGAGAAAGGAAAACATCGCGTCCGCGCAAAACGGTGGACATGATGACTGTAGCCCCAAAGGGGGAACGAACAACCCAAATGTCCATCAACTGAAGAACGGATAAAATGTGACGTGTCCATACAGTGGAATATTTTGCGGCCCCGGGAAGGAACGAAGGTCTGACAGATGCTACCACACGGACGAACCTTGGCAAGACTCCGCTAAGTGGAAGAAGCCAGAGGCCCGAGTACCGTCTGATTCCATTTATATTAACTGTCCCGAGTAGGCTGATCCGTAGAGAGAAAGCAAGTGAGTGGTTGCCAGGGGCCGGGGGAGGTGGAAACAGGGTATCCCTGCTTAAGGGGGGGGGTGGGGTTTCTTATTGGAGTGATGGACATGTCCTAAAAGCAATTGTGATGGATTTTAGTATATCAAGATATACTCAAAACCACCGAATTGTATACTTCAAATGGGAGAACTATATGGTCTGTAAGCTCTATGTCAATAGAGCTGTTACTTCCAAAGAAGGGTTATCAGCTTGCTGTTCATTCACTGACTTGTCAATTCTTCCAATCATTCAACAAGGAAGCTTCTCCTTGGGTGGGGCCCCGGGCGAGGAGCTGGAGGCAGGGGCGGGCTGGGTTATCTCCACTGTGCTTCTGGGCTGAGCCTAAGAGCCCCATCTCCCTACCCAGTGCTGTGGCATCAGGGATGCTACATTGCCTGTGGGTGTGGAAGGAGACCCACTACAGTCAGATGACCCCAGTCATGGTCAGATCTGGAGGAAGGAGAGAACTTGGGGCCTGCCCAGGGTGGCCCCTCTGTAGTTTGTGACATTTATGTGGGAAACTCTGCACCCCTCCATTCCTCTGCTGCAGAGAAGCTGGACGTCAGAGAGCTGATGGGGGGGTGGTGGGGGTGGAGAGCCTCACTAGACTGCCCCACCCTCAATGCCGTGTTTCAGAAATGCTCCAGAAAAACTCATGCACTGGCCCCATGTTTTGGGTTGGTGGCCAAAGGGTCTGTCCCAATACTGCAAATGTCATGTCCCTGCTGTCTGTGTCCCCAGCACCTGGCTTTAGGGTCTCAATTGCTGTTTGTTGAACGAATGAAGGCATAGATCAAGGGAAGTGAAAAGTCATCCGGTTCCTGGGAATAACATGCGTGGAGAGTTTACAAATCTGAGGAATAGTGGTGATGTTTATCAGTGGGTTGGAAAGAAAGGAAAATGAGGGACGTGGCCAAGACAGCCACGTGTGTGAAGCAAACTCCATTCTTCTCTCCCTCCTGGGCCCACAGGTAGATAGGTGCTTCCCAGCATCCCTGGCAGCTGGGTGTTAAGTGTGCATCTGAGTTCTCGCCAGCAGGATATGAGCGGAGATGTTTGCTAGCTCCTGGCCTGGGGCTGTAGACCCTGGGCATGGCTCCCCAAGGCTCTCTGCCTTCTTCTCACAGCCAAAACCCAGACAAGGTGGGCACCAGCTTTGGCCATGTGGGAAATGATGGCAAAGCAGTGATCTGGCGCAACTCGGGGTCCCTGAGTGACAGTGAGGAGCCCACTGTCCTGGGCTTAATCTAACTAGAACAGATGGGAAAAGAAAACTCTACTGGGGGGGATATTATGAGCTGAATTGTGTCCCCCACCACTCCCAGCTCGTATGTGGGAAGTCCTAACCCTGGTGTCTCAGAATGGGACTAGGTTTGAAGATAACGGTGATTTACTTTAAATGAGGCCGTCAGGACTGGTCCTCATCCGATCCAACTGGTGTCCTCAAAGAAGAGGAAATTTGGACACACAGAGAAGGACCCGAGGGATGTACAGAAGAGAAGCCATGTGAAGGGAGAAGGCAGCTGTCCACAACCCGAGGAGAGGGGCCTCGGGAGAAGCCAAACCCACCGACACCTTGACCCTGGACCTCAGCCTCCAGATCCGTGTTGTAGAAGCCCCTCGGTCTGTGGTGTTTCGTCACGGCAGCCAGAGGAGGTTCAGACAGGAGACCCACCCGATTTTCTTTCCTCCCTCCCGCCCTCTGCCCACCAGCCATTTACTGGGTTCTCATTTTGTGCGGGATGCTGTGGGCCATAGAGAAATGTATACGGTATGCGTTCTGCCCTCCAGCATCCTACCGCGAGGGAGGCGGACATCCCCCAGCTGGATCCCATGAATATATGCCGAGAAGTCCCCCTCTTCCCTGGACTTTTTAAAGGACACCTGCCTTTGGAATTTTCTCTTCACCTTTCCTTGGATTCTGCGCCTTTCACTTTCCCCTCCCTCCTCCCTCAGAACCTTCCGCCCTTTTCCCCTTGTGTGATATGCGCCCTTCTCAGTTGTAACCTTTCCTGTCCTTACAGAGGAAGGGTCACTTGAGCTGGGGCCATGTGCCCCTGCCAGGAGGGGTCCCTTTGTCCGGCCTTGATTGTGTTCAGCCAGGGCATGCCCTGACCACCTGTGGGATGTGAACTTCTGGGGGAGAGGGACCCAGTCACCTGCAAGCCATAGGTGCTCGAAAATAGGAACCGAAGGCATAAAAGAAAAGCCAATAGACCATTTCACATCCGGACACTTCCCTCCCCCACCCCCACCTTATAACCACATGCCTAGTGCGGGACATGACATCCGTGGTCTATGAAGACACATAACATATGGCCAAACGTTTTTGTCGTAGCAACTTACAAGCTGTACGGAATGGGATTCCAAGCTTCCCTTGGATGTTATTCACTAACACGATCTGGCCTGTCCTCCGGGAGATCATGTCGGGGAGCAGGGCTAGAAAGCACAGGACAGAGTCATGGTTACGCATCGGAAACCGAGGCAGACAGCAGTGGGGAGACCCCTTCCCCAGAACCCTTACATCACGCAGGACCCCACTACCTCCCCAGTCATTCGATTACCCCAAGACACAGGTGGACAGGAGCAAGGTCATCCCCTCTCCCATGTTTCCCAAGAGTGGGCTTGGCTCAACTGGTGATTGCATTTGCTGGGTGGTTTTCCGTGACCCACCCCTGTGCTTGAAGGGACATGGATCTCAGTGGTGAGAAAGGTCATAGGTCATCCTATTTCAACCCAAGTCTTGCCTTCAGCAGGAAGGCTCATATTGGTCCTAATGTGTCTTCAACACCTCTCTTGCAGGTGCAAATCTTTCAACAAAGAGAGGACAGGCCTCAGCCCTGTGTCTTGGGAGAACCTACCACTTTGTTCTATTTTCAGGGTTCTCCTATTTTTTTTATTTTTTAAAATGTTTTTTGTTTATTTTTGGGAGAGAGAGAGAGAGAGACAGAGTGCAAGCGGGGGAGGGGCTGAGAGAGAGAGGGAGACACAGACTCCGAAGAGGCACCAGGCTCTGAGCTGTCAGCACAGAGCCCAATGCGCAGCTGGAACTCACGAACCGTGAGATCATGACCTGAGCCGGAGCCAGATGCTTAACCAACTGAGCCACCCAGGCGCCCCAGGGTTCTCCTATTTATTGAGTGAGAAAATGGTTTTTAATTTATGGTGATATTATGAAGACTTCCCCTGAAAAGAACTGATTTGAAAATGCAGAACTTTAGAGAATGAAATAAATAATAGTTACAGGTGGAATGGGGATATGGCAAAAAAAAAAAAAAAAAAATCAAGAGACTCAACTTTCAGAATGGCCACTGACATCAAGCCCTTGCATGCCTCAGATAGGTAAACTGAGGCCCAGAGCTAGTGACTGGACTTCACAGGTCTGTAAGCAAGTGAGAGGCCCAGCCAGGAAGATACACCAGCCCTGGATTTCCCCTTCCACTGTCTGCATCCTTCACTTCGATGCCAGTGAACCCTGAACTCTCAGAAGCACGGTGTGTCCACAGGGGCTGGACTGGAGCAAACCATTATCTCTGGGGCATCATTTCAGAAGCTCTGGAAAGTCATCTTTCTGCTTCAGATAAGTTTCCCTTCATCTATCCTAGTGCCATGATCATGGGGACTGGGGCCATGGAGGAGGCAGTTCTAAGATCACGCTTCCTCAGCCAGGGAACCCCACATGCTAAATTCAGAAAGTCTCCACTCATACATCCTCCCTTTTGGGATTCTGCTTTGATAAACTTTGGTGGGGGGATGGGGGGACCGGGGCTTGTTGCTTCAACTCTTGGCTCTATTACGTGTCATCTTCAGCCCCAACCCCCCAGGATCCAGACCTGCATTTGACCTTTGGCTGTGAGATATCTCCACACAGGAGCTGCCATTTTACCCTCAAAAGGGTTTCTGTTCTCCCTGTTTCTGCAAAGGGATTGACACCACATTGGGTCTCTTGTAGTTTGGGATAAACCTTTCTCTTCTATATTTCTGAGGACAGAATCTCTACCCTTGACCAACTGTCATGGGTAGGGACAGATCAAGGGCAAGGGTGATATATGAAAATATACGCGAAGCATGAAGACAGTGGTCCAGTGATGTGGGATGAGATTGGTGGGAGAGCCATGGACAAGAGTAAGAAGAAAGGGGATGAAGGGAGAGCTTAGATGGGGAGGGGGTTTCCCACAGAGGGATGTTGGAATATACTAGTAAGATACTTCCCAAATCCCTTTTCTTTTATCAACATTTATCGTCAGAATGGTGAAAGCTTTCACCAAATTGGTAGGAGTTTTTCTGAGGGGGCTGGAGATTCCATCCACAGTTGGGTGACCATCCGTCTGGCTATGTGACAGAGCCCTCCCTAGCAGCCGGTGGCCCCGAAATCTGCAGGAAGGTCAAACTCACGAGACCTTTGGTCAGTGTGATGGGTCCAAAGTAATTGGCATCCATGATCTTCTTGTCGAGCTCCAGAGAAATCTTATGGGCAGGCCCCTTCACCTTCATGCTGGCATTGTTGATGAGGATGTCCACACAGCCATAGCAGTCGAGGATCTCTTTGGCCACATCTGGAACACAGCTGACGTCCGAGAGGTCCAAGAGGACCAGCTTTGGGGTGAATGTCTGCTGAACCAATGAAAGAGTCAAGGCATGTGTGGGAATACCTTGGGGGCCCCCGCCCCCCTTTTGAAATTCAGAGCTCATGGAATGACCACAGGGGGAAAAAAATGAGGAGGAAAAAGCAGACATGGCTCTGGGAGGAAGGAAGCTGATAGAGATTCCATTCTTGGGTAGCGGAGTCCAAAGGTGCAAAGATGCAGTCATCAGTCTGAACGTTTGGCCAAGGGGCCAGAACTGATGAATCCAAATGAATACCACCCTTTACAGAGGAGGCCGTGCATGGATTCCAGTAGTGACATCCTTATAACATCTTATGAGTTCCTTTTTGCAAACGGCTTGCCAAGCTCACTTACGAACCACAGGAGAATTTATCATAGTGCTTTTGTAGCTACATTTCGTTTTTGACCCAAGTCTTACACACAATAGTTTTGGAGCACCATCTCTGTGCCAGACCTACACACTCACTGCCATCAAGACTCTCATGGTCTAGGGGCACCTGGGTGGCTCAGTTGGTTAAGTGTCCAACTTCGGCTCGGGTCATGATCTCGCGGTTTGGGAGTTCGAGCCCCGCGTCGGGCTCTGTGCGGACAGCTCAGAGCCTGGAGCCTGCTTGGGATTCTGTGTCTCTTTCTCTCTCTGACACTCTCCTGCTTGCACTCTGTCTCTCTTTCTCTCTCAAAAATAAACATTAAAAAAAAAAAGACTCTCATGCTGGAGAGCAGGGAACAGGTTGGAAAATTGATGACACCATGTGATAAATGCGACCCCGATCCCTGTGTTTGACAAACATTAGTCCTGAAGAGAAGGTTCCTTGGTCAAATTTGTTTGGGAAACACAGACTATTTATTATATGTTGCTCTTGGGGATACACAATGCACGGTAGCATATAAAAGGTTCTGAAAAGTCCTGCAGTAAAGAAACCATCACTGGGTATTTTCCACACAATTGATGTCAGTACCTCTTTTTAATTCAACACCTGGTAACATCCCCCAAAACAGAACTGGAATGCTGTGTTGTCCAGTGTGTTCCATCCCCCCAAATGCCAGGCTTCTTTCTGAATTATTTTTGTTTTTTTCCAAAAAGTAATTCAATATCAAGGGCAGAAAAAAACACCCAAAAAATCCAAAGAAACAAAACACAAAGACAAAAACAAAAAAAAAAACACAAAACAAAACAAAACAAAACAAAAAACACAAACCATGAAGACAGCACTGAAGGCAGTGCTCCAGAAACACTTTGAAAACCACAGCCTCCTGGAAAGTATTCACCTCCCGGTGGCTTCTTAGAAGGTGACTTCACTTCCCTGATTTCTTTCACAGAAATATCATTTGAGGTATTATTTCCCTTTTTTTTTTTTTTTTTTTTTCAACGTTTATTTATTTTTGGGACAGAGAGAGACAGAGCATGAACGGGGGAGGGGCAGAGAGAGAGGGAGACACAGAACCGGAAACAGGCTCCAGGCTCTGAGCCATCAGCCCAGAGCCTGACGCGGGGCTCAAACTCCCGGACCGCGAGATCGTGACCTGGCTGAAGTCGGACGCTTAACCGACTGCGCCACCCAGGCGCCCCTATTATTTCCCTTTTTAAACATTTTATGTTTTTAATGTTTATTTTTGAGAGAGACGGAGCGCAAGCAGGGGAGGGGCAGAGAGAGAGAGGGAGACACAGAACCAGAAGCAGGCTCCCGGCTCTGAGCCATCAGCACAAAGCTCAATGTGGGGCTCGAACTCACCAACTGTGAGATCATGACCCAAGCTGAAGTCAGATGCTTAACCGACTGAGCCACCCAGGCACCCCTAAAGATTTTATTTTTAAGTAATCTCTACACCCAACATGGGGCTCGAGTTCAGAACCCCGAGATCAGGAGTCCCACGCTCCGCAGACTGAGCAAGCCGGGCGCCCCCGAGATTTTATTTAGAAAAATCAGCCCTAAGAGTTTATAATCACTCCCATACGGGTGTCATGCTCTAGCTTCCGGGTCCTCGTGGACTCTGGCTTAAATATAACAGGGGGTGGGGAGGGTGAGCAAATCCTTGGCAAGAATGGTCAAGATGAGGGACGCCTGGGTGGCGCAGTCGGTTAAGCGTCCGACTTCAGCCAGGTCACGATCTCGCGGTCCGTGAGTTCGAGCCCCGCGTCGGGCTCTGGGCTGATGGCTCAGAGCCTGGAGCCTGTTTCCGATTCTGTGTCTCCCTCTCTCTCTGCCCCTCCCCCGTTCATGCTCTGCCTCTCTCTGTCCCAAAAAAAATAAATAAAAACGTTGAAAAAAAAATTAAAAAAAAAAAAAAAAAAAAAAGAATGGTCAAGATGAGTGGCAGACAACCTGTGTCAAGGTTAGTGAGACCGCTGCCTCCCAAAGCAATCACCAAATTTCACCCACCTGGTCAAAGAGTTGCTAAAAACAACAACAACAACAACAACAACAACAACAAAAAAACAGTGAAGGTTAAGGGTGCCCAAGGGCATCCCCAAGCCAGCTGCCAGAAGCCCTTACCTTGCTGGGGTCAGCCACGCTGATCAGGGCATCATACAGGGTCTCTAGCCTCTCCCAGTTCTTCCCACACAGCACCAGCCTCGCCCCACCAGTGTGGAACACCCGAGCACACTCTGTGGGGAAGAAGGAAAGAGGGCAGGGCACACTGTGTGGATGGAGCCACTGATGATGAGCGTCTCTCTTACGAATTCAGGATTTCAAAGGATTCCAAAGTCCGTGGGCCATTGAAATCCTTTGGAGGTCATTTCATTCAACTTCCTCCCAGGGCTGGAATTTTTTATCTTCCCTTTCCGGCCTCAGCATGGTTACCTCCCATGAAGGGGAGCTTGGAGTGGAGTGAAATAAATAGCCTGTCCTTTGTGGGATGGTTCTGATTATGAGAAGATTGTTCCCTAAGCTGGACAGAAAGGTGACCCTATCCACCTACCCCCCCAGGATCAAAGCCTTTGACCGATCTTAATCTAAAGATATTGGAAAGGCTCCTGCGTGGGTCTCCCAGAAGCAGAATCAGAGACAGGGACTCAGGCAGCCAGGAGTGCCCGTCAGAGAAAAATCCATCGGGGAGTAAGGTCTCAGATAAAGCGTAGTCTTGGCTGGATCCGAGGAAAGTTCTGGAGGGTACACCCCACTGCTGAGCTGTCCCACCTGGAGGTAAGGGGCCGGACTTTTGGTCTCAGATAAAGCGTAGTCTTGGCTGGATCCGAGGAAAGTTCTGGAGGGTACACCCCACTGCTGAGCTGTCCCACCTGGAGGTAAGGGGCCGGCCTTTTATACGCTCGTGTCTACTCAGTGTGCTGATCGAGCTTCCCTTCAGGGCTGGGTGCAGAGGGCATGGAAGGCCCCGGGGAGGCAGTGCCCACTGGCAGAGGGCAAGCGTGTGAGCCGGGCAGCCAGCACTCACAGAGCCTGGCCACGTACAGGGACCTGGGAAGGGCATCGCCAAACACCCACTAGCGGTGCTCAGTACCTCTTATCGCCCTGTTTTACACCACACAGCGGTGAGCCTGGGCTGAGCGAGCATGACAGATGACACCTGGGCGCCCCGGGTGCCCACGGGAGACTGGCTTCTGGAATGCAATGGCTCCAAGCGGTTTCGGGGTTGCGTGCGGGTGCAGAGAAGGGGGCCGGCCGGGGTTTGATCGGTGGGCACGTGGGCAGGGGGATTGTGGTATTGGAGGAGGACAGCTGCGGTGCTGGACCGTTCAGTCTCAGCGGGAGAGACGCACGGACGCAGGACAGATGGAGGTCCCAGTGAGGTCTAGAAACAGGCGTGCTGGGTGTGGCTGAGAGCGGGCAAGGGGGAGGGGGAGGAGGTGGGCAGTTCTGACTGATGGAAATCTGAATCAAGAAATAACTGTGTGGACAATGTCACCTTGAGTTGTTGGGAACCACGGGGAAGGGTCCATCTCTCCCCCACGCGTGGGGCAGCCACGATGGCCGTGTTTTGCAAACCTGAGAGGTGACATTTAGTGAGTAGAAATGATTCACCCACAGTCCCGCAGCAGGGAAGCGGTGAAGCCAGGGACATGCCTGGGGCGGGGCGGGGGGGCTCCCGGTTCTCCACCTCTTGTCCCACCTCCCAGAAAGGAGCATGTGGCCGGGGGGAGGGTTCTGTCGCCCACTCACACTCTACATCTACAAGCTGAGCACGGGGGCAGGTGAGGGGCCTGTGACCTTGACCTCCTTGGGAGAGGCGGCCAGGGGCCCTCACTATCACCCACCCACTCTCCTCCGCGGGAACCTCGCCTCTCGCAGGTGCGCCCGGGGAGGCTGCAGCCCAGGGATGCATTCATCACTGCGGAACAGCGAGCCCGAAGGCATCCTTCCAAACGAGTCATTTCTGCCAACGCAGGTGCTGCTATGCTCAGGCGCTCTTGCTTTGATTCTGGATCAGCTCAGCTCAGCACAACGTTTCTCCAGGCTTTTCCTTTTTCACACAGCAAATATGAGCCACACCTTTCCTTCCACATCTCCTTGACTCTAAGGTGCCACCGGGCGGAGATGCTTTCTGATTTCAGGGAGATGAAAATGCCAAAGGGTGGCCTGTGACCGTCGGAACGGGCTGCCGACCGACAGGCAAGCAGGCTCAGTTTCGGAAGCGTTTGGGGCGCGCCTCAGAGATGCTGAAACACAGACAGGGCACCGAGCTCTTCGAGACACAGAGAGTGTGAGGATTTCGAGAGTCCTTCTTGCCAAAGACACAGTGGGTACAAAGTGACCCATGGGGCACCTGGGTGGCTCAGTCAGACTCTTGATTTCAGCTCAGGTCATGATCTCACAGTTTGTGAGTTCAAGCCCTGCATCAGGCTCTGTGATGACAGCACAGAGCCTGCTTGGGATTCTCTCTCTCTCTCCCTCTCTGTCCCTCCACCACCCATGCTCTCTTTTACTCTCTCAAAAATAAACATTCAAAAACGCACACACACAAAGTGACCCGATTCCCAGCTTGGCTGAGTCGTGTGGGGGTTTGGGGCAGGTTCACATGTGCTGATCTTTGTCCGATTTCCCTGGTCCACAGCGTGGCGCTGGGTCCTTGCAACTCTCCGGGGCTACCTGCCGGGCTTGGTCGGGTTCTAGGGGATCAAGGCTGTGCTGTGGGCCACGTAAAGCCTGCACTGTCTGCTCAGGGCCCGTCACATTTTTGTTGCCTCAGACCTGAAAAGCAGAGCAGTCCGAACCCATAACCGCTGCGGTCAGCTGCGTGTTATTTGAGGCCACGCACACCCAGCTTCTTGGGTTACTTCTAAATATTTGGTTGCTTTTTTTTCTTCCAGCTTTGCATTTCTTTCCAGGGTGGGTCCGTTAAGACACAGCACAAGAGGACACCGATGTTAGGGCAGAGACTAGACCAAATTCCTCTGAAAATGCCATTCCCTATCCCCGCCCCCCAGAGATGTATTTCCTTGGTGCCTGAGTTGAACACGGGGGTCACTATAACCTGAATGAGACTCAAAAAAAAAACCAAAAAACAAATTAAAAAGACAACTGAAACAGGTACCTCTCGGAGGATACAGGACTGAACAGCCTTCTCAACCAACCAGCGGGGTCTGATCGACGTTTTGTGGGACTCTCCTCCCAACCACGGCAGAACGCACACCGTTTTCAAACACCCGTGTATCATTCACGGAGATGGGCCGTGTCTTGGGTGGTAAAGCACACCTCAACAAATTTAAAAGAATCGAAATCATACAAAATATGTTCTCTGATCATGATGGAATCTAGTCCCAAATCAACAAGACAAATCTACGACAACATACTTGTATCCAAATGAGTGCTTTCCCGTAAGGTGGCTACTTTTTTTTTTTTTTTAATTTTTTTTCAACGTTTTATTTATTTTTGAGAGACAGCATGAGCCAGGGGACGGGCAGAGAGAGAGAGAAGGAGACACAGAACCTGAAGTAGACTCCAGGCTCTGAGATGTCAGCACAGAGCCCAACACGGGCCTCAAACCCATGAACTGTGAGATCATGACCTGAGACAAAGTCAGACGCTTAACCAACTGAGCCACCCAGGTGCCCCAAGATGGCCACTTTTAAAGGCAGTTATTAAATAAACTTTTTTTTTTTGAGTGCTTATTATACACCAAGCTTTGATCTAGGTGCTGGGACACTGGGGTTAGGAACACACACAGGTTATACCACAAGGGAGCTTGGGTCTGGCCGATCAGCTGAGAAGGACAAGTGTAGGGCACAGCGTGAGGAGTGTGGGAATAACGGGGTGTTCATATGAGGAGCCATGGGAGCCCAGAGGCTGGTTCCTCGGGGAGCACCCAAGAAGAAAGAGCAGGGGGCAAGGAAGGCTTCCTGATGAAGGGATCTCTTGTTGGCGGCTGGCCTGATGCTATGCGGACATACTCTGTTTGAAGGACAGGTTTGCCCCAACACGGACTCTGACTGTCTTTAGGTGAGTCTTTCTGTTCCATTTCCCCAGGGCAACAACTGGTCCCCATCATCTTGTATCTGATCTCGTTGACAAATGTGTGTGCTCTGACTTGTCCCTGTAGAAGCTGGAGCTTGTATCCCTCCTCCGTTTTGAGCATGGAGTCTAATGCAGCAAAATGTTCTCCTCGGGAATTGCTTCTGGGCCCCATGGAGGGCCAGTTTACCCGCCTCATGCTTGGTTTATTTTTTTTTAATATTTACTTATTTTTGAGAGATATGGATCGTGAGCAGGGGAGGGGCAGAGAACGAGGAAGACAGAGGATCCGAAGCAGGCTCCAGGCTCCGAGCTGTCAGCACAGAGCCCGATACGGGGTTCAAACCCCCGAGGCAAGAGACCATGACTAGGGCTGAAGTCGGACGCTTAACTGACTGAGCCACCCAGGCGCCCCCGTGCTTTGTTTTTTATGTCACATGGTGAGCCTGGGGCAATCACCCCCTGGAACAGAACCCATCTTCAAAGTAGGGACAGTGTTCATCTCAATACCCAGCATGTAATGGACTCCTTGGATACCTGTTGAGTGACTTAATGAATGTTTGTCAATGTGGGTTCTATGCTTGATTAAAAACAACACAAACAGCAGCAAAAATGATGCCCAAGTTATCCCAAACGCGGCTACACAAACATTGCTAGGAGTGATAGGGTCAGAGTCTTACAAACCTAAGGACAGTTATTACCCTCATGTCACAGATGCCACCAGCAGAAAAGCGCCCTGAGACCGTCTAAATCAGGGGTCACAAACCTAACTGCCTTCAAGGCCAGGAGGCAATATGGTTGAGGTCATCAGCCTGACTGCGATACAGCGGGGACCGGTGGGGTGTGTACCACATTGGGCACACTCTGCCTGAATTTGCTCATCGTTATGACCGTCACGGTCACCTGACGGCTTCTACGTGCTTTCCATCGAGGAATTCATTCATTCCTCCCAACAACCCTGTGAGGTAGACATTACCAGTGTCCTCGCTTTCCTGGATGAGAAATCCAAAGCAGAGCAGTGCAATCACCAGCTAGTAGGTGACAGAGCCTGGAACTTCACCCAGCACCCAAGTCTGGGCTCATAGTTGATATGCCGCCCCATCCAAGGGCTTTGCATTTCAAATTTTCTGGAACCCCATGAGCGCAAAAACAAGTGACATCTGCTGATCAGTTTTGGCCCTGAGGCTGTGAGTTTGCAACCCAGCTCTCCCAGGCTGTGAGTTTGCAACCAACCCAGCTCTCCCGATCCCCTTGTTTCTTGGGCACAGGGAGCTATAGCCCCCAAAAGGGAAGACACTCGCTGGTTAGCCACGGACCCTGGGAGAGGACACAGCCTCGATTTCCCCCGCCCCCCGCCTAGCAGATGGCCACACGCCATCCTGCCACCTCTCGTCCTTCACGTCAGGAGTGGGCGCATTGGGGACAGAGCCGGCTTACCCTTGCCCAGTCCTGAGATGGCATCGGTGAGCACCACCACTTTGTTCTGCACAGCTGACTTTGACCACAGCCGGGACACCTCTTGGTAGATGAAGAGAAGGCCACTGATTCCCAGGAGCAGCAGAGGCAGGATAAACACAGCCGTGACTCCCATCTTGTTCTGGGGGCAGTGGGGGGCAGGGAAAGGACTTGGCTTTGCAAAGAGACTCTGATGAGACCCCCGGGAGCAGGGAGGCGGCCCAAGGCTACAGGGTGCACTCGCCATGCACCCACGTGTCTTCTCCAGGGAGCCGGGCTCTGTGCAAGCTCCCGGAAGGCTCCTTCCGAGCTAAACACCCAAGCGACCATGTTAATCCCCAAACGCTCAATGAATAGGAAATTACTCACGGTGTGTCCAAAAGCAAACGGAATCCGGGGCCTGCCCTCCCAAAGGTTAGTTACAAATTTAATTAAAATGGGTCTGCATTTTTGGAAGGAAATCCTTGTGTTAAGGCCACTTGCTTGGGCCCTAATGACTATTTATAGCTCTCAGCACACTGAAGGGCTTTTCAGGGTAAATATAGTGTCTATTCTGATATTCAGGGACACATGCTGGCCGGGTCTGATTTCAGAGCTCTTGCCAGGGCTTTTAAAGCTCTCTGGCTTGCCTGACTGTTACGGGTTTCCTCTGCTGTTCGGAGCTGGGCATTAGGGATCGGGACCTGGGATTTTCAGGCAAACATCCCTGTGCTCTGTTCCTGTAACCCTTGGATCAGGTGACGAAAAGCATAGAAGAACCGTTAAGAAGGATGGAGCCTGTTGCAGAATGAACCCCTGGTAGGTGTGACCTGAACAGAGTGTGGGGGTGTTTCTTCCTAGTCAAGCTCTTTCCCCTCCCTGGGTCTTAGCTTCCTTATCTATAAAGTGGGCGTAACATAGTCATCTTGCAGGGCTCTTGGGAGGACAGACTAAGATACTATGTCCAAGAAGATAACTATTATCCTCCGGAATGATTAAGAACGCAAAGAATTTGGGGTGCCTGGCTGATTCAGTTGCTGGAGTGCATGACTCTCGATCTCAAGGTCGTGGATTCAAGCCCCGTGTTGGGCATAGAGGTTACTTAAAAATAAAGTCTTGGGGGGGGTGCCTGGGTGGCTCAGTTGGTTAAGCGTCTGACTAGATTAGGCTTGATCAGGTCATGATCTCGCGGTTCATGGGTTCCAGGCCCGCGTCGGGCTCTGGGCTGACAGCTTGGAGCCTGGAGCCTGCTTGGGATTCTGTGTCTCCCTCTCTCCCTGCCCCTCCCCTGCTTGCACTCTGTCCCCCTCTCCCTCTCAAAAATAAATAAACAAATTTATAAAAAAGAATAAATGAAGTCTTAAAAAAAGAATAGTAAGAATTTATCCCAAATGTGAAATATCTTAATTACATAAGGGAACATGATAGGATTAGAAATGAAGACACATCAAAAGCTAAGAACCAGTTGACGCATTCAAACCTCCAGAAACCAGAAGACCAGTCATAATGATGCCCTAAAGGCACTTGGTTAGCTCAGTGGGGTTAAGCATCTGACTCTTGGTTTCGGCTCAGGTCACGATCTCACGGTTCATGAGTTCAAGTGCCCAGTTGGGCTCTGTGCTGACAGTGTGAAGCCTGCTTGGAATCTTCTCTCTCCTCTCTCTCTGCCCCTCCCATGCTCATTTTCTCTCTCTCTCTCTCAAAATAAATAAATAAACTTAAAAAATAGATTTATTAATATATTATTATTTTATATTTATAAGTATAAATATAAATATATTTTTATAATATCTATATAATTTTATTGTTATAAAAAAGTTTAATAAATGCCTTTAAAGGTGGCCATCTTGGGGCACCTGGGTAGCTCAGTCGGTTGAGCGTCTGACTTCAGCTCAGGTCAGGATTTCGCGGTTCGTGAGTTCGAGCCCCGCGTCGGTCTCTGTGCTGACAGCTCGGAGCCTGGAGCCTGTTTCAGATTCTGTATCTCCCTCTCTCTCTGCCCCTCCCCTGCTCATGCTCTGTCTCTCAAAAATAAATAAATGTTATGAAAAAAAATAGATTCACAAAGTTGTTACTGTTCTGCTGAAGATTTATCCATATTGTTGTATGAAGTTGGAGATTACTCATTCGGTGTGTGAATATACCTCGCATTTTTACTTTGTTCCCCTGACAGTGCCACTTGGGATGGAGGTGTTTTTTTTTTTTTTTTAATAGAACTGTTCTTTGAAATTAAGAACAAGGAAATTTCTAATGAGCATTCTTTTAGAGGACCCGCCTACGTTGGGAGGCTGAAAATACTGAGTGGTATAATGTCTACCTGCCAAGGTTGGCTTAGTCAACTTACAAGTTCTTCAGTTCCCTTGTTCAAGTGTGGCCACTGCTGTGGTTGGACAATTCACACCTGTATTTGATGGCAAGCCTCACAGCAGTACAAGGTCCTTTATGAAAGGGTAACTATCTGGGTCTCCTGTAATGGTTCATGGCAGTCTTTCTATTTAAGTAGATGTGGATGACGGTGGTTATCCACGATCAGGTGCGCTAGCAGAATTATCTGCCTCTTCCACGCCATCGTAAGGATGTTCCAGGTATAGTTTCTACGCTGCTATAAACAGTGATCATTGACCAACCATCCACCTAAAGACTAGCAAGCATCCTCAGATGTGGAGCTTAATGTTTCCAGAATGTCCAGAAATGTCATTCATTGATTCTGTCATTTATTTCTCAACCACTATTTATTGCTCAGCTCTCATGAGCCAAGAAGAGATCTATGTGTGAGGAACACAGCGCTGAATGACAGAGAGAGACTACTCACCCTCACGGAGCTTTCTGACCACCTCGTGTTGGGAAGCGGATAGTGAATCCACAAGGAAGTAATCCTGTAGTATGTCAGAAAGTGGTAAGACAAAACCCAGGGAATTCCTGGGTGTCCAGGCAGGAGACAAAATCTCCCTGGATGGTTCAAGAGACTTTAATGGGAGGGTCATTTGCAGGGCTGTGAAAGGGTTAAGGATACATATACCAGGGCCACTGAGGCACCCAGACACCAGCAACAGTGAAAAGCTGTTAGCACCCCTTCAGACAAGGGATAGAAAAAGAGTTACTGCAGCCCAATGAGAGGAGGCAGAACTTGGGGTCAGGGTCGCGGGGGGGTTGCATCTAGCATATTCTATAGCCATGGAAAGTAGCTGCTTCTGTCTGTGAAAACGGGCCAAAGCAGGAAGAAATACCTTGATGGCTATCTTTCCTGTCTCTGACACCATGGTGTATTTGAACAAGCATGGGGCTGGCTGGGAAGAGAAGCAGACCAACAGAAACAGCAAGGGTATCTTGCCCACCTGATTAACAACAGCCCCTGTACAATGATTAGTCTCTTGAGGACATGCTCACAGGACCAAATACCTTCATACTCATTCATACTCAAGTGTCATTACAAGGCGAATGTCCACACATCTCTTCCCCAAATTTCCTTGTCACCAATTCTTTTTCCATAGTCTCCAACCTGTTGGCCAACCCAACTACCAATATGACTGTGTAGATCTGTAACTCAGGCCATCTTTCCACCCAAAGGAAGTGGACAATAGGTACTGCTCGAGTTCTGTGCACAGCAGGTCTTCCTTCTCTACCGTGTGTCAGAGCCACTCTTGAACGGGATCATCTACCTCTAGCTGATGCCAATGTATCAGACAGACTCATCTGTAAACCATCCCTACCTACCATTTTCCTTTAACGGAAAGCAAAGGCCATCAATGAGCACAGGTGGGTATCACGGAGTTTTAATGCAACGTACTAGTGCCTTCTCTACCTGCTTGGGCCAAAGGTCAGTTCTCTCTAACTGAGGTGATCCCTGAAGGCGCTGAGAGCTGGCTGTCCGCTGACTGCACTACCAACAGCTGGGGCAACAAATCCATCACTGAAGAGGTACCTGAGTGACACATCACAGCATCTATCACAGGAGAGGGGAAGAGGCAAACTGAGAATAAGTCCCTCTGATTTCATGGGTGATCAGAGAGTGTTGGTAAAAAGACGATGAGGAACTGACGGATGCCTGAGGAAGTGATGGGGATCTGTGCCAGACAGATGTTCTAGGCAAAGGACCAGCAAAGTGCAAAAGCCCTGAGGCAGAATGTGCTTGGAATATTAAGAAGGCTCCACACTCAGCTCCAAACCCAATGTGGGGCTCGATCCCACAACTCTGGGATCATGACCCTGGGCTGAAATCAAGAGTCAGACACTCAACTGACTGAGCCACCCAGGCACCCCAGTTTTTTATTGAAGCATAATTAACATGTAACCTTATAGTAATTTCAGGTGTGCAACATTGATTTGAAAATTCTATACATTTTCAATGCTCACCTTGATAAGTGTGGTCATCATCTGTCCTGTATGATGTTATTACAATATTATTGACTTTATTCTCTATTCTGTGCTTTTCATCTTTATGATTTATTTATTTTATAACCAGAAATTTGTACCTCTTAGTCTCTTCTCTCTATTTCACCCATCCCCCAACCACACCCCTCTGGAAACCACCAGTTTGTTCTCTGTATTTAAGCGTCTAGTTTTTGTTTGTTTATTTTGGGTTTTCATGCAGCATTTGTTTTTCTCTGACTTAGTTTACTTAGCCTAATACCCTCAAGATATGTCCATGTTGTCACAAACGGCAAGATGTCATTTTTAATGGCTGAATAATACTCCATTGCATACATATATCTTCTTTATCCACTTATGTATTGATGGACACTTGGAATGCTTCTGTAGCATGGCTGTTGTAAATGCTGTAGTAAGTATAGGGCTGTATATATTTTTTCAAGATAGTGTTTTTGTTTCTTTGGGTAAATACCTAGTAGTGAAATTACTGGATCATATGGTATTTCTATTTTTAGTTTTTATTTTTTTATTATTTTTTAACGTTTATTTATTTTTAAGAGACAGAAACAAAGCACAAGTGGGGGAGGGGCAGAGAGAGAGGGGGAGACCCAGGCTCTGAGCCCTCTGCACAGAGCTCGACGTGGGGGTTTGAACTGTGAGATCATGACCTGAGCTGAAGTCAGTGCTTAACCAACTGAGCCGTCCAGGTGCCTCGGTATTTCTATTTTTAATGCTTTGAGGCCCTACATAATGTTTTCCAGAGTGGCTGTACCAAGTTACATTCCCATCAACAGAGCACAAGGGTTCCTTTTCCATTGTGGTTTTGATTTGCATTTCCCTGATGATGAGTGATGCTGAGCATCTTTTCGTGTGTCTGTTGGAGGGCCTACATATCTTGTAGGACATGGTTCAATGTTTGGCTTTTGCTCTAAATGAGATGGTAATCCTTGGAGTGTCCAGAGGAGAGAAAAGATGTGATTTGACTTTCATGTACACCTGTTGTACTGGGACTAGGTTGTGTGGGGACAAGGATAGAAGTGGAGAGGCAGCTGGAGACTTTTGTGACAGTAACCCAGGGAAGCAGTAATGGTGGCCTTGGCTTGGCTTCATTGGGTAGAAGTCAAGGTGGTGAGAAGTGCCTGGATTCAGACAGATTTGAAGGTAGAGCAGACAGGATTTGCTCATGGGTTGGATGGAGGGGAACAAAAAGAGAAGAGTCAAGATTACTCCCAGATTTTGACATTTTGACTTGAATGACTAATAGGATAGAGTTACTCTTCACTTTCCTTCCTTCCTTCCTTCCTTCCTTCCTTCCTCCTTCCCTCCTTCCCTCCCATCTTTCCTTCCTTCCTTCCTTCCTTCCTTCCTTCCTTCCTTCCTCCCTCCCTCCCTCCTTCCCTCCCTCCCATCTTTCCTTCCTTCCTTCCTTCCTTCCTTCCTTCCTTCCTTCCTTCCTCCCTCCCTCCCTCCCTCCTTCCCTCCCTCCCTCCCTCTCTCCTTCCTTCCCTCCTATCTTTCCTTCCTTCTTTCCTTCCTTCTTTCCTTCCTTCCTTCCTTCCTTCCTCCCTTCCTCCCTCCCATCTATTCTTCCTCCTTCCTTCCTTCCTCCCTCCCTCCCTTCCATCTTTCCTTCCTTCCTTCCTTCCTTCCTTCCTTCCTCCATCCGTCCCTCCTTCCCTCCTTCCCTTCCTTCCTTCCTTCCTTCTTTATTTATTTTCTTTTTTTTTCTTTTGAGATGGGGAAGACTGCAGGAGGATTGGGGATGTGGGTGAATTCCACGTTGCGTTCTATGTTAATTTTGCAACCCAGTTAAATCTAAGTGGAGGTGTTGAGTGGGAAGTTGGGTAAGCCATTCTGGAGGTATGTCCAGCTGAGAGAGATCTAGGCTCAGGTTATACATTTGGGAGTTATCACAGGTAGGTGGTATTTCTAGACATGCAATGACATGCAAGCTCTCCTAAGACTTGAGTGTAGACAGGGGGGATATTGGAGGGCTATGCTCTTTGGTACTCCCATCATCCAGAGACTGGGGACTTGAAGTAGTGTCATCAAAGGAGACTGAATAGATGTGGCCAGTGTGGTGGGGGAGACGTAAGAGAGCAGTGTCCAGGAGCCTGGTGAAGACAGTATTTGAAGCAGGAGGTGACCGCCTGCATCTGATACTGCTGATTGGTCAAGTGAGATAAGGTCTGAGTGGTGACCTTGACTTTAGTCATGTGGAGCCAGTGGAGACATTGACAGGAACTCCTGTGTGAAGATTATCATGAGTTCAGTTCTCCTTCAGTCTTACTGTCCATGGTTCTGTAACAAGCCAGCCCTGCAAGGTGGCTCACGATCCATCCAAGCTCCCTGCACCTGATGCTTTGAAAACATGGTCTTCTGCATACCTTGATATTTGGATGAGAGCCTTGCTATGTCTGAGAGATGCTCGGGGACACCGGCCCTTGGAGCTTGGTTGAATAATGTTAGGCAGCTTCCACTTTTCCCCATGGCCCTGGAGATGCAGAAAAGCAGGACAGGGCAGCAGGATCTCTGGCATGGACCTATGTTTGGGCTCAGATGCAGCTCTCAGGGGGAACAGTGAAAACTCACATCCACTAAGGGTGGGGGGGGGTTCCTTTTTCTGTTTATGGCTTGACTGCCATAGACAAGGGATATTCCAACCCAAAGCATGTTGCTTAGTCTACAAAAAGATTCTTGCTCCAAATCCCAGTCTACTTTATAGCCCTACTTTAGGAGAGAAGCCTAAAGACTGGCCTGACCCTGAAATAAAGGTATTTTCTAGTCCAATAATTGAGAACTCAGACTGAGCAGTGTGAATGCATCTGTGGGATTGGGGGCCATTCCGGGAAACCCGGGGCATGAAAGCCGCAGTCTCACGCAGAGCAAGGCCCCCCGCCTGTCTTCTTACCTGGAGCCTCTTCAGCATCCTTGGTCCCAAGCAGAAGCCATGTTTTGAATTGAGTGTAGCTTCAAATCGCCCTGACCCATCGCTGGATCAGAGAGAAGGGCTCCCTCAATGGCTTCCTCCTGGCGTTTTCAACCCCTTGACTCCTCCCACAAGGTGCCCAGGGCCCTGCCCTTGGACAGTCTCACCTAGGGAGGAAGGAGGGGAGAGGATTTGTCTCCCACTGTGCCCCCAGGAGCCTTCCAGCCCTGAGTCTGAATCTCCGTTCCGCTCCTGACTTTTTGTATAGTCTCAGGCATACAGTTAAACCTGAATCTCATGGCCATCTTCTGGAAATGGAGACCCCAATACTACCACCTTCGTAAACGTGCTGTTGTGTAGACTCAGAATATTTTGAGTCGGCCGCCATCTTTTTTTTTTTTGCCACCTACCTCGTAAGGGGAGACATGGACCCTTTGCCCCCCAGTCCTCCGAGCCTGGTTGGAGGAGGCCATCGGGAGCCCCTGCTGGCTGCTTCTCGTGATGGATTCCTTAGTCAGAACAACTGAATGCCAGCAGCTTGGAGACTGACTCATCTGTTGTTGAAGTAAGTAGACCGTAGACATGGACCAGTTCTGTACCAACAGACCCCAAACGGGCATTCAGCTCATACCAGAAAAGGGCAAAGGTTGAGTCCTTACTTCTAGGAGGAATGGTGTCGTGCCTGGAGCATTGTAGACACCTGAGGAAAGTCACTGAATGGTTAACTCAGGGTGGATGGTGTCCAGGCTAAAAATGGTTGCTGGATTGGCATTCATTGGATCCTGGCTTTCTCCCCGGCGCGGCCACTGAGATTTCACTCTTGTTTCCCCACCTCGCTGGCAGGGGCTCAGACTCCATCTGGTTTCCTTAAATACCCAGAGGACCCGACACACTGCTTTGCACATGGCAGATCGTAGCAGTTAATCCTTGCGTTTCGCTCGCTAAATGCCAAGTGTTATTCTAAGATCTTCACACACATTAACCCACTTAGTCCTCACAATCCCCGCAAAAGGGGGGCTATTCTCTCATTTTACAGATAAGAAAAGTGAGGCACAGACAGACAAGTGACTCACCCCAGGTCAAGATGGGGGGAGCTGAGGTTTCTGTTGAGGCAGTCTGGCTCCAGAATCCGTGCCCTCAATCACAATCTATATTAATTCCTTCAAAATTGTAAAAAATAAAATGGTCTATTTGATAGAACATATGTGTGCATGTGTGTGTATGTGTGTATGTATATATATATATATATATATATATATATATATATATATATATAATATATTTATATATGTATATATTACATATATATATTCATTGATAGATATTCTCCCAATGCACACATCACATACACACATATATACAAATATGTCTGTGTGTCTGAGGATTTTCTACTTGTGCACCATGGTCTTAGATGTCGGGGAATGCAGAGAACAGTCCTTGCCATAGAGAAGTAATTTACAATCTGTAAGAGGGAAACAGGTATATAAATAGATCATTTCAATATACCGAGGAATTAAACTCTACCGGGGTCTGTCTTAGAGCAAAGCTATATGGAACTGAGACACCTTGGCTCTTTTCCCCTTTTTTTAAATGTTTTTATTTATTTATTCATTTTGAGGATGAGAGAGAGAGAGAGAGAGTGGGGTGGAGGGGCACAGAAAAAGGGGGACAGAGGATCTGAAGCAGGCTCTGTGCTGAGAGCAGAGAGCTTGATGTGGGGCTTGAACTCACAAACCACGAGACCAAGACCTGAGCCAAAGTTGGACGCTTAACAGACTGAGCACCCCCGCCCCCCGCCAACCCAGGCACCCCTGTTTCTTGATGTGGGTGGTGGGTACAGGTTATGTTCACTGTCTGAAAATTCACTAAGCGATGCATTTAGGGTTATGTGGGTTATATACTTTAATATGATCGACACTTTAAAACACTTGAAAGGAAGAAAAGTGTCTTGGGAGCTCAGAGGATATAGCAAAGATTCAGTTTTGGTCGGAGCCTCAGGGATCAAGCACCGTGTGTCCTGCCCCGGCATCTGATCACTGCTTGTCTCTCAAAGTGCCACCTGGGCCCTCCGATGACATCAGCTTCTCTCATGTGGCTCCAGAAAATGCGTTTTTCTCTCTGGCACCTTCTACCGCATTCTGCACAGATATGTCTTGTTTTGCTTTGCTTTTTACATTTTTTTTTAAGTTTATTTTATTTATTTTGGGGTGGGGGGAGAGCGTGCAGGGGAGGGCCAGAGAGAGGGAGAGAGAATCCCAAGCAGGCTCTGAGCTGTCGGTATAGAACCTGATGGGGGCTGGAACCAGGAACCACGAGATCATGACCTGAGCCAAAATCAAGAGTCTGATGCTTAACCAACTGAGCCACCCAGGTGCCCCTTGCTTTGCTTTTTAAAAGCGAACTGAGTGTCTCTTTGTGAACCTTTCCTACGTGGACACACAGGGGTTATGAACCATACAAAGGACGCTGTTCACTGTGGAGGGCAGAGGCCACTGGGTACGGAACCCCCTGCTCTAGGTGAGGAAACCATGCAGGAGACCTCAGCACGCCCTCCTGGTCGGGCTTATTCTGGCAAAAATCCATCCGACATCTCTCCAAATATGCCTGGTTCAACAAACCACAAAATTCCATGCGACCATCATTCATTGGGCACATACCTGACTAGAGCCCCAAACATGAAGAACTTAGCTGATTTCTCCTTATTCTGTGGCTACCGTTCGGCATAAGCAGATCAAGTGATTTTATTCGTAACATTCAGGGATGGTTTGTTCATTTTTCCAGAAATGACACATTCACTAAACACATGAATACTTTCTTTAGATGAATCTAAGTTAGGGCATAATTAGGGTTGTTATAATTTAGCAGCTTATTTAAAAAAAAAAAAAAACAGCAACCTAAATTATGTGTTCAGCAACCTGTGGCCTCAATGATATGTTAGTTTAAAATACAAGTTTATATAATATTATAACAACATATTAGGAACCATGCAGAACACCACTGCTTTAAACAAAACTTGCACGTTTAGCAATGTTTATTTTTTATTTTTTTTAAATGTTTATTTTTGAGAGAGAGACAGAGACAGAGCACATGAGTGGGAGAGGGGCAGAGAGAAAGAGGGAGACACAGAATCCGAAGCAGGCTCCAGGCTCCGAGCTGTCAGCACAGAGCACAACGTGGGGCTTGAACCCACAAACCATGAGATCATGACCTGAGCCAAAGTTGAACGCTCAGTCGACTGAGCCACCAGGAAGCCCCATAGCAATGTTTATTTTTAGAAGCAAAGTGCCTAGCAATTTAAGTACAACATTTCCAACATTTGTTCTACTTAGTTGCGATAAGGTGTCACTCCATCCGGCTGTTCTCATTTTGTTTTATCATTTGATTATGCTTCTAAGTAGATTTTACTATAGGTAGAAATTAGGAAATTTCGAAGAAAATATATATTTAAAGTAACACAAAACTAATTTTTTAAATTTAAATTCGTGGCTTCTTGAAGAAAATAAAAAAAGGAAGTATGGGATAGTCACACATGATATCAATCTGTGTCTGTTAATTAAGGGGAAAAAATTCTGGATACTCTTCCATCAACAAACATGTGCGGGCAACACATTTTATACTTTTGGTAGTTAGAACTTTGCTTTCCCCTGTCTTCAAAACTTCTTACCCTCAGTGTTCACATGTCCCATCTCCTTTGGTTACCTTGATTAAACTCACTGTCAGGAAAGCCTGAGATGCTGATTTATACTACAGTGTCAATGGTTGATATCTTCTGTAAGAGTGATCTCACTTAAAGATACTGGCATTTTACCAGGAATCAGTAGCTAAAGCCAAAGGTGTTTAATGAAGGGTAAGATGATGGGTAGAAAGTTTACCCGGACCACAGCCTTCTGAAGTCCACCCCAGAGATGTTCGTTGTGGACGTAAGTGCCTGGCTGGTCTGCCTCTGCAGAGCTGGTAGCTTGTGGCTAGCACATGGACACCTTCCCTGGGGCATTTGGTGGCAGGTGCTCAGATGCACTCACAAGGGCATGCCTGGCAGGGCTGGGAGCAGCTTCCATTTCCCGAACACTTTCCGAAGCCTTGGGTTCCGGGAATTTGTGTTGAGAGTGCTTACTGCCTTTCCGTACCCTCTGCTTCTCTATGAACTCCAGGCGGGCTGCCGTGTATCTGTTCACGGCCATGACCGACACAGCCATGCAGAGCGCGAAAGAACCCCACGCGAGGCTGTCAACAAAAGGCACAGTTAGGGAAGAGTGTGGGGCTGTGATTTCCTTCCTGCGGGAGGTCAGTCTGATGAAAGTCCAGCTCGTAGTTCCACTGAGCTCGGACCCGGACTTTGGATCACAAGTTTCGGACACCAGCCAACAGTGTTGTTAAGAGAAAAGATTTCGGAGTCATTGTGCCCAGTGTGCACTGCGGGTTTACGCCCATCTCTTAGGAACTGTGCACCCTTGAGCTGATGACTTCACCTTTCTGTATCAGTTTCCTCATCTGCAAAACTTGACGGATAGTAACACTGCTCCCAGGGCTAATGTGTGGGAAATACTCAGCATGGGATCTGCTGATACAGAAGTGTTGCTTTTTTGTTATTGTTGCTCTTGGCTGTAACGCAGGACACCAGCCCTGGGTGTTGTTACTTTATATCCCCACCCTCTGGAAACCTGTTGCGTTCCGAGATGATGGTCTAGCTACACTTTTCATCTTCCACAGAACAAGGAGGAATGACAGAGAAAGAACCTCTGCCAAGTGACGAGTGTGTGTTTTCAGGGGACGAAATTCCCAGGTAGAAGAGAAGCCTCCACCTCCAATTACCTACAAAGAAGCCTACTGTAGCTAAGTTCTAAACTCGCTCCAGAGTTTCCAATCATCCCTAAACATGACTTGACCCTCAAGGACACCAACATCTAGGGGGAAAGCCCAACAACAAACAGAAAAAAAAAAAAATCCAAAGAAAAGAGCTAAGAACAGAAGAAAACACCAAGAAGAAAACCTTTTGATTACTATCTACAGAGACATATGAGAAGCTATTGCATGAACAAAGCAAGATCAGGATATTTAGAAAAGGAATAATTAGAAAACAAGAAAGACCTAGGGCACCTGGGTGGCTCAGTAGGTTAAGCACCTGAGTTCGGCTCAGGTCACGATCTCCCGGTTCATGGGTTCGAGCCCCGTGTTGGGCTCTGTGCTGACAGCTCGGAGCCTGGAGCCTGCTTTGGAGTCTGTGTCTCCCTCTTTCCCCGACCCTCCCCTGCTCACACTCTGTCTCTAAAAAATACATAAACATTAAAAAACAAACAAACATGGGCGCCTGGGTGTCTCAGTAGGTTAAGCATCTGACTTTAGCTCAGGAGATGATTTCACAGTTTGTGGGTTCGAGCCCCACATCGGGCTCTGTGCTGACAGCTCAGAGCCCGGAGCCTGCTTCGGATTCTGTGTCTCCCTTTCTCTCTCTCTCTCTCTCTCTCTCTGCCCCTCCCCCACTCACGCTCACTATCAAAAATAAATAATAAAGACATTTTTAAAGAATGTAAAAAAGAAGGAACAGAAAGCTAAGAAATGGAAATAATCAAAGAAATAATACCAGAAAAAAAACCCCAGAATTCTAGGATGTGAATATTCCAATTGAAGGGCCCGTCAAGCACAGGAAAGGGAGAATGAGTGTGAATGAGAGATTTTCCCTCCAAGGTGCATCATCCTGACATTTCAGAATACCAATAATAAAGAGTAGAAAGCAGCAGCTTACCTATAAAGGGACATGAATCAGAATAGTATGGAACTCGTGCCAGAAGCAGTTGATTCTAGAAGGAAATGGAGCCACACCTTCAACATTTTAAGGGAAAATGATTTCCAACAAAGGATTATGCACGCTGCTAAATTATCAAATATAGAGCATTGGATAAATACATTTCCAAATATGCATGAAATAAAATAATATCTTTGCTCCTCGAACCCTTTCTTAGAAAGCTACTGGGGGATGTGCTCCCACAAAATGTGAATGTGAACTAAGTTAGATAATGACATGGGGCCCAGAAACAGCTCTCTGCTCACAGCACTGTGGCAAGCCTCCGGGCAGGGGGTCCAGAGCGGAGAGGAATGTGCAGGGTTTTGGTTGGGGCTGGAAGAGTGGGATAGGGGGAGACAGAATTGAGAGATTGCTATGTTTATGCCATTTTATTTTCAATTTTTAAACATCTTTAAATGTTTTTATTTATATTTGAGAGAGAAAGAGAGCAAGTAGGGGAGGGGCAGAGAGGGAGGGAGACACAGAATCCGAAGCAGCTCCAGGCTCCTCACTGTCAGCCCAGAGCCCGACGCGGGGCTCGAACTCATGTACTGCGAGATCGTGACCTGAGCTGAAGTCGGACGCCCAACCGACTGAGCCAGCCAGGCACCCCTATAACTTAATTTATTCTTTAAAAAAAATTTTTTTTAATGTTTATTTATTTTTGACAGAGAGAGAGAGAGAGAGAGAGAGAGACAGAGCATGAGCGGGGGAGGGGCAGACAGAGAGGGAGACGCAGAATCCCAAGCAGGCTCCAGGCTCTGAGCTGTCAGCACAGAGCCCGACGCGGGGCTCGAACCCACGAGTGGTGAGATCACGACCTGAGTGGAAGTTGGAAGCTTAACCAACCCATGATTTTTTAAAAATATATTATTTTTAAGCAATCCCTACACCTCAGGTGGGGTTCAGACTTACAGCCCCAAGTTCAAAAGTCATACACTCTACTGACTGAGATAGCCAGGCACCCCTGTTCAATACTATTTGAATTTTAAAAACTATTTGTATGTACTTCTTTGATTAGAAGTTAAGTAATTACAAGTAATAGGAAACAAAACAAAACAAAATGATATTGGAACCAATACCGTTTTTTGAGAGAGATCACGAGCAGGGGTGGGGGGAGGAGGAGAGAGAGGGAGAGAGAGAATCCCAAGCTCGGCGTGGAGCCCAACGCGGGGCTCAATCCCACGACCCTGGGATCATGACCTGAGCTGAAATCAAGAGTCAGACGCTTAACCGACTGAGCCACCCAGGCGCCCCTGTATAATGTGACATGACTGAGACTTTCTGTTAGGAACACAACTTATCTGTCCATTAGAAGCAGGGGCAGGGTCTCTCATGATTGAAGTATTTATTAGGCAGCATTATAACTCAGGACTCTTCCCCGTAAGCCATGTTTAAGAATGGGATAACATCAGTATCCCCATTTATTTATTTATTATTTTTATTATTATTATTATTTAATGTTTGTTTACTTTTGACACAGAGAGAGACAGAACATGAGCGGGGGAGGGGAAGAGAGAGGGAGACACAGAAGCTGAACCAGGCTCCAGGCTCTGAGCTGTCAGGACACAGCCCAACGCGGGGCTCGAACCCATGAACCGTGAGATCATGACCTGAGCCGAAGTCGGACACTCAACCGACTGAGCCACCCAGGAGCCCCCAGTATCCCCATTTCTTGAGGGCTTCACCCTTTGCCAAGGATTTTACAAACATAATCTCTTTGAATGCCTAGGGACACATGAGACAGGTCTCATCACCTTCCAGATGAGAGAGCTGGGCTCCAGAAAGGTTAAGAAATTAACCCAAAGTCAGACGGCAGAGCGATGGCCAAGGTCGGTAGTCTTACAGAACCTGCGTGTAACCCTGCGGGTCCGTCGGGGCTTGGGCACCACGGCCAGCAACTTACCAGTATGACCAGCCGTAGTCCCATGTCTGAGGCTTCCAGTCTTCGGGACCAAGGTTCACAGCGATTTGAAAGATGGTTGTGTACATCATGTGGGCCACCATCCCGAGGAGCCCTGCACGAGGAAAGCTTTGTGAGCCGCAGGTGGGGATGGGGTTTCCCTACCTTGCGCGAGTCAGGAGCGTCCTTCTTGAACCCTTCCAAGCAGGTCCCCCATCTCACATTCACACCAATTCCTCGTTGTCGTGAATGCATATGGCGTGTGTTCCTCTGACGTGTTGTTCCTCCCGTGGCCACCTCTCCCCCTGTGTCATGCCCCTGTGTCCCTGTGCTCAGAGGCACCGATGCTCCAGTCTCTCCTTCCCTGGGCAGCGGAGGGGTCCTTGGACCACGTTTGGCCTGAAGCCACACTCCACGGGGTTCTGTTCTGTTACTTCTTTTGCGTGTGGATGGTTTGCTAACTCTGGGATACTTTAGGGGAAAATCTGAGTACGGGGGGCAAGCCTGGGTGGCTCAGTCGGTTGAGCATCCAACTCTTGATTTCAGATCAGGTCATGATCTCAAGTTTTGTGAGTTCGAGCCTCACCTCGAGCTCTGTGCTGATGGCACGGAGCCTGCTTGGGATTCTTTCTCTCCCTTTCTCTCTGCCCCTCCCCTGCTCGAGCTCTTTCTCTCTCTCTCGAAATAAATAAACATTAAAAAACCCAAGAAAGTTGCCTTGGATTTCATTTTTAAATGCTGGCTGTTTCGTTGTTGTATCTTTCTTTTGCGGGGACTCTAATCTCACGCGTGTGTTTTTTTTTTAATTTTTTTAACGTTTATTTATTTTTGAGACAGAGAGAGACAGAGCATGAACGAGGGAAGGGCAGAGAGAGAGGGAGACACAGAATCAGAAGCAGGCTCCAGGCTCTGAGCCATCAGCCCAGAGCCCAATGCGGGGCTCGAACTCACGGACCACGAGATTGTGACCTGAGCTGAAGTTGGACGCTCAACCGACTGAGCCACCCAGGCGCCCCTCTCACGCGTGTTTTCATTGGATAAATGTATGGCAAATGGTGGCCAGGTAGGGATCAGCTTCAGGGGCCCAAACAGAAGTGAGTTTTAATTGATGGGGGCAATTATTTATATATTAATGGGGCCATCTAAAGTCCTTGTGATGTAAACCCTCCAACAGTCTACTTGACACTGTTTGCACACTTGAAACTGAACAGATGTCCAGAAAGAGGCTTACTCATGACCTTGGCAGGGGTCGGGGGGAGCACTGGAGGGTGCCAGGACCTGGGGAGGAGTCTCCAAGAGCCCATGGCCTACCTCTTTGTTATGAAGATCCAGAAATTGGATTTTATCACCCTATTCGCTGATGATAAAGCTTGGGAAAGACTCCTAATACTTATCACGCACAGAAGTGAGCTCCCAGCTGGACTGATGCACTGTTAGCAGGGCTTGGAGTATGGGGACAGAGAAACAAAGGAAGTCATCTGTTGAGGGTCCTTTTCTTGATGGAAAGCCCACTCAGGAGACCAAATGAAGCTGCTCTGATACAGAGGAGGATACAGAAGGAAGACCGCCACCCCAAAGAAAGGGAGTTCTTTATTCTTACACGTACATCGAGCTTGATAATGACTTTCAGCAAGCAACCATTTCTTGCATTCTTCCCACAGAGTAGGTGCATTTACTTAATCATCACTATAGCCACTGGAGGTAGCTGGCTTAGAGAGGTTGAGTAACTTGCCTGGGGTCACACAGCACTCACGTAGCAGAGAACTGACACCCAGGTAGGATTTCCTGACAAACTACTGTGCTACATTAGGCAATTTCTGTTCTCAGAGCCAATGTGTCTCCTTCCCAAGGTTGTGATAAAGACCCAGTAATACATTTTATTTTCCATCCCCTTTCTTTTCATCCGTCAGCCAAAGCATCATTGCTTTCCCCCGCCCCCTGCCCCTCCAGTGGGATTTATTCAGTGACTTCTCCGGTGGACCAGCCAGCTGTCCTGCTGAACGGGCCGTTGACAGGAGAAGAGCCAGCCTGTGCTTTGGCAGTGGGGACAGACAGCCCAGAGCTTTGTCCCTCCCGCTGGGACAGGCTGTGGGGAATCCCCTGTTGGCTGCTGTCGACAAGTACCTGCGAGCACCGTGAGGGTGGCTACAGAGGCATCCACATTGAGCCAGTGGAAACCAGCGCTCTGAGAACTCACTCCGGAGCCCAGGAGGACGGCACTCGTCAACACCAGAAGGATGTTCAGGATCTCGGCCCCAATGGACAGCCACAAAAGTCCTGCAAAGCGTGAGGATGATAGAGACGCTGAGCCTGGAGAGTTCAGAAGCACCGTGATGTCGAACCCTTTGATCCTGTTCACTTCTAAGACACAAAAACAGGGTGGCCTGGATGGCTCAGTCGGTTGAGCATCCGACTTTGGCTCAGGTCATGATCTCACTGTTTGTGAGTTCGAGCCCCGCGGTGGGCTCTGTGCTGACAGCTCAGAGTCTGGAGCCCGTTTTACGTTCTGTGCCTCCCTCTTTCTCTCTCCTCCCCCGCTCATGCTCTGTCTCTCTCTCAAAAATAAACATTAAAACATTTTAAAGAATTAAAAAATAAAATACAGAGATTGTCAGCATTTAAAAAGAAACAGAAAACAGGGGCTCCTGGGTGGCTTAGTTGGTTAAGCATCCAACTTCAGCTCAGGTCGTGATCTCACGGTCTGTGAGTTCAAGCCCCGCATCAGGCTCTGTGCTGACAGCTCGGAGACTGGAGCCTGCTCCGGATTCTGTGTCTCCCTCTCTCTGCCCCTCCGCTACTCATGCACTCTCTCTCTCAAAAATAAACAAACATTAAAAATATTTTTTAAAAAAAGATTGTCCTTCGCTGGGAGGGGATGAAAAATGAAAACAACAACAATAAAGCAGGAGTCTGATGTGGGGACAGGAGAGAGGCTGGTGGGGAGGGGGTGGCCTCTCTATTCCCCAGCTCAGAAGTTAGTACGTTGTTTGGACTTGACCAGAAGACTTTATCTTGGTCTTTTTATTTTTTTTTAAATTTTTTTATAATGTTTTATTTATTTTTGAGAGAGAGACAGGATGCAAGTGGGTTGGGGCGGAGAGAGAGGGAGGCACAGAATCCGAAGCGGGCTCCAGGCTCCAAGCTGTCAGCACAGAGCCCAACACGGGGCTCGAACCCACGAACCGGGAGATCATGACCTGAACCGAAGTCGGACGCTCAACCGACTGTGCCACCCAGGCGCCCCAATCTTGGTTTTTTAAAGAAGACACCAAACTTAAGGAAGAAGGCAGAGGCGGCTGAGCGTTTAGGAGCCCTGGTTAGAGATCCCGAAACCTTGTTTGTATCTGTGTGGGCCGTTCCTTTGCCCTCCGGAGGGCATCCCGCCCGCTTCTAGGAGACACTTGTGCTGCAGGTGGAGGTAAGAAGACAGAGGAACAGGGAGGGAAGCTGGTGTCTGTGAGCTGTGTCCTGGGGCCCCAGCAATGGGCGAAACAGGTGTAGATCCAGCCTTGACAAAACCTGCACTCCCGCTGGGGAAACAGACCCCGTGAAACCATCACGGATTTGATGAGCGGCACAGACAAGACGAAGCGTGCGGGAGCCCATCTCTTCCCAGCCCTGCGTCCACCGTGGGCCGCCGTGGGCGTATGCGTGCCCTGGGACCCGGTAAACACTACCGGTCAGGGCTTCCCGCCCCTCCCCGCCGGCAAGGTCGGTTGTACCACCTTTTCCAGAGCCCCTGACGACTACAGGGCACATGCAGGGGGCAGGTGGTTCCAGCGCTTGGACTTGACTTTGTGGAAAAACCGCAAAGAGCTCTCTCGTGTCTCCGCCCCTCCCCCCGTCTCCCCCAACACACACAATCAAAGTGACCCACGCTGTGAGGCGCCCTGGTGGACAGAACATGGGTGTTTACCGTGTTCTTCAGCTGGTATTATACTCTGGAAACTTCTACACTTTTCACCTAGAACACAAAGAGAATATACACTCATAAGGATGAGTAACTGTGTTTCTAGCACCCTCACTCTCTTAGGGACAGACTGTGTTTTGAGCACCTTCAGTCTATCCAGGGTCATTTTTTTTTTTTAAGTTTTTTAATGTTTATTCATTTTTGAGAGACAGAGACAGAGTGCAAGTGGGGGAGGGGCAGAGAGAGAGGGAGACACAGAATCCGAAGCAGGCTCCAGGCTCTGAGCTGTCCACACAGAGCCCGACGTGGGGCTCGAACTCACGGACCGCGAGATCATGACCTGAGCTGAAGTCGGACGCTTTACCGACTGAGCCACCCAGGCGCCCCTATCCAGGGTCATTTTAATGGAGAGAGAGACAGAGCATGAGTGGGGGAGGGGCAGAGAGAGAGGGAGACGCAGAATCCCAAGCAGGCTCCAGGCTCTGAGCTGTCAGCACAGAGCCCGACGCGGGGCTCGAACTCGGGAACCGTGACATCATGATCTGAGCTGAAGTCAGACGCACAACTGACTGAGCCACCCGGGCGCCCCTATCCCAGGTCATTTCGAACAAGGATTAGGGGACGTGGCAGATGGCTTTACTGTTCACAGACATGTGCTGGCCCCCTTACCCACCCCACCCACCCCCCAACAGGAACATGATTCAATCCCATCCTGGTGAATCCAGGCTTGGCCATAGGACTTCCTTTGGCCAATGAACTGGGAGCTGGCATGGGGTGGGTCACTTCTGGTCAGAAGCTTTAAGAGCCAATGTTCTGGTTCTTGTTCCCCTGTCTCTGTGATCACAGAAGCACCTGTCCAGATGGAGTCCCCATCAGCCTGGGTCCCTGGATAGCTGTGGGGAGGAGTCACCCTTCGCCAACCTAAAAAATACATGCGGAATGAACTAGGGATGAACTTGTTGATTTAAACCCCTGGGATTTGGGGGCTGTTTGTTACTGAGGCATAATCCAGCCCATCTGGGCTGATACTGCGAGCCTTAGACCACAGGTTCTCACCTTCCCAAACAGCATCCGTTATGGTATGAGTCTCAGTTTGTCTCTGGTTAGAGGGAAAGGAACAAAGTTTGTATTGTTTTTTGTTTTTTGTTTTTTTTAATTTTTAGTGTTTATTTTTGTGAGAGAGAGAGAGAGAGAGAAACAGATTGCAAGCAGGGGAGTGAAGCAGAGAGAGAGGGAGACACAGAATTGGAAGAGGCTCCAGGCTCTGAGCTGTCAGCACAGAGCCCAACACGGGGCTCGAACTCACGAACGGTGAGATCCTGACCTGAGCTGAAGTCGGACGCTTAACCGACTGAGCCACCCGGGTGCCCCTGTAATGATTTTAAAAAACACACTGGAGCAGATTCAGAGCTGTTACCGAGTGACCTCGCTGTTGGCATCCCATCGTGCTTTCTGGAGCGTGGAAGGACGGGGGGAGTTACTGCGTGTGCACCAGAGGCTGCTTATTTCGTGTTCCGGAAGGGTCCCGGAAGCCTGGGAGTATCGTCTGCCATGACAGATGCCCAGATGCCTGCACAATCACCTGCTTCTTCCCTGCAGAGTTCAGGGGAGTGGCTCCAAGGACCCCTGAGGGTAAGTGACTGGTACAGGAGCAATAGGACTCGGGCCGCATTAGGACACCGCCCCTGCTGCATCACTGACTGGATGCAATCTGGTGCACGGCCCGGAAGGTGCCAGAGGATGCAGACAAGCCTGAGCCCCGGAGCTGCTCCCCGTCTGGGCCGGTGGGAACTAAAACAGGGCCAGGTGGGGCACAGATCACTGCCTCTCCAAAGGAATGGCTTTCTCAGCCCTAAACCAAGCTTAGTGGTCCCCGCGTTGGCCTCGCGTCAAGGATTTAATGAAATAATGGACAGGAAAGCCGCTCTCAGTTCCTACGCACCGAAATCTCCCTGAAATAAAATGAGTCGTATGGGGGGCTGTTTGCATGTGGTTAGGGCACAGATTGTTATTAAATATAGCACACTGTAAGTATCCTGAGGGCCAGGGTCACGTCACCTACCTCTCCTGGAAGTTTTCAGGGACAGAAGGAAGCTTGGGGGAGCATCTTTAGGCCGCAGAAATTATTTCTCCTTTGTAGGAGAGAAAACCCCAGGTAACTCTCCTACTCAAGAACCTGCAGTGGCTCCCTCTTCCTCCAGCGCTGAGTCAAGGTTCCTCTTCTTTGATGGCCTTGCTTCCTCAACACACAGCCCTTCCCTTCGGTTTACCTTCTACCGCGTCAGGCTCATGCGGGAAGGACCGTCCGCACAAACAGGTGCACGCTCACGGTGGTGCACGTCTAAATGCCACAGACCTTCAGATTGGCCACGCTTGTCCTCACGAAACACCAAGCGCCCTGGGGCCTCATTGCTTCCCACGTCTGCCCTGCGCCTCTGCTGGGCTCTGGGAAGAAGAGGAACAAAGGCCGGGTTTATGATACAGCCACTTGGTTGAGCTGCCCTGATGGGATTCTTTCTGGCGAACGTGTCGCAGGCTTTACCGGTCACATGACCCGAGGGAGGGCATTTACACAGCCTGGGGGTGAGGATGACAGCACTGGGGACCCGTCTGCCAATCTGTAGCCGCGGTGGCCTCTTCAGCTTCTGAATGAAGCCCACTTTGGATGGATGCAACCGTTTTCCTGAAGATTCTCTGGTTTTGGCAGTGGGCACGGTGGTAGGGTCGCAGCAGCAAAACTTCGGCCAGTTTTTTCCTGGTTGTACCAAGGAAGTCGCCATTGCACTGGGGACATCTCCACACTCACACGCTGCTCTCAGAGGGCCCTTTTGGGGCCGGCGAGCCCTTCTTCACGTAAGCCCCCGCGTCCTCCCCACGAGACCCAATGAGTGAGGCCGGCAGGGGGAAACAAGTGTGTGTCAAGGACAGAATGGGGCACGTAAATCCTCAAGGCCTGGCCTCTGTGCCTGGTTCTGCCATTCAGTAATCGGACCACTCTGAACCTCGGTCTCTTCATCTGTGAAATGGGTGTGATAGAAGTCCTCCAATGACAAAGTTGCGAAAGGATTCTGTGAACTGCCTTATGTTTTTATTTGTTTTGGTTTTTTTTTTTTTTTTTTTTTTTTGAGTGTTTTGTTATCGATAAAGACAAGTGCACACAGCCACATTTTACAGATCTGGAGGCCAGGCGCAAACAGGTCGGTAGAGTCAGGAATCGAAACACCTGAGACCCAGTGCCTTATGCACATCACCCACCTGCTGTCTTTCTCCATAATGCACGGAGGACGAATTCTCTCTCTTGCCTTCCTTGGAGGGCTGCCCTTTCTCTCAGGAATAAAATGGAGGCCAGGTACAGAGCCAGGGGCAGGGCAGAAAAGAAAGCGGAGGCCGGCCAAGGAGATTAGGAGAATTCACAATAGCTCAGAAGGCTGAGGTCAGCCTGGGCCAGATGTCAGGCCGTCGTGACCCCTTGATTAATCTGAATCCTCAGAAATGGTGTTCCTTTTGAATGAGGCCAGCGGGATTAAAAGGAAAAATCTTCATAAATCCCACAAAGCCAGAGAGGCGGGTGTTAACGGAGCTTGGCAATAGAGTTTCACCAGCCAAGCAGGGCAACATGCCAGCTTGGGAACTGGTGTCCGGGTCCCCAGTGCTGGACTCTGGCATCTCTGTCTGCTTGTTCCTCACCCCCTCCCCTCTATGGGGTGCCCAGGCCCCTCTGTCCTTGACCTTTGGGGTTTAGTGCAACAGCGAAGAATTGGAAACGGACACCTTTTCTTGGCTCATTGATTGGACGCTTTCATTTCAAATCTCCATTTCAGAGTGTGGGATCAGAGGCGCTGCACCCCTTTAAAGGCACATTAGGCAGGGGCCCCCGGGGGGCTCAGTCGGCTAAGCGTCCGACTTCGGCTCAGGTCATGATCTCTCCGTCTGTGGGTTCGAGCCCCGCGTCGGGCTCTGTACTGATGGCTCGAAGCCTGGAGCCTGCTTCCGATTCTGTGTCTCTCCTTCTCTTTCTCCCCCTCTCCTGCTCATGCTCTGTCTCTGTCTCTCAATAATAAACACATTAAAAAAAATTTAAAGGCACTGTAGACAATGGCATAAAGGAATGGGAGGAGGTGGCTTGTGCAGAGGATGTCCTAAAATCACACTCCGGATAAGCTTCCCCTGGAAGGTCAGCTTTTGCAAGGACAGAGCTGATTCAGAAGGAAAAGATCCAGCGACGCCTCTGGGGACATCAGAGCTGGGGAGGGGGTGTTGGACTTCCCGAGACCCCTTTCCTGGGCTTTCTCAGATCAAGGGGCACCCTCCCCAGGATGGAGTCCTTACTGTCAGGTGTCCTGAGCTCCCCCCTCCTCCGGGACTCTCTCTTTGAGCAGTTTGGGTGCCCTCCCATTCACCTCCAGCTGTAATCCTTCTCTTTTCTTTTTTTTTTTTTTTAATGTGTATTTATTTTTGGGAGAGAGAGAGTATGCATGAGTAGCGGAGTAATCCCTTTCTGTCATCTACCCCAAATCTCCCAGACACTTGTGATAAATGAGACTTACGAGCAGATGTGTATGGGGACTGATCTTCAACTGGGGGCCCCAGGCTATATTCCGCGGCCAGTGTGTTTTCCTGGTCCCATGCAATGTTTTCAAGACGCTTTAAAATTGGGGATTTTCACGGGGAAATCCAAGTATTTTAGTTTTCTGGAAAACTCGGAGGATCTGACAACATCGAGCACGTAAGCCCTCGTGACCATAAAGTTGAGCTGAGCCAGGGGCTGCCTCTTTATCTGGGGATGAGGTTTCAAGGTCATTGGTATTCTCTGATGACCTTGCTTCATTCGCTTTTGCTGCCACCTTCTGCGGGCATTGGTTTGCGACCTGTGGCATATATCTTTTGTTTTATTCCTTCGTGTGTTTGCTGTTAATTTAGTTACTCTTTAGTAAAAATTTCATTCTAAGCTTTTTGCTCTGGGAGCGTCTCATAACACATGAAGGTGATCATATCTCTCCAAGGGAAAAAAAGGTGTTCTGGAGAACATGCTTCTTCTTGGCTCTTAATAAAGTGATGATGGTATTTAGAGACTGTAGTTTACTCGGATGAACTTATTATCTTAGGAAGCATAAAAAATGTGAGCAGAGGGGTTTTTTTTTTTTTGGATTGATAGACACAAAATTATTCATTGGCAATTATAAGACAACTTCTCTTCAGTTGAGTTTTGGGCACTGTGGGGGGAAAGAGGGAGTCTGGGTAAGACTTTTACAAAGAATGAGGGGCACCTGGGATGCTCAGTCGGTTGAGCATCTGACTTCAGCTCAGGTCACGATCTTCTGGTTTGTGAGTTCGAGCCCCGCCTCGGGCTCAGTGCTGACAGCTCAGAGCCTAGAGCCTGCTTCGGATTCTGTGTCTCCCTCTCTCTCTGCCCCTCCCCTGCTCATGCTCTGTCTCTCTCTGTCCCCAAAATAAATAAAAACATTAAAAAAAAAGAAAATTTTAAAAAAAGTATATAAGATGCACATAAATCAGAAAGGAGTCAAGAATTCACTCTTTATTTCTACTTGGCTTTGTCCATGAAACGTTGAGAACATCAACCCTCCTTAGAATTCAGCCTGTGTTCCTGACAATATATTTAAAAACCTTGCAGAGGTGTGATCCACGAGAAGGCTGTGTGTGTGTGTGTGTGTGTGTGTGTGTGTGTGTGTGTTGGTAGAATGTCAAGGAGATTCTGGGTCTCTAGAGGAAGAAGTGTGAAAGGTCTTCTCACGGCCCCATAACTCTGCTGTCGGCCTCTGCTTAGGTCGAGAAAGCCCCCCTCCTCCCACCTGGGTCACAGGTTTTTACCAGAAAGCCCAGGGACAGGTGTCTAATTTCCTGGCTCCTGAGAAGCAGTGCTTCTCATCTTGTTCATTTAGGTGTTTCTTTCTAGGGAACACTGTCTTGCTGTCTTGCCCAGATCCTTGTCCTGGAGTGACCGTGACCTTGCGTGGCAGGGGAGAGAGTTGCCTCGGGTGACACTGAAGAGACACGTGGGTTAAGTTCTTCCGTAACGAGGCTTCCCCTTCCACCCTGCTTTGTGTTCTAATGCAAATACCTGGACTGTTTTGCCTCAGACACTCTGTCCTGTCTGCCTGGAATATCCTAATCTCCATCTATTAAAATCACAGTCCTGCTTGGAGGCCTGGTACAGTGGCCACCTCCTTTATGAAGCCTTCGCCATGCCCAGCGCTGTGAATAACCTCTTTCTCCTTTCTATTCCAATATCATATGTGAATCTTTGTGGTAACCATGGTCATATTTTTCCTTGTTTTAGTTTCATCTCGATCCTCACCACTGTGGTCCACTCACCTTTGTATCCCCCCATTCCCCTCATCTTGTGCTTGACAAGGAAATGCTTTTTAGTGAATTTGTTCCATGCTGCTTGGAACGCCCTTTCCAGAGGGCTTTGCTATACTCCAGGGCATGCTTCTCTAACTCTGGTGTGTGTCTTAATCACCAGGGGAGCTTATTAGAGATACAGATAACACCAGATAGAAAAGAGAGCTGAGGGGAATAAAAAACAATGCTATGAGGATGGGAAAAGAAAAGGCAATTAGGAACTCCAGGGAAAGCAAAAGGCTGTACAAGAAATTTAATGTACTGATAGCACCTCCTTGATTCTGTAATGAACCAATAAATAATTATTGGTTTATTGATTTATAGAAAACAACAATGTAAGTATATTAGGAAGATGGGAGAACAGACATAGGATGTGGTGGTATGAGAGATTTATCCTTATCTGTCATGACAGGAAGTCAATAAATCATGTCTAACATGAAGACAGCATACGGTTTTTGAAACATGGAGGCAAATACCAGAAGAAACAACTGAGCTAAAAGTGGTTTCTCTGAAGGGTGGGACCAGGTTATAGAGCAGGAAGGCAGCAGGGGACTGTTGGTTTCTCTTATAAGTGTTTTTAAATGATTTGATCTCTTATCTATGTATAAATATTACCTTACTTAAATATATATATATATTTTTTAAAAAGACTGTGGATATCTAGACCCCATTTAGATCTATCGAACCAGAATCTCCTGTACTGGGCACCTGGACTTGTATTAACTTGCTGGGCGATTCTCATGCACAACAAACATTTGATAACCGGAGTGGTGCTTATATGCAGCTATGGAAATAGAAGTAGGCAGACCTCACGTGGGGACTTGGAAGGGGAGTGGAAATTCCCAAGCAACTTGCCTATGGGTTTGGTGACTATATTTTCCAAACTGAAAATCTGAGACTGCCTTCAGTGCCCTCCAGAATGCAGGATCATGAGCCTCCTGTGTCTGTGGGGTAGAGAGAGAGGATGTATAGGAAGATAGTGGCACCCCCCAGAGGAGAGGGGCAGGAGGCCCTTCCAGTAGCTTTAGCTCCAGGTACTATTGTATTGTGTGTACCACACTTAAAGCAAAGGCCATATGTACTGACGGGGACACATGGAAGGGTAAGACTAGGCACTGGTGGCCCCCAGTGGGGCAGGATGGAGAGGGGTAAGCAGCATTGAGAGGGTTCCTACTTGGAGCCTTTTACTTAGACCTCAGAAGAAACCACTAATGCTATAAGGATGAAAAAAAGGCAATTAGAAACTCCAGGGAAAACAAAAAGCTGGTCAAGAAATTTAATGTGTTAAGCCTGAGGTCAAGAGAAAAAGGGGGGGAGGTCCTCTCCTTTCCACCTCGACGGGTGTGCTTTTCTAGTAGGAAGGGCAGAGCATTGTGGCCCCAAGCATGGATTTGGGTTTGCCCTCAGGCTGTATGACACTGCAGAGTTCAGCTCCTCCCTCCTTAGTTCCTTAGGATGTAAAACAAAAAAATTTTTTTTCTGAAATAGGTGTTCCAAATACCAACCATTCCCTTCCCTCTTCTCTCTTGTCTTCCTCTCCCATTTCCCTTACCAACTGGCAGAAGTTCAAAAGATATGGAACCAGGGCTGAGTAATATGGCAAAAGCAGGGTTGGGCTCGCCAGCCATATGACCTGAAACTCTGAGCCTCAGTTTCCTCACTTGTGAGCTGAGGAAATAATACCTACTCTGCAGGGTAATTGCAAGGATTTCCAGAGACAAAGGTCTAGCTCGTTAAGGATTCTTACTTCTTGAAGGTGCCCCCCAAGAGGGAGGATCCTTTCCCACCGATGATGATAAAAGTCAATTTTCCAAGAGAACTTGCCATTTCTTTTTTTTTGTAAGTTTTTAAATTTTATTTTTAAGTTTATTTATTTATTTTGAGGGAGAGATAGAGTAAGGGGCAGACAGAAAGAATCCCAAGAAGGCTCCACATTATCAGTGTGGGGCCCGATGCGGGGCTCGAACCCACGAACCGTGAGATCATGACCTGAGCTGAAATCAAGAGTCGGACGCTTAACCGATGGAGCCCCCCAGGTGCCCCTGAGAACTTGCCATTTCAAGACGCCCTAAAAAGCACAAGGGTGCGGCTTGGGGTCAGACGGGGCCACTTTGGGTTCTCGGGGGATTGGGTAGACACTAGCAAATGGTCAAAGCGCATTCTTACAAACACCCCACATCAGGCACTGTTGCAAGGCAGGGAAGCCAGTCATTTATGCCTTATAATAATTCTTGCTGACATACTGCTGTCATCCTATTTCACAGATGAGAAAACGGAGACCCAGAGAGGTGAAGAAGCTCACCCAAGGATACAGAGGCTGTCAGCGGCATCACTGGGATTCAAACCCAGGCAGCCTGGCTCCCGAGCCCCTGCCTCTGTCGCCCCCACCCCCGGCACCTGCGGCCACGCTCGCTCACCTGCGCTGCCGAGGTTTTCCTCACAGGACTGCCAGAGCCCCACGTGGAACCGGCTCTGGATGAACCTGTCGTCTCCCGTCTCCCAAATGTACTGGACGGCCTGGCTGTCGTCGTCCCTCCTGCCACCGCCGTGGCCCCTGTTGAGATGAATGCATCCTAGCCCTCCCGGATGGTCCTGGCACAGAGGCTTTGCCACCCTGCGGGTCCCCTCGCACCAGTGGCTGCTGCCCAGGGCGGCGAGGGAGAAGGCCAGGGCGAGGCAGACGGACAGTAGGGCGTGCACCTGCTGTCTCCCGGCCCCGTCCATGGCTGGAGGAGGCGTGCGGCCTCGGGATGAGCAGCGGGCCGCCTCCCCGCCTCCGCGTGCTGCCCGCCCCTCTCAGCCCTGCCATCTGGCACCCTTACGGGCTTCTCTCCCATCCCCGGGGGCCCCCCAGCGTGTGACGCCCGTGTGCGCGCCTGTGGCCTGAGAAGCCGCGGGAGAAAGAAAGCACGAAGCCGACGTGTTCCCATCAGCTGCGTTCGCGCCCCCACCCTCCCCAGGGTGTGGGTGTGTAGGACGATGCCGGCTCTGTTTTTGTCTTTTTAAACCCGGGGTAAAATCCGCACAAGACAAAATTCACCATGGTGACCATTTTCTACTTTCATACTGCTGTGCCCCAGCCTCTAGTCCCCTCTTCATCTTGGGACCCCGGGGGGCAGAGCTCCCCTTCCCTGTCCCCGGCCCGGGCACCCGCCACTCCACTTCCTGTCTCTACCAACCGGGCCACTCCGGGGACCTCACACAGGTGGGGTCATGCCGTACCCTCTCTTCCTGACCGGCTTCTTTCGCTCAGTGTGATGTCCTCAAGGTTCACCCGTGTCGTAGCGGGGGTCAGAGTTTCCTTCCTTTGTTTTTATGTATTTTTTAAGTTTCCTTTTATTTCTTTAGAGGAGATAGTGAATGGGGGAGGGGCAGAGAGAGAGAGAGAGAGAGAGAGACAGAATCCCAAGCGGGCTTCACGCTGTGAGCACAGAGCCCAATGTAGGGGCTCGAACTCACAAACGGTGAGATCATGACCTGAGTCGAAACCAAGAGTCGGACGCTCAACCGACTGAGCCCCCCCAGGGCGTCCCAGATATTTTTTAAGTCATCTCTACATCAAACGTGGGGCTCAAACTCACGACCCCAAGATCAAAAGTTGCACAATCCACCAACTGAGCCGCCCCCCCAGGCGCCCCCAGAATTTCCTTCCTTTGGAAGGTTCTGTGGCATCCCTGGTGTGGATAGACCACGTTTTGTTTGTTGATCTGTCCACGGACACTTGGGTTGTTTCCACACTTTGGTTTGTGTGGAGGAGGTCGGTGCTTGATGAAGACCAGGGGCATATGGGCAGGTGTCTGGGTGAGTCTGGACCACCCCCCGCTTGCCTTTTGCATCCATTGGGGTGCTCAGGGTTGGGTTCCAGAAATTCGGAATCCCGCAGCCTGCCCCAGCCTGCTCCCTGCCCCACCCTACAGAGACAGGGACTGCCAAAGACAACGTCCTGCTTCGGGGACGGAGAGACTCAAGGTTCAGGCAGCCTCCTCTGGGGCCTCGGGGCTGTGCAGAGCAGGGGTGTGGCACCCAGCACCGTCCTGGGGTCTCCAAAGCTGGCAGGCACACCCGTTGGCACCCTGGGTCCTGTCCTTATCATGGGGGCTCTCCGGGAGTGGTGACACAGAGGACACTACAGTCACTTCTCGGGCGGAGGACACTGATGCAGGAAGAAGAGCAGGAAAAACATCACAGAAGATTCCACGTGGTCCTACATGGAAACACACGGGTCCTAGACTGTATGACCCCCCAGATGTGCCCCCAGATGTACCAGAGAATCACCGGGCTGGTCGGGCAGGGGAGAAGGGCCGTGCCCTGTGGGTCACTGTCACTCTCTGCCTCCTGCTGGCTCCTCCTGTGAGCCCTGCATTTGTGGGGTTGGCCACCCATGTCTTGGGAAGAGGAGTTACCACATTTCATCACTAGATGGCATCTGTCCAGCAGCCGGGAGCTCGTGCGTGGCCCGGACTCCTGTCCCTTCAGGGAAAAAAGGATGCTTGTTCTTTTTTTTTTTAATTAATTTTTTTTTTTTTTTTAGTGTACTTATTTATTTTGAGAGAGAAAGAAAATGCAAGCAGGGGAGGGGCAGAGAGAGAGAGAATCCCCAGCAGGCTCTGTGCTTCCAGCAAAGAGCCCAACGTGGGGCTTGAACCCCCGAACCATGAGATCGCGACCTGAGCCGAGGTCATGAGTCGGATGCTCAACCGACTGAGCCCCCTGGGAGCCCCAAGATCTGCAAGGATTTCTATTAAGCGATGTTTGCTTGTTTCTCCCCCACGGTTCAGCAATCATTTACTCAGATAAGTGAGCGCAGGTGAGCCCCCCTGTTCGAACTTGAATGGAGAGAAAAGCAAGAGTAAACTAAATGAAAACACAATCTTCTTGTCTCTTGCAGACTGCGTTTCATCCAGTCAGGACCTCTTCCTCCTGGGCCTCTCCGGGCTGGACGGGGAGAGGTGAGGTGAGAAGGGCCGAATGGAGCCTTTCAGAGGCCCCACGAGGAACCCGCCAGCACAAAGGAACAAGGCCTGCAGACCTAAGGTGAGATAGAGCACGTGGCCAAGTAACCGTGGCAGGTGATTCTGGGTAACCCCGGCTCTCCCATTTACTGCTGTGTGGCCTTGAGCAAGCATCCTAACCTCTCTGGACCTCACCTGCTCATCTGTCAAGTGGGGAAATGATCACGCCCTCACCGGACCATCGTGAGGGCAAAGGAAGCAGGTGGTGGGCCGAAAGCTCGTGTGCAAATGCACGTGTGTGAAACTACAAACATGTTACTTGCCTTTTACCCTCGTCCTTGTGCTCTGGTGTAGACGGGCCCGGGTCCCCCACTGGGGGCTTTGCTTCAGGACCTGGGTCCGGACCTGAGCTCTCCCTGGAAGTGTTAACATAGACGGGGCCCCCCAGGAGGAGACCCTGCCCTCGCGGCTAGGACGAGCTGCTGCCTTAGTAAGAAACGCAACCCCCTCACCAAGACGCCCACCGCACAGCTGGAACCGGGCCCACCCTGTCCTGCTGAATGGCAGCTGGAACCGGAGGTGGCCTTGCGCGCTGAGCGGGGGCTTCGGAAGCGGGGGCTTCGGAAGCGGGGGCTTCGGAAGCGGGGCCCATTGCCCGCCCGGCTTTTCCTCCCAGGGCGGCCTCTGCTGAGGAAGTCCCTGGGAGCACAGCCGACTTGGGGAAGGTCTGGGAAAAATCTCCCTGCCCTCGGGGTGGGGGCCGGGGCGGGGGATGAGCCGCAGGCTTCTGAGAAACCCTGCAGATTCGGTAGGTGGCTCTAGACCGGTTCGGAGGCTCTCCTCCCCGCGTGCGCGCACTGGGTTTGTGCAAACATTCCCCCCCGCCCCCGTGCAGGGAAGAATGCAGCGGGAGGCCGCCTGTGGTACATCTCGGACCTTTCTAGAAGCGTGCCCGCACTTGTGAAGTCGCGGCAAGGAAGGGGAGGCCGGCACCGAGCGGGGTGGCGCCCCGGAGAAGGAAGCGGGGTCCCCCACCTGGAGTCCACGCGCTGCCCATGGGCACCCCCGTTGCCCGGGGGGCCAGGCCTCTCCCCGCCTCCGGGAAGCGCTCTCCCCCGGTCCTCGGCCTGCTGCTCCTGGTCTTCATCAAGCAAGTAAGAGCGCGTTCTCACTGTTATTGTTACAATGATTGCTGTTAGGACCACTTTTGTATCTTTTCCGATCCGAGAAGCCGTGTGGGGCTCTGGTAGGCAATTTGGAAAAACGTTAAGACGGAAGCAGCGAGAAACACAATCCCGGTATTCGGAGGCCATTGCTGTTCGAATTTTGGCATGTTTTCTGCAAATCCTATGCATGCTTCTAGGCAGCTGAAATCGTGATGTATAAAGCGTTTTGAATCCCACTTTCCCCTTGACATCATTTATGTAAGCATTTCCCAGGGCTGACATGAACTCTGTCAATAACGTTCAAGGGGCGCCTGGGTGGCTCAATCAGTTGGGTGTCCGACTTCGGCTCAGGTCACGATCTGGCGGTTCGTGGGTTCGACACCCACCTCGGGCTCTGTGCTGACAGCTCAGAACCTGGAGCCTGCTTCCCATTCTGTGTCTCCCTCTCTCTCTGCCCCTCCCCTGCTCACTCTGTCTCCCTCTCTCTCTCTCAAAAATCAACTTAAAAATTTTTTTGTAAACAGCATTTAAACTTGTCACATAGGTCCTCTTGTCTGCTTTTAAAGTTTTCTCAGGCCTGAGTATTTAGGCTGATGGACAGTGGGTTGTTTTTTTTTTTTTTTCCTCCTTTCCTTTCTCCTTTTCCTTCCTTCTCAGTATGAAAATATAGGTTGAGCATTGGTTAAAAAATTAAACGTATGCAATCTGACGAAATACAAGCACCAGCTATAAATCACTGGGTTCCCACCCCCACCCCCCCCCACCCCCCCCAGAAATCACCCTCGTTCGCTTTGGGGGTCTTGTATTTTCAGACATTTTTCTGCCATTTATTTCCATATAGTTTTTTTTTTTTTTTTTAAACATAGGCTAGGACTATAAATATTGTATTGCAACCTGCTTTCGTCCTAACAAAATACAGTAAGAGCTAACACAAGCTAACACTTGGATGGAACACTCACGATGTTCTCCAGGGCCAGTGCCTGGCACGTCCTGTGTGCTAACTCATTTCGTGCTCTCAGCAGCCCCGAGAGGGAGGCCCTGCTGTTAGAAATGCCTCCTCTGCCCCCATAACAGGGAGGGCCGTGTCCCTGATCTTGTAAGTGTGCACCTCATCGGGCTGTCTTTGATGCTAACCCGGGACCAGACAGGCAGAAAACACCCACCAAATTCTCTGCATCCGACTCCTCCCTGAGACTGCCTTCAAGCCCTCAGGGACTGTGGATGTGAGCCCGATGAATGGTTTCGTGGAATCCCTGCCATGGTGGCAGCCTCTGGGCGGGCCACCATCGTGCTCCTGAGACCCAGCGGATTGCCGGGCGAGTCCCTACGGAACTCGCATCCTGGCTTCAATCTTCTGTACGTGGCACATTAAAACTGAACACAGAACTGTCTGGCCTCGTTCCCCTTCTTACACACGATCACGCGTCGATCGTCCCCTAAGTGCCCACCACGGCTGTAGCATCGTCCCGCTAGGTCCCCGCCACGAGCCTCGGACGGAGGTGTTATTAGCGAGCCCATTTTACGGTCGGGGAAATGAAGGTCAGTGGGAGTTAGACGGTCACCTGAGATCACATGGCTTGTGAACAGTGGCACCAGGGAGTCAAGTCAGCCCGTGGTGTCTGAAGTGTTCTCGCTTCCCTGGCATTCCTTTGGGAGCTGTCGACATACGGAATATATACGTATATATGTTACGGCAGCGAAATTTGCAATGTGTCAGGCCGGCTTATGACACTGAAAAAGCCACACCTCAGCTCTATCATTTGGCATTTGGCATCACAATCAATACTCTTTCCAAGCGAGCAGTGTCTCCGGTCTGCCATCCACATCTATTTCTAGAAGCTCTTTCCTCTGTCTGTCCTCCAGTGTGCATCTATAGCCCCAATGTCCACCCCCCCCCCCGCCCCGCTCTTGGTTCTCAGTCTTAAAAACCCATATTTTCCCTCCAGATGTTTACACGACGAGGCTTTGCGTAGACTTTCATGATGGATTTTGCTCACAGATGCTTTCCCTGCCTGGAATATTAATGACTATGGCATGTTTTCTGGCAGAAAGTCTTCATAAAATTCACTTCATGAGAAATTCTCAGGGATGGTTTAGTTTCGAAATCCAAGCAGGTTCCACCCCCCATCCCCCACCCCAGCTCATTTAAGTGAATTAGCAGCTGCTCTGGCTTTAAAAAACATGAACTCTCTATCGAAGGCTCTTGGAGAAACACATCTGTGACTCTTTCGTGCATTGCTGATGAGAGTGTAAAAAGGTGCATATTTTTAAATTTAAAAAAGTTTGGCAAGGACAGTTTGGCACTATGTTACCAGAACCCTTTAAAAATGTGTATCCTCTCTGGCCCAGAAATTCCAATTGAAGGAATTTCTCCTAAGAAAATGAAGATGTGCTCAAACGTTTAACTGTGAATATTTTCGGTGCAGCATCATTCCTATTAGCAAGGCTCTAAGCCAGTGCAAGTGTTTCATGCTGGAAGATTTAGAATTATATCACATGTGTTCATAGAACATTATGTAGCTGTTTAAATGGCATTTTAGAAGTATGGGTCTCGAAATGGATACATAGTCACCCTATATCTTCCGGTGAAAACACAAAGCAAGATGATTTCCTTTTTTGGTTAAAATAAAAAGGGGAAAGAAAAAGGAGAAAGTAAACGGAAGCATGTGCACGGAGAGAAGAGTCCGGAAGGAGATGGTAATTTCTGATATAAGATTCTGATTCCACCTTCTCCCCTTTTTGCTTTCCTGTAATTTTTGTTTGATTGACAGAGAGGCAGATGCCTTCTTGAACCAAGAATACAATAAAGTGTATTTAAAGCCGTCAACAGAAGGTCTTTTTTTTTCCTTTTCCTCTCTTTTCAGCCAAGTTAGTTGCTGATGCTGGTTGCCTGTGAGAAAGGGAAGAGGGAAAGAAGAATGGAGATCAAGTCAATTTTTCCAGTTAGAAAACATCCATCCGTGTTCTTGCCTTGCCTCTGTTTTGTTTGAATCGGGCTGTGATTGAACTTGGATTTGCGTCTTGTGTTCCTTGTGTCTTTAGGACAGGTGCTTGGGAAGGCAGTCTGAGTTTATCCAGCTCCCCTACATTGACCAAATTCAGTGCTTTGTAGATTTCTTCTCCTTCTTTTTCTTCTCTTCTTTGTCCTTCTCCTTCTCCGCCCCCCCTCCCCTCCACCGCCTCCTCCCCTCCTTCTCCTCCCCCTTCTTCTCCTTGCACTTTTAGCCATGGCCATCAGTCATGGCATAGGGCAGGAGGAGAGGGTCATGTCCATCCAGGGACAGTTCACCTGCCTGACTGATTTTATTGTCTTTTCCTCGGCCAGTTCTGGGGAAGTCCCTGAGGACATAAACAGCACCTTATCTAAGAAAGGGTCTTACTTCGGTGGCCTGCAGGATTCTGGAAGCTGACGATTTGGCTATCAACTTATGCGCTGAACTTGAGGAAAATAATATAGAGTCCGCTATGGTCCTGTTAGGATGTTTATTTCCTTAAACAATGTGTTAATAAACTTCCGTCTTGATTCTTGCCACAACTCAGAGACAGAAAACATTAAGGGGAGACTGAAAGCCTGTTGCCTAGGGATAAATGCCAACTATTTCCTCCTCATTATCATTATCATTGTTACTTGTTGGCTAATCCCATGGTTTCTAAATTGTGTGCTAAGGTGCCTCGAGGCACCGCTGTGAGTTCACGGGGCTGCTGTAAGACATTTTAATTTTTCAAGGGAAGTCCGGTGACATCTGCCGGACCTGGCTCGGGGTAGTTCATCGTTTCAGTATTCGGTAACACTCCTCTCCCTTTGATGATGTTGGATCTCTACAAAGCTGGGAGTGTTTTGCAGATGCTATCATAAAAAGCAAGGACCACCCAAACATCAGTATGGAACAGGTGCAAACATGGCTGTGTCCGATCTGATTCCCAGATTTGGGAGGTTGTCCAATCTCCGGTGGGCACACAGTTGCTAGGATGCAAAAGTTTCTTAAGTTGTTTGGCCCTACCTACTGAACAAATGGGACTTTAGGCATTTCTTTTGGCTTAGGGGTGCTGTGGGGGAAATGATGGAGCCACTGAGGGCACCATGAGTTGAGAAAGTTTGGGAACCCCTAGTCTAACAATGACTATACCAATTCTTCTTCAAAAAGCTAGCCGTGTGATTCTTTGGGGAAAAAAAATGTGAAGGAACTATTCCCAGACCCCGTCATGAATTCCATAGCACAGGGGGGTGGGCCACGCAGGGCAGAGAGAAGGTAGATTGGACTAATTACTCAGAAGGTGGAAACTGGCTGCCCCATTGGGCTCATAGGTGGTTGGGGTTTTATCGTGGGGGGTGAGGGTGATGGTGGTGCTGGCTGTGTGTGTGTGTGTGTGTGTGTGTGATCACATATTTAACCCCTCCTGTGTTCAGCCCCACCCCCAACTCTGCCCCACACCTGTGCTTCTGTTTCTTTAGCTGGAATTTGGGGGAAACTGAGGACAATAGCTCCTGCCCTGTGCTAGGGGCTTGTATTCAGAGATCAAAAGACGTATGTCAGCCCTCAAGAAATATATGGGATAGTGAAGGGGTTGGACAATTCAAGCCCCAATGACAATACAACACAATGGGCCATAGGACTTGTTTATGTGTGGGGTCACTGGGGAGAAGGGTCATTAGCTCAAGACTTGAGTGACAGAGGTGGTCAAGCATGATCAGGAGTCATTAGTCTCGAGTGAACAGGGGCGAACAAGGAGTGAGCCAGGTTGACGACGAGGGTGGATGAGAGGACGTTTTCCAAAGTCATAGAAAAGCATGACTGGGGTCGAGAGGCTTGAGCTGGGGGTGGTTGAGATGTGAAGTCAAGTCAACAGGCTGTGAGGGGAAGACCTTATGCAGGAGAGCCCTGTGGACCTATCCCTTTGGGGGCAGTGTGGACCAGGTCAGAGATAGAAGAAATGGGAGGCAGGGTTAGGCAGGAGAGAGGCTTAGGACAGAATCTGGTGCTTAGTTGAGCCAAGGAAAACTCCTCATTTCTGGTTCATGACCAATGGTGCCGATACTGAGCCACTAGGAGATGAGGCTCTTTAGAAGCAGAGGACGATGGCATAAGAATGTCACTTGACTTTGCATGCCAGCCAATTACACAGTTGTCTTATCTTTAGCAGATTCTAAGTCCTTTAGGGCAGAAGCTGTATCTTGCTCATCACTGCACCCCTTCAGCCCCTCCTTAATGCAAAGCCTAGCGCACAACAGGTGCTCAATAAAGATGAGTTAAGTTAAAGAAGAGAAAACCCCTTTAAACCCCTTGTTTTGTTCAAAAGACAAAAGCAGTGGTACGGATACTCAATTAGATGTTGTTGGACAACTCTGTTGTCTGCAAAGCCCAAAAAGATGTGCTGTATTTTTAAGACTCTATGGGAGGAGATAGTTCATGTCAGAAAGAAAAAACTCCCAAGGCCTCAGTTTAGTAGCAGAGCATCTGTCTACCCAATCTTTGACTCTGGACCCACGGGCCGCTAGGTGGGATGGCACAGGTCCCTAAAATTCGTAGCCTTTCCCTGACAGTATCGGGCTCTTCTTGGTACAATGCTTCTCTCTTTGAGATGCACATAATCTTAGGAACGTGCAAATATTCATCTACCAGGGCGTGTCATTCAGGGTGAGCGGATTGCCTCCTCTTGAAACGTCAACCCCAGTTGAAGATTTTGCGGGGGAAGAAAAATCTTCCATATTTGTACTAAAACCAGTGTGATTAGATCAGGGAGTGAATGCGAAATCTGTGTGCATCTGTAAGATGGGACATGAGATGTTGAAGAAGTTCTGCTTCTCAGTGCAGGGCAGGAGGGTCCCTTCAGTGGGACAGTTTGAGAGTCATGGCAAAATGCTAATGAGGCCTCCTCTGTGTTTGTGGCTAAGCTGGGGGTCACCGTGGTGTTTTCTGCCCAGGTTACAGGATCCCTCCTTGAGGACACAACTCGCAAGTGGGCTCAATACAGAGAGAAGTGTCTGAGAGACTTACTCAAGGAACCTCCTGGTAAGCACATGTATGAGCTACCCATGGCTGTGTAACAAATAGCTCCAAAGGTTAGTGGCTTAAAGCAATCATCATCATCACCATCATCATTTATGATCTCTCACAGTTTCTGTGGGTGAGGAATTCAGACCAGGCACAGTGAGGATGGCTTGTTTTTGCTCTTCAGTATCTGAAGTTTAGCTGGAAGAGTCGATGACTGGGGCTGGAATCATCTGAAGGCTTGTTCACACTTACATCTGCTGGTTGATGATGGCTCCCAGCTGAGAGTCCGTTGGCCATAACACTTCCCCCCCGCCTGTCTACACCGCCTGGGCTCCTCACAGCATGGCGGGTGAACAGAGGCCATGTTGCCGTTTATTATCTAGCCTCAGAAGCTACTTCCTCCATGTTTAATTCGGTCAGATGGTTACCAAGGCCTACCCAGGTTCAAGGGAAGGGAAGAGAGACTCCCACCTCTTATTATAAAAGAGAATATGAGACAAGATGTTGTTCATAGATGTGACTATTTATTTAAAGCCATCGGTCACAGCACACTCACCACCATGACATGAGCGACTGCCATAGATTAACCTGGGACTCTATTGGGTAGGTGGGTGGGAGGAAGTCCTCAGTCCCCTAGGGTATTATCTGAACCTGAGTCTTAACATTTCTCTTATCCAGATCTACAGTAGATTTAGAGTGTTCTAGCAACTATGCTAATAGTTTGATCAGTCCATGGCCTCTCCTGCCCTCATACTGACTCTTTGAGTGCATCTAGACTTTTTTTTTTTTAACTTTTGTAATGATGAAAGCCGGCCCCTCCTTATCCTTCTGGCTGCTTTCAGAGTATTTCATTTAGGGGCCCACAAGAAGACAGGACATCATGAACTCTCTCTTCTTTTTCCGGACCCAAAACCAGTGCCAGCCTTCAAGCCATACCCCTCTCCCTCTGAATATTTTTTTCAGCCCGGACTGGTAGCAATCGATGCTTGACATCTGTTACAAGAACCACCCCTCACTTTGGGGAATGCTGAAATACTTTGCTTTCTGAAATCAAAGTAGGAAAAGTCCTCTTTATTTGAAGTCATGCCATGAGCGGCTCGGCCAGGTGAGCACTGCTTCACATAGACCATGTGCCGACACTTGGCAGCTGGGTCCGCGAGACACCCGAGCCAGCTCATAACCTGGCAGATCTGTGTCTGTGGGGTCCTGACGCCAGGAACGTGGCTGTTCAACCTGAGTGGCCCTTGCGTTCCAGACCCAATAGGAAGCAGATAGGAACAATGCTTGGCTCCCAGGAGTGAGCCGCTTGCAATATGGACATTTGGGATCCGGCCTGAAACCCCTTCATTCCATTCCAGGAGGCCCATAAGGCTGCATCGTAGGTTTTTATCTTCTCATCGCCAAGTGCCAGGGTGTAAATCATCCCTTGAATTTGAGATGGTGCAGATATCTCATAATGATTGTTGGCTTGGTCTTCGAATGGAGAAATATGACCAAATAGGGGTTGGGTCAGATACATGTAACCAAGAACCTCAATTCTCCCTGTCTACCCACTGGCCATCTTGCACATTTCACAGTACGGGTGTTCCAGGATCTAACTGATGAAGGTTTGACAATTCTTTAGTTAATTATGGAACAGAAGGCCCTGGCTGAATCCCCAAGTGTCCTCTTGACCCCGAGTTTGTGTGAGAGTTCAGTCCATGTTAAAACAAACCAACATCAGCATGACGTACACACAGACGTAGCTGATGGGACCAGGGCCAGAGGTCAGGTTGGTAGACAGAGTCACAGTGCTTGGAGATGCGCTAAGCTGATTCCTTCCTCCCCACGCCATTCCGCAACCTTGACCATCTGGACAGTGGGATACCCATGCTAGTTCCTGAGCAAGATGCACCAGCTTCCCATGCCAGGAAGGGGGCTCTGGGCTCCTGGGCACCTCTGCCTCCATCAGTGGCTTGGATGCTCCAACACTTCCATTCATTCTGGACCTTTTCTCTCCACAGGGACCTTTTGTAACGGGACCTTTGATCGATACGTGTGCTGGCCTCATTCTTCTCCAGGAAATGTCTCTGTTCCCTGCCCTTCCTACTTACCTTGGTGGCATGAAGGTAGTAAGTCTTATTTTACCATTTTCTGGCAGTTTCCTTAAGGGCTGCTCCCTCCTGGGTAGGCCAGTCAGGGAGCAATTAGAGAGAGAGAGCGAGAGAGCTCCAATCTTGTGGTCTTCTGAAGTCCTGCTCCCCACAGAAGGTCTCCTACACTGTCAGTAACACACTTTTCCTTCTTCTCTGTGTGCCTCCGCTTGTCTTCTGCACCTGTATGCTCCATTAATGCAATAGTCCTCTTTTCTTTGAAGACTGGAGAGTCTAGGCCCAGCTATCACTGAATTTACTGCAGGGTCATCGTGGAGAGGAGTGAGAGGTGGGGGAGAGATTGGGATGCTCACATCCCCAACTTTGGGCTTGTCAGATGGAGAAGAAGGGCATCAAAACTATCCTCACAATGGGTGCCCGGCTGGCTCAGTCAGTAAAGCACGCAACTCTTGATCTCAGCATTGTGAGTTCGAGCCCCGTGTTGGGTGCACAGATTACTTAAAAATAAAATCTTGGGGCACCTGGGTGGCTCAGTCGGTTAAGCACCTGACTTCGGCTCAGGTCATGATCTCACAGTTCATGGGTTCAAGCCCCACGTTGGGCCCTGTGCTGACAGCTCAGAGCCTGGAGCCTGCTTCTGAATCTGTGTCTCCCTCTCCCTTTCTCTGCCTCTCCCCTACTCGCATGCATGCTCTCTCCCTCTCTCTTTGTCAAAAATAAAATGAACATCTAAAAAAAAGTTTTAATCTTTTTTTTATAATTTAAAAAAAATGTTTTATTTTTGACAGAGAGAGAGACAGAGGGGGGCATGGGCAGAGAGAGAGGAAGACAGAATCCGAAGCAGGCTCCAGGCTCCGAGCTGTCATCACAGAGCCTGATGCGGAGCTCGAACTCATGGACTGTGAGATCATGACCTGAGCTGAAGTCGGATGCTTAACCGACTGAGCCACCCAGGTGCCCCCCAATTTTTTAACCACTCAGCTCTCCCCCACCCTGCCTGAAGGAAGTGGCTATTATGTAGGACTCCAGGATGATTATCCTGCCCCCCACCAGCCCCAGCAGCCCAGCCTCTTGGTGGGTTTATTCTGGAAGGGGACAGAAGCAATTAGTGGTTAGAACTCTTTTGCCTTTGATCGCAGACCATCAGAGAGCAAGTAAAAAAAAAAAAATTATTCTCAAAAAACATAAGCGGTTACAAAGTTCTAGGCAAAACCAAGTGAGAACGGGTTTCTGTGCAGGCGAGATGGTGATACTTTGTGTTTAATTTCAGCTCACTAACTCATCATCAGTTAAAACCTGGTTTCGATTAAGAGAGAGTTTCCAAGGAAGAGAGATGCATGTCTCGATGGGAAAGCTAGTAGCATATTCTGTGGAACTGTGCTCTGGTCAAATCCAGCTGGAGGTGACCCGGAAGGCATGAGGACGTGACGTTTAAAGGAAGATACCAGAGTCTGCTGGACCAGAGAGTCTGGATAGTTGGGGCAAGCCAGCGTAGTGGGGTGGAAAGAGCCCTGCATGTGGGGTCCAGAGCCTGCCCCTTGCTTTTGCCCTCTGGGACTTTGGGCAAGTGTCCAAGCCCTCCGAGCTGTGGTTTTCTTGTCTGCAAAGTGAAGCAAACAGTGGCTACTTTTAAGGCCACGCAGAGGAATGAACGAAAAGGCAGGCACGGAGTCAGCCGCACGGTAGGTGCTTCGTAAACGGAACTGAGGCTGAGCCCGAGGTCAAGCCCTTGGATTCCTGAAGGTCTTTAAGACCCTGAATGTCCATGGGTCTCAAGGGCACATGAAACGGACCATCACCACCCGGCCCCTCCGTCCACCTGTTTTTCCCAAGAGCTAAAAAGACACGGCTACATTCCATTTGGGGGGAGGGGGGGGGAAACGTGGTCCAAAATCTAAACTTACAAAGAAGTTGAGTTCAAGGCTTTTTTTAAAAATGGGATCTGGGCTTCTGGAGTGTCCCAGAGGGAGTGTGATTCGCAGAAGGTGGGAAGTTACTCTTCTGCTCAACATCCTGTGCATTAAATCTTAGAATCCAGACGGGTTCTTGCAAGTGAGAAGAAAATATGGAGGCAAAGGAGAGGGTTAGAGAAGGAAGAAGGAGAACAATTCTGGTGGGAAAAGACCAGGGGAACAAGAACTCCAACTGGAGGGTGGGGAGGGTGTGACGGGGGACTGTAACGGTGACGGCCCTGAAAGGGAAAGAGAGCCACCGGGAGGTCAGGTCAGAGAGTACCAGGAGCCAGACCTTCCAGGGCTTGGTGGGGGCCAGGGAAGGACCCCGACTTGTTTTCAGACAGCCCTGGGAAGATTTGGGACGAGGCATGACATGGTGTGACTGTCGTGTTACCCATAGACCATGAGGAGGGGCAGGAGTATTGGAGGCATTTGCAATAAACCGAGAGAGGGAGAGAGGGAGAGGGAGAAGGGCAGCTCCAGGGAGGGGGAACAGAAGGTGAAAGGTGAAAGGCTGTGCTCAGACTCGGGTAGGTTGGAAGCCCGGCAGCTGACAGGCTTGGTTGATGGGCAGGATGAAGCGTAAGAGACACAGAGAAAAATCAAGGATGGCTCCAAGGTTTGGGGCCCCAGGCCTGGGAAAACGGGTCTGCCATCAACAGAGACAGGAAGTGGGCAGGGGGCACAGGTCTGGGGAGCAGGTGTTGGGAGAATGATGCTGGAGGGGTCAGTCGGACAGGCTCTGAGGGGCCCTTCGGGTGGCAGATGGGAGCTCCCTCTGGGTGTCTGTCCATTAAAGCCAGCAAAGCGTCACCATCAGCCTGCTGCCAACAGGCTCGGGGCGGGAAAGTTCGGACATTTTCCATTTCTCATTTGCAAGTCCAGTTGCCAGTGGCCCAGAGAGGGGGAGACCCCTTTGGGGAAGGAAGGGTCCCGGGAATGGATGTGGCTGGGCCACATCGATCATCATCGCGGGCAGAGCATCTCAGGGAGCGGAGGGACCACGAGCTCCAGGCCACCGAGCTTGGAGGTGGCCCAGCAGGCTGGGTCCACCCCTGTCTCTTCCTCGTGACATCGCCCCTTAAGCACCAGGACGCGATGGCCCTCCGATCACGCCCCAGGTCCGCGAGTCTCCCAGCAGAGCTGTGCATCTCCGAGTCAGGGACTCAGAGGGACTGTTCTGGCTCCCGGGACTTTGGGTAAACACAGCAGACGCGAGCGGGTCGTGGTTTGTTACGAAACGCAGGAGCTTCCGTGTTTTCCTGAGGGAAACGCAAATCCCTTTTCCCTGGGATTTTCCACAGCTTTGCGGTGAGGACCTCACCACGTACTGGGGAATGGGCTGTGGCCCCTGACCTTTCTCCCAGAGCTCTGTTTACTTTTGCAGAAAACTCTGGAAGGGCCTACAGACGCTGCCTGGCTCAGGGCACCTGGCAGACACTGGAGAACTCCACAAATATTTGGCAAGATGATTCCGAATGCTCCAAGAAGCACAGTTCCGAACAGAAAGTGAGTCTGCTTGGCCCGGTGACGACGGGGTCCTCGCCTCCCCCCACCCTCCACCAGGGTCCCCCTCCACCCCCACCCCCACCCCCAGTTGGCTCTTGGGGCCACACAGAGAGCCTTCCTCTGAAGCCGGTCTGCCCCAGACTCACCTGGGGAAGGTCCACAGTCACACAACAGCCAACCTCCGGCTGTTTTTCTGGCTGAATTTCTTTTGCAGCTCAGGGTGACGCGTGGACCCCCAAGGACCCTCCGCTTCCCACCCCTGGCCTAGTACTGGGGTGCCCAGAAACGTTTTCACACCGTGGGCACTTAATAAATACCGAAGGGATGGTTTCACAGATTCTTTTTTTAATGTTTATTTATTTTGGGGAGAGACAGAGGCAGAGCATGAGCAGAGAGAGAGAGAGAGAGGGAGACAGAATCCAAAGCAGGCTCCAGGCTCCAAGCTCCAAGATGTCAGCACAGAGCCCAACGCGGGGCTCAAACTCACGAACCTCGAGATCATGACCTGAGCCGAAGTCGGACGCTTAACCGACTGAGCCACCCAGGCACCCCTGGTTTCACAGATTCTGAGTCGGTGGGTCTGTGATGGGGTCTCGGCATCAGACGGGTACCTAGTTCCCCAGGGGAAGCCAACGGGCAGCTGAGGCTGGGGCAGAGGTGATCCCGGGGACTTACCAGCAGGGCTGACATGACAGCCTGCCGCTTCCTCTGAGCTCAGGTCTGCAGGGGCCCCCTCGGAGGCAGGGGGCAGGGACAGCAAAACAAGAGTTGAAAACTGCACTCTCCAAGATTGCAAGTAAAGATTTCTCTCTTTAGGAAGGTGACGACCAGGGTATGGCCTCCTCCCCCCTGCAAATGACCGTATTTCCAGGAATTCAAATACTCAAACAAACAAACAAACAAACAAACAAAACCAAAAAACAAAAAACAAAATCCACAAAAAATGCAAAAACTCCAAAACACATAAAAACCAACTTCTGGTCATGTTTGCCTGTGTTGACATTTTGCCCACGAAAGGCAAGTGATATTAGCTTTGCTTTTCAGAGTGTTGGTAAACAAAAATCTCATCAGTTGGGAGTCCTTATGTACGATAAATGGTACTTTTTACAGAGATTGTGTTAGTGCACTTGTGTATATGTGTATGTGTGTGTGTATAATTTTAATTTATAATTTTAGTGATGACATTTGGTTTCCATATAACACAAGATATATCAACTATATGTGTTTTTCAGCATTGTATTTTGAAATATCCAAACATACAGAAAAGTTACAAGAATAATAAACACTCACAGACCCATTATCTAAAATTCAAACTGTCTTAACATTTCCCCGGATTTGCTTTTGCTTTGCCTCTCTTCTCGTGAAATGTCTGACAATAATTTGCAGGCATCATGAGATTTCACTCTTAAATATTCATCAGGTCCTTCCTAAGCAAAGACATTATCCCTCATGAGTACAAACCAGCAATTAACTGCATATCAGCTGATGTTTTATCCACATTCAAATATCCCCCGTTTTCCCCTCCAATTGTTATAGCTTTTCTTCCCTGGACTAGAGTCTTGTCTAGGTTTATATAGAGCATTTCATTCTATATCACTTTTGTGTCTTTTCATCTGTAATCTCCCCACCCTGGCCCATGACGCTGGCTTTTTTAAAAATTTAAATTCAAGTTAGTTAACACATAGTGTAATAATGATTTCAGGAATACAATCTAGTGATTCATCACTTACATATGACACCCAGTGCTCATCCCAGCAACTGTCCTCCTTAATGCCCATCCCCCATTAGCCCACCCCCCACCCAACACCCCACCCCTCAGTTTGTTCCCTGTATTTAAGAGTCTGTTATGGCTTGTCTCCCTCTGTATTTTCATCTTATTTTTGCTTCCCTTCCCGTATGTCCGCCTGTTTTTTTTTCTCAAATTGCATGTATGAGCGCAATCATATGATATTACAACACTGGCTTTTAGAAGACCCCCCCCCGCCCCGCCCAAAGAACTTTGTTCTAGAATGTCACACAAGCTGGATTTGTTTGTTTCCTCGGGATGTTATTAGATGCACTCTCTTGTCTTCTGTATTTCCTGTAATCTGGAAGTTGGATTTAGAGACTTGGGAAGACTCAAGCTGATCCACACAGGTGCTGGGTACTTTGTATAGCATTACATCGGGAGACCAGAATATCGGGTGTCATACCACAGTGATGTTCCGTGCGATCATTTGATCTAGGGGGTGACAGCCAGATCTCTCCACGGTAAAGGCACTTTTTCCTTTTGTATATGGTCAGTCATTGGTAGGACGATAGTTTGGAACCTTGGATCTTAATCCCTAAGAAACCTTTATCAGTGTTTCAACCTTCATTGATGATGCTTGCTTGAATTGATTCGAGCTCTGTCCTTTCTTCTACATTTACTAGCTGGCATTCTTCTGAGGAGGCTCCTTCCCCTTCCCTCTGGCTTTGAGCGTGGCTCTGAGCTCACTAATTGCTTTATTCACTTATTATTATGATGATTTTGATGATCAGTGTTTTTCTAAATTTAGCTAGTGAAATCCCCCCAAACTGGCTCCTGTGTCCTTTTGTGATAGTCTCGTTAGTCTTGGAGCGTTTCCTGATTTTCTGGCACAAGACGATGGTCCAATATTATCTCGTGTTTTCCCCGTCCCGGGCCCAAATCAGCGAGTTCTCCAAAGAGTTCTGGATTCTCTACGTGGAGGAATGTTATTAGAAACCAAAATCTGATTGCTAGGTGTGTTCACTGTCACTACAACTAGGACCTTTGTAGTACACAGATTTAAGAAAAAAAATCACATTTGCAGTGTGTTTTTTCCTTAGGCTATATGTTCAGAGTACAGTGTTTATAATTACTGGAAATAATTATTTTCTCTACGTGGTCATGTTACTGATTGGAGACACGGTTTTATTCAATTGTTCCTATTAGTGTTAAGGATTTGCCTTTTTCTTCTCTCTTTCCTTCTCTTCTCTCTTATTTTATTTTTGATAAATAAAATATTGACAGGGTTTGAAAGCCAAGACTAGATACAAAACATTTGGTCGGAGAAACCACGCTCCTATCGCTGTCTTTACCGTTTCTGCCTATCTCCTCTAGATAACTAACCATTTTAAAGATTTTTCGGTTTATCTTTGCTTCCTTTTTTTTTCTTTTCTTCTTCTTCCCTTTTTATCAGATTATCACTTACAGCTTATGTTTCTTTTTGCAAAACTAAGCCAAAATCTAAATATGTTGTTTTACCATTTTTCTTACGTAAAAGGCAGTACATCTGAAGCCTGATAGGCATTCTGCATTTTGCCTTTTTCACTTAACAGCATGCTCTAGAAGCATTTCTCCTTTTTTCCTTTCACAGTTGCATAATACTCTGTCTACCCTGTGTATCTACCATTGTCCATTCAGCCACTCTGCTGTGGCCACTGGGATTATTTCCAACATTTTATTGCTAATGATGCCACCTCGAATAACCTTGTATGCCTATGTTAGTTCGTATCTGTGATGGTGTATCTCTGGAAAGATTCCCAGAAATGGGGCTGCTAGATTAAAAAGTAGATGCATATACAGCTGTGTTAAATATTGCCAGAGTCCCGCCCCCCCCCCCATAGGAGTTGTGCCATTTTGCCCTCCCTTCAATGTCCGAGAATACCTGCCTTCAATATGCATACCTCAGTGTATGCATATTGCACACCATGATTACGAAGCATTTCGTAAAGATGTCTGAGTGACTTAAGACTCACCTGTTGGTACTGAGAGTGACCTGGGTGTTCTGGGGTCACTAGGGAAGTAGCCAGGTTTTACTGGAGGCTGCGTGTAGAGGACAGTTTAAGAAACTCCTCTGGGGCGCCTGGGTGGCGCAGTCGGTTAAGCGTCCGACTTCAGCCAGGTCACGATCTCGCGGTCCGTGAGTTCGAGCCCCGCGTCGGGCTCTGGGCTGATGGCTCAGAGCCTGGAGCCTGTTTCCGATTTTGTGTCTCCCTCTCTCTGCCCCTCCCCCGTTCATGCTCTGTCTCTCTCTGTCCCAAAAATGAATAAACGTTGGAAAAAAAAAAAAAAAGAAACTCCTCTGAATGGGGTGCAGTTAAACCAATTGTCTAGGTGCTGTTGGTACCTACCTACATCCCCTTGCCCTAACCAATTCAGCACACAATTGTCTAACTTCTTAGTGTTAGCACATGCGTTTCTTTGCTGGTTCTCTGGTTCTTGGTTTATAGCCTATCTAGAAATCCAAAACAAATGTAAATAACACATTAATGAATAATATAACTGAGGCCCCTCTTTGTAAAACAGACCACAAGTGTCTTTGAAGTTCAGAGTTGACAATACACAGAGAGGCATTCAAGGAGGACTTCTTGTAAGAGGTAGGTTGGTGCTGGTTTTAGAAGGATAGATTTAGTTTTGAGGAGAGGAGAGACCAACGAAAACAGTTAGGGACAGGACAGGATTATGGAGATCTTGATGGGGTCCATAGAAACTAATTCTAGATAGAAATATGGTTGGGCTTGATTTGGAAAGACTCAAAAGTTACGTAGCGATTCTGCATCCAGGCCACCGCTATAAGAAACGTTTAAGAAAATCCTTAACATAGAAAGGCATATATGCCAAATGGAATTTGTATCAACATAAAGGAATGCAGAGCACCAGAAATGGTAACTAGGAAGGCAAAATTTTTAATCTTATTTTTTAAATCTCTTAAAAGATAAGTGAATAGGGGCGCCTGGGTGGCTCAGTCGGTTAAGCATCTGACCTCGACTCAGGTCACGATCTCATGGTTCGTGTGTTTGAGACCCTCATTGGGCTCTGTGCTGATGGCTCAGAGCCTGGAGCCTGCTTCCGATTCTGTGTCTCCCTCTCTCTCTGCCCCTCCCCTGCTCACACTCTGTCTGTCTCTCTCAAAAATAAACTTTAAAAACTTTTTCAAAAGATAAGTGATCAGTTAAAGTGAAAATAGTAACAATGTATTATGGGCTCTAATATACGTACAAGTAAAATGTTCAGCAGTTGCACAAAGGCCAGGATGAGGGACGTAGCAGTATGATAAGTTAAAGATGTGTACTGTAAACGTGAGAGCAACCACTAAAAAGCAAAACAAAGAGGTATAGCTAGTAGGTCATTGAAGAAAAAATTGAGTTAAAAAAATACACTCAAACCAAAATAAGGACAGAGAACAAGGACAAGACGGGACGAAGATCTAAACTCAGCCAGATAAATAACCCCATTAAATGTAAATGGTCTAAACCCTCATTAAAAGACAGAAACTCTCAGGTTAGATTAAGAAGATAAAACAAAAGAACATAAAATCCAACTATGTTCTGTCTATAAGACCCAGGCAATTGATTTTTGACAAAAGCGTCAAGGCAATTCAGCGCGGGAAAGAATAATCCTACCAAAAAAGAGCACCAGAACAATGGGATGGGAAAAAAATGAAAGCGAACAAACAAAACAGCAAACAACCCTAAATTTCAACCCTTGCTTTACACCATGAATAAAAATGAACTAGAAATGGATCATATACCTAAATTTAAGAGCTCATTCTATTAAACTTCTAGGGAAAAAATAGCTGAAAATATTAAGGCCCTTGGTCAGGTAAATATTTTTTTTCAGGGAGAACTCAAGTGCAAGGAGAGAGGCAGAGGGAGAGGGAAAGAGAGAATCTTAAGCACGGAGCCTGACATAAGGCTCGATCTCACTACCCTGAGCTCATGACCTGAGCTTAATTCAAGAGTCAGATGTTTAACTGAGCCATCCAGGTGCCCTAAGACTTTTTAAACAGGACACAAAAAGCACAACTATATAAAAAAGTTGATAAATTGAACTTCATCACAATTAAGAAAAAAACACTTCTGCTCTTCTAAAGACACTGTTAAAAAAGTACAAAGGCAAGCCACAGGATGGGAGGAAATGCTTGCAAAACACTTACCTGACAAGAGATTTATATCTACAATATATAAAGAACATTCACAATTCAACATTCAGACAAACAATCCAACTTAAAAGATGGCCAAATATTTGAACAGATACTTTATCAAATAAGATACACAGATGGCAAATCACGTGAAATGATTCTTAACATCATTAATCATTAGAGGAATTCACGTTAAAACCCCAGTAAGAATCCTACTACATACCCATTAGAATGCTAAAATTTTAGGGGCGCCTGGGTGGCGCAGTCGGTTGAGCGTCCGACTTCAGCCAGGTCACGATCTCGCGGTCCGTGAGTTCGGGCCCCGCGTCGGGCTCTGGGCTGATGGCTCAGAGCCTGGAGCCTGTTTCCGATTCTGTGTCTCCCTCTCTCTCTGCCCCTCCCCCGTTCATGCTCTGTCTCTCTCTGTCCCAAAAATAAATAAACGTTGAAAAAAAAAAAATTAAAAAAAAAAAAAAAAAGAATGCTAAAATTTTAAATACGGATGATATGAAGTGTTAGTAGAATCTAGAGCCACTGGAACTCTTAATCCACTGCTGGTGGAAATGTGAATTGATACAACTTATTTAAAAAATAGTTCGACAGTTTCTGAAGAAGTTAAAACATACATCATGCTACTCCCACCATTTTATTTCTGCATATTTATCTGAGAGAAATAAAAACCTATGTCTACATAAAGACTTGTACAGAAATTTTCATAGCAACTTTATTGGTGAAAGCCAAACTCTGAAAACAACTCAAATGTCCGTCAATAGGTGAATGGATAAATAAATTGTGGTATATTCACAATGGAATACCACTCAACAATAAAAAAGTAGACTATTGATACATGCTATGACATGGGGGGAATCTCAAAGTAATTATTCCAAGGGAAATAAGGCTGATCAAAAAAATAATAAATAAAGAGTACATATCATAGGATTCTTATATAAAACTTTTAAAAAATGGAAATTCATCTCGAATGACAGAAAGCAGACCAGGGTTTACTTGGGCATAAGATGGTAGGCGGGAATGAGAGATGTATTATAAAGGGTCACAAGGAAACCTTTGGGAGGTTATAGAAATGTTCATTATCTTGAGTGTGGTGATGAGATCACCGACATATTCATACCTAAGTTCATCAAGGTTAATTCTTCAAATATGTACAGTTTATGGTCCACCAGGCAGGCTTCAATGAAGCTGATAAAAGTGTTATGTGGAGACGTTTAAGGCATGATTTAGCAGGTAATACGTATTCTCTGTGGGTTCTTGTACAAAAATGTATTAAGAAACATAATTTTTATGGCGATTAGTATGATAGATTGAGTGAGAAGGTGGGATTCCACTGGAAAATCACAACAGACTTTCCGGTAAATTATGCCCTGTTCACAATCAGGCTATCCAGAGACTCAGGGAAAATATTCCACTATTTTATTGGGTGTCCATCTAAGGGGTCATGAATGAAAAGTTGTTTTAGGAGGGCCCCATCTTCCAGAGAAAGGGACTTCTATACTCTAGGAACAGCATGCCCAGGGACAAAGAACCTGTCCTCATTTCTAAGCCACCCTCTGGTGTTCTGGTGTTCTGGGCACAATACTCCCATGATACTGAGAATCTTGGTGCATCAATGCTGGGCTATGGGACAAGCCAGGAGGGTGAGACCCCCAGTGGGCTCTTCAATTCATCAAGACTCTTTGGCCTCTAAGTGTGCCAGAGAGCAGTCTAAGCTACCCCACTCGGCTGTCAACAAGGCTACAGTGCCTGCCTAGAACCTTGGTCATCCTGGGGATGGAGCTGGGGGTTGGAGGCCATAGCTTCCGGGCTTGGTGGTCAGATCTACCCCTTGTCTGTGCTCAGGTGGAAAACCACGCCTTGCTGTCGACCTTGCAGCTGTTGTACACCGTGGGGTACTCTCTCTCCGTCATCTCCCTCCTCTTGGCTCTCACCATCCTCTTGTTTCTTCGGTGAGTGGAACTTCTGCTGGCACCCCGGGATTTGCTTCCTGGCTCCCTCTAGAAGGCAGAAGACTGGGCTGAATGACATCATGGTCCACCAGAGCTGGAAGGGATCTGAGAGTCTCCAGCCCATCAACCCCGTTGTGCAGGCAGAGGGGAAAGGGATAACGATGGTCCAGTGAGAAGCACTGGGTCACTGCAGGTCACGGGGCACTGCTTGAACTGGAATCTGGGAGTCCTAACTCTGATTTAGCCACTTTGGGATTGGATAGCCTCCTGTGTGCCCTGCCCTACTGGAGGCATGATTTTTACAGAAGAGATTAAGAAACTTCTCCAAAGCAAATTAGTGAGTGGTAGAGCTGTGATTTTAGTCCATGGCCCTCAGACTCCAATTAGCTATTAATCATTTGAATGCTTCCTTGGTGCCAAGCATTGTTCTAGCCACGTTACATGCATTGAGCCCTTTAAATTTCTTCCCTAATTAGAATTAAGGTTAATTCTAATCCTAGAAGATTAGCATTATTATTAGCCCCATTTTATAAACGAGTTGACAGAAATATGGAGAGATCAAGGAACTTGCCCAATGTCACACAGCTGGTGAGTGCTGGGGACAGGTTCACAACCAGGCAGTTCAGAGCCTGAGCATTTTCATTCCCTTACGCTGCCTTTCAGAATCCCAAAGCCTGAGTGCATTCTGCTAAACCATGTTTTCAGACATCAACCAAGTGATTTATCTATGGACGTCCTAAGGAGCCCTCCAAGCCTGCCTCTTGGCCTCACCCCTTCAGGAACATAACTGAGTATGATGTGGCCGAATGAACATTTGATACAGACGCAGGAGACCTAGATGGGCACTGTGGAGGCCTGGATGCTAGCTCCAGAACAGGTCCCCACATAGGCTCCTGTAGCACCAGGTCTGGCCCCTCAATCCCAGGATGTTCTATGGCTCCCCAGAGCACAGTCACGACCATATACCCCATCTAGAGAGCAATTCTTGAGCAGTGGGAGAATTCCATAGCCTGTTACCCCCTGCTATCCATGACCTCCTACGCTCGCCTTCCCAAAGTCCCAGAAGCAAGCCAGGAGAAAGTAACTGCCCAGCCAAGCAACTGCTTTAGTGAAGCCTAGGTTGACCAGATATCCATTTTGCCCCTAGTGCTGGAAAGAACAAGATCCAGTGCCTGCCCTTGAGTGGCACCCAGTCTAATTAGGGAGAAGGATGCATAAATAATAAAACACCTGCCTCAAGTACTGTTTAGAAATTTAAAAAGTCATAATAGCTCTAAAGCCAGGCAGGTGTGTGTGCCGCATGGGGGCACAGGCAAGGCTGTGAAGGCACAGTGATGGAAAAGGGTCCTTTTGTCTAGAGACACTAAGGACACACAGTTTTACACCAGCCAGTACAAGAAAAAGAGCCTGCAGGAGGCTTCATGTGGGTGAGAGGGAGGTAATGAGAGCTGACATTTTCTGGGTACTTACTAGGTGTAGGTACTCTGTGAGTACTTTGCATCCCAAACCAGATTGTTACTACGGCGATCCTTGAAGGAAGTGCTCTCGTCCTTACAGGCAGTAGAGCCTTGGAGAGCTGTGCTTTGGCCTCAGAGTGTCTGGGTCCGAATCTTACCTCCACCACTTACTTCTCTAGGACTTTGGACAGCTGACTTAACCCGTCTGCCTCAATTTCCCAATTTGTGCTCCACGTGTACATGTTATCCCCATTTTCCAGATGAGGGAAATGAGGCACAGAGAAAATCACATAACCCGGCCGCGTGGCTCTGGAGCCTACAGGATGAATGTCTGTCCTCTAGTGATAGGTACGCAGGTGTTTCTGGCACATGCCTGTTGGTCTGAGCTGTTCTTTCCTGAGCGGAGACACTTGGTTTTTTCCCTGCGCAGAAAACTCCACTGCACACGCAACTATATCCACATGAACCTGTTTGCTTCTTTCATCCTGAGAGCCCTGGCCGTGCTGGTGAAGGATGCCATCTTCTACAACTCTTACTCCAGGAGGCCCAACAGCGACAACAAGTGGCTGTCCTTCGTGTCAGAGGTATGTGCCTCCCTACCATAGCCTCCCACCCAGCAGATCAGGGCTGGGAACCATGGGGTGGGAAGGTAGGACGGGGAAAGGCAAGAAGGACATGAAGGGGTGTCAGAGGCCTCTGGTCAGAGAAGTATCATCGGACTAAAAACAAAACCCCAAAACCAAACCCCCCAAAAAACCCCCAAACCTCCCGAGAGTGAGGCAGGTAAAGGAAATCAGCCACGGGCTGCTGTGTGCCCGCGGGTGGGAAATTTCTTCGTCTGTGAACCAAAGAGCTGAACCAGATCAGTCTTTTTAAAAAACTATTATTACTAATTTTTAAAGAGGCAAAGCTTTCCAAATTGAAATCTGCCTCTGTTGGGATGCTTTCTCTTTTATCCTATTAATACTGGTTGTAGTAACTTGTTAAATTAACCTTGCACCCCTGGAATAAACCCAACTAGGTTCTGATATATTACTCTTTTTCCTATATTGCTGGATTTGTTCGCTGAGGCTGTGTTTTGTTTAGCATTCTCTCATCTGCCTCAGTGAGTAATTTTCTTGTGATAAAGAAGCTAAAATTTACGCTTACGTCAAACAAAGCGGACTTGTTACCTCTTTCTCTGTTCTCTGGAAGAACTTATTTAAGATGAGTATTTTTCTTCTTTAAATGTTTGATAGATCATTCTAGTGAAGCCACTTGGGTCCAAAGTTTGCTTTGTTGGAAGGCTTTTAACTGGGGACTGTTTTCAGCTCTTATATTCAGATTTTCTATTTCTTCTTGTGTCAGCTTTAGTACCTGGTGTTTTTCTAGGGATTTGTACACTTCATCTAACTTTTCAAATTTCTTGCCATCATGTTGTTCGTAGTTTCTGAAGCTCTTTGAAGATCTTACCATCATAGTTAGAGCAGTATTTCTTTCTGTGTCCCTGATACTGACTATTTATACTTTCACTCTCTTCCCTCTTGATCATCCTTATCAGATGTTTTTTCAGTTTTACTGGATTTTCCATAGAATGAAATTTTGGCATTGCTGATTCTCTTTGTTTTATGTTCCCTATTTCATTAGTTTCTGCTTTTACCTTTATGCTTTCCTTCCACGTCCTTTCCTTAGGTTAGATTTTGCTGCTCTTTCTCTGACATGATAGTTAGGATAGTGGACTTTCAGCCTTTTTCTTTTTTAACTAAGGCTTTTAAGATTATAGGCTTCACTCCAGGTGTGGTATTAGCTACATACCACACATTTTGATATGCGGTATTTTCCATTCATCTGGGTCAGAAATAAGTTCTAATTTATATTATTTCTTTTTTGATTCCTGGGTTATTTAGAAATTTCTTTCCTCCTTTCCAATCATCTGAAGGTTTTTTTTTGTTTGTTTGTTTGTTTGTTTTGTTTTTTAGATTTTTGGTTTCTAGCTTAATTGAACCAAGACCAGAGAACATACCTTTCAGGGTTTTCTTTAGGGAAACGGCGCCAGGGAATTCTCTCTGTTTTTGTTTGTCTACAAATGCCTAGAACGTTAAGGAAGAGACTGGGCTTTGAAACCTACAGGAAGGCCCTCTTCCCATTTTGGCATTGTCACCAGCCTCTCTGAGATTGTCAGCAGGTTCGGGAGTGAGGGGGTGAAGAGGGAGGGCTGTGGGTGGGGGGGCCCTTCTTCACCACCTTGGGTCCACGTGGGAATGCCTGGCCTCACCCTCGGGTGCTCTGTCCTCCTCAGATATCTGTCTCCTGCCGCTCTGCCCAGTTCCTGCTGCACTACTTTGTGGGAGCCAATTACTCGTGGCTGCTGGTCGAAGGCCTTTACCTCCACACGTTGCTGGAGCCCACAGTGCTCTCTGAGAGGCGGCTGTGGCCCAGATACATGCTGGTGGGTTGGGGTGAGTGACCCGAGCCCCCAACCTCTTCTCCTAGGGGCCATCGGAACATATGAACCCAACAGATCCTTTGGTTTCCCAACTGGAGGGACCATGTGGGATGGATAACTCCTCAGGGACGAGAGACTGAAGAGAGCAGGGGGCGTGGTGTGCACACGCACAGAGACGCACAGGTGCTGTAGACCCAATGCTTATGTTAAAAAACCGACAAGGTTTTGGGAGAATCAGATACCATTCCTCCCACCCCGTCCTCAGCTGTAGTCACCTGCTTGGGCCACCATAATAAAATGCATAGACTTTATGGCTTAACCAACAGACATTTATTTCTCATAGTTGTGGAGTCTGGGAAGTTTGAGATCAGGATGCCAGGGTGGCCCAGTTCTGGCAAGGGCCTCTTCCTGGCTTGTAGACAGCTGGATTCTGACTGTAGCCTCACATGGTGGAGAGAGAGAGAGACAGAGACAGAGACAGAGACTGAGAGAAAGCAAGCTCTCTGGTCTCTTCCTACAAGGACATTAATCCCATCATGATGCTTACCCCTCCCTCCAAACCTAACTACCTCCAAAGGTCCCACCTCCAATTACCATCACACTGAGGGTTGGAGTTGCAACATGGGAGGGGAGGGGACCCAAACATTCAACCCATAACACCAACTGAGTCTTCAAGACAAGATTTAGAGGGGCATCTGGGTGGCTCAGTTGGTTGGGCATCCAGCTTCAGGTCAGGTCATGATCTCACAGTTCATGAGTTCGAGCCCCATGTTGGGCCCGCTGCTGTCAGCCTGGAGCCTGGAACCGCTTCAGATTCTGTTTCTCCCTCTGTCTCTGCCCCTCCCCCATTCTCTCTCTCTCTCTCTCTCTCTCTCTCTCACAAATAAATAAACATTAAAAATTTTTTCTTTTCTTTTTTTTTTTTTTTCAACGTTTATTTATTTTTGGGACAGAGAGAGACAGAGCATGAACGGGGGAGGGGCAGAGAGAGAGGGAGACTCAGAATCGGAAACAGGCTCCAGGCTCTGAACCATCAGCCCAGAGCCCGACGCGGGGCTGGAACTCCCGGACCGCGAGATCGTGACCTGGCTGAAGTCGGACGCTTAACCGACTGCGCCACCCAGGCGCCCCTAAAAATTTTTTCTAGAAAGGGACTCCTGAGTGGCTCAGTCAGTTAAGATTCTTTTTTTTTTTTTTTTTTTTCAACGTTTATTTATTTTTGGGACAGAGAGAGACAGAGCATGAACGGGGGAGGGGCAGAGAGAGAGGGAGACACAGAATCGGAAACAGGTTCCAGGCTCTGAGCCATCAGCCCAGAGCCCGACGCGGGGCTCGAACTCACGGACCGCGAGATCGTGACCTGGCTGAAGTCGGACGCTTAACCGACTGCGCCACCCAGGCGCCCCAGAGTCAGTTAAGATTCTGTGTCTCCCTCTCTTTCTGTTCCTCCCCCTCTCACACTCTGTTTCCCTCTCTCTCTCAAAAATAAATAAAGATTTAAAAAAATTACAAACATTAAAACAAAAAGATGGGATCTAGACCCTGAAACCCCGTTGTCACAAACTCTTAGAGAACGTGATGCTGCAGGATTCAGAGGAAATGCCCTTGACCAACAACTTGGGAGACTTTGGTTAACGCCTTGGATTTACTCTGAGCTGCTTTGCAACATGTGGCAAATGTTTTCTCCTCTCTGCCTCCTGGTTTGTGGGACAGTAAAACAACAGATGGGCTCTGTGCCACCCCAGGTCTCTCCAGATCTCAGCCTGCAATTCTCTAATAGCTGGGCTTGTAACCGGATGTGTTTGGCCCATCAGGCTGGGGTGGGAGGCAGGCAGATTTAGTCACCCGGCCCCTAACTGCATTTCCCTGTTGTCTCTCCAGCCTTCCCGCTGCTGTTTGTGGTACCCTGGAGTATTGCTCGTGCACAGCTGGAGAACACCGGGTAGGAAATTCACACCCGCGTTCACACCTGCTTTCACCTGCTCGCAGCCAGGAATTCTAAGATATGCCTAGATGCAAGGATTTATGCCATTTTCCCAAAGAGCATATCTACCCCCTTCCATTTTGGCTGTCTAGAATATGCTTAGGAATGTAGATTAAAAAATCAAAGACCTTTCTTACAGTAATGAGTTTGTTAGCTTAGGTATACACGCAAATTAGCACAAAATCTGCTCAAATTAACGCAAAAATTGGCTGCCTAGGTTAGCAGTGACCCTCAATATGTAAGGATATGGGTACAAAATTGGTTATGGTGTCATTGTTCACAGTGGGGAGGGCAAAAAAAAGCGAACTGAAACGAGTGAAGGGGATCAAAAGGTACAAACTTCCTTATAAAATAAGTAAGTCCCAGGGATAAGAAGTGCACCATGGAGACAGCATGGTGAGTTGATAATACTATATTGTATATTTGAAAGTTGCTAAGCAAGTCTATTTTATTTATTGATTTATTTAAATGTTTTTTTTTAATTTATTTTTGAGAAAGAAAGAGAGACAGAGACAGAGTGTGAGCAGGGGAGGGGCAGAGAGAGAGAGGGCGGGGGGACACAGAATCCGAAGCAGGCTCCAGGCTCCGAGCTGTCAGCACAGAGCCCGACGTGGAGCTCGAATTCTCGAACTGTGAGATCACGACCCGAGCCGAAGTCGGACGCTCAACGGACTGAGCCACCCAGGCGCCCCTAAATGGGTCTATTTTAAAGGTCCCTGTTGCAAGAAAAAATATTTGTAACTATGTGTGGTGATAGACGTTAATTGGATCTATTGTGGCAGTCATTCTGAAATATATACAAATATCGAGTCATGTTATACACCTGAAACTAATATAATGTTATGTATCCATTATACCTCAATTAAAAAATAACCCCAACCAAACAAACAAAAAAGTGCCTGAACATGCACAAAAATGAGAAGCCATGAACAAACTGTGGCATACCTATATTGCGGAATATTATGGGGAATACTGAAAAAAACAGGTTGCTTCCGTATCTTTCGGCTTCTCGGGCTGACTCCCAACAGCACATTGCCAAGCCTGTTGTGAATAATGTATGTCGTGTGATCATATTCTTTTCCCTCCAAATAATCATTACCAAAAGTCCCCTATGCATAATTAAGAATTTACTTTTGGAGGGGATAAAAAGAATTTATTTTTGTGCGAACGTGGGGAAAAGTGTAGAGGGTCACACACCGAGGAAGGGGTTTTAATCCTGTTTTTTCCCTCTTCCCCCCTCAGGAGAATCGTGGGTGGGAAGTCAGTCCTTCTTCCAGAGGGTCTGAGGCCGTCACACTCAACCTTGTCCTGCCTGCTCTTTGCCGTAGGTGCTGGGGAACCAACAGGAATAAGAAAATCTGGTGGATCATCCGGGGGCCCATGCTGCTTTGTGTCATGGTAAGGACCATCCCGCCCCCTCTTTTTCCTCTCTGAACTTGGCAGCTGTGGGGCACCCCGCACCCCTGCACCTGCCCCCCACCAAATTCTCTGGCTCCAAATGAGCCTGGACCAGTTCCTTGGAGAAGGAGTCGCCGAGCTGTGAGTAGGATGTGTTGAATGAGAAGGAACAACTTGGAAACTTCTCCTTGTTCTGGCTCTGGGCTCAAATGCAGGCTTATACGCATGCCTCCTTCTCTCTGGGTCCGCAAACTATGTATAGCAACCCATCTATCACCTCCTCGGCGACCCCGTATTGGGGGCTGTGATTTGTACGTGGGTAGGTGTCATTGTTCTGTTTCTTCTACCCACGAGGACACGGAGAAGATGGCAGGAGACTTGCCTCAAGTCCCAGTAAGTGGGGGCACTGGATCTCAGCCCAAAGGGACTGACTGGGGGCACTGGCACTTGTCGCCACAGCCCTGTGCTGCTGCCCCCCCCCCCCCAGTATTTATTGACTCCTGCCCACGTGCCTGATGCAGACCTGTCACGCATTAGTACCTCGCTTTGGACCATCCTGAGATTTGCCACTTTATCCACCCACTCCCTCCCACCCAGCTGCTGTCCCCAGACATTTCCACCGAAAGGTGGATGGTCACACCCGCCTTGTGTCCTTCCAGATCTGCTACTTCCATAGCAGAAGTTACGGTCCCAGCAATGTTTCCTTACATGTATGTGTCTAAAACCTGTCCGCTGCCCCCGTGAGCCCTGTGTTCTTCATCCTGGCAGCCAGTCCGGGCAAATGGCTGTCCACATGGGCTTACTCAGCGAACGCCTGGGACCCACACTCCCCGGCACTAGAACGTTCTCGCTAACCAGCCAGGCCCTCCCTGGGATGGAGCTCGGGCTCGGTGCAGCTGGAACCCCAGTGTTTACTCTGCAGTCCTTCTAGAGGAGACATCCATGCTTGTTATTGATGCTCTTGATTGATTCCCTTGGCTGCTCTTAGAAGCACCGTGGTGTCTTTTTTTTTTTTTTTTAATGTTTATTTATATTTGAGAGAGAGAGAGAGAGAGAGAGAGAGCAGGGGAAGGGCAGAGAGACAAGGAGACACAGAATCCGAAGCAGGCTCCGGGCTCCGAGCTGTCAGCACAGAGCCCGACGCAAGGCTCAAACTCACAAACCGCGAGATCATGACCCGAGCCGAAGTCAGATGCTTCACCGACTGAACCCCCCAGGCGCCCCACTGGGGCGTCTTTAAAGATTCTTCTGTGCTTGGGTCTCACACCCAGAGATTTGTGTTGCGTTGATCTCAGGTGTGACCCAGGGATTCCAAGGTGCTGCCAGGGTTGAAGAACATCTTGTGACACACGCTCAATGCTCCAAGTGTGGCCACCCAAACTCTTGTAGCTTCAGGTTCTCAGGCCCCACCCCAGCCCTGCTGAATCCGAATCTGCACTGCAACAAAATCCCCAGGTTTGGGGTGCACATCGAAGTCTGGGGAGCTCTTTGCCCACACACCAGTGGTTCTCCAAGCTGGCCGTGCGTTAGAAACTTAGTGACTCGTATCGTAGAGAATTACATCCGAAATTCTGGAGGTGGGGCCCGGGCGGTTGTAGTCTTACAAGCTCGCAGGTGGTTCAAATGGACTTCTCCTGGTCCCTCCTTGTTCCTGTAGCCATATTCTCTCCCCGCAGGGGAGCAGACAGTGTGCTTTATCGGCTCATCTCCGATAAAGTGACCTTTGCGCACTCTTGCTGTCACCAGCTACGCAGAGTGGCCAGAGTCACCTTAGCTCGCGGTGGCTCCTTGCTCTCCCATCCACACCTCCCGCTCCCCCCCCCCCCGCTCCCCCTGCCCAGCGAATGACACCGCCATCCATCTACCAGCTACCCAAGCCCCAAACCTGGGTGCCCTCCTGCCTGCTCTCCTCTTCCTCCCTGCAAAATGCACTCAGACTTAAGTCATTAGTTCTCTCTCCAAAGATCTCTCCAAGCTGTCCCTTCTCCCCCCCACCCCCCCACCCCCGTCTCCATTGTTCTTCAGCCTCTGGGGATTTCTCGTGCACACTTGTGCAAACGCCACCTCCTTGGTCTCCCTTCTTCCTTCTTGCCCTCTGACAATCCATCCTCCGCATTGCGGCCAGAGTGGTCTTTCTTGAGCAAACTTTGGTTACGTCTGTCTTCTACGTGTGTCTTTCTCGTGGCGCACTGTTGCCCTCGGGCGTGCCTTCCAAACTCCTTAGTGTGGAAAGTGTTGTTACTCCTGGTCTACTCATCCAACCGCAAGCACCCCACGCTTTATTTGTATGGAGAAACTCACCGTTCCCCGCATCCACGCTGCTGTTTCGCTAGTCCCACGTTTTGCACACGCTGCCTTCCTGCCCCCAATGCCCATCGGATGGCCCCGCGACTGGTGAACACTTAACTTCCTGCTTGGAGACTAAGCTCTTTACGAATCTCTCTACCTCTCAAATTAAGGAAGTGTTGACAGGCATGCCTGAAAGGGACACGTTCATAATCATCCTCGGGTCTCCGAAGATCTTACAGAGGACCTTGCTGAACTATGCTTGTCTTGACAAGAGGAATGGGCTTAAATAGAAATGGGAAAACTTCCCTTTGGACACAAGGAAGAATGTCAGAATCTAAACTGGTAAAACATTGGTGTGGACCACAGAGAAAAGGCTTTGGGTTGTTTATCTCTGTCCATTTCCAAGAGGAGAGACTCTGCCCTGAGAAGGAGGCTGCAGAAACTCATGTTTTCCTCTCCCTCCCCCCACCTCACCTCATGTCTTCCTCTCCCTCCCCCTCCCACCTGATGTCTTCCTCTCCCTCCCCCCGCTCCACCTGATGTCTTCCTTTCCCTCCCCTTCCTCATGTCTTCCTCTCCCTTCCTCACCTCACCTCATGTCTTCCTCTCCCTCCCCCCAACCGATGTCTTCCTCTCCCTCCCCCCACCTCACCTCATGTCTTCCTCTCCTTTCCCCCACCCCCCACCAGCTCTAGGATCCTAGACACTCCAAGGGCAGTGGGATTTGCATGCCCTACATGAAGTGCAGGCTTCGTGGTTAATCTATGGTGTGCTGACCTCTCTAGGCTGCTGTTTCATCTATAAAATCAGAGTTGGCCCAGACCAGTGATTCTCAACTGAAGGTGATTCTACCCACTCATTTGGGCAACTCTGGAGATATTTCTAATCATCTCAACTGGAGTGGGGGTGCTGCTGGCAGCTAATGCATAGAGGCCAAGGGTGCTGGTGCACAAAACAGCCCCCACCACAAAGCATTATGGTCAAGAGTACTGAGGTTGAGGAACCCAGGACTAGACAGTTGGCTGTACATTATAGCTCAGGAGGATAAGGAAAAAGCCATAACTACCCCCAAACTGGACTCTACCCTAGATTGATGGAAACAGAACTGCCAGGTTGGGCTTCCTTAGCTTTGGAATCACACGCATTCACTCTCTTGCACCTTCATTTAACATTTATGGAGCACCAGCTGTGTGCTCAGCTCAGTGCTAATTTCTTTCTGGGAGAAAAAAGATGAATTCCCCATAGTTTTTGCCCTCAGTCAGTTCAAATCTAAGAGTTGTGATTTTGAGACTCATCAGACTATGACTGAGCCAATAATTGCCTTCATGCTGAGTTAGAAGACCACATGTTACAGTTTTCCTCTGACCTGAGTGAATGTAACCCAAACTCCAAAATAGAATTCCTTGAACCACACATGGAAGGAACCAGGGACCCTGAATGTCTTCATAGAGCAGAGCTTCTCCCATTGCAATAGAGTATTTAGTAAGCAAAATAATTAATAATAATAATAATAAACCTTTATTGTGTTTGGGGGAACAAAAAGAGTTTCTTGACCACATATTTTCTAGATAAGCTGAAATACTAAAAATAACATAATAATCAAGATGTTGCTCATAGCATTTGGCATTTCAGGGCACTTCGCAATCTCATTTCACCTTGTCCAAATCTGAGGCTGGTTCCTATTCTCTAGAGGATGGATCAGAGGTTTCTGGGAAACCCCCAGGCCAACTCAGCCCCCCAGGCAGCATCCTTGTTGCCATAGCTGGGCTTCCCCCACCACCTCCAGGTTGGGTCTGTGTCTACAGATCAGCATCTGGGCGAAGTGAATGAATGTCATGCTGGATTTTCAGACCTCCCACCTGACTTTATCTACTGCCTTCTGGATTCTCTGTGTTTCAGAATAACATATTATGACAGCCTGAACAATTCAGATGCTCTGTAGGTCTTTCATGAGACATAGAAATTGGAGACTTCCCAATTCCCATCTTCTTCAGGATAAAAGACTCTACTACTTAAATTAAGCTGTTACCCCTGAGTGTACGTTAAGAATAGAACCATTCTGGGGCACCTGGGTGGTTCAGCTGGTTAAGTGTCCAACTCTTGATTTCAGCTCAGGTCATGATCTCACGGTTCGTGGCACCGAACCCCATGTCGGGCTCTGCACTGACAGTACAGAGCATGCTTGGGATTCTCTCTCCCCCTCTCTCTCTGATCCTCTCCCCACTTGTTCTCTCTCTCTTTTTTTCTTTCAAAATAAAATAAACATTAAAAAAAGAGAATAGAACCATCCTGAAATATGGAATATTCTTTTTTTTTTTTCAATGTTTATTTATTTTTGGGACAGAGAGAGACAGAGCATGAACGGGGGAGGGGCAGAGAGAGAGGGAGACACAGAATCGGAAACAGGCTCCAGGCTCTGAGCCATCAGCCCAGAGCCCGACGCGGGGCTCGAACTCACGGACCGCGAGATCGTGACCTGGCTGAAGTCGGACGCTTAACCGACTGCGCCACCCAGGTGCCCCTGGAATATTCTTATATCCCAGTCTCCTCTGCTCCCAGTAGAAAATACATAAAGCTTTAATTAGTCCAAACCTTCAGGGTTTACAAAATACATACATTGTGCAAGATTGTTCTATCCATATCGTAATTCCTGGAGTTAACGGAACAACCAAATTAAACAGCGAGTTGAATAGCTTTTTTGAGCCAATGACTGAATGGACCATCTGTTGACTTTATGAAGTTATATAGTCCAATGCCTTCATTTGTTCTTACTGGATCTTCTCTAGCAGCCTCAGGACTTGGCAAAGCTGAGAAATCAGTAAAATTAGTCTTCACTGGTCTTGTCCCTTTTTAGGTCTTCCACCTCACCAGGAACCCAGGGGCGTGCTGTGTCCTCAAAGCATCTCCTAATTTCCATATCCCCTCCTCTAAGAGTTACAGTGGGAATCTCTCCATACCCTGTATTTTCCCACCCCATTAAAACTTAGTTTTGGCGCATCCCATCTTCTGCTTCCCATGGTGAAAGTAGGTCAGATCATAAGTAAGCGATTGAATTATCCATTGTGAAAAGGGACACATGAATGAATAAGAGTTGGAGAAAGTCCCCCCCCACCCCACCCCAAGTGTTCTTTATCTTCTATGTGATGTGTACACGTCAGCAGCGTTCTAGGGATGAACTATTTTAAACCAAAGGAGCAACTCTAATGGTAGGCATTTTAGTCCACACAGCAGGCCAGAAGAGGAGGGGTTGGGGGTAGGTGGAGAAGCTTAGGGGTAGATGAAGCCTACTTCTGAGCCCCCTACTATGTTAGCCATCACCTCTTCTAGCACAGGACCTAAACACAGGAGCCGCAATGCCAAGGAAGTGTCACCAAGAATCTTATATCTGATAATGCATTCTGCACTGTCTAGGACCTGAAAGGGAACGTTATATATCCGGGGTCCTAAGCACCCCCATTCTGATCACAGCATCTAAGAGGGATTGGCTGGGTTCTTGGAAGATTTCCTCCTTCTGCTCCTTTTCCTACTTCTGTACAGATGAAGAACAGTACTACCCAACGTGCCTACTGACTCTTGTCTTGTGTCTTGACCATGAACCCAAGCTCCATGGTCAACCAGGCTGGTGTTTCATCCCGTGGCACTGAAGAAGCACTTCCTCTGCACGGCCCATTGGTTGATGCCCATTTTCTCATGTCTGGTCCCTGGAAGGCACAAACAACAGCAAATCCACATCCTCTCCATCACAACCCTTCGTATCCTAGGAAACAGTCCTGATCGAAATTAACTTGCTGAAATATGTGCCTTTCCCCAGTTAAGCTTACTTTACAAGAAAAAATGCTTGAGTTCAACAAATCACTAAGCCAAGGACACAACGTTTTCTCTTCATGAGGAAAAGCAGATATCCCATTAAAGAAATAAATTACTTGGTTGCATTTAGTTTGTATTTAAGTGTCCTGTTGCTAAATATTCCTTGGCTAGGAAGCTCCATCATTCCTGTTGGCTAGTGGGTTGGGATAAATAGCCTCTTGCCTGGAACTGTAGACTGCTAGCTTTGAGCACTGACTCTCCTGAGGCCAATAAGGCAAGTCTCAGTAGGTACACATTGGATTCTGGAGCTTGTGTTTCAATATGTGGTTCAAGGGATTTGTTTCCAGACAGGGGTGGGGGATTAGTACTGCACTGGCTCAAAGTTCATAGAGACTTTGATCTCTAGTTTGTAGACTCCATTAATTGTTACCCAATCACTGTCTCCACTGGCTCTTTTTTCATTGCATAGAGGCAGTTTTGTCTTTTCCATTAAAAAAAAAAAAAAACCAAAAACCTGTAACCCCAAACCTCTTCCAGCCCTGCACAGAAAAGTGATCTCCTTCTGTATCTCTTGTCAATTACTCTTTTTATTCTTCTGCTTCCCTTCACAGCCAAGCCTCTTCGATGTGGTCTACACTGGCTGTCTCCCTCTTTACATCTAGCTCACAAAACAAAGCATTGCAATCTACCTTGGGCTCCCACCTGTGAACTGCACCTTCTCTCAGCTCTTTGTTGCTAAATGCAGTCTTATTTTGCTGAAATTTCGGGTAGCATTTAAGCCTCCTCAAAGTTCTTACAGACATGAGTTTCCAGGACACCACTTCCTTGTGGTTTTGCTCCAACTGCCCGGGCCTGTTCTTTCTCAATCTCCTTTGCCGTCTCCGCTTCCGCCATTCCCTTCGTTACAAGGTGAGTCCCTTACCCTCTTTTTCTCCCAGTCTGCACAGCTTTTCTGGCTGGAGCCAGCCATCGCTGGCTCCATGCTCCAGCTGGGACCTCTCTGCTGAGATGCAGACATAAATATGTCACTGCCTTGGGACATCGCTTGTGTCCAAAACAGCTGGAATCATCCCTCTTCTCCCCACACCACTCTTCTTCTTCCATGTGCTTATTCTCAGTGAATGGTAATACTGTACATCTGAGATCAGCCGAGAAATGTTGGGGTCATCTCTGACCTCACATCCAACCACTAACAAAGGCCATTTGACTCAAACCCCTTAGAAAGTTCGAATCCCTCTCCTACTTCCCATCGCTGATGCACCATGGCTGTGGCTTTACCTCATCTCTCCATCATCTTCCTCCGATTAGTGTCCCCTCCTCTGATTCTCCGTTAGTCTCCCCTCCTCTGATTTTGCCTTCATCTAATCCATCCTTCCCACAGCTTCTAAAATGATCTTTCTGAAGTTCAGAAATATAAATCTCATCGGGTAACTTACCTGCTTGAGATTCATCACTGGCTTTCCATTGCTCTCAGAAGAAAACCTAAACTCCTTCCTCTAACCTTGAGAAGACTGTGCAGGAGCTGGTTCTCCACCCCTACTCCAGCCTCACTTTTCACAGTTCTTGTTCTCATTCTCCAAGCCCTACCCACACTCAAATATTTGCCCTTCTACCTCTCCAAGAGCCCCACAATGTCTCACGTGGTTGCTGTCAAGGTGTTGGCCAGGGCTGTGGCCGTCAGATGGCTTGACTGGGGCTGGAGAATCAGCTTCCCAGTGGCTCATACACATGGTTGGTAAGCGGTGCTGGTTGTTGGTAGGAAGACTCAGTTCTGCCATGTGGGTTTCTCCACAGCCTGCTGAAGTGTCCTCACAACATGGCGGTTAACTTTCCCCAGAGGGAAAGAGAGAGCAAGAGAGACAGAACGAGGTGGATACCATGCCCCTGAGGACCTAACTTCAGAAGTCACATAGCATCCCTTCCGCCATATTCTTTTTATTAGATGCACACAGCTAAGTCTAGCTCACGTACCAGAGGGAAGGGAGAAATTAGGCTCTGCCTTTCGAAGGGAGCACTGTTGAAGAATTGTCCGCCGTATTCTTTTCATTAGATGCACACAGCTAAGTCTAGCTCACGTACCAGAGGGATGGGAGAAATTAGGCTCTGCCTTTTGAAGGGAGCAGTGTTGAAGAATTGGCACACATAGTTAAAAATCTCTACCAAGGCTGACAACAAAGGGATGAACTTTCCCAACCCATGACAGGTGTGGAATATAGTCTAGGGAGTGGGGAACATGTGCTTTCCAATAAATTCCATGGCAGCAACAAGATCTCAGGTTAGATACCAATAGGGCTGGAGTTCTTTACCGAAGGGAGGCAGTGAGTTTTCTGTTTCACGGAAGGAAAGGTAATTATCGGGTAAAGCTGTGTGTAAGTACCAGCTCCATCACTTACCTGCTGTGCGAACTTGGTAATTGTAATTGTTCCTCTGTGCCTCTGTTTTCTCATTGTATCACAACATAAAAATAGTGTGGTTTCCTCAGAGGATTCTTATAAGGATTAAATAAAATAATCTATGGATGTATCAAGATGGCCCTAGGAAGAGTGTGGATGACCACAGGCACATACTACCCGAATGGTCAATTGCCAAGTTTCCCCTGGTTTATCTGGATAAGGATCCAATGGCCAGGCCCCAGATGACCTTGATATTCATAACCACATGGACTCCATCACTTATTTACCCATATCTGCTTTTTTCCCCCAAGGTCAATTTCTTCATCTTCCTGAAAATTGTCAAGCTTCTCATTTCTAAGCTCAAAGCCCATCAAATGTGCTTCAGAGATTATAAATACAGGTGAGTGGCCTGAGGTCAGTACCCAATGCTCCAAGATTATTTTGACCCCTTCGGGCTGTCCTGGTTAATGCTCTGGGAAGAGGGGCATGAGTTACATCAGTATGTCTATCTCCTAAGATAAGAGTATCCGGAAGAGACCCTCTTAAAAGGTGTCATGGTGTCGTGTGGGGTTTTTGCCACTGATGAGGACCTTCTGGCCCCGTGGAAATGAAGCGAGTAGTCAAGGGTACACATTTCCCGTAGCAGGAAGCTTAAAGTGCACCTAAGAATGGGTGGTTGAGCCATTTGGTTGAGCCAAAGGAGGGGCTCTAATGGTAAGGATTTTAGTCCCCGTGGCAGGTCATAGGCAGAGATGTGAGTGGGGACAGCCAGAACTCTGTTTCTCTCTAAGGCTAGAATCGGGCCTGACCCACACGTGCTGGGAAGGTGGTTTTCCTGTTTAGCTGACAAACGTTTAATGAATGCCTACCATGTGCCTGGCACTGAGCTTGGAACAAAAGAAAGGTACTATGCAGACCCGGTCTGCAAAAACCACACATTCCAACCCCAAGGACTAGTATATTGGCGTGAACGTGCATCAGGGAGGCTGGTGCTGGCCACGGCTCCGGATTCTCTGAGTGACCTTGGGCAAGTCACTTGGCCTCTCTGGGTCTGATTTCTGGTGTGGAGAATGGGAATGTCACATGAGACCCATCTCTTGCCTGTTTGGAGGACCGAAGAAGGTCATAGATGTGGGTTCTCAGTCTAATCAGATGTGGTGAGTGGTGTTTGCCCAGGATCCAGACCCCAAGTCCTATCTGCTTAAAACCCTTCTTCCAGGAGGTCCCGAAGGGTAAACACGCATGGTTCCACACTGGCAAAATATATGCTATAATTGGCCCAAATATTTTGCAAACACCCTCATCCCCAGAGCACTTGGGCTGGCTTGGACAACACAGAGCCACGCCGACTCTCTTGGCGCCTCTGGTGGAGACTCCAAGTGGCTCAAAGTTTCTTTGGCCCTTTCCCAAGGCTCAGCCTCCAACTGTTCTGTGAGGGTGGAGGTCCAAAAGCATAGTCAGAGCTGTTCTAGTCCGCCCATTGAGGGTCCATTCAGGGAGGGCAGCCCTCTCACCAACCAGGTGCAAGGGACACTGGGGCATCTGGGAAACTGGAAAGAGAACATCGTTCCCCACAGACAGATAAGGGAGCAGACAGATCCCAAGACACCACTCTCCATGCAGACTGAGAGCCTGCACCCTGCTATTTGGTGGCCCCAAAGCCCGCCATGTACCACTGGGGCTCTCCCCGTGCTCCAGACCCACAGTGCCCCTGCAGTAACTTTCCATTCTGGCTGTTTGTAAGTGTCACCTGACAGCCAGCCTAAAGGATAGACTCGTGAGTCTCCCCGCTGGATATTTGGACTCAGTAAGTGCGACATGGGCCCCCCCATGTGGACTCCTTATGGAGCTCCCCAAGAGATTTTGATACACAGAGTGCAGGACCTCTGCCTCAGATGCCCTAGTGAAATAATGTGTGGAATTTTCTGGTGGGGCCGTGGCAGATGTGTTTCTAAGCAGCCTCAATACCCCTTTTTGCAAGGTCTCCTTTGGAGTTATCCAAGATGGCGGTCTCTAAACTTTCCTGATCATGCATCTTTTTCAGTAAAGAAATTTTGAGCATGCCTCTCATCATATGTACACATGGTCTGCTGAACTAATACGGCATTATAAAACACAAAAAAGAGAGAAAATTATAAAAGATAGATTAAATATTAGCACACAGAACTCCCATTATCTTTCCTTCTTATATTTTCTCCTAATACCAAATGGATTGTCTTGAATATCCCTGAAGCGTACATGACTGATTGGGAACCAGTGATCTAGGGAATTGTAAATCAAGATACCGGGGAGACCCTCATGGCCAAGCAATGATTCAGGACAGCTATTTTGGGGGAAGAAGGGATAACCTGTTTGACATACACAATCTATCTGGAAGGTTCTCTTTTCCTTTCCCAACTCCTGTTCAAGGATAAAGCTTGAAAAGAGGAACCTGGGCACAGGGCCACCTGGAGGCCCCCCAGGGTGAGCCACCTCACCTTGGCAAGTTTGCTACCACCTGGTGGCTGAGCTGGGGACCTATCAGTGTCCCCACGTGGCTGAGACTTTAGAGGGCCGACTCACACACCAACTGAACTCACAAGAGACAGATACATAAACCGGACTCTACAACTGTTCATTCTTAAGAGACCGTGGAAGGCAGGGGTGGGCTGAAGCTTCCTTCTGGTGCCGGCACTCCTAGCTCCATTGGCAACAAATGATCCAGAAATCCAAAGCGGTCACCAGAGTCTCGCCGGTGTGAGTAGGGTGGTCGGTGGGAAGGATCACTGACTGTGAGCAGCCACCCTTGCCTGGCACAGCCACCTGCCTGGCGAGAGCAAGGTTCATTCCCCAGGGTCTCCACGCGTAGGGCTGGGTAAGTCCAGGGGACTTCTCATTTCTCAGTGATTTTCTCCATCATTTTGGTTGGCCATCAATTTCTCTTTACTTACCCTGTCTCCGTGCAGAGTACAGCACAATTAAGTAGCTTGTGCTCATTAATGAGCAGAAATCCAGGCCCTGTCTCTCAGGACACACCGGGCCACCTTACTTTACCGCCTGGGCTGGAGAATCCTCCAACGTCGATGAGGCAATTGCCCATTTTTCTCTCCCAATAGCGCTAACACCCTCATTTCTCAGTTCCGTCACCCACGGTGGGTCATCAGCACCCCCAGCTCACATTGCCCTCTTCCTACATTGGAGGGGTCTCCCCCTCCCCCTCCAGGTTCCCCTCCAGCTTTGTTTTCTTTTGTCGTCCTCTGCCAGGGTGGGGAGGAAGAGGCAGAGGGGCCCAGGGCATTTTGTCCAAACTCTGGTAGAAATGGGTGTGCCTCCACCTCTCCCAGATTTTGAGAACTTTCAGAACGTGGCTCTCAAGATTTGGCCCCCCTCCAGGAGTATATTTTAGGAAGGTTTAAATTAAATATATTTAGGTCTTGCCAAAAAGGCAAGTGGCTAGGAGGTGGAGGAACTTTTGAAGTCCTAGCTCTGTCTCTGGGCTCCCACCATTCAGGCGGAGGAACGTTACGGGGTCCCCCTGCCTGGCCTGGAGCGGGAGAGCTGACCCAGGCCCCCTGAATGTGGACAGACACCTGCCGACGATCAGCGCAGTCTCTGATCTGTGTGGCTCCCAGCCTTCAGGCGACTGTCCCCCTGGAGGACCCGTCTTAACTCTGTGTGTGGTGTGTGGGCAGAGCTCTTGACGAATTTATAAAGGAGAATTATTTCTTAACTTGCTGGACCCCAGAGCCCTCTCTTAAAAGACTTTCTAGCAGGCAACCAAAGACAAAAAAAAAAAAGTCACAAATGGAAGTAAAATTGATCATTGAGGCTACAAAGGCACCCCAGGGCAGGGATGGCTTCTTTATTTTTTTAAATTTAAATCCAAGTTGGTTAACGTTTAGTTTAATAATGGCTTCAGGAATAGAATTTAGTGATTCATCCCCTATATATAACACCCGGTGCTCATCCCAACAAGCGTCCCCCTAATGCCCATCCCCCATTTAGCCCGTCCCCCCACCCAACACCCCCTCAGCAACAAAAATACAGTTTGTTCTCTGTATTTAAGAGTCTCTTATGGTTTGTCTCCCTCTGTGTTTTTACCTCATTTTTGCTTCCCTTCCCTTATGTTCAGCTATCTTGTCTCAAATTCCACATATGCGTGAAATCATTTCGCTTAGCAGAATACACTCTAGTTCCATCCATGTTGTTGCAAATGGCAAGATTTCATTGTTTTTGATCGCCGAGTAGTATTGCATTGTATGTATATACCACGTTTTCTTTATCCATTCATCAGTCAATGGACACTTGGGCTCTTTCCATTCTTTGACTATTGTCAATAGCGCTGCTATAAATATCGGCGTGTATGTGCCCCTTCGAATCAGCATTTTTGTACCCTTGGATAAATACCTACTAGTGCAATTGCTGGCTCGTAGGGTAGCTCGATTTTTATTTATTTATTTATTTATTTATTTATTTATTTTTTAATTTTTTTTTTCAACGTTTATTTATTTTTGGGACAGAGAGAGACAGAGCATGAACGGGGGAGGGGCAGAGAGAGAGGGAGACACAGAATCGGAAACAGGCTCCAGGCTCTGAGCCATCAGCCCAGAGCCCGACACGGGGCTCGAACTCACGGACCGCGGGGTAGCTCGATTTTTAATTTGTTGAGGACCCTCCACACCGTTTTCCAGAGTGGCTGTACCAGTTTGCATTCCCAGCAACAGTACAAGAAGATTCCTCTCTCTGAGAGTGTCAGATACCATAATTTTGAGGGTTTACATGTCATTTCGTCTTTAAAAATGACTGTATTATTATTAATAAATAATATCTTATTATGGTTTCAACACTTCTTATTATCAGCCGTAGAACCCTTGTTTTTACAGATGAGAGGTGAAATAGTCTGCCCAAAGCTACATGGCCAGTCATTGACGGTGCCGGGATTTGAACCCAGGCCCAGATACTGGCCTGTGCTCTCTTTGATGGCGACTCTTCCTCTCTCACTGCGCTGACTCATGCTCAATAAATATTTGTTGGATGGCTAACGGACTGCAATAAGCCAAACAATTTAAATAAACAGTTGGCCGTAGATGAAAAAATAAGCATAAATACGGTTCACAAGCGTAAATGGCGAGACATTTATGGATTTCCATTCGACCAAGGACACACACGGGGTTCTGTCTAAGCAGAAGTCAGAGCAAGGTGAGGAACGGGAAATCCCTTGACATCCATGGATCTGGTCGTTACCAAAACCTCATAAAGAAGATGTCATTTTTTAAAAGATCATTCCGTACTAAATGCAGGATTCTGGCACGTGCAGAGGACATCCGTGGGAAAAATTGGTGAAACCCGAATGGAATCCGGATGTATGGTTGTTAGTCACATACCAATGTTGGACAAATGGGCTGTGGTTAATACAAGACTAACATTAGTGGAAACAGTGAAGTTGTATGTGGGCGCTCTCTGTACTATTTTTGCTACTTTTCCACACATCCAAGATTATTCCAAAATAAGGAGCTTATTCAAAGCACGTAATGGCATAGCGAGGCCCCGAGAATGATTTGAGAGTGAGACGCAGATCTGCACTCAGTATGTAAGTATGTGTCCTCGAAACCCAGATGACCGGAGCGAGGGTGGCAAACTGAGACACTTTCGGGGGCCAGGTGAGGAACTGTGGGTGAGTGGGGCAGACCGGCTGCGTGTCCTGGAACACATGTTCCCTCTAGAAAGAAACAGCCACCCTCAGGCGGGAGCCGACGGTCACCAAGCAAGAATTCGGGCCCCGTAGAGCCAGCTTCTCCCGCTTTTCAAAAGAAGCCGGAAATCTGGACCTCTGCTCAAACTCTCCTTACTTACTACTTAAAGATGGCTCCGATAACAAAAATCACCCTCTTCACATAAGTAAAAACCGTCTGCAGGACAGATACACCCTGTGGCCACCATTTCGCCATTGTCTGACCCAAGCATTTTAAAAATACTCCTGGAAATTAAAACACAAATATCTCTTGACCACGGGCCCGGGGGGCGTCCCCTCTGCTCTTTAATGGGCTTTAGGTCTTTTCACGGCACAAAGGTGAGGGTTTTCTTGTTTCCTTGATAACATTACACTTGAATGGCTCTCACAGGCACAGGATCCATACTAAGCACTTTCTCTTGGGCACAGTTAAACCTTCCTGAGGATACTGCCCAGGAGCTGCTGACATTCCAACATCTTTAAGTCCACGGCCTTCGGCAGGGGAGAGATTTCTCCAAGTCTGGCCCTTTAAGACAAGTGATTCGGGCTAAAAGTCATTACGATGAAACTCTTTTTTTCCATTGTGTATATACAAGACAGTAGCTCTGTTTGTACCCTGCATATGAGTCACTTTTGCTAATGTAGTTAGTTTTAAATTAATCTCAGTACTGAAAAGCAGTTGTTCCCAAATGTGGCTGCTTATCAGAATCCCATGAGGAATGCCTTAAAAATTCACATTCCCAGGACCAGACATCCAGAGGTTTTGACTCAGGAGGCCGATACCGGGGCCTAGGAAGCTAGCTGGCTCTATCTATTATCTATTATCTATCATCTATCTATCCATCCATTTATCTATCTATCCATCCATCCATTTATCTATCTATATGTCTATCTATCACCTATCTTCTTATATATATATTCATTTATCTAATCTTCCTATCTTCAATGTATCTATCCATTTATCTATCTACCATGTATCTGCCTATCCACCTATCTATCTGTCTGTCTATCCATCTATCTATCCATCCATCCATCCATCATCTATCTTCTTATATATCTATCCATTTATCTATCTTCCTATCATCAATGTATCTATTTATCTATCTACCATCTATCTGCCTATCCATCTATCTGTCTGTCCATCTGTGTATCCATCCATCCATCCATCCATCTATCATCTATCTTCTTATATATCTATCCATTTATCTATCTTCCTATCATCAATGCATCTATTTATCTATCTATCTACCATCTATCTGCCTATCCATCTATCTGTCTATCCATCTGTGTATCCATCCATCCGTCCGTCCATCCATCTATCATCTACCTTTTTAAGTTCCTGAAGGAATTCTAATGGTAAACCATGTTTGGGAACCACCGGTATGTGGTATGGAATGTTTGGGCCCCAGCTGTGCACTTTGCACGTGGGTGGTACAAAAGAATGTTTGTCTTTTTTACGTAGAGTATATACAACAGGAGCTTCCACACAGCACTTTTTATGAGGAGGATCAGTCTCTCATTTCCTGCAGCCCTTGCCGTCTTGGGGCTGAGGGGCAGCGTGGAGGCTAACGGTCAAGCCCTCCATGGAATGTGAAGGGTGTGAGTGTGAGGTCAGAAATCTTACTTCCAGGCCTGGATTTGTCACTTAGTAGCTATGGGACCCCAGACATGTCAGTTTCTTTCCCTTCTCAGGTTCAGTAAAGCACTGACGTTGGAAGTCCTGAATAGAGAAAGGAATAGAGGCACCTGCTAGCCAGGTAATCGGGTAATAGGAAATCTGTCAAATGTGGTAGTGCTGTAGTGTCCCAAGGTGACAGCCATGCACGTGGAAATCTATCCATCAGGCAAAACATAATCTGATGTTTATAGATGGTGATAGACACATCATAATCTATATAGGAGAATTCATCCATCCATTCACCCATTCCCTCAATTCATGTTTGTTTTCTGAACATCTGACCACGAGTCAGGTGGAGGGGTGCATCAGTAACCAAGACCACACTGGCCATCAAGACATCCCATGTGTAGCCAAGGAGACAAACTGGAAGGTCAACTATTTATCAGTAGGATAAGAGCTACCATAAAGTCACACACAGAAGAGCGGGAAACGTTGCCTCTTCCCAATGTGGTCCTCGTGACAGTGTTGTTGGTTTTCATTTGCAGATTGGCAAAGTCAACGCTGGTCCTCATTCCTTTGTTGGGCGTTCACGAGATTCTCTTCTCTTTCATCACTGACGATCAAGTCGAAGGATTTTCAAAACTTATACGACTCTTCATTCAGTTGACTCTGAGCTCCTTCCATGTAAGTAGGCATCTGAACCAGGATTCCTGTGCTGTGGTGAAAACAAAATGCTCTTGACCCCAGCAGTCTCAGAATTGAGAAAGCCCACGGATGTAAATGAAGCCGTAGTGCCAGCGGGCTCTATGAGAGGGCCTTTGGCACTAGAAGAGTGGGCGGACCAAAGGCATTGCCTTGATCCTGCCAGCATGACTCAGTGACTAAGAAGCGAAAAGTGCTCTGTTTCCTGGGTGGTAAGAGTTGGTGTATCTCACAACCATATTAACCGTGAGTATCAACGCGAAGCCTTTCATTAAGTGTCTATTTTTGCTGGATTCTCCGCAGGGCACTGTACGAAACGAACGTTGTTTATGCTTCAGGTGACACACTCAGAATATAACACCACTTGGTAGGAACCAGTGAGTTGAGACCAGGAGGCTCTTGAACCTAGACAGACATGTCAAGATGTGTCAGATGGGGCTGAAACGAGAGCCAAAAGGCCAGCCGTGGTTCCTTCACCTGGATATTTTGGGTATCCATTCCTTAAATGGGCTATTCATTACCCCGTAGCTCACAACAGTGATGATTTTTATTATTTCTCATTATTCTGGGGACCAGGATTCCAGGGGGGGCACAGTTGGGATGGCTCACCTCTGCTCCATGCGTGCCTCCCGGGGCTGGAACTTCCAAGATGCTTCGCCACTCATATGTCTGGTGCCTGAACTGGGAAGGCTCACGTGGCGGGAGTGGCTTCATTTGGGTCGAATTTCTGGGTCTTCGTTTCTCACTGCCAGCTACATTCCTCAGTTCCATATCGTCTTAGGGCTTCTCTCTCACTACATGCTCTTTTTCCGTGGTCCTCCTTGCAGGAAAGCTGAAACTTCTTACGTGGCAGTTCAGGGCTCCCAAGGGCACAAAAACAGGGACTTCCAGGCCTTTTATATGCCTAAGCCTGACACTTAGCGGTGATACTTCCAGTGCGTTTTAACATTTAAAGCAAATCCCAGACCCAGCCTGGACTGAAGGGGAGGAGACCACACAGGGGCACCGATACTGAGAGGCATGGCTCGGTAGCCAAGGCCATGAATGCAAGTGACCACCATAAGTAGTGTTGGCAGCAGAGGTCCCATAGAGTGGTAACCTCAGGACTAATCATTCTAAGATGCTAATATAGGGCAGGACTTCTGGAATGGAGAAGAGAGGCTCGTGGCACATACCCTCCCCCCAAAGCAACAATAAAATTGCAGCACAGTGGAATCCGGCCAAAGGCATACAAAAGGTTGGGAAGGGTTTACTCAAGAAAAATGACTGAAGCTGAGTGAGAACAGTGGGGTCTGTTGGTTTAGCCTCGAGTGTGTTTGTTCTCCGACCTCGTCTCCGTCAGTAAGGAACTTCACTGCAGAGAGGGGCTGACCCAATGTAGATCAATCGGAAAGCGGAAAAAGCCCACACCCCTGGCCATTGTCAGATACAGCAGTGATCTCAGTGGCAAACGATCGAGGAATGACAATGTCATAGGCTGATATGGTGGTCCTAACTGGGACGAGAAACAGCCTGGTGAACTAGCCAGAATTCTAACAGGGGGATCTGAGGAATGAGACACCTGTCATGAGCCTTGATCAGCTTCTACATATCTCTCGGGGGGGGGGGGGGGGGGGCTGGAGGCTTGTGTACATGGACAGGGTTGCACACACACTCGGGAGAGACCAGAGAGGATATCGACACATTGCTGGCTGAGTTCCCACACACACACACCCAGTAGACACAGGAGGTGGAAAATAAAAGCCACCGAAGACTTACAAACCGTCTAAACTTGGAACTGGCCCCCCAGGCCACACGCAGATCCATTTGTTGTCAAAGGGTGTGGAAGCTTTCTTGGCTTAAGGTGGGTGAGCACAACTTCTGACCAATCAGTGAGTGGTCGGGGCCAGGAGGCCAGGCTTACACACAAAACCAAAAGTTTTTGAAAGGAGCACAGACATCAGTGGCTGTGTGCCCCAGGGGAGAAAGATGTCACAGAACTGGCGGTCCAGGCAAATTACTAAACAAACAAAACACCAGCAACCACCCAGGGAGTGGGGAGTAGGGAACCAGATTCCTGAGCTGCTACAATATTGATCTAAAACTTCCAGTTTTGAACACAAAAAGGGAAGTATGGAAACAGGAAAGTATGACACGTACTCAGGAAAAAGAAAATCAGTCCATAGCAACTCGCTGAGAATTCTCTTAGACAAAGACTTCAAAGAAGCTATTATAAATATGTTCGGGGGTGACTGGCTGGCTCAGTTCGTAGAGCATGCAACTCTCAGTCTCAGGGTTGTGCGTTTGAGCCCCACGTTGGGGCTAGCGATTAATTAAAAATAGAATCTTTAAAAAATATATGTTCAAAGGATTGGAAGAAACCATGTTTAAGGAAGTAAATGTATGTATGATGACAAAGATGTATCGATCAGGAAATCTCAGCACAGAGAGAGAAATGATAAGATAAGAACCAATTTGGGGGCGCCTGGGTGGCTCAGTTGGTTGGGCGTCCGACTTCAGCTCAGGTCATGATCTCACAGTCTGTGGGTTTGAGTCCCACGTCGGGCTCTGTGCTGACAGCTCGGAGCCTGGAGCCTGCTTCGGATTCTGTGTCTCCCTCTCGCTCTGCCCCTCCCCCACTCGCACTCTAACTCTGTCTCTCAAAAATGAATAAACGTTAAAAAAATTTTTTAATAATAAAAAAATTATATATATATATATTAATATATATAACATATATATATTAAAAAAGAACCAATCTGGAAAAATTCCGGAGTTGAAAATTACAATAATGGAAATTTCACTTGAGAGGCTTGATGTCAGATTCAGAAGCCCCCCCAATCCCTGCATCACAGTCTTTTGTGTTTTTTTTTTTTATTTTTTTAAGGTTTATTCATTTTTCAGAGACAGAGACAGAGTGTGAGTGGGCTAGGGGCAGAAAGAGAGGGAGACACAGAATCCGAAACAGGCTCCAGGTTCCGAGCTGTCAGCACAGAGCCCGACGCGGGGCTCGAACGCACGAACCGAGAGATGGTGACCGGAGCCGAAGTTGGAGGCTTAACCAGCTGAACCACTGAAGCACCCCTCTGCATCGCAGTCTTAAAGCCACTGCCACCAGGTGGAGCCAGGTGCTAAGATTCCAGGACGGAGCAGGGAGAATGTGCCTGCCACTGCAGGCTCACCAAAGGCCAGGGACACAGCCTGGGGCATGCGGTCTGGGCAGCTGGATGATGGCTCCTCTCTCCTGTTAGAGCTGTGGCTCTGAGCTGAGACAGGACCCATTGCTAACCTTTTTTTTTTTTTTTTTTTTTTTTTTCATTATGAAACCATGTTTAAGTTATTTCAATCCTTTGGGGGATTTCAATGGCTAAGCTTTAATAATTTGGGGTTTTATGTTGTTCAGTTTAATCTTCTTTAAAAGGTAATCCCAGGGGCGCCTGGGTGGCTCAGTCTGTTAAAGCATCCGACTTCAGCTCAGGGCATGATCTTGCAATTCGTGGATTCGAGCCCCGTGTCGGGCTCTGTGCTGACAGCTCGGAGCCTGGAGCCTGCTTCGGATTCTGTGTCTTCCTCTCTCTCTCTGCCCCTCCCCTGCTTGCACTCGGTCTCTGTCTCTCAAAAATAAATAAAAGACTTTTTTAAAAAAGGTAATCCCAAATTAGAAACATCAACAACAAAGCAAGAAGCGACAGCTGTTCTGTCAGTTAGTATTCGATGGTCTTTCTTCCTCTGAGGGCTTGATTGGTCATACGAACCAGGGATCTTACACACTCAAGGCCGTCTGAAGACCAGACAGCCATGGGGAGCTATGGAAGATTTTGAGGAAGAATCAGCCTATCAGACCCATCTGGCAAGGGAGCCATCATTTACTGTGTGGCAAACTACCCCGAAACTTCATGGCTTAAAGCAAGGAACCGTGTTATCTTTAATGAATCTATAAGCTGGGCCACCTGGACTCAGCAGGGTGATACTTTGGATACATGCAAGTTTTGAATGGGGCCGAGCACATCTGAAAGCTCGGTTGGGTCAGAACATCCAAAATGACCCATTCACGTGGCTGGACATTGCCACGGTCTGTTGGCTGGGGCTCCGTGGAGGCTCTTCATCACAGAACTTCAGCTCTCCTCCATGTATCTTGGGCATCTCCTAACCGGGCAGCTGGCCTCTCAGAGCATCCCCAAAGCAAATGTTCTAAGAGGGAGAAAGCAGACGCTTCCAACCCTCCTAAGGTGTAGGCTTGGAAATCCCAGGGTATCTCTTCCACCATGTTGTACTGGCAGAAAGAGTCACAAGGTCCATCCCAGATTCGAGGGGAGGGGACAAACCAGGTCTAACACTTCCTGTGAGCGGTTGCATATGCCTACAGGGAGGGGAGAGATCTTTGGGACCATTTCTAGACACTGGCCACCACGCTGGATCCTTTGGTCCTGCAGCTGGAGCTCTGCCCTTCACCCCGCACCTGCTGAGGGACATGAGGACCCAGGGTGGCCCTGCAGACTGGGGCAGGAAGCACACTGAGAGAGTCTGTGCATGCGCAGAGACTTCCCTCCTTCTGAGCACCCCTGCAAGGCTCCCCTCCATGTGGCCAGGCAGAAGTGAGAGTGTGGGTGGGCAGAGGTGCAAATCCGGTGGGTCCCATCTCAGTGCATCGGCAGGAATTGGCATGAACCTAGCAGCTGCTTGGAGGGTCCTTCACTCTTCTGAGTGCTTATTTCTTTTCTTTTTTTAAATTTTTTAATGTTTATCTATTTTTGAGAGACAGAGAGAGTAGGGGGAGAGAGAGAGGGAGTGGGGGAGAGGCGAGAAGAGACAGAGACACAGAATCGGAAGCAGGCTCCAGCCTCCGAGCTGTCAGCACAGAGCCCGACGCGGGGCTCGAACCCACGGACTGTGAGATCATGACCTGAGCCGAAGTCGGAAGCTCAACCGACTGAGCCATCTAGGCGCCCCCAAGCGTCCATCTCTTAGGGAGTTTCACCTTCAAGGGATCTTTGGGAAGACTGCCCAGTGGTGGTCACGTTGGGAGTGAGCGTCGTCTCTTCTGTGGGACCACTCCCTTCTCACTTGCTTTATCTGGAAGGAGAGTTAACTGGACACCAGGAGGCTCCTAAAATGGTGACCCAAGAACCCAAAGACGTGAAGGACACGTTTGTGATGTGGAATCCTATTTTAGCCAAGTCATTTGTGAGAATTCTGACACCCTTCTGATATCATATGTCCAGAGGCAAGCATGACCAGCCCTGCTCACTGCACCGGGCGGCTGTGAGCCTCCAATGAACTTGTGTGTTTGACAGTGATAAACTGGTCCCACTGTGCCCCTGTTTAGGAGCTATAGCCATGGAATATGGGGTGCATAAGAGAAAGAAAATCCCACACTGACGGGCAGAGTCCAAAGTGACATCGGGATAGCCAGCGTGCTAGACTTTTAGCTTCCATAAGAAAGCATAAAAACTTCCCCTCCCCCCCCCCCCCCCCCGCCAGGGCAACATGTTATAATTCCTTTACAATGTCAGCTCCTTTCCCAGTACCAGACCCCCCTTACCAGCCACTAGGGCTAAGAGAAATGTTCTCAACAGAGATGGGAGAGTCAGCCTGCCCTGTGACCTTCACTCTTCAGTTGGAAATGTGTCCTTTGCTTGTGAGTCCTGGCTTTTTATGAGGTTCCTCCCATAAACACTCAAGTGCTTGGGTCCTGCACACGTATGGAGGTCCAGTATTTCAGGCACACACTCCAGGCCCCCTAGACCCTCATGTCATGGTGGGCAGGAAGCCGTGGCATGGAGCTCAGCTCAGGTGGTTATCACGTGAGGAAGCATAGGAGTCAGAAAATGCTGGGAGACCAACATGAGCTAGAGTAGCCTTGATTCCAGACCTCTGGCAGTTGAGCAGTGAATCCAGAAAAATTTTCCAACATCAAGTCAGTATCCCTGTACTGAGAATTCCCCAACAGAGATGTTCTGGAAAGGGAAGTGCTGTGTAAAGGTGGCCTATTGTTTTTACTGGGACCCTCGTGTCCACCATTCTTTTTTTCCTTTAATGTTTACTTATTTATTTTGAGAGGGGGAGGAACAGAGAGATAGGGAGAGAGAGAGAATCCCAAGCAGGCTCTGCACTGTCAGCACAGAGCCCGATGCAGGGCTCGAACCCATGAACCGTGAGATCATGACCTAAGCCGAAGTCAAGACTCAGATGCTTAACCAACGGAGCCACCCAGGGGCCCCCACAATTCTTTACAAATGACTAGGGAGAGACAGCAGAAGGGAAACTGTCCTGTCCTATTTTAGAAATCGTCCGACATTGTACAAGGCAAGACTCCTGTAGGAGTAAGTTACAGAAATCCAACTCATTCATTCATTCACTCATTCACTCATTCACTCACTCACGTATTCCTTTTATGGATATGACTGAGCTCCTCTCATGTGCCAGACATTTGTTTCTGGTGCTGGGGATCTGGCCGTGAAAAGATGCGAGGCTTGCTGGGGCAGGGGCAGGGAAGGACAGATAATAGCCAAGTTGACTGGCAAGTAACAATATAATTCTCGGGCCACAAAGAATGTAAACGAGAGAGCCCACAGCTCTGGTGATATTTGAGCTAAGACACCTGGATTGTGAGAAGCCAGTTAGGCAGAGAGTTGAGAGAAGAAGGGTCCAGAAGACAGAAAGTGTGAAAGGACCTCAGTAAGGAATGAGTCATGCTAGTCAGTCTCCAATATGGCCCCCAAGGATCGTCTCCTTCTGGTGCTCACGGCCCCGCAGAGTCCCCGTTCATATGGAATAGGGTTGACCCGTGTGACCGTATTGGGGACATGAAGTTGTGTGTGGCTTTGGAGGCCACGTCATCAAGGGGTTGGAGTTTCCATTTTGCTCCCTTGGATCAACCCCCACTCTGGGGAAAGCCAGCCCCCGTGTCATGAGGACATTCAAGCAGCTCTGTGGGGGAGACCGAGGCCTCCTACCACCCACCGGCACGGCACCAACGTGCCAGGCGTGTGAGCCATCTTGGAAGCAAGTCAAGCCTTCAGAAGACTAAGGCTCCATCCAACATCTTGACCGTAACTTGAACGGTGACCCTGAGCCAAAATACCCAGCTTAGCCACTGCCAGATTCTTGGCGCATAGTAAGTATGTGAGGCGATAAATCTTTACTGTTTTGATCCACCAAGTTATATGGCAACAGGTAACTAATACATTAGCTTGAGATGCTGGAGGGAACCAGAAGGCCGGTGTGGCTGGAAAACAGTGGTTAAGGGTAAACAGGGCACAAAGATCAAGTCAGCGACACAGACACAGAGCCCAGGTCGCCTTTAGTCCCTTCTGTGGTGAGGAGATACTATTTTATCTAAGCGTGATGAGAAATTACTGGCACGAAATGATCTATCTTTTCTTTATTTTTTAATTTTTTTTTTTTACATTTATTATTTTTGAGAGACAGAGGACTAGTCAGGGAGGGATAGAGAGAGAGGGAGACACAGAATCCGAAGCAGGCTCCAGGCTCCGAGCTGTCAGCACAGAGCCCGACGCGGGGCTCGAACCCACAAACCATGAGATCATGACCAGAGCCGAAGTTGGACGCTTAACCGACTGAGCCACCCAGGCGCCCCTAACTTTTCTTTTTTTAAAAAAAAAAAATTAATGTTTATTTAGTTTTTTTTTTTTTTTAATTTTTTTTTCAACGTTTTTATTTATTTTTGGGACAGAGAGAGACAGAGCATGAACGGGGGAGGGGCAGAGAGAGAGGGAGACACAGAATCGGAAACAGGCTCCAGGCTCTGAGCCATCAGCCCAGAGCCCGACGCGGGGCTCGAACTCCCGGACCGCGAGATCGTGACCTGGCTGAAGTCGGACGCTTAACCGACTGCGCCACCCAGGCGCCCCAATGTTTATTTAGTTTTGAGTGAGAGACACAAGAGTGTGCGTGGGGGAGGGGCAGAGAGAGAGAGAGAGAGAGAGAGAGAGAGAGAGAGAGACAATCTGAAGAAGGCTCCAGGCTCTGCACTGTCAGCCCAGAGCCCGACACGGGGCTCAAACTCACAAACGTTGAGATCATGACCTGAGCTGAAGTTGGATGCCCAACCCACTGAGCCACCCGGGCGCCCCAATCTACCTTTCGAAAACCAATGTTCTGACAAGAGAAGGCATAGCTGCATCCAGGTACTCCAACAAAAATTGTAAATCTTGCCGTCTCCAGCCTCTGCTTTTCTCTCTGTTGGCATCATCCTTGCCCCCTCCACGCAGCTGGGTAGATACTCATGAGCATCTCCAGGCTTCCTTGGACAGGACACAGTTGGCAAACACAGGGAAGAGAGTTGAACCCTTTTTTCCGTTCCCAGTGAAAAGAACTCAGTTGGCCCTGTTTGGGCCCTGTGCCCATTTGGGCTGGTTTATTGTGGTGATGACCATCCTGGAACGTGGGGACCGTGACTGGCAGCCTTCCCAGAAGCCCAGAGAATAGGGGAGGGTGAGCTCCCAAAAGGAAAGAATGAAATTCAGGCCCAAAACAGCCAAGGCTCACTGTGGGCAGGTAGACGTGGGACGGCGGTCTTGTACAATATTTGTACAACTGGGTGAAGAATATAGGGTCTTTGGGATTCCATCGTCATTCACCTGTAAGCATCTGAGCGAACATCTGGGCTGATGTGGGGGGTGGGGGTCAAAGTGAGAAAAGACCCCCACGAAATCCAGGTTAACATAACCCGGATGACGACCCTCTGGTTAGTGCTAGCATTGTAATTGTCTGCCTCTTCTGGACGCTACCAGGACTGGCGGGCCCTTGGGCTTTCCAGGGGACTCTCGGACGCCTTTGACCGAGTCAAACCTCTCACCGCCTCCTCCTTTTGTTACAGGGATTGCTCGTGGCTTTGCAGTACTGCTTTGCCAATGGAGAGGTACGTCTCCGGAGCGGCCAGCCAGGTTCCGGTGAGGCCGGGGTTGGCCTCCTGCTGTCCCACCTGGAGGTGGCTGGTCGTGTGATGGTGCCGTGGGGCGGGGTGGGTGCAGTGCCGGGCACGTATTGGGACAAATTTGTACCCTGAGCACCCAGCAGGGGGAGCAGGAGGCAGCTGAGACCAGTGGGAAAAGGTGTTGGGATGAGTGAAAAGCTCAGAACCCAACCCTGAGTCAATCGGGGCACCGTAGCTATTTGAGCCTCAGTTTTCTCATCTGTACATTGGGAATAATATCTGTCCCTGCCCTATAGTACTGCCCTGGGCTTGCTGAGCTCCTGGTAAAAGCCCCACACCTGGTAACTATGATGGCTTTTCTTATTAATATTATTGCAAGCATTGGAAAGAGGCTCGAAAGGAAGAAGGCAGGGGCCAGACGGTTCTCTCTCGGCTTTAGGAGTTGGTGGAATTTCCAGGCCCCCTTTCACCCACTAGAATGGGAGCTTCTCGACAGCAAAACCCGCTTCCCCCTCCCTGTTCATTGCTGCTGCCTCTGTCTTCGCAAGGGGGCACCTTGCCCGCCAGGCACGTGCCCTGTGCTGCCTTGACACAGTCCTTTCCAGAACACCGTATCTCAAAGTTCTGCCCCCTCGCCCCACTGTCCTGCTCAGCGTCCTGTGCTTCTCAGTTGCTTCTGTCTGCTCATCATCCCCAGTTAGGAGGTAAGTGTCCCAGCGGCGACACGTAGGAGCCACGCAGTAAATAATCACCGAGAGGACACACACACACACACACACACACACACACACGGCAGAGTGACTCCAGGGCAGTGACCCGCCCTCTCTCCCCTCCACCCCCACCCCGGCAGGTGAAGGCTGAGCTGCGCAAGCACTGGGTCCGCTTCCTGCTCGCCCGCCACTCCGGCTGCAGGGCCTGGGTCCTGGAGAAGAACTTCCGATTCCTGGGGAAATGTCCCAAGAAGCTGTCCCAGGCAGACGGCAAGGGGACGCTCCAGAAGCCGCAGCCCTCGCCGGGCGGTGGGCAGCTCCTGCACCTGGCCGTGCAGGGCCTGGGGGGGCTGGGCGCTCGGCCGCCGCGGGGACACGGGGCCTGGCCCCGGGGCAGCAGCCTGTCCGAGAGCAGCGAGGGAGACTTCACCCTGACCCACACCATGGAGGAGATTCTGGAAGAGAGCGAGATCTAGGCTGGAGGCCCACCGCCCTGGCTCTGCTCCCCGAGAGCACGGTTCAGAGTCACCGGTCTTCCCCACGCGCCCCGGCCACTTTGGCATCAAGTTCACGCCCCAGTCTTGCATGCTGGAGACCTTGAGGGGAGCGTGATCCGGAGGCTGAGCGGGGTCCGGGCCATTAGAGTCAGGCTCAGCGACTGAATGCATAAGTCAAGGGGCTGAAGGAAAACCACAGGAGGAACAGCCTAGAGAAACGCGTGTTCATTCCCTGGAGTGTCGCTTTTAGGGAGTACAAAATGCATGTGTACGTGGGCGGGTACGTTGCCAGGGGACCAGATAGAGCCACGCAACAGGGGGAGGGACGGTATGGTATTTATCAAGGCGGGTTGCCAGACTTAGGAGTTCAAATACATAACAGTCAGTTACATTTGCATTTCAGATACATGAATAATCGTATTGTAGCAGTATTTCCCTTTATCTGCAACTCAGATGAAGTCCTGCATCCTGTATTTTATTTGGCAACTCCATTGTCAAGGATGCTTTGCAACACGGGTGGGGACAAGGGTGAGGCAGGTGAGGAACTCAGTTTGGGTACAAGGTTTCGGACAGTGCTGGGAAAAACACCCCGATTGTCACGATAAGTGATATTTTAACACGACATTAAAAAAATAAACTATAATCCGCAAGCTACAGCGGATGGGCCCGTTATAAACATAACTTTTTATCAGAACCAGGGCCAGACTGAGAGTGAGGTCAGTTCCTACAAAGGCGGAGTCTGATCCTGACTTTATTGACTATTCTGCTCATCATGGACTTTTTAATATTTGTTTCTATTTTTAAACGATTGCCCCAAAATATTATTTATCTTGGTGATTGAGGTTTTCTTGGCATTTTCCCCAGGACAGGCGAGGGCATAACAAAGCAAAGGGGTATTTGTGGGGGGGGCGGGGTCCAGATTTTCCAGAGTTCAGTCATTAAAATACACATCCTTCTAATTTCTCCTTGCTCTCAATGTTCCTGACTTTCCTCGTCCTAGAAAGCTGGGGTCCCAGCACAGCTGGACCAGAGTAGGCACTCAGCACATGTTCATCGGTGACACAGGACAGAAATGTCCTGGGATCATCAGATGCGGGTGAGTCACCCGGGATCCGGCCTCGAATAGAGGGAACTTTTCTTTCCCAAAAGCATCTGTAAATATGTCCTGCCCTGTCTTCACTCCGCAAATGGCGTGCATGTGGGCGTGTGCACGCACACTCACACACACACACACGCACACACACACACACACACTCACACACACACACATGCACACACACACACACAGCTTGCTCTTGTCTTGCTAAACATTAAAATAACAAGTTTATTTAATTTGGTTTGTATGTGGTCGAGTCTTTGACATGTGTTTCTTACTGGTGCCTTGAAGGACCCAGTGAGCTGCTCTTGGGTAGAAATGGAAGAAACAGGGGGCACCCGGGTGGCTCAGTCGGTTAGGCAGCCGGCTTCGGCTCAGGTCATGATCTCACGGTTCGTGAGTTCAAGCCCCGCGTCGGGCTCTGTGCTGACAGCTCAGAGCCTGGAGCCTGCTTCCGATTCTGTGTCTCCCTCTCCCTCTCTCTCTGCCCCTCCCCTGCTTGCATTCTGTCTCTCAAAAATGAATAAATGTTAAAAAAAATTTTTTAAAAAAAGAAGTAGAAGAAAGGGCTGTGGCATTAAGCCTCCTCAGGGACCAAGAGGAGTGGGCAGAAGGGTAGGGGACAGAGGTCAGAGGTCAGCGGTCAAGAGGGCGGACAGCAAGTGTCTTCCCTCATCTAGACCACCCCGTAGGTCATTCACTTTGCTTGTTGCTTTGAAGGTCTGGCCTAGTGGGTCTCAATCCTGGCATGACAATTACCTGAGGAAATTTCTAGAAACACCGATGGCCGGGGCCTGAGCCAGAGATTCTGACGAAATTGGTCTGAATGAGCCTGGACACAGGTATTTTTAGAAGTTCTTGAGTGATTCTGTTTTTTACTGTGGTTAAATATATATAACACCGAATTTGCCATTTTAACCACTTTTAAGTCTATAGTTCAGTGACATTAAGTGCATTCACACTGTTGTCCAACCATCCCTACCGTCCGTCTCCAGAACTTTCTCACCTTCCCAAACGGAAACTCTGCCCCCATTAAACAACCCCCCATCTTCCCACCCCAGCCCCTGGCACAACCATTCTACCTCCTGTCTCTGAACGTGACGACTCTAGGTACATTAATTATATCAGCGGAATCATGGTATTTGTCTTTTGGTGACTGGCTTACCTCGCTCAGCATAATGTCCTCAAGGTTCATCCATGCTGCAGCATGTACTAGAATTTCATTCATTCTTTTTTGTTTATTTTTGAGAGAGAGAGCGTGCGAGAGAGCAGGGGAGGAACAGAGAGATAGGGAGACACAGAATCCAAAGCAGGCTCCAGGCTCTGAGCCCTCAGCACAGAGCCCAACGTGGGGCTCGAACTCACGGACCGTGAGATCATGACCCAAGCTGAAGTCGGACGCTGAACCGACTGAGCCACCCGGGCGCCCCAAATTTCATTCTCTCTTACGACAGAATAATATTCCATTGTACGGCTATTTTTTCGATCCATTCATCGGTTGATGGACGCCTGGGTTGCTTCCCCATTTTAGCCACTGTCGAATCATGCTGTGTCAGCATGGCGGTGTGAAGGGGTCTGCTCGGGTGTCTGTTTTCAATTCTTTGGATAGATGCTTAGGAGAACGGCTGGATCACATGATCATTCTGTTTAACCAAGCTGAGGAATGGCCAAGCTGTTCTCCGAAACTGCACCATTTTATAGTCCCACCCACCAAGCACAAGGGTTCCAATTTATCCACATCCTTGCCAACACCTACTTTCTACTTTTTTGATAATTGCCATCCTAACAGGTATGGGATGGTAGCTAGAGTGGTTTTAATTTGCATTTTTGTTTTGTTTTTATTTTTGAGAGAGAGAGAGTGTGCGAGCACATGTGAGTGGGGGGAAGGGGCAAAGAGAGAATCTCATGTTGGCTCTACACTCAACACAGAGCCCCACCCGGGGCTTGATCTCACAACCATGAGATCATGACCTGAGCCGAAATCGATGTCCCTGGTGGATGCTTAACCAGAGGAGCCACCCAGGTGCCCTATCTCCTTTTCAACTCAAGTGACATGGGTGCCCTGACTTCAGAGAGAAGTGAAAAGCCCCCAACCTGACTCCCCAACAAATCAGACTCACTCGTGGAGGGCTGGGGGGCGGGGTGGGGGTTGGCAAAGGAACCCTGAAGCCCTTTGGTTGTACCCTTGGGCTACCCTGAGCTGGACCCAAGGTCCTTCTTCTCCCCCTGAGCTGGCTCCTACTTGTCTGATACTGGAGGGGTGTCTTAGGCAGGTGATTGTGACAATAACCCCTTCCCTGACCCTCTGGAGCAGCCGGCTCCTCCTGCCCGTGCTGGGCAGGTCTCCACGGTAACCTCACCACCTGGAACAGCTTGTTGGAGGCCCACAAGGCACCCCCTGCAGCCCTCCATCTGCCAGAGAGCAGGGCAATGCTTGCTCCCCTCCCCTCACCCCTCCCCACCCTGGCGGGTCTGCAACGGCCATACATCCTGGTCTGGGAGGCTGAGACAACAGAAATCATTCTTTCTCCCAGTTCAAGAACGACCAGTCAGCTGTGTGCCCAGCTCCTCTCGCATTTATTGGAACCTGCTTACCCAGCAAACCACAAAGGAGCTTACACGGTGGTGGGGGGGTGGGGGAGGGTTGGTAGGACTCCAGCGACCCAATCCTGGGATTATCACGGAGGCCCCAAGGAGCGGGCAAGAGAGAGGAGGTGGCTGGGAGGAACAGGAGGGACGCTAAGGCCTGGGAAACCCCCTTGGCCCCTGGGGAGGTGTGCGCATGCCCGGGTTTCTGTGCGCGGCGGGGGAAGGGGTGAGGGGGACAGGGCTGTGCAGTTGGCATCAGGGTTTCTTCTCCTTTAACTTTTCCTTCACTTTTTGAGGCTCAAATTGGATCAGTCGCAGGATTTCCTTATTGGCCAGGGTCCCCTCGATGAACTCTTCCTCCGTGAGTTTGTCTGTGGGCGAAGGGGGGAAAAAGAGCGACGTCAGGCTCGGCTGTTTCAAGCTGCGGCCGAGCTGAGGCTGGCCAGCGCGCCCCGTGCGGACGTTATCCAATATGAAAACACGGAGTCTCTGCGCCCCCCGAGGGTGCCGCCCCCCAGAGACCCAGCTCCTCCCCGGGGCGCCCTGGGCCTCTCGGTGATCCTCCAGAGTGCATTCCGGTGCCTCGCCTCTTCTGGCGGGTTATTAAATATTTAGAACATTTCATAGCAAGCCTTTGCCTTGCTGGTTATTACATATTAAGAATATCGCCTTAGCCCCCAAGCTTCAAGCCCTGGGGGGGACTTCTGGGGGACTGAGCAAAGCAAACAGAATCTGTCAGAAGCAGGAAACAGCATCCACCCAGGGAGTGAGGAGTGACAAGTGAGGGGTCCAAACGTGGTTCCCTGGGAGAGCCTGGCTTGCGGAGAGGTCTCTCTGTCCCCCTCCCAGTGCTCGGGCTGTGGCAGTGCCACTGTGCTTGGGGCTGAGGTCGCTGCAGCTCCTGGTCTGATGGGGAAGGCAGTCCCATGTTGAAAAACCTCTGGAAGGAGGAGCGTCTTTCCGCTTACGGTTCTGTGCACAGCACCTGCTACATGCAAAGCTCGGCTGAACTGAACTGGGTTTCCATTGGCCTATGTTCCGCGCCTTCTGGAAATCCTTAGTGCCTTCCCGGGTTAAGATTCAGGGTGATTCCCTGCACAGGTCTGGGTCGTGAAATTTGGGTTGTAAAGGCTCAGCTGCCCCATCAGTCTCACACAGAGCTTGAAACTTCCACAGTCAGAGCCCAACTGTGGAGTGAGGCATTCGTTGTCTCCAGTGGGGCCATCCGGAACCAGCCCCCGAACACCACCGCCTCCTGTGACCGTGATGTTCACCTGGGTCAGTTTTCAGGTAGAACAGGGGACCCCACACGAGGCAGACCTGAGCGATGTGCCAGATGGGGTTAAAGAGCCAGTGGGGGTGGGGGTGGGGTGCCTGGACGGCCCAGTCGGTTGAACCTCGACTTTGGCTCAGGTCGTGATCTCATGGATTGTGGGTTCGAGCCCTGCATCGGGCTGACAGCTAGGAGCCTGGAGCCTGCTTTGGATTCTGTGTCTCCCTCTCTCTCTCTCTCTGCCTCTCCCCCGCTTGTGCTCTCTCTCTCAAAAATAAGTAAACAAAAAATTTACCAAAAAAGAAAGAAAGAAAATCAGGTGATGAGGTCCCAGTGGGCCTGCAGCAATCAGCAGGAAGCCATCAGACCACTATTTGCCAGTCCCTGTCACGTAGTAGGCCTACTGTCCCCTTCTGTCCCCTTCTGTCCCTTTACCATCCGGGCCCCCGTGGCCACGTGACTTTGCAGCCCCCGCCTGAAGCCACCCTCCGCCGTACCTTCCTCTGCGGGTCCCACCTTCTCTGCAGTCTGGTGGCATTCCCGGCCTCCTCCGCGTCCCTCCTCCCCGAGCCCGGCCTCCCTGGGCCCTTCCTCAGTAAATCCCTTGCAATCTACTCTAAATCGAATTCCATCTTCTCCGGGACCCAGACTGACTCCCTAGAGTAAAACCAGGTAAGCCGAGATCCCACTTACCGGGGACTCGATGCTAATACGGCCAGAGACTGAGCCGAAGTCGGCCGGCCCTGTCCTAACCTTGCAGACAGCATCCTTAAGACCGAGTAAAGCACGCCCAAGCGTCTAAGGCGGATAAGCAGCCCGTTTAAACAGAAAGCTGCTTTGTAGTTCCTCTAAACCCGCCACTGCGTCCACTCGGCTTAGGAGCTGCTGGCCTTACTCTCCACCACTCCGAGGGCGGCTGAGGCTGGCGACGGAAGATGTCCTTCACAGGCGCCCCACCATCCAGAGCCTTCCCTCGGCCCCAGAGGCTCAGGCAGCGATGGAGCTGGGCGAGCCAGGGGCGTGTGGTGGTGTTCCCCATCAGCAGTCTGTTCCAGGGCGGGAGCAGAGCTGGGCCCTGCTGACTGCTCTGCTGACCCCCCTCTAGCCGCCCCCCAGGCCCCCAGACGGCCCTGCAGTGCATGCTGGGTTGAGATGTCCCCTGCCCCCGTCCCCAAGCCCCCAGACAGCCCTGCAGTGCATGCTGGGATGAGTGTCCCCCGGCCCCGACCCCAGGCCCTCAGACAGCCCTGCAGTGCATGCTGGGATGGGGTGTCCCCTGCCCCCGACCCCAGGCCCCCAGACTGCCCTGCAGGGCATGCTGGGATGGGGTGTCCCCTGCCCCCGACCCCAGGCCCCCAGACTGCCCTGCAGTGCATGCTGGGATGGGGTGTCCCTTGCCCCCGACCCCAGGCCCCCAGACTGCCCTGCAGTGCATACTGGGATGGGGTGTCCCCTGCCCCCGACCCCAGGCCCCCAGACTGCCCTGCAGGGCATGCTGGGATGAGTGTCCCCCGGCCCCAACCCCAGGCCCTCAGACAGCCCTGCAGTGCATGCTGGGATGGGGTGTCCCCTGCCCCCGACCCCAGGCCCCCAGAATGCCCTGCAGGGCATGCTGGGATGAGTGTCCCCCGGCCCCAACCCCAGGCCCTCAGACAGCCCTGCAGTGCATGCTGGGATGGGGTGTCCCTTGCCCACAACTCCAAGCCCCCAGATAGCCCTGCCGTGCATGCTGGGATGAGGTGTCCCTGGTCCTGTCTGGGCACTGGCCCCCGGAAGGATCACTCGCGGGGTCTCCAGGAAACAACCCGTGACCGTAAAACCACAGGCTATGAAGGGGAGGGAATTCACCATCATCTTTCTTTCCAAAGAACCCCCAGATCTTCTCGGTTCGCTTCTCTGGGGTGTTTTCATCCTCTGGAAGGTTCTTCGCGTCCTCGGGACTGATCATTTTGAAAATAGCCTGCACCAAATAAAGATGAAGGTCTCATCAGAAGGAGAAGCAGAAGCCTGTGTGCACCACCCCCCCCCACCCCGGGGCCAAGCATCCTCTATGGCAGAGACTGAAAGGCAGATGTCCAGGCCCCGGGCTGCCCTGCTGAACCAGAATTCATGGGAGTGGGGTCGGGGCGTCTCCACCTCCGAGATCCTCAGGAGGGACAGGGAACATGGTGGAGAAGTGAAGAGGCTGTCGGTTATTTTCTCCCTCCTGTGCCTTTTGTATTTCCCGACCATGTAGGCACATTACTTTCATTTTATGAAAATATGAGAGGAAGAACTTGAAAGCGTTGTGATGATAAGCCCACAGCAGCCCCCAGGTTGCAGTCTGGGATCTGCTACCTTGAGCCTTATGCCCGGAAGTTTTAGGACATCAAACGGCTTCTTCCGGGTCCACGTGGTACCTTGGTTGCCCAGCCGGGCTGGCCGCATGGTAAGAATTGGTGAGAAGTGTTGAACACTTCCCGTGCCACATTTCCAAACATCTTCATATGTTACCTTCACGACAACCTCACGAGGTGGGTGTCACTGGCCCCATTTTATGGGTGAAAAAACTGAGATAAACTAGTGTGCTAAAAGTCTCCTGGCTAGAAGCAGAGAAGCAGAGATTCTAACCCAGCAGTTTGGTTCTAGAACCTCCACTTGGAGGGCATCCCAGAGGCTGGGGAAGGGAGAGGGGAGTATCAACGAGAACATTCCAAAGCCCCCACCCCCACCCCCACCCCACCCAGGACACAGGAAGCCTCTCATTTATGCTTCCGCTCGGGGGGGGGGGATCCAGAGAAAGATTTAGATTTAGGCTCCAGGATCCTTCTTGCCTCCCTCCACTTGCGCTAGTAAAGGAGCTCGATGTGTGACGTAGGACAAAGCAGAGCCCGTGACAGGGAGGGGAGACCTGGGCAGGTCTCCCTGGGCTCTGCCAGCTCCGGGTTACTAGGATTCCACCAGCTCAGTAAGTCCAGGCCTGGAGGGCAGGCAGGCGTGTTGGGCGGGAGTGGGGGGCACCTTGGAGACACCGAGGCAGGGGCAGTAAGCCTGTGAAACTAGCCTGGAGGGAAGGTCAAAAGCTTTGGGAAGTCTCCTCCCAAGTCCCCCCTCTCCCCCGTCCCTCCCCCCGCAAGCTGTAGCAAGAGAAGCAAAAATCCACTCCAGGCAGGAGCCTGGCTGGCAGCACTCAGGGCCTAGGGGGGCCCAGCAAGTGTGGGTGGGGGGCTCCCTGAACGCCTCTCTCTGTCCTCAGCCGGGGCAACCACGTGCAGGCCCAACTGCTAAACACTGGCCACGATGCCTGTCTGCCCCACCCTGCTTCTAACTCCGAGGACAGACCGCCAGGGGCTCAGTGAAGGAACAGGCCTTACCCCGGGCCCCAGAGATTTTTCCCAAGGCCACGAGAGCTGGGATTAGAACCCATAACTTGGGCCTCCCAGGGCAGCGGCCGCGCGATCGAGTGAATTGCAGAACCCGGGCACCACCTTGCACAGCCTCAGTGGCTGGCTGCTACCCCTCCCCCTCTCCCTCTTTCCCTCCCTTCTTTCTTCCCCTCCCCCCCTCCCTCCCCTTCCTCCTCTTCCTCAAGGAGCAACCAACTTGCAGGCCACGGCTGGGCCTGACCCCCTTTAGGTGGTTCTGAGGACGCGGTCCCTGTCCCAGGCCACCTGCCAACCCAGGGGAGCTGTCTGTGGGTGGTGCCCGGGTGCCAGTGAGGTTCCCGCCCTGAACGGGAGGCCCAAGCAGAGTCTGCTGCCCGCGGGCCGCCCTCTTGGCTACTTCGTTTATGGTCTCTCCTTAATCAGGGGGTGGGCCGTGCAAACGAAAACAAGATTACAAATGCACCAAAAAAATGAAATAAAAGACGGAGACATTCTCCCCTCTCGCCAGGCACGGAATTAGGGAAATAAAGCAAGGATGTGGGGTAAGTGAGGGGGGACTAAAAAGATTTAGGGAAAAGATACCAAGTGAAGAGAGCACCTCAAATGACATCATACGGAAAAAATAGAAGCATCCGAATTGCCCAAAAATATGGGGCTACTTATATATTTTTTATGGCACTTCCATTAAGATGGGATTTTAAGCAACTATTAAAAATGGTTTTGAAGAGGATCCATGGAGAGAGAAAATGTAACAAAATCGCAACTGAAGAAAGTTCTGATAGAAATCATACATGGCTATGCCATAGTTCCTAAAATTATTTTTAAATATATAGAGATGAAGGGCTGGGAAGGCATATACCAATATGCTGACGGTCTCTCCCTCTGGATGATGGAATTAAAGGCAATTGCAATTGCTTTTAAGTTTCACCTATTAAATAGGACTATTTTCGAGACACCTAAATTCTTTACAGCAAATGATGTGATGCTGGGCCAGTGCGGGCAGGAAGGAGAGTGTGTTTGCGGAAGCGCTAGCCAGCAAGGAGCCTGAAGACCCCTCGCTCAGTCCAGAGCACACGGTTGGGGAGGGGGGCAGTGGGTGTGAAAGCAGAGCCCCCCGACCCAACAGCCCGGGGTGAAGTGGCCTGTCCCAGGCTATGAAAGACCATGAGGACTGGAACCCAGATTTCATGTCCCTCAAAGCTGGCCTCCTTCTGCTGTGTATTGGAAACATGTTACAGACTTAAAACTAATTGCGGAAGAAGCTGAATATGTACTGTGGAAGGTTTGGAAATACATTTTAATGGAGGTTGGAAGGATGAATGGAAGGACATGTGGACAGAAGGGCAGATGGAAGGAAGGACAGAAGGAGGGAAGGAAGGAAGGAAAGAAGGGAGGAAAGAAGGAGGGAGGGAAGGAAGGAAAGAAGGGAGGAAAGAAGGAGGGAGGGAAGGAAGGAAGGAAAGAAGGGAGGAAGGAGGGAGGAAAGGAGGGAGGGAAGGAAGGAAGGAAGGAAGGAAGGAGGAAAGGAAGGAGGGAAGGAAGGAAGAAGGAGGGAGGGAAGGAAGGAAGGAAAGAAAGAAGGAGGGAAGGAAGGAAAGGAGGAAGGAAGGAGGGAGGGAAGGAAGGAAAGAAGGAAGGAAGAAGGAGGGAAGGAAAGAGGGAAGGAAGGAAGAAGGAGGGAGGGAAGGAAAGAAGGAAAGAAAGAAGGAGGGAGGGAAGGAAGGAAAGAAGAAAGAAGGAGGGAAGGAAGGAAGGAAAGAAAGAAGGAGGGAAGGAAGGAAGGAAGGAAAGAAGAAAGGAAGAAGGAGGGAGGGAAAGAGGGAGGGAAGGAAGGAAGGAAGGAAGGAAGGAAGGAAGGAAGGAAGGGAGAGAAGAAACCCTGGAGACCCCTCCTCCCATGCACTCAGCACCCCTGAGCCCCAGAGCTGGGATCCCCGCTCCACCTGCCAGCCCGGCCCCCGTCGGGGCACCCCCACACCCCAGGGGCGGCAGTGGCGGCGGGGGCCCGGACCCCGCCCCCCAAGCCCGTGACCCCGGTCCCACCACGGGGCGCTGGAGACCGACCATGACGATCTCCAGCACTTCGTTCTTGCTGATGGCTCCGTTGCCGTCCACGTCGTAGAGGGAGAAGGCCCACTCCAGCTTCTGGTTGGTCTTGCCCGCGGAGGTCATGTGCAGGGCGATGACATACTCCTTGAAGTCCAGGGTGCCGTCGCTGTTGGCGTCGAAGCTTCGGAACACATGCTGGGCGTAGGCCTTGGGGTCGGCTTCGGGGAAGAACTTGGCGTAGATGCTCTGGAACTCCTGTCGCGTGATGCGGCCGCTGGGACAGTCCTTCAGGAAGGACTGGTACCAGGCACACAGCTCCTCCTCTGTGAACTTGGTGTTCAGCTGCAGCTCCTCCAGGATCTCCTTGGACAGGGCCCCGCTTTTGCTGTTCCCCATGGGTGAGGCCGGGCGGCTGGGGTGGTCTCCTGGCTGCAGAGGCGGGTGCTGCTGGAGGCAGAGGAGAAGGTGTTGGCAGATGAGAGGCCGTGTGGCAGGTTCACCCCAGCACTGGGAGGGAGGAGGGGCCAGGATCGGGTGGGGGCGGGGTGCAAGCTCCAAGACCCCCCCCCCCCCCACCACCAAGATTAAAATAAAGAGCTGACAGCAGGTGGCCAATCCATCTCGGCCTTCTGGGAGGACAGGGCAGGAGGTCAGAAACTTCAGAGCCAAAGCCTTGGCCTTCCCTGCTGCCCCTTGTCCGTCCCTCCTCCTCCTCTTCGACTCCAGCTTTCCAGAAGCCATGAGGCTCATGGCCTGTCTTCCCCCCCACCCCAAACTCTGAAGGTCCCAGGGACAGGAGTGGCATCTTGCATTGGGCCCTATACCGCAACCCTTAAAAGCCAGGCTCTGGAGCCAGCCCCGGTTCAAACCCCAGCTTTGCAACTTACTAGCTGTGTGACCCTAGGCGTGTTTCTTAACCTCTCTGTGCCTACAGTGCTCCTCAAATTCTTCACCTCCTTCAGGGCTTTCCTCAAATGTCACCTTCTCAGCAAGCTGGACTGACTATTTACAACAACGCACCCTGCTGCCAGCCGTCTGCATGCCCCAAACCCTGCTTTATTTTCCTCCCTTGCAGGTACATCTCCTGATTCACTTTTAATGATCCCGTGTGCTATGCCTGTACCAGAACGAAAGCTCCGTGAAGGCAGGGATTCTCTCTGTTTTGTTCTCAGCCACATTGCCATTGCCCGAATGGTGCCTGGCAGGTTTGGGCTCTCGGCGAATATTCCTTGAGTGAAAAGGCATAAAAACAGTATCTATCTCATTGTTATGTTGAGGCTAAAATGAGTTGATACATGCAATGCAGTTAGAGCCTGGCACACAGTCAGTGCTAAATTCATGTTACTTATTATTCATCTACAACAGGGATCAAAATCTAGACTGCCTTCAGGGGCCAGCAGGTGGAGGAAGTGAGTGAAGCAGGTGAATCAGGGACAAGACAGGTGGTAAGGCCTGTACCACGCACAGAAGGGGCTGCCTGTGGTCAAAGCCATGTGAATGTGGTCATCCGAGATGACGGCCCAGTGTTACCAGATTTTTCAGTGCTGACCCCTGGGGTTCCAGAGGATTTTTCAGGAGGCCTTAATGTTGGGGGTGTTTCTGTGTGTCTCTGTGTTTACTTACTATTTTTTCCCACCAGTTTGTGAGCGCATATGATTTCGTAATGGAAGGCCTTTCTTTTTTTTTCCTAGAACTACACTATCCCGTAGCAAGGCGTTTGTTCTCAAGAGCAGTTGGGAATAAGACAGTCACCAAACTCAAAAACCAACCAACCAACAAACCAATCCACCCCAGCCCATGAAAGTGAGGCCACAGGCTTCACCTCTTGCCCTTGAACCAGATGGGGGAGGTGATTAGAAATGCCTGCTCGTGCTGGGCCTGTCCGCGTGGGGCCTGTGGATCAGGAGAGGCAGTATTATAGGGAGGAAATGGAGCCCTGAAGGGCATGTAGCCTGCCTGGGTCACACGTTGCTAAACAGCAAAGCCGGAAGGAAAGCCCCGGTCTGCCAGGCTCTCTGTTCGGGGTCTTTTTGTTATATTGCAACTACCTCCTTTCCCAAGGAGGCCTGAGTGAGAGGCTAAGAAGTTCCATTTTTGCAAGAGCTGGGGTTGCCCTGGCAGAAGAGGTGGTGGGCAAGGAGACAGGGCCCTGGGTTAACGCAGGAGGCAGAGACTCTCCCCTCCCCCCCCCCCCCAACCCTGGGGCCTTCTGCCCTGGCCAAAGTCAAGGAGGAAGGAGCCAGAACCAGGTGGGAAGCAGCCTGGTACTTCGGGTCCACATTCCTCAGGTTGTCATACCCAGGAGGGCCCCGCCGTGTGGAAAGGACCACAGGCAGCTGTGTTGATGCTGTTGGGAGAGGGGTCATGACCTGGGGGGTTTGTTTGAAAACCTGTATAAACATCTTCTATCAGAGGGAGAGTTTATGCGTATGCGCCTTAGTCAAACAAGTTGTTGGAGATGATGTATTGTGAATGGGTTTGTTAAGTCTGAGCTGGGGCCATAAACTCTCCTCGAACCCCAGAGGGTGCTGGGGAGGAGGCCGGCCCCCCCAACCAGAGGACCTCCGTTTGTGTCTCCCCATCCCGGCCTTGCCTCCACAGAAAGAAGCGGTCTCTTCCCAGAGGCCGGGTCCGTCCCTCCCGGAGCCAGGAGCTCTATCTTGGCCCCTCACGGGGGCCTGGTCGCCACACTCATGCCACCCCCAACTCCTACCTTCCCTTCCTCAGAGCCGAAGGACAAGATGGCCTTCCCTCACTCGTCCTGGAACCGGAGCCGGCACCCCCATCTGCACTGGTGCCCGGAAAGGGGGTGTGGAGAGGGTGTCCGGGCGGCCCTCCCACGGCTCCCGTTGCACTAAATGGCTGTCCATCTTTCGGTGGCTTGGACTGGAGTCCTGGGGCCGTCCTGTCCCGTCAGCACCTGTCACACCCCACCCCAGTGTGCCAGCACATCCGGCCCCTGACGACTTCCCTGACTTCCACGATACCACCTCCTGCAGGCACGGTCACCAGTCTGGTCCCTGCTTCTGCCCTTGTCCCCAGCAGACTGTGAAGCCAGCCCCACAGCCATGAAGTAGGCCATGTGCTCCTTGGCTCAGAGACCCCTCCCCGGCGTGAAAGCCAGAGTCCTTCAAGGACCAGCAAAGCCCCACAGAAGCTGTCCCCGCCCACCATCCCGCACCTGCCTCCCCCACCACCCGGGTCTCCTTGCCTTCGATCCAAGGCCGCCTTCTCAAGGCCGCCGCCCCAACTGCCCTCTTGAATACTGCGACGTACCCACGGTCAGCCTCACACCCTGCCCTGTGCTTCCCTCTCCCGAGCGCCTAGCACCTTCCACAGCCATGCTAGACTCGTTATCATGTCGACCTTCTTTGTTTGCCTCTCCCTGCTGGAAAGCCAGGTCCATGAGGGCAGGGCTCACTCGCCGATGCGTCCCCATGACCTAAAGTGGTGTTCGGGATACAGTACGTGCTCGATAATTACCGCATGGATGAATGGTTGGATGGATGGATGGATGGATGGATGGGGGGAGAAACAAAAGCCAGGAGCCACTTCTGTCCACAGGGACGTTAGGCACCAGGGGAGGGGGCCGAGCAGGGCCAAGTGCGTGGGTCTGGCATCGTGGTACCCACCTGGGGGCGGGGGGGGGGGGGAGGCGGTCAGTGCCTAGGTGCCCTCTGCTAAGACATCAGGCATAAAATGATCACCAGCCCTGGGCGCCCTGTGGTTATGCTGAGCCCATTTATACAAAGGAGAGGGTGACAGCGGGCTCCAGGAAGGAGGGTCACCCAGCAGGACCCAGTGTCTCTGGACAGTTTATTTTACATGGGATGAATGTAAGCATCTCGAGTGTATACACAGAGCCAAAGGGGGGCGGGGGGAAGAAAGAGAGAGAGAGCATTTAACTTCCTGAAAACGCTTTATAATAATGCAGAACAATTATATATAGCAAACGCCTTCAAAATTTAAACCCTTTAAACATTAGTTCTTTAGCATTAATACACACAAATGCTATTACGGGGGACGGGGAGGGGGGCAGCCGGGGGACCGGAGGAAAGGGCGAGTTACAGCCTCCATAGGGATCAGAGTTTCAACAGTGTTACTTATAAATTATGGTACATCGATGTTATTTACTGATCTAGGCAGCCAGAGGAAGGAAGGATATACAATGTGGGGTAAACACATTCATACCAGGATGAGCAATGCTGGCAGGAGACGCAGCTTTTTAACATTAAAAATGTATAAAGTATTTAGCAAAAGTTACAGAAAACAGACCAAATAAGCAAGTTTATTTTGTTAGAAAATTCCACTGTCACGGGCTTTGCTGATGTGCTCGTCTGTGAAAGGGCTGCCCCCACCCCCGGCCCCCATCTCCTCTTCCGAAGGGAAGGGAAGGGAAGGGATGCCAATTTGGGACCCCTTGTCACCAAGGACGGCTGGCGTCCCTTTATATGTCTGTTCCTGGGTCCACGTGGCTGCTAAGAGCCAGTCTGCTGAGCGCGATGCCAGAAAGGGCCCGTCTCCGCTTGACAGGGGAGTAGAGGTCTCGGAAGGGAATGTGACTTAACTTTGGGTTACAGGACGAATGAGGCAGCAGAGTGGGGCCAGTCCAGTGCTCTTGCCCTGACGCCATATGCTTTCCTTCTCTGTCCCCACGTCACACCGTCCCCATTACAGCACCCGCGAGCCCAGACCTTTTGCATTCCACCACTGCAATCCTACTAGAAACGTCTCTCAAACACCAAGGGTCAATGTCCCCGGAACGGCACACAGAGAGATCCGAGGGGCACCGCCACCCGTCTCCGTCAGAGGACCCTCCCAACAGAAAGGCTCCAGAGCCACGCGCCAGCATCTAAAGGGTCAAGGAAAACCAACCATGGGTTCTTGTCACCGGTCTTATTCCCACCCAAGCCTGATGCAACAGGATTGGGTCCTTCACCATCCACAAAAAAAATTCTCCCGCGGGGGTGGGGGGGGGGGGATGTTGGGAGTCCTTCCTGGTACATCTCGACCCAGAGGCGCCCACGAAGCATGGGACCCTGCAGACTTGGGCTCCACGGCCAACACCTTCACCTGGCCTGGACCCAGGAATGTCTTCTGTTTGCTGGGGGCGGGGCGGGGGTGCCTGGTTGCCTTCAAGGGCTCACCTTCCACTGAGCAGGACCTAAGCGAGACACGGTTGGTGGAGTCATTACCTTGGGGGTCACGCCCATAGCCTGCCCGGCGTTAGTGGGGTTTGGTCCTATCTCCGTCACCACTGGCCACTACCCAGTGGGCCGCAGGCACACGCCTGGCTCGATGTGACCGCCAGCTGAACGAGGCTCCAGCAGGGACAGGAACCTCACGGGAAGAGACGCGTTCTTCACGCCCGAAGACCTCAGCACACGCGATCAAAGATCGGCGGACGAGACCCAAAAGGTAATGACTTCTGCTTCCTTCAGGGGCCCGGGAGGAACTGCCTCATTCTCACCGGCTCAGGAAACTCTTTAATTTTAGCTCCGCTTTGCGTCTACACAGAGAAGTGCCAGGGTACCCCTCTCGGGCAGGTTCCAGACCCCAGCGTGCACAACGGCGCCCATGGGGCCCAGGCCAGGCACGACCGGGTGTCAGGTCAGGGACTGGAAACAAGAAGGGGACAGCGTGCAAAGTAGCTGGAGGAGCCTGGGGAGACCAGAAGGGACACCTGCAGCCCGCCAACGAAGCGACCCAGATCCAGGGGAAGGCCGCTGACGAGCCAGCCCCGTGTTCTCACCCCCCCGCTTTGTCCGTTCGCTTTCCACACCTCCTAATGCTCAGTGCCTGCCCAGGGCCACGGCGGGGGGTTGAAGCCAGGGTCCCCGGGAGTGCGTGGATTTGCCAGCCAACAGTGCAACACAAGTGGGAGGCCCCCTTCCCCCCCCTTCCCTGGCCCCTTTCTGCACAAAAGCCTCCTTTGGACCACAAAGAACCACTGTGGGCACAGCTGGCATCTGGAGAGGGAGCCTCGGGAGACACAGGAAGCAGCCGTGCAAATAAGCCGGAGACCCCGGGGCCGGGAACCACTCACAGGCACGAACAACTCACTTCAAAAAGCGGGGAAGCGGCCGTGGGTCACCCACCCGTGCAACGGAGCGCTACTCTGCGAGACAAGGGGACACGCTGGTGACACACGCACAACGTGGGTGACCCAAAGCATTAAGCCAAGAGGAAGAAGGCGCGAGGGCCGCATCAGCAACTCCGTTTCCCCGACATTCTAGACGAGGCAAACACCACAGCATCAGAAAACCCACCAGCGGGAGTGGGGGGCAGGGGGACAGGAGCGGATCGACCGTAAGGGAGCCGCAGGGAATTTTCAGGAGCGATGGAAATATTATGTTGATTTTGGTGGTGCATTTGTCAAAACTCACGGGCTGGGGGGACTCTCACTGCACATCAATGAGCCCCGATACTGTTACGTCAAATACCTCTCGATAAACCTGAAGAAAAGAAAAGGCAGTAGGTCTTGGAGGGGCGACGGGGTTGGGGGGGCGGGGAATATGCGGATCCGTACCTCACTTCACATCTTTAAAGTGCTTTCTCTGTCTACACAACCACCAGCATAGGGTCCTGTTTAAGATCTCCCTGTCAAGGCCACGCACGGCTGGAAGCGAAATCACTTAAAACAAGCCAAAGTCTTTGCCGTCCTTTGAAGTTTATGGCTTGTGTTTCCAAGAAGGGAGTTTGGCTCAGCCCGAGATGTTCATGCACCCATCCACTCATCCAGTAATCGACTGGTTCTCACAAAGGGATTAGAAAGCCCTGGTTTGTGCACATGCACAGCGTTTCCGTCTGCTTCAGTCGCTAACCAGCCCCGATGAGGGGGGCCTCCTACTGCAGAAATGCTCCTGGCTCGACAGGAGGTGGGTGGAGGGTAGAAAGGAGACCCAAGGTGGTCTTGATGGTAGCTACCCTATGGCTCTGCTGGCCGGTGCTTTGCAATAGTGATTGAAGGCGACAGAAAAAAAAAAAAAAAAAAGGAAGAAACAAGAGATTTCTCCCAGACACGGTCGTGGAAACCGACTTACTCTGCACACCATTTGTCTTACATTTCTTTTCTCAACGATCTGGCTTTCACTGACCAAACGAGGTGCGTCCATGTTTCCCGGGGGGGCAGGGAGAAGGACCCACCTGTTCCGAGAAAGAGAACAATGGAGGTGCTCAGGAACATTCCAGACACACTCCCGAATATGCCCGGCCAACCCTCTTCTAACCCGAACGCAAGAACAAAAGAGAACAGCAACAACGAGACACAGCGCTACTACCAAAGCTCGCTTTGGGACATTCTAGACTTCACCCTAAGCTCGGTCCCCCCCCCCCCCCAGGGCAGGAGTCCCGTGAACAGCCCGTGCTCTTCATTTACTGGGCTCGCTGGCCGGCCTTGGGCTTCGTTATTCCTCTTTGTGAAGAGAGGAGAGTTATTTACAAGAAACAAGAGAGATCTCTGAGGTCCCAGTCGGATACGGGCTACAAGCTCTGGTGACCAGGTGTCCACCTGTCCACCTGCCATCCAAAGGTGGACCCCGCACTGGCGGTGGTTTGTGTTCTCATGACAGGCTCCAGGTGGGTCGAATGTGGGACAGATGCAATGCTCTCACTGTCCAGAAAGACCTCCCAAGAGCCCCTTGTCTGCGTGGAGAACAAAGGGGATGGGGAGAGAGTGCCGGTCTCACACGCGGCTACGTTTCCAGCACCCCGCCTGGCTCATGCCCGGTTATCGCTCGATAAGTGAACGAGTGAGCGAGTGAATGAATGAACGCGGATCTACCAGCATAACAGGATCTCAGGAAACCTCAATGCTGCAGAGAGTACTTGGGTGTGAATGCCAAGGTCGCCGAATGGCAAGAGCCCCGGTCTAAGTCTACACAAACGAAGAGATCCCGTGCCCGGTCTTGTCCCCAGATCTCAGCGCACTGCTCAGCCTTCTCTAAATTCTCAATGAACGGAGGAGGAGAGAACAACGAAAAGCAAAGAAAAGAAGTGTGTACTAACGTGGGGGAGGGGGGGCGGGAAGAACGATTCCGGAAAATAGACCGGCCCACACGGGGCCCAATCCAGGCTCCCCTGGGAAAGGCAAGAGAGCTCCCCCTGTCCCAGGGAGCAAAGGAAGACTCGAGAATCCTCACACGGGAAGGAGAAAACAAAATCAACGAGCCGTATCGCACTCAAAATACCTGTGTTAGTAACAAGGCTACTTACTGGCTTTGAACATTTGAGAATCACCCACAAATTAGTTTACTAAGCCACAAAGCGATGACTGGAGCACCCATTTTGAATAGAGAAACCCAGAAATAACATCCTAAAATTGGTCACTGGTGTCATGGGCGCCAACCCCAGATCTGGAAGCTGTGGTCCTCCGTGGCAGGGACGCACCCATTCTCACACTCTCGTGCTGGGGAAGGCTTTCACGCTGACCTTTCTGGGTCGGGGACGGTTCAAGAAGAAAAGTGACAACGTCTGGCTTGCTCTAGAATACTCAGCATCTTTCTACTAGAAGCTGTGAGGCGGTAATTCTCAATCAGTGAAAGAGGGGCCGAAAGACTTGAAGTCATCAACGAGACCCAGGGACCAGCGAGTTGTGCTCTTAGAATCATGACCTTGTGTGTGTTGGGGGGTGGGGGGGGGGTGGGGTATAGACCCTGAACGTCCAAAGTAATTGAAGGGAAAGACGAACTAAGAAGGATGGGCTCTCAGGGCACGGGTTCTGGGCTAGACTCTGCCCCCTGCTGGCCGTGTGACCATGCCCACCTTCAGGGGGCACTTCTACGGGTCCCCTGGAGCCAATTCTCAGGGTTAGATGCTGCACAAGGTTGTTTGCCGTGTTTCTATAAAGGGAGAGACTGATGAGCGAGGACCCAATGGGACGGGCTGAAAGCTTCCCAAGTCACGCACTAACCCGGCTTTCCCAGGAATTCGGGGGGGGGGGGTGGCGAAAGGGGAAGGGGGCACCAGCACCAAGCAGGGCTCTGGATTGTGCAGAAGCAGAGGTCAAGGTGACAGGACACTGCCTGGAATCCAGGACCGTCTGCCATGCCCGCATGGTGTCCACCAGGGAGGGAAAGCCTCAAGGGGGTTGGGGGGGGTTGGAGAGTCACCCCCCCACCCCCCACGCACAAGCAGGGGGAGCCCTCTGGGGGTGGTAAAGACCCATCCCAACCCATCTCCCACAGGGGACCGACCCAGCCCCAGTAAGAGCCCGGGAGGGGGTGGGGGCGGGAGCTTCCTTGAGGAAACAGCCGAGGGCTGGGTGGGAGGAAGGTTTCCAGCCCAGACACCTGACAGGAGATGCCTGACCGAATATAAAACACGACTCAACACTGACTTGGGGCCGATGTGCTGAATGAGGTAGTTCCGTCCTGACCTCTCCAGGCAGGGTCAGTCTGGGCAGAGAGGAACCAGGCCTTATTCCCAAGACCCCAGACGATGAACAGCGGCAAAGGAAGAGCCAGGATGCGGGTTCCCAGAATGCAACGGGGGGAAAAAAAAACTAAGAGGGCGGGCCGCAAGAGGTTCTGGGTGCGGGCTGTTGAGCTGAACGGTGCCTTCTATCCACGATTCCGACCCTCATCCTGGGTTGGAGACGGGGACCTTTCTCCCATGACCCTGCAAAGCCCGCGACACAGCCGGAGGCAGGGCCTTGGGGCTTCCGGGGACACAAGCGTGCGACGCAGCCAGCTCTGGGTGGGGACGTGACCCCTACAGGGTGCAGGAGGGACCATAAAGTTCCAGCCTCAGTCTGTTCTCGGACAGCAAGCACAGGACGGGAATCGGGGGGCTTCAGCCTCGGAGACAAGGGCAGGGCTGTGGATTGGTCTTCTTGGCCTGGGGACACAGGCAGCTCCCGGCGGGGCCGCCTTTCTGGAATCACCAGCTCAGCAGACCCGGACAGCGGGCGGGAGGACAGCTGCACTCAGCAGCGGTCCCCTGGCCACCTGCTCTCCATGGGACCCCCCGGCCCCTCTCCTCGGCAGGACCCCCGGGGCCGTGCATGCCCGTCTAAATCTCCATGTCCACGGGGCGGATGTTGCCTGTCTTGTGCTCTCTGACCCACAGCTCCCTGTCTTTGGCTGGGTCCACTTTCCGAAGCAGTTGGTCCACAGGCTCGACTGTCTGTAAGGGACAGAGAAAGGGACGTGGTCAGAGGTGGCGGCTGGGGACAGCACCATTGGGCCACGCTGCTTATGCCTTCTGGCCTTCGGAGTAGCCTTTCTAGAAGGTCGTGGGGGCCCCAAGGGAGGCCCTGGGGAGGGACGGCCGTACGCAGGGTTGCAAGAGCAGGGAGCCCCAGGCTCCTGTCCCCCTTCTGCCCTCCAGCCCACAGGCCTGTGTGACCAGGCAGGGTGGCCCATGGCCACCAGTCCGGGAACTCCTCCAACTGTCCCCACCTTAACCACCCAAGAACATGGCAGATAGAACTTCAGCTTTAGGGATTTTGAACAACACTTCCGGGTTATTTATTATTTTGGGGGTGAGCAGGCAGGTGGTAAGAAATTTGCCCGGGGAGGGGGTGCCTGGGTGGCTCAGTCAGTTAAGTGCCTGAGTCTTGATTTCAGCTCAGGTCATGATCTCATGGTTGGTGGGTTCAAGCCCCGTGTTGGGCTCTGTGCCAACAGCACGGAGCCTGGTTGGGATTCTCTCTGACTCTCTCTCTCTCTCTCTCTCTCTCTCTCTCGAAATAAATAAACAAACTCGGGGCGCCTGGGTGGGGGGGACTCAGTCGGTTAAGTGTCCGACTTCAGCTCAGGTCGTGATCTCATGGTTTGTGGGTTCGAGCCCCGCGTCGGGCTCTGTGCTGATGGCTCAGAGCCTGCAGCCTGAGATTCTGTGTTTCCCTCTCTCTCTCTGCCCTCCCCTGCTTGTGCTCTCTCTGTCTCAAAAATAAATAAACATTTAAAAAATAAATAAATGAATAAACAAACAAAAAAAGACATTTGCCAGGGGAGGCAATAAGGCCTTCAGTACTTCAATGGTCATGACCTTCTCTCTCCTCAAGGGAACAGCCCACGTGTGTCTCCAAGTCACGTGCTTGGGGTGGATTCACACGGACGTGCAGAACAGACCGTGAGCCCCTCCCAAGGGGTGGCCCGTGGGTTCCAGCACCTGCCACGGACCACCTTCACCAGCCCAGCGCAGGGTGGCTTTCCTCTCGCCCCGCCCCGTGGGTCCTACGGCCCCGGGCAGGGAACTCACGCTTTGGTTGAACATGTCTGTCTCGTGCCGCAGCTGTGTGTACTGGCATAGATGCTGTCGAATCATCTCTACCCTCTCCGCCTCCAGCCGCTCTAGCTCCTGCGGAGGAGGAGACCACACAGCCCTGAGCGTACGCCCTCCCCTCGGGGGACCTTCCCACCATGCAGGTCCCAGCCCGCCCTGTACGCAAGACACGCGACTTAATTGTCCTCGATGATTTTAACACACAAGCATCGCTTGCCGAAGCGCACGGCATTATGGGGGAGCAGCGGGGTTCGAAGCAGGGTCTGTTGGGCTCGGACTCCTGATTCTGCACCAGTGCATACCCAGCCCTAGTTCCCCGACGAGGTGGACAAATAGGTCACGTGTGGAGGTTCTGTGCCTCCGACTCTTGGGACTCTGTCCCTGGGCCTCTGCGGAACAGCCTCCCCTCCTCTGTCCATTCCGGGTGCTGAGGTGCAGACCAGAGACCAGGTCAGGGGAAGCAGGGAGCAGGGGGGATGGCCACTGGGAAACAGAAGAGAAAGGGTTTGTCCTCTGGCTTCTAGAGGGTTCTGCACCTTGGGAATTTAGGGGATCAGACTGCTGTTCTGGGCACAACTAGGTCACTGCCTAAGTGATTAACCGGGAAGGAGGGTAAGTCAGGGGGGCTTAATTAGGGGATTAACCAGGAGGAAAACTGGGTCGCTGTCCCTGGGGGAGGCCTCTAATCTGCTCTGGGGGGCTGACACGTGGGGAAGGCAGAGAGTCCTTCTGTCCTGTGCTGGATGGACGAGGATAGCTTTGGGCGGTGGGGACAATAATGCCTGGCCCAAAACCTCCCTTCTCGTCCCACCCGATGGCCCAAGTGCCAACCATGCTTCACTGTCCAATCCAACGGGAGCTGGGGAGGAGATGCTCTCCCTTCACAAGAAATACTAAGGAAGGCAAAAGAAAAGGGGTCTGATGCCTATTCCCTGTGCCCTTTGGGCAGGGACCTCCCCTCCCATTCTCCCTAAGTACCTATTACCCCCCATCCCACTCTATACGTGCTTCTTATCCTTCTGGGGGTGGGAAGGGTCATGCATCCTACAACCTGGCTATTTGTCCTAAAGGCACCACTGTACGTTTGGTTAAGGGCATCCTTGGATGACCCTGACCCCTCAGAGGACAGCCAAGGAGGACACAGTAAGACTCAACCCTCTCCTGTGTCCACACGGCTAGGAAGTGCCCAAGCAGGATCTGAATCCACAGAGACTGGCTCAGGGTCGAGGTCTTGACCTTGGCGGTAGAGCGGATCTAACGACCACCTCGACGGCCACCTCCACTCCATCATCCTCACGGACGCCAGCATCCCCCCCCCAACCCCCCCACCCCCAGAACTTCCTGAGCACGGGTCCCTGTGCCGACATGCTTACACATCTCTGCTCACTCACCAGTGTGGTGGTCACCATCTCTTCAAACCACTTGGACTGGGCCTGGTTGTAGAGATCCACGCAGCGCATGAGGTCATCTCCTGGAAGAGACCATCAGCCACCATCACACTCTGTCTTGTCCTCACCATGGCTGCCCTCTCGTGTCCCTGGGTCGTGGAAGCCACTGGAAAGCGGACAGATGGAAAGCAGAGCAAAGGAAAGGGGCCACCCAGCATCACGAGAGAACAGCTTCGGAGTGCCCATCGGAACTTGACCCCAGATAACCAAGAACTCAGGATGAGGGTTTCCTTAGCGTGTGTACATGCGAACGTGTGCGGTGCTCCCAGGGCGCCCCCCAATCCTACCATGAGCCCAAGGAAAGCTTCCCTCTCTAAAGATGCCAGTTTCATTTGAGATTGGAGGGTCCTTCTTGGTTTTAAAACGTGTCACAGCAACCTGGAAGCAGCCAAGAGTTCAAAAGGAAAAGTCTGCAAATTTGTGTGTGTGTGTGTGTGTGTGTGTGTGTGTGCGCGCGCGCGCCCCAGAATATAATTCTGAAACACAAAATAACACGTCTGATGGTTTGTGGCTCGTTCATGTGCAGCGAGGGTACAAAAACGTGCACTGGCAGCCATATACCCATTCCGGGACAGGGGTGACAAAGAGAGGGAAACAAAGAGAGGGTAGGTGGGAGGGAATGAGCTCTTCCCACAGCATTTTATTTCATAAAAGAGAGACGGGAAACCAACGTAACTACTCAATCTCGATGGCTGGCATGTTACTACCTTCTGTAACGGCAGGTACATTTGAAGCCTTTCGTTAACCAGAAAGAAAACACGCTTTACGTAAAAACAATTGCAAACATTACTAAGTATACAGGCACCAAGAACCTCATCACCCGAAACGCAATTCCTGGACCTGTAGCATCTACGTGCGCTGAGAGCTTGCTAGAAATGCAGATCTCGGGGCACAGAGGAGGCCTGCTGAACAGGAAACTGCATTTTCAGAAGAACCTCGGGTGAGCGGCGTGCACCTAGCGGCTGGGGTACCACCAGAGCACGCGGCTCTGTCTCAGTGTGGTTTTCTGATCATCGCAGGGTGCCAGAGACAGGAAGGCATCGTGGTCTTTGTTCGCGGTGGGCAAACCTCATGAGCCAACCCGAAGCTCACTCTTTAGGTCTAGTATGGTAATTCCAGCAAATTCAAAGTTACTTAATAATATCCCCTGGCTCGCGGGTATTCTGAAAGGGAGGTGAAAGAAATCAGGGAGACTCGTGTCCACGGGACCCAGGGCCCAGCTCAGTACCCCCTCTACTGAACTATACCTAGCCAGCTGGGAGATGGGGCTGAGTGACAGAACCCAGTCAAGGGCTGTGTTCATGTTGCTTTTGATCTATGGCCAGCGAATGGGTCCCCGATCCCAAGACGGAACGACCAGGAGAGAAGGAAGTGTATGCTTCACTGCAAACACATTCCCACCAGCCCCCGCCCGCCGCCTGGCCGAGGAGGGTCAGCATATCACCCTACAAACGTACAATGATAAAACTCCCAAAGCCCTCTTTGTCGATCCCGATTTCGAGAACATGCTTCGGAAAACTTCTCCGACACCAGGAAATAGGGGAGCTGAAGGAGACTGTGTCTTCTCTCCAAGTAGCCCAAGGGTACCCTTCTGAACAAACTGAGTGGGAAAATGTGGATTCTGGAACCAGAGTACCCGGGCTGTCTTACCGGCATCCCTGTGTAGGAGCTGTGGGAACTTGGACAAATCAACGAACCTGCTTAAGCCTCAGTTTCCTCATCTCTGCAAACATCTATAAGACAACAGTACCTTCACAGGGTCATGTGGACAGTTAAGTCACCCGATACCTGTCTGGTGTTTGGAATGGACACAGGCAGAGTTAGCGTGACAGTAATACGAGCTAAGGGGGTGACGGTGACAAATGAGGTCAAGCCCCCTGAGGACCCAGAGGTGCTCCCTTCCGGCAGCCTTGGACAGGATGAGGGAGGGAAGGAAAAGAAAGGAGAGAAGAAAAGGAGGCATCTTCTGGGTAACATGCTGTCCAGAGAAACGGAGACAAGGAGTCTTTGGAAGAAAAGAAAGTGAGATTCTGGGGAACAGGGCTCCATGACTGTGATCCTGGGGAATGTTTGTCACCTGCCATCTGCTTTCTCGCCTGTAAAGGGCATAGAAATACCTCCCTGCAGGAATGGGGGGTTCAATGCGGAGGCTATGACACACGGGGCTGGGCACCTCGCACACAGAAAAGGTTTGGGGAAGGTAGACTTTTTCACGATCAGATCCAAGGACAAGGACAAGTCACTTCCATCACAAAATAATTCCAAACTTTAGGAATAAGAGACGTATTGTCTGATGGCAATGCCCCCAATGGAGACACAGCAAAACCAGAGAGCCAAAGTAACCGAGCCCCCGGCTTGTGAAAATGTAATATTTTCTAAATTTGGCTTAAATTTAGTAGAAGTAGCAAATCGCAAGATTCATCTAGAATACAAGAGAAAGGAAAACATGAGAAATCAGGACTTGAGGAACATGGTAAGGAGCAGTGGTGTGAGGAAAAATAAACGCCCACCAGGGCAAATATTTACGTATTTATTTTTTAAACCTGGGGTGAAAGGCAAAAAAAGTGATTAAAAAAATATTCAGAAAGGAAAGGTCTAAGTCAGTCACAAAACCCAGAATTTACAAGGGAAAAGACCGCTGTACAAAGAAATTCAACAAAACTAGCCAGAGAGAGAAGAAAAGAAAGAAACACAAAGACCAAAATTAAATGATCGAGGGCAACCCCGGAAAAATATTTCCAATTCAAACCACAGAAGGTTAATTTTCCTGACACAGAAACGTAATCCTTGTCAACCAATCTGTCAGAAAAAGACCAGCTACGTCGACAAGAAACTGGGGACAGGACAGGAGTTCATCAGTTCACAAGAAAAAGTCACACATGACCTCTACAAGTCTGTTTTTAAAATGCTCAAACTCGGGGCGCCTGGGTGGCTCAGTTAAGTGGCTGACTTCGGCTCGGGTCATGATCTCGCGGTCCGTGGGTTCGAGCCCCGCGTCGGGCTCTGTGCTGACAGCTTGGAGCCTGAAGCCTGTTTCGGATTCTGTGTCTCCCTCTCTCTGACCCTCCCCCGTTCATGCTCTGTCTCTGTCTCAAAAATAAATAAACGTTAAAAAAAATTAAAAAATAAAATAAAATAAAATGCTCAAACTCACTCAAAAAGAAATGTAAAATTGAGTTACCCACACAATATGGATGCTCACTAGACAGCAATGGTGTCGAAGTCGGATTGCACACAGCACTGACCAGGGTTTAGGGAACGGACATCCCTACTTTCAGGAACACGCACACCTCTCTGGAAAGCGATTTGGAAATGCCCACCCAAACCCACACAACGCTTTGACCCAGAAAATCCACATCTGTGTTCCATCCGAGGACTGAGTCTCACATACACACAGACCCGGGATACTAACAACCATCACGGCCGCTGACGAATCTGAAAGTCCTGCAAACGTCAACCAGGTGAACTCATGAAATAAATTCGGGGCCAATCACACACTTGGACACTATTCAACCATTTAAGAAGTCCGATGTACAGGGGACGCCCGGGTGGCTCAGTCAGTTAAGCATCCGACTTCGGCTCAGGTCACGATCTCACGGTTTGTGAGTTCGAGCCCCATGTTGGGCTCCGTGCTGACACATCGGAGCCCGGAGCCTGCTTCGGATTCTGTGTCTCCCTCTCTCTCTGTTCCTCCCCCGTTCGACTCTGTCCTCTCTCACTCTCTCTCAAAAATAAATATTAAAAAAATTTTTATTTTTAAATTCAAACACTCGTAAGTGTTCATAGTGATTATATCCAGTGGAGAAGAGTTTATGTTCTTAGGTGCTGATTACAATGTTTTGCCAAGCAGCGACAGAATTTTATTTTTAAAATAACTTAATAAATTAAACGAATTTAAATAGCCTCTCCCTGTCCTGGGTTTCCCTTCTCAATCCCCGGTTAAGTACATTACGCCTTCTATTTCTGGTTTCAATTACCACCACGCATTGTAAGATCTTTCCATCGAATGTTGTGTTCACGTGGCATTGCTTTGCTATCTGCTCTTCCTACGCCACTGTATCTCGTAACGTCCAGATGGTGGCTGCTTTGTTCTATGACGAATGAACTGTCCTGAGCTCACCAGCAGTTGAGGTGGCAAAGACTCAGAAGCCATCTGATCCAAACCCTAATCACAGCACACGCTTTAATCCCAGAGGGCGACACGCACTGTCCTTGCAGGCGGTTAAACTCTGAGTCTCTAGGGGCTCCTGGGTGGCTCGGTCGGTTAAACAACCGATCTCAGGTCACGATCTCATGGTTCGTGGGTTCGAGTCCCGCATGGGGCTCTGTGCTGACAGCTCGGAGCCTGGAGCCCGCTTTGGATTCTGTGTCTCCCTCTCTCTCTCTCTGCCCCTCCCCTGCTCGCGGTCTCTCTCTCTCTGTCTCTGTCTCTCTCTCTCTGTCTCTCTCTAAAAAATAAACCTTAAAAAAAACCCAACAACTCTGGCTTTCTGAAGGAATATTTACTAAGTTTTTTACTGGTTTACCCTTCTTGTGCATCGGCTAATTTGTGCCACAAGGTGGAAGCAGAAACCGACTCAACTGGGCGAATCTTCACGAGAGGAGGTGAAATCTGGTTATTTCACTGAACAAGACGTGTGCCTCCGTTCTGGGGCAGGAGAGCCCTGATCGCCATGGGCGAGCCCTTGGGAGTATCACTCCCTGGGGACGTGGGGGGTCTTTACTTCTGCTATGGGCTCCTCGCAGGGACAGGACACAGTGTCACGGCCCCCACCCCAGCCTGGCCTTTCTGTGCAGCCAAGGCCAAGGTCAGGGGAGGGCAGGAGAGGCAGGGGCGGGGCTGGCCGCACTCACCAGCCTGCGTGGACTTCCTCCGCGCCTTCTTGATATCCTCCTCTGTCTTGTTGCTCAGCTTGATCTCCAGCTGCTGGGTCTTTATCTCCAGGTCTCTCTGCCTCTCCGTGAGGGCCTTCCGGGCCTGGGGTCCAACGACACGGGGACGCTGCTCACAGGGCCCCACAGGTTATGTGGCCCCCCTCCCCCTTGCCGGATAAGAGTCCTCTCTTCTCCCTGGTTCGTGATGTTTTTTTCCCAGCAATGCTTAGTGGCCGCAAGCACCAGCCAGCCCATCTGGGGGCCGGACGGGTCCTTTGCCAGCAGCAGCTGGCAAACTCGGGGGTGCCCACAGGAGTACGCATCCCTTGTCCTGCACCCCTCCCCAAGGCGCTGGGGTCAGCAGCTCCCGGCGCGGTCGGACCTCCCAGGCCTTGGCAGAGGAGCGATGCACTCAGGAAAGAATCGGCCCCGGGAGGCCCGGAGAAGGGCCCGTGGACCAGCACGCGAGCCAGCGGGGGGCATCCCACAAAAGCACGGTGCATGTGCCTGAGTGAGCCCCACCGTGTCTCCCACTGGCCCTGTGGCAGTGACCCGAGTGCCATGGGGAAGCGGCTCCTCCCTGCCCCTTTGGCCGGGACGGGGCTGGAGGCTGGCGCTCCCCGCCCCCTGCCCCCCGCCCCTGCCACGGGGGAGCCGGCCCACCCGCTCCCAGCAGGTCCGGCCTCCCAGGCCGCTCACCTTCTCCACTGCGGCGTGACGGCTGGCAAGCTGCTTACGGAGGTCGGTGATGTGGTGTTCGCACTTTTTCATGTCCTTCTTAAAGTTCTCCCGGAAGTTCATCAGGGGCTTCTCGACCTCGCTGTGAAGCTGTCAAGGACAGGAGGGGGGACGCGCTCAGGGCCCCGGGATGGCCGCCGCGGGAGGAGGAGGGGGGCGCTCTCCCCAACTCCACAGGGGAAGGCGGACTCGGGGACAGTGGCCTGGGCCACCCGACAGGAAGACAGACAGAAGGGGCCAGGGGTCAGGTCTCCGGTGAGAGGAGGTCCCCTCAGCTGGCGAGGCCCCGGGGTTCACGCCAACGGACTGAGGGGTTGGTTAGTGTCCGAGGCTTTCTGGGCCCTTCATCCGCTGCCTCCTACCTCCTGCCTCCTCTAGATTCCTAGAGCTGCCTGTCGGGTTTTGCTCAGGTGCCCGTCACCCTTCCCTTCCCCACCGGGAACCTCCTGGGGGCAGAAACCAAAAGCCCACCTCTGTGTCCCCAAGCACTTCGCACAGCGACTGCCACACGGATGCCATTTAATTAGAGGAACTCAAGTGAGCTCTCTTTGTTGAACATCTGCTGCGTGCCAGGCGCTGGGACTGCAGAGGTGGTCTGGACACAGTTCAGAGCCCGAGGAAGCCCCGGTGGGAGCCGCTGGAGGCCGGGAGAAGCTCACAGCTGCGCCCAGGAAGGCTTTCCTCACCCCTCCCACCTGCATGGGGACAGGTGCACGGACCCTCCCGCCAGAAGGGGCCGGCCTTGCCCTTCGAGGGCCAGAGAGGCGCTGGGTGACGGGGGTATTTCGAGCTTTTTCTTTCTCTTTTATTCCTTCCCTTTTCCCTACTCCACTCTCTTCAGGAGAGATTTTACTTAAATGTGTGTGTGTGTGTGTGTGTGTGTGTGTGTGTGTGTGTGTGAACATAGGTTATGTTTGATGAGAAAACAGATCAGTGTGGGTCTGTTGCAGCCACAGTCAGAGCCCAGAGGACTCACACTCTCAGAGTCTCATTCACCCCTCCACTCAGTCTCCTGGAGCCCCCCCGCCCCCGGCTCATTCCTCTGCCCCCCCCCCCACTCAGCCTCCTGGAGCTCCCCCCACCCCAGGCTCAGCCTCCCAGAGCAGTCCTCCCCCCAGATTCAGCACTCAGCCTCCCAGAAGCCCCTGACTCAACCTCTGATGGGCCCCCCTGACGGCCTTCCAGGGTCCCTCAGCCTGCACCTGTCCCAGAAGTGCCTTTGAAAAGCACAGCTGAACCATCCTGGACACAGGACCTCCCAACACTGGACATCTGTGACTTCTCTCTCTTCCTCTTCACCAGGTTCTGGCTACATTGTCTCTTTCTCTGGAGACCTCAGGACTTGGGCGTTTGCAGCTCTAAGCCACCAAATACTCGGGACTGTAACCTCCAAGAGGGCAGAGGCCCTGCTGGCTTTGCCCCCACTGTGTCCGCAGGGTCTGGTCGGAGCTCATGAGGGCCAGGTGCCTCTTTACACCTGGGAGAATGGCAAAATCTTCAGTGCCCAATGCCCAGGGGCAGAAGGTGACACCTTTGTGGTCAGATGACCTTTAAAGGCTAATAGAGGGCAGGCCATCCAAATAGCCCTCTCCCCCTGCGGTGAGTTGTAAAGGCTTCCTATGAATTTTCTGTGCCCCTTGAAGTCGCCTTGCAGAGGAAAACACTCCCATCTGGTGGCAGCTTGTAAAATGCTTCAGGCCTGAGAGCAGCCACTGAGGACTGCATAGATCCCTTTCCCATACAGATCAGGGGAGGAGTAGCCAAACTTAGCTTTCATAGGAACCTGACTGGGGGATCTGTGAGGGATAACTCAGCCTGCTCACTCGGTAACTCTGGGGTCTCTTTCCCAGGGCCTACAAAGGGAATTGATTTCCAGATTTCCATGTGCCCAGGAGCGACCCCCTGAGGGTGTTTTCAGCATTCATCCTGGGCTCCAGTCCCCCTAGTTCTGGGGTCTGGGGGAGGGGCCCAAGAACCTGCCAATACAGCAAAATCCGTTCCCCAGATTTCGAATGACTTTCTGGAAACATAAGGCCACTGGTTGTCATACATAGGCAATCCCATAGAGACCCATGGATTCTCCTGTATTTTAAATGCTTTTAAAAAAACTAAGGGGCGCCTGGGTGGCGCAGTCGGTTAAGCGTCCGACTTCAGCCAGGTCACGATCTCGCGGTCCGTGAGTTCGAGCCCCGCGTCGGGCTCTGGGCTGATGGCTCAGAGCCTGGAGCCTGTTTCCGATTCTGTGTCTCCCTCTCTCTCTGCCCCTCCCCCGTTCATGCTCTGTCTCTCTCTGTCCCAAAAATAAATAAACGTTGAAAAAAAAAATTAAAAAAAAATAAATAAAAAAAAATAAAAATAAAAAAAATAAAAAAATAATAAAAATAAAAAAACTAATTAAAAAAAATTTTTTTAACATTTATTTATTTTTGAGAGACTGAGAGACAGAGCATGAGCAGGAGAGGGGCAGAGAAAGAGGGAGACAGAGAATCCGAGGCAAGGTCCAGGCTCTGAGCTGTCAGCACAGAGCCCAACGTGGGGCTCAAACTCACAAACCGTGAGATCACGGCCTGGGCGGATGTCAGACAGACGTTTAACCGACTGAGCCACTCAAAGGCCCCTAAAAAACTAACTTTTTGGGGGCCCCCTGGGTGGCTCAGTCAGTTAAGCATCTGATTCTTGATTTCAGCTCGGGTCATCATCTCATGGTTCGTGGGATCGAGCCCCCACAGTGGGCTCCACACTGAGTGTGGAGCCTGCTTGGGATTCTCTATCTCTCTCTCTCTCTCTCTGTTTATGCCCCTCCAACTCTCTCTCTCAAAATAAATAAACATTAAAAAAAAAAGGCTAATTCTTTCTTTAAGAACTCTGGCTGAGTGTCCTCTTATACTCATTCTTAACTGTTGAGCATCTCTATCCAGATGGTGGAAGGCCTTCCTAGACATTTGTCCTCATGACCTCCCTGCTGTCTCGGGTGGGACAGGCCCCTGGAGCCACTGTCTGCCTTTCCAGAACCCTGGAACTCTTGGCCAGCCCCTCCTGTCTTCCGCCTCCACATCGGAAGGCTATCACAGAAATCACAAGTCGGAAGGGATGTCACAGACTATCTGGTCCTGTGCTTTTCGAATGGTGGGTTCCTGAGACTTGTGAGATCAGTTTAGCGTCAGGACCAGCTTTCTGAGGAGGACAGACCAGACAGGAACAGGACACATCCGTGCATTTCAGACAGGACAAGTGCGCCTTTGTGAAACATTGGTCTCAGCCACGCACGTGTGTGGCTAGCTGGGTACGGGTACCCGTGCGTTCTGGCTGCCCGTGTAAAATGCATTCCCGCGGGAGTAAGTTCCAACAAGTTTCAAGTACATTTCAAGCCACTGAGCTGGTCCAAACTTTTCAGGTCACACGTGAAAAAAAAGGGAAGCCCAGAGACGCTAAGACTCGCCCAAGGTCACAACGCTTGTGAGCGATGGCACGGACGTAAGACTCATGTCTCTTGACTCCCACTGTCCCCCGCCTAAGAGCTTCTGTCTGCAGTGCATGGCCTCTGCTGCATGATTAGATTTTCTTCCATCAGAAGGAATTTTTCTATTTTCCCTTCTTTGGCTGAAGCCAGGTCTAACTTCCTTTTGTACACAGTAATCTTCTTTCTTTCGCGGCCTGTTGCTATCAGCTGTGGCTTAAGCCGGCAAACTAGCAAAGCCTGAGAGATTGCCATAACAAAATTGCATTTTTTTTTTTTAACGTTTATTTATTTTTGAGACAGAGAGAGACAGAGCATGAACGGGGGAGGGTCAGAGAGAGAGGGAGACACAGAATCTGAAACAGGCTCCAGGCTCTGAGCTGTCAGCACAGAGCCCGACGCGGGGCTCGAACTCACGGACCGAGAGATCATGACCTGAGCCGAAGTCGGGACGCTTAACCGACTGAGCCACCCAGGTGCCCCTTTAAAAAAAATTTTTTTAACGTTTATTTATTTTTGAGACAGAGATAAGATTGCATTTTTTAAAGAGCTCTTGCCCCTGACATGGAATATTCAGAGCGGAATTTCAATGAGCCCTCTGGAGCACACACTAAAATGGGTTTCGGGCATTTGAAGCCATATGACCCATGGCAGATAGATAAATCCTTGGAGCCTCTTGGATATAACCATACGACCACGCGGCTGCTACTGTGATTGCCTAAGGCCGCCAGCGGCTCTCACAGAAAATTTGCGCTTCGTGGGCATTCTTCACAAACCCCCCCATCGGGTGCACGGAATGAAGTCAGCCTTGCTTCGTCAACTCCTGACTTAAAACATCCCGACCATCCCCTGGGGAGGGAAGGGGGCCTGGAGATTCAGCTAATGAGCGATCGTGCCTGAGTGATCACACTTCCAAAATAATCTGTAAATTACAGGGTTTGGAGAGCTTTGGGGTTGGTGAGCACACCCACGCCGGGCCGGTGGTACAGCCCAACTCCACGGGGACAGAAGCTCCTGGGTTCGGGACTCCTCCGGACCTCGCCCGACACGTACCTTTTCATCCGGCTGTCCGTCTGTATCCCTTATGACGTCTTTTAATATATAACAAACCAGGAAAGCTAAGTACACGTTTTGGAATTCCTAGCAAATTATCAAACCCGAGGAGGGTGCGGTGGGAACCCCATCTTGCAGCCGCCGTTCAGACGGAGGTGTGGGTAACCTCTGAGCCTCCTACTTGCAACGGACATCTGAATCGTGACAGAGTCTTGTGGGGTGGAGCTGCTGCCCCGTGGAATGGGACACCAGCATCACGTGTAGTGTTGGAATTGAGGCGAACTGCGGGGCGCCCGGCTGGTGTCAGAGCAGTGGTGGGGGTGGGGACACCCCACATTCGGTGGCAAACAGTGGTGCTGGAGGGTGTGACAGTGTTATTAATATAACAGCAGTAGTAAAAATAAATAAGCAGAAGGAAATGCCTCGGAGAGCATTTTGTCACCTGCTAAGCGCTCTATAGACAATCAAGACTCAAGGGTCCTGCTGATGGGGAGTAGATGCCACCAGGGTTCCTGGGGACCCAGCAGGCGACCGTTCAGAGCTTGTAGAGCCGGCTGCAGAAAGAGGACAGAGCCCCTGGGGCCGGGACACGAGAAGGGAGGCCCCCGAAGGGAACACTCCCCAGGATCAGCAGGTTGAACAGAACTCACTGCTTTGCACGCGAGGCAGAAATAAAAGGTACTTGGTGGAGCCCCCTCCCCCACGCTCGCCGGGCAAATTTCCCGCAAAGCGCACGGTGCAATGCGTTAGGGTGTTACTCGCTGGGAGCCCAGAAGGTCTCACTCACAGCTGGGGTCAACCCAGTCTCAGGGCGCTAACATCCTTCAGGAGCGGGGAGTCTGGTAACAGTTTCTTCGTCCCGCCCCAGCTCTTTATAAAGCCCCTGCGTGCGTCCTCGCTGTTTTGAGCCATGAATTCCGCCCTGTGTGTGCAGGGGACCATCACGGGGTGGGGTGGCGAGGTGTGTACAAAGCCGATTTCTGTCCTGCAACAGCACGCATCCCTGGGGGACCCCAATTCCTATGAGGAGAGCGCTGGAGAACAGAGGCAATCAAGTGCTGAGTGTGGAAGTCAAAGAACAGTCGCCTTAGGGAGATGCTATCTTCACGTTACAGTAAAGGAGGCAGCGTGCCCTTCATGTTCTGGGGCTCAGAGTTTAAATGCGTTGTGTGAGGTCCTCATGGGGCTGCCGTGTCTGACTAGTAACTGGGAAGGGTGTGGACCCCGGGAGGCAGAGGTCACTGGGAACAGTGCCACTGTGAACAGCCTCTCTTCCCTTAAAAGGTAACCATGCAGGGTACCTGGGTGGCTCAGTCAGTTAAGTGTCCCACTCTTGGTTTTGGCTCAGGTCACAATCTCATGGTTTGTGGGTTCAAGCTCCACGGTGGGCTCCGTATTACCAATGTGAAGCCTGCTTGGGATTCTCTCTCCTCTCTCTCTCTCAAAGATAAACACTTTAAGAGGCAACCATGTTAAAAATAAAAAAATAAAAAAATAAAAGGCAACCATGTTAGTGGGTAGCCCTATCAGTCATGCACACTTTAGTATGAATTATTTCACTTCAGACATTTGGTTTACTTTTCCCCTGAAGAGTAGGTGAGAGCCTTAAAAGGAATTGGAGATATGAGCTGGGGGTGAGGGGGGATGGCATGGTGGTGGGGGACAGGGTCATTTGGAAACACGGAGAAATCCAGAGAGAAAGTAGGGCTTAAAAAGATGGGGGGTGTCAGAAGGAGCAAGTCAGTTGTCCCTGTTCATTCACTACTTTCAGAAAATATTTATTAAGCATCTACTGTGTGCCCAACACCACCCTGAGTACTGAGGGCAGAAACCATGCTGCCCTCAAGGTCATGGTGCTAGATTCTGCAGGACCAAACAAAAGAAGGCTCAGCTACCTAGTGTGACAACAAAAAACCAAAAAATCCTCCCCGTGGTGCAGTCTAGCCTCTCCTGACAGCAAGAACATGCACACATGTTCCTCTGACAGCCCAGCAAAGTGAGAGTGAGGGGTCCCCTGAGGAACTTTGGGGCACCCACTCTCACACGTCACAGAGGTGTGCTGGGGCAGTTCAACAGAATTTGTAGAAATTTTGTGAGCCGCTTGTTAAAGATGGCCGGTGTTGGGGCGCCTGGGTGGCACAGTCGGTTAAGCGTCCGACTTCAGCCAGGTCACGATCTCGGGGTCCGGGAGTTCGAGCCCCGCGTCAGGCTCCGGGCTGATGGCTCAGAGCCTGGAGCCTGTTTCCGATTCTGTGTCTCCCTCTCTCTCTGCCCCTCCCCCGTTCATGCTCTCTCTCTGTCCCAAAAATAAATAAACGTTGAAAAAAAAAATAAAATAAAAAAAAAAATAAAGATGGCTGGTGTTAAAAATTAAACACGATCTACACTTAACAAATCATATTAAAAACAAAGGTAATGGGGAGTCTGGTTGACTCGGTCGGTTAAGCGTCCGACTTCGGTTCAAGTCGTGATCTCACAGTCTGTTGAGTACGAGCCCCACGTGAGGCTCTGCGCCGACAGCTCGGAGCCTGGAGCCTGCTTTGGATTCTGTGTCTCTCCCTCTCTCTGCCCCTTCCCCGCTCGTGCTCTGTCTCTCCCTCCCCTCCCCCACAAAAAAAGATTAAAAAAAATTTTTTTTAATAAATAAACTTAGATGTAAATTAAAAAAAATTAGTCAAAAAAAGAAAATACGAAATAAAAAATAAGAATTGCAAGAATAAAAAAACAAAAAAAAAAAAATGGAAACAAAGGCACCGAATATTTAGCGTTTATGAAACTTTTACTGTTCTCCATGCTCCTGACGGGCGCTAACGGCTACCAACGCCATTGCACGGGGACAATGGACACACTGGCTGATGATGGCCAACTCTGGGGACTCTCTTGCCCCCACTGGAAATCTACACCACGGAAAGGGGCCAACAGCACACACTGGAGAGGCTACTCTGAGCCATTCGGCAGCACACAGCCGCGGACCGCCAGCCCGGAGGGGCCGCGGGGACCGACAGCTTACCTTGGCGGAGAACTTGAGGTGAACTTCCGCCTCGTCCGCGAGGCTCTTCTTCACCTGGGCCCACGCTTCTCCCAGGGAGCTGCAACCCAAAGAGGACTGTCAGACCCAGACCCCGGACGGCCACGCTGCCCTCGGATCGGAGATCTCGGCCCCTCCTGGGCGGCGGGGACGGCGGGTCTCGACGTGGAGCCCGCCCGAGACGGCGCGTGGATGGGGCAGGAAACGCCCGTTGAGCAGCGCACTCCAGCCTGGGGGCCAGGTGAAGCCGGAAACACCCGGGAGCTCAGAGAATCGGGGGAGATGAGAGGGGAAGGTGGGGCACAGCTGCAGGGCGGGCCCTGACACCTGCCTGTTACTGCCCCCCGCTGCGTCCCCCCAGTGCCCATCCCTGGTTCACTAACAGGTGGTGCAAAGGCCTGCCGGTCAGCCAAGGGAGACCAGCCACGTTCTCAGGGAGGAGTGGATCTCAAACAGAAGGTGCCACACAGCCCTGCCTGAGGGCAAGCCTCCAGCGGCCTGACTTCCAAGGGGGGGCAGAGACGGACCCCTGTGCCGAGGGACGGCTGACGGACGCCCACACAGCAGGGAAGGCTCTCTGTCCCCATCCTCAAGAGGCGTGGCTCCTGCCGTCCTGATTCCGGGCTGTGACCTCTGGTGCCGCCCACACCTTCCCGGAGAAGGGCAGAATCCCTTTTCCGCTCCAAGGAGATGTTTCAAACAGAAGCATCTCCCCAGGTCCTCGGGGCTTTCACGTGTGGCCCCCAGGCCCCACTCTCCACTCCTTGGAGCTCCTGAGCCTTGCCGGCCTTCAGGTGATGCCCCTGCGTCCTTGCTGGAGACCTCCCCCCGCCCCCCAGACTGTTCAGGTCACTTAACTGCATCAAAGAGCCATTTTCCTCCAAAGAACTGAGCTCGAGTGACACGGCACGCGGCTCCCGGCTTTTGAGCGGGGCCAGCGGCAGCTGAGAACGAGTCCCTCTGGTCACAGCCCAGGCCTGTGTGGTTGTGGCACGGGCTCAGGCCGAGCGGGGCGTGACGGGAAACGACCGACCAATCTTATCTAGGAGTCCCTCGGGTGGTCCTGGCTGGGGAGCGGAGCCCCCCCAGGGAAGAGCAGGGGTGAGAAATGACGGTCCGAGCTGCTGGCGGGTAGGGGAACAGACCGCGAGGTCCAGAAGCAGACACAGCATCTCAGTGGGGAACGGATGGTCTTTTCGATAAATGGTGTGGAGACCACTGTAGAGCCACGGGGAAAAGAAGAAATGTCGACCCTGACCTGACACCACACATGCGGATGAAGTCAGGACGCAGCACATCTACAGTGAAAGCTGGGACTGCACAAAAGCAGGCCCAGGGGGAGCAGGAACTCAAAGATGGGCTGACAGACAGGAGCCGTCCCTGCACCGAGCTGCTCACGGGCCTACAAACGAGAGCCCAGAAGCCACAAAGGCCCCGGCTGGTGCGGAGTTTGTAAGTCTACCGTGGGCAGAGCGTGAGGTCAGTCACTGGCCGGTGACGGCTTTAGTGGCCTGCGAAGGTCACCGGCTGTGGGGAAGGACAAGGTCCTCGGCCCCACCTCCAGGCTGGGCACCCAAAGCTGGGCGGACGCCCCTGTGAACACGCAGCTGGGCCTGTCTAAGCAGATACCCTCCCCCAGACACCCCCCGCTCCCCCCCCGCCATCCGGAGCCACCTTCACAATCGAGAAAAAAGCAATTTAGAAAATGCTCTCACTTGAAGACCGATTTTTCCATCTGATGAGAGGTTAATGAAAGAAATCAAACCTGAGATGTGTTTCCATTGCAATATCCAGTCCGAGGCATATGCCAAATCGGAACACAGGTTACTGGTGCAATTACCAACCAGAAAAGACACAAGTCCCACTTCCTTTCCACACAGGCGAGAGGGAAAAAAAAACAAAAAACAAAACTGCAGGCAGAATAAACGATCCGATCTTGCCTCTCTAGCAACGTGCACGTACCCTCTTGGAGTCTAATGGGGGCCAGCACCTTCCTGGCCTGCCCCAAATTCCTAGGACGGGGCCCACGTGTTCACCACCCCGCCACAACCCCACGGTGCCTGCCGGAAGGAGCATGTGCGTGTGAGTGCACGGGGACAGGGCACGCGGTCATGCCCGTGGGCAGGGGTGCAGCATCCGTGTGTGTGAGCGAGTGCATGTAAGGGGTGGTGGGGAGGGCCTGGCTCGTGCAGCTGGGAGCATATGCTGCTGAGCGTGTTGGCAGGATGGAGTGTCCTTGGCACTAGCCCAGGCCGAGGAGGCGGCAGCCGGAAGGTTCCGGATCGGCACTGTGGTTTGCAGGGCACAGGGATGTCCAGGAAAACCTCCCTGCCAGGTCGGAGGGGCGACTCCCCACTCCCCCCAACGATGCCGTCTCGAGCCCAGTGCCTGGGCCAGGAGGGCCCAGCTCATTTCTGTCTGCAGAGGAGCCCCTGACCCCCCAGGGCCACCCTGTGCCCACCAGGCCAGTGACAGGCCTGTAGAGGCGGCCTCTTGGCTGCACCACGAGCCCATGCAGAGACCGCAATCAAAGCCACCTTTGGTTGGCACGGCCCATCCCCTGAAGGCCTCAAGCCACACAGGCAGATCTGGACTTGTTCAACATTGCAGCCGTCTGCCGACCACAACCACACACGACACAGCGTCCCCCTTCCTCGGGGCTCACCTCCCCTTGCAGAAGGGGCCTCGACATAGACCGCACCGGCGGGAGAGACCTCGGGGGGAACCTTTTGCCTCTAACCTCCCAAGCCTGGTGTTCTTTATTCCCGAGGCAAAAGTCACATCATGTGAAATTAACCGTCTTAGAGAGAACGGTCCTGCGGGGCATTTCGTACGGTGACCACATTGTTCAACCACTACCCTCTACCTTGTTCCAAAACATCTGTATCCCCCTGTTATGCACTGTTTGTGGACCCCCCCACGCCCAAATTCATATGTTGAGGCCCTAAGCTCCCTACCCACAGCGGGGCTGTTATTTGTAGATGGGGACCTCTAAGGAAGTAATTAAGGTTATGGGAGGTCATAAGGGGTCGGGCCCTGGCCCAGTTGGGTTCCTGTCCTTGTAGGAAGAGTCACCAGAGAGCCTCAACACCCAGAAAAGGCCGTACTTAGAACTCCGGAGGAGAGGCCTCACCAAAGCTGCTGGCACCCTGATCTTGGACTTCGCAGCCTCCAGAACCACAGTAAATTAAATTTGTATTGTCTAAGCGGCCAGGTCTCTGGTGTTCTGTGAGAGCAGTCCAAGCAAATGAATGCACACCCCAAAAAGAAACCCCGTATCTGGGTGGTCTGGGGGGGCTCAATCAGTTAACCATCCGACTTCGGCTCAGGTCATGATCTCACGGTTCGTGAGTTCGAGCCCCGCGTCGGGCTCTGTGCTGTTGGCTCGGAGCCTGGAGCCTGCTTCCGATTCTGTGTCACCCTCTCTGCCTGCCCCTCCCCCAATCGCGTTCTCTGTCTCTCAAAAGTAGACATTTAAAAAAATTAAAAAAACAAACAAACAAAAAACCCAAACCCGTACCCATTAAACAGGGACTCCCTGGCAACCAGCCACGTTCCTTCTGTCTCTGTGGATGTCCCTATTCTGGACATTTCACATAAACAGAATCCTACAACATGCAACCTTTTTGTCCAGCTTCTTCCACTGAGGATAATGTTTTTCAGGTTCATCCACGAGGAAGCACACAGATCAGGACTTGATCCCTTCCTGTGGCTAAATAACATGCCATCACTTATCCATACAGACAATGGGGATGTACCCAATGTGCTAATCCGTCCACGTACGGATCCGTCCATATGTACGGACACGCACGTATACACAGATTCGTCTGAGTATCTGTTTCCAGTTCTACTGGGTATAAACCCGTGAGTGCAACTGCCGGGTCATGGGGCCATTCTGTTCAGTATTTTGAGGCGCTAACAGTTTTCCATGGCGGCTGCACCGTTTCACGTTCCCACCCGCGGGCTGAAACTCTTTGTTAAGGGACACGAAGAGTAGACTACTCTCTTCCTTCAGGAGGGACGCTTCTGGGGCCTGGAGGGTGTGGGTGAGCCTCCCCGAGCCCAGGCCCCGCCCAAGGAGGGCAGGACTGTTAAAACTGGAGAGGGAGGGGAGCCCGCCAGAGAGAACTCTAACCAATGGGGCCGGGTACAGAATCGTCTCCCCCACCCCCTTGTTTCTCCTCAGCCTGTCCTCAGAGACAGGGGATTCGATTCGGGGGCAAGGGGGTGCCGATATACTCCAGCATCTGGTGGGAGGCCCTCGGTCACGGGGGGGTGTGGAAGGGCCCATCCTAAGTATGGATGTGCACACCGGGGGTCGCGGGTGCCCGGCCTGAGCCAGGCCTGGCAGACTTCCCCATTTAGGGGAGGCCACGGCAGCGATCAGCGATGCAAAGAGGAATCCACCCCCCACTTCCTGCCCCCCGTCTCTCCCCACTCACCCTTCCTCCTGTGCAGCCAAGGAGTTCTGAGAGAGCTTAGCCAAGTTCTTTGCATACTCCTCTTCAATCTTTATCCTGCAAAACGGAGAAAACCCAACCCGTCAGCTCCCCGGTGCGAGACTGCAGGTCTGACCCGCCGACCGGCCGCTTGTCTACTCTGTAAAGGAACCCGCTAGACCAGACGCTCTGACAGTTCGGGGCTCTTGCCCCTCCGCTGACACACGGCGGGGGTTCCCCAACTATCTGCTGAAGGAACGAACTTCTCTGAACCTCTGTCTCTTCTTCTGTGAGATGGGATGTTCCCAGCTGTCTGCTGGGCTGTCGTTCACACAGCTCCCAACCCGGGGCTGGGCACTCGGGAGGCCTTCAGATGGGTGAATGTAACCTGTGATGCCCACAGGCATGCCCGGTGGTCCTCACCGCCCGTCCAGCCCCCAGTGCCTCTAACTGTCAAGCCGCAGGGCACAGGGATTTCCATGGAAACCAGGCAGTGCCCAGAGCATGTGGCTGATTCCAGTTCCCTAGAGAGGGAAGTTGCCTTGGTTTTTGCTTTCGGCAGGGCGGGCCCTTGACACCCTTTCAAGGCAACTCTCTGGGGAGTGTTCCGCATTATCTGGCACATGATGTTAAAGTGTCGTCAAAGGCACTGTTCTCCGCCTGAGTGGTCCTCTGGGCCGTGTGGGGACAGGGGCCACCACTCAGGAGCCCCGGGCCCGTCGCTGGGCAAACAGGAAGGCCCCGGAGACGCTCTGAGGGGCTGGGGCACTCGTTCCCAGCGGCTTCGAAGCTGATGGCCCAAGGGTGTGGCGATGTGGAAACGGGGGGCCTGACTGAGCCCCGTGGCATCATTCTGAGCAACAATCCTTTTCTGCTTTGGCCTGAGAGGCCCACAGCCATGTTCCTCCTCGCCGGGCTCTGCTCTCACATCCACCTCCGGCCGCCTCCGGGGGCCGGCTGGAGTCTATCTCCTGGTCTGTCACTTCCTGGCCTTCGCTCTGCCCTCCCCAGGGTGACCCGGGGCGGGGGGCCAGTGTGCAGCCCCCAGCCGGTGGTCAACACATCTCTCTCGAAAGCAGATCTGACCACGGCACACTCCTAGCTTCACGTCTCCAAAGATTCCTCGAGGTCAATGGCACACACCAGGCAGGGGCCCCGGCTCCCCCCGCCCATCTGCCCCAGGCCACGGCCACGGCAAACCACCCGGCCCGGCACGCTCTACCTGGGCACCTCCACTCTCGCTTGTCTCCCTAGCAGACCCCGGCGGGCCGAGAAAAGTCTGCACTCCTCGCGGAAGACCAGAGTGTTCTCAAAGGGCAGATCCCGCTTATCTGCCAACACAGTGGTGGTGTTGTTTTTTAATTTTCTTTTTAACGTTTATTCATTTTTTGAGAGAGAGAGACAGAGCATGAGTGGGGGAGGGGCAGAGAGAGGGAGGGAGACACAGAATCCGAGGCAGGCTCCAGGCTCCGAGCTGTCAGCCCAGAGCCCGACGCGGGGCTCGAACTCACAGACCATGAGATCGTGACCTAAGCCAAAGTCAGGTGCTTTGCCACCTGAGTCACCAGGTGCCTGGCCTTTTCCTGTATTTTATACCATTGTTTCTTCTCACCTGAGCTATGAGCTCTGCTCGTTCCCTACCAGCTTCATGGGTCATAAAACAAAGATTTGAGGGGCGTCTGGGTGGCTCAGTCGGTTAAGCATCCGACTTCAGCTCAGGTCATGATCTTACAGTCTGTGAGTTCAAGCCCCGCGTCAGGCTCTGTGTTGACAGCTCGGAGCCTGGAGCCTGCTTCGGATTCTGTGTCTCCCTCTCTCTCTCTGCCCCTCCCCTGCTCATGCTCTGTCTCTCTCTGTCTCAAAAAAATAAATAAATAAATAAATAACAAAAACAAAAAAACCCCAAAGATTTGATGAAACAAATCAAAAGCATACCTCGGAAGGTAAAGAGGTGTTTTAAAATGCCCAAGAATGATTATTAAATGATTACTATAATTAAGAAAGATTTTTAAAAATACATTGCTATTTATTGTAAGTATTTCCAGCGTGCCCTGGAAAGTCCAGATGGAAACTCGTGTGCATGTGAGTGGGTGCTCAGACCTTGGAGGAACTGAAAAGGCAGGAGGTGGAGAAGGAACTTCTTATAATCTGCCCCGGCTGAATTTACCGTTTCCTCGTTTCTGTTCACACAAACCATCCTTCAGCAAAACCACTATAATAATCTCTACGCCTGTCATAACGACCCCACCTGACTCTTTCGTTGGATTGAGCCCCCCACCCCGAAAGGCAGGGATGGGGGAACGGGTTCTACCTGCCCAGGTCTGGGACACAGCTTTGGTTCAAGGATGAAATAACAAGGTAACATTCTCCTTTCTCGTTATGATAGGGACAGAGCATCAAATGAGGGCCACGCAGGTCAGTATAGGGGCCCAGCGGTCTATGTGCAGACGCCATGGGGAAGGAAGATTCCAGCAGACCAAACCTTTCTGCCTTCTCCAGACAAGCCAGAGAGCCAGCTTGTAACGTAAAATCTACCAACTCAAAAACAAAAACGAAAAACGTTTACAGTCCAAACCTTAAGAACCCCACACGGGCCAAAGCCATGCAAGCTATAGGTGTCCCAAGAGCCGCAGTGGGGGCCTCTGGCTCCCCTTGGTGCTGACCGCGCCCGGTGTTGGGCGGGCAGGACGCATCCCAGCTGCTAGCCACCGACCTGGGGCTCAGGGGCCGAGGTGGCGCTGGGACTGGTCCTGGGAGCTGGGAGGGGCCTGGGTCTCACCTCTCCCGGATGAATTCTGACATTTCCTTCTGCATCTGTTTGCCCTTTAGTTGTTTCTGAAGGAGCAGTTCAAACCCAGCCATGGTGCCATTGCCTTGGGGGTCCTTCTTATCAGCCTAAAAAGGATACAGAAGCACAAGAGAGCTTAGGTGACAAGGGTGTCCCAGGTGCAGGGAAGGGAGCCCCGGAAGGGAATGGGTGTGCATGGCAAGCAGACCTTAGCCCAAGAAACTTCTCGGGCCCTGGCCGGCACCATACCTAAACCCGTGTCCTCGGCTGTTACAGCCTTTCCCCGCCAGGAATCCAGACTTCAGTGCTTTGGTACTTCATGGAAGGAGCGAAAAACACATCCTTTGATATCAGACAGGTGCATCGATGAGGACCGTGTCCCAAGTTCCTAAAGACCTGGCCCTTGTCTCAGCTCAGCCACTGGGCGACACGGCCAGGCCTTTCCAATCCTGGGCTCTGTCCCCCCACAACCCACACCCCTAACTTTGCAATAGGACTGGGTTTCATCTCTAAGATCCCTTCCAGAGCAGACTCTTTTTCTTTTTTGAATATTTTGTTTTTTTTTTTAATATGAAATTTATTGTCAAACTGGTTTCCATACAACACCTAGTCCAGAGCAGACATTTTAGGGAAAGGGAATTTCAGAAAGAGGTGGGTGATGCCTGGAGAGACCCCACCTCCCATCGTCAAGCATTCGAAAAGTTTACGGACGCCCCCTCCCCTAGAACTCTCTCCCAATGCGGGATTCTCCCACCCTCAACTGAAGCGTTCTGGGCCACATTGCTAATACCTCTTGTGACAGGGAGATCACTACCACACAAAACACACCACATCACAGCAGGGTGGCTCTGACCTTTAAAATCTTCTCCAGGTACGTCAGGTTTGTTTGTTTGCTTTTTTTCACGTTTATTTATTTTTCAAAGACAGAGTAGGAACGGGGTGGGGGGCGGGGCAAAGAGAGGGAGACACAGAATCCGAAGCAGGCTCCAGGCTCCGAGCTGTCAGCACAGAGCCTGACACGGGGGCTCAAACCCACAAACTGTGAGATCATGACCTGAGCCGAAGTCAGACGCTTAACTCCCCAGGCGCCCCTTCTCCAGGTATGTTTAAGGTTCGAGCACTTCGCAGTGTGAACGCTACACCCTGATAAAGAAGCCAAAGAGGGGCGCCTGGGTGGCCGAGTCAGCTGAGCATCTGACTCTTGATTTCGGCTCGGGTCACGATCTCAGGGTTCGTGGGCTGGAGCACAGAGCCTGCTTGGGATTCTCTCTCCCTCTCGCTCTCTGCCCCTCCCCCACTCACACATGTACACACGCTTTCTCTCAAAGTAAATAAATAAACTTAATGATTAAAGAAAAAGGAAAAGAAAAATCCCCCCCAAATACCAGGCCTCTGTGTGCCTCCCACATAAGGTGGGTGTGCCGAGCGATCCGTCCACACTCGGGAAAACCGGCCAGGAGAGGGGGGCTTTAGCGGCCGTTCACAGCAGGGAGATTTCCGTTAGAGAGAGAGATGATGTTGGAGAAAGAAAGCCCTAGAGTAAGGAACAGAGTCCCAGCAGAGCCTGAAGGAGGATGAGAACACGCAACTTTTGCTCTTGGATGCTGGCCAGGGGCAGGTCCACACACTCCCCTCTGGCTCCCCAGGGCTCCCTGAGGCCCCCACATGGTACCCCACGCAGGCTGACCTCCAGCTCCTAGGGTCTCCCCTGAATGCTCTGCTTCCCGCGTCCCTCTTTAGGGCTGGCGTCCATGAACTCAGCCACTTGTCCTCATGTCCCCGGGGCTCCCGCACCTGCCCTTGCCCACTCACAGTCCTTCCCGAGCGATGCTTCTAAACCAGACCACGCAGCCCCCCAACGTCTTCCGAACGCAGTTGGAATAAAAACTGCCGGGCTCCCAGCGCCTAAGGAGTCTCATACACTCTGTCCCCTGCTCACCGTGAGTCACCTCTGAGCTCACCCCCCCCACCAGGCCTCTGATGCCCCACGGAGCCCTCCCCATGATGTCTGCTGCCCCTGCACGCACCCCCAGCATCTGGAAGAAACACAGCTGGGCCAAGACGACTCACTGGGTGTCTTCGAGAGTGCAAGTGACTTATTAACACAACAGAAGTGCTTTTGTCTAGTTCTTGGTTATCAGCAAATCTGAAAAAAGGGCAGTAATCCATTCTGCACGGTATTCTGTTTATTTATTGTTCCTCGGGGTCTCTGCACCTTTTTTTTTTCCCCCAAAGTGTACGATTCCGTGGTTTTTTAGTATGTTCCCAAGGTCGTGCACCCATCACCACTATGTGAATCCAGAATGAGGCCCTCTCGGTGTGAAAGTCATTGCTGATTTTCAGATGCAAATGCCAACGGCTATTCCCAGGGTTTCTGAGCAGGTGGGATGTGCATTTGTCAAAAGGTATTTATTTAATTGTGGGAAAACACACTTAGCATAAAATTCACCACCTTACCCACTGTTAAGGGTGCCACCTGGTGGTAACAAGTCCCTGGTCATATGCAACCATCACCAGTGTCCTTCTCCAGAACCGTTTTTTTTTTTTAAATCTTGCAAAATTGAAACTCTGCACTCAGTAAACAGGATGCAGCAAGTTCTAGAACCACGGTTACTAAAGGTGAATTCTCTACCGATCCCTGCCCCCAACCTCATCACTGATGGAAGCAGGGAGGCCCAAAGAGGTAAAGCGTTTGTGCAAGGTGTCCCCTTCAAGCGTGCCCCACCAAGTCGTGAGAGCAGATTCCTCTACTGAAGGTGCTTCCAGTCCCCTGCCCTTACGGAGCAGCAAAGGAGTGACCCTCGGGCTTATCTGCATTCTGTCCAGGGGTTTGTTTCCATGTGGCCCTGAAGGAAAATCCTGTGGATTCTCTGAGATTTACAGAATCATCTGGACTCCCAAGAGGGGCTTAAATTCCTGCCTTGGATGCTAAATCTCCTGTTGAGACCTAAAGAGAGAACCCTCCTTCTTCGAGCTCGAGGCCCCTCATGCCCCTTCCGGCTGTCCACTCCTGATCCTTTGGTGGGGGGTAGGGGGGGAGAGGGGCGGTCACAGAGCAGGGGAAACCGAGGCACCACTTACCCAGAAGTAGTCACAATAGCTCCACTCTGTAGGTTTCAGCAGTTGCTGCTCTGGCATCGTGTCCGGATGAGGAAACGTCACGCAGTTTATCTGCAAGGCACAGGACACGGGAGGAAGTGACTTGCCTGCACGGGAAGGCTTTGCGCCTGGGACACAGCATTACAGAGGCCTCCCTTCAGCACCCGCTCGATAGAGCGTGCGTGGCAATCCTGGGAGGCACGTGTTTCTCGAATGAGGGGCAAAGGACACCCACGTCCCCAGAGGGGCTGGAATCGGCCGGAATTCTCTGGAAGGCAGTACAGTAACAGCATCCAACAAAACCACACACAGCGTGAGCCTCTGACCCGGCGACTTGTTCGTCTAAGACCACCCCTACGGATGGATCGCGTGTGTCTAAACCCTCTTGTCTGCCAGCACACAGGTTTGTAGCAACAAAAACACAACTCCACTGTCCTCCAGCAGGGGAACGGCTACACAAAGCTTGGGGCAGAGGGGCATCTGTGGGGTGTGCATTGAGAGCAGAGAACACGGGGAGAAAGTTCTAATGTGTGGCTATACAGATGTTGTGCCAGGTTTAAGTGGGGAAGAGAAACATGAGCTGCAAAACGGTACTTAAGAGTATGCTACATGGGGCGCCTGGGTGGCGCAGTCGGTTAAGCGTCCGACTTCAGCCAGGTCACGATCTCGCGGTCCGTGAGTTCGAGCCCCGCGTCGGGCTCTGGGCTAATGGCTCAGAGCCTGGAGCCTGTTTCCGATTCTGTGTCTCCCTCTCTCTCTGCCCCTCCCCCGTTCATGCTCTGTCTCTCTCTGTCCCAAAAATAAATAAACGTTGAAAAAAAAAAATTAAAAAAAAAAAAAAAAGAGTATGCTACCATTTGCATAGGGAAAAAAAAAAAAAAAACAAGAGAGAGAGAGAGAAAATACGCACACATTTGGTTATTTACGTACGGAATACTTCTGGAAGCCGATAACATCGTTTGCTTCCAGAGAAAGGAATTCTGTGGTTGAGGGTCAGGGCGACAGGTTACCTCGTGCGTTTCATTTCACAATATTTATTCTACGAACAAAGAGCGTCTGAAAAGATGGTCCAGGATGTGTGCTCGGGGCTGGCCCTCGCCCAGGAGAGGGCAGTGCAGACATTCCTGGGACCCGTCTCACACTTTTCCTGCCCAAGCTTGCCCGCCAGGGGGAAGTGGTTTTACCACTGCTTTTGCTGGGCCTGTTTCCAGCCCGGGATCCGCTCCTGTGGAACCTGCTCGTTTGTGTCCTTTGTGGGAGCCACAGAGCCTCACCCTGCAGACTTTAACTCTCACCACGGAGCCTGGAGCTGCTGCATTGGGGGCCGTCTGATGATCAAGGCAAGAGCTGTGCAGAAAACCCAGGGGTCCTGGGGTCGCTTGGGGGGGCTCAGTCGCTTAAGCGTCTGACTCTTGGTTCCGGCTCAGGTCATGATCTCCCGGTTCGTGAGTTCGAGCCCCATGTCAGGCTCTACAGCACAGAGCCTGCTTGGGATTCTCTCCCTCTCTCTCTGCCCCTGCCCTGCTAGCATTCTCTCTCTCTGTCTCTCTCTCTCTCTCTTTCGCTCTCAAAATAAATAAATAAACTTTAAAAAAATTAAAAGAAAAAGAAAACCCCAGGGGTTCTGGAGAGAGGCCACCAACTCCAAAGCCAAGCAGCCATGCAAACAAACAAGGTACAGGCGCCACTTGGGTCAGAAACTGCAGCGTGGGGGCAGAGGGGAGGGGGGAGCGAGCAACCTCGGCCTTGGGAAGAGGTGGGGTCTGCGGAGATGCGGGTAGCCAGCGGATTCCTCCTAGCTCCTCCCGACTGGTGTCAAGCCGGCACAAAGAGCCGACTCAAGAGAAGCCAAAAATCAGGACTCTTAGGCAAAGCGTCTCAATGTTTAAATGCTGGCAAGTGATTCAAAGTTAAAGATGCTAATAAGGACGACCAAATTCCTCTGCCAGCTGAGTCGGGCTCACGGGCCCCCAGCCGCGTCCTGGGGTTCGGGGCCCCACCCTCTGCTGCCAGGGGCACAGGTCTTCCTTGTAGTCTCGGGGGGGAGAGCAAGGGAGAAGTCCCAGCCGAGGACAGGACCCCCCTCCTCCCAGACCCTGACATCTGGTGGAAGGAAGGGCTGAGATTCCCACTCTGAAGGAAAAGACGGAGTGGCAGGAATAACCCAGAGAACCCCAGAAACAGGGAGCACGGGTTTCCACCAAGGTCAAAGTGCAGGTGCGAGGGACCCCCTAGGGTGGGGAATTTCCGCCCCAAGGTGTCCCTGGCCTGCAGGAGCCTGCTGTGGGCGGTGAGGGAGGGCCACCTCTCAATCCCCACAGCAGACAACGGTCTCCCCACACCCTCTCTCCAGGCTGCCGCTCAAGGCGTGTCCAGAGGGGAATCTCCTTCCGGGGCTTCAATGACCGACCGCCACACCCATCTCCCGTCGAATCGTGGAAACGAGGGCTGGATTGCAAAGCTTCACGTGTTCCTTATTTCATGTTCTGGCTACTCCTGTGTCCAAAGATAACAGCGATCGCGAGGCATCTTTGTCTTGCTTAATAATGTGGTCCGTGAAAATTTCAAACAAATCTAATGGCAAATTAACCGTGACATTAGACTGGGTCTTAAGGATCACGGAACCGGGGGGGGGGGGGGCATGGTGGTACCCAGAAGTGGACACAAGTGTCTTCTAGGGTGTCCTGTCGGCGTCTAGAGGCAAGGGGTCCCACACGTGGCCCCATCACAACCACTGAAAGGGAGCTGTCTGGGCTGGGGGAGACAGGAGGGGAGGGTAAGGGCTCATCCCTGTTGTTGCTCTTACCACTCGGTGAGGACACAGGTCCTTGGACAGACTGGTTGGGGACCCCAGGGTGCCTGTCTCCCGCCTGTACCAACTCTGGTTTGGGGACAAGCTGGCTCCCAGCTGTCCCGGGGGGGGGGGGGGGGGCACTTCCCCAATGCTTACAGAGCCCTGCGCCTCCTGGTGGGCGACTGGAGAACTGCATCCTGCCGGCCTCCCTCCCCCCAACCACCACCCCAGGAGGCAGCTGTTAACACCCCCCTCCACCCCTGGGGGGGCGGGGGGGGGGGAATCAGTGGACAGCCCTCACTCGGACACCCCACCAGGGGCCTTGCATGCATTCACTCCCAGGTCGTCATCCCAGCAACCCCGCCAGCTGGGTTAACACGGGCCTCATTTTTGCAAGAAGAAAACCCGAGGGTCACAGAAAGCAAGAATCCGAAGCAGAGCTGGGCTGACCACAGAGCTCAAGGCCTCCACCCAGAGCCGTTCATTCGGCGGACCCCTTGCTCGGCCATTTCCCATGCAAACATCTGCTGAGTGGCTACTTGGACCCACAGACCCTGCTAGATCCTTCCAGCCCTTTGCACACACGCATTGGTAATTACACTTCTCATGACTGCTTAATTAGCATCTCTTTTCTTGCCAGACAGTCTGCCCCACGAGGGGAGGGAGACCCTTTCCCTGCTGTTTCCCTATTGCCTGGCAAGCACAGCCCCCGATGGGAGCTCAGGAAGGGTTTCTTGGTGCGATGACTCAAGGGCCAGAGACGGACAGAATGCTCTCTGTCCTCAACGGTCTTACAGCCTCACAAGGAAGGCAGACAAGTGAGAAGGTAATGGCACCACTTTGGGATAAATATACCACTGGGCTTAAACATGGTGCTGGGACTGCAGGAAGGGCGAGGGACTGGGGGAGGAATCAGAGAGAGAGAGATTTAGGTAATGAGAGAGTTAGGGTTTGGCAGACAGGGGGTGGGAGGTACAGAGAGTTGTGGCGGGGGGGGGAAGGCCCGAGGTCTCAGGATGCACCCCACAGTTGGGGAGCCAGGGAGCAGTCAAAACTGAGGCCGGAGGGGCACCCTGCAGGCACGGCAGCCCGGAAAGTGCCCTGAAGCACAGTGACCTGACTGGGCTACTCGCGGGGTACACACACTGGCCGCAGCAGAGGGGGCGCACTGGAGGGAGAACCCCCACCCTGGCCACCAGGGAGGCTCCCCAGGGACCAGCCCTCCTCCCAAGGCCGCCCGGGCACCGCCAGAGCTCCACGGATCGTCTTCCTCCCAGCAGACACGGGGCGCGGGGTGGGAGGGGGGGGCGTCCTAAGGAACCATCCCCTGCTAAGAGCCAGTAACTCGTTCTGTTTTACACCTATCGCCTCACTCAGTCGTCATGCCAACCCTGGCAGGCGGGTGCTATTATTATCCCCATGCTACAGAGAAGGAAACGAAGGCACAGAGAGGTTAGGTAAGTTATGCAAGATCACACAGCTTGTGCGTAACTAACAGTGCAGTCACAGTCTGAAGTCAGACAGTCTGGCTTTCCACTTTAGTCGCACCGCCTTCTACGCTCCTATCCAAGGCAGGGGTTCAGGCAGGAAGGGGTGCTCAACACGGAGGAGAGGGGGTCTGCCTCTCCATGAATACCGTTTGCGAGAAGTTCTGGTTCTGGGAGCCACCCCTCCACCCTCGCTCCTCCTGAAATCACCATCCTCGACCTGCAGCATCTTGATGCTGACACCAACCCCGTTTTCTCCAACCCTCAGATAAATGGAGGAAGCCCCTCCCCTCCCTGCTGAGCACAGGTTCGACCCGCGCCCTGGGCCCCGATGCGGGGAGTCCCTGAGCGCATCACCCGCGGCCCCCAGTCCCGGCCCCATGCGGAGGCTGTGCTGGAGGGCAGAGGCCACGGTCCCTCACCCACCTATCTGGGCAGCTGGCTCTGACTGTGCTTCTGGAGGGAGGCTGATCTGGGAGGGCGTGGAAGGGGGAAAGTCAGAGCCGAGGTCTGTGGGAGCAGAGAAGAAGCGACCCGGGGGGTTCACCTCCCGCCCTCGGGCTCCCACCCAGGGTTCCAGGGTGCCCGCCGGGTCACATCAGGAAGCGGAGACTGAGGACCACAAGAGTCCCCAGAACCTTCCTTCCAGGACGGGAGTGTGGTGGTGTAATTGTCATCTTCTCTGGAATCGTCTAGATTCTGACACGTCGTGTTTGTGCCGAGGGCTGCGAGCTGCCCTTAGTGCCTGTCATTCCTCATCAAGCAATCCGGTCCACAGCTGGCCCTGCCCAAGGCGTGCTCCGGGCCACCAGCGGGAGGGGGAGGCTGGAATCTCAGAATCGAGCTCAATCCTGGCTCCGTAGCCCCCACGAAGACGCAGACCCGGACCAGGACCTGGACGCATGACTCTTTGCTGCCCAGCAAGCATCCGGGTGAATCGCTCTAAGCGTCTGCTCCGTGGGATCTGCACCCCGACAGGGTGACAGGGTGGGAGACTGCTCACCCCGTCGTCCCCACTCACCAGGAGGGGTTTCCTGCACCCCAGGAGCTGGGCCGTACCCCCTGCCCCCACCCCGTCCCAGTGGCCCTGTGGGTCTCCTCCCTGGAAAACCATGAGCTCTGGAGGATCAGAGCCCAGAGGAAGGGCTGGGGACGGGGCAGGGAGGGAGCGAGTGATGTAGGGACAGGGTAGAGGGGAGGCACAGCACACAGGCCTTCACCCATCTGGACACCTGGGGGCACGCAGCCGGCGGACCCAGCCCCAAGACCGGGGAGCTGCTCTGCACCCTCTGGCCAATCCCTCCCATCCTCAGGTTCTCCAGCAAAAACTGGCAGACTCCGGCTGGGGTCCCAGACCAACCAGGTCGTAGGTCCAGGAATCCTTCGAGGAACCCGCGTTTTAAGTAAGCTCCCCGGAGGCTGTGGCGGCCGACTGCACTTTGCAGGCTAGCTCGGAGAGGCACCGATGTAGGTCAGTGGAAAGAGGAGGGAGGACACGGGGCCCGGGGGGGCCGGTGAACAAGGTGTGCTGGAGAGGAGACCCCGGGGCGAGGCCCAGGGCGCTCAGAGGATGCCCCAAGCTCCAGCTCAAAGGCTCAAAGGCAAGGCACAGCAGGTGGGTGACGGGGGCCCCACCCTGGGGCCTGAGACTGTCTCCCCCTTCCCGGCAACTGCTTTCTGCTTTCCGTTTCTGCTTTGGACTTTTCTTCTACAATTCCCACTTACGCTCCCTGTCTTCTTCTTCCTCTTTCCCCGTTTCAGGGAACTTTAGGGGCTCCTGCCTTGCTCTGGGGCAGTCGATGGCACCCTAAAGTGGCAGGAAGATGCCCTCAGGAGGTCTGCCCTGGACTCAGGCCCCGCTCTCAGGAGGTGACAGCACAGGTCTCGAATCCCGATGCTTCCCAGCCGGGAGAGGTATATGGCTGTGTGCCTCAGTTTCCTCATCTGTAAACCGGGTCGAGAAGGCGACTAGACACAGAGCACTGACTACAAGCTCTGTTCTAAGTGCTTTCTGTGTACAGACTCATTTAGTCCGCACACGATCCCCGAGGCACAGACACCCACCATCTCCCCATTGTGCAGACGTGGACACTGAGACCCAAAGGGGCAGAGACACTTGTCCCAGGCTGCCGTGCAGCTCGCAGGTGCTGTAACGGACCCTCTGCCTTCAGACCCCTTGTTCACAACACTGGTTCTGTCCCCTCCCCCTCACACGGTGAGCGGAGAGCGAAATGAGCCGCTCGGAACACTACTGGTGCATAATAAGTGCACACCAAAGGGGCAGCAACTGTTGCTACTGATGTCGTTGTGCATGCAAACCTCTCTTTCCTCCAAAGCAGGATTTGCAGCCTCTACCAGCCAGGGAAGGCATAACCACTGTCAGGGTCATCTCCGTGGGGGTGGTCAGAACGGCTCAGAGCTGCCTGTGGCAGACAGAGCCCGGGAGAGCAGGTCCCCATTCCCGGCTCCGGGGCACCTGTGTCCAAACAGCAAACCCAGGACCACACTTCTCACGTCTCTGAGCCCTTGGCTGTCTGAGCAGCCGGACGATGCATCTGCCCCCAACATGTGGCTGGTGTGTGTGTGTGTGTGTGTGTGTGTGTGTGTGTGTGTGTGTGTGTAGAGGGGTGCCCTCCTCAGCCTGCACGTGGGAGCTTGGCGGGCTTCTGCAAGAGCCCCAGGAGGCGGTCTGGCCACCCCAGGCAGGAGCCGCCTGCTCCCGTCAGGAACTCTATTCTTAGGGTGCTTTCTCTGTTTTTTAACTTTGGTACCTTCTAGAAGTCACCCTGCGTGAAAGCAAGCCCCAGTGGGTGTAATTTACATGTCATGTCGCTTAGGCGGAGTATGGCCCACCCCCCTTCCAACCACCCCCCCGCCCGCCAGCCACGGCTTCTGCATCGATCCCACCACGCCTGCACTCGGTCATCATCGGTCATCCGGAGTGAAATCAACAGAAGGGTCGGGGTGGAGGGCGGGGGTGGGGGAGGCAGGGGGCATTTCGGCTACATCCAAGCTCTGGAACTCCCCAGTTGCCAGGCTGGGCTTCCGCTCAGCTCAGCGGTCCACATTGCCATGGCAACCACCCAGCATGGCAGAAAGCCCCAGAGCTCGTCCAACCTACCCAACCTGGGAGCAGCACCCAGCGGGGAGTCACTCACCGTGATGGTGTTCTCCTTGCTCTGCTTTTTGCCTGGTGATGAGGATCCCAGGTTCTGGGGAGAGAGGCAAGAAACATCATCAAAGCTGTTCTCCATCCTGGACCTTTGCGCTTTCTGTTCGGGCTCCCCGAAGGCAGGGGGGATGAGTGGAGGCCCCTTGCTGGGGAAGTTGGGCGGGGGGGCAGATGCTCAAGCTGCCATTAACCCTTAAGTCACCATGTTCTGGAAGAGGGCAGGCAGGGGTGGCCCGGACCCCACACTGCTCCGGGGGGGCCCCCTGCGTTGAAGGCAAACAGGAGGAAGCCTCCCGCACAGCTCCAAACCAGGTCTCCCTCTTCTCCCAGTTCCTGATTCGGGCAGTTAACCCCTCAGCTGCCCTCTGCTGGCAGACCGGTCCGCCTGCTGCCCGAACCCGCAGAAGACACCCGAGAACAGAGAGTTAAAGCAGGCCACCACCTCCATGACTTTTTATTCTGAATCCCCAGGGTCCGACATGTCCAATCCTCAAGCCGCGGAAAGTGCATGGCTGGCGGGGTGAGGGGGGGCGGGCTCGGCCACCTCCGTGACGTGGGAGGGAGGCAGGAGGGATTTCTCGGCAGAGGCGAGTTGAGGCTCTTATTCATTCAGGCTCTGGATTGCCTTTTTATGTTTTCCTGTTGCCTGCAAGCAAACTAGGGTCCCGAATGCCTCCGTCCCCAGGTCCTCAACATCTTGCCCCGGTCCTAGGATGGTCCTGGTGCAGAAAATTAAGGATTCCTAAGCTGAAAACACTAAATGGGTCACAGGAGCCTAAAGGGGCAGGTCGATCCTGGGTCGTCACTGCCCCACGATCAGCAGTTACATTAACGAGTCAACAGGGTCCCAGACTGTCCTGAGCCACACGGTGCGTGGGGTACACGCATGACGTGGGACCCACAGCCTTCTTTCTCTAGTGAAACTTAAGGACGTGGTTGTTGACACTTCCTAGAAAAGGCTCAGAGAGAGAGGTCCCTCCATCCAGCCTCAGGGAACCAGCAGCCCCCCATCCAGGGCCAGCAAAGCCCGGACCACCGGCAAGGATGAGCATCGGTGGGGTGGGGGGGGGGGTGGGGGTGGGGGTAGGGGTCAGCGCTGCCTCAGGATCTCAGCTGCTCACCACACAAAACAGGGAGCTTGACTGAGTCCCTGTTTGTGGTTCCCTCATTCCTTTACTCCCATCCAGATCGACCTGGGCTGGTAAGGGAAGTCCATTAATGGAAGCGGATGCCCTCTGACCGTCCAGCTAAAAGAACTCTATAGATCAGTCATGTCCCGGGCGAGGAAATAAACTCAGTACTCTGGACGCCCTGCCAAGCCACGGGCCTCCTCTGAGCCTCGATTTCACCGGTTGCTATCGACGGTCCACAAGCTTTGGAGGGCATCAGAATCAACAGGCACTGGCCCCAAATCGGGTCCCGGCCGCACCCCCCGGAGCTGAGCCGGCAGCAATCAGGTGGGCCAGCGCCTCTGAAGCAGAGTCCGGGGGCCTCCCTTGGGGACACACTGATCTACGTGGTGTCATTCATCCAGGCTCCCTTACTATGGCAGCCGCACCGGCTCAAGCGTGTGACCAGCCACAGCTTCCCCAGACATTTCCAGAACAACGACGCAAGACCTTCCCCTGAATCGTCTCGAGCTATCAGTGGTCGCCCAGGGCATGTGCCCAAACTGGGAGGAAGACCGAGGCCACGTGGCTGGAGCTCGAGTGCCACTATCCTGTGGCAGGTGTGGGGGTCTCTCTCAGGTTCATCCACGCAGAGGCACTGGCCAAACAAACCCATGCCGGGGAGGGGAAAGGGGAAGGGGACACTCCAGCATGGGTTCTCCCCACCATCGACACACATTGCCACCACATTCCGAGCTCTCGCCCACCAGGATGTCAGCTAATGCACTAGCAACCAGTCTCCATATCGACGCTGACGACGGGGACGAGGGGGGAAACTCTCAGAAGGAGGGAGACACCAGCCTAGGCATCAGACATACTCAAACCTGCGTAATCCTCCCAGACTCCGCGAATTCAGAGGCACCGCCTCCATTGCACAGATGGGGATACTGAGGCTTGCGGAAACGAACTCATTTGTCTAGAGTCACGAGGCAAGTGAAACTGGAGCCTACGGCTGAGTCTTGCTTTTCTCAATATTCTGCCGGCTCCGCACTTTGAGACCAGGGACAATCTCTTGTTTTCCAGGTGGCTCCACAGGGGTCAAGAAAGATCATCATCCACAGTCACTGACCTGGGGACCACCGTGTCCAAGGCTCTGTGGAATGCAGCCGGACGCAGAGGTGGCCCTCCTCCCTGTAACTGGGGCCAGGACAGGAGTGCGAGTAATGGCATTGACGATGGGGGGGGAGGGGTCCTCTGCCCCCCTCCCCCGCCCTCTCTGCCCTCCTGGATGCTCAGTCTCAGCCAGGGCTGATCAGGGTGACGCCAAGCCCTTCCGGGCAGCTCAGGCTCTGTCCTTGCTGCCAGTGGTCTGTGCCTGCTGCCCCAACATCACCTACATACACGCACTATATATACATACGTGTCCTCACATCCACACATCACACCCAGCCACACACACACACACCTGTAGCACTTCACAAAAAGGCCCGGAAGGAATTACACCTCCATCACAGGGAGAACACCTACTAGCCAGAAGTTGGCTTCTAAATACTATTCCATACTAAAAGGAACCGAGTCCCTTGGAGAAATAGCTCATTCCAGATGCCAGACAGATCTGGCATTCAATTGTTCTGGGAGGTAAGAAACAGGGCAAAGAACAATGTGGCCTCACCAAAGGACCCAGGCGCCAGCAGAGAGAGGGTCCAACAAGCCAAATTTGGGACAATTTGGGCATGATTGTGAATAACGACCGAAAACGAGTAACTTAAAAGGCAGCAAAGGGGGCGGGGGGTGTATGCGGTATTTCTTTATGGAAGAAAGCCCCTAAAAATGGTTAAGGAATCAGAAAATTACCATTTGCAAACCCCAAAGTCAAAACGGATCCAGGCCACGGTCACCAAGGATGCTGAAGCACTGAGGAACAGTATCACCCTTACCGTCCCCCCACCCCCAGATTACTGGCTAATCAGAAAGGGAAAATGCGCCCTTGCAAAGGGGCCATCGCACTAACCGGGAGCTCAAACTCCGCATCGCTGGAGGGGTGCTAACCTGAGAAGCCCCAGGAGGCAGAAAGCTTTGCCAAAACTGCTAACCCTGAATCTAAGCAGAAGAAAAGAAGTAGATAATGCATCAGGGTCACTCTGCAACTGACCTGGGCTCTTCCCACAAACAGCCACCGTGGGGCAAGACAGAAAGAACAAATGTGTGGGGAAAATACAGTCTAGATTAAAAGGAGCTAAAGCCACAGATGAGATAAAATGGTTAAGTCCACAGGATGGGATACTACGTGGCCCCGGGAAAGGAACACAGTGTCACTCCATTTGCAACATTCGCAGACCTTGAAACATTGTTGTAAGTGAAAGAAGCCAGACACAGGGAGGCCCTGCGTGGTGCCCTTTCACTTCTATGAAATGTCCAGAAGAAAGAGGCTCACCTACGGAGACAGGCAGAAAGCAGATTAGTGGGTGCCCAAGACTTTTGGGGATTCTTTCCAGGGTGATCAAAGGGCTCTAAAATGGATTGCTCCTGATGGTCGTGCAACACTGTATGTTGTAAATGGATGAATTACATCTCCGGAGAGAGAGGAACAGAGTAAAAAGATACAGCAACCAATGTATCCACCTGTAAAAGTGGGATGGACTTTAGCCTTGGGATGTGCCAGTGTCCATAATAAAAGTTTATTTTTTTTTTTTTAAAGTTTATTTACTTTGAGAGAGAGAGCAGGGGAGGGGCAGAGAGAGACAGACAGAGAATCCCAAGCAGGCTCAGCGGCCGCGAGCCGCGAGATCATGACCTGAGCCGAAATCAAGGGACGGATGCTTAACCGACTGAGCCACCCAGGCACTCCAATAAAAGTGTGTTTGTTTTTAAATGTCCTTTGCCTAGGATTCTGGAAAGTTTCTCTCCTTTTTTAAGAGTCCCTCCCCAGCCTGGTTTCCTCCTCTCTGGCCCGGGCCACTCTGCTGTTACCATGCGGTGAGGACCCACAAGGGTGGTCACCCACAAAGGGAGAGCTGGGTGGACTGCATTGCACGTTCACAACTGCCATGCAAACCCAGACTTTGCACGTCTTCTGACCCCGTCTCCCAGCCCTACCTCCTCGGCAGGCGGGATCCAGAATGAAGCCTCTCGATACTTCCCTGTACTGTCAGAATAAAACCCAAGCCCCTCACAGTAGGCCTGTGCAGACTCGGCCGGCCCCACCTTCCGCCCTCCTGACACCTGCTGAGCCTGTAAACCACAGCCCCACTTGGCCGCTGTGGATTCTCTGAAACCACTGCCCTCCTTCCCCTTCCGGCTATCCACGTGTGCTGTTCCCTCCGCCTGGAAGGCTGTTCCCACCACCACCCTGTGCCAGGCTAAACCCTCACTCATCTGTCCAGTCTTAGCTTACGCACCTTTTCCTACAAAGCCCATCACTGACGTTTCTGCCATCACTGACCGTCACCGGCCAGGTCCCAGGGACACACACTTCCCTCCAGCCCGTACCACTGCTGACACAAAACACTTGTTTATCTCGTGCCTTCTCCAGCAAGGCAGGGGCTGGGCTATGTGCCTGCGAGTCAATGCCTGGCCAAGGAGGAGACACTCAATGCAACATGTGTGGCTGGGCTCAAGGGAAGCCCCATCGGGTAGAGGAGTCTACCTCAAACTCCCTTCTCCGGTGGGACCCTTCAGTTTCCAAGCCTTTGGTCCCAGCCCCTGTCTCCTCTCCTGGGTCTTCCTGGGGGATGCTCATGGGAAGCCAGAACAACTTTGGCCACCAAAGGGCCTGGGCTCCAGGGGCAGATCCCTTGTGTGACCCCCACCCCACCTGCACAGGTATCCGAGAGGGAGCCCATCACAGGCGGGCAGGCAGGGGACAGACCAGGATGTGCTTCCAACAAAGGCCAGTAAGACTATCAGCCTCTGACACCCCAGCCTCGCAATCAGGTGGACCCCATTTATCCGATACCCCGGCAACGCACCCCAAGGCTGCAGGCTGGAAAACTTACACTAGGTGGCGCCAGGCCACCACCACCTGTGCCGGGCCATCTGGTCTCCCAGGACTTGGGGAGGACCAGGAAGGCACCCAGCCTGCATCAGTCCTGTCCACGACGGGGGCACGGTGGGGGACACATTCCTGGTGGCCCGGGAAGATCAGGTATGCACTCCCCACCCCCAACATTTTAATCTCCCTGATTAGCCTGCTTAAGGAGGAGCAGAGAACAGAAAAAAAAAAACAAAAAACAAAAAAAAAACACCATAGAGGGCTTTGAGCAAACCCTGGGCAAGCTGCTTGGCCCAGCCCCCTACCCTGTATCTCCACCGGCCATGTGTTCGTTTGCTCATTCATTCACTCTCCAGGTATTACAAAGTCCTAATTGCTGTTCATTATAATTCACAGGGATAGCGTGAGTAATACTTTGCATGTCAAAGAGCGCCCTGTTTACTTTGGGGATAGCTTGCTGGCTCTGTAAACAATAAAACTCATCCTCTTTCTGTGATTGGCCCCAAGCACCTTTGTGGGAAACCAGCGCCTTCTAGAATCCTTCCACTGCCTAAAAAAAAAAAAAAAACCCAACATGCTACATTCCAGTCGTGGGAAGCGGTGAACCACTGCGTATTTGCTCTCTCCACGCGCTGTGTTATTTATTTTTGTTACTTGAAGACATTTTTTTTTAACATTTTTGAGGGTGGGAGGGCGGAGGGGCAGAGAGAGCGGGAGAGAGAGAATCCTAAGCCCTCTGTGCGGTCAGTGCAGAGCCCTACACGGGACTCGATCTCACGAACCATGAGATCATGACCCGAGCCAAAATGGAGTCAGACGATTAACCCACTGAGCCACCCAGGCGCCCCCTATTTTTGTTACTTTGATGACACATCAACGCTCAATGTTACCATCCAAAAAGAATACACACTCAATTTCCACCTGCCCCTCAGCAGTCACGGCCTGTCCAGGCCGGGGTCTCCAGAGCTGGCCTGCTCTGCGTCCCCAGGGACCAGAACCTTGTTTCTACCACTGCTCACTGTGTCTGCCTTCCATTAAAGTAAAACGTCCTCATTCCAGGCAATGCGAAAAATACTGCAAACTGCAGAGAAAACAAAAAGTACCTTAGGCCAAGGTTTCTCAACCTCAACACCGTGTGTGTTTTCTAACTGGACAATTCTTTTTTTTTCTTTTAACTTATTTATTTCGAGAGACAGCATGTATGTGCAAGCAGGGGAGGGGCAGAGAGAGAGGGAGAGAGTGAATCCCAAGCAGGCTCCAGGCTCCGAGCTGTCGGCACGGAGCTCGGACTTGTGAGTGCGAGATCATGACCGGAGCTGAAGTTGGACGCTTAACCGACAGACACCCAGGGGCCCCTTTAAAAAAAAATTTTTTTTTTAGTATTTATTTTTGAGAGGTGTGTGTGCTTGTTCTCTCTGCATTTCCCTGAATCATTATATATTCTTCAGAAAACAGCTTTCTCGTGTCTGCATGATATAGCAGGCTGGATGGATATTCAGTGCCAAAATCCATTTTACCCATCCCGTGTTGCTAGACAGGTTGGACCCAACACGGGTAGTACCGTAAATGATGCTTCGCACATAAATCAGAATCCGTGGATGTGTTCCGAGCACAGATACTGGAGGGGGAAATTCCTGGGTCAAAAGTCAGCTTCTGAGATGGTTATATCCATATACGTTAAAAAACAAAAAGGTTTAGTAGTAACGTCACTGTCTTTGGGGGTGGGGGGTACTATGTTCTATCAGAGAAAAAAGCAAGAATGACGGGGGGGGGGGATGTTTCCAATATTCTTCTTGATGTACCCAAGCCAACACCAGCTTTTTCTGTTCTGTTACAGCAGAGAAGGACCTAGGCTGACGTCTTCAGAAATCACCATGCAGCCGGGTGGTAAAAGTCAGGTTCGTCCCACATAGATCGGCAGGGGCAGTTTGGGGGCTCAGCAGAAAACACACAGTGCCAGGGCTGGGAGGGACGTGTGCCATGAGCAGGGGAGCAAAGCGGTTACCATTCACATGCTGTGTCCTATCGTCTGTGCCCGGGTCCTCGCGGCTAAAGTCGCGGTCCCCTGACCTACATCATCAGCATCATCCGGGGACTGGTTGGAAACACAGAACCTCAGGGTCCCTCCTAGTCTTTCTGAATCAGAATCTACATTTTTAAAAATGTTTATTCATTTTTGAGAGAGAGAGAGAGAGAGAGAGCGCGCGAGCCGGGGAGAGGCAGAGAGAGAGGGAGACACAGAATCTGAAGCGGCTCCGGGCTCCGAGACATCAGCACAGAGCCCGACGCAGGGCTCGAACCCACGAACCGCGAGATCATGACCTGAGCCGAAGTCGACTGAGCCACCCAGGCACCCCAGAACCTACATTTTTAACAAGAGGCCTGGGTGATGAGGAAGTCCGTCAAAAGGGGAGAAGCCTTGGCCCAGACGGACGTCCGATTTCTTTCCCAGAGCGTTAGCTGAATTAACCTGGGCCCGACCGAACAAGGTTTCCAAAAATGAACACTCCTGTCTGTGTGACTGCCAAGTGTCACAGCTTGGCTGAGCTCAGCAACAGATCACAAGGCCTTGCTCTGAAGGGCACGGGGCACCCGCTGTTGGGGATAAGCGGCCACGGTCATCCCGCACAGCAGCCAACACAGGTATCACCACTGCCATTTTCACCCTGGGGCCTGGCAGAGGAGCTCCTGGAAAGGACTGCTGCACTCTGGGGCCTTCACTCAGAACAGCTTCTGGACAGAACTTACGGACAGACTAGAACAAGCCGATCCTTCGTTCCTCGGACACAGCTTAACGCAAACTAGGAGCACCCCGGGGCTCGGCGTCAGAGTCCGGTCTGATCGCTTGGTAACCGTGTGAACCTGCCTGAGTCACCTGAGCGGTCTAAGACTCCGTGGCCTCACCTGTGACACGGGAAAGGTACAGATGTGTGTCTGCATCAATGCCAACGGATGTGACGATGGAGAAGCCAGGATGGGAATCTTAAGCCTTTCCCCCATGTCCTCTCATCCTACTGTGGTCTCTGTGCTAGATTATCAAGTATGAGAACAAATTTCACGTGGGGGTGGGGGGGGGGGTGCACAGAAAGCAAATCGCCCGCTTCCATCCATACTCACAAAGCGACGGAAACCTAGACTCTACGTAACAGGAATCCAGACGGCAGGATGGAACCCTGTGCCCTACGATCCACCAAAATCACCCCCCGCCCCCAGCCGCCGGCAAGTCCTAGAGAAAACCCGCAAGGCAGTCACCCGCTTTCCTCCAATCATGGCACGTGGGAACGACCCAGATACACCAACCGCTTTCTACACCAACCAGACCTGCACTGCCGTCCCCCGGACCCCCAGGACGCACCGTCTTGACGACAGCCCCCTGGCCCTGCATGACTGACCACCCCCCCCACTACCTCCCGTCACAGGACCCCTTACCTGGGAATCACCGGTGGATTTTCGGACACTCATGTGGGCAGTCTCGGGAGGGTGCGCTGGGGTCCCTGCCGCGTGGTATCCATTCACTGCGGGAGAGAAACACGGCTCAGAAGCTGCGCTGGCCACAGGCGGGCAACACCGGCTGCCTGTAACCACAGCCCCTTCTCCTGCCTGGCTCTGAGACGTCTCGCACGGCCGGGACCATCTCTCGGGATCTTTCCGGTATTCACGGAGCCAGAAAAGGCTGGCACACATCTCTCTAACCCCCAGCACCCAATGGCGGAACTCCTGGGGGAACCACGTTTCTTCCTGAACCAGCGGGGGACGTGCTGAAATGGGAGGTGGGGTCACGAGAGTCTAACAGCCATCACCGAAAGTGCCACATCAGTTGTGGCCACTGGTGCCCGTCAAGGGTCCAGCCTCCTTCCACAGAGTCAGGTGGCCCGTCCACTACCTGCCTGCGGTTCGTGGTTACGTGGAGCTTACTGAGCTCGGTGAGCTGGATCTGGAAAATGGGGACAATTCTCCCCAATCTCCAAATCTACCCTGTTGGCATGAAAATCACACAAGACACGGGCCGCCTGGGTGGCTCAGTCACTTTGGCGTCCGACTTCGGCTCAGGTCATGATCTCGCAGTTCGTGGGTTCGAGCCCCACGTGGGGCTCTGGGCTGACAGCTCGGAGCCTGGAGCCTGCTTCCGATTCTGTGTTTCCCTCGCTCTCTGCCCCTCCCCGGCTCGTGCTCTGTCTCTGTCTCTCTCTCTCTCTCAAAAATGAATAAACATTTTCAAAATAGTTTTTAAAAAAGAAAATCAAATGACACAGTATTTGCCAAAAGGAGCTGTGAGTTATGGAGTAACTTATGAAAAGGAGAGAGGGGTATAGATGGAGAGAAAGCAGGTCACTCCTGTTCCTGAATCCAGTCACCCTGAACCCCAAGCGTGTGTGATCTCTGGAGACCAGAGAAGCATGCCTCCCTTATGCCCTGGGCTTGGAACAACATATCCACCATGCGGGTCGAACCAAAGACCTACAAAGTGGGGTCCAACACGTGGTTCTTATGGAGAGAGCCCTGGAATGTGGCCAGAAGCGAGAGACTGGCTGAAAGCCACTGACACCTACTGATTTGCTGGAAGCAAGCAATGGGGTGATGGAGGCTGCCCCCAAGCAGGACCTTTTTCACGTGGGGGATGCCTCCCATTCCCTACCACCTGCAGTAAGAAACAAACAAACAAACAAACCCATAAGCCCCTGCGACCAGAAACACAGACCACTCGGCAGACCCCCGTGGACAGCTAGGCTTCTCTCTGATCTGCAGGGTGGTCTGATCCCCTGGAAGAATGCTGGGCACAGACACAGGAAGGCTACCGAAAACTGGGCACGGAGGTGGCCCCCAGGGAGGTGGCTTGGGGAAGCAAGAAACAAATTAACCCGCTGGGCCAGCCACAGTCCTGGTCTGCACACATGCCCCTTAGCAGGTGGTTACATGCTGATGCTATCCATGAGTCCCCAGCTTAAGGGGGTGGGCTTCCAAGAGCATCGGAGGGTGCTGGGGGGGCGTCGAGGAGAATCCACTCGAGTTGGCATAAGCATGCCAAGAAGGGCCCTACCCTGATAAATATAACCCACGATGAAGGCATAACATTTGAGAACTATTACTTATCAAACAGCACAGGACTGAAATGGATAAAACTCACGTGGTGCGGAATCTAAAGACAACAGGGGAAAACCGGACCGCTTTCCGTATGCGACTGAGCAGTGGACAAAAGTGAGGCTATTCCAGCAATTTAATCAACTAGATATCAAACATCACGCGCTACAAAGAAAGGCACCATCTTTTGCCAACAAGCCACAGAAACTTAAAAAAAAAAAATGATTTGGGCATATTTAAGCCACAAATAAAGTGTCAGTAAATCGCAAAAGGCATAAAGAACGTTGGCCACATTCTTTGACCACAAAGCAGTAAAAGAAGATAATAGCCAAAGAACAAATATCAAATTCCCTATCCCTCCAACTCCCAAACACTCAGAAATTTAAGTAAATGCCTTCAGGGGCGCCTGGGTGGCTCAGTCAGTTAAGCATCTGACTTCAGCTCAGGTCATGATCTCATGGTTTGTGGCTTCGAGCCCCGCATCGGGCTCTGTGCCGACAGCTCGGAGACTGGAGCCTGCCTCAGAGTCTCTCTCTCTCTTTTCTCTGCCTTTTTCCTGCTCGTGCTTTTTCTCAAAAATAAAATAAACATTAAAAAAATAAAAAAATAATAATTTAGAAAAAATTTTAAAAGCCAGTAAAATTAACCAAAGGAAAACATGAGGAGGGGGTGTAAATACAGCAACAGAAATGAATTGGTTAGGAAGCAGGATGACATTCACAACTCAGGCAAGTCTCTTTGTGTGCCCCTGGGGGAGGAATCACAGCAATAAAAAAGCAGGTCAGCCCATCTAATTTGAGACAGAGAGAGAGCACGAATGCTCAGAAGGTGGAATTAGAAAGAACACATAAGCAGATCTCGTAAGAGATTTTTTTATAAATACAAGAGCATATGATTTGTAATTATGTGCTAATAAATACACGACCTTCCATAAGACCCAAATGATTAAAAATGGCTTCAAAGGACCCTAGAAACACCAAAATGAGTAAAACTTTTGAAAAATGACCTTCCTCCAAAAGGCACTGGACCCAGACGGTTTTACGGGCAAATGCATTCAAACGCTCAACAAAGAAAATCCTAGAAAAAACCACACCTGGCTTTAGGAACATGGGGCAAATTTCCCAGTTTATTGCACAAAGCCAGCATTACCCTGACCCTAAAACAACAGAAGAACTGAGCCACAGTTCAGTTTGACTACAAACACGAAATATGTATACTCTTACCTGAGCAGGTCTTAGCCTGGAAGCAGTCACCACCTCTGACGATGTTGGGTCCCTACAGGGGGCCTCCTGGAGGGCAGGGTCCGCCCTTCTGACCCCCACTGACCCCCTCACAGCACCTAAACGTGCACCCTCAGTATACGCCTGTCTGCCTTCTGCTTCCAGCATCCCCCAGGCACCCCGTCTGTCACATTAACGCCAGCCAGGAACTGCCTAACGCAGGGGCATTCTGTCCCTAATCCGTTCTCTTGTTCTCACTTCGGTTCTGAGCTGTCAGCTGCTGGCTAATTACTCCCCATGTCAAAACAATTACCGGGAAAGAAAAAATAATTTTGCATCCAACCATTTCTCTCCATCCGGCAGCTCTGCCCTGACCTGGTGTTGCTGTGTTTCAGGCCCCCAGTCCCAGGCACACTCAGAAAAAGTGCTTGGTGGAGACCTGAACGGTTACGGCTTACCCACGAGCATTCCTGATTATTCCCAGTCCTCTGGGCTCTCAGCTGACCAAGAGTTAGAGGCCAGAAGTGGGTGCTTTTGAGGCCTCCAGCCTCCGGGCAGCAGGGGGCAGGTGGAATAAAATAAAATTGGTCAATGATCACTCATAGCCGTAAGGGACACAATTCGTTCTGGGGATACAAGAAAAAAGGAAAATGCCCATTTCAGCTGTTTCTAAGAGAAGAAAAAGGGAACAGAAGCTCTTATGTAGTAACTTTCATAATTTCCAGCACAGATATAAACACACGCACATGTATGTTTCATCCCTCGTTGTGGGCGGTTAAAAACAAAGAGAGGGGGGCTTGAGGGATGCATCAGAAGAAGGGACGGGTGTTTGGGTAGAAAGGGAAAGAGGGAGGCCTTCAGGGGCGTCGGAGAGGAAGTGGATAAAAACGGACAGGAGGGGCACAACATGAGTTCCCGAGAGACGCCAAGCAACAGAAAAGAGTCCGCAACATCCGTCGCCCAGAATCCATGGGGTCAGTGGCCCTGCTTCCCTCCAGCTCCAACCCCCAGCAGAGAAAGTTCCCTCCTCCATGCCTCACTGTTCCCTTAGAGCACCCCAACGAGTAGACTTAACCCTTCCAAATGAGAAACTCAGCCCTGGACAGCCCCCCTTCTAATCTCCCTCCCTTTCTTTCTAACTCCCTTGAGTTCTCTCCTCAAGCTTAAGGAACCCAGGAGCCCCGGGGTCTTGTTCATGACACCCGCACGCCCACCCCCCCTCACACAGTCAACATGGCGGAACACAGGGTTCCCCCAGGCATGCAACTCCGCGGCATTTGTTCTACATGTGAGGCGGTGAAGGGAAAGGGAAGTGTCTTATGGTCCAAAGAGTTTGGGACAAGTGGCCCCCATTATTCACTGTTTTATTACCCGAGGCCTGTTTAAATACAGGTACACCTCATGGGGGCGCCTGGGTGGCGCAGTCGGTTAAGCGTCCGACTTCAGCCAGGTCACGATCTCGCGGTCCGTGAGTTCGAGCCCCGCGTCGGGCTCTGGGCTGATGGCTCAGAGCCTGGAGCCTGTTTCCGATTCTGTGTCTCCCTCTCTCTCTGCCCCTCCCCCGTTCATGCTCTGTCTCTCTCTGTCCCAAAATAAATAAACGTTGAAAAAAAAAAAAATTAAAAAAAAAAAATAATAAATACAGGTACACCTCAGAGATATTGCGGGTTGGGTTCCAGACCACCACAATAAGCAAACGTCACCATAAAGTGGGTCAAACGCATGCTTTGGTTTCTCAGATGTACGTGAAAGTTATGTTAAGAGTAGCATAAGGGCAGTATGTAAAAAAAAAAAAAAAATGCATATACTTCATTTAAAAATACTTTATTGGGGCACCTGGGTGGCTCAGTTGGTTAAGCGTCAGACTTCGGCCCCAGGTCATGGTCTCGTGGTTTGTGAGTTCGAGCCCCACATCGGGCTTTGTGCTGACAGCTCAGAGCCTGGAGCCTGCTTCGGATTCTGTGTCTCTCCGTCTCTCGGCCCCTCCCATACTCATGCTCTGTCCCTCTTGCTCTCAATAATAAATGAAAAAACGTTAAAAAATAAAAAAAATAAAAATACTTTATTGCAGAGCACCTGGGTGGCTCACTCAGTTAAATGACTTCAGCTCAGGTCGTGATCTCACGGCTTGTGAGCTCGAGCCCCACGTCAGGCTCTATGCCGACAGCTCGGAGCCTGGAGCCTGCTTCGGATTCTGTGTCTCCCTCTCTCTCTGCCCCTCCCCCACTCACACTCTGTCTCTCTCTCAAAAATAAATAGCATTTAAAAAATTAAAAAATCACTTTATTGCCAAGAACCATCAGGCATCATCTGAGCTTTCAGCGAACCCTCATCTCTGTGCTGGTCTCGAGGGTCAGCGTTGATGGCTGCGGACTCTGCAGGGTGGCGGCTGGAGGGGCGGTGGCAATTTCTTGAAATAAGACAACAGTAAAGTTTCCTGCATCAGTGGACTCTTTTCACGAACAATCTCCCTATAACAGGTGATGCTGTTTGAGAGCATCTGACCCACAGAAGAGCTTCTTTCAGAATCAGAGTCCGTCCTCTCCGACCCTGCTGCTGCTTTATCAACTAAAGTTCATGGAATATTCTCAATCCTTTGTTGTCATGTCAACAATCTTCACAGCATCTTCGCCAGGACTGGATTCCATCTAAGAAATCACTTTCTTTGCTCATCCGTAAGAACCAACTCCTTAGCCAATGAAGTTTTATCATGAGATTGTAGCCATTCGGTCACATCTTCGGGCCCCACTTCTGATTCTAGCTCTCTTGCTGTTTCCGCCACATCTGTAGGAACTTCCTCCACTCAAGTCTTGAACCCCTCAAAGTCCTCCATGAGGGTTGGAATCAACTTCCTCCAAACTCCTGTTCGTGTTGGTATTTCGGCCTCTTCCCGTGAATTGCGAATGTTCTTAACAGCACCTAGAATGGTGGACCCTTTCCAGAAGGTTTTCAGTTTACTTTGCCCAGATGCATCAGAGGAATCACTATCTATGGCAGCTAGAGCCTTCCAAAATGTATCTCTTAAATAGTAAGACTTGAAAGTCAAAATGGCTCACTGACCCAATGGCTGCAAAGTAGATGTTGCATCAGCGGGCCTGAAAACAACGTGTATCTCACCGTCCATTTCCATCACAGCTCTTGGGTGAGCAGGTGTATCATCAACGAACAGTCACATTTTGAAAAGAATCCCTTCTTCTCAGCAGTGGGTCTCAACAGTGGGCTTAAAATATTCAGTAAGCCAGGATGTAAACAGACGTGTAGTCAGGCAGTCTCTGTCGTTCCACTGATAGAGCCCGGACGGAGTAGAGGAGCACCATTCTGAAGGGCCCTGGGATTTCTGGAATGGCCAACGAGCACCGGCTTCACCTTGAAGTCACCAGCTGCATTAGCCCCTAAGGAGAGAGTGAGCCGGTCCTTTGAAGCTTTGAAGCCAGGCGTTGACTTCTCTTCACCAGCTCTGAAAGTTCTAGATGGCATCTTCTCCCAACAGAACACTGCGTGGTCTACCTTGAAGTCTATTGCTTAGGGGAGCCACCTTCATGAACTCTCTTGGCTCGACCTTCTGGGGAACCTGCTGTAGCTTCTGCATCAGCACCTGTTGCCTGACCTTGCACTTTGACGTTGTGGAGACGGCTTCTTCCCTCAAACCTCCTGAACCAACCCCTGCTAGCTTCAGGCTTTTCTTCTGCAGCTTCCTCACCTCTCTCAGCCTTCGTGGCATTGAAGAGAGTTAGAGCCTTGCTCTGGATTGGGCTTTGGCCTCAGGGAATGGTGGGGCTGGTGTGACCTTCCATCCGGACCACCCAAACTTTCTCCCCATCGGCAATAAGGCTGTTTCTCTCATCCTTCCTGTGTCCACTGGAGAAGCACTTTCCATTTCCTTCCAGAACTTCTCCTTGGCGTTCACAACCTGGCCAACTTTAGCCCAAGTTTTGGCCCATTTCAGCTTTCAACATGTTCTCCTTACAGAGCTCAATCATGTCTAACTTTGGATTTACAACGAGAGACATTCAACTCTTCCTTCCCCTTGAACACGTAACAGGCCGTTGTAGGGTGTTCAACTGGCCTAATTTCAATATTGCTGTGTCTCGGGGAAGAGGGAGGCCTGAGGAGCAGGAGAGACAGGGGAGTGGCCAGTTGGAACAGTCAGAACACACACAACATTTATCAGTGAAGTTCACTGTCCTATACGCACACGGCTTGTGATGCCCCAAACGCAATGACAACAATAACATCAAAGATCGCCGATCACAAAGCAAATCACTGTAACATCTATCATTGTAGTGAAAGAGTTGGAAATATTGAGAGAATTACCAAAACGTGACTCTGAGACACGAAGTGAGTAAATGCTGTTGGAACAAAATGGCGCTGACGGGCTTTCTCAACACAGGGCTTGCACAAACCTTCCATTTGGAGAAACCTCCCCCATCTGTGAAGCCGCCACGTGTGCTCCTGGACGCTGACGTGTTCCGTGAACCTCACACAAGGCAACGGTGCGTGGTATTCCTACACTTACATGGGCGCCGAAGAACCCATTCTGGGCCAAAAAGCAAGAGTACCATGGAACCCACTTTGGGAAGAGCTGTGGCTGTAGGAAGGCAGGTTTTGAGGGCAGGCCAACCCAGGCAGACTCGGGGGCCAGTTTTGTGCTCAGCACCTCCGAAGGCACCACGGGCACACCCCTGCCTCTCACCCTCACCACACCCCTGCCTCCCACCCTCACCACACCCTGTAAGGTGGAGGGAGGCTGCATCTACACGGCTCTGTCCGGGGGAGCAGTTTCACATGACGGCCTTCTGGTCTGGAAACATCTGTCTGCCCAGCTGGGCCTCACTGTCTTCACCGACTGTCTAGAATGAAAACTGTATTCCCCCAAAACAGAACTCACAACACATCCGTCCCCAGGGTTGTAAATGGCTGAAAGCCTGTGGCTATTCTCCAGGGCGCCAAAGGTTCAACTGGCTTGCCTGAGCTGACAAAATCACAGAGTTAGGAACCACACGCGAGCCCTCCTGCCAACCGGAAGTGTGAACCGCCTTCCTTGAAGGCGATGGTGAGGTCTAGCTGAGGGCCGCCACGGAGGCCTCTCTAGGCCTGGTAACTTGCTAATTCTGCAGTGAATGGAGGGTCCTGCTTTGCAGTGACGCTGGGGAGGACAGCTGCTAGGGATTCCTGATCTGGAGAGGGTGTGGGTGAGGGGGAGCCCCCTTCCTAGGGGCCCCTGCTCAGGGGAAGCACAGCTGTCTGTGGGCATAGTGCTCCTGCCTGGCTCCACCAGCTCAAAGGCAGGCTCTCCCTGATCGGCAAGGGAACCAGCTCATTGCCCTTTGATCTGGCTCCCCGGGGGCTGACGGAGGGAGGCTCTTCACCCAAGGATGATCCCTTAATGGGCTCAATCCCCCAGGCTGGACAGAGCCCGAATCTGAACCTGGGTTTCCCGACAACTCCCACCCCCTCACCGCCAGCGCAAGTCCGTAAAAGACCGATTACCTCCAACCTTAAAAAAACACACACACAAGGGGCGCCTGGGTGGCTCAGTCGGTTGTGCGTCCGACTTCAGCTCAGGTCATGATCTCACGGTTCGTGAGTTCGAGCCCCATGTGGGGCTCTGTGCTGACAGCTCGGAGTCCACTTCCTCCGAAGTGTCCCCCCCACCTCTCTGCCCCTTCCCTCCCCCCCCAAAATAAATAAAAACAATAAATTTTTTTTTTTTTTACTAAAACATAAATGCCACGTGGTATCCAGGACTGGATCCCAGAACAGAAAAATGACATTAGTGGAAAAACTGGTGACAGCTGAATAAAGTTTAGTTAATAGTAACGTATGACATTAATCTCTTACTTTTGACAAACGCACCCAGTTATGCAGGGATGTTAACAGCAAGGGGAAGTCAGCACAGTGTTTGTAAGAACTCTCCGTACTGGCTTTGTAATATTTCTGTAAACCTAAAATTATTGCCAATTAGGGGCGCCTGGGGGGCTCAGTCAGTTAAGCATCTGACTGTGGCTCAGGTCATGATCTCACGGTTCGTGGGTTCGAGCCCTGCGTCGGGCTCTGTGCTGATGGCTCGGAGCCCGGAGCCTGCTTTGGATTCTGTGTCTCCCTCTCTCTCTAACCCTCCCCTGCTCACGCTCTGTCTCTCTCTACCAACATTAAACATGAAGAAATTTTTTTAATTATTCCAAAACAAAAAATACATCTATTAAATAAAGTAAAAATACGTTAACCATTCAGTTCCTCAGCTACACTGGACACAGTGTATCCGTTAGCCACGTGCCTAGTGTTGCTACAGTACACAGCGTAGATACACACATTTCCATTATCACAGAAACTTCTTGTGGACGACACTGCTCTATGGCATCATTCATTCTGCCCAGGGACTCATCCGTGAAACTCCCAGAACCTCATTTTTCACCCGGTATTTTCCTTCCGTCTCACTGTGACAATCTCTCTCTCCATAAATCACTGCCTCCACACAGGGTATGAAACCAGCCCAAGGATCGTTTTTAATATTTGCAGCAGTTACTGAATAGAGCCTTTGGTGTTTCTGTTTGGGTTTAAACTTTACTACCGACGCGGACCTCGCCCAGAAAGCCTGGCACGAAAGGTCTCCAGGAAACCTACGGAATGAACACATCTCCCAAGTCTGGTGGTCGTAAAGGAGGCAGTGAAGGAAAAGCCCCCAGCTCAGTGCCGACCCTACGTGACACCCCACATTCAAAGAGTGGAATCCCATTTTTGGGGGTGCACTGGGCCTTGCTCCCCCCGCCCCCCCCGGTGGGTAACCCGGCTGGCTGTGCTAATGGCATCTGACGAACCTGCCCGTCCCTGCCAACCGAGAGCAATTCTGATTAAGCTGAATACTGCCTGGCTGCTTCAAGGAGGCGGTGTCTTGGGCAGAGCGTCTGACTCTCGATTCCAGCTCAGGTCATGATTTCACGGTTCTGGAGTTTGAGCCCCGCGTGGGGCTCTGCGGTGACCATGCTTGGGGAATTCTCTCTCTCCCTTGCTCCCTGCCCCCTCTCCCACTCGTGCTCACTCTCTCAAAAAATCAATCAACTTAAAGAAAAAGAGGCAATGTCTCATGAAGACAACTCTGCCGCATTTCACTGTCACCCTCACCTCCAACCACCGCACTCAGAATGAAGTTCTGACCCCTTCCTCTGGCTTGCTGGTGGGGGGAGGCAGGCTCCGCCCCTGCTGACTGCTCTTCCCCTCATCACCTACCACTCCCCCACCCCCTGCATTGCCCACCCTCCAGCCATACTGGCCTGCTCTGTGTGCTCAAGCACGCCAAGGTCACTCCTGCCTCAGGACCTTTGCACCTGCCGTTCCCTGACCCGGAACATATCACCGTGACCCCACACACATACCATGTTCTCCTCACTGGGGCCGTCCCTGACTCTCCAGTCCCACGCTGCCCCGCGGCCCTCACTTTAACCCCTTCCAAGAGACCATGCAAGAACAATCTGACACATTTCACATTTGGGCTTATTTGCCCAAATTCCCCACTGGAATGCGGGTCCTTGGGAGCAGGGACCACAGAGGTGTGGCTTATCTCTGGCGCAGTCCCCAGCACCGAGAACAGCATCCGGCATATTCTTCGAAGGAAAGGTTTGAAAGTCTATCACGGCTGCGTTCTCCAAAGCACGAACACAACAAGAGGACCTTGAGTGGTGGCCAGGAGAGGAGTCAACAACCCCAGGAGCGTGGGGGTGGGGACGGTTAAGCTTTGAAGCAACCTCGTGTCCTCGCCAGGTCCGTTTCTCTCCCACAATGAAATTCAACCTCCTGAAAGCTGACTGTTCTAAAACCGAACGAGAGAATGCCCGGGGAAAAAAAAAAAAAAACCCCTAGTGCTCCCCGTAGAAAGAAATGTCAATGTAGCTGCTCTTGTATTCTTTTGATCAGAGGTTTCCTGCGAAAGCTAGAAAAGGGGTCAAAACCTCACAGATGCTCCTGGAGCCTCCCTGGTAGGATCCTTCCCGTCCCCCAGAGGGACGATGCAGACTTGACCGGCGTTCACGCCCCGGGGAGGGGGAGAGAATCAAGAGTCATAATCCACGGAGGGCTGGACGGGACCCGAGCTACAACCTTCCTCCTCAAGGCCCTCGTGTGTAAATGGGCAGAAGCAGGCCTGGCACGGAGACGCGACGTGCCCGAGGCCCCAGTCTGACAAGCTGTGATTTCTAAATCTAAGATGCCGTGACGACCAGGGAAGGAAACAAAGGGGCCTCTAAGTGAACGAGCAGACGCCCCTTCTGGCTTCCACGGTATTTGCAAAAGGTGGGTCTCAGAGCCCATGAGCCACGGTTCTGCAGATTTCGCCGCGGCTTCTCACGTCGATGGGCCACGGTATGTTGAGCGACCCTCCAACAGTGCACGACCCGTGTTCTGAGTCACCCCAGGACAGAGCCCCTCAACTCTGGTCCTACTGACAGGTGGGGCCTTATAGCTCTTTGGGGGGTGGCTGTGCTGGGCAATGCAGAGGTCTAGCAGCATCCTTAGCCTCTGTGCGCTGAATGGCCACCCTGAAAATTGTCTCCAGATGTTGCCAAATGCCCACCGGTAGGCAAAATCACCCCCAGAGTTCAGAACCACCCTGCTGGGGGCAGAGCAGCTTAAAAAGTCCGTGCAGGTGTTGTAGACAGACAAAAGAACAGAAGCATGGAACCAAACAGGGTCTTCACTCCAGGCCCCCGAGCCTTCGGAATACCGACGCACCTGCTGAGTCGCCAAAGGGCAATAGGGTGGGCAGAATTTCCACCTGCATTCGCCCACAAATGCAGAGAAGTCGACAGACCTCGCATCCTGGGGCCTTGGGAACAAATGTCTCTGGTCCCCGGCAGGTGGGGGCAGAGGAGGGCGAGTCGGTGTCCACATGCTGGGTCTAAACGCTTTGGCAGTTCTCGTCATTGGGTCTGACCCTCTCCTTCCGTCTCCCCCTCCCTTCTCAGCTCCAGAGTCCCAGCACCCAGCTCTGCGCTCGGGGTTGTGCTGATCAGGGGAAGGCAGGAACCTGTCACCTGAGCAGGGCCCTGAGCCAGCTCCTGCCAGCCCCTCTCCTGGGAGACGGTCCCCGAACCACACAGAGGGGACAGAAGGATGCTAGGGACCGTGCAAGGGAGAACAGGCCCCGGTGAGGTGGGCCCACAGACTCAAAAGGCAAGTCCCCCAACCCGCCCCATCAGCATGCACTGCAGGCCGCAGTGGCCGCAGATCAACTGCTCTGCCAGGAAAGACAGCTGGGTTTCCTTTCTAGCGTCTTGGTTGGCCAGGATCAGGGGCCACACCTCACTTTCTGCACGCTGGCATTTCTACTGTTATAAAGAACAAGAACAAAACCACGAGAACAACAACGGAGAAGGCAGCGTGCCCGAAAAGCCTGTCGTCTACAACAGGTCGCAAGGCTGAATGAGAGCCCGGTTCTGGAGACCGGCTCTCATCAGGGAGCCCTCAGCCCAGCCCTAGAAAAGCAGGAGTAAATGCCCCATCGCCCTCCTTCCCGAGAGGGCTCCTTTCCGGGGCTCCCGGGCGGCCCAGTCGGTCAAGTGTCCGACTCTCGAGTTTGGCTCAGGTCATGGTCTCACGGTTCGTGGGTTCGAGCCCCACATCAGGTTCTGTCCTGACAGTGCAGAGCCTGCTTGGGATTCTCTCTGCCACTCCCCTCCTCCCGCTGTCTCTGTCTCTCTCAAAATAAATACATAAACCTAAACAGAAAGGGTTCCTTTCTGTTTGAATCCTTTTTTTTTTTTTTTTTAACGTAGGTAAAAGATGTACGTAAAAACATTTCAAAAGCCCGGAACATCCCATGCCTCGGCTGACTGTCCAGAGCTTCCTGTGTAGTCCATTTTCATTTCCCTAAATAACGTACTTTGATCGTGTTCTGACTTCTTAGTACACCAGCGATCAAGCCCAAAGACCCTCCACTATGAAAGGCAGGCTGTGTTCAGCCCACTCTCTGCACCCAAGACCCTTCCTCTGTTCCAAGGTTTAAGGGTCTTCTTTCTACTTACTACGCCTGTCTGCACACACGCATTCATTCATTCACGCAGCCACTCACTCATTCATTATTTCAGCTCTTCCGTGGGTCACCTGTGATGTGTCAGGGAAGCTGCTCAGACCTCTGATCTGGGGCCACCGTGAAGGCCCTCACTACCCTGCACATAAGCTGCTGTTCCTCCCCCAGCCCCCTCCCCACCCTTCCCCTCCATCCAGCTACACACCATGTTTTTTCAAAGCTGCCAACGTGAAATTCCAGGCTGCCACCACAACCACACCTTCTGGACTTTGGCCTCCGGGTCGATGCTTAAGGTTGGAAAACCATCAAATGAGGTTCACACCCCCTGTGGCTGTGGAGACATTCCTTGCAGCCAGGCCGTGTCTGGGGACTGAGGATCCCACAGAAGAAAAGGGGAGACGAGGTCCCCACCCTCGGGGAGTGTCCTGCCGGGACCGCCAGGGAGAGCCCATCCTCCTAGCCCTCCAGACCGCTCCCTGGGATCGGCCAGTAAGATCCCCCGCCAGGCTCCAGACCCCAGAACCCACAGTCTTGGCCTTTCCGATGAAGGCGGGTGTGTGGCCCCTCCCGGCTGCCCCAAAGTAGTGGGTGGACTGTACCTGTCGGAGGCAGAGAGCTCCTGTGAGGGCCAGGGCTGGCTGGAATCCCAGAAGAACTGCTGGGGCGTTCCCAGGTGGTCTCTGGTCAAAGAAAGAAACACAGTCACTTTGAGATTGTCATAGGGCAGAACCCCAGAGGGTCGCAGAGCAGAGCTAGAAGGCAGAGCTGGAAAAAATCGGGACCTGGCCGGGCCACCGTCCTGCCCAAGCCTGGGAGGCGGGAGCTGGCTTTCTGCTCCCACGTCATCCCCTCCCCACCTGCCACAATGACCGAGCCTCTCTGCTGGGGACCCTCCTCCACGCAGCTGCGAACAGGAGGCAGCCTTCCGGCTGGGATCCTTGGAACCGTCCCTCGCTGGCCCCCTACCCAGCCCCCACTGATCCCCCAAGGCTGCCGACCCATGTACCTCCATTTCGGTCTCGTGCCCTGGAACCCAGACGCTAACTGGGTGTTTCTCCCAAATGCCCACTATCACCTGAAACCCCAAAGCCAGACGAAGGAGCCCTGGCCTGGGGTCTGTACAGAGACACGGGTCCCCTGTCAAGTGAGGCTGACTTCCCAAGTCCTTCCCGGCTCTCCAGGCCTACGTCTTGTCTGAATTCCAACCACCACATTGGCCTGGCCCCTGCCCCCTGCCCCTTCTCCGGATGCCCAGCCAGGAACAGAGCTGACGCTGCAGCCATGTGATGGCCCCCTGAACTCAACATGAGCCACGTTGCCACTGTAAGCAGAGACTTCTCCTAAAGTTACCTAGTGACAAAAAGAATGCCTTCTCACTCTGTACAATATGATGACATAGAAAAAAGCAAAGAAAAGAGTAGACACCCATAATCCCACAGCTCTAAGTCAACATTTTGGTATCTCTGGAGATTTCTTTTCTTTTCTTTTTTTTTTTTTAAGTTTATTTATTTTTGAGACCGAGAGAGACAGAGCATGAACGGGGGAGGGGCAGAGAGAGAGGGAGACACAGAATCTGAAACAGGCTCCAGGCTCTGAGCGGTCAGCACAGAGCCCGACGCGGGGCTCGAACTCACAGACCGCGAGATCGTGACCTGAGCTGAAGTCGGACGCTTAACCGACTGAGCCACCCAGGCGCCCCTGGAGATTTATTTTCAAGGCATATACACATCTTTAAAAAGAAACAAGGGGCACCAGGGTGGCTCAGTTGGTTAAGTGTCCAACTTCACCTCAGGTTATGACCTCATGGTTTGTGAGTTCGAGCCCTGCGTCGGGCTCTGTGCTGACCACTCGGAGCCTGGAGCCTGCTTTGGATTCTGTGTCTCCCTCCCTCTCTGCCCCTCCCCTGCAAGCGCTCTGTCTCTCTCAAAAATAAATAAACATTAAAAAACTATTAAAGAATAAAAAATAAAAATGAAACAAACATCATACTGTACTTTCTTGCCACGTATCGACTTCTGGATCTTTCCCAACGTATTAAAGCAGCTGGGAAGTACAGTGGTTAGCATCTATGAACACTGGTGATTCTGGGGCCAGATGGCCCGGCTTTGAATCCCGGCTCTGCCTCTTCCCACCACCAGTGGAAGCTTGGCCAAGCTAACGGGTCTTCCAAGAGTCTCCTCTGCAAAATGAGATCAAAATGGGATCCACCCGAGGCAATCATTGTATTCGTGCCAAATGCCCACGTTGAGTTATTTTTAGCCAGTGGAATATACGGACATGACATTATTTAATGAAAATTTCTATTACTAAGAACTCAATGGGCTCCAATGCCAAAAGCAAAATTAAGCACAGCTTTCCATTGGCTTCTCTCAATTAGGATTCGAGAGAACTGGGTTTCTGCCTGGGCTCTGCTGCTTATCTGCTGTCCAGCCCTGGCCAAGTCAGTCTGCCTCTCTGGTCCTCGGCTTCTCCACCCAAAATAAAAGGGTTGAGCTAACTGGTCGTTCAGGCCCCCAAACTCCCGACTCCAGCTCCAAATCAGGGGTCTTAAAACTTTAAACCCATTGTTTGGGTTTAAGGAGTTTATGGCTCCAGGAGTCAGTCGGGTGGGAATATGGTCCCTTCATGTCTTAAGGGAGAGAATACAGAGGGGAGGTTGAGGGAGAGGAGGAGCAGGGAAACAGCCAGCAGGAACAAGGAGGGACGGGCAGACCAGGCTCAGTGTGTTCCCCGTGGGAGGAGGGGTGGGCAGGCTCAGCCCAGAACCTGTCTCTGGCTGCAGGTCACGAACAGGGACAATCCTTTGCTGGCTCCTCTCCCACAGGGCACAAAGAATAACGTCCAAACCCTGTAGCCCCCCGCAGAAGGGCACCCCTGTCTGTCTGTCCAGATTGAATTCTCACTTCACCCCAGCCCATTTGCTGGTCTCGCAACATGCCTTTTTGCTATCACGGTTCCCTCCCCCGGATGCCAGAATCTCATGCACTAGTCAAGTCTCAACGAAAATGCCGCTTCCACCAGGCAGCCTTCCCAGACTGCATCTCTGCTCTGGTGTCAAATGCCCAAACTCTCTAGAGCAAATGCTGCCCCAGCTGCAGAGGCTCAGAGTGGAGTCCCTCTTGGGGCACAAGGCTGTATCTGGGATCGGGGGCAGGGAGTGTTGCCCACACAATGGCTGGCCCATGTTGGGGGGTAAAAAGCCCACCAATTCCCTTGCCTCGAGGCAGACAATTCCACCCAGCTCAGAGCTCTCAGGGGCTGGCAGGGGCCCTTTCTGTGACTTTACTACATTACTGCTTCCTTCCCTTCCCCGGGGGGGTCCTCCCAAGAGTATTCCCCTGCCCCCGAGCCTCCTGCACTTAAGTCTGTCTCAGGTTCATCGCAGAACCAGGCCTGAGAATCCCCGACAGCCACATACCCCCGCCCCCCCACATACCTTCCATCTAGCTCCTCTGAGGGAATCAGCACTCTGTCCCACCTCTCAGACAGCACAGACCTTGACCCCTGTCTTACCTCCCTGAGAGCCGGGTCTATGTGCCCGGACAGATGGGCAAACGGAAGGACGGACACCGTGACGGCACAACGTAGGTTCCCATGTGATGTGCCCTTCCAGTCTCTAGGGATAGACAGCCCTGTTCTTTCTACATGTGGGAAAGGTCCCCAGGGAACTGTCCACTCTGCACCGTGGCCTTTACCCCTTTGGTGGCTGATGCCATGGACCTGATTTCAGAGAAGGCCCTGCAGCCACAACGGGGCTCATGAAAGTCAGCTGGGAGCAGGGCGGCAAGGTCACTGGGCCGCCTCTATAAGATCACCAGGCCGCCTCCACGTGGGGCCTATGACGGAGGGCCAGCTCCTCTTAAAGCTGAAGCTGGTCACGCTCAAGATGAAACTCAGATTCTAGCTGGACGAGAGCTGAGCACACATGCACGGAGAAAAGAACACAGTGGCAAATGACTCCTGGCGGCAAATGGAGGAACCCCGGAGGGCGGCAGGGGGAGGCGACTCGTGGCACGGGAATGGTGGCGGGGGGGTGTCGGGCCAGACTCGCAACCTTCCCACTGAGGCCACTGAATCTGCGGGATTCGGGACCCCTCAAGGATTGAAACTTACTGAAAAGTAAATACATGAAAACGTGAGCTGGTGGCCTTGGGGGGAGGGAGGAAAGAGAGGGAAAGAGAGAGGACACGGCAACAGACACGAGGACTTGACTCGCCCCTCCGTCCTCTTACATTCATCCACCCGTGTGCTGGGACCCGAGAGACACCACGAAGCTCGGGGGAGACAGAGCAGCCTGACTTGAAGGCACTTTTAGCAGAGAAGCCTCTGTTTCTTGTCCCTCCTCCCCCCAGCCTGGGGCTCTCCAGGCAAGGGGGCGACAAGCGGCAGAGACCCTCGGGCAACAAGAGAAAATGCACCGAGAGCAAAGAGCAGGGTACAGCTGCCCCTGTGGGTCCCCTTCGCCTCCCCACTGGGAATCCTAAGGACGGAGCAGAGAAGCCAGCGTGGCATCATGTGCTTGGAGGGTCTGCAGGAGGCCCCGAGATCGCAGGCAGGTGCAGGCTTGCAGTCTGAGCCCCACTCGCCAGAAGGCTCGCTGGCTGGGTCACATACAGGCCCCCCAGAGGCTGGAGTCCCTCGTTCCCATGTGAACCACATCTGTCCGGCCAAACGCCATCAGGGCACCATAACTTCTAGAGGATGCTTTCTAAAGGATGCTCGCCTTGGCTGGCTCTGACTTAGCCCAAAACCCAAAGCCACTGCAAGTCTGAGGCGGGTAGGTGGCCAGGCCGGGCCTGGCAGACGTCTGGAGAGAGCCACGGGGACTGTGGCTGAGTGACCTCACCAGCAGCAGGAAACATCACCCCAGATGACCATACCGCCCACAGGGAGGAAGCCATTTCTAGATCTTTTCCAATAAGATTCCTTAGTCTATTTACAGCACACCGAGCTCGTCGACCAAGTCAAAGCAAAACTGAAGCGGGAGTTGGGGGCCCGAGTCACCCTGGATTAAGGCTCTTCTACATTCTCTGGGGACCTATCCCTGGGGCTTTAGGTGGTTCCAGAAACAGCCAGACTCCTCCTGCTACCAGAATCGTCATCACGCAGCCCCCAGAGGCTCTAGGGAACATGGGGAGGTCAGCCTGGAGAAGCGAGACGTGTTCTTGGAGAGACTGTCCATCCAACACAATTCACAAGAAACACGCTTTTCCTAACGGCGGCCCTCACTCAATGCGGACCTCCTCCACGAAAGCCAGGAAAAGCCACACACACAGATCGACTGACTGTGGATCAAACCGGCCCAGGGAAGTCGCTCTCTAAGCCATCAATGCTACGAGCTAGAGGCTTTAATTTCCCTGTCAGTGGATGACAGTTGCTGCCGTGTAGAATAAAACTTTCAGAGAAAAGTCTAGTTCAAAGGAGGACAGAGACGTAAATCTGGGTTTCAAAGCACAGATGGCCCCTCCTTACAAGAATAACCCTAATGCTAATAATAAAACAGGAAGCGAGGCACGACTTATTGACTTTAAACAGTCACTTCTGGACTTCATTGCCCTTGTTAAGACTGCATCCTGCTTGCATTAGAAATACCGGCTTCCGGTGGGAAAGCCACAAGGACCCCCTGGATCGAGGCCACTGGTCCTGGTGATTTGCCTTTTGGGGAAGGTGTGAGCCCTACCCTCCCTGTCCCGCTTGGTCCCACCCTTACACTCCAACCCCTACTCCCTGTCCAGCCCCAGTGGACACCTGTTCCCCATCGGTCCACTTGCTTGGCTATGGTGGTGGCTCTCTGCTGCCCCCAGTGGCTACCAGGTGAAATAACCACAGGTACCAGCTCAGAGGGAATTGGGTCCTTTGGGGTCCCGGCTGGCCTCTGCCATCAGGCCACCCCCACAAAGGCAAGCTGCAGCAAGTCACAGAACCCAGGTCAGCGTCCAGAGGGTCCCGCTCACCTCTCTCCCTCCTCAGGGACTCAGCAGCAGACGCTCTGGTTCCCTCCCACGCACCCGTGTTTCCGTGGTCCTTGGCTTTGTAATCACCCCAGTGACGGGCCTCTGGCCAATGAGGGCATTCCCAACCCCTTCTTAAAATTAAATAAAATCTGACTTCCAACCACACACTCTCTGCAGGAAATGAACTACCAACTCTGCGCATCCACTCGTGCATCTCCTTCCACTGTCCCCAAATACCTACGAAATGGGTGCAACCGTTTCCACTTTCTAAGAAACGAAATCCTTCTTTCTAAAGAAACTGAGGCCTCGGTTGAGAACCAGCAGAGCTAGGCCTCGGTCTGCCAGCAAGGACCACCAAGTGCCCGCTATGCCAACTTCCCTGAGCTCTGTGCAGGGAGCTGCACAAAACAGTCCTGTTTTAGTCTATGCACCACTCTGTTTGAGAATCATTTTTTTTTTAACATTTATTCATTTTTGAGAGACGAGAGAGGCAGAGTGGGAGCAGGGAAGGGGCAGAGAGAGAGGGAGACACAGAATCCGCAGCAGGCTCCAGGCTCCGCGCTGTCAGCACAGAGCCTGATGTGAGGCTCTCAGGTTAGATGGCGGGACATGCTAAGGACAATAAAGCAGGGAAGGGGGATAAAAAAAATTGTATTAGAAAGGGATTTAATTTTAGAAGAATATCCAAGGGGCCCCCGGGTGGCTCAGTCGGTTAAGCGTCGGACTTCGGCTCAGGTCATGATCTCATGGTTCGTGGGTGCGAGCCCCGCGTCGGGCTCTGGGCTGACAGCTCGGAGCCTGGAGCCTGCTTCTGATGCTGTCTCTCATTCTCTCTCTCTCAAAAATAAATAAATAAATATTTATAAGAATAGCCAAGGAAGTTCTCCCCGAGAAATGCACATTTGAGTAAAGTTTGGAAAGTAGTTTAGCAAGTTTCCATTGCTGCATCAGAAACCATCCCAGACTCAGCAGCAGCTGCAATCAATGAGCATTTACGACGTCATACTGTTCTGGAGGGTCAGGAATCCAGAAGGGGCTTAGTGGAGCGGTTCCGGCTCAGGCTCTCCCATGAGGTTACAGTGTGATCTTAGCTGGGGCTGCATCATCCGAAGGCTTGAGCGGGGCTGGATCCGCTCACATGGATGGGCCAAAGGTCCTTGCCCCCAAAGCGTGAGATCCGAGAGAGCAGGGAGAAACCATGATGTCTTTTATCACCTAGCCGTAGAAGTGACTCTCCATCACAACGACCAGATTCTACTGCTTGCAATGCTGACAGAATGTGGGAGGGACACAGAGCAGCATGAGTGACAGGCACTGGGTATGTCGGGGGCCCTCTTGGAAGCCGGCTAGTGCCAAAGAAAAGTAACAAGCCATGCACGTAGTATGTGAGGGAACAGAACTGCAGGTGGAGGGAACCGAAAGTGAAAAGGTTGAGAGGCAAGCACACATCTGTCACCTTCAAAGAGCTGCAAGGAAGATTATATGGCTGAAAAGTGGGGGTGGAGGCGGAGGGCCGGAGTCAGAGGTCACAGGGCCAGACTCGACCACCCAGGGCACTGGCTCTCAGACTCGGGTCCCGGACCAGCAGCATGAGTATCTCCTGGGAACCGGCTAGAAATGCAAACCCTCGGGCCCCATCACAGACCTGTGGAATCAGCAACACTGGACGTGTGGGGGCAGCCACCGCGGGGCTTGAGGCAGAGAAGTGACATGATCCAATGGTGGCTACTCTGCCAGGCCCTGCCTCCGAGCAGGCTTCCTGGGCTCATGCCCCTCAGCACGTCTGGTGCCCTAGATGTGTCATCTGTGAGTTCTGCCTCTCTGTGTCCACCCTATCAGTCCTCCAGAGACTGAGACAAGCTTGGGCTCTTCCAGAACTCCCTCCAGAAGGAGCAGTGGGAGCTGGGGAGTGTGGTGTAGGTGGCACAGGGTCCATCCAGGTGACGACGGCATGGCCAGAACCACCGCCATCAGCTAGGATGCTGGAGGGATCCGGGGATGTCCCACTCGGGAAGGGTCAAGAAGGGGTGCCCAGGTAATGACCCCTACTCGCAGCTCTAGAACCAGACACTTCCGTGCTGGTTTCAGACCCTGTGGGTGAAAAGGCAGTTCCTGGACGATCTAACGACCCCCAGGAAGGGCCGCTTGACGGAAGAGATCCTGGCATGGGAAGCTTTATCTCGATCCGCCTCCCATGGGGGCTTCCCCAACTACCCTCAACTCCGCTCACACAGCACGGATTCCCAGCGGCAGGGACGATCAGGCGGCCTCTCAGCAAACGGAAACATGCAAAGTCTTTTTGCAAACTGCCATCAGCGGGCACGTCAGCAGAACTGTGTTCTGTGGGATCGATCGCCTATGCCTGGCCGCCAGAGGGAGGGCTCCTGAGCCTGGGCCAGACCCTTACTTTCGGGCAGCGTGGACCACTGGGGCCCCAGAGTCCGCATCTTGAGTTCCAGCCAGAAATGCGTGGCAGGAGTCGAGCCTGAGGAGACCAGGAGCAGACGTGGGGACGTGTTAGCTAACAGCCCCCAATTTGCAGTGTCTATGAGCCGCAGGCAGTGCACGTGTGACCACGATGGCCCCCTGGGCGGCTCCCCTGAGCTCTGAGAGCCCCCGTGCTCTGAGGACAGGGTGATACCAAGCCTCTGCTGTTCAGAAGAAGAAAGGAATGGACGGTCCACCTGCCCTGGTGCTTCAAACGCCGTCCTCAACCCAGAGTTGCTGTTATGCACCTCGGAGGTCAGGCACTGGTGTCCTCCAGACAGATGTTCAAATCCCAAGTCAACCCCTTGGCAATGAATGGCGTGGCACCCGGCCTGCTTCCTCACTGCAAAGCAGGGATAACATTGCAGGAGTCTGGGGGTGCTGGATGAGCAGTCAGTGGGCCACACACAACCTGACACAGAGGAAACCCTCAAAGCCCCGTAACGACAACAACAGTATTAATAAAACAAAACCCTCTCCATTCCTTCCTTCTCTCTGCTTCCCAGCCTCCCACCCCAAAAGCCTCCTCCCTGCTTTCAACCCTGTTCATGCTCTCCCAGAGCACATCTCCCAAAGGGAGAGGAGGGGTAGGGCTCCCTCTCTGATGCCAGGGAGAAGAAGGTTCTAGAATGCCTTCCTTAGCACATCTGAGCTGTAGAGGGTGTCCCTCAGCCAAAGAAACATCACTAGCAGTGGTCTACCACTTTCCAGCAGCTCAAAGGATCCTTTCAGCAAAGCCTGTGATCCAGGCAGGACAGGGACCCTCACACCTGGTTCACAGACCGTACAGAAGCTGGTGATGTCGTCGCAATAAAGCAGCAGTCCCTTTAGCGCCCTGGCCCTTTGACATTAGCCCAAACCAGAGGCTGGCTCCAGCCTACGTAGAGGCCCTAGAAAAGTAGGACCAGCCACGGCCAGAGAAATTCTAGTGGAGACCTGGGGCACCGGTGGGGTGCCTGGAACTCTCTGAGCCTGTCCTTTAAACCCTTTAGGGTCCCTGGTGTATGTCAGCCCCCTTAAAGAGTGCACACCCGGGCAGACACACCAGGAATCCCTGACCTTGAGTCGAGGGATAACCAGGGTTGACTGCAATGCAGGAAAAAAGCAGGTGGTGGCATCTCAGAGATATTATGACCCCCCACTTAATGGTTGAGAAAACAGGAGGTAGGTCCTGAGAAAGAAACCTGATCAGAACCGAAGCCCGGACCCTCGGATTCCGGGACTTACGCACAGGTACCTGCCAGAGCTCCAATCCTGTCTCCCCAAAACCTGGTGACTCATCGGGGTCATTGGGACCACTTGGTAAAAACACAGATTCCCAGACCTGGGACCTGAAAATTCTGCAGTCTCCGTGATTAACCAGATGTGGGGGTGGAGGGGGGGGGCAAGTGGTAGAGTCCATAGTAATCCATCCCGGGAACCAGCCACAGACCAGAAGACACGTACATGAGACAAAACCTGAGGGTCAGGATCAGGCAAGGTTTGAAGCAAGACGCATGGCGGGAATGTAGGGTAATTTAAGGAACTCCCCAAACGCCCATCATCATTACCCGACCTTCTAAAACTACCAGGCTCACGACACCGGTCTCCAGAGAGCCACGGCTTTGACGTGAGGCGCTCTGTCATCTATTCTAGTTCCAGGGGCAGACTCACGAGTTAGAGTAGGACTGTCACAAACCCTTTCGCACGGCTCAGTCTTTAGACTCTTCCTAGAATAGGGGACCGTGAAATGGAGAGGAGAAAGGGTGCAGTGAAGGAAGCCGAGAGGGAAAAGGCACCAAGAGAAGGTGCCAGTGGCTGCTTGATGGGGACAGAGCTGGCAGAGGGCGGAAGGCAGATCAGGGCCACCTGGTTCAGACACGGGGAGAGCCCAGGTGACCTCACGGTCCTGCGTGCTCCTCGTCCACACCATTCAGACCTTCTGAGTACTAGCTACAAACAGGTGCCAAGGCTGGGGAGGGGATCCAGGAGCCCACAGTTTTGTCCTGCTCTCAGGCAGCTGACGGCCTGGATGGGGAGCACGGATGACCTCCTCGTCCCTCAGCTACAGCACCTGCCCTCAAGTCCAGCCCTCCCAATGGATGTATCCTGATGGCAGGGACTGGGTCAAATAAATGTATCCCTGTCTCCCAGGCACCAGGTAGAGTGGGCATTCGGTGTTGGAGGAATGAACGCAGACTCAGCTCAGAGCAAACATGAGAACTCAGTTTGGCTACGTGGCCAAAGGCTGCTTTTCACAAAATGTGTGTGTGTGTGTGTGTGTGTGTGTGTGTGTGTGTGTGTGTCTAGATGAAGACAGACGAATGGATGGAAAGACAAAGAAGGACCAGGCAGAACGGACAGACTTCCCATTCCCTTCACACAGCATGAATTATAAATCCCGCAAGCAGTCCAATCTAAAACGAGCAAAGAATACACAGCAGCGGGGGTGGGGGGGCGGTGTTAAAGAAACATAATGGCAGATTACCAAGCGGAAGAGACGTCCGGTCTCACTCAAAACTGGAGAAACCCAAATAGAGATGACAGCAAGACACTGTTTTCTTACCCACCGGACACGTAATGTCTTTCAAGACTGACAACCCCTCGTTACCAAGGATCTGGAAAAACAGGCTGGGAGTGTCTTGGAAAGGCAGTATGGCAATAGCGATCAAAATCCCAAACACACACGCCCTTTGACCTAACAACAGTTTCGGGGGTGCAGTGATGGCATCAGGACGAAGATATGTTTGGGGGCATGTTTTCTTAGAGGAGGAAAACTCCAGGGACACACTGGGAACGCTCAGGGGACGTGATGCCGTTGTTCCAGGGTATGAAGCGGATGAGGGTGTGCTGGTGTGCGGGGCGTGTCCAAAACACATGGCGAAGTGTACAAAAATGCACAGAAGTGTACAAAAGGTTCTCAGATGCATTTCCGAAAGGGGCCTACGTAGGGGCGCCTGGGTGGCTCAGTCGGTTGAGCGTCCAACTTCGGCTCAGGTCATGATCTCACGGTTCATGGGTTCGAGCCCTGCATCGGGCTCTGTGCTGATGGCTCAGAGCCTAGAGCCTGCTTCGGAGTCTGTGTCTCCCTCTCTCTCTGCCCCTTCTCTGCTTGCATGCACGCTCTCTCTCTCTTTCTCAAAAATAAATAAATAAAATAAAATTTTTAAGGGAGGAAAAAAACAGTCCATGAGAGTGTACTAGAATATATTTGCCTCTTTTGCTGGCGAAGCCCTTTTCAAGTGTGACCTCAAAAGGAAGGAATCGAAAAAGCTAGAGATTCTCCCTGCTCTCCATAAAAATCATAATCAGAACCTTGAAACGTCATTTTACAAAATGGAACCATTTGTTACACATCACCAAGGTCCTTCTCTAAGAAGGGTGCAAACACCAGAGCTCGCTCTTTGTAGACCCACCTGCCTGCTTGGCCACCACTCCCTGGACCAGTGGACACAGCACCGAACGGCTTGGGTGGGATCTTCGACCGTCAGCGGCCAGTTTCTGCTAAAAGGCTGCGGCCAGTTTCTGCTAAAAGGCTGCTAAGGAGAAGAAGCAAGTGTGCAGAGAGAAATACGTAGGAAGGAAAGGGAGCCCAGAGAAACAAGCAGGCATAACACCGCAAGGTCCCAGAGACAGGCCAAACAGCTCAGCACCTGATTTCTGGTCCTTCAGCTGGAGCTTCTACGAGACATCATATATCCTTCTCATCAATGCCCCCTTTTTTCCCCAGAAGCTAGTTTGAACGGGCTTCTATTCTCCTGCCCACAGAAACTGCCCGGTAAACAGCCAAGGCCAGCCCTGAGGCCATCAGATCCACATCTGGAATATTCTTCTGTGGTCATGCTGCACTGGGGCCTCTTAACACGGCCCCAGGAGGACCTCCACAGCCTGTCCGTGGAGAAATCACACCGCTCAGCCGTTCAGAAGCTTCTCTTCCCACCAAGTGGGATTTTCCACTCATACATCACCTTCCTGATTTGTTTTCTGAGAAAGTCGGCCTTTATGAACCTCAGTCGCTCGGCACCGCTGATCCTTATTTAGAAGACTTTCCAGTAAAAGGTGTGACTTTATGTTTATAAATAATGCTCGAAATCACGGAGTGCTGCTTTTCACAAAGACACAGGAAACTGTCAGAAAGAGCTATGGCTATTTTGGGGAACAGGAATAAGCCATCCTCCCTCCTGAGAGGCGACCGCCAAGGCACTTTCTGAGCCCTGCAGGAAGACCATCCGGCCCCCGAATCACAAAGGACCCCGGCCGCTCCTGTGGGCACACCGAAGTCCTTATCAGGAGCCAACGGGGCAAAACATGTACAGTCAGCAATTCTGGACATCACCACCTCTCTCCAACATCAAGAAAGGCTGTGCGCGATAGACAGGACCACGCAAGCTGGGGAAGAAACAGGCGGCACTTGAGAGTTGATAAAATAAGATTTCCTTGGGAAACAGCACGAGCAGGTTGGAAAAAAACCTCTCTGCCAAGAGGCCTGCCAGCCTCGCCCACTAAGGGAAATTCTAGAATGCTGCAAACAATGGGCAGCCTGCAGGGTGGGCCTAAAGTGCGGTAATGCTTCTCCATCACCTGGAGGGCTGGTAAAGGCACGAGTTTCTGAGTCAGGAGGTCTGGGCTGAGAGACTGCATTTCTGACAAGCCCCCCCGCCCACCTCCAGGTAACGCTGCTGGCCCAGGAACCCGACTTTGAGAACCACAGGCCTAGAGGAGGCCAAGGAGAGGCAGAGTTCTCTCCGCAGAAGTGCTTCCTCCTGGTAAAGGAGATGCGGTACGTCTATATAGTGGAATATTCCTCGGCGATCAAAAAGAAGGAAATCTTGCCATTTGCAACAAGGAGGATGGAGCATATTCTGCTAGGCAAAATTAGTGATAGAAACACAAATATCGTATGATTTCTCTCATATGTGGAACTTAAGAAACAAAACAGAAGAACACAGGGGAAGGGAAAGAAAATAAAGATAAAAACAGGGAGGGGGGCAAACCAGAAGAGACTCTCAAATACAGAGAATAAACTGAGGGTTGTTAGAGGGGAGGTGGGGGGGGGGGGCTGGGCTAAATGGGGGATGGGCGTTAAGGAGGGCATTTGTTGGGATGAGCACTGAGTGTCATATTAAGTGATGAATCACTACATTCTTTTCCTGAAATCGTTACTACGCTGTATGTTAACTAACTTGAATCGAATTTTTAAAAATACCAAAAAAAAAAAAAAACAAAAAACTGCTCCCTCCTGTCTCCAGGTATTAGGGGAAAGTTTTGGGTTTTTTTTTTTTTTTAATATTTATTTACTTTGAGAGAGAAAGGGGGAGAGAGAGAGAGAGAGCACAAGCAGGGGAGGGGCAGAGAGGGAGACAGAATCCCAAATATCACTGGGCTCAATCTTATGAACCGTGAGATCATGACCTGAGCCAAAATCAAGCGTCGGATGTTAACTGACTGACTCACCCAGGCGCCAACCCCCAACCAAAAAAATTTTTAAAGGTACAACCATCAAAGCAACCCACAAATTAGTCCTGACTTGAAAGGACCCACTGTTGACCGGTATTCCCTCCAAGCAGGTGGTGCTGTTAAAAATTGTAGCAAAGAGTCCCTTTGGCCCCAGAGATCCAGGAAAAAAAAAAAAGTGAACCCCCTCCCAGAGGCAGGTGCTGTGAGAGCAAAAAAAGAACCCACCGGCACTACCAATATTCAGGCTGTCGTGGAATCCCCGTGAGGGCCTCATCTCCATGTCTAAAGTCCGCCAGCCAAGAAGACTGCATTTGTACACCTGGTCACTGGAACGCACTCTTTGTAGGGAACAGCTGAGCTGGGGGGTAGGGGGTGGGGAGGGGGGACGTGGGAGGCCAAAGCGCTGGGTGGTCCCTCACCCATTCTGTTCTGGCTCCCAAGGGTCTGCTCCTGCTGCCCGCCGTGCACCCTTCCCGTACTGGCCTCCATATCAACACATATCATTTTTCTTTAATGTTTATTTGTTTTTTATTTTGAGAAGGAGACAGCATGCGAGCAGGGGAGGGGCAGAGAGAGAGGGAGACACAGAATCCGAAGCAGGCTCCAGGCTCTGAGCTGTCAGCACAGAGCCCGACGCGGGGCTCGAACCCACGAACCGTGAGATCGTGACCTGAGCCGAAGTCAGACGCTTCATCGACTGAGCCCCCCAGGCGCCCCAACAGATGTCATTTTTATATACCAGTGGCAGAAAGCAAGTGAGGTCTTTATCTGGGGCCAGGGAAGAAGAGGGGTGAAGAAAAGGAGGCAGGAGTCCCTCTTGACTCTCAGCCCGACATTCTCCTCCCTTGGCGGGAGACAGCACATAGCCCGGCCCCCTTGGGTGCTCCTTACCCCCAGATAAATGAGACCAGGCTCCCGACTGTGCACCCTGACCCCAGAAGAAACCCCAAAGCTTAGCAGTGCCCAAGAGATGACGAGAGACTCCAACGGGAAAATGGCATCTGGGAGAGCAATGTGGAGTCCAGAGGGTGGGCTGGGATCTGAAGACTGGGAAGTAACAGAGAGCGTTGGGGCTCTCAGCTCCTGTCCCCTCCTGCACCTCAGAGGCATAACTTTTATCCTACTTATAAAATTAATACAGGTCCCCGGAGGAAACGCTGGAAAACACGGAAAAATCAAGAGAGAAAACAGAAGTCCTCCCGGATCCGTCGCTGGGAAAGAACCACCACGGACCAGCCCCCAGCCCCCCGCCCCAGCACCTGGAGGCAAAGGTGTGGCATGGGGGCCAGGGGGCCACCCCAACCTGCAGGAATCAGGGACAGAAGGAAGGTGGTGGCACGGCTCAGGGCTATCTGCACGGCCACCAGGGTTCATCCCCTGGGGGAAATTCGGAGCATGAAACCAGCCGGATCCACTCTTGCAAACACAGGGAAATCGAGACTTCAGGATGCCGGGGACGCACGAAGGACTGACCAGAGCAGGAAGGGGCAAAGCTGGGGGCCCGACCCCCAGCCCGGTCCTCTCTGATGCGCTCAAAAACCGTGATGAGAACAATCGAAAGGATCTGGAAATCAGCTGCTTAACGTGTCTCTTTCCGGAAGCTTACATAAAAGCTTTTCTGCACGTCCCTCTCCTGAAAGCACCAGGATTCTGGGACCCAGGCGACTATTTTCAGCCAGAGCCCACGCCCTGCATTCCCCGACAGGCTGTCAGTGCAACAGGAAAGGAGGCCACCTTCCGGCTGCTGGTGCTACTTTACCTGAGGGCCGAGTGTCAGAAACACAGGTGACAGGTCGCACCTCTCCAAGGCCTTCTGGAGGACACGCTGCCACCCGTCTGACTTCACGGTGCCCAAAGAAATCACCGGTGGCCTGCCATGCCGGGGCCTGGGAAGCGTGTTGGTTTTCCGGGGCTTCCCCACAAAACACCACCAACCAGGGGGCTTAAACAACAGACATGTGTTGCATCCCAGTTTTGGGGGCCAAGAGCCAGAGATCCAGGTCTGGCGGGGCTGGTTCCTTTTGAGGGCTGTGAAGGAGAGTCTGTTCCAGCATCTGTCATCTGGGTCTTTGTATCACCTCCCCCTCCCCCTCCCCCGCCATGTATTTGCCACTATGCCCCAAATTCTTCTTTTTGTAAAGACCCCCGTGGATTGGATCGGGCCCACCGTGTTCCAGGACGACCTTATCTTAATTTGAGTATCTGTGAAGATCTTATATCCAAGGTCACGTCCACAGCTCCTGGGGGTTAGGATTTCAACATCTTTTGCAGGGGCGCAGACATCAATCCCTATCAGGAAGCAAGGGGCTGGGGCTGGGGCTGGCTGTGAAGCCTGGGCTAGAAGTCCAGAGGGTCTGGGTCTGTGGCACAGCCCAGAGGGGCAGCAAGGGGACCGACCACAAGGGACCGGGAGACAGCTAAGCCCCAAGTCTAACGCAGACCCCAGGGGGCCTCCGATCAGACCACACGTGCCCGGTCAGGCTGGCTGTAAACATACGAGCTATCAAACTGCTTCTGCTCTGACTTCTCTAACCCAAATGCCCCCAGTCACCCGGAACCCCTACGAGGTCCCCACAATGGCCACGCGAGGGTTAATTTGGGGGGTGGGGGTGAGAGGCAGGACCCCCCCCCCCCCCGGCATATTGTTCCCACAGCTCCTCCCTGTTCCAGACTGCAGGATCATTTCCACTCTCCCCCATTACAGAAGCTGTTTCTTCCGGGGCTGAGGGCATCTTTGGGTGTGCAGAGAAGCATTAAGCACACCTGGTCGGGAGACTCAGTCAACAGCAACGACCGGGGGGCTGCCGTATGCAAGGCCCGGCTTATGGTGTGTGCAAAGGACAAGATCCTTCCAGCGCAGGGTCTCAGTGCCCCTGCGCTCGGCCCAGCACGCCGTTCCCAGGGAGCGGCATGAAGTAAACACATCCTGCATGACTAACTTCTCACCCTGTTCTCCTCCCACGCCTCTTGGATGAGCCCTGCCTACTCTGGAATCCAACTGGGACTGAAGTAACAAAAACGCCGTTACCCCACTCCGAGATCTTCCTCCGATAACAAAGATCTGATCATCGGGAAACCGCGCCAGCTTTATGGACGGAGGCGCGTTCCCAAACTGTGGCGGGTGATGGGCATGCTGGTGTTGCGACTCTTTGGTTCCAGAGAATCTTAGAGCCGGAAGGGATCTTCAGAGAGGTCTATGCAAGCAGGAAAGAAAACCTGAGATCCAACCCACGAGGAAAAGACCCGTTTAACAATCCCCTCTCCACCTGAAGGACGCAGTCCGTCTTTGCAAACATGTAAACATGTAGCACCAACCTCCCCCGTAAGAAGCCATCCAAGTGGATAATTGGAGCTGAGCACAGACAGGCATTAACAAACACTTGTTGCTTGATAATCAATTCTTGCGGCACTCGCCTACTCACTGATCAGAATGCAACCCACAGATCCTTTCCATTTTTTCCAGGGGTTCCCAAGGCTCTGTGGACTCTCACCCTTTAAGCAGCTACCCGGTTTCCACTGTCCAGACTGCCCTTCCAGATGGACCCCAACTTCCTGCTGCAGCCACGGGTTCCCAGAGCCCCAACACACACACACACACACACACACACACACACACACACACACAGAGACAGACTTCACGCCAGCCCCGGAAAGGCAATGCTTCCTGCGCTGATAGTCAGGTGCACGCAAAACCTCCAGGAATAAGGCAGCACCTGAGATGAGCCGGAGGTCCTTGCTGAAATAGATGCTTTGTAACTATATGCCAGTCAGCCATTTCTCCCTGGATTCTCTTTTTTGAGTTATTTTAATTTTTATTTAAAAATTTTTTTTAACGTTTATTCGTTTTTTGATAGAGACAGAGCGTGAGTGGGGGAGGGGTGGAGAGAGAGGGAGACACAGAATCTGAAACAGGCTCCAGGCTCTGAGCTGTCAGCACAGAGCCCGATGCGGGGCTCGAACTCACAGACTGTGAGATCATGACCTGAGCTGAAGTCAGACACTCAACTGACTGAGCCACCCAGGCGCCTGTTTTTTATTTTAGAGAGACAGAGAGCGTTTGACCAGGGGAAAGGGGAAGAGAGAGAGAGAGAGAGAGAGAGAGAGAGAGAGAGAGAGAGAAAGCTTAAGCAGACTCCATAGTCAGCACGAAGTCCAACACAGGACTCGATCCCACAACCCCAGGATCATGCCCTGAGCCAAAATCAAGAGTCGGACGCTCAACTGACCGAGCCACCCAAGTGCCTCACTCCCTGGATTCTTAATTCTCTTACCGGATCGGATCCCCTTTCTTAATCTCCGATTTCCAAGAGCATTTATAAAATAAATATATAAATATATAAATATATATAAATATCAATAAATCCTCCCGACTGGGTGTCCAATGCCAGCTCTCTTACGCATTACTTGGTATAAAACCACGAGGCTCTGTCTCAACGCGGGTCAAAACTCCAACACCCACAGGAACCGGACACACAAAACGCAGGCGTGCGACGAAGGGTAAGAACAATCAGGGGGAGTGAGGCAATCTTCTCAGCTCCTCCCGGCTTATATGCACGCAGGAAGGTGGGTCCAATGCGGCCACACCCCATGATTCTTCAAGAGAAGACAAGTTAACCGCTGTTCATGGAAAACGTCCCAATTTGCCAATGTTGTCAAGTCACTGAACATTTTAAATCGCTACGTACACAGGATAAAGTGCCGACCCCTGGTCTCAAGACAATCCAGCACGTGACCTCCGTCACACCTGCACCTCTTCTGGGCAGTTCAGCAGGATCTGGAGGTGCTGACCCTGCTGTGACCGTCAGGTCTCCTACCGACACAGAGGCACCCTAATGCCGCTGCCCTAGAAATTTAGTCATCGTGGATGAGCATGGTTTTATTTTATTTTTTTTTAATGAGTTCAAGCCAAGCAAACACCATTTCCTATGGGTCCACAACTCACAGCCATATCGTACTCTTATTTTGGCCTTTAATGAATGAATACTGCTCAAGCTAATAACCGATAGAGATCCCGCCACCGGATATGGTTGGGTTACCCTGACAGCGATGGATCAGCCACTCCAGCCCGTCAGATGCCACCAAACTCCGCTCACGGGGTCACGGGGCTCTGCGTGATGTGCGGTGAGGGGTCAGTAACTCTACGCTGGCACTTGCTTCCTGAGCAAAGCTGAGGCAAGTGAGCAAGCCCCCGTCTAAAAACCTCCACAGAAGAGCAATACAAAAGTAGAAACCTTATGGCTTCTTGCCGTATCAAAGGCTTGAACGATTTCACCAGACTCTTAAGTTCCCTTTGAAGACAAGGATCGTGTTCGTTCAGTCCAGATGTCACGATGGGAAAATGAAAATCGTAGAAGCCCCCAAATGCTCTGACTTAACCACAGCTAGAAGCAAAGTCGACACAAGCGTTCACAGGGGTTTTTTTAGTGGCAAAAATGCTGAGATTAAAAAAAAATTTTTTTTTGAACTTTTGACTCGAATGCTCTGAAATTAAAAGATCTGCCACTCATCCTGGTTAGAAGAATCAGGATAAAGACTGGAAGGTATCCACAAGTCCGTTACCTTGACAACACTGAAGAATATAAATGCTAGCCAGGGTGAAGGGTCTTTCGTGACAGGTTTATACTCAATCTGTAACTCGTCAGCGTAAAATTGAGTAATCTGTTCGGAAGCGGCTCGTCTCGGGGATTCCGCCTTAACTACAGTAGCTTACGGTTATACAACCTTTAACCTCGAGACTAGAATATGTGTTCACTTGTTTGAAGAAAACTGTGTTTTTTCCACTGTACCTCTGTAAAAGAAAATTAGATTTAAGTTTACTCTTCAACCTCATGCTATTCGATCTGCTGACTATGCCCTCATCAATCTCACGGTCTGCTTGCAAGTCAAAAATGGGTGGGAACTATTAGAAAGCGCTTAAAAATATAAAGCAGACGTTTTTACTCTTTCCAAAGAACAGATTCTGACTCAATAGGTCTGTGGTGGGACCTGCCTGCATATTGGTATTTTTTTTAATGTTTATTTTTGAGAGAGAGAGAGAGAGAGAGAGAGCGAGCGAGCGGAGGAGGGGCAGAGACAGAGGGAGACACAGAATCCAAAGCAGGCTCCAGGCTCCGAGCTGTCAGCACAGAGCCCGATGCGGGGCTCGAACTCACCAACTGCGAGATCATGACCTGAGCTGAAGTAGGACACTTACTTAGCTGAATGAGCCACGCAGGCAGGCACCCACCTTTTTAAAAATTTCTTTTTAATATTTATGGTAGCAAAAAAATTTTTTTTAACGTTTATTTTTGAGAGAGACATACAGAGTGTAAGCCGGGGAGGGGCAGAGAGAGAGAGAGAGAGAGAGAGAGAGAGAGAGAGACACAGAATCTGAAGCAGGCTCCAGTTGGACGCTTAACCGACTGAACCACCTGGGTGCCCTTTAATGTTTGTGGTATTTTTAAACAAACTCCCTAGGTATTTCTAATGCCCACCAAAGTTTGGGAATCAGGCAGAAGGAACCTCCAACCAAGACATCACATGCCTCTCTTTATTGTGTTAATTTATATACCATAAAATCCTCTCTAAAAGCACGTAATAGAGTAGTTTCTACTATGTTCACAGAATTGTGCAGATATTACCAACTATCTAATTTTGGAACACTTTCATCATCTAACCCTCATACCCATCCGAGGTCTCTAATCCTCCCCTCTCCCTGCCTGGGAAACCACTCATCTACTTTCTGTATTTATGTCACTGCCTATCCTGGGTATTTTGCGTAAATGGAACCATATGGTGTATGATTTTTGTATCGGCTTCTTGCGCTCAACATGATGTTTTCGAGGTTCATCCGTGTTGCCGCAGGTGTCCACAAGTATTTCCTTCCTGTTTATGCCTGAATAAGATCCCATTTTTTTTTTTTTTCAACGTTTATTTTATTTTTGGGACAGAGAGAGACAGAGCATGAACGGGGGAGGGGCAGAGAGAGAGGGAGACACAGAATCGGAAACAGGCTCCAGGCTCTGAGCCATCAGCCCAGAGCCCGACACGGGGCTCGAACTCACGGACTGCGAGATCGTGACCTGGCTGAAGTCGGACGCTTAACCGACTGCGCCACCCAGGCGCCCCAATAAGATCCCATTTTTAAGGATACAGCTCATTTTGTGTATCCATTCATCGTGTGACAGACATTTTGGTTGTTTCCAGCCACGATGAAGAATGCCATCATGAATATTCACATACAGGTTTTTGCATGTATATAAGCAATTCTCTTGGGTATGTATCTAGGAGTGGAATTGCTGGGTCATATCCCACACATTCCTTTTTTTTTCTTTAACGTTTGTTCATTTTTGAGAGAGAGAGAGAGGGTGCAAGCAGGGGAGGGGCGGGACACAGGATCCAAAGTGGGCTCCTCACTGACAGCAGTGAGACCGATGTGGGGCTTGAACTCATGAACCGCGAGACCATGACCTGAGCTGAAGTTCGACACTCCATCGACTGAGCCACCCAGGCGTCCCTCACACATTCCTTCCTGTTTCACTTCCATATCTGGATAATTTGCTGCTAATCGGTGACCCCGCCTAACAGCCAATGAGGATAATTCTTACACTCTGGACCAATCAGCTGCCTTTTCCACATTAACTCAACTTCCTAGAACACAGTAAACAATACAATCCTTTTTGTCTCCTTTGTCTTGGTTTTTTACGGGTCTTCCATATCCTGGCTGTGGGCAGGACTCTAACCCACTCGGCATTTGCCAAAGTTCCAAGATTACCGCCCTTCAAAAAGGCTGAGATTCGAGGAATGTGTTGTGCACTTTAAATGCTACCTTAACGCTACAAATTAAAATGGATTCTCTGCGAGGAAAAACAAAACCCACACAGAAACAGATTAATAATAAGCGCTAAGGTCTAACAGCTTTGCTCAAAGAGTCCATTAGATAAAAATAAGAAAGCCAAAACAAGAAACGTGTATGAATGCACACACACATACACACACACGCGCGCGCACACAGTGAACTCAAATCAACTAAACGTGCCAAGAAAAGGCAACATTCTCATCTCACATTTGTTCAACACAGATGGACAGAAGAAAACAGATAGAGGTTTCTGAGTGTAGAAGTTTCTCTGGGCAACTGTTATTAACAGGGAATTATCAGGGCTGTTCTATCTGGAGAACGAGAAAAACATCCAATTATTTGTAACAAAGAGGAGGTCAAACTGCTTTTGAAAGTGTTCTACTGGAAAACTTACCCACAAACTCACATTAATTCCTGGTGTAATAAAGTTAAATGGGAATCTACTCATTTAAAGAAAAATTAAAACAAGAAATCAAGAGAACGACCGGCCATTTGGCAAATGAATCCAAAAAGCTCAAAACCTGGTGAGGCCCTCCGAGCTTCACTCACAAACATAATAAAACATTTGTACGTATGGATACTTCATCAAAAGAGCAAACACAATTCCTAGCTCCTCTGGGCTTTGGCTGGGGCTCCAAGAAGATAGTTGTGTTTCCCTTAAAAATAAATTTTATTTTGGGGTGCCTGGGTGGCTCAGTCGGTTGAGCGTCCGACTTCGGCTCAGGTCATGATCTCGCAGTCTGTGAGTTCAAGCCCCGCGTCGGGCTCTGTGCTGACAGCTCGGAGCCTGGAGCCTGTTTCGGATTCTGTGTCTCCCTCTCTCTCTGACCCTCCCCCGTTCATGCTCTGTCTCTCTCGGTCTCAAAAATAAACATTATTAAAAAAATTTTTTAAATAAAAATAAATAAATAAAATAAAGTATCACCTCTATCATAAACTTGATCTATATTTCAGTTTCTGAGTGTCCTTCTCAACCATCTTTTCTCATTTGCCCTTCACAATATTGCCTTATTTCTCCTGAATTCTTCCGATCCCTGACAATTATTTCAAAGTCTCCCGCGCCCCTCCTTCCGTGTTTCTCTGCAGGACTCTCTCCTAGAGGTTCGCCCTGGGTGATGATCTCCTGCATTTCACGGCTTCATTCCTCCGTTCACGATGAAATGAAAATTCTGGGCTGCCCTCTGTGGTCGTACAGGTTGGTCACTGCATAATGTTGCCAGGCCAAAGGCGTAAGAAGAGGTGAAATCCATTCTGCTTTCTGCTTGCCAAGCCAGGCACCCACATGGCTCCCCAGATCCTCATCTCCGGCCCAGGTGCCCCCCCATGTCACAGACGCATCCGTCCAAACATAGGCTGGCCAGCTCACCAAGGAACCCTACGTGCAACATGGATTTTTGTCTTCTCCCCTCCAAACCCGTTCCTCCCTCGCGTCCCAGGTGCTCCCTGCACGGCTCCATCACACAAAGCCAAACAACTCAGAGGAGCCTTGAGTCCTTCTTTCCCTCACCTGCTACATCCTGTCGGATGGATTCTACCTCCTCCCTCCCCAGCTATAGCTGTAGGTGTGGAGCTGACCTCATTCCTTCTATTCTCATTTTGTTTGCGTGGGCCCATGCTCACCGCCCCTGCTTCCTCCCCTCTGCTACCCAAGCAGTCTTGCCACGCTGTTCTGATCACGTCAGGCCTCTGCTTTAATGCCTTCTAGAGCTGTCTGTTGCCCTCAGGGCAAAGTCCCAGGTCCTCCCGGTGTCTCGTGGGGTCATCAGTGGGTCAGACTTTTCCCCGCCGTCTCGCCCTTGTGGTGCGGTGACCCCCGCGTGGAATCCCCGAGTCCGGGGTCCCTCCCTCTTCCAAGACCCAGCAAAAGCTGGTGACCCTCTACCCCGGAGCCCCCAGATGTCAACACTAACACTCACAACGCCTGTGGGCATGTGTTATCTAGGACGCCAGTGTTCCAAGGCGGAGACGGTTTCTTGTCCGAATCGGCATCCCCACAGCCCAGCCTGGCCGCCGGCGCTGTGACAATGCCTGTCCCTAAAATTCTCAATGGATTTCAAAATAAAGAGATGAACCAGAGAAAGGTAATACAAATGTAAACTTGGCTGTCAACTTGTTGCACTTATATGTGGTGTAGAAACAGGGACCGAACACCCACCGTGCCCAAGCACCCTCTGCAAAGCCATCGGGGATTAAGGGACACCAGAAGTATCTGGAAGAGAGGGAGATGAACAGGAAGACGAGAAGAAAGGCGTGTGGGGGCCAGAGCAGGGTGCACGGCCCTGGCCCGGGTCACATGGCAGGAGAGGCCCCAGGGCTGGGGCAGAAAGGGGGGAACGCAGCTGGCCCAGCCAGGACGAGACACAAAGTCAAATGCCCCCGGGGAGTCAGGAGGTCAGGAGGAGAGCAAGAGGCTGTTCTGACAGGTGCTTCCCCCACAGAAGGGCGATCAGGTCCAAAAATGTCATCGGAAGCCCAGCAGCCAGAATCAGAAAGATAGCTGGGCTTCTGTTCCCTCTGGCTAAAGAACAAAATCCTTACTATGATGTTCAGGGTCCGCACGATCCCTCCAAACAGGACTATCTCTTTGTCATCAGAAAGGCATTTCCCGGGGCGTCCGACTGTGGCTCAAGTCATGATCTCGCAGTTCGTGGGTTCGAGCCCCGCGTCGGGCTCTGCCCCGACAGCTCAGAGCCCGGAGCCTGCTTCAGAATCTGTGTCTCCCTCTCTCTCTGCCCCTCCCCCGCTCGTGCTCTGTCTCTTTCTGTCTCTCAAAAATGAATATGCATTAAAAATTTTTTTTAATTTTAAAAAAGAAAGAAAGAAAGGCATTTCCCACCCCCCAACCCTTTCCTCGGCCAGGATCACCGCAAGCCTATCAGAGAAAGCAGGCAAGGGGAAGGAGGGCCAATCCTACAGGGCGTAATGGAGAACTTGAAGCCGGGGCCGGTAGCTCAAGGGCCCACCCTCCCCTTATCACACAGCCCGTGAACCCCTGAACGAAGATCGTCTTAAGTGCTTGAGAAAGAAATCACGTTGGTGACGTGGAAAAGCTATTTGACATTCACGTTTCAGGGTCTATAAACAAAGTTTTATTGGAACACAGCTACACTCCGTGGTTTCCGTGTCATCTGTGGCAGCTTTCACGTGACGAGGACAGAGCTGAGGAGCAGTGACGGAGACCACAGGAGCCTCACGAACAAAAACGTGTCACTACCTGGCCCTTTACAGAAGACAGTCTGCCCGCCCTTGGTGTAGAGTCTCTGGGGATCAGTATATCCCCGGACCCGCAAGAAAGCCCTGACCGCCAGGCACAGGTGAAAAGCCTGGGTCTCAGAAAAATAGCCCCCAGACACTGTCAGTTAATGAAAATGGGACTTTAATATCCCCTTAACGAAGACAGGAGAGTTACATTAACAGTAGTAGCATATGCCTGCAGTGGAGCATCACGGAGTCGTGTTGCAACATTAGTTCCAGTAACCAGTACACATACAGAAAGACGCTGTCTGACTAGTTCCCAGAACCTGGACCGTTCTTCCGATTTGTTAAGAAGAATGAGCACGCACGTGTTAGAAGGTAAGAGGATACAAACGTCCGCAACGACGTGCAGGATAAACAGCTTTAGGGAAGGCAACCACAGATTTTTACTTTTTCCTTTTTTTCACACCCAGTGAGTTTCTTAACCAGGAACGTTCTACTCTCTAATTAAAAAAAATAAAATAAAATAAAATAAAAAATAAAAAATAAAATGAAATAAAATAAATAAAAAAAATAAAATAAAATAAAACAAAATAAAATAAAATAAAATAAAATAAATTCAGATTTTACCAAGCCTCTCTTGACCACCCACCCTCACTCAGCCCCTTTGCAATAGAGTGGGCTGATTCAGGACGAGAATCCATCCAAGACCCTGAGGACCTTGGTCGGCATCATGCTGTGCCTAGAACTTCCTCTGAAACTTCAAAGGCCGACCACGGTGCAAGGCCATTCAAGTGTGTGTTTGGAGGAAGCTTAAGATTAGAACGATCAGAAATAGTTCTACTTCCCTTTTCCTAGAAACCCCAGTTACCGCCTCAGCTGGAACAAGCCCCTCAAGCCCGCAGGGGACGAGAACACAAACCAGCGACCCCTAGTGGCAGCTGCTTTCTCTGCTGCTCCCTCTGAAAGGCTGGCTCCCCGTTACCAGGACCCCTCCGAGGGTGGCCTTGCAATCACCGGCCATAGTAACGGTCCCACTGGGTCGGAAGAGGTGACCGTTAAGTCAGGTGGGCGCAGACACGGGAGGTGAAGGACCAAGGCAGGGCCGACACGTGGACGTAGACTGTATTTCACATCCCGCCTTGACACGCACATCTGTGATTCGCCCCACATCGAACCTTCTGTGTTTCCCTCCTCTGGGGAGGTGTGGAGGCCAAGAGACAGAGCCCTCTGGCTGCATTTGCTCTGCCCTGCCCTGCCCAAGACCACCTTGTTCTAGAACCTACTGCTGCTCCTCCTATACACTTTCCCTAGCCTTCTTGCAAGCCCCAATCTATAGCCCGCATGCTGGGGGGTCCTGGAGTCACCGTGAGGCCCAGGAAGTCCACAACAACCGAGTGCAAGGAGGTGTGGTCCTAACTCAGCTCAGAACTGCACATGGGACCCGTGTCCTCTATTAGAAAAAAATAATTCGCAAGTAACCCCAGAATTTCCCAATGAGCATCCCAAGAAACGCGAGCCAGTGGGATACTTTGGGGAAGATGTTGCAGTCAAATTAGGGAAACCCCACACCGGCAACCTCTGTGTGGAAGCTTCCGTCTTATTAGCACAGGCCACACTCCCAGAGGATCCTACAGTAGCTAAACCTGGCTTACTCGGCTTAAACCAGATGTTGACCTGAGAACCTTCCGAGGTCCCGCTTTGGGAACTGGCCCCAGACCATGAGACTGGGTTCGATGGAGATGCTGGGGGTGGCTGTGAGTTTCCAGAGACGACCCCCAACCCTGAAGGGCGGCCCTCCCCATCTGGCACGGACCCCCACCAACCAGCACCATGGGGAAAGCAAGAGTCCCCCACAGCCCCGGAGGCAGGCTTCCGAAGAAACAGTCTGAGCATCGGTCGGTACACGCCAGAGGAGGACAGAAACCCCGAGGGAGGCTGGTGCAAGGTCCCCCCGCCCCCCCAGAGCGGGACTCACCATTGGTGGTCGTGTTGACATAGTAACGCCGACCCTGAGGAGACAAGTAACTCTGCCAGCCAGGCGGAAGGAGGATGATCTGGCTTTCCTCTCCCGGCGGTGGGGGGACCATTCCAGGTTTCTGTGGAAGAGGAGAGAAAAGGTCACACACCGTGGGCACGGGGGGCTGTCGGGGTCAAGCGCTCACAGGGCCTGCACCTGTGCTTACTCTGGGGCCCCATCACTCTGTACACCCCCGGCTGCAGAACCTGAAGCCAGAGCGCCTCGGGACCCCCGAGGACAGCAGCAGACGAGGCCCGGAGGCCGCCTGTGTGAACCTACCAGAAGTAATTAACGCAAGTCTCAGCAGAGCGCGATGCAAAAGCTTCTCAGACAACGCCGAGAACGGATGGAGGGCAAAGGGGGGCTTTTCTGGTCCTGCGTCCAAATCTCTTTGGGGGAGATCTGGAGAGAACCGGGCTCACAGGCCAAAACGCGACTCCCTTTTTTGCTCACGTGTGCTTACGGTGGTTTAACTCTTTTGACCAGGGGGAGCAGTGTTCTTAAAAATAAAGATTGGAGAGGTGTGCCTGGGTGGCTCAGTCAGTTCAGTGTCTGACTTTGGCTCAGGTCATGATCTCGCGGTTCATGAGTTCGAGCCCCACGTCAGGCTCTGTGCTGACAGCTCAGAGCCCGGAACCTACTTCCGATTCTGTGTCTCCCTCTCTCTCTCTGCCCCTCCCCTGCTTACCCTCTCTGTGTCTCTCTCAAAAATAAATAAACGTTTAAAAAAATTTTTTTTAAATAAATAAGAATAAAAATTAGAGAGGGGAGCCTGCGTGGCTCTGTCGGTTAAGCACCCGACTTCGGCTCAGGTCATGATTTCACAGTTTGTGAGTTCGAGGCCCCGCGTCGGGCTCTGTGCTGACAGCTCGGAGCCTGGAGCCTGCTTCGGATTCTGTGTCTCCCTCTGTGTCTGCCCCTCCTGTGCGCATGCTCTGTCTCTCTCTCTCTCTCTCTCTCTCTCTCTCTCTCTCTCTCTCTCAAAAATAAATAAACATTAAAAAAGAAAAACAAAGCAAGCAGTGCAGACACATGGTTCCTTGGCTCTCCTGCTCCTGTATTTTCTTAAGGCTGCAAACTGCGTACAAGTGCCCTGCACGCCCTCAGCAGGGACCCGGTCAATCCTAGATGCTCCCGGGACCCTGAGTAAACACGGCCTCCCCATGGCCAACTTCCGTCTCCACGGCTTTTAACCCACAGTACGTCTTTGATTCAGTATGGACAGGTGTCCCAGCACCGGGTGCCGGACAGCGGCCAGGCAGCTTCCTCCCCAGCAGGGCATGTCCAGAATCCCAACACCTGATCACGTTTACCTGGACCTCCAGACACCTGCTTTGGCTCCTCCCACATCGGCAGGTGGTCAAAACACACACACAGCAAACAGTCTTATGAGAAGTCCAGTGTGCAGGTGCACACGTGTGTGTGGATAAAATATCCCACATACAGGAGATGTGCATCTTGGCTGAGTGGAGCTGGGAGCATTACAGGAATGAGGAGGTTATGAGGCTTCACGTAAGAGAGGAATATTCTAGAACCCAGGGGGTAAGACGGCAGGCTGCTTCTGTGGAGTCAGGTGTCTTAGAGCATCCAAGAAGGGAAGGCCATATTTGGTGCTTCTCCTAGCAGCCCCGGGGAGGAAATGGGCAATTGTTAAAGGGTATTAAGCAAGGGTCAGAGACGGACACGGCCAGAAATAGGGTACAGAGGAGAGAGGGACCCAGAAGCAAAGGGGAAACGGCCCTCCGGCCTGGGGCTCAATCCTGACTCAGCCCCTGAGCAGCCACATGACTTGGGGAAGTGACTCAGCCAACTGCTTTTATCTGTACATCCACAAAACCGAGGGGGAAGACAGGAGCCCTGCTGCGGAAGGTGCCATGGACGTGAACGATAACACACTCAGCACCTAGGAGAGTCCCTGTCACCAAGATGCCTCGTAGCTGAGGGTTCCCGGCAGGAGGGACGCGTTTAAGAGCCCAGTGAGACCCGGTTTCACGCAGCCTCTGCCCCCTGGATGTGAAGTTCAGGGGCCCACAGTCCAGCCTAGCACTCTACCACGTCTGAAACAATGTCACCATTAACTGTCGCTCCTCCCCAGACCTCTGTGTCCAAGACTGTGCAATTCAAAGGGCAAAGACCCACCCGCTGGGGAGGCTAACGTGTTAAGAGGGTGACGAACACAGAGGCCGGGTGGTGAGCAGACCGCTAGCTCCTTGGGCGGGGGGGGGGGCGGTTGAGGGAGTGAAGGGAACTTCTGACCCTCCATGGCCTACCTGTGACACAGCAAACAACGACACCTGTCCCGTGTCCATGGCTACACGGTGCTTTTCGTCTTCAGAATGACTCTAGGGGCCACCTGGGTGGCTCAATAGGTCAAGTGTCTGAGTTTGGCTCAATGTCATGATCTCGCGGGCCGTGAGTTCCAGCCCTGCATCGGATTCACTCCTGTCAGTGCAGAGCCCGCTCTGGATCCTCTGTCTGCCTCTCTCTGCCCCTCCCCTTCCCTTAAAAATAAATAAACGTTTAAAAAAAAAAAAAAAAAGAATGACTCTAGGGTATTTATCTAACTCTGTGGGATCAGACTAAGCCTTGGCTTCCATTACAGGACACTGATGACCACAGAGGTACCCTGACTGCCTTGAGGTCTCACCCATCTAGGAAACGCAGGATTCTCCCTGCCTGGACCCTACAGAGGACACCTGTCGGGGAGGACCTCTGATTCTGAGCCAGGAAGGGCCAGCTTCAGCCTATTTCCAAAATGGGCCAACATAGCAAAGGGTGTCTGTCTCCTATCCCCCTCCAGCACGGCCATGGCTGCCCACTCTGCCTGTCACCTCCCTGTGCTCTGCCCCCACCCACCGGGGCAGCCACAGTCCCGCTCTCCTGAACCACATCGGGAGTCAAAAGACACGGACGCAACTGGGTACGTACCCAGGAGAATTGAAGATGGCACCCAACGCTTACCGTAAATCCGTATTCACAGCAGCACGGTCTACAACAGCCAGAAGGCAGAAACCACCCAAGGGTCCGTCAACGGATGAGCGGGGGTCAACAAAATGGGGTGCCTCCAAACAAAGAAATACCCGCCATCAAAAGGAACGAGGTGCTGATACACGCTCCAGCACGGAGGAACCCGGAAACCAAGCTACGTGCCGTAAGCTAGAGACACAAAAGGCCGCATACTGCCCGCTTCCATTTATATGAAATGCCCAGAATAGAGAAATCTATAGAAACAGGAGGCAGATTAGCAGTTGCCAGGGGCTCGGGAGGGAAGGGGGGAGGATGGGTACAGGGTTTCTTTTTTGGGGTGATGCAAATGTTCTGGAAGCAGACAGAGGTGATGGTCGCACAATGCTATGGGTGTATAAATACCAGCCATGATACACTTTCTTAGGTGTATTTCACAACTTAAAAAAAAAAACCATTGTCAAGCTGTGGAGGAGGGAGAAGTCGGACTGCCCACCTACAGGCCCTGGTCGAAGAGGCCGGAACCACCCACATTACCTCGTCGCTCATGGCCATGGAGGGACGGGCCTCCTGGGAGAGCCGCCCCACAGCCATCCAGACAGATGCAGTGCAAGGAACTACCCAATAATTATGGTCTCTCTCAAGCTGCTTCTTCTAATTCGTTTCCTTCAAGTTAAATCCTTTCCTTCCTTTTGCTAGTCCTGTGGCTTCTCCCCTTCCCTCCCGGCAGCTCCCTTCCCATGGGAATAGGAACCAGCAGAGGAAGTGACACAGGCCCGGGGGTTGGGGCCCTACCTACAATGAACAAGATCGGAGGTGAAAGCGATTTCCTCCAACTCAGAAATTCTTAACCTGAGGCACAGCACGGCTTTGTGGAAATTATAAAATGCTGCCTCCTCCTCCAGATGGGCCATCCCTCTGAGCGCAAGGCTGGATTGCAGCCTCCCTTTTGTCCCTTTGTTCAGTCAACAACCTGCTCAAATGTATATGGAAAACCATCCTCAGAGAATCTGAAGGAAGCTATGGATCTTCTGCTCCCCTCCCCCGCACCATGGAATCGTTTGTGCATATACCCCCTCACTCTATTTCCTATAGAGTATCAAGAGGCTTCTAGATGACTTTAGAGCCCTAATCTAGCCGGTACTCAAGAAACACAGGAGCTCAGATCCCATTTCCGTCCATCGGTAATGACTTTCATCATGCACCGAATGTTTACAGTGCTCCAAGGACTGGGCCAGATGCTTTATGCCCTTATTTCTAGTTTTTACAATTTAAACTTGCCACTAGGTACAAATTGTTTCCCATTTCAAAATGAGGAATCAGAGACTGAGAGAATTAAAAAACCCATCCAACGCCGCACAGCTGATCAAATGGTTAAAGCAAACTTTAAGACACTAGCTTTGTCCTGGAGACTTCTGTCCAGCTACCTGCCTCCAGGCTACCCTCAGCCCATCTCTCCCCAGCTAGCCACGGGCAGCTGTTTGTTCACCTGGACCACCTGACCCCCCAGCTCCCGTCACGGACACAATTCAGACCCGCTTCTCCTGCCCGTCTCACAGTCTCCAAATGAGCATATGCCTTCCCAGGAGACGCGCAGAAATACCATCACCCCCACCCACGCCGTCACGTTCCCGGCTGTAGGATAACTTCCTTGTTTCCTTATTTAAAATAGTGCAACCAAGGAAACCGTCCTCTTAACGATGGCTACTGGTCCTCCTTGGGGGGGAGAAAAAAAGCAAGCAAGCAAAGTTACCCAGAGACTGAAAACAACCCCCCCCTTCACCCCTGCTACAGCAGCGTTTCTCAAAGCATGCTCCTGGGGACACCCAGTCGGTCCCCTGGGATGCGTGTGAAGGCACAGATTCCGGGGCCCTGATCCCACCGCCAAGGCAACCTGGAGCCTTTCCGCATGCATCCTAGGTGAGTCTGATGCTTACTGAGCTCAGAACAGGCTGGTCTGCAGCTTGAGAGAAAGCACTAGAGAGAAAACATCACTTCTGACATCAAGACTTGGAACATAAAATTTTAATAAGTGCAATTTATAAAAAAAAAAAAAAAAAAAAAAAAGACAGTGCTTAGCTGCATGGCTACTTAGTACAAGAAAGGCTTGGTCCCCTAGCCCAAACCCTTCTTCAAATAAGACTATTTTAAGAAAGATTTGATCTGGTCTCTGCAGCAGCCTCCAGGCAGTGCCAGCCCCCACCCTCAGCCCCCCACAGCCTCCGCCCCTCCTCAAGTTCAGCCTGGGACTCAGTCCCCCCCTCAGGAGGCTTCTGGGAGCACCTGACTCTTACCTTCTTGCAGACGTGAGCAAAGCGACGGTAATGGGTGGTTGTCAATTTGCTCTAGCAGCCAGATCAGACAGTTTTAAGGTCCCCCTGTTCTGCGTCTTCTCACACCCCAAGCCCAGAAGCAATAGGAACTCCAGAGAAAGGCATATCCACGGGGCCCCACACCCCCACTCCCCCCACACCCAGATCTATATATAACATCTCCCAAGTTGTCAGCTTAACGAGCCACTTTCTGGCAGACCCGTTGCCATGGCAATGACTGCTAATGAGCCGGGTGCCGTGATTGGCAGTGCTTGAAGGCTCCCCCACAAAGAACTCTCCAGCAAGTTCTCTCTTCCCAGACACACAGCCAGCCGGGACACCCAGGAGCAGCCAGGCCACGGCCGGGTGTGGCTGGGAGTGGCTGGGAGGCACCGGTCCCCAGGAACCACTTTGTCACTAGTGTGTCCTGAGCCGTCCAGGGCCTGGTGGCAAGGTCAACAGGATGTCCACCAATTAGCAGCAATGACAGGGGCTGCAGCCAAGAAGACCAAGCCCCAGCTGGGCCGGGGAATGGAGAGTCCTGTCTGCTGCAGACCTTTCTGCTGGACACCTGTTGAGGATGGAGAGGCTCCTACGCAAAGCTGGGGACAGCTACGGGAGGAAAGGTGCTCTCCCCCCTGCCCTTGGGTCGCGACAAAGCGTGAAGCAGGGCCACCCGCTCCCACAGTTATGCTGCCAGGGTCTGCACCCGCAACAGGGGGCACCTTTGCAATCTTACGGGTAAAAGTAGTCCTCTCTCCAGCTCTGGTGACCTTTGTATGCAGTCTGAGCGCGACTCACAGAAAAGAGCTGGGGAGGAAGAAAGGGGCCCCTACCAGTGGATCAGTGCATTCCGGACAGTGAAATCCTCGAGAGTAGTTTTATTTATAAGCTGATGGGGAGAAGATGGACCCTGGCAGTGTCTTCCCGTCCTTCTGAAAGGAAGGGATTTGGAGACCTGTCCAGGGAGAGGAGGAGAAGGAGGAGGAGACCATACAACAGTGAGAAACAGACTAAGATTCAGAAAGACACGGCCACGTCCATCTTGTCCCTAGCTTTAGTCTCAGCACCGTGCCCAGAACATTGGATGGAGCGATGGAAACTTGGAATCATAGTTGAAACTGGTTCCAAACAGATCGGAGGAGGCCACTGCACCAACCAAGTAGACAGACTGGGGGGTCTAAGCAATGTGTGTGCCCCACCCGTAACAAACCCCAAACCCCAGCTCTTCCCGGATCCCAGTGAAGCGGCTATTCAACCCTGAGTCCAGGGAGGTGGGAGGACACAAGATACTACAGTTTCTTTCGCTGTAGAGAATAAATGGAGGAACAGTATCCAGAAGCCTCAGAACAGGCATAGTCTTCTAATCATGACCTCATATGGTATCCAGACGGAAAATTCCAGGAAAATGTTTAGCAACCTCAATAGAAGGCAGGAAGATATAGCATCCATAATACAAGAGCCAAAACAACAACAACAACAACAACAACACATGGTAGGAAGTGGACAAACTAATGCAAAGCAAGTCGGGTGGAAAAAGGAAACAAAGGCTATAAAAAGGAGACAGGAAATTAACAAAATGGCAGGGAAATTTACGAGGTAGCGACAGAGGAACATCCACATGGATTGCAACAGAATATGGAATTAATCTCGCACAAAAAGGGAAAAAAAAAAGAGTCAGTTATATACAAAGCCAATGTTAAGAATTTTTCCTGGTATGCAAAGGAAATGGGGAAAAATGAAAACAGAGGGACAGAAGAATAAGCCAAGAGGCAGACTTGTAGAGAGCTAGGTGCTCCTGGAGAAAAGAAACCATACACCATGGTTGATAGGAGGGAAAGGAAAAAACAAAAAATCCCTCAGCTAAAAGAAGACATAGATGTGCATCGGGGAAGGACGGTCCTGCGCTGCTGAAGGCGACATGGATTTTACAAGCCTGATGGCGGACGCGTGGAGGACGATGTATTTTCACAACAAAGATCAGGAGAAAGTCTGACAACGCTTAAGTGGGTGAAGGGTGTCCCCAGTAAAGGAGCATAAACAAAGCTGGTTTCGGGTTCTCTGTAACTGCATTTCAGAAGGTACTTCCTTTTAGGGGCACCTGGGTGGCTCTCAGGTGGTTGAGTGTCCAACTCTGGCTGAGGTTGTGATCTCACAGTTCGTGAGTTTGAGCCCCGCGTCGGGCTCTGTGCCGACAGCTCGGAGCCTGGAGCCTGTTTCGATTCTCTCTGCCCCTCCCCTACTCATGCTCTGTCTGTCTCTCTCTCTCAAAAATAAACATTAAAAATTTTTTTTTTAAAAAGTGAAAAAGAAAAGATCTAGGAGTGGGACAAAATAAAGCGAGGGCACCTAGAGAAACGAAATCAAACCTCTCTTCCCACCCCAACAAGAGAACATCCTGCTTCCTCTTAGTCCCGATGGCGAGGCCATCAGGTAACCTGCCCCATTGGCTCCCATCCTCCGGCATCTGGATCTGCTCTTGACACTTTCCTGGGGAATGACGGGTTTCCAGCCAGAAGGAATGGGACAGAAGGGCAGGACTCGTTGGGGACCACAGACCTTTCTTGGTTCCAGGGGTCGTGAGTCTGACCTCCAGCCACCTTTTGTTGGCCCCATGGGCAACAGGCTTCCACAGGGAGTCCTGAGCTCCAGAATCCATTAAAGAGGACAGAGTGGCATCAGAGCCCTTTGCTGGCTAAGGGAAAACTCAGTGGGAATCCAGGCTTCCCCGAGTCCTGATTTGCACCACACTCAAAGCATCGCCAAGGCCAAAGCCATGCTCGGGAAGCCAGATTGTCTGGCACGATGCCTTCCTTCCTTCTACTCCTTTGTGTGTACCATCTCTCAGGGAACGGGACCCACTCATCAAAGGCCTTGCCAGACCTCTTCATGTGTCTACTCAAACTGCTCTTATAAGAAATCACCTCGGGGCGCTGGGGGGCTCAGTCAGTTAAGCGGCCGACTTCGGTTCAGGTCATGATCTCGCGGTCCGTGAGTTCGAGCCCCGCGTCGGGCTCTGTGCTGACAGCTCAGAGCCTGGAGCCTGTTTCCGATTCTGTGTCTCCCTCTCTCTGACCCTTCCCTGTTCATGCTCTGTCTCTCCCTATCTCAAAAATAAATAAAACGTTAAAAAAAAAATTAAAAAAAAAAAAAAGAAATCACCTCTGGGGACTCCCGGGCGACTCAGTCGGTTGAGCGTCCGACGTCGGCTCAGATCATGATCTCGCGGTTTGTGAGTTCAAGCCCCGCATCAGGCTCTGTACTGTTGACATCGCAGGGCCCACTAAGGATCATCTGTCCCCTTCTCTCTCTGCCCCTTCCCCCCACTCTTTCTCTCTCAAAAATAAACACACATTAAAAAAGCAAAGAAATCACCTTTAACATGGCTTCCTGGAGCCCCTTAAAGGAACTTTCCAAATCGGGCTTTCATCATTTAGATGCGAAGGTCCCCAGGACTCTTCCTCTGGCCTCACTGCTCAGAGTGAATGGATGGGGGGGGGGGGGGGGGAGGGTCATGCTTGCAGCAGTAATGCGCATCTCAGTGGCTGGAATCTCTCACTCACTCCTGCCACACCTCCACCCCCATGAAGCGTTCCTGGATCCTATCTACAAGTGACCGGAGGGTGACTCACTCAGGTTCCCCAGCTCCAGGCCCCGTGGAGTGTCTGTCATACTCACCCTTGCCTGCACGGGCTACCTTCTTCCATCCCATCCCCCCACCCCACCCATCCCTGCCCTCCATCCACAAAGCTGCTAGAGGGAGCCTTACACCTGTGCCACTGGTACCCACTAACAGAGGTAGGTATCAATGCCATAAGAGCCTTCTCCCAGCACCCACAAAGCTGCCAGCCACATGCCTGGAGCCCGCCCCAGGATCCTTTGTGGGGATCCTTTGTGTCTGGATCCTTTCGAAAGACTCGGCGACGGTCCTGGCCGCCCTGAATATCCATCCGTAAGCCCCTCAGTGCCTCCCTGGGCCTGTTTTTCAGGACTGGGCGGGGAGAGGACACAGAACAATACACTCTATTTTCTGATCCTAAAAAGGAACAGAGTGATCTGGTTAACCAGGAATTTTGATTAACACAATTACAATCTAGTCTGTGCAAGAATACAGGAAGTCAGCCCTCACGGGAAAGCTTGCTAAGCTGGAAAACACGGGGTCCCCAGTGGGGCAAGTCTGCGAACGATCCTGCAAAACTCCAAGGCTGAGTCAGGCGGCCCCTCCTGTGTCAGAAGCCAAGTCATGGCCCTCAAGTGCCTGGGGTCAAGCAGTGGAGGGCAGGAAGGAATCCATCATGTAGGAAGTGACTTCTATTCGGGTCTTACGCACATTCCTGTGTGAGCCCTTCCTTGACTGATACCGGAGAAAGACATTTCCGTGACCGTTGCACCTGCCGTCCGGATACAAGACAGAGGGGCCGAGGTACAGGGTTCTGGAGGAGACGGTGCAAGGAACGAGGAACCCTGGATGTCAGCCAACACCTCCTTTCTGAGAGGGCTCGTGCTTTTTTGCTGGTGGCCATCCGTCCAGCAACACTGCACAGCATGACAGGGACCCAAGAGACACCCACTCGTCACCATCTCTCAGAACCATCTCCGCACTGACCAAACAACACCATGGGGCCCCCGGGCGGCTCAGCCAGTGGAGCGTCCGACTCTCGGTTTCGGCTCAGGTCTTGGTCCCATGGTTCATGAGCTCGAGCCCTGCATTGGTCCCATGGTTCATCTCGCAGTTGGTGGGTTCAAGCCCCGCGTCAGGCTCTGTGCTGACAGGTCAGAGCCTGGAGCCTGCTTCGGATTCTGTGTCTCCCTCTCTCTCTACCCTTCCCCTGCTCACACTCTGTCTCTCTCTCAAAAATAAAAAATAAAAGGAACAATTCCAAGATAAGACGAGAAGCTGTACCCTGGAGCCTGGAGGGGCTTGGGAAACCCCAAAGAAAGCCCGTTAACTTCTGCCCCACTTCTAAGATCGATCTGTCTGGCCCTGATGTCTCAAAGCTAGAAAGGGCGAGCGAGGCAGCATGATCCCGGCAGACTGTTCCAACTTCTGGCCCCTAAGCAGGAAAACCTGAATGATTCTGCTCACCAGCTTGTAACGAACAAGGCCATTTTATTCCAACTCTCCACTTCGAGGGATGCTGCCTCCGTTCCTCCTACCCCCTCTCTGGCAGATAAAAACAGCACAGGCCATTCTGATGTCCTACCTCCAACCTCTGGACTTACAGAAAGCCTCGGCTTCTAGAGAGCACGCAGGCCTGGGCTAAGGAGACCATGTTCCCAGACAGCGAGTTGTAATTTACACAGTTCCCTTTGCCTCTCTGGGCCCCCGTTTCCTCATGTGTTAAAACCGGCCCTCCAACACCAGGGTCCTATGACCCGAGGAACACATTTCGTAACGGGGCCCAAAACCACCGCAAGGGAAATTTCAAGGCATTTAAATGACCAGCGCGAGCTTGCAAAAGGGTCAGGCACATACCCAAGAGAGGACAGAGACCTCCCAACAAGATGAAATATTACCTTCCTCCCACACCCCCCCCTGGCATGTTTCCCCAAAACGTTTTTTGGTCCAGAGAAGGAAAGTTTGCTCAACCAAACCCTACTCGGAACTCGGGGGGAAAAGATGTGCTATCTAAGATGCCACTAAAGTGATTTTACAAAAATCGGAAATCACGAGCATGTATGCCCCGGGGGCGCCTGGGTGGTTCCGTCGGTTAAGCATCCGACTTCGGCTCAGGTCATGATCTCGCGGTTCGTGGGTTTGAGACCCACATCAGGCTCTGTGCTGACACCATGGAGCCTGTTTGGAATCCTCTCTCTCTCCCTGTCTCTGCCCCTCCCCGACTTGTACTTTCTCTCTCTCTCTCAAAAAATAAACTTTTAAAAAAATGTTTCAAAAAAAAAAAAAAAAAAAGGAAAGAAAATTTATGCCCAAACCAGGACACTAACTTGTATTAAACCCATACGGGAACCTCAAACCCATACGGGAGGGCTGAACTCATTCTTCTCTTCCCCTTTATTCCAAGTCACTGTCTGGGCCTCTTTAGGGCTGATCATGTCCCTATGAAGTAGGTGGGCTGGGGTTTAGCAATCCTCTTAGTTGCAAAGGATCTCAAAAGTTACCCTAGATTTTCCACACTGGTTAACACCAGTAACGATATCCATTATCCTGCCCTGGGAGATGCTTCCGCAGGATATTTTGACGATCATTCACCAGCAGTGCAGCTCCCGGTAGGGAGAGGACCCCTGGCCAACACTCGATATTGGGGGGTGGGGGGTGGGGATGGCAGGGTGGGGAGAAAAGGAAATACTACTGAATCCCCCTCCCCTGCCTTCCTTTAGTATTAGGGCACAAAAACCCCAGGGGCCTCACGCCATTGTTTCTAGCACGTTCTCAAGTCCTTCTGCCCCTGCAGGAAACCCCGTACCCACATTTACCAAGCATTCTGTTGCCTTCAGAATGGACTTCAGAAGTTCAGAAGAGAGGAAAGGAGCTGAAAGCCGCTGGCTCAGGGAGTCACAGGCTCGATACCTCACGCAAAGCAGCCTGCCCCCCAGAAAGGGGATCCAAGGGCAGGGGCCACCGCCGTAGCCCCCAGATGCTCAGGGACACAAGCCGGCTTCCGCGGGGAGTCGGTGCCACCATAAAGAATGGCAGGCTAGGGCCGCCTGGGTGGCTCAGTCGGTTGAGCGTCCGACTTCGGCTGGGGTCATGATCTCAAGGCTCGTGAGTTCGAGCCCCGCGTCGGGCTCTGTGCTGACATCTCAGAGCCTGGAGCCTACTTCGGATTCTGTGTCTCCCTCCCTCTCTTCCCCTCCTCCCCAACTCTGTGTCTCTCTCTCTCTCAAAAATAAACATTTTTTAAAAAATGGCAGGCTGGAACCCACTGGGGCACAAAGGTGGGGGTCTGACGGCCCACCTGTGGCTGCGATCCAGCTGGTCCCGCTTGGCGGCCGCCAGGTGTAGGTTCACGGGCACCAAAACTCCAGGGGCAGCACGTGTGGTCACCAAGGAGGTTCATCTCAGCCACCGTGTGGCACAGCGCTCCAAGTGGCTCCACTCAAAGACCTGTGACCGCGGGCTGGCTCCCAGAGAGTCCTGGCTGGTTCTGAACCACAGGCACTGGAGGCAGAGGAAGGCTAACAGAGGCGGCAACGGTCTCCACGGGTCAGCAAGGGGCACCCTTGCAACAACCCAGCTCAGCCGACCTTTCTGAACTCTGCTACGGGTCCCAGATAGATGGCGACAGCCGAGGACATCGCTGTCCAAGGCTGGGACCCACCCCCCCCCCCCCCCCACCGACCCCGCACCGCTCTGTAGCTCCGTGCGGAGAATGTGAGAGGTGCACAGGGAGGCCCGAGTGCCTGGCCGCGGCCGCTGCCTTGCTGTGAGATCTTGAGCAAGCAATTCCTCTCTGCCGGGAGGCCTCAATTTCCTCATCTCGAAAATACAGAAGTTGGACCAGATGGTCTCCAAGGGTTTCTCAGGTTTCCCTTTCTTTCCTTCCTCTCTTTATGTATCCTAATACTCAATGATTCTGGATGTTGGTCTTAATCTGTCTGCTTTAAGGACGCACAGCTTTTGCAAGAGGGAAAAAAAGTCACATTCAAGCACAGACGCAGGTTCAGGGGCACGAGAGCGGCCCCAGCACGCTGCCTGGGCCCCCAACACCTGCGATTCTGCCTCACGACCTCAGAGCACCGTGAATTCTGGTGAGTTCTTCCGTCCTGATGGGCCTGTCGGCCCCTTCCCAGTCACTCCAAGAATCACACACGATTGAGTTCTACGTGCTCAGCGACCAGATTCCTGACATCCTGGACTTTCCCCAGAAGCTGGGATTCACCCCGCATCCAGCTCAGGCTTGTTCTGAGCCGGTAGCAGATAGCTGCTCCCCACACACGCCGGGACTCGAACAGTCCACCTCAGCCCGGGCACCCCAGGCTTCAGTCCCTGCCCGAGAGCCTACCTGAGCTCTCCCCGTGCTCCCTGGAGGTCCCTTAGGGTACACCTTCTTTGCTGATCCCTTCTTCCCCAGGAACATCCCTGCCATGGCCTGCGGCCAGGGCCGGACCCCCAGAACCCCCAATGCTCCCCAACATTCCATCAGAAGGTGACTGGTAAGTCTGCATTCTTTACAAACATCATCCCCAAAGTGGGGCCCCTGCACCAGGAGCACAGCTGTCCTCTGGAAGCTGGCCAGAAATGCAGAGTCCCAGGCTCCACCCCAGCACCAGACTCTGTATTTTAAAGGTCCCTGGGCAATGCGGATGCACTTTAACCTTTGAGAAGCCCAGCTGTGAACTTCCCAGGTGCCCCTGGATGACAAGTCCCATCTCCCTCTTCCTGGAACAGGTTCAGGCCTCCATCAGAAGCCACACCAACATTCCAGATGCCGTCTGACCCTGTCAGCAGGAGAGAATATCCTGGAAGAAGGCTCTGTGCAGAAACAGATTAGCCTTCCCCTACCAACTGGACGCCCCCCCTCCCCCAAGCTGTACCCAAAGCCTCCAGAGAGTGGCCACTAGAGTCTTGGCTGATGTGAAGTCCGTCTTCCCAAGAAAGGCAGGTGTCTGACTTCCAGAGGCAGGAAGGTTGGTGCAATAAGGCTATTCCACTGTTGCATCTCAGGAGAGCATCCGTGCATGACCCTAAGCACGGCCACCACTGCCACCTCCAGCAAACGGGACAGAAAGCGCCCAGCCCAGCCTGGAACCACAGCACAGACGCCAGGTTCCCCGGGCCGATCCTCGATGACCTTGGCGGGAGCTTTCCCCTTAGAGCGTCCCACCTAGAACGTGGCCATGGGTACGTGGTGGGTGGGTGGGCAGGCAGGGAAGAGCGAAGCTTCACATTTGGGAGAAGCAAGGGAGGCAAGATGTGGACTCCAGTCCCCACAGTCCATGCCACCGCGGGGTCACACGCCTCAACCACACCGCTCGCCAGGTAACCAGGGAGCTGACTCCCTCTCTCTCCGTGAACAGTCCCTTGGGCACCTTCCTCCTCCTCCCTTCCCCATCTCGCACGCACCAGGGCCCTGGCTTCTCCTCCCCCTGCTCCTGCCTTGGGCCCGTCACAGGTCCCCGCACGGCCCCGAGCACACGGGGCCCCCAGGCCTTCTAAGCTCTACCGTCAGAGCCCCCACTCCGAGGTTCTCAGAACCGCTTTTTAAAGATATCAAAGTTATTTCAGAAACACTCAGAAAAGGCTGAGGTCACACCTGCGGGCGAGCCGAATTGATCCTTACCATCAGAGAAGAGCGAATCTTCCCGGAGGGGCTGCTAGCTCAGAGGAGAGTCCTGGGTCCCATGCGAGGTCCCCAGACGCGAGGCCAGGCCCCTGCCAGCTTCCTCCCCATGGTACCCTCTGCAGGAACTAAGACTGATGCAAGTGGCCTCCCCGGGGTCACTGCTCAGGGCACCCCGGAGGGCGTGCCTGTGGCTGTGCGCTCTGCTCTTTTTTCACAAAGAACACACGACATCACACAGTTCCTTCCAAATCTGCTCCAGGTCCGGCAAGGAAATCAAGGGCGCATTCTGGACTTTCCAGTTGCAAAGTTTCTGGAGGCTTCCCCCTCCCCCCCCCGCCCCCCCCACTCTCTTTTCCCCTTTCTCAGCTAAAAAAAAAGTTGGCCAAGGTCACGACATACAATGGCCAAGCTTGTGTCACTGACCAGATGCCTCCCACCCCCCTAGGCCCGTAGACAAGACCTCCTTTGTCCACTGGATTTTGGGCAGGACTCCCTGGGCCTGCCCAAGCCCTGCTGGGGAATGTTCCGCCAACTTCTTCCCAACCCTAAGTCACGGCTCTGGCCTCGGCCCCAAGCCCCAGCTGTGTGAGTGAACCCAAGGCCAGATAAAAACCAATATAACAAGAATGGAGAACGCTCCCCCAAAGGACCATTGTGTCAGACCCTTCCAGGGCTGAAAAGCCAGTGTCCCCAAGACGAGGGTCCCCTGCCTTCGCTCTGTCCTCACAGTCTCCAAACCTGGACAGACAGCAAGTGACAAAGAGGGGCAATGCCATGCATCTCAGAGGAAAGGGGCTCTAGGATCACAGAATCGTTAGCTACGAGGGAAGGAAAGATTGGACCCTGAGCGCAATATGGCGCCCACCAACTAAATGAGTTCAGGCCAGAGACTTGGATCCTGGGTAGATCTATCAAATCACTCCATTCAGACAGCTTTTAGGAGCAGCTGAAGGTTTAGCACTTAAAATCCACGCATTCCTTTTTTTTTTTTTTTTCTTGTTGTTATTGTCAAAGTTTATTTACTTATTTTGAGAGAGAGAGAGAGAGAGAGAGAGAGAGAGCGATCACACTCGAGTGGGGGAGGAGCAGAGACAGAGAGAGAGGATCCAAAGCAGGCTCCATGCGGTCAGTGCAGAGCCCGATGTGGGGCTCGAACCCACGAACTATGAGATCATGACCTGAGCTGAAACCAAGAGTCAGAGGCTTAACCGACTGAGCCACCTGGCGCCCCTGAAATCCACACATTTCTGTGTCTGCTTTAAATGTAAACCTTTGTGATTTTAGGAAAGGAGTCTTTATATCGGAGTAAATATGGTTTTCCAGAGGGACCAAGAGGGCTCAAGGTCTGGATGGTCTCCTATAAAATAGCATTCTCTCAAACATTTGGTGTATTTCTGATGAGATTTCAATGCCAACTCCTCGGTCAGGGGGCAGGAGAAGAAATCAGAATGCTTACCTACGGAGAGAGTCAGGGGAGCCCTTGTGGGTTCACACCTATTCTCTGTGATGCCCAGGGCGTCAGATTTCTTCAAGCGTAAGGGGGAAATGATTACAGAGTTTTTCTCAAAAGGTCGTTGGGAGGGTTCAGGGGGGCAATCCACGTAAACACGGAGCACACAGCAAACAGGATCAAGATACCCGATAAAAGCCCACTGCTGTTTTTGTTACTATGGGCAGTGGCTGAAAAAGCAGGAGCTGAGGTTTCCCCGGACCCACAAGACGTTTACAGTGAATGAAACCAAAGACCAAACAACCCAATTAAAAAACAAAAACAAAACGGGCAAAGGGCATTTCCCCAAAGAGGACAGACAAACAGCACTAAGGGCACGTGAGAAGGTGCCGCATCACTAATCCCCGGGGAAGTGCCAACAAAACCCACAACCAGGGATCGCCTCACACCCATCAGGATGGCTACTATAAACCAACAAATAAAAACAGGAAGGTCAGAAAAGAACAGGCAGGTGGAAAAATCCTTGCTGGAGGGAACGTAAAATGACACAGACATAATGGGACAGAGTCAAGCAACTCCTCAAAGAGCGAAACACAGAATTACCCTAAGACCCAGCAACTCCACACCCAGGTATACACCCCAGAGAGCGGGAAAGCAGGGATCCCGATACCTGCACACCCCGCTGTACCGCGGCACCGTTCGTAACAGCCCCAAACATGGAAACAACGCAAGTGTCCATTCATGGATGAATGGGTAACCCAAACGTGGTGTGTATGGACTGAAGGCCGACAAGAAGACAAGGCCCGGGTATCTGTAAGCAGGGCTCACTGTGGTCCGTCTGGTGTTCGATCTTGGGGAAACTGAGGCAGCATGGCCAGCATCTTAATGTCAACCACTGGCTTCTCTGCTCAGGGGTGTGCACACTCAGAGCCCCCCTCTCCCCCAAGGGCCAATGGCAACGTGCCTCTCCCCGGACACATCAACTCCTTCCTTTCTGCGACTGTGTTCCACCTTTCTGGACTTCTCCCCCCCACCACACCCCCAGACACAGAGCTCCCCCCTTCCTTCTCAAAGCCCCGGGTGTCTGCTCCAGGGCCCAACATCTCCTCTCCGCTTGTCAGGCTCTAATCCGCTGCAGGGATGATAATGAGTTCTCTTGAGTACTTGCTCTGGGCCAGACGTCGTCCTAAGTGCTTCGAGTGCCCTGTGTCCTACAACCGGTCCAACAAATCAAGAGGAAATTTCCAGTATCGTCCCCAGTTAACAGAGGAGAAAACAGAGGCCCCTGGGATGGGCCAGGAAGGGTGGGTAGGAGACTGAGCTAAGGGGATGATACTCCAGGCCACGTGGCCACAGGAGCGAAGGCCCACAGAGAAAGCAGTGTGGGCGGGCTTGAGGATTCACGGCCATGGAAGGCGCAAGAAGGAGAAGTTATGGACGGAGTCCAGTTGTGGGAGGCCATGAGGGCACCAAGACTAGGGATTCAGACTCCCTCGTATAAACCAGAAAACACGGACGCATCTTGAGTAAGGGAAACACCACCAATATTGTGCTTTGGAGAACACCACCAGGGTGTAAAAAGATCAAATGTCAGGGAGAGACTGGAGGCAGAAAAGGGGTTATGGGATCCCTCCCCTCCTTTCTGTCTCTCTTAAATGGCAGGCTTAAGTCTACCTTCGTAAACCAAGAAGTAAAGAGTCCTCCAAGGGCTGAGGGCCTCTCCCCTCTGTGATGTGAGAGGGGAGAGGCAGCTCCTGGTGGCGACCACACCCTGACCTTGGAGGTCAGCCCCCTGCCGTCAGAATGCAGGGATAGAAGCCTGTCTCCTCTCTGCTCCTGGAAACGGGCTCCCAGCCACGCAGGAGAAGGTTAACATCAAAAACTTCATCTGCACCCAGACAGCCGAGACCCTCCTCTTCGTTCCTTCAGGTTTGGCGGAATTCAAATACGCGCGCACACTCTCGCAGCCCGAAACTTTTTGGTTTTATAGCAGCCAAGAGGGGGCAGTTTTAAGGTTCTTCAGCCCTGCCACCTCTCTGACACTGCATCATACACGTGAATAGGATACGATCACAGACAATAACGCACCCCAATAGACAACACGCAGAAATTGCCATCGCCGCTCCCGGGATGGCCTCCAGCCAATGGCGAGGGGCCTTTCTGGGCCACGATAAAACAGGCTAATCTGCTCTGACCTGAGCTAAGCAGAGACCAATCAGAGCCCTGCAGATGTTTTCTTCTGTAAGGGTTCGCCGAAACAGATACCTCGGGGAGCGTAAGACTCATGAATATCTTCTCACGGGTTTACTGTTTGTGGTTATCCTAGCGTCTCCAACCAGAGGCCCCTCGAGTTTGGCTTTATCGATGGTCTTCTATCATTGTCACTTATAAAAAGCACACAACATTCTTCCCCTTCTGGTCTCTGCAAATGGGTAGGTTTCTACATGAGAAGCCGTAAGAGATGGTGGGGAAACCCATGATCCCCAAACATAAAGACCGACAATCATTTCCACCGAGCTCCATTTCCCCGAGTTTCACGGAGTCAGAGGCAGCCAACCTCCTGGTTATTGTTCTTTGTTTCAGCCGAGTTGAAGACTGTCAACCAACACAGGCCACGTGCGTGCGCTGTGGTCCCCCACCCTCTGCAGCACACATCTCGTCGTCTTATAAATGATAACGGATACGGGAGACTGGCTACGGCCACGATTCACTTTCTGTAAACGCTCCGTAGCCATGACGGGGGAAATCCTTCGCCAGACTGCGCGGTCTCTGGGGTGCGGGGTCTCGAAGACGCTCCCACGCCGACAGGCAGCCCCCCTCGGCCACAGGATCAATCGGGCAATCTTTGCCCCGCTGCTGTTGTGGAAGATGAGGGCAGGTGTAACACAAAGGGACTTGGCTTGTGCAACGTGGGAGATACGGCACAGACATACACGACTGAAAAACAGAAATAACTACACAAGGGAGTCTATCAGAAGTGCCAAACAAGAAGCCAGCAGACAATAAGAGCTTTCAGAATCCAGAGGAGGGAGGGACCATTTTCGGCTGGGACGGTCAGAGAAGGCTTCTCAGAAGACACAGAAGTTTCCTGACAGCAGGGATGAAAAGGAAGGGCTTGACCAGAACAGAAGGACGTTAAGTGAGAAGTAGAATCGGCCTTGGGAACTGGGCGGACGTGGGGGATGTGGGAGGAAGTAAAAGTCAGTTCTGAAGGGGATGAGAGAAGCTGGAACCGGTCCCCAGGGAGACCCATCCGGCCACGGTAGAAGCCACTTTGGGGATATGGGTAGAGTTCACTGCCTACACACTCCAGTTCCAAGAGCTTGATCGGGGCACAACTGGGCTGAGTCTGGCCCTTGACACGCGGAGCTGTGCTATCTGCCCAGAGACGGGGTGCAGTCTTCCGGGGGGACTCAGAGTTCATAAAGAAAGAATGGATCGCGGAGCCCTGAGGTGGGCTCACTTATGCAGCAGAATTATTAGATCCTTCATGGGGCGCCTGTGTGGCTCAGTCGGTTGAATATCTTGACTCTTGATTTTGACTCAGGTCATGATCCCATGATCGAGCCCCACATCGGGCTCCAAATTGAGCATGGAGCCTGCTTGAGCTTCTCTCTCTTTTTCTTTCTCTCTCTCTCTCTCTCTCCCAAAAATAAAAATAAAATAAAAAATATAAAATGAAACAAAGTGAAATAATAAAATATAAAATGCAATAAAATATAAAATAAAATATAAAATAAAAAAATAAAATATAAAATAAAATAAAATATAAAATAAAAAAATAAAATATTAAATAAAATAAAATATAAAGTGAAATAAAATATAAAATGAAATAAAATATAAAACGAAATAAAATATAAAACGAAATAAAATATAAAACGAAATAAAATATAAAACGAAATAAAATATAAAATGAAATAAAAAATAAAATATAAAATATAAAATAAAATAAATATAAAGTGAAATAAAATAAAATATAAAATGAAATAAAATAAAAAATAAATATAAAATAAAATATAAAATAAAATAAAATAAAAATAAAAAAATAAAATATAAAAGAAAAGAAAATATAAAGTAAAATGAAATAACACTACCAACAAGGAAAGACTGCCCCCTGACACTCCTTGGGCCCAATCCCTCCTCCCGAGAGCCCTCCATTAGCACATGCAGCATGCCTCGGTCCCCTCTCCGAGACCCTCCAAGGCAAGGACGGCCTTCGTCCTTTCTTCCCTCCAATGCAGCCCGGTGCCTCACACTCAGGGGCTGCCCCATGATGGAAAACGAATGGAAGGGAGTCCTGGGAATGAGTCACAGAAAGCAAATAAGGACGGGATCAGAAGAAGAAATAGGTGGCTGTGTCCACGTGAGACGCGGAAGAAAACGCTCCCTGACGATGGGGAGGATGGTCCCCCCACTGCCAATTCCAGAAAAAGGAGCATGGGAGTGAGGTGGGTGTGGAAATCTGGTCCCGAGCACGCAAGGAGCTGGTGAGCCTGAGGACACACAGGGACAGGAGGCAAGAGACTGAGACAGATGCCACTTTAGAAGAAGGTGAGGACAGAGGACAGGGCTGTATGCAGTGGCTGGCCCAGGCCCACTCGGCCCACGGATGGCTCTTATGAGGTGCCTGCACTCAACGTGGGTGGGTCCGAGGTCCCTCTAAAGGTTTCCATGTGTCCATCCCATAAAAGACTCCCAAGGTCAAGCAGACATATCAGAAACGGCACCCACTTTAACAGGCTCCATCGAGACCCCAGAGATAACTTTGCTCTATGTCTCCCAGACTCCAATTCAACGTCCCCCTGCCCCAGATCTGCCTTCGCTATGTATCAGCTGTACTATCATTTACCCAGAGTTGTTTTTTTTTTTTTAACCTGTCTTATAACGAGATTGACTTTAACCTGGTCCTAAGCCAGAACATCCACGAAACATGGGATTCCCCCCCCCCATGACGTGCTTAAATAAACAGCACTCGAGAACTGCCACCACAACAGGTCTACGATCCCCGTGCCTAGCCTTGGGGGTACAATGAGCCCACTTGGCGAAACACCGTCTCAGGCCACGTGTAAAATTACCATTTTTACAGCCGTGAGTTGGTTTATAGGAGTTCTTTTTTGAAACCTGGCAAGCCAAGTTTAAGTTCTCCGCTAACCCCAGGCCCACGAAGGCAGGAGCGAGGTCCCGAGTGTGTGCCCAAGTCACCGCTGGAAGGCCCAGGAGGACCGTCAAGGGAAAAGCAGAGAGGACATCCCGTTAAGGGCCACGTGACAGTGCTGTGGGCACCTCTGTCACTTCCCTATTGAAGGAGGCAAGGAGGGGGAAAGAATGGGAAGGAAAAAATAAAACTTGCATAAGCTTCAAAAAAGGAAAGGGTGGGGGCACTTGGATGGCTCAGTCGGTTAAGCATCCAACTCTTGCTGTTGGCTCAGGTCCTGATCTCATGGTTTGTGAGTTCGAGCCCCATGTCGGGCTCTGTGCTGACAGTGTGGAGCCTGCTTGGGGTTCTCTCTCTCTCTCTCTCTCTCTCTCTCTCTCTCTCTCTCTCTCCCTGCCCCTCCCCTGCTCATGCTCTCTCTCTCTGAAAATAAATAAGCTTAAAAAAAAAACAAAACAAAAAATAGTGGACAATCAGAATCAAAAAACAAACAAACAAAAAACCCCAAAACCTTGAGGACCATTAGGCCAGTGGAGCGAATGGGCACAGTCTTACAACGCAGAGACTGGTTGTGGGAAAAGACCAGTATTTTATACCCTCCTCTCTCTGTCTAATTTGAGATGTGGGACCTGCCCCCACCTGAGCACTGAGGCTGCCCGAGAACCTTTCTTCCCTCCCCACCATCCATTCCAGCTGCAGTGACTTCCAGAAAGCAGGTGAGCAGGTGGCTCGGTGGCGGGGGTGGGGGGGGGGTAACCATTCTGAAGGTGTGGATCCCCCAGGCCAGGTCCAATGAATTCGCTGAGCAGCAGCACACAGGTCTGGAACCAGGGAACCTATGCTCGCTCACGCACGCCGCTGCTTGGGAACTTCAGGGAGGCAGGCAGCCAACAGCAGGACACAGGGGGGCCCCCAGTTTGAAAGCCAGAACTGGGCTGCGAGATGCGCGTATCACCAAACGTACGGGGACCTCAGAAGGGATTCAACCCTCCCCCGCGTGCACACAGGGTCAAGGCCAACGACACGCCACATGTACCGCGTCTGGTGGTTGTATGCAAAGTCAGCACAGATGTGGCCTTGTCTGAGACTAGAAAGGGGCACGAGAACGTGGGGAAAAGCGTGAGGAAGCACCGACCCAAGGGCTCGAGGAAGAGCACATCTCAGAAGGCAATTCAGAAGACAACACGGGGAAACTGCTAGAAAGCAAGCGGTCGTAACTTTCTTTGAAAGAGGAACAGAAAATCATAAACGGAAAAAGCCAGCCAAAATAGAAAGGATGACACAAGCAAGAAGAGGAGGGTAAGGATTATACCAAAATTGCTCACCTAAAGCCACATGAGTGCTTGTGGGCAAAAAAAGAGTAAAAAAAAAAAAAAGTTAAATCAATAAAGTGCAGGTTACGCTGAAAAGAATATCCCCCAATGGCAAAGTTAAAAAAAAAAAAAAAAAAAAAAAGGCAATGTACTAAGTGTAAGAGGCATTTCGTTAGAAAAGACCAGACCAGGGGTGCCTGGGTGGCTCAGCCAGTTGAGTGTCTGTCATTGGCTCAGGTCATGATCTCACAGTTTGTGGGTTCAAGCCCCACATCAAACTCTGAGCTGACAGGGTGGAGCCTGCTTGGGATTCTCTCTCTCTCCCTCTCTCTCTCTCTGCCCTTCCCCTGCACGCACACACACTTTCTCTCTCAAAATAAGTAAATAAACACTTAAAAAAAGACCAGACCAGGGGCTCCTGGGTGGCTCTGTCGGTTGAGCATCCGACTTCGGCTCAGGTCATGATCTCACGGTCCATGAGTTCGAGCCCCGCGTCAGGCTCTGTGCGGACAGCTCAGAGCGTGGAACCTGCTTCGGATTCTGTGTCTCCCTCTCTCTCTGACCCTCCCCCACTCATGCTTGGTCTCTGTCAAAAATAAATAAACATTAAAAAAAATTAAAAAAAAAAGACCAGACCAAATAGACTAAAATCAATAATCAAATGCACAAATAGCTAAAGATAATTTAAAACTTCTTTTTAATGTTTTATTCATTTTTGAGAGAGACAGAGACAGAGTGTGAGCAGAATCCGAAGCAGCCTCCAGGCTCTGAGCTGTCAGCACAGAGCCTGACGTGGGGCTCGAACTCACGGACCGTGAGGTCATGACCTGAGCCAAACTCAATGCTCAACTGACTGAGCCACCGAGGAGCCCTGATAATTTTAAAAGTCATGCACACAAACCAGCAAAGAGAAAGGTTACCTGGGAAATCCGTTTCTCCTCAGACTTTTCTTCTGCTCCTGCTAAGACCACTTCCCACTGGAACCCATGCTCCATAAGGCAGGGACTGATCAGGGCCTGGCATCAGCCCTGTGAAAGTGCTAGAAAGTTCTAGAAAATGCTAGAAGGCATATCCCACCCAAGTCAAAGCTTTGGGGGGGGGGAGGGTGGTGGTCGTTTTGTTCATCACTATGGGAGTTCAATAAACTTTTGTTGAATGATGAAACAAAATGAGCTGCAAATAGAAGAGTTTTTTGGGGGCACCTGGGTGGCTCAGTCAGTTAAGCATCTGACTTTGGCTCAGGTCATGATCTCACAGTTCGTGAGTTCGAACTCCACGTCAGGCTCTGTTGCCGACAGCTCGGAGCCTGGAGTCTGCTTCTGATTCTGTATCTCCCTCTCTCTCTGCCCCTCCCCTGCCCATGCTCTGTCTCTATTTCTCTCAAAAATAAATAAACATTAATTTTTTTTTAAATAGGAGGTTTTTTTTGTTCCAAACATCCGAGCTCCAAGATGCACGTGTCCAGCCAGATCGTATTAATATTTCACACGGAAGAGACAGAAAAGGTTCTCCAAGCATGCACCCCCCACACCCTCCAGGCACTGAGAGAGAAGTCAACATGAGGGCGATGACGATGGGAAGTCACCGCATCGATGCACCTGTGAGGCCTCTCTTACTCAGTGCAGACCCCCAATTCAGTTTTCCGGCTCGTGCCCAGTGTCTCCCTCGGCCCTCCTCCTCTGCTTTGTGCCCACCCTGGAACCGGGCTCCATATTTCTCCCGAGACATCCTGCAAGGCCAGCACAGATGAAGCCTCCCACTCCGTGTGGGGAGCACCGCTCACCGAGGCGGTCTTTTCTGCCCAAGCACACGCTGACCCTGGGGTGGGTACGGAAGCTTTGGAGGCATTGGCTGGAAGCATCACTGAACAGAGTCTCTGTCTCTCCTCCACCCAAGCACCCAAGCAACGCAGCACATGTAAAGCATCACAGTGGCCACTCTGTCTGCCAAGGAGCTAGAAGATATTTAAAACTCAAGTTGAATGAACCAAGCCTCTCTCCTGCCCAGATCAGGAAAGACCCACAAGCCCCCTCCCTCCCCTGCCAATGAAGCACCCAGAAAATGTGGCCCCAGGTTATCTGTGGGTTGTGGGGTTCCTCTGGATGTTTTCATCGTATTTCTTTTATCACATTTAAAATGTTAATTTATTTTTCATTTTAAAATTTTTTAACATTTATTTTTGCAAGAGAGAGAGAGAGAAAGAGACAGAGTGAGAGTGGAGGAGGGGCCGAGAGAGAGGGAGACACAGAATCCAAACCAGGCTCCAGGCTCCAGGATGTCAGCACAGAGCCCGACGCGGGACTTGAACTCACAAACCGTGAGATCATGACCTGAGCTGAAGTCAGACACTTCACCGACTGAGCCACCCAGGCACCCATAAATTTACTTTTACAATCAGGAAAACATTGCCTTCCCCCAAAATCGGCATGTACAATTCTAAAATATACCATATGATCCCAATTATGTAGACAAATATATACAGCAAAAAAAAAAAAAAAAAAAAAAAAGAGGAATGAAAAGCATGCTGAATATTTTTTGTTTCTGCTTTTCTGTATTTTCCAAGTTTTCATAATGAGCAAATTGATTTTAACCCATTTTTTAAAAAAATCTTTATTCCACTATGAACTAACGTACGAATACAGCCTTATCTAAAATAGGTAGATAGTATTTGTTAATAAAATCCCCCCTTGATATATCCCTTCTCAGTTGCCATCCCTAAAATGTACACTATCAGATTAGGATTCATTGTACTACCTTTCAAATGCTAAAGAAACATGGCGGTGGGGTTATTTTTGAGAAAATGAATTAAGACAAACAGTAAAGAACTTTCGGAACCAATGCAAGGCTGACATAAAAATTAGAGGTGGAAGGGACCCCACCAATCATTTGGTCCCATGCTACCATTTTACAGATTGGGAAACTGAGCCCAGAGACAGATGGGGATTGGATGCCAAGTCTCCCCCAGCCCAGTGCACAGGCCCCTCCTTCCTGCTCTCTGGCTGCCCTAAATCTTGATGCTGATGTTGCTGGCGTGGTTAGAAGACTATTCTAGTCAGACAGCACACCAAGAGCCAAAGCCCCACCTAGGTCGGCTCCCAGGCTGACCCCAACACTGCTCTGTGCAAGCCGACCTCTAAAGAGTCCAGCTGTCTGCTCTACCATGATAACTTCCCATCCCTTTGTGACCAGTGAGCCCCCTGTGAAGGGAGGGGGAACAGGGAGGAAACATCTGTGCACACAAGGGGAGTAGAGGGGAGTGAATAAAAGCACTTGATTTTCCCTTTGGCAAATCCTCTCCTGCCTATTTTTCCACTCATTGAAATGCAAAGCTCCATTCCCATGAAGGGGTCTGGAACATTCCAGAAACTTCTAGAAATCACAACCTCCCGCTCTGCAACACGGATTCCCAAAAGAAGGTGTGCATGGATGTGTTGGTGTGTAGGTGAGGATAAAAAGCAGACACAACCCCCAGAAACCAGCCACAAGCATCTACTGGCTTGTCCCCAAACCCAGCATCTAACCGTCAGCCAGGCAGAGAGGAAGTCCCAGTATGTGCTCCCTAGCTTTCCAGCCATGTAACCACAGACAAGACACTTCACCTCTTTGAACCTCATGTTTTTCTTTTCTGCATGTAAAAATGGAAACACCGCCATCTCCTTCACAGAATTCTTGTAAAGATTGGACGACCGAAACAGCGGTTAGCAACTCCATAAATGTTGGCTTTGCCCCACACCTTCCCATCCCCGTTAAATCACCGAGGAACCTTCGAGGAAAGTGGTCAGCTGAGGTCCCCAGCGCTGAGTCCCTCGCATGACACTGACTGGGTTCTCCCCACAGCCTGGGCTGATCTGCGCTGACACCTTCTCCCATTCCTGACACAGACCAAGCTCATCAGAAGAGCACGAGGAACAGTGTGTGAGATGAAATTACTATGCTCAGTGGACGAGATTAGAGTTTAGGGGACCACCAGGAAGGGGACAGAAAAACCCGTGGAGCCAAGCCATGCTTGTCCACCAGAGCCGCGGGAAAAGCTGGCGACCCCAGCCAACCAGACCAAGAAACAAACACAGCCCTGGACGGGGTCTGCAACCCAGCCACACAAGTCCCCGGCAACCTTCCTGACATGGCCTGAGAGTGTCTCCGCCGCCATGAGCAAAGACACCCCGTAAGAACACCAATCCCCCCAACTTCAATCTCCAAAACACGGGACAGACTGGATGACAGGAAGGGCCAAGGGTCAGGTTTCTTTTTCCCACCACTCTACATCCCCAAAGTCGATCCCACCACCTGTAAGACCTTACCTTTCCCTTGTTCTTAGATGCCGAAGTGCGGTCGGGAACTTATACATGTTGGTGCCTATTTGACCCTCACGAGAACGCTGGAGAGAGCTGTGCTTATTTTCCCCCTCCTAACTGTGTAAGCGGAGGTCTTCCCCAAGGTCTTACAGCTAACAAGACACAGAACCCAGAGTCCAAGAACAGCGCGATCCTCGCTCCCCCCAGGTTCCTCTGCGGTACCCAAGAACCCTCTATCCAAGGGCAGATACTCCAGAGGGAAGTTACAGTGAGGCCGTGACCAGCCGCGACCCTAGCTCTCAACTTCACGTGGTGGAAGGTGGTGGCTGACTGCCCAAGGGGGTGGGGGGAGGGGTTCCTTTGCTAACCGGAGAGAGAGGCGCCAGAGGAGGGAAGGAAAACGTCAACATAAGCATCTCCACAGACGAGAGCCCTGACCGTGGCCAGGGCAAATAGCATAAAGAAGCAGAGTCACCCTAGAAGCTCAGCCTGGGTTCAAAGCTCCAGCCGGGATGGGGACCCACCTTGCTTTGCCTCACTTCTTGCCGTCCCCTGGGGATGCAGCCCCCTGACCCCAGCCCCACCTTCCCTCTCGTGTGAGCTGGTCCATTCCTACCTCCATGGCCGCCCTTCTTGGCATGGCTTATGCTGAGTGGTCCTCACTCCCTGAGAACAAGAATGAGGTCCTACTCCCGTGTGTCCCCAGACACAGAAAACACACCCAATGAATACGTGTGGAATCAAAGGACTCCCCCCGAGTCTCTGAGGAGGATTTAACAGCGCATCCCCCTAGAAAGCTGGTGTCTTACCTTCCTGAGATTATCCGGGCACCAATTCAAGAGTATGGAAAGAGAGGAAGACAAAAAGGTAAAGGCAGAGCCCATGTGTTTATCTATTCTACACCAGGAGAGGACTTAGATACTGAAATGCTGTCTAGGGCCCCCACATCACAAATGAACCAGACAGGCTGGGGTCGGGGGGAGGGGAAGGGTCATCAATGGCTTGTCTGGGTCTCTGACACCAGCCTCTCAAGGGCCTAGGGTCCTCCAAATAAATACATTCAGAAAAGACGCGCTCTCTCAGTTACTGAAATTGCTGAAATTGGCCACGGCGTAATTAAAGATTTTTTAGCCGGAGGGAAAGCGGACAGGGGCCAGATATGATCATCTATGAAAAGCAGTCTGAGCGATCGATGCCTGATGTGAAATGTACGCATGTGGTTGGCTCTTACTCATACTTTTTACAGAACGGGTATGTTATTTTCACCCAAGGACTCCCAGCCCATGAATGCCTGGCCACCTCTGATAACGCTTGAGCGCCCAAGCTGATCTCTCTCATCACTCAATCCGCTGGCCTTGTCTGCTAGGGTCACACGCCGCTTCTCCCATAGGAACAGAACCCAGTGAACATCTTAATTTCTAGGACAGTCCAAGGCATTAGGGCTTATTCACCAATGTGTACCAAGGGGACCCACAGATGGAAGCAGTGAAGTGCGGGTGGCTGGACAAAAAGGGATCAAGATTCGCTGAGATCCTGAAAACGGAAAAACTCCTCCCGCCCTCACTCTGGAGTGGTGTGGGGTGAACCCCTTAACTCCTTCTCTTTGGCTAGGGATCCCCCCTTTCCTCCTCTCTTGGTCTTGAAAGGATGGAAAATGACAGTAACAGGTGTAGGCACTCCAACCACACCCTGAGCCTCAGATATGGAGAACATTCGCCCCAAAAGCAGCAGAATATACAATTCTTCTCGAACGCACGTGGAACATATTCTGGGACAGATCAACTGTTATGCTCCAAAATCAGTCTCAATAAATTTCAGAAGACTGAAAGCCTATCAAGCTTCCTGCTCTGCCACAATGGTAGGAAACTAAAAATCCGTTAGAAGGAGAAAACCAGAAAAAACACGCACAAAAATGCAAGGAAATGAAACAACATGCCCCTGTATGACCTGTTTGTCATCACACAGAGGAGAAAGCAAGTTAATGCCTGAAGACAAAAACAGAAATACAATACAAAAAAAAAAAAAAAAAATCCATGGGATGCAGCAAAGCAGTTCCAAGAGGGACATTCGTAGCAATACAGGCCTACCTCGATAGGCAAGAAAAATCTCTAACAATCTAATTTTGCACCTGAAGGAACTAGACAAAGAACAAATGAAGCCTCACGTTCACAGAAGGAAAGAAGTAATAAAGCTCAGAGCAGAAATAACAGACCTAGAGAGTATTACGCTAAGTGGAAGGAGTCAGACGGAGAAAAGACAAATAGCATCTCGTTTCAGTCATACGTGGAATCTAAAAAGCCAAAAACAAACAAACGAATAAAGAACAAACAAAACAATATAAAAGCAAACTCGTAGATACAGAAAACCCACTGATGTTGACCAGAGGGGAAGGGGGTTTGGGGTGGGCAAAAAGGGCGGACGGCTCAGTGTGTGGTGATGAATGTTAACCAGACGCTGGGGGGAGGTGATCACTCTGTAGTGCACATAGGTATCGACTTATGATGTCGTGCACCTGAAACCTGTATGATGTTATATCCCGATTTTACCTCCATTTTTAAAAATGAACAATGGCAACCGTTTCATCATCGGTCACAGTGCTGGTGAGCAGCGGAGCCGGGGGTGGGGACCGCAGCACACTGGAAAATCCACCCCTCGTCATCAGGGTGTTGACACCACGCCGGGCTGCCGAGGCTTGGTGTCACCGAAGCTACTCATTTTTGGCAAGAGCAGCCAGGTATCTGAATTTCCGGTGTGAAATCTGGTGATTCGTCGACTTTGGCGAACCAACCCAACGATTCTAAAACGAAACCGTGGGCAAAAACAAAACAGAGCGACAAAACCTCCCACAGTCCTGAACTTGATTCTGCCCGCTGGCCACCAGGGCACAGCTCCGCGCGTTAATTGCTGGGTATCTGCGTAAGCGGCGGATTGAAGGGAGGGTTCTCTGGCTTTAAAGAATTGAGTACCGCCGTCCTAGACTAAGAGTAGGAATTAACGCTTTCACCCTCCGCTAACCATCCCTCTGCTGCCACCTGTTACCACCAACACCCCCTGCTGGGTGCAGCTGGCCGCCAGTTTCCGGGGTTTCCAAGGGCTGCAAATGCGTGGCCAACTTCCTCTCGCCCCCACCCCCACCCCCAGCCTGGGTCCGACCTTCCTTGGAAGGGAAGCACAGGACAAGATTTCTGGAGCACGAGGGACTCTGAAAGTCTGTCCTGCTCTGTTTATGGGAAGGTGGCGCCCCATCAGCTGATGAGAAGGTTTGGAAGGGGAGGAGAGAGGGTGGGGAAGAGAAAGAACCTACAGAGTGAGGCACGTGCCACCAGTCGTGCACTGAGCAATCTGATAGAAGATCAGAGATTTGGGGAACCCAGGAGAAAGTGAGCCGGGCACAGCCACCTTGCGGAGCACAGACGCTCATCCATGAGTCCAAAGGCAAGACGACACAGTTGCCCCCGTGAACAGAGAGACTCCCCTTGGGGTGGCAAGACCGAGTCCTGGGGACCCGGCACCCTTGGGACACAGTCAATGCCCGGCGGGGAGGAAGGCTGGATCCGTCCTTGCGGAAGGAGCGAGCAACCCAAATCTGCAGGGCTCTGGAGCCTGGAAACACGTGTCCTGGGGCCCCCCGGGGTGAAAGCACGGTGATGGGGACAGTCACTGCAAGAATCACGGTGTCCTTCTCAATCTGGCCACAGGGAGCTCTCCTCCTGACCTCAGACTCCGGGAGAAGAGCTAGGATCTCCCCGTCCCCGGACCTCACACTTTCTCACCTACCCTGCAGCTTTCCAAAACACCATGCTTGCACGGGGCTCCCCCCGAGAACTTAAGAGTCCTACAAGTCTTTTGTTTTGGAGAACAGGGACCAAGTCTCTGGATTCAGTGCACTTAAAATATTTGTCGAACGTGTGATGTCAAAGAAGAGGGGGCCCGAATGAGACTTTCTAATAACGATGCTGCGTTTTGCCACGAAACCCAATCTTCAGAGAAGTCCTCTGCTCTCTGCAGCACCCCCCGCCCACCTCCCTGCCATGGGGGTAACGGAGCTGTGTGGATGCCTTTCTTTTCCAAACAGCTCTGCGCCCAGATGCATCACACCCCCGTCAGGGCCTGAACATGGTCCCCGACAGGTTCACGCCGGCTGTGACCGTGACTTAACCACAACAGAGCTGGGGAAGAGATCGCACATCCCCAGGGCCCGGGTGGGGAAATCAAGAGAGGCTGGCACAACCGTCAGACCTGTGGCTGCATCCACGTGAATCTGAGTTTCCTCGACTGCCGCTTGCACGGACTTTCCAGAAGCCTGAGTGGGTTCAGGCGCCGTTATGTAATCCTGTGTTTGTTACATGCCCCACCCCCCGCGATTTACGCCACCCTCTCTGCACCCCCTGTAGCTCCGTTGTGTATACCCACGGCCGCCCTGACCCCACGGCAGAATGTGCCCCCACACGGTACACGTGCGCCAGTCAGAAGATCCCCATGGACCTGGCTGCCGTCCCACTCTCTGCCTGACTGGCTGTGTGACATCTGGCAGCTCACAGCACCTCTCTGGGCTTCCCCCTCATCTAGAGCTGGAGGGAGCTGAACCCGCTGATTCCTGAAGCCCCTTCCGGGCCCCTGCTGAGGATTCTATCAGCGCCATCTGGAACCACTGCGCCCCGGCGAGGACTGGCCACACTCAAGAATTAAGAAAAAGCAAAACAGAGGCGGCAAAGAGCCAGGGCAGGGAGCCAAGGGGAGTTGAAGGCAACAGGAAAAACTTGCTTTCCACTGAGCTCACCCTCAGATACCACCCCGGCCCCAAAGTGGCTTGGTCTTTCCAGAGCCTTGGGTCCCCAAGCCACCCGGACTCTAGGAAGGCATGAGGACAGCAGACAGGTGCGCAAACAGCAGAATCACCCTGGGTCGCTCCAAAGCAGCACCAAGCACCTGCCCACGGAGGCTCTCCAGCGCTGGCTTCTCTCCCACAGGTGTGGCGGGCCACCTGGCTCTCACGGGGCTCCAGTGAGCGCTTCGAGCACCTGCCCGGGTGTTCCCACTCACCTCAGCCCCACAGCCCTTCCTCTTGCAAAGCGGACACGCTGGTCATTTTCTGCCACCGTCTCCACATCCGCTGCTTCCTGTGGCATCAGCTAATTCACTGTGCAAAGCAGCATTTATATATAGAAAGTTGCAGCCACGCAGGTTAGCATTAAAATAGAGACTTGGCGTTGCCGTGGCAACCAAACAAATGATATTCAAAATGAAAGAGAAGTATTCTGCAATCGGGAAAGCATGTCCACAGCCTTCCAGGGCAGCTGCGCCCTGTCCCCTCGAGGGCGGGTGGGACGGCCTCCCGAGAAAGGACCTTCCCATTAAGTCACCCGTTCTGGTTTCGGCAGTGACCACGACCCCCGCTCTGCACAAGCTCCTTCCTAAAGCCGGCTCCTGCCTGGAGCAGACCCGAGGCCAAGGCACCCAGGGAGTATGATGATCTTGACCAGGTATATCGATTTGCAAAAGCTCTACTCCTCAAGCACCGAGGGGAAGCAACTTGTGGCCGCGGTGCCATCAGCAAGGACACTTCCGGAAACAAAAGTGGCTCCTGCCACAGGCTGGCCACGGCCCGCCACAAGCTCACTGCGGTGGGTGCTTCATCCCCTCGGAGCCTCAGCCTACAAATAAGGGCGCCGGGGGCAGAGGGGTATGGAGAAGCAGCCCAGTGTTTTCTGCCTCTGTGATGCTAAGATGTGTGCCTTTCCTCTGTCATCTCTTCTTTCTACTTCCGTCTTGTTTCCCTAGTCCCGGGGCACAAGCCTGGCTCGGCTGCACGGGCCCTGGATGTTGCTGGAGCTCCAATCACATACAGAAGCCCCGGCTTCCCAGCTCCTGCTCAGCATAGCCTTCAAAGCAAAAGATCTGAATCCAAGAAGCCACCAAGAGGCTGGGGGGCCTTGGACTCCGAGCCTCCGAGCCTGAAGATTCCTTCACACATTTTCAAATCAGGCATGATCTCGGGGCACCCGGGTGGCTCAGTCGGTTAAGCGTCCGACTTCGGCTCAGGTCATCATCCCGCAGTTTGTGAGTTCGAACCTCGCGTCGGGCTCTGCGCTGACAGCTCGGAGCCTGGAGCCTGCTTCGGATTCTGTGTCTCCCTCTCTCTCCCTCTGCGCCTCCCCTGCTCACGCTCTCTCTCTCTCTCTCTCTCTCTAAAATAAACATTAGTAAAAATTTTAAAAATAAGAACTCCTACACACCAATGTGGGAACGCAAAATGGCACCCCGCCCCTCTGGACAGTCGTGTGGCAGTTTCCTATAAAGTTAAAACCTGCACCCACCATACGAGCCAGTCATCCCGCTCTCAGGTACGCGCCCAGGAGAAAGGGAAACATATGTCCGCACCAAGTCTTATACAGGAACGTGCATATAGCAGCTTTATTCGTCATAACCCCGAACTGGAAGAAACCCAGAGGCCATCAACAGGGAATGATGAACCGCCACGGTACATCCATACGATGCGTCGCTGCTCCCAATACAAAGGAACCAACTACTGATCCGTGCAGTGACCTGGATGATGTCACAGGTGTCTGTTAAGAAGTCAGTCTCGGGGCGCCTGGGTGGCGCAGTCGGTTAAGCGTCCGACTTCAGCCAGGTCACGATCTCGCGGTCCGTGAGTTCAAGCCCCGCGTCGGGCTCTGGGCTGATGGCTCAGAGCCTGGAGCCTGTTTCGGATTCTGTGTCTCCCTCTCTCTCTGCCCCTCCCCCGTTCATGCTCTGTCTCTCTCTGTCCCAAAAAAATAAAAAACGTTGAAAAAACAAATTAAAAAAAAAAAAAAAAAGAAGTCAGTCTCAAAAGGTTACATACCGTACGATCCTGTTTACATGACACACTCAAAAAGAAAAGCTATAGGCCTGGATGGCTCATGAGGGGTTGGGGGGGATGGGGTATGAGAGCATAGGGAGAGCACAAGGGAGGTTCTTGGGGGGGGACGAATTATTCTATATCTTGGGTAAGAGTGTGGTTACATGAACCCATATATACGTAGAACTATACCCCTCAAAAACAATTTTACTTATTTATGTATTTATTTATTGTTTGTTTATTTTTGAAAGAGAAAGAGAGAGAGCACATGAGCGGGGGAGGGAGAGGAGCAGAGAGAGAGGAAGACACAGAATCCAAAGCAGGCTCCAGGCTCTGAACCATCAGCATAGGGCCCAACATGGGGCTCGAACACACGAACCACCCAGATCGTGACCTGAGCTGAAGTCGGACGCTTAACCGCCTGAGCCACCCGGGCGCCCTGAGATCACGCCTGATTTGAAAATGTGTGAAGGAATCTCAGGCAGGCTCGGGGTTGTCCAAGACCCTAAAATACCCAACACCCCCAAAATAGTCAATTTTACTGCATAACAACTGAAAAAAAAATTGCTGCTTTCACCTTGGGGGAAAAAAAAATCCCAGAAGATGACAGCCTCTTTGTAGCAGTCTTCAGATCAAACGTGGGGTCCCCATGCACAAACCGTAGGATCCTAAGAACCGTTCGTTATCAGTTCCAATTTTCGTTACAAAGCCCCTCTTCTTGTCCTAGAACAACGGTTCTCAACCTCGGACCAGCCACGTCAGCATCACCTGGGAATTTGTCGAGAAGTATAAACCCTTGGGTCTTATCCTAGCCCTCCTGAGTCAGAAACTCCAGGGGGTAGGGGTCCTGTTGCCCATTTTAACAAGCACTCCTGCTGAAAGATTCTAACGCATGCTGAAATTTGGGAACCCCGGCCTCTATATGCCGGTTACGTCCAGCGAGGCCAGCCCAACCCGGAATGGTCTGACCCGCGTCCCTTCAATATCAAAACACCACAGAAACAGACAATGTCTTTTCTCCACATCCTATTTGCTTCAGGACTTTTCCTTTTTGTAATTTCTTTTCTGAAAGTACACCTGCAAGGAAGACGTAAGCGGCCACAAGCACCTGCAAGGAAGACGTAAGGGGCCACAGCTCTATGTGACCACCTGAAGCAGCAGGTAACACGGAACCACCTGCTGTTTCTTCCCGGTGGGAGAAAGAGTGGCTGTTACCGTGGCCGTGCAAATCCACTCCTCCCTTCTCACCCGGCCCAGCTCCCGGGCCAGGACCAGAACCGACCTTGCCAGCCTCCTTCCCGCTCAGCTCCTGGAGCGCTTCGCAAATCAAAGGGGACCTCGTGGTCGTCCCGATGAACCCTGGAAAGGCACCACTTCCTTCTTAGGCCAGAACAACAACTTCAAAGCCGCTTTTTCTGGGTTTCTGGCTCCAAAGCCACACAGAGATGACGGATCACAAAGAAGAAATCAGAACCATATGAATGTCATATTCAGCAAAATAAACAGAATCATAGCATCAGGGTTGGGTCCAGGGGGCTGCGTGTCTGGCCCAGAGCCCGGGCTTGGTGGCCCCTAGCGTGGGCCGGGCTCCCCGGGCCTCTCCTCCCCGCCCACGACTCCCACACACAGAGCCAAAGGCGCCCAGCGTGCCGTCCCTCCTCGCCGAGGCCCCCGCTAGCAGTGCTGCTTTGCCTGACGTTTCAATGTTTTATGGAGTTTTTATATTCTCTTTTATGGTTTTCAGCTCAGCTTCTTTTCTAGTTCTGTCCAAATATGCACAAGCACCAACATGAACGTTGTGCCATTAATGACAGTGTGACAGCTCCAGGAGCCTCTGGTGGGGGGCAGGGGGGGTTGGGGGGTGAGTTGGGGAAGCGGCCATGGCACCCACTCCCTTTTATACCACTGGTTTCCCCCAGAGCTAATCCTGCTGGGCGTCCTCACTGCCAACCTCATTCTCATTGCAGAACAGAGAAACCCTCTCCTCTCACTGCTTCTAGGGAAACAATATGGCGCTCCACAGAGCCAGCGTTTCTGAACCAGGGGGATTCCGGAGACTCTTGGGGGGTGGGAGAGGCGGGTGGTGTGCCAGTTTCCTACCGCCACTGAAACAAGTAACTACAGACTTTGTGGCTCAAGACCACACAAATTGATTATCTGAGAGTTCTAGATTTATTATCTAGAGCCCAGAGATGGATCTCACTGGGTTAAAACCAAGGCGTCCCTTTGGCTCTGTTCCTTGTGGAGGATCCAGGGAAGAATCTGTCCTCTGGTCTTTGTCAGCTTCTAGAGGTGGCGTGCACTCCTTGGTGGCTGGCCCCCTTGCTCCAACTTCAAAGCCAGCAATGGTCTGTCCAGGCCTCTCTGGTTCTCTCTCCCTCTGCTCCCTTCCTCTTCCACTTATAAGGACATTTCAGATTATATTGGGCCCGCTTGGATAATGCAGACATCTGATCTACCTCAATTCCCTCTCGCCATATAACTACATATTCACAGGTTGCAGGGACTAAGACGTGGGCATCTTGGATGTGTGTGCATGGGGGTGGGGGCAGTCAAGATTATGCTTACCACAGGGAGCTCCAGGCATCTAATAAGAGAAAGGAAGGGATCCTGTGAAACCGCCTACCATGCAAAAGACCATTCACCCACAACAAAGAATGATCTGCCCCAAATGTCAATTGTGCCGAGGCTGAGAAACCCTGGGACAGCCTAACGCTGACCGGGCCTTAGCCGGTCCCAGGGATGCTGACTCAAGTCTATTCCCACAGAGAGGTCAACTATAGGGTTTTTGGGGATCACAGGGAAGCTGTGACCCACAATTAAGGAGGAATGTTTTTATCATTCTATTAAATACTTTAATGTAGAGTCTGTAACTATTCCAGAATCATCCTCAAATGCTTCTCATTTGATATACAGAAAATACAGACTTTAAAAACACATAACATGCATCTTGCTTCCGGAAGGCACACAGACACAGTGGATACAGATGATCTGAATCCCTTTATGCGAAGAGATTAAGAGGTACGAACCTCCATTTATAAAATAAATAAGTCACGGGGATATAAAGTATGGCACTAATACTGTAATAATGGCGTGTGGTGGCAAATCCAACGCAGCCAACGTTTTGTAACGTATAAAAATATCAAACGCACCTGAAACACAGTAATGTGTGCTGGGCAGAAGTCAATAAAAAAATTAATAAACTTCTTTCTGTGACTAACTTCAAATAACACGGCTAATTCTGCTTTGCTGATGGGCTGCCTTTTGGTCTCAGAAATTGCTGAACTGGGGTGTTGGGTGGGGGGACGGGCTAAATGGGGGACAGGCATTAAGGAGGAGGGCACTTCTTGGGCGTCACAGGTTAAGTGATGAATCGCTAAATTCTACTCCTGAAATAGATACATACTACTGTTTTCAGGAGAATACTCCTGCAAAAAAAAGAATACTAAAATAAAATTAAAATAAAATTAAAATTAAATAAAATAAGATAAAATAAATAAAATATAAAATATAAATAAAATAATAAAATAAAATATTAAATAAATAAAATAAAAATAAATAAAATAAAAATAAAATACTAAAATAAAACATAAAATAAAAATAAAATATAAAATTAAAAAAAATAATAAAATAAAATAAAAAATAAAATAAAATAAAAATAAATAAAATATAAAATATAAAATATAAAATATAAATAAAATAAATAATATATAAAATAAAATAAAATAATAAAATAAAATAAATAAATAAAATATAAAATAAAATAAAATATAAAGTAAAAATAAGACAAAATAAGATACAAAATAAAATAAAAAATAAAATACTAAAATAAAAGATAAAATAAATAAAATATAAAATAAAAATAAAATATAAAATAAAAATAAAATAAGATATAAAATAAAATAAAAATAAATGAAATAAAATCTAAAATAAAATAAAATCAAATTGCTGAATTAGCAAGCCAGCACCACTCACATCCCCATTCTCTTCCCTCTTCCAGAAGAAGTGACCCACCAGTAGCTGGTGAGAATTCCCAATGACCCTGCAGACCTCAGTCCCCACACCAAATGCCCTCTTGAGCCCCAGACCCCTGCAGGTCCCTAGGACAGTCCTGCACTCTCGGGGTGAGGCTTGCAGACAGCAGAGGGCTGTCCCCTGCTCCCCTGAGGATGGTCCCCCAGGAAAGGTACCCTCCCCCCAACCCCAAGGTCCCCTCTGCTGGCTGAGTTTCCCAGGGGGTATCCAGAAGGGGCAGCAGAGAGTGACTCTGGTGGTTTCACAGGGATTTCCCTGCAGGGACAGGTAGGCAGGGCCTCCTTTTGTCTGACAAAAGGATTCCCCCTCCCCCCCCAACCCCCCCCCCCACCCGCCATCAAAGTGATGAGCAGTGGCTTGGAAGCACCTGGCATGATTATATGTGCACCCACGTGTGTCTCTGTGCCCTATACCCCAGCCGAGCCCCTGCTATGCTGCCCTCTCCGCTTGACACAGCAAAGTACTTATTATTTAACTCCTCAACTGCAACCATCCAGATTCTCTGCCAAAGCCACATCCCTGCCCCAAAGCAGGGACACAATGCCCTCATGAAGCCCTGATAACCGTGTCTAAGATACTTCAGGCCCGGGGACCACCTCATCGAAATGTCACCCACAGAGCACACGGATTGTTCAATCGTCCGTCCAGCCAACGCTCACTGCTGCCCGTTTACAACGCGCTGCATAACTTTCGCGATCTGGAAGACAGAAGGCCTTGCCCACAGGGAGCTCAAATCCAAAGTGGGAAGAATGACCCTGCTGTGAGCACTGACGTGCATTATCTCATTTAATATCCACGCCAACATAGAAGGCGGGTAACCTGAAATCGTCTCTATTTTCAGATCATCGCGAGCACAGCAGGAAGCTTAGCACGGGCCTGACTGTTCTCATCCGTTTACACACGTTCGAGCTTCACTCTGCCCCATGAGGTTTGTTCTGTAATTATACCCATTTTACAGGGGAGGAAACTGAGGTTCAAACTGTCGGCAGCGTGCCCCAGGTGTGTGCAGGCATTCATAGGCTTGTGAATGGCAGGCAGCACCAGGCTCGGCCAAATGCCTCTTTGAGGACACCCAGCCCCGAGTTCCCACTTTGGACGGGCAGCCAGGGGCGGAGGAAGGGCTTTCTGTCCTGGAGCCATAGCAGTATCTTTGTCGCTCAGACCCCAGTGAGTCACCCCCCTCCAGAGATATCGCCAAAGAGAGCCCTGCTGTAGTGGGGGGCCGGAGGGGCTCATCCTCAGTCCCTTTTTTCATTTCTCAAACACAGCTTTTGCCAGAGCCCAGGTAGTCATGTAAATGCCAACAGAAATCCAAAGATGCTTGGATAATGGGATTTTCAAATACACCAGAGCTTCTCGGCCCTCTCACTCAACCTCCACACGCTGGGAGCCCGCTTTGTGAGCCGTGGGGTCTGAGAGTCTGGCTTCCATGCTTGGGATTCTTGTGGCAGAGGCCGGGGCACAAGGAGAGCCTCGATGGCGTGGTCTGGCATTTCTAAGCCCTCCATGGCCGATCTGGTGGCCTAGAAACCACGTGGGCTCCAAAGGCGTCCTGCCAGGCTCGAGAACCACAGCCAGGAGTGGATATTATGTCATTTGGAAAACGGGTCTTCGCAGATGTAATTAAGGGCTTTGAGATGAGGAGGGTATAGCCTGCAGTGTCCAGGTGTACCCTAAATGCAATCCCCAGGGTCTTTCTAGGAAGGAGGCCGAGAGAGATTTTATTACACGTGGAAGAGAAGGAGTCTGGGGGCGCCTGGGGGGGCTCAGTCGGTTGGGTGTCCGACTTTAACTAGGTCATAATCTCATGGTTCACAAGTCAAGCCCCACATCAGGTTCTGTGCTGACAGCTCAGAGCCTGGAGCCTGCTTCAGATTCTGTGTCTCCCTCTCTCTCTGCCCCTTCCCTACTCGCGCTCTGTCTCTCTCTCTCTCTCTCTCTCTCTCTCTCAAAAATAAATAAATGTTAAAAAAAAAAAAAAAAAAGAGGAGTCTGATCGGGGAAGCAGGGGTCAGAGTCAGCCACTAGCGAAAGGTGTCAGCCCATAAGTCACCCCAAAGAGAATGGAGCAGCGGGGAGAAAGTCCTCCCCTCCCCGCTCTGCCCACAACCCCAAAAGAGGCTGGCACGTGACGTGCTTTGTCGGGACACGTGCACAACGCAGGGCAGACAGCTCTACGGACACACAGGGACCAAAACCAGAGTCAGAAACTTCCGCTGTGGTCTGCAGACCTGGATCGTGAAGCAAGGCGGCAACACAGGGGTTCCCCAAAGCCCAGCCATTCCCATAACGCATGCAGCACCCGAGACGATCCCTTTGGTGGCTGCAAGACCTGTCAGGTGTTTTGAGAGGCTCATTTTCAAATGGGCCTTAAGGCCTCAAGGTCTGTTAGGAAAAGTCAGGTACGAGGACAGGAAGCTTACAGTTCCTTCTTCCCCAAGGGTCACTGCCCGACGCCAGCCGGGATCAGCTGGCCATGCCCCCTCTCTGTCCCCAGTTTCTGCCTCCACGGGCTGCACCCAGCTCGCCAGGCTTCTGGCCTGACCTCAGAGAGAGAAAATACCAGCGAAGAGGCCGTTTATCTGGCCCGATTCCAAAATCAGGAGGCTGCTCGAGAGAGAGGGGCGGAGGCTCGCTCGTGGGCAGGTCATAATCTGGGAAGTGGGGGCAGAACACACAGATGTCTGAGGTTTGCCATTTCTCGAAAACGGGGACTAGGTTCCGGATTCCCACCTCCCCCCATCGCGACCCAACACCTCACAGCCCCCGGGTCCGGCCCAGCCAGGACTCTGGGGAGCCACCCAGTCAGGCGGTCCTACTCAGAGGCCACCGATGGGGTGTCCCCGGGCAGCAGGCCAGAGAACAGAATCGCCCAGGGGTCTGTGCTCAGCAGCATCATTCTTACAGAGCTGGGCTCAGAGTCCAGGGCCAAGAACCAGAACAGAAAACCGGCCTACGCAGGGGGGGCAGGTTGTGGGAAGACAAACACACTCAGCCACAGGGTGCAGCCCAGCCCATCTGAGTACGTGTCAGAGACCAGGAGCTGATGTATAAAAACGAGGCAATTTCCCATGAACACCTCAAGGTTTCAGGCGTGTCCTGAAAAATCAAGAAGGCCGTATACTAAAGTCGTCTCTGACAGTATGAAGGGAATTGGGGCTGCCTTCGCCATTCTCTGGCGTGGTGGCTTTCAACCCTGGCTGCCCGTGGGAATCATCTGGGACCTTAAAAATCACCCTAGGGGCGCCTGGGTGGCGCAGTCGGTTAAGCGTCCGACTTCAGCCAGGTCACGATCTCGCGGTCCGTGAGTTCGAGCCCCGCATCAGGCTCTGTGCTGATGGCTCAGAGCCTGGAGCCTGTTTCCGATTCTGTGTCTCCCTCTCTCTCTGCCCCTCCCCCGTTCATGCTCTGTCTCTCTCTGTCCCAAAAATAAACGTTGAAAAAAAAAAAATCTTTAAAAAAAAAAAGAAAAAAAAAATCACCCTGATGCCCAGAAATCCCCGGACCCAGGCAACAGAGCTCTGGGAGACGGCCGTCTTACAAGCTTGCCAGGCAATTCTAATGGGCAGCTGATAAAGGCTCCGATGTCTCCACCTGCTCTCTCAGCACCGTTACCTGCCTGGCCCAACAGTTTGTTCAGGCAAGGTTCAGAAAAAAGGAAAGGCTGGGGTCGTATTAACACAGAGCTGGCAAAAAAAAAAGGGGGGGGGGGCGCCTGGGTGGCTCAGTCGGTTGAGCGTCCGACTTCGGCTCAGGTCACGATCTCACAGTTTGTGGATTCAAGCCCCACGTCGGGCTCTGTGCCGACAGCTCGGAGCCTGAAGCCTGCTTCTGATTCTGTGTCTCCCTCTCTCTCTGCCCTTCCCCTGCTCATGCTCTGTCTCTGTCTCTCAAAAATAAATAAATGTAAAAAAAATAAAAATAAAAATAAAAACCCACAGAGCTGGCACGCAGACCCCCACCAGCGGCCCCTGCATTAACTACAGTCCATTCACAGCAGCTACGCCGGAGGTGATGAGCCCCATCCCGTAGGCCTGTGTCACCTCTGCCCATCCCAGAGAAAGCAAAGGGACAAAGGACCCCGCTGAGGTCCGGGAGTGTGCCAGAGAAGCACGCAGCCAGGCTTCCCCTGCCCAAAGTCTAGGGACAGTCCTGAAGACATTCCAGTTCCAGACTGTCCTGCTGTGTAAAAGGATCTTCTGGTTGTAAAACCCTGGAGCCAGACCACACCCACAGAAAAAACTCCAGGGTCCGTCACTTACTGATAGAAGATCTTTATATCCACAAGCCTCCCAGACTCCAGTGCACAGGAGTTGATATGAACATAGGGGAGGAAGAGGGCAGACCGCTTGCCTGTACCATTTCCAAGCTGTGACGGGACAAGCGGGGGAAAGAGACCCGAAGCCCCGATGGCGCCCGCGGTCTGTCTGGCCCCAGGATCGGTGCATTAGTGGCATATCTGCGATTTGGGGCATTGCCCACTGGGTTTGTGCATTTCTCTAAAAGCAGAGAGACTAAAAGGGAAGAAAAAGGTGGGTGTGAGGACATCATTGTCCCTGGCCCCTGTCGTGCTTCTGAAGAGAGGGGAGTGAGGGCTGCCTGTCTTGCCCAGGGCGGACAGCACGACAGAAACCAGAACCTGAGGACGACAGGGACAGGCAGGCGGAGGCTCGCAGGAATGAGGCAAGGAAATGGGATTTTGATTGCACAGATAAAGTGTGACGGTACTGGAGAACGGTGACAAGTGACATGTGAATCATCAAGATGAGAGCTTCCCAGGAGGCGACGTGTCTGAACAAGCCATGTGGCTCCGCTTGAGAAACGAGAAAACCGAGGAAGAGTGTGATCGCCGTGCAGGGAGCTCGGCAAACTCCTTCCATCCCGCCCCCCCCCCACCCCGCCCTGCACAGAGCTGGAGTCGCACAGTATGAGGCCAAGGGGTACCCCTCCCTGCACCGGCAGGGGCTTGGAGCCCTCACGTTCACTAGTAACAGCCCCGGAAGTTAGAATAATTTCCATCTGAGCTTATTCTCCAAGTACAGGGCCACTGTGCTGTCCCCAAGCATCCAGGCAGAGTATCAGCGTAGGTAGTAACCTGAAGCCCTGCTCCATAAAGCACGGTCCACGGGGCTTGTCAGAAATGCAGCATCCGGGCCCCGCCCCAGAACTCCTGCATCAAAATCTGTGCCCTCACAAATGCCCCCAGCCCCCCATGAATCGTGAATGTGTTAATGTTCGAGAAGCACTCAGGCCACCTCACCCCCTGTACGAGAGAGGTCCCCGGGGCCCCCCTCGTACCCACCAAGCACATAACAGCTACACACACAGTAGAGGAATTTAATGGTGGTTTCAGTGGCTTTCCCCCCCTGCCTCCCCCATCAAATTCAAGGCTGTAGCTCCTTCCTCAGTCCCTAACTCACGGATCAACCAAGGCAAGCACAGATTAAAATGTCCCTGGAGCCACAGAACCTACTAGAGTGGCTCTGTCTGCAGGGTGTATTTGCTCACCACACTCATCCAAACTTACTAGGCACGTTCTGTATGCCAGGCACTCAGAATAAGCAGATGAGTGGCCCAGAAGCCAGAAGAGTCTGCTTCCCGTGAGACAGAGAGAGAAAGAGAGAGACGCAGACAGGCGGTCACGGTGCAGGGGCCTGTGTGTGGAGCGCTAAGGAGAAACACCCAAAGGTCATCGCCATGACGTGCTTTCTCTTTAGCACACTCTTGTCTTTGCTGTTTTGGTTGGCTTCTTCCCGTCTTGCTTTCTACCGGGTTGACTGCATTTTACTTTATTTTTCTTTTAATGTTTCTTTATTTTTGAAAGACAGAGAGACAGAGCACGAGCAGGGGAGGGGCAGAGAGAGAGGGAGACACAGAATCGGAAGCGGGCTCCAGGCTCAGCTGCCAGTACAGAGCCCGACGCGGGGCTTGAACTCATGGGTCGTGAGATCACGACCTGAGCAGAAGTTGGACGCGCAAATGATTGAGCCACCCAGGCGCCCCTGAATGCATTTTCTTTATTCTCCCTCCCGCCCCTGAACGCTTGGCAATTCTGGTCTATTTATATACTACTCAGGTGACTTAGGCAGTTATACAGACATTTTTAACATGTACTCTCAACTCCCAAGCATAAAGATAATCGATAGCTCTTTTCTCCTTCTGAATAATACAAAAACCCTGGGACGCAGTCACTTTGATCTCCCCCCTTCTACCTTTCGGGTGTTGGGAGCATGAATTACTAAGGTCCTATTTTCCCCACAAGTCTTGGCACTGACCCGTCATTTGCTACCTCTCATCACTGATCGCTGATCATTCTCCAGAAAAATTAAAAATTCCAAATTGACTCAAGAGGAAACAGAAAACCTAGATAGATCTATAACCTTCAAAGGAATCGATTCAGTGGCCTAAACTCTACCTTAAAAAGCTACAACACATCTCTGTGGTTCTGCAACAAGTTTTCTCAAACCTTGAAAGAAAAGACATTAATCTTATATAACTCTCTTCCAGAAATGGAGAGAAAAAACACTCAGTTCCTCTTACACTACCTTGTACTGACCTTCAAAGAAAACAATGAGAGACTTAAAAGCCTACCTCCTAACCTCACAGGGCATAACTGTAAAAATCCTAAACAAACATTATTTAATCTCAGAAAGAGAGGGATATTAAAACATCAAAAAAAACTCATTAAACACACCACATTAAAAGATTATATAAGAAAAAAATAATTTAGATGCAGAAAAAGCATCTGACCATTAAAACTCCTCACAAACTAGGACCACAAAGGAAATTTTCTGATAAATTGTAACTATCAAAAAATTACAGTAGGGGTACCTGGGTGACTCAGTCAGTTAAGCCTCCGACTTCAGCTCAGGTCATGATCTCACAGCGCATGGGTTCAAGCCCCATGTTGGGCTCTGTGCTGACAGTTCAGAGCCTGGAGCCCGCTTCTGATTCTGTGTCTCCCTCTCACTCTGTTCCTCTCCCACTTGCATTCTGTCTGTCTGTCTCCCTTTCTCTCTGTCTCTCTCTCTCAAAAACAAAGAATTTTTAAAGTTTTTTTAATTTTTAAAAAATAAAACTTTTAGAGGAGTTTTAGACTACTTTAGGACCTCAGCGTAAGAAAAGTTTTCTATAAGACCTAAAAAGCACAATTCACGGAAGTAATAGTTTTGCCATTTCTCATAAAGTCACACATCACTCACCATATGAGCTGGCACCTTCGCGCCTAAGTATTCACGCAAGAGAGAGGAAGGCACGTCCAAGAGGCTAGAACACAAACGTTCACAGCGGAATTAATCATTACAGCTCAACGCTGGGAACAACCCAAATGCCCATCAATTGACAAATGAAGCAAATTACAGTATATCCAGCGAATGGAGTTCTACTAGGAAATCCCAAGGCGCGAACCACTGATACAAAAATATGGGTAAATCTCAGCAATTACCCTGTGCAAAAGAAGCCAGATTCCAGAGTGACCCGAGGAGATGAGGGAGGACAGGAGACACAGGGACAAGAGAGAACATTCTGGAAAGATGCCCTATGCTTTGGCAGTCACATGACTGTTTACATTGGTCAAGTCACTGACCTGTACAGGTAACATGGGTAAATACTTCTTGACCGCAAATTACCGCTCAGTAAAGCTGATTTAAAACTACGCGTGGTAGACGCGTTTGTTAGAATCTCCGTAATGTTCTGTGGACAGATTTCATGAAAAATTGACTGAATCTGAGGAAACTTTGGTTATTGACTACACATACCAGTGAGCAGGTTTCAGGGGGAGAATAAGGGCTACAAAGCCCAGTAACGCTCATTCGTATTTCCTCCCTGTCATCAGAGAAGTCCTATTAGAAACCACAGGGTCCGGGGGCGCCCGGGGGGCTCCGTCGGTTAAGCGTCTGACCCTTGACTCGGGCTCAGGTCGTGATCTCACAACTGTCAGCTCTGTGCTGACAGCACGGAGCCTGTTTGGGATTCTCTCTCTCCCTCTCCCTCTCTCTCTCAAAAATAAACAGACACTAAAAAACCAAAAGGAACAAGAAACCACGGGGTCCAGTGAGGTCACGACCCATCTGGACAGCGCCCCGCTCCGTGTAGGGAGTTCTCTCCCCGCCCCCCGACGCACCGGGTGCTTTTTCTGCAAGACTGGGAATCCCGGGACCAGCTCATCCGCTCCAAATCCGAAGGGATCTTTCAGGGGACACAGGTGCGTGTGGCCCACGCTCACCGCCAGGCTCTGGGCCGACCCCCTGAGAGATGGGTGGGCTTCATCCGTCACCACCAAGCACACCCGACCACGCTAACTTCTGCTCTGACACCATCCCCGCCACCCCTTCCTGCAGGGCCTCCAACAAGCGAGCACCTCGGTGTCTGTCGGGTGTTCAGGCTCCCCCAGGCCCCTGCCCCCTCTGCGAGCCGCAGCATCTCTCCCATGGCTTCCCCTTTGCTTTTCATATCAGCCAGAATCCGTTTCTGGCGTCTGCGACCCAAGAACACCCAAGCGGCGCAAGGCGGACGGGGCGCACGGCCCGGAGTTCTGCATTCCGGACAACCGTCCCTGGGTGCGCCGGCCTCCTAGCCGGCTTCACAGGCTGTCCCAGCGCCGATCCCCGGAGCCCCCTGGGCTGTTGAGACACAGAAGAGACAGAACGAAAGCGAACGCGGAGCGATGTGCCAAGCGCTCTGACATGCTTCCGTCTCGTCGTCCTGCAGCCCTGTAAGGTAGGGACTGCCCCAATTTCCCTAGGAGGACACGGAGGAGGAAGAAAAACATTTTCCCAAGGCTACGGAGCTCATGAATGACAACAGGAACCTGAGCCACATCTGTCCAACTTTAAAGCCTCGCCCTTGTCACCTCGTCACAGGGCCGCACCTCAAGAAAGCATTCGGTCGAGTACAACCCGGTCACTGGGGCTTCAGATGAGACATCGGAGGTGTGGCTAGATGGTGGCTAAACCCACAGAGCAGCAAGGGGTGTCCGCTGCACCCGGGGGACGAGGGCGCCCACCAGGAGGGAGCGACAGCGGATGGGGGACACGGTGGGGGGGGGAAGGGGAAGGGGCGCACCGCAGCCTGAGGGAGAGCAGAGTGCCCGGGGGAGCGGTGTGGGAGACGTCCACATCCCAGAGGAGTGGCAGTGAATTCTTTCTGCTTGGAGATGAATCGGTGTTCACGTCCCCATGGCAACGGAGCATGCTCACCGTTGTCCCTACCTGCAACTGAGTGAATCACACTTTTGGCATCGCACTAGCCCGGTCCAAAGTCATTAGCTAATCAGCCTGGAATGTGTGCACTCTGGCACCGACACTATCTGGGAGGGAGGCAGGGTCTCCGAGGGTCCCTGCGAGGCTGGGAGAGCAGCGATCCTGTCTCTTCCGCCTTGGCACAAAATTTACGCTACCCGGAGCGGCCCCTGCTACGAAACCATAGTAAGGAACCTGGGCTCGTCCCGGGCTCTGGACACAGGCGGAGGGGATGGCGACCGAGTCTGAGCAAAAGCGGAGGGCAGGGAATTAAACGTGACAGGAAAAGGGATGCACGTGGGTTGCAGAGGCTGTTGGAACCCACACAAATCGCTGGCAGGTTAAGTGTTCTGACTTCACACCAAAGCTTGTGAATACATCCTGAAGGGTGGATTGTGGATCCTGAGAGATCCTGCTGTGTGGACCGGGCATCACCCCAGGCTGGACTCAGGCTCCGTCACACAGAACCGTAGAGAGGGCGAAAAGGAGACTTCTGAGACACTGCGTGACCGCTCGTTCCTGGGAATAACACATCAGGGCTAGCCAAGTCACCGTCAGAGGACAAAGGTTGACAGGGCAGTAAGGGACAGAGCACGGATGCCAGAGAGACCCCAGCGAAAGGAAGATCCACGAGACTACGCTGGACCACCAGACGTGGCTTCCAAGCTCCCGGATGAGTTCCACAGAGGACCTCCGCAGGGCACCAGCAGGTACCGGCTAAGGGCCCATAAATCCCAGCGGTTACGCAAAACATTACCTTTTTTTTCCTCTAAGCAAATGGCAAACCTGTGTTCCCACTGAGTTCCCACTTAGTTTCTTGAGAATTGATCCCAAGGCTCGGGTGTGCATGGGGAAAACCCAAAAGGGAAAACCCATCAGAGAAGGAGAGTCCAGGGGATGGAGATGTGCCACCTGCCCAGGGTTCCGAGCGAGCTCAGCCTGGCGTCCCCAAGAGGGCTGTGCACCCAAACTACCCCAATCTCTGCTAAGCAGGAAGCCCTCTCCCGGGGGATGGGGGCAGTGACTGGGTGCCGGACCAGGATGCGTTCGGAGGGGCACCCATCACCACCACCGCCTCGGTGTAGGCTGGAACGTGGCCCGTGTCTGTCCCAGCCGCGACACGAACTTGTAAGCCCCTGGGACGCAGAGGGCCAAGTGTCCACACTGGGTGTCTACACTACCCACAGGTCCCAGCAGACACACCTTGCAAACATACCAAAGAAAATCAATAAAGCTTCTCTGACTCATGTGGAGTGAATGAATGAATGAATGGATGGATGGATGGATGGAGAGGGCTTTCTGAACAGCTTCCTCAAACATTTGGGAAGCCTTCACCGTTATAAAGAAGACAGACTCCACATGCCTCAAGGGCTCAGGCTGGCCATGAGGGGGTCTCTGCGGGGAGATTTCACCCTGCGGCCCTCTGGCTGCAGAGAAATGGAATCCGAGCTAGATTCCAGGGCCCTTCTGGTGCTCAAACCCACGGGATCTTGAGAATCCTCCATAAAGAAAGTTACTGAAAACTAAAAATGGCATCAGCCTGTGGGGGGGGGGGGGCGTTCAGGAAGAGGAGGGAGGGTGAAACCCTGAAGCCCCCCAGCAGCAGAGCTGGGAAGGTACGATCTCATCGGGGATGGTTCCGATACACAAAAGGGGGTAAAACACTTGTGGTGTTTCAGAAAAGATGCGGGGAGGGGAGAGGAGGGGAGAGGGAGGAGAGGGGAAGGGAGGGAGGGAGAGAATAAACTAGGGAGCCCGTGTGGCCATAGACAGTGCCTGGAGCACTGGGGGGACAGTTGCCCGAGGGAGGGAAGGGGAGTATGAGGACCCCAGGCGGCCCCGCTGCTGGCAAACATCTCTCCTGGTTCGAACCTTGCAGGACTCTGAGCGGCGATGAGGGGTTCAGGAAGGGGCAGCCCAAGCACCTCCCCGCTGCACAAAGTGCCTTGGCCCCTGGCTGCGTCACCAGCACCTGTGCGGGCCCAGCCAGAGGGCGGCTGCAGCAGCGCGCACTGCAAAACGCCGTTCCACAAGTTCAGCGTGCGGTCCGTGTGTACTCGCAGACCAGGGTCTCCGCCAGAGAAGTAAATCATCCCGAATGACGCGGGGCAAGCTGCCGTCCGACCCGTGCAGTGGCTGCTTCCCGCGTTGGGAGGGAGGGGGGCACCGAACCCACAGGAGGAAAAGTCAAGTCTAGCCGGCCCCACACTGGAGCAGGGAAAAGGGGTGGCAGGACGGAGGGAGCACAAAATGAGGCTTCCCTGTCACCATCAGGCCTGGAGAAAGAGAATCCACGCCCCACGCTCCCTCTTCCTGGACCAGACACCTAGAGCGGCAAATGAAGTGAACACAGGGCAGAGAAAGCAAGGGGAAGGGGAGGGGGGCAGGTCCCGGCTTCCAGTTATGAAATGAGTAAGTCCCGGGGATGAAAGCCACTGCGTGGGGAATGTAGTCAGTGGTGTTCTAACAGCACTGACAGGTCGCTCTGTTGTTCGCCGTAACTCGTGGAACGTCGTGTGCCAACCGTACTTCAATAAAAGGAAAAATATTTTTTAAAGAAAGATAAATCTTAAAAAAAATAAAATAAAAAGAAACTCTGATGAAGTCTGGGAGAAGTCAGGGACACCTGTGATGCAATCTTCCCGCACACGAGGTGGGCCCCAGATCTAGCACCGAGCTTTGCAGCCAGTGTAAGGAGGGCAATGCGTTTGGCTGAACGGTCCTTGGTCCTTAAAAGAAGCCAGCGGGCTCAGGAAAAGTACGACCGTTTCTGCCTGAAAGCCAAAAGAAAGCGCTCCCGTGGGTTTGCGGGAAGAGAACAGATTAAAAAAAAAAAAAAAAAAAAAAAAGTCTTTAAAGACCGTGGGTTTCATAGGACTGTTAGTTTTAACCCTTGGTTGTCAACTAAATCCTTAAGAAGCAATCCCGAGAGGGGCACCTGAGTGGCTCAGTCGGTTGAGCATCCGACTTCAGCTCAGGTCATGATCTCACCATCTGTGAGTTCCAGCCCCGCATCAGGCTCTGTGCGGACAGCTCGGAGCCTGGAGCCTGCTTCGGATTCTGTCTCTCTCTCTCTCTCTGCCCCTCCCCTGCTTGCACTCTGTCTCTCTCGCTCAAAAATAAACAAACATTAAAAATTTAAAAAAAAAATCACGTCACGCTTCAAATCTCCACAGTGGATCCCCATCTTCCGCAGAGTAAAAAGCCCGTGTCCACAGCGGCCTGAATGATCTCCCCGTCTCTCCCTCCCTCTATTCCAGACACGACGGAGGGGTCAAGCGTTATATCCGCCTCTCGGCCCATGTGCGTGGACCTTTCCTCCCCCTGCAACACTCTTTCCTTGCGTCTTCATTTTACTCGGGTCTGTTTGAATATCAGGGACCACAGAGCCTTCCTGTCAACACCATCTAAAACATCACCTCCCACTGCCCTCTGCTCTGCGACGGGAAAACAGTACCTCACGAGCCCGAAAGCACATCATCTAGTTATTTTATCGTCTGCTTTCCCCAAGAGAACCTAAGCGGTGAAAGCAGAGGCTTTTGTTAGAAACACCGGGCACCTCCAACCTAACGTGTAACAGGTGCTCAATAAAAAGGTGGTGAAAGAACGAACGAATATTCGTTTGTTCAAGGTTCAACGTTATTTGACCAGGGAGTCACTTTTATCCCAAGGGGCACTGTGACACGCAGGTGTTGGCAGGCTGACTTGGGCAAATGCTCACTGTAGGGGCGCCTGGGGGGCTCCGTCGGTTAAGCATCCGACTTCGGCTCAGGTCATGATCTTGCGGTTCATGAGTTCAAGCCCCCGCACGGGGCTCTGTGCTGACAGCCAGGAGCCTGGAGCCTCCTTTGGATTCTGTGCCTGCCCGCCTCTCTCTGGATCACTCCCCAGTCCCTCCACGGGCCCCACTCATGGGATCAACCACACTCTTCCTCAAAGACACAGGCCACTAACATCTCAAATGCAACATGTCCAAAACCAAATTCCATTCCCAAACCACTCCCTCCCATCTATATAAATATATACGTATATTATGTACGTATGTATTCCCAGCCCCCAGAAGCCCAACCCCAAATCAGCCCTCTTCAATGTTTCCATTTCATATCCAACTCCCCATACTCAATCACCTCCAACGTGGCCTTTACAGACCATGAGTTTCGTACGGCTTGTTTATTTTAACCCTCGGTGGGAACCAAGTCCTTGAGAAACAATCCCTTTGGTACCCACACCCAGCTGGGTTCCCGCCACCCAGGTGTCAGTGACCGGCTGGGGAGCAGAGGAAGTAAAAATAAAGAAAGCATCACATCTGGGAGGAGGGTAAGGAAGGGACTTCCCAGGTCCTATCTATTCAACCGCTAAGATCTCTCCAAACTTTCTCCCCCCACGTCGTCCCTCTTCCGTTTGCCAGGACGGCATCCACCTACTCAAAACCCACCTCTGGCACGCAAAACAAAAGCCACAAATCCTTCCTGGGTCTGTCACGTTCTCGGGAACCAGTGGTGAACGTGTGTTGGTCCTGCCTGCCCATCCCCCAGTCTCCTTGTTAGGGTGCTGGCACCCCATTGTTTTCCCAAGGGGAGCCACACCTCTCCATTCTCAGGGGAGTCTTGTCTTTTCTTTTTCTTTTTAGCTTATTTACTTATTTTGAGAGAGACAGAGAGAGAGTGAGTGGGGGAGGAGCAAAGAGAGAGGGAGACAGAGACTCCCAACCAGATTCCACGATTCCATGCTGTCAGTGCAGAGCCCGATGCGGGGCTCGAACTCATGAAACCGTGAGATCATGACCTGAAACGAAACTAAGAGTTGGACGCTTAACCGACTGAGCCCCCCAGGCACCCCTGCCGGAGTCCTCAACATGAGGTCGGCCTAAGGGGTGGGAACAGCAATGCAGGTGCAGTGAGAAACCACATATCCTGACACCTTCGGAGCTAATGGAGAGGGACAGGGGAGTCCCAACGTTCCCTGCTTTGCTTCAGCAGCGCTGAATAGAACGGGTCCTATCAGAAGAAACAACTTCCTTCCCTCATCATCTTACCTCTCTGCCCATCCCTCGGCCGGGCCAGACCAAACATCTTCTAAATCAAAACAAAACAAACAGTACGGAAGCAAGTTCCCCGATTTGATTCCTGAGCATCCCTTTGGAACCTCTGTTCCAAAGAGAGAGAGTGAGGAAGAGGCAGAGAGAGAGAGAGAGAGAAAGGGAGAGAGAGAATCTCAAGGAGATTCTGCACTGTCAGCTCAGAGCCCAATGCGGGGTTCGAACTCACAGACTGAGATCACAACCTGAGCCAAGACGAAGAGTCAGACACTCAAGTGACTCGAGGCAACCCAGGTGTCCCCCCGTCCTGCTCGTCCCCCTATTCTGAGCCTCTGTGATGCCCTGCACACATTTCCTGCAGATGCCTGCTTACGGCTGGCCTCCCCCACTGGCCCTCAAGCCAAAGCGGCCACCACTGTCCCCTCTGCATCGTGCCCACGAGGTGCTCATAAATACTTCCTTCCCGGAACCGGAGGGAGAGGGCAGAGCACAGGTGCTCAGACACCCCAGGCTCTGCCGGGTCCCGATCCCCCACAGGCTGTGCTCCCTGGGATACCCAGAACCCGCCGGGTGTGTAAGTCAGGTGAAACTGGTTCAAGGCTGTCCAGGGCACACGTGCAAACGCCAGGCCGTGGGCTCCGCGAGTTCCGTGGTCCAGGCTGCTCTGCTTTCCAAGTTTTTGCAAACCCATGACCTCAGCACTGTAAAAACGCACTCGGGCTCCGTGCCTTGGGTCGGATCTGCAAGTCGACACAGCAGGCCCGCGCTTAGCAACTCCAGCCCTCGCTCGGGGCAGGGAGGAAGGCAGATACAAACGTGCACTGGACCCACTTCCTGCCACCAGCGAGACCCTAGGGCGTCCCCGTCTCCCGTCGGGACGCTCCCATTCACCTCACACTGCCCCTTCTCCTCCCTGGGGGGCTCCACTGGGTGACTGGGCAAAAGAGCTGCTAGAAGACGGGAACTGGAGGAGAGGGACGCACAGGGCCCCCCCCCCACACCCCACCTGCACCCCCACCCCAGGGCTAGGCTGGCCAGGGAGGCAGACACTAAAACCACAACTCCCCACCCGCCCCCCCGCAGGTAGGACAGCCCTCCCTGCAAAGAATGGACCCAAGAGGAGGGCAGGGCCATCAGGTGGCCCAGGCACCAAGCAGAAAGGAAGTCTTCTAAAGTGGGCCAGGCCTTCTCGCCCCAGGGTCCGAGGGGGGAAGAGAACACGGTGGCATTCGAGGAGGCACCGGGGTCACACAGACTCGTCCCCCTCCCCCGCCAGCCACCGTGCCAGCAACTCACCGCCTCCTGAATATAAATGACCAAAAAAGCGGAGGGCCCGAGCTGTGGCCACGGGCGTGAAGGCGAGCGCTGGGTCCGGGACGTGCACCTGTCCGCACGGTGCTCCCACGACCTCCTCCGCACGTCTCCTGGCGCTTGCGAAACAAGTCTCCGAAGCTTGTCCAGCACCTCGGTGAGTCATGGGAAACCCAGCGGGAGCCGGGGACGCGCCGTCCAGCCCTCCCTCCGCCGCACCTCTGTTTTCAAACAGCACCCGCCCGACCAGCCGGCCACAGAGTCAGGATGCGCTCATCCCCACGAAGGAACTCGTTCCGTGTGGCCCTGCGAGGTCTCTGCCGTCGACGCTGGCTTCTCTGCCAAGCAGACACTCTGTACATCTGTCTGGCCTGAAAAGTTTAAACACGGTCACGGGGTCAAGTGATCCGAGAGGCATGTTCCAAGGCCCTGGGGTGGGTGTGGCAGATCGCTTCCTAAGCCTGGCACGGAGGAAGAGACGCTTCCGGACCTGCTCCTCCGTCGTATTCCCCCACCCCCCACCGCCGGGATTCTTGCGGAATCGGCCAAGTGGGATGGCCACGCACAAGCTGAATCCTCTAACACTCCGCCTGCCCCGTGAGATGGGAGAGAGTGATCCCACCCGGGCGGAGCCCCGTACAAAAGTGGAAACGTGCCCGTGCACGCAACACTGCATCGGGAAGAGAGCTGTGCCTCCGTGACTCCCGCAAAACTGGCCACCCTGGGCGCACCAGCTAAGCATGCCAGGGCACACAGGGCCCTCTGCCCGGCCCTCCTCCCCAGCGCTGGACTCTCTTAAACCTAACGTACCCCAAACCCCAGAGCACGATCAGCTCACTTCCTCCCCAGACTCACTGGAGACCGCCCACCTCCACTTTCCCCCAAGAAGCATACGACAGGGACAGAGAAGGGCCAGGAGTTTTCTCTTCTCTCCTGCTGGGCATGAGGAATGCTCTTAGCTCATAAGGCCAGTCCTGAGTGCCTACACAGGAGACCAAGAAGGCAAAGAGAGAGAAGAAAGCAGGAGGCGGAGATCCATTTATTTGCCTCCTCGCTGGGGAGTCCTAACGCCTCAGGAGGAGGAACCGGAAACTGCTGGTGGAAAAAACACTTGCAGGAGGAATTACTCAGGTTTGACAGATGGTTGAATCGCGGTGATTTATGGGGCTCCTCGCAGCCTTGGCTTTTTCGAGGGTTAATTTCATTGTCTGCCTAGCCCAGCCCGCCACCCTGCCTCCTATTAGCACGCGTGATCAAAATCTTGCCGCCAGCCTACACAAAAGGATGGTGTCCCCGTGCCTGCTTTGATGTCCTTGCCAGCGCGATCCCTTGGTACTGTCTCCGCTCGGATGTGGACGCGAATGCTCTCACACGCAGGTAAAACCGGGAACACCCTTCCCCATCGGTTTCTTTGCAGCCCTCGCTGCCTCTGGTCTCCCCAAAGCCTTGGCCTTCAGGCCTCGAGGCTTTTCCACCGACTTCCACGACACGGACCATCTGGATTCCCCGTCTGCCCCAGAGCTGGGGCGGTTTTCTCAAATCCCACCCAGGCCGACGTCAAGGATCCCCTCACTTCCACATCCTGCCAGTGACCATTTTGGGATGGGGCTGATGCGGCCACCCAACCAGGCCACCCCGGGCTCCATTTGAAAGCTACCCACTCATTGATTTCTTTCTTTTTCTTACTTTTTAAGTTAATTTATTATTATTTTTTTAAGGATCACCAAGAGTGTAGAATCCTTCTGAAGAGGTCGCTAAGGCAGAAAATGAAGCAACAGACAGGAAAGTAAAGCCAAAAGATGGAACCTTCTGGCGATGCGGCCTTGGCCCCTTCTGTGTGTTATGTAGCATCGCATAAAAAATTAGTCCAAAACTTGATGGCTTCAAACAACAAACATTTAGCGCCTCGGTTTCTGCAGATCAGAGACCTGGGTCCAGTTTGCCCACACCCTGAGCCTCAAGCGGGGTTTCTCACGCGGCCACGATCAAGGTGCCCGTGAAGACCGTGATCATCTCAAGGCTCAACTGGAAGAGGATCCACTTCCAAATCTGATCACCCAGCTGTTGGAAGACCTCAGGCCCTTTGCTGGCTGTGGAGGCGTTAGCTCCTCACCACATGAAGAGATGCTTTGGGCCCTGGCTTCTATTGTGATTCTTGTCATCGCTTTGGGCAACTGGATGGGACGATTCATCCTCATCACATTTTGGGCTCTCAGCCTTGCAACCAGCCTCGCTCATGACCAGGCTGCAGGACTCAAGGGGCCCCTCTGTTGGAGAATCTTCTCTGAAACTGTCTAAAGGGCTAGGACCAGTAAGGACTGGCAGAACCATCTGAGCAACTCCCTCCTCAGGCCCAAATGGGTCCCCCGACCCAAGAACCCTGTAAGGTAGACCAGATGCCCCAAGGAGCCATCCCAGGATCCTATGAAGATTCCAGAAGGGGAGCCTGATGGGCACACTGCTCCTGCTGGCTGACATGGCATGTCTTTCAAAGGACTATGTAAAATCAGACAGCCACAACGGCCTCGGCATGCTGACTTGGGGTGACTCAAGTTGTTTGTACAGACAGGAGCCCGCACCTCCCAGGGGCCTCCCTGCCTCCACCCCACCTTGGCCACTTACTCCCATGATCATCCCCTTGACCTGGTATTTTAGATCAATGTTTCTCAAGCCTGAATAAACACGAGACTCACCAGGGGAGCTTCTGAAAAACAGGAAACCCTGGGAATCTACCCGACATCCCTTAATTCAGAATCCCAATCAAAATCGAAATACTCAGGCCCTGTTCTTTTTTTTAAAAGATCCCCCAGATAGGTCTGACATTGAGGAGAACCTTTTATTTATTTATTTTTTATATCTACAGTAAGGTGTCTTTTTATTTTTTACTTATTGTTGTTTTTTTTTAATTTACATCCAAGTTAGTTAACATATAGTATAATAATGACTTCAGGGTTAGGATTTTAGTGATTCGTCACTTAACATATAACACCCAGTGCTCATCCCCACAAGCACCCTCCTTAATGCCCCTTACCCATTTAGCCCATCCCCCCCACACCCAACACCCCTCCATTAATCCTCAGTTTGTTCTCTGTATTTAAGTGTCTCTTATGGTCTGTCTCCCTCTCTGTTTTTATATTATTTTCCCTTACGTTCATCTGCTGTGTACGTTAAATTCCATATATGAGTGAAATCGTATGATATTTGTCTTTCTCTGACTTATTTCGCTTAGCATGATACATTCTAGTTCCATCCACGTCATTGCAGATGACAAGATTTCATTCTTTCTGATCGCTGAGTAGTATTCCATTATATGTACATACACCACGTATTCTTTATCCGTCATCGGTTGATGGACATGTAGGCTGAAAAGAACCTGCCTTTCGACGGATGGCCGCAAATCTCGAACAGGGACTCAATTCTTGCTCAATTCTGCCTGAAGTGTAAGTTCAATGGGCAAATGACTTAGGCATCTCTGGGACACACCAGGGAACCACATGTCTTCTTAAGCTTCTCACTGCACAAGCGCTGTGGAGTCTCATTCACTCAAAGTGGGACCCAAGGACAGCGTCGTCAACGTGCCCTAGGAGCGTCATCAGAAACCAGAACCTGGGGCGCCTGGGTGGCTCGGTCAGTTGAGCCTCCAACTTCAGCTCAGGTCATGATCTCACTGTTTGTGAGTTCGAGCCCTGCGTCAGGCTCTGTCCCAACAGCTTGGAGCCTGGAGCCTGCTTCAGATTCTGTGTGTGTGTGTGTGTGTGTGTGTGTGTCTCTCTCTCTGCCCCTCCCCTTGCGCTCTGTCTCTCTCTCTCTCTCTCTCTCTCTCTCTCTCTCAAAAATAAAATAAACATTAAAAAAATTTTTTTAATTAAAAAAAAAAAAAAAAACAGACTCTGCATCGTAACAAATCCCTGGGTGATCCATTTGCATGTTCAAGTTTGAGAAGCACAATCCGAGCCATGTGGCCATGTGGCAGTCCTCTTGTAGCTACCCCCGTGGACTGTTTTCCACCATTGGGACAACTACCTATTGTCTCAGATAACGGTCTTGCCTCTCGCTTCACTTAGAAAGACAGGAGCAGTTGGACCGTAAGTGCTCATCAACCCTTGGCCCAAACTCCATCAGGGCTCACATGTGCAGCCGTCCCTCCCCCCCACCCCGCCATTATGGCGACTAAAAGGCCCTCCTCCTATCAAAGGCAAACTACCTGCCTTCTACCTATCAGCACAGAACACATAGCTTTAAAAAGAAAGACAAAGATATCCCTTGATCCCCACTCCTCCGGGTCCCGCCCATTCCTTTGCTTCTGGTCACAGCAAATATCTTCCCTAAAGAGGTACCTGTGGTCATGACCTCTACTTTCTTAGCCCCAATGTTCTGCTACTCCCTCCACTGAGCCGGCTCTCCCAAGGTCACCCATGACCTCCATGCTGCTGACCTTGGATTCTTCTCGAGTCCTTGGCCAATCAGTAGCATTCAACGTTTCTTCCTTTTGGAAACCAAGAGAATGACTTCTCTTGGCTGCCATGGGCACCTCACATTTCTCAAGTGGTCTTTCTGGATCTTCCTCGGATGCTCCAGCTCAAACGGGATAGGAGTCTCCTGCCCCTCCCCCTCTTCTCCATAAACACACTCTCTTCAGTGGCTTGACCCTGTCCCCTGGCTTTATACACCCTCGATTTCCTTTCTCTAGCTCTGACCTTTCCCCGTGACCACCTGGCTACCTGCCGTCTCTACACGGATGCTCAAGAGACATCTCTAACCAACCCCCTAAAAGAGCCTATATTCGTCGCTTCCAAAAACAAAGCAAACCAAAAGGACACGTGCTCTCCATACCTCGTTTTAGCAAATGGCGCCATGATCCCTCCTGCTGCTTGAGCCCCAAATCTAGGATTAGCAAATTCTCCCGCCTTCCCCATCCCCTCCCCGTCCACTCCTGCCGGATCCACTTCCAACGGAATTCCATCCGTGTTTCTCCGGCTCCACTGTGGCCACCCTGTTCGAGGCACCAGCAGCTTTCCCCGTATCCTCACGAGGACCTAACTGGCCTCCTGTTCCACCCTTACCCCCCCCTACAATTCACTCTCAACGTGGCAGCCAGAGTGAACTTCTAAAACATCAATCACATCGTGTGAACTTTGAAGTAAGCCCATCTGAAGGCTTTGCACCATGTTAGAAAAAAGAAACCCAGACTAGGTAGCCTAATGCACGAAGCAATGAAGTCCGGCCTCTCTCTCTCTCCTCTTACTTCACACGATTCTCTCCAGGCACATGGACCGTTAGCCCCTGTGCTGTTCAGCAGAAAAGGCACCTGCTTCCGGTGGCTACTGAAAGTTAAATTTAAGTCAGCCAAAATGAAAATAAAACGTGCAATTCCGTTCCTAAGTCTTACTAACCGTGTTTCAAGTGATCGGCTATATCCCGTGCGGCTGGTGGCCCGTTGGTCGGCCCAGATACGGGATTCGCATCTCTGCGGAAAGTTCTACGGACTGTGCTGCTCTAGCTGCTCCTTGGACGGGGCGGGTTTGGCCCTTCCTCGTGGCCTTGGCACTCGCTGTCACTCCTGCCCAAAGAGCCCTTCTCCCAGCTCTTCCCATGGCTGGTCTACATGTCAGCTTCAACACCACCTCCTCAGGGGGGCCTGGGTGGCTCAGTCGGTTAAGCTGCCAACTTCAGTTCAAGTCATGATCTCACGGCTCATGAGTTCGAGCCCCCTGTCGAGCTCTGTGCTGACAGCTCAGAGCCTGGAGCCTGCTTCAGACTCTGTGTCTCCCTCTCCCTCTCTCTCTCTCTCTCTCTCTCTCTGCTCCTCCCCAGCTCGTGCTCTCTCTCTCTCGAAAATAAAATAAACATTAAAAAAAATTTTTTTTTAAAGTCACCTCTTCAGAGAAGCCCTCCCGGAACATTCCACCTAAAGAAGCCACCAGTGAGTCATGCGCAATCAAGTGATTGTGGCCATGTCTCTTGATTATTTATGTCTGTCTGCTGACTGTCTAACTCCACCAGGCCACCTCACCCCAAAGTATACCCACAACACCAGCGTCCCTGTGGGTCCTGCTTGCCACGGCACTGCAGCCCCTTGCCCCGTGCCCATACACACAGTGCCCGACACGCTCTGCTCACTTACTACAAACGCATTACGGGGGCGCCTGGGTGGCTCGGTCGGTGAAGCGTCTGACTCTTGACTTCCGCTCAGGTCATGACCTCACGGTTCACGGGATCGAGCCCCGCGTCCGGCTCTGCACTGACAGTGTGGAGCCTGCTTGGGATTCTCTGTCTCCCTCTTTCTCTCTGCCCCTCCTCTGCTTTCTCTCTCCCAAAATGGGTCACCTTCACCCCTCTTGTCAAATCAGTTCCCCGCCCCTGCCCCGTCTGGCCCCATAAATGGCCTCCGTGTCCCCAAGCGGGGCCTGCTGGTTCCTACCTCAGTGCGGCCGGGAAGGCCCTTCTCTCTGCTCCTAGCACTCTCTCTCTCTTGCTTCTCGAAGCCACACCTTGTCTCGCCTCCCAGGTGTGACACAGGTGGCATTTCCTCTGCCAGCCAGGAGGCCCCTCCTCTGGTCTTCTCCCACACTTCCTGTCTGTAGGCTGGCTCTGGCTGCTTACAGAAAACAGGAAGTTCCACCTCCCACAGGCCCGCACACAGATGATCCCGGAGAGGACTCCCCAGAGCGACGGTTTTCAGGCGTTGCTGAGGACCGGAGTCACCCGGAAAGTTCACAAAGAACACAAAGGGCCAGGCTCATTGAAGTGGGTCAGGGTCTGGGCCTCTGTCCCTTTCCCACATTTCCTAGGAGATTCGAGGACCCACCCAACTCGAGATCCACTGCTTCTGGGACGTCAGTCCCGTAAAGATGGTTTGCTCAAGCTCTGCCCTTTCCCACCAATTCAGAACATCTGGGGAAGTGACCGACTCAGCAAATGCCCTTCTGTCGCCCAAACTTCCTCTTTCAAGTACTGAAAGTCCCCCCCTGGGGCGCCAGGATGGCTCAGTCGGTGAAGCGTCTGACCAGCTCAGGTCATGATCTCGCGGTTCATGGGTTTGAGCCCCGCGTCAGGCTCTGTGCTGACAGCTCGGAGCCTGGAGCCTGCTTCGGATTCTTTGTCTCCCTCTCTCTCTCTCTCTGCCCCTCCCTCACTCATGCTCTCTCAAAAATGAGTGTTTAAAAAAGTTTAATTAAAAAAAAAAAGAAAGAAAGCCACCCCTCATGACAGGCCAAAGATGGCCCCCCAAACACAGGCAGACCCCAAATCTGGGAACCTGCAGGCATTAACCTTATATGACAAAAGGGACTTGGTGGGCGTGAGGAGGTTAAGGATCCTGAGATGGGGAGGTCACACTGGATTGTCCAGGTGGGGCCTAAATATAATCACAAGGGTCCTTGTAAGAGGGACACAGAGCAAAGAGGGAAGACATTATGTGAGGCCAGAGTTGGGAAGATAAGGCATTATGATATGTAGCCATGAGCCAAGGAAGAAGTTTCTAGAACACGGAAAAGGATAGAAACAGACTCTACTCCCTCCGCACCCCAGAGCCTCCAGAAGGAACCAGCCCTTTGACGCCTTAATTTTAGCTGCAGAAGACTCATTTCAGGGGGGCGCCTGGGTGGCTCAATTGGACATAAGCGTCCAACGCTTGCCTTCGGCTCAGGTCATGATCTTGCGGTTCAGGAGGTCAACCCTCATCCGGCTGTGCGCTGATGACACAGAGCCTGCTTGGGACTCTCTCTCTCCCTCTCTCTCTCTGTCCCTACCCCACTCACATTCTCTCTCTCTCAAAATAAATAATAAGCCTGAAAAAAAAAAAAAAAACAGACTCATTCCAGGCTTTGGGCCTTCACAACCAGGGGAGAATAAATGTGTGGTTTTAAGATACTAAGTTTATGTTAATTCATTACAGAAGCGACAAGAGACAAACACACCTCGTCTTCATTAACACGACAAGGAAGTTCTAAGTGTCCAAGGACCATGGTTTTCTGAACTCCTGGATCTGGGTTTAACTCATGTGCTGAGACCCAGCACGAGATGCCCCATCCGGACAGGACTGGCCTGCTCGGCTCACCTCTGTGCCCACAACGCTGAGCTCAGGGCCTGCCGCGTCCAGCCGAGGATATCAAATTCCCAAGGAGGGGCACCTGGGTGGCTCAGTCGGTTAAGTGTCTGACTCTCGGTTTCGGCTCAGGTCACGAACTTGTGGTCTGTGAGTTCCGGCCCCGCATCCGACTCTGTGCTGACAGTGTGGAGCCCGCTTGGGATTCTCCTTCTCTCCCTCTCTCTCTGCCCCTCCCCCACTCACGCTCTCTGTCTCTCTCAAAACAAATAAATAAATAAACCTAAGAAAGAAAAAAATTTTTTTTTCAAAATTCCTCCAGGAAGGCCAGTATTCCAAGTTTGAATTTGGGACCCTCCCTAACCCCAGCTATTTGGACTTGATTCAACACATAGCAAATACACTCTGCTTCGCAGATTTTTATTCTCATCCTGAGAAGTGGACACACAAAATCCAATGTGACCGCTGTGCACACAGAACTGTTTAGATTTTTTTTTAATGTTTATTTATTTTTGAGAGAGAGAGACAGACAGAGACAGAACACAAGCAGGGGAGGGGCAGAGAGAGAGGGAGACACAGAATCTTTTTTTTTTTAATTTTTTGTAATGTGTATTTTTGAAAGAGAGAGAGACAGAGCATGAGCATGAGCAGGGGAAGGGCAGAGAGAGGGAGACAGAATCCGAAGCAGGCTCCGGGCTCCGAGCTGTCAGCACAGAGCCCGACGTGGGGCTCGAACCCACGAACGAACCATGAGTTCGTGACCTGAGCTGAAATCAGACGCTCAACTAACTGAGCCACCCTGGTGCCCCCCCCCACAGAACTAATTAAATATAACTAATTAAAAGTAAAACCGAGGGGCATTTCTGCCCAGCCAGGCCCACCTGTCCATTGAAAGGATGCCATCTTTGGAGAGTAGAAAGCAGAAGCAGCAGGTTGAGGAAACTGCTTGGTGCAGGGGTGAGGTGGAGAAAGGTAGAGATTAGAGAGGGAGAAGCAGGGGGAGACCAGGAGAGCAGCTTGGAAATGGAGCAGAAAATTCAGATGGCAAAAGGAGGCCCCTCACCCAGAGACCCGAGAGCCTAGAAAACAAGCTGTCAGCCTGCAGAGGCCCTGGGCCACTGCTCAGAAGGGTCCTCTGCCTGTGGCCCTCGGGAGCCTGGAGAGCCCCCATCCACTCACATGCCCCCCGCCTCGCGCCCAGAGCAATAGTGGGACATATGGGGCCAGACAGGGAGAGGCAATCAACTAAAAGGACACTCTTGCTACCGACTAAGCTCCATGATATACGGCTGTGGGTTTGCAAAACAGCAGCGGCCACGGCAAGGTGCAGAGGGTCAGGAGCAGCGAGCACCTGCGCGAGGGAAAATAAAGACGCGCACGTGTTTGTAAATGCCCGCGGTTTCTGGAACTGCCCGCAGGAAACCGATAACTTGTTTGCCTCTGGGGAGGGGAACTGACAGGCGGAGGCGGAGGTCCGGTGTGGCGAGGAGGCCACGTGTCTTTCTTTAGACTCTTCAGTACCTTTCGAACAGCAGGCCTGATCTATCCGTCACCTATTCAGTAAGCATAGAATTAACAAATAAAGAGACGCTTCTGGTACGTATACTCCACAAAAAGTCGAAAACGCACCCCAAACACACCCTTCTGCTTTGAGGCTGCGATCTCAGCGCAAACGGCACCTGCCAGGTGCGTGGGGTGCATGCTACCAGCCTCACACCAGCTATGGCTCCCGGGGGCTGCCAGGGACACTTCTTTCTCCCTGCTGTGGGCATCGCTTCCCCCGTGGTCCAGGACCTCCAAGGAGGAGCTCCCACGCTCCCAGCCCTCAGCAAACCTGGGCTGTATTCCAGCCACGGAAATGACCGGAAATGAGCTCCCCGGGACTGAGTCCGGGCTTCGGGGTCCCATGTCCAACCAACGTGTCGCCACACCGTAGTGGCCCCGATAGGGCAGGGCGCCCACAGCCACTGCCCAGGGATCCCCTGCCAGCCTCTCAATCTAGGGAAGAAACCAGAAGCAAGTGCCACGGCTGCAGTCTGATAATCACTATGGACACCAGAAACCAGCCTGTATCGGGTCTGCGTCCAATTAGCCACCCCCACAACAATACCATAGCAACCAAGGTAATATTATTGTTCGAAAAAGAAGAAAAAGAAGAAGAAGAAAAGAAGAAGAAGAAGAAAGCACACACACACACACACACACACACACACACACACCCGGTTGTGCGATGGCTTTTAAAACCACAAAGATAACGTTTTTTCCACACCCTGCCACGTGCACCTCCCTCTCACTTCCCAAAGTTGTGGCTTCCTCCGCAGGAAGTCACCAGGCTCAGGGACAATTACCTCTCAACACCACTCCAAGATGTGAGCCCTCCACAGGAAAGCCAGGCACAAGAATGTGTCCCAAGCAAGCCTGGAGAACAGGCTGTGTGGTTTCCTCTGCCTCCCTCTTGGAGGCAGGGAGGCTGGAGGCAGGACAGCCCGGGGCGGGGGGGTGAAGCTCCAAGCTTCCTGCCCCCCCCCACCCCCGTGTCCCTCCTCCGTCTGGCTGGCTGCCTGCCCTCTTGGGGCCAGACCCAAGCTGGGCACTGGGACCTTGGTGGTTGCAGCCATGAGCCACGCACTAATCCTCAGACCTAAATGTGGAAAGCATTAGCCCAAATGAAAAGACATAAATCAGGAACGGGAGCTATGGCACAGAGGAAAACAGCCCTTCTCGGGGAGCGAGAGCCCGCACCGTTGCACAAGAGCCGAGTGAGTCACCAGCCGGCAGGGGGAGGACCGGGGAGGGAGGGGAGCCCCCAGTGGGACGGAGCGGGTGTCCAGGGAGGTGGGGGGGTGGTGCAAAAACACAGCTGGAGGTTTCTAACTAACCACACTTCATCAGCAATCTGGGGGCAGGGGGGGCGCAATGCATCACCTCCCTCCCCGGCTCAGGAAGTGTTTCAAAATGTGTCCTCCCCAGGGAAGACAGCGGGAAGGAGTCTCCCTAACAGCCAACTGGTCACCCCCTACAGCCTGCAGCTGCTTCCTGGGGAAGCGACCCTCAGCCCAGAGCGTGCACCTCCCTTGTCCTTCTCTGTTCCTCCCTGCCATGCACCATACTCTTTGGGGGCCCCCAAGCCCAAAGCGCCCATAATTCTTGCCCCACCCGCTCACCCATCCTTACTACTATCTCTTCTCTCTGCTTCTTGTCCTTCTTCCAAACACACCAACCTCCACACAAGTTGGTGTTGATGAGACAAACCCCTCAGTCTCTCCCATCCCTCGTCCCCGGGAAGAACCTCTTACCCTCCTGTGAGACCTCACCTCACCCACTAACTACGCAAGTTCTGAGTGTCAGCTGTGAGCAAGGCACTGGTGTCCTGGGGTAACACTGGTGACAGGAGCCCCCAAAGAGGTCACTCAGTTGGGGCATAGTAGCACCAGGACGCCTGAGCCCAGAAGGCTCTGGAAATTAGCCGGGCCGGACCCCTTCGGCCAGAGCAGGACCACCCACCTAAGGATTTTCATCTTTCTCTGGTGAAATAAGAGGTGAGGGTTGGGGACAAACGGGTCCTCAGACAACAATCCCCTGTAAGAAACACATAGAAAAAAAAGTCCTGAAGTGCCTGGCTACAGTACGGTCTATGCCAGAGAGCATGGCCAACAGCTGTGCCATTTGCAGTTGCTGGGCACTCAGTAAGAACCACCAACAGAAAGCCCTGAGAGGGGAGAGGCCTCGTGAGGAGGTGACCCAGAAACGGTCTTATTAGGGGACAACTGACAAAGAGAACCAGGTAGAAGAAGAGAGAAATCCAGGCCATGGAACCATGCACTCCCTCATCCATGCATTCATTCACCCATCCATCCTTCCTTCCATTCACTCACCCATCCATCCATCCATCCACTCACCTCCATCCATCCATCCATTCACTGACCTATCCATTCATTTATCCATTCATTAATCCATCCATCCATCCTTCATTCACTCATCCATCCATCCATCCATCCATTCACTGACCTATCCATTCATTTATCCACTCATTAACCCATCCATCCATCCATCCATCCAACCTTCCATTCACTCATCCATCCATCCATCCATCCATCCATTCACTGACCTATCCATTCATTTCTCCATTCATTAATCCATCCTTCCTTCCTTCCTTCCTTCCTTCCTTCCTTCCTTCCTTCCTTCCATTAATTCATTCATTCACCCATCCATCCATTTATCTATTCATTTACTCATTCATTGGACAAATACTTCCTGAGCACTTCTTATAGACCAGACACAGTTTTAGGTGCTGGGACGCACTGGTCACAAGACAAAAGGTCCGCATCCTAGCAGGGCTTGCATTCTCATGAGGGCAGACACCCAAGCCACAACAAGCCCAGCACACAGGTATGAGGTTGGGTTTTGCTGGAAGGCAGTAAGTGACGGAGAAGAGGAAGAAGAACAGGAAAAAGCAGGCATGGCAAGAGTGACAAGATTTTGAGATGAATCGGTAGGTTACTCTTCTTGAGGGGGCTACTGTGACAAATGACTGCAAACGAAGGGGCTCAAACCGGCACAGATTTATGGTCTTACGGATCTGGAGGTCAGAAGCCTAGAGGGGTCTCCCTGGGCCGAAGCCAAGGTGTTAGTAGGTTCAGCTCCTTCTAGAAGCCCCCAGACAGAACCTCGCCCGGTTCAGTCCCCAGAGGCCGCCGCATCCCTGGCATATGTTCCCTTCGGAGCATCGCTCAACCTCCTGCTTCTGTTGTCACATCTACTGCTGACCTGGCCCTCCTGCCTCATCTCACAAGGACCCTTGTCATCGTGCTGGGCTCGTCCGGATAGTCCAGGACCCTCTCCCCATCCTGATAGCCTCAACTGCACCTGCAAAACCTGACTGCTGTGTCCCAGGCTCTAGACTGGACATCTCTGGGGGACCCACATGGGCCACAAAGACCCTCACGAGGAAGCATGCCTGGGACGTGTGCAGGGACACGGTGGAAGCTGGTGTGCAAGGAAAGGATGAGCGGGATGAGGGGGTGGGGTGCAGGCGCTGAGGTCACGTAGCGCCCCACCGGCCACCGTGAGGGCTTCCTCGACTCTACTCCACCATCGTGGGGATCCACCGCCACGTCCTGAGGACCCAAGTGACACAATCGGACTTGTTATGTAAGAACAACAGAGCAGGGAGCACCTGGATGGCTCAGTCGGTTGAGCATCCGACTTCGGCTCAGGTCCTATGTCACAGTTTGTGGGTTCGAGCCCAGCATCAGGCTCTATGAGGACAGCTCGAAGCCTGCTTCGGATTCTGTGTCTCCTTCTCTCGTTGTCCCTCCCCCTGTTCATGCTCCGTCTCTCTCTCTCTCTCTCTCTCTCAAAAATGAATTAAAAAAAGAACAACAGACCAGGACCTAGCAGAGCATCCGGGCAGCCCCTGTAAGAAACCAGGGACACAAGGGTGGTGGCTTCGTCTCACCCAGAGGGGGCGGCGGTGGGGACGGCGAGAAATGGCTACACCTTTTTAAAAAGTCTATTTGGAAGGAGGGGCCCACAGGCTTACCTGGCAAACGAAACCCAAGCAGGGGGAGGAAACAGGGGTGCCAAAGCTTTTGAGGGCTGTGAGCCACGCAGCTGGAAAGACAGGCTTGCCCGTTGCTGAAAGGCTGCAGGGGGCCCAGACCCGGAGGAAGGACCCGGTGTGACGGCTGGAGATGTCGAGCAGGCGGCTGAATCAGGAGGTCAAGAGCAAACCTGTGAGCAGAGCTTGCCCACCCTAAGCTGGAGGCTCCCCCGGGGGAGCCCGCCGGCGGTCTGGGCTGGGAATCCGGGTCTGGCCTTGACCCGGAGAGGGATGGGAACCTCGCAGGGTGCGGAGGCGGCCGTGACTGTCCCGGATTAAGTTTGTGAGTCGGGCATCAGTTACCAGGCGAGATGACAGAGGCTGAGTAAACAGGGATTTCGCCTTAGCCCTCGCAGTTGCTCAACCAGGCTTTTCCACTTCCCACAGCCCACAGGGCGGGACGGAGTTGTGGGGCAGGGAGGGGCAGGCGGGATCCAGGAATGCGGTCCTGCCACGGCCCCCGGAATCCGTAGCTGCAAACAGCTCCACTCACTCACCACCTGGCCAGCCCTTGGGGCCCTCACCGCCCACAGCAGGGATTCGGGGGAGCCCTCGCGTGGTCCCTACTCGGGGGGCCAGTAAATCACGAGGACAGAGCGGAGCCGAGGGCAGGCGGCCAGACCGTATGGGCACCTCCCAGGGGACGCGGGTCCTCCCCTCCCGCCGGTCGCTAGCAAGGTGCTCAGATGGCAGTGTGTCGGCGGTAACTGCACACGTGTTCCCAGGGACGGCGGGCCCAAGCCAGGCGCTTCCCGGGCACGTCTGCCCACGCGTCCGTTCCACAGATGTTTCGTGAGCACCTCAGGTGCCAGGCCCTGCTTCTGGACGCTTGGGGCACAACAGTGAACAAAACAGAAGGGGCACAAAAAGCTCTGTCTTCAACAGAGCACACATTCCGGCATGCAGCAGGGCAGGGGGGAGGGGGCAGACAATAAAAACAATAAATAAGTAAGGGGGCACCTGGGTTGGTTGAGTGTCCAACTTTGGCTCAGGTCATGATCTCACGATTCATGGGTTTGAGCCCCGCGTCGGGCTCTGTGCTGTCGGCCCAGAGCCTGGAGCCTGCTTCGGATTCTGTGTGTCTGTCTGTCTGTCTGTCTCTCTCTCTCTCTCTCTCTGCCCCTCCCTCTCCTCAAAATAAATAAACATTAAGAAAAAAGATAACTGATTCTAGAAGGGTGTGAAGGAGCAGCAACTCAGTGTCTTCTGGGACTCCTGCAAGTGTGGCCATCACGAGGGAACACGAAGCCCACTGGAAGGCAGCACTGGGGGACCCTGCCTTTGAGAACGTCTGGTTCTTGGTCCCCGGCCCGCCTCCTTCCCCCGTCACCACCATGACCACCATGACCTGGGTTAGTGAAAACTGTGCAGCAGAAACCACAACTCTGGAAGCCACCCACTGAATGGGGTGTCCCTGCAGGTGGCCCGGTCACCGACCCAAAGCACCTCCTGGGTTTGGGGCCCCTTCTCGGCCAACCGGTCAGGTCCACGCTTCAGACGCAACATCCCCCCGGGAAGTGCCAACCCGAGGACTGAGGACTGTGGGCTCCCATCTCCTCCCATCCGAGCATCTCTGTTAGGCGGGAGTAGCTGCTCTTGCCTGACCGGGTCTCCTCCCCGGGGCCCGGTGGCGAAGGACGGACAGGAGAGGATGTCACGCTTAGGGTCCCCACGCCTCTGACCACAACTTGGAACTCTCTTACCAGCGGCGCTCACCACGGGGGAAGTGCGAGTTGGGCTGAGCACCAAGGCTCTTCCCGTTTGGAGGACAGCCAAGGCTGACTCTGGGTGCACGTCCCTGGCAGTGTCTTGGCCCGCGGACCCTCCCATCGCCTCCCACTACGCATCCAGCTGTGAGCCAGCTGGCCCGGTGCTGGCCTCAGGCTCCAGCGGAAGAGACAGCCACCAGGAGCTGGTCCAGCCGCCGTCCACCTCCCTCTGCCCCTTGCCCTAAACTCTTCCGGTCTCCTCTACTCCCAAAGCTGTGAGGCCCTGAAAAGTTGGAACACCCAGGCTTTCCCTTCTGGTGCCACTGCAGACTCTCCTCCCAGCTACAGACCGGGACTCAACCCCCAGACGGCCTGCAGAAGGTCCCAGAGGCACAAGGACCGTACTCTTCGGGGTCAGCATCTGGGGGCGGGGGAAGGAGGTGTGAAGAAAAGGGAGCCCCGCCCCACCCCGCCTCCCCACTTCCTCCCCTACTCAGCTGCCCCACGAAAGCAAAGGCCTGCTGGGACCCCAAGCTGGGGAACACCCAGCCTTCGAACTGGGTGTGCAGATACCTTCAGGATGGGGTTAGGTGTAGGGGCTGAGGGGTCCCCCTCCCCTCTGCGGGGCGTGGCTTCAGAACTACCATGGACACAGCAACCAGGGGTTCCAATCATAGGCTCCCGACAGGGATGGTCCAGGTACAAGCCCCGTCCCCTGCTGGCTGACGCCGAACAAAGTCTTTAGCTTCTTCGTGACTCAGCTTCCCCATCTGTAAAACGGGCCTGGTAATACCTGGAGCGTGTTGTAAGGACCCAATGAGCTAATAAATGAAGGCACAGTGTTTAGAAAAGCTACCTGTTAGGTAAATGTTGTCTGTTGTTATTATAGATCTCTGAACCTCTGGACCGACAGATCTATTCGAGAACGTTCTTCTATCCACCAGAGAGGCCACAGGCCCACTCGCTGGTTGAGAAAATACGGTGAGGAGCAGGTACAGACATACCAAAGAGCTAAAGTCCCACGGAGATTGCTTACCTGTTCCTGGCCAAGCTCTGCCATAGACCTCCGAACCCCCTTCCTTCCGACCAAGTCTGGAAGCCACTGAGACTGGGTTTCATGGGGGAAAACATGGGAGGTGGTGAAACATGGAACTCTCTCTCTGGAGAGTCCGCTTTCTCGTCTGCAAATGGAGGTGGTGACGCTCTCCCACCCCCACCCAGGGGACCGTGCTTCGGAAACCCCGAGAGCCTCAAAAACGGTCAGCCCTGTTTCCGTTCATCCTGGCCTCCCCTGGGCGGGGGGGGGCTTACATTTCTAGTGCTTTCTTCCTGGAAGAGCGGCTGGTGCCCAAGCCACTGTCTTTCAGAAACCCTCGCAGGGGCGCCTGGGTGGCTCAGTCGGTTAACCATCCGACTTCGGCTCAGGCTCACGGTTCGTGAGTTCGAGCCCCGCATCGGATTCTCTGCTGTCAGCACAGAGCCTGCTTCAGATTCTGTGTCCCCCTCTCTCTCTCTGCCCCTCCCCTGCTCATGCTCACGGCTCTCGCTCTCAAAAAAAAATTAATATTGAGGCACCTGGGTGGCTCAGTCAGTTAAGCCTCTGACTGTTGGTTTCAGCTCAGGTCATGATCTCATGGTTCTTAAGTTTGGAGCCCACACTGGGCTCTGTGCTGGCAGTGTGGAGCCTGCTTGGGATTCTCTCTCTCTGCCCCTCCCCCCTTCCAAATAAATAACTAAACTTAAAAAAAAAAAAAAAGACATTATTTAGAGGCACCTGGGTGGCTCAGTTTGGTTAAACGTCTGACTCCTGGTTTCAGCTCAGGTCTCACAGTCTGTGAGCTCGAGCCCCGCCTCGGGCTCTGTGCTGACAGTGCAGAGCCTGCTTGGGATTCTCTCTCTCCCTCTCTCTCTCTGCCCCTCCCCTGCTCACACTGTCTCTGTCTCAAAAATAAACTTAAAAAAATAAATAAAAGTAGGAGTTAAAATTATAAAAAAAAAGAGAGAGAGAAAAGAAAAAGAAGAAGAAAGAAAAAAAAAAAAAGAAACCCTCACAGGTTGAGACAGAGCCCCATATACTGAAGCATTTCCCCAAACACATGCATTTATGTGTGTGGCCCCATTCAAATACTCAATTCTCAGGACAGGCAAGGAGCCACCAGGAAGGTTCACCAGGAGCCCCCCGTCAACCCCTGGCAGGGGCAGCCTCACCCCACGGCTAGCGGAAAGCTCCCCCAGCTCATGGCGGAAAACCCTGGCTTCCTATCCCACCTCCACTGCACGGGCAGCTTACTAACACCCGGCTCAGCTTTTTCAACCAGAAACCCCAAACACAGCCTCACACAGTTGTAGAATTAACTGAAATACGTACAAATGTGCACGTTGAGATTTCTTTTTTTTTTTTTTTTTTTTTAGCTTGAATGAGAGACTCCATGTTCAGCCACACAAATATTTTTAGATCTCTTGATCTGAATGCCTGTGAATGGAAGTGTCCCCACCAGGCTGCCATGGGCTCAACACTCCTCTGAGTCACCTGACAGACCCGGGAAACCAAGGAAGTCTGTTTTCTTTTTAGAAAAAAAAATTTTTTTTCAACGTTTATTTATTTTTGGGACAGAGAGAGACAGAGCATGAACAGGGGAGGGGCAGAGAGAGAGGGAGACACAGAATCGGAAACAGGCTCCAGGCTCTGAGCCATCAGCCCAGAGCCCGATGCGGGGCTCGAACTCACGGACCGCGAGATCGTGACCTGGCTGAAGTCGGACGCTTAACCGACTGCGCCACCCAGGCGCTCCTAGAAAATTTTTTTTAAGTTTGAGAGGAAGAGAGAGAGACAGAGCTCGCAAGCAGGGAGGGGCAGAGAGAGGGGAGAGGGAGAACCCCAAGCGGGCTCCACACCATCGGCGCAGAGCCCGATGCGGGGCTCCAACTCACAAACCATGAGATCGTGACTTGAGCTGAAACCGAAAGCTGGATGCTTAACCGACCGAGCCATCCAGGCGCCCCAGGAAATCTGTCTTCAAACACCCTACTCGGAGCAGTGGCCCTGGTGCTCCACGTGCATCAGAACACCCCCACCCCGAAGAGCGTGTTAAACAGATTTCCGGGCCCTGCTGTCAGTGCCCGACTGAGTAGATCCCGGGTCCGCCCCGAGGATGTGCAGCTCGAGCCAGCTCACAGGTGATGACGCTCACGAAGCTGGTCCAGGGACCACGGTATGAGAAGCCCCGTCCTTGGGAACCAAAGGCTAGAAAGTACACTAAGGATCACCCAACCTGATCACAAGGGGAGCCCAGCAACGCCCTCCACCCGGCACCCGGGTAAGAGAGCCTGGTCTATTAAAATGACACGAGGCTGTTCCATCTGCACCTCAGACACAGGTGAGGCTGCTGGGGGCCCCTGCTGGTTCCTGCCTCCTCTACCCTGGGCGGGGGGGCTGTAGAGGGAGGCCACCGAGCTGCCATCAACACCCATCCCCTCAAGCCCGGGCTCCATCCCTCCCTCCCTTCCAGGAACAAACAGGAGTGGCTACTCAGGGGAGGTCTCAAGGCCGGGAGGGCGGAGTCCGAGGCCCCAGGGAAGGGAAGGAGCAGGGCACAGCCGTGGGGCAGCTGACTCCAGGCCAAACCCCTCCATGCGGAGCAGAGCCTGGAGACGGTGGTCTGGGGGGGTGGGGGTGGGGCATACACGCACACTGCACCCAGTGTCCTGGCCGCACAATGCACAAGGGGCCGGCGGGGCAGGCAGCCAGGGTCCACTCATGCCAGTACCATCTGGGAGCCCTTGCCAGGCCTCCGAGGGCCCACAGAAGAAGCTGGACTCTGTCCTGGGGCACAGTCGGGCTCTATTCTTATCTCAAGGGGGAATGTGTGACTCTCCTTGCAGTGAATGGGGGCCCCCGGTGAGACGGAGGAGGAAACAGAGCCATCACTGTGCCCCAAGAGGGCTCCCCACGCGGCTCCCGGCTCCGACCAGCCCCTCGTGGCGGGGCCTTGCACAGCCTCCAGCAAGGCGAGGCCAGGCCGGCGGCAGACGAGCAGACGAGCCTGGCCCTCACTCACACCGCCGCACACGCAGGGCCTAAGGGAGATCCACAGAGGACAGGGTCCTAGAGGAAACACAGCTTCCATGCACAGCTCCTTACCCCATCCCAAAGGAAGGAGCCCAGAGATGCTACGCAGCCCCCACACAGGCACAAGGCCCTGAGACAGATACGGCCCCCTACCTACCTCCCCATCACCATCTGCACTGGCCAGATCTCATCCAGTGCTCCCTTTAACTTGACGGAAGGAGCCACAGGAGACCCGTGTGATGGGACGTTTGTTCATCCAACACCTCTAGATGTCCCAGGGCAAAGGGACCACCCACATAAGAGCCCGGGTTACCACCGTATCCTCGGGGACCCACATCACTCCCTTCTGGGGTCTGTAAGTAGGAAAGTACCCTGCGGCAGGTTAAGGGACAAGTGGGGGTTCCAGAGAAGAGCTGGAGGTCGGGGAGACGGAAGAGAAGTTACGTAAGCTGGAGTAACCCGGGGAGGGCTTGCAATAAATATTGACTCATCACCCACCATGCGCCAAGTACGAGGTACAAGCATGCGTCTTTTTTCCATTTGAAAGAATTACTGTGATGCGAGGATCATTGTGCCCATTTTAAAGGTGAGAAAACTGATCCACCAAGGAGATAAGAGCTTTTCCATTTTCCTTTGGTCGTTAACAGAGCCAAGGGTTGGGGACACAGGCCTTCGGTCCAGCGCACTTTTTATGTTATATCAGCCCTCATCTCAGTGCTCATGGGGTCTGGAAGGACAGGCAGCAACAAGGCACGGGAGTGTCCCAGGCACGGTGACCCATAAGAGCATCAGTTGAATTTGTTGCTACTAGTTTTTCTTTTACATTTTTCTCTCTAAAAATAAGTGGGGGGTGGGGGATAGAAGCGGGGTGCTCCTGTAGGTCTGAAAATCCCCATTGGGGCCAGCAAATGGGGCATCAGTCACGCTCAAGGACTGTGGATCGGGTGCACTTTCTGAACAGCAACTGACAGCACGGGTCAGGATGCATGCCACAGGCAGACACGTTACCTAGAAGATCACTTCTTTCTCCCCAGAAGAGCAGCCTCCGTGCAAGGAGATGCCGCCACAAGGATCGTCAGTGTTGGTGATTTTTTTTTGTAATGTTTATTCATTTTTCAGAGAGAGACAGACAGACAGTGCGAGGAAGGGAGAGGCGGACAGACAGAGATGGAGACACAGAATCCGAAGCAGGCTCAGAGCGGTCAGCACAGAGCCCGACGCGTGGCTCGAACTCACAAACTCGAAGTCAAAGGCTTAACCGACTGAGCCACCCAGGTGTCCCCTATGTGCCACTGATTTTAACAGCAAATAAAGGAAGCAACCTCAGCGTCCATCACTAGGGAATTATAAATAATAACGAGTTCATCCAAATAACGAACGGATAGCAGAAACCAAAAATCACCTGTTAGATACACGTACTAAGGTAGAAAGATATTCAATAAATATCGAGCGTAAAGAAAAAACCAGGTTGCACAACTGCATGTCTCATGGGACTAAAAAGAGGGGGGAAAGAAGACTATTCTCTTTCCCAGCAGGATGAAAGGAGGGAGTGCTACAGAGGGTGATGGGGGCAGGGTCCCCATGGTGCTGGGAATGAGGCCAGGGTGCAAGGGGCTGAGAGGTCCAGGAGGGTGGGAGTTACTGGAGAAGTTAGGCTAAGTCCCGCTTAGTTTCGTCCGGATCAGCCTTAAACGACTATGAAAACATCCGGAAAATATTTAGCTAGTACATCTTGTCGAAGCCCCTCCACCCTGCTTTGTTTATTAACACTTCCTGCCTCCCCCCCCCACCTCAACCTTCACACACCCCGGACCCTCTGCTGCTGGATTCCAATCATGAAGCCATGGGGAGTTTGGACAAGGTGTCCTCTGGGAGCTCCCGGGGTCTGCACACGGAGAGTGTTGGCGGTCCAGACTCCTGTGCCACCTGGCTCACCCTGAGAGCCCCCCAAACCCCAGGGGACCCACAGCAGGGGCTGAGCCTGGACACGCTATGCAGGATCCCTGGACACCAACTCCCCAGCAGCGACCGAGCCAGTGGCTCAGGGAGGGCACAGGTTAAGTGGACCTTTCTTGCTGGGCGGGGCGCTGAATCTCAGGCAGGGGAAAGCCCCTATTCTGACTCCTCCTTCTGTGGGGCTCCTCAGAGCTCTCAGAGAGGAAACCCGAGAAGAATGAATGGGTGTGAGGAAGAGGGACAGAGAATTCACATGCACACAGGTGCCCTCAGGATCCCCTGCGGCTCCCCAAACCTCCACAGAATTCAGGGAAGCTGTTCACTAGTCAAGCAACAGTTCTGGTTTGAGGGCTAAGAGCCAATCCCAGGGCAGAGCTGTTAGAAAATCTGCTCCAGGGGGCACCTGAGTGGCTCAGTGGGTTGTGTGTGGGACTTTGGCTCAGATCATGATCTCACAGTTCGCGGGTTCGAGCCCCGCGTCGGGCTCTGTGCTGACAGCTCGGAGCCTGGAGCCTGCTTTGGATTCTGTGTCTCCCTCTCTCTGCCCCTCCCCTGCTCATACTGTCTCTCTCTCACCCTCAAAAAGTAAACATATACATATATGCAAAAATATATATATACACATATATATAAGCAAATATATATATATACAGATATAAATATATATAGATATATATAGATATAGATATATAAATAGATATAAATATAGATATAGATATAGATATAGATATAGATATAGATATAGATATATAGATATAGATAAAGCAAAAAAAGAAAATCTGCTTCAGAATCAAGCAGATGCCAATCAATTCTCCTCCCAGCGACAGCAGATCGGACAGAGCCAGACAGTTCTGGGTTCAAATCCCGACTCCACCCCTTCCTGTGCTGGATGGTTGCCCTTAATCTCACTGGGTCTCCGGTCTGCTTGACTGGAGGGTACTGGTAAGGTAGACCGGACACAGCACCAGAGTCTAGGAGTCTAGAAACCCGGGAGTGAATACAGGCTGCTTCCTGGATTGGGCCACCTTGGGTGAGTCACCCCCTGTCCCTAAGACCCAATTTCCTAAGCAGAGAAAGGGTTACAAGGAGGCTGCTGGAAGGTTCTGAGCAGCATACGGCCATTGTTTTTAACGTGAATCAATACCAGCATTATAAGATGGGGAGATTTCAGATTTCCGGCTGGACATGCGTTCCCTACGTTTGGCTACTACGGGCTGTTTCCAAAATCCCTGGGATCTCAGCGGCCTATCTGGCCCCTGACATCTGAACCTGTCTGAACCCCCATCTGTGGGACGATCCAACATTCTGTGATTGTGGGTATCGGCCCCACTCTGGACACTGGAATTAACTAATAAATGGTGAGTGGGGGGGGCGCCTGGGTGGCTCAGCCGGTTAAGAGCCTGACTCCTGGTTTTGGCTCAGGTCATGATCTCATGGTTCGTGAGTTCAAGGCCCATGCAGCACTCTGTGCTGATGGTGCAGAGCCTGCTTGGGACTCTCTCTCTCTCTCTCTCTCTCTCTCAATAAATAAATAAACTTAAAAAAAATTAAAAATTAATAGTGACTTGGTGTCAGGGAGGCACCAGGGAAGGAGGCAGCTTTGCCACCTCAAACCCCTCGTTGGACCCAGCTCCAGCTTACATCAGGGAGACCCCTGGTTCGCGGGGGTCACTGCATGGCCCTCTCTCTGTTGCACAGTCTGCAGTGTGAAGCTGGGCCACCTGGGGGTGGCCGGCCAGGGGCCTGGGCTTTTGCTTAGCTGGCTCCCTGGTCTGCAAGAGACCTGGGTTTTTTTGGTCCTGCAGGCAATGCTCACTTTTTCTTTGTTCCAGAACCCTCACCATCAACAGCCCCACCCAGCTTCCCTAAAAGCATTTCAACTGTGAGCTCACCGAGGGACAGACTCAGAGCCCGAGGCTACAACTCTTAACTTGAAAACTTGACTTTTTAAAAGCTTGAACCTGAACCAGGACGGAGAATTCCCCCAAGTCCTGATTATGGGATTCCCCTCCAAGAAGTGAGCCTCTGTCTCCAACCCCACCCCCCACCCCCCGCTCCCGATAAGCCCCTGAGACGGGTCAAGTTCCAACCCGGGCTGAGTGGACCCCGGCAGAAAGCTCTGAGGAAATCCTGGAACCCCCAGCCTCTCCCCGGAAAGGCTGATGAGACAGAACCACACAAAGATCGGAGCCAATTCCAGAACCACCTCCAGGAGCAGGAAAGCAGACACAGAGTCAGGGTTCTAAACATCTGGGGCTTAGCTAATGCTCCGCTCTTGGGTGTTCAGCTTGGCTCGGGGGTGCGGGTCCAGCCTCCCGGGAGCCAGGCCAAGCCTGGGGAGCCCAGCACACGGCCCTGCCCGGGCTGGGGCCCCAAGTCACAAGGGAGGCCGTGGGTGCAGCCTCCGGGCCCACACCCATGCGTGGGAGGCAGAGGCCTCTGGGCTCCAGGATTCTGTTCTGCAGTGGAATCTTCTAGGAGAAAAAGAACTCCCTAATCCGTCTCTGGAATCAGGGCCAAGAAACAACTTGTGCAGAGTCCCACAGACGGCTGCTCCCTGTGCCCCCCGGGCTGTCCCCACACCGACCTCCTGCCCCTAAGGAAGCACTGGGGGGGTGGGGGGGGAGGCAGGACATGGGGCTCCCAGACTTGATGCACTGGGCTCAGCTTTGCAAGCTACACAGTATGGAGCTCCAGAGCAGGCTGAGGCCAAGTCCCTTCCCCGCTCCCCCCACAATAGGGCCAGAATAATACGAACTCCCAGATCATTACTTCATCCACTCAACCGCCCTGTCTGTTGCCTATTTTCAGGGCAAGTTTTCATTGAAATCTTGTTGTGAATCCCAAACAAAAGCACTTTTTTTTTTAAGGCTAAGTGATCCTTGATTGATTTGCTCTCTCCCTGTGGGTCAGGAGACTGACAAGGGGATGCTTCCTCACCCAGTGACTTAAATGAATAACGTACTTAAAAGAAGCCTTCATCGCCTGGGTGGCTCAGGCGGTTAAGCGTTAGACTGTGGCTCAGGTCATGATCTCACGGTTCATGAGTTCAAGCCCTGAGTCGGGCTCTGTGCTGACAGCTCAGAGCCTGGAGCCTGCTTTGGATTCTGTGTCTCCCTCTCTCTCTGCTCCCCACCCCTCTCAAAAGTAAACAAACATTGAAAAAAAATTAAAAACAAAAACAAAACAAGAAGCCTCATGGATAAAAGTGCCAAGACCATAAAATGGAAAGAGGACAGCCTTTTTCAACAAACGGTGCCTGGACAAGACAGTCACATGTAGAAGCATCAAGCTGGACCACTTTCTTACGCCACTGACAAAAATTAGTGCAAAGCAAGGGACACTTGGGTGGCTCAGTTGGTTAAGCATCGGACTCTTGGTTTGGGCTCAGGCCGTGATCTCATGGTTCGTGGGTTCGAGCCCCACATCGGGCTCCATGCTGATGGTGCAGAGCCTGCTTGGGATGCTCCCTCTCCCTCTCTCTGTGCCAACCCCACTCACGCTCGCTCACTCTCTCAAAAATAAACTTAAAAAAAAATTAATGCAAAGCAGATCTAAGTTCCACATGTAAGTGCCGAAACTATATATACAATTCTTAGAAGAAAACAGGTGTAAAAATTTTTATGGCCTCAATTTGGCAATAGTTTCTTAGGTATAACAACGAAAGCCGCATGCAAAAGAAGAAAAAAAACTACGTAAAGTCGACATCATCTAAATTGAAAACTTTTGTGCTTCAAAGGACACCATAAAGAAAGTGGAAACACAACCCATAGAAAACAGAAGGAAGTTTCTGCAAATCATAGATCTGATAAGGGACTTTTACCTGGAATATATAAAGAACACTTACAACTCAGTAATAAAAGGGCATCGGTGATTTAACTCAAAGAAAAACGGGCATAGGTTCTGATAAGACCTTTCTCCCCAGATAACGTGAACAGCCAGTAAACACTGGAAAAGATGTTCGGTATCAAGAGACTTCAGGAAAATGCAAATCGAAACCACAACGAGGGGCGCCTGGGTGGTTCAGTCGGTTAAGCATCCGACTCTGGGTTTCCGCTCAGGTCATGATCTCACTGTTCATGAGTTCGAGCCCCACGTAAGGTTCTGTGCCGACAGCTTGGAGCCTGGAGCCTGCTTCAGATTCTGTGTCTCCCTCTCTCTCTCTCCCCTCTCAAAAATAAATAATAAACATTAAAAAAAAAACTTTTTTAAAGTGATTGATCTTTTTTTTTTTTAAGATTTTTTTTATTTTTAAGTAACCTCTACACCCATTCGGGGGCTCGAACTCATGACCCCAAGATCAACAGTCACATGTCCCACCAACTGGGCCAGCCGGGCACCCCAAAAGCAATTTTATCTTTAAAGTCTCTTTAGGGGTGCCTTACTTAAGCATCCAACTGCTGACTTTGGCTCAGGTCAGGATGTAGTGGTTTGTGAGCTTGAGCCCCACCCTGGGCTCTGCCCTAACAATGTGGAGCCTGCTTGGGATTCTCTCTCCCCCCCTCTGTGTCCCTCTGCTGCTCATATGCACTCTCTCTCTCTCTCTCTCTCAAAATAAATAAACTTAGAAAAAAATTAAGTCTCTTTAAAAGGCAGGTGACAGTGGCACCTGGGTGGCTCAGTCAGTTAAGGTCATGATCTCTCAGCTTGTGAGTTCAAGCCCCTCGTCAGGCTCTGTGTTGACAGCTCAGAGCCGGCAGCCTGCTTTTGATTCTGTGCCTCCCTCTCTCTCTGCCCCTCCCCCACCCTCTCTCTCTCTCACTCTCTTTTTCTCTCCCTCTCTCAAAATTAAATAAACATTAAAAAAAATTTTTACTAAATAAATAAATGGGAGGTGGCAGGGGAGAGGGGAGGTGAGGACTTCACTCCCATCTGGTAGCAAAAAAAAAAAAAAAACAACAACTTAGTCTTACCCTCTCTTTCAGTCTGACTCACGGGCAGTGACAGCAACACAATGCCTTCCTCCCTTTCTCCAGTGGGTTTCAATTCCTCCCAAGCACCGCCCCCCCCAACACTTGGGTCTTTCTCCCCTGAAGGCAACCTCCTCCAAAAGACAGGTAGACCCTCATACATACATCCTAGAGATCAGTCCTTTTTCTCCTCCTCCTGAAACCGCCCTTCCAGACTGCTCCCTCTGCCCACCACTCAGACTGCCTCCCCACTGGGAAGACTCATCCCAAACCAATACAGGCGAGGCCATCAAGCCCTGCTGTTTCACGTTTATGGTCCCGATTTCGCCTTTTAGTGTCATTTTTAACGTGTGCTTTCCAGTCTCCACGTGGTCGAAACCAGCCACGTGGGGTAGCACAATCCCTTTGCTTTCTCTCCTATCAGGTACCACCTTGTGAGCTCTGTGCCCAGCAAGTAGGAAGGTTGCAGAGCTGGGGCGGGGGGGGGGGGGGGGGGGGGAGGGGGCAGGGGGACGGTGGGGGCGGGGGGGCAGGGGGACGGTGGGGGCGGAGGGGGGGTGCCCGCCAGCCCAGTGGGGGTTTGCACTGCTCTGAGCTAGATGCCTCCGCTTTAGGAAGGAAATAAATTCTCAGCAGAAGATCAAAGGGAAGAAAACTAGCAGAAAACAGTGGGGGGAGACCTGAAGCCTTAAGAGGGACAGAAGAGGCTTTTTCCAGTTCCGAGTTGGGGTAGTTGAGGGAGCACGGGTATAAATTAAATGACTTGGCCCCACTGGAGCACGGGGGTGGGCCCGGCCCTAAGAGCACAAAGAGCTGTCTGAGGGAGGACCGGACGCCCTGAATGAAAGCAAAGGCCTCCCGAATGCTGTCTTTTATTAATGAATCACGACGTCCCCGATGGCCAAGGATTCCATGACTAACACCGACTCTGACCGGCAGCACGGGGCCAACGTGCTTGTCTTCCTTGCCGAGCAAACCCCACAATGACCCTCGGGGACAGGGGGCGCTGGGGCAGGCCACACCACGGCCTGAGTTTCTGAGCTCGGCCGCAGGGCAGAATGTCTCCTACAGATGCCCAAACCCCACGGTGAGTTTCATCTCTCAGTCCAGCCAGCCGTTTGTGGAGATGGGCTGGGGTCCTCAGTTTCCCCAGACACAGCGCAACGCAGGCCAGATGGCCCCAGACCGGAAGGAGGGTGGCGGACACATTTTCTCTCGGCAGGAAGGGCCAAGCAGCCGTCTCTAGATGAGACGTGCAACTTGTCAGCAGACCCCTGCCAGGCACCTTCTTCAAACCGGACCCCAAATCTGGTACCTCCCCCCACCTGTGCGGCTGTCATGCACCCCTTCGGGTCTGCCTGCCTCCACCCTTCACTGGTTTCCATCCACTCTCCACAGGCAGCCAGAGTCATGGGTGTAAGACAGGAAACCGGGTCATGTCCCCCACGCCTCACGAACCCAAACGGCTTCCCTTTACCCCTCAAAAAGGGAGGGTCCTTTTACAGCCCACGAGATCCCTCATTACCGGACTCTGCTCAACCTCTCAAACCTCAAACTCCTTCCCTCTGCTCCTGCCTGCTCGCCCAACTCAAGCTGCAGAGGCACTGCTGTTGTACCTCAGGGCCTTTGCACTTGCTGTGACTCTTCCCCCAGACCTCCATCTGGCTCATTCCCACTCTCCAGGTAGTTCTCTGCTCAAATGTCACCTCACTGAGGTCTTCCCTGACTATCCCACTTAAACTCAGCCTCCCCAGACTCTGCCTTCCTCTCCATGCCTCTCCCTGCTTTACTGATCTTCCCAGCACTTATCTGTTTATCAGAATGTAAGTTCCACTGTGCAGGGAACTCATCTGCTTTGTCTACTGCTGTGTTCCCAGCGTCTGGAACAATGCCTACACGTTGCACATCACAGCCGCTCAATCAATATTTGCTGGATCAATGAGCGAGTGAATGAAAAACGAGTTGCTGGTTGACGGTAAGTAGGATCACGGTGTCCCCTCACTTTACACTTTTTTCATGGTTCTTCTACAGATGGGAAAGCACTTACATCAATGTGGCAGAAGGACTATGGATTCATCAACCATCCTTCCAACTCACCAATTTTCCAGATGAGGAACGCGGGTGTGGGATATCGTGAAGGGGAATGACGAAACGTACCGCGCTGTCCAAGGTCAAATTCGTAACCAAAAACCGAACCAGACCTAGCACCCAGGTTTCCCGACACTCTGCCCTCTCCTCTTTCTACCAAGTTGCCTCTAACGTCAACATTCTGTCCTGCTAGAAAACCTATTAACGTTGGTAATCGTATTACTTTTTCAAGCAGGCTTCATGCCCAGCGTGGAGCCCAACACAGGCCTTGAATTCACGACCTTGAGATCAAGACGTGAGCCGAGATCAAGACTCGGACACTCAACGGACCGAGCTGCCCGAGCATCCCTCGTTATTATTTTCTTTAATGAAAATATACACAGTCATCTTGAGAGATTCTGGCATCCTTCGATAAAATTCCACGTCTATCCGCGGCTTCAAAAACCCCTCTTCTTGGTATTCTTACACTCCCCATAAAGACCCAGAAAAACACACATAAAAAGGGTATTAAACTGCTAAATAGAAAGCATACATGCTATCTAAAACCAACAGCCAGGATGAAAGTTATGAGGAAACCCCAAAGGAATTCCCACTTAAAGACAGAACACAACTCTTGCATGAACCTCCTTCTGGAACCCTAGAGCATCAATCACCAATTAAAAAACATAATTAAATTTTATTCACAATCACCAGAAGGAAGGTCCACTTCCTGGGGAGGAACTTGATGGAGAGAGTATCTCAGCCCTCTGTGAAGAAGCCACTTATTGGGGAGATAAAGTGAAACTTAATTATGTGGAGATATGATGTTCCTGGAGAGCATCAAGAACGGTGTAAGTCTGAGATTTCTTACCCTCCATCCAGGAGTCAAGTGGGACGCTTGACATCCATTAATAACCCTGCACAAAGAGGGTATTAGTGTCATTATCCGCACCCTTCATGGAAAAGGCACAGATCAGATGGGTCTCCCTCAATTTAGGTCATTCTGACTCTCCAACCTACGGTCTTCCCACCTTCTGGCGGGCAGCATGATGGACTTCTAAGGCGTCAGCTCGGCGAGGCCGAACTTCATTTTCTCGCATGTTCTGGGTTAGTGCGCGCCATAGGAAGGTTCCTGGAGCTCTGGAGGGAAAAAGGGAGGCGGCAGCCGCACCGGAGCTCATGCACGCCGCGGTCGATGTGCCTCAGACCCTCCTTCAGCTTCTCCGACTCATGGACCAGACGTGCGTATGGCTCATTCACGACCAAGGCCCGGCTTCTGCGGGTCGCCCGTACCACCAAGGTCAGAGGCAGTTTCAATCCGTTCCCCTGGGTCTCCATCTCCTGATCCCCCCTTCCTGACTCTGCCTACCCCGTGGGCTGCCGGCACCAGCATCAGACGTGGACCCAACAGCCTAAGACCATCTCCCCGTGAAACTCTCTTTATAAATGTATTCGTGCGTATGTCTCTCTGCCTACATGCGCTTCTATGGGCACTGTGTGTATGTCTGTGTCTGTCTACACTCGTGTGTGTGTGTACATGCGCGTGTGTTTCTGTCTACACACGTGTATATGTCTGCGTAAAAAAGATCCCATGCAACCTGGGCGAGTACAGCCCTGTGTGCAGGCATAGGCTGAAATCACAGGGGCTCAGACACGAATAACGGGTCCCCCAAGCGGGGGTGGACACACACGGGGTCACTGTCAGTACTGCTGGTGGCTGGACTGACCGTACTCTGGCCTGCACCCAGATGGGCCCCTCTGGAGACCCAGAGAGGTGGCCCCAGGGCCCTGGCCCTGACTTACCCCTGGAATTTCCTGCCTTGGGAGGCCACATCCAGGGGACATCAGAGTCACTGTTTGAATGAGCATCCAGGGAGCCCTGAACAGACGCTGTGGATACCCCAGGTCATGTCCACATCCTGAAGCTCTGAAATCTGTCTTCCAGAGAGCCCAGCTCCAAGGAAATGAAGGGCAGGGAGAGAGGGCAGTGGAGTGGTCACCCCAGATAAGCAGGCCTAACAAGACAGGGTCAGAGGCAGGGCTATTTGTAATCACGGAGGCTCCCCATCAACATCAGTTCTGCTGAGAACGAACCCAAGTGACCTTGGGAGAGCTCTCTAGAATTCCTCACCTTTAATATGGATGGGGGGCGGAACGCCTGGGTGGCTCAGTGGGTTAAAGCGTCTGACTCTTGATTTCAGCTCAGGTCATGATCTCACGGTTCGGGAGTTCGAACCCCTCATTGGGCTAACAGCGCGGAGCCTGCTTGGGACTCTCTCTCTCCCTTTCTCTCTCTGCCCCTCCCCTGCTCTCTCTCTCTCTCTCTCAAAATAAATATACGTTACAAAAAAAATTCTTTAAATAAAATGGATATAATAAATACTTCACAACACAGGGTTGCAAACAGGGTTGTTGTTTTTTTCTTTTTCTTTTTTTTTTTTCAACGTTTATTTATTTGTGGGACAGAGAGAGACAGAGCATGAACAGGGGAGGGGCAGAGAGAGAGGGAGACACAGAATCAGAAACAGGCTCCAGGCTCTGAGCCATCAGCCCAGAGCCCGACGCGGGGCTCGAACTCACGGACCGCGAGATCATGACCTGGCTGAAGTCGGACGCTTAACCGACTGCGCCACCCAGGCGCCCCTAATTTTTAAATAAAGTAAAATAAATGTTAGTTATTTCTGTTAAGATTATCACTCTGCAGGGGCGCCTGGGTGGCGCAGTCGGTTGAGCGTCCGACTTCGGCTCAGGTCATGATCTCGCGGTCTGTGAGTTCCAGCCCCGCGTCGGGCTCTGGGCTGACGGCTCAGAGCCTGGAACCCGCTTCGGATTCTGTGTCTCCCTCTCTCTCTCTGCCCCTCCCCCGCTCATGCTCTGTCTGTCAAAAATAAACAAACATTTGAAAAAGTTTAAAAAGAAAAGATTATCACTCTGCAGAATAACATTTTCACAGCTCACGGCGGTAGGTCAGTAAGTTTATCTCAAGAAACCGGGATGGTGATACTGTAAAGTCGTATGCTGGTCACAAAGACGACTACTTCCCAGACTAAAGGCAGGTTGTAAACTCTTCAAATTATCTGCACGAACATACGCAGCAAAATGAAGTCAATAAAACAGACTATATGGTAAGCGTATGGCAAGTACACATTTTTAAAGGTTTAAAAGCAAAAACCTAACAAGCAATCGTAATTCTTCTAGAAAACGATTTTCGGATGTCCCCAATGTACTCCAAACTTCTATAAATTTTGTTACTTTTTTTAAAATGTTTTTTAATGTTTTTATTTATTTTTGAGAGAGAGTGCGAGTGGAAGAGGGGCAGAGAGAGGGAGACACAGAATCGGAAGCAGGCTCCAGGCTCCGAGCTGTCAGCACAGAGCCCAGTGTGGGGCTCAAACTCACAGACCGTGAGATCATGACCTGAGCCGAAGTCGGACGCTCAACCGACTGAGCGACCCAGGCGCCCCTAAATTTTGTTACTTTTTAAAACCCCACACAACCTTGGGGTGCCTGGGTGGCTCAGTCAGTTAGGCGTCCAACTCTTGATTTTGGCTCAGGTCGTGATCTCACAGTTTGTGAAACAGAGCCCCACATTGGGCTCTGTACTGACAGCATGGGATTCTCTCTCTCTCTCTCTCTCTCTCTCCCCCTCCCCCTCTAATCCCCTCCCCAATAAATAAATAAGCTTTAAAAAACTTATTTATAAAATTGGGACACCTGCATGGCTCAGTTGGTTAAGCATCCGACATCAGCTCAGGTTGTTATTATGCTCTCACGGTTCGTGAGTTCAAGCCCCACATCGGGTCATATGCTGACGGCTCAGAGACTGGAGCCTGCTTCGGATTCTGTGTCTTCCTCTCTCTCTGCCCCTCCACCGCTCGCGCTCTGTCCCTCTCTCTCTCAAAAAAATAAACATAAAAAAAGCCATACAGCTCTGGGTGCAGGCACAGGCTGAACTCACAGGGGTTCGGGCAAGAATAACCGAGTAACATAAGCTGCGTCGCCCCACAAAGTCTGTATGTTGCAGTCCTAAACCACCCCCCACACACACACCCCTCAGGATGTGACCGTATTTGGAGACAGAGCTTTAAAAAGGCGATTAAGTCAAAACAGAGTCCTTACAATGGGCTCTAACTCAACACGACTGGTGTCCTCACGAGAAAAGGAGGTCAGGACCCACGGGCGCGGAGGGAAGGCCACGTGAAGACTCAAGGAGAAGGCGGCCACTTCTCACAGGCCACAGAGACAAGCCTCAGAAGAAGCCAAGGCTGCCGACGCTTTGATCTTGAACTTCCCACCTCCAGAGCCCTGAGCATGTTTTGCTTAAGCCTCCCAGTCTGTGCTACTTGATTCTGGCAGCCGGAACAGACCAGGACAGCAGGGAAGGACACTGATCACAGCATAAGAGGCCCCAGGATGCGCTGCTGGGGGCCTCCGTCTACCAGACCGGGGTGAACCGCACGCAAAATTGTGAGATCAGCCCAAGGCAGACAATCTCTGCAGAAATGATTCTGGAAATGAGTATGTGTATCAATGGCTATGGATGTTGAATTTCTAAGAAAAAGTATAGCCTTTTTTTTTTTAATGTTAATTTCTTGAGAGAGAGAGAGAGAGAGACAGAGTGCGAGCGGGGGAGGGGCAGAAAAAGAAGGAGACACAGAATCCAAAGCAGGCTCCAGGCTCCGAGCTGTCAGCACAGAGCCTGACACGGGGCTCGAACTCACGAACCGGAAGATCGTGACCTGAGCCGAAGTCGAATGCTTAACCGACCGAGCCACCCAGGTGCCCCCCCCAAAAAAGTATGGCAGACACAAGTAGCCAGATCCAGAAACCAAACCCCTCAACAGAGATGCCCAATTTGATGAGGAAGGGGGGAAGGCACAGGACAGAAGCCACTTGGTAGCAAAGATCATGAGTGTTTTCTAGAGATGCCCAAGGTAGTTTCCGGAAAGGAACATATATGGCCGGGCCATTCCACTGAGATCGTACGAGAAAGGCTGGTTCCCCCAGGCAGAGGGGGAAGGCCTAAAGGAAACCCACAGCCCATCGCTGGCACTGACCCCCTCACTCAGCTCAGGGCTGCAAACATGCTCTGTCTGGGGCTGTGTGCCAGGGACACGGGGACAGGTACTGGTAAGGAATGTTCAAAGATACACCCAACAGAAAGGAAAACAATCTGTACATCAGAGAAAGCACGGGGAAGGATGTGGACAGAGAAAAAGAGAACCCCCAGCTCCTGTGGAGTAAGTCATGCCCATGTTAGTCTAAGCGAATGGTGTCCAGGGAAGCTCGGGCAGCCTGCAAGACTGGAGACCCCCCCCCCCCGACACCCCAGAACCTTCATTTGAAAGGTCGGTTAAGGCAAGAAGCCGCAGAGGTTTGGAGGAAACTGTCAAGGCTCAGAAGCCCCGCCCAGGGCCCAGTGGGCTGTCAGTTACACCAGGAGATTAAGCAGAGCCCACGGCCCCCAGGACCCCGCTCCAAGTTCCTCCCGGCGTGCCAGCCCAATCGGTGGCCTGATCCTGCCTTGGAGAAGAAGAGGGGCACTCTGGGGGTCCTGCTCCTGCCAGGGACACCACCACCACACCTTTGCTGGGCAGATGGAGGGGCTGGGTCAGGATGGGCGGCCAGAGTCAGCACCTGGCAGGGACAGGCATTTACAGCAATGCCTTCTGAGCCCCCCAGAAATGAGGGCCCTCTCCCAGGCTTCAAAGGACTGGAGCAAAGTCCTGGGGCTCAGGGAAGGGCAGAGGCACATTCATCTGTCCCCGTGGGAGCAAGAACCAACATCTCAATGAAGAGAGTTTGCCCCTGCACACTGGTCCAAATCCAGGGTCATTCTAAAAAGGGTCCAGTGTGCGAGCCCCAGGCCCTTTGAACCAGCAGGCATTCATCACAGAAGCCTGGCACCTGTACCAATGGGACCCTCAGGGACATGGTGACCACAAAGGACAACTGCGAAACAGCATCCATGTTCAAGCACCTGACAGACCCCCCTCCAGACTCAAGAAGTCCACTTACAAACTCGCCCCTGTCCAACAGCAGGACACCCTAAAACCACTGGGAACCAAGTCTGACAAACGCAGGTTTTTATAAGGTCTTTGTGACCAAAACTAGCGTTAAGTGGAAAGAACGGATCAGAAATGGGATGTTTCGCCCACCCCAGCCCGCCAAGCCCGCTTCCCACAAGCAACGCTAGAGAAGACGTCCCAAAGTGAGCCTTGGGAATGGGTCCGGGCCAAGTCTTCAGAATTGGGACTGATTTTCGTATCCTTATGAAGCAAAATCTTCTTAAGAGACAGAGAGTGAATTCTCCAGAGCTTTGCTTCTGAAAGTGGGGGCCACAGACCAGCATCTCTGGGAACTTACCAGCCCTCCAGCGGACCCCTGAGGCTCAGTCGGCTTTGTGTGCTGTGGCTAGAAACTGACTACCTCCATATACGACAAGCTGCATACACCATCGTCAAGGGGTAACGGCTCAAAGAGCTCAAATTTTCCTGCAGTGAGACTGTAACATTTCCTTATTGTAGGACCTGTTCTTCCAGAACCCATGCTTCTTGGAGCGTGCTACGCTGAGATGTGCCTATTAAGGCAAGAATTTCCATAAGCACCAGGGAAGCCAAAAAGACATCTTCCACCAACGTTAAGACGTCTGGGTTATAGTTGTTTTTTTTAATGTGTTAATGACAAAATACTTATCCACACCTACCCAATTCACTCGGAAACATCTTAAAGTATTTTGTTCAGCATACCAGCATAATATCCACCCAGTGGATGTGCCTGGGTTTGGGCTTATGAATAAATTAGTTGTTTTCATATTTCCAGGCAAAGCCACGGCACTGGGGCTTGTGTTTATTTTCTTGGTGGAAAAGAGACGTACGTGTCCGTGTATTTCAACCCAGTGAAATGTAACGACATACCTGCTTCTCTGCACTGGCAAAAACTCTCAGAGGAACCTCAAGTAAGTTTCGGTTTTTAAAACACTCCAACAAAAGGAAACATCCCCAAAGTTTCTGTAAATGGTTTCTGATCACACAGCTGAGCCTAGCTACCAGTTTGGAATTTTACACGCTATTTAAAGTGACAGGAACATCCTTGTATTTCCTCTTCCAGCTCAAAGTAAGACTCTTACGACCAGCCGAGCGCGGTAAGGAACTTCATTTGCATACACACAGAATCACAGACCTGTGAAAATATACTGGGTAATTGTGTTTGTACACACGGGATGGGATTGGGGGGGGGGGGGGGTGTTACATGCGGCCATTCCTCTCTCTCATGCCAGAGATCCAATGGTGATTTTATGAAAGCATCCCAAAACCAAGTTCAAACTCTCTGACATGACTTTTTTTTTTTTTTTAAATAATGATGATAAGGGGCAGCTGGGAGACTCGGTCCTTTAAGTGTCCAACTTCAGCTCAGGGCATGATCTCGAGGTTCTTGAGTGTGAGCCCCTCGTCAGGCTCTGGGCTGACAATGTGGAGCCTGCCTTGGATTCTTTCTCTGTCTCTCTCTCTCTCTGATCCTGCCCCATACTCTCTCTCTGAAAATAAATAAACTTAAAAAAAATCAGTGTACCTTTTTCTAGATTTTAGAATTACTATGAACACACTGCCAAATCTCCTAACAAAGCAGTACAGAGCTCCAAGTTAAAAGATCTGAATGCTCAATCTGTCCTGAAGCTAACGGCCCTTCCTAACCCAGAGCCAATCCCAAATCCCAAGCCTCCCGTGTCCTCGCCCATGACATCGGGATGGTGGAACAAGTAACCACTCGCCCGAGCTCACGGAGGTGCGGTAAGGACCCGTCGCGCATCACACGTGAGAACATCTGATACATCCTGAAATTCACAAAACCTTAATTACTGCCTAGAACAGGCATCTTTTCTGGAGGAGCCTGGGAAAGAAGGAGTCAGTCAGAATCATCGGGTTTTGTGTTTTCTAATTTCTTTCGTGTGTGTGTGTGTGTGTGTGTGTGTGTGTGTGTGTGTGTGTCTTCTAACTTCTTGACTGCATTTTGGTGTTGGGCGTCACTTCTGTGGGGACCAGAGGGGCTTGTTGGTTACAGTCAGCCTGGACGCTTCACCCGGCGTCCCGCAGCCCGTCTCATACCATTTTAGGACACTGTGGCCAAGGAATGAAGGCACATCGAGTTAGCGGTTTTGCAACTTCCATAAATGACACTTAAGGATCAGCGGCTAAAGAGCCACAAATAGTGTGGCACTTCCTCAAAAAGCTAAGCACGGGGTCACCACGTGACCCTCCAACTCCACTGAGAAATGAGAACCTGTCCACGCAAAAACCTGTACACAAACATTCACAGTGGCGTTATTCAGAAGAGCCAAAAGATGCAAACAGCCCCACTGGCCACTGACTGATGAACGCTACATCAGACGTGTTCTACCCACACAATAAAATATTATTCAGCCGTTAAGAAGGAATGAAACACCAATCCACGCTACTGCCTGGGTGAACCTTGAAGACACGATGCTAAGTGAAAGACACCAAGCAGAAAAGGCCACATACTGGACCATCCCATTTATTTTTAAAAAAATTTTTTTTTCAACGTTTATTTATTTTTGGGACAGAGAGAGACAGAGCATGAACGGGGGAGGGGCAGAGAGAGAGGGAGACACAGAATCGGAAACAGGCTCCAGGCTCTGAGCCATCAGCCCAGAGCCCGACGCGGGGCTCGAACCCACGGACCGCGAGATCGTGACCTGGCTGAAGTCGGACGCTTAACCGACTGCGCCACCCAGGCGCCCCTGGACCATCCCATTTAAATACAACGCCCAGAATACGTAAACCCATTGACAGTAGCTCAGTGGTCTCTGGGGGGAAGGGAGGGAGAATGGGGAGTGACTAGCATGGGTATACAGTTCCTGTTGAGGGTGCTGATGGCTCTCCTAAAGTGAATTGCTATAGCTTTTGTTTTGACCTGCCTATTTTTGGCAGGACCCCCCCCCTCCCTACCCCCACAGCAGAGGTAGGTTGCTAAGCTGGGAAGAAGTTACTAGTCATCTCTTAATTGGGAAGAATCCACTTGCAGAGGATGGCCCGCTAGAGGTAATGGTGCCCTGTTGACATTATGGGAGCCCCTGGAACCGGTCATCCCTGAACTCCACCCGGTAGATTGAGCTCACAAATTAAAAACTCCCCTCTCCTTCTCTTGGCTAAAACTTGTGGATTGGATTTCTGCCACTTGCAACTGAAAAAGCCCTGCCCTTTTTCCCTTCCCTCCTGGAAGGCAGCAATGCCCTCTCATTGTCACGGGCTCAGCACTGGCTAAGGCGTTCTGGTGGGATATGGGAGGATTTATAATAGTAAGCTGAGTTTCTAGAATATCACTTCCAAGGGGAAAACTGATATCACGTACACTGAACTCTTAAGCTGTAAGGGTGACAGCTTAAGGGCCTCACGTGACAAAGTGAGGCCCACCTAGATGGAGTGACTCACGCAAGGTCCCACAGCCAAGATGTGACCCGTGGGGACACTCCCCTCCGCACAGGAGACAAGGGACCATGTTCAGTACTGTGGACCTCTCTGTCTTGGGGCACCCAGCTGGCTCAGTCAGTTAAGAGTCTGACTCTTGATTTCGGCTCAGCTCATGATCTCACGGTTCGTGAGTTTGAGCCCCACATCGGCACAGAGCCCGCTTGGGATTCTCTCCCCTCTCCCTCGGAATAAATAAATAAACTTAAAAAAATTTTTTTTAATAAAAAAAAATAAAAAATAAAGGACCTATCTTAACACATACAGTTAAACCCTGACCGATTCAGGGCAATATATGACAGGTGCCTCTTAGGTGTTTCCCAAGGAAGGAGAATCTAACAGCTGGGTGGCCGGCTGGACCTCCTGGAGGGAGGCCTCTGCAGGATGCAGGAAGAGAAGGGTCAGAAAGGCCAAGCCAGGGTACGCAGGTGGCCATCTGTTAGACACCTTCAGGAATCCCCACAAGAATCAGCAGGGGCAGAGGAGGGGGCGCGTGGGGTGGGGGGAGGCTGACAATTAGAAAAGAAAACCCAAGCACGTGGCTGGCTCAGTGGGTAAAACACAGGACTCTTGATCTCAGGGTCATGAATTCAAGCCCCACATTGGGTGTAGAGATTACAGACATATATAAAAATTAAAAAAAAAAAAAAAAAAAAAAGCTAGTAATACCTAATTTTTTTAAGTTATTTATTTTGAGAGAGGGAGAGAGTGCATGCACACAGGAGGGGTGGGGCGGGGGGGAGAATCCCCAACAGGCTCCAAGCTGTCAGCACAGAGCCCAACGCGGGGCTCGGACCCACAGACCGCGAGATCGTGACCTGAGCTGAAGTCGGACACTTAACCGACTGAGCCACCCAGGCACCACCACCCCATTTTTTAAACAAACAAACAAAAAAAGGAAACCCCATGAACCACTGTTCTAAATTATTTACGTGTTATTAACTCTTTTATTTAATTCTTCCAGCCGTATTAGGAGATAAGGCCCATCATAATGTCCATTTTACAGGTGAGACAACTGACGCGCTGAGAGGTATGTGTAGCTTGCTGCAGGTGAGGAGGACCAGGCAGGGACAAGGCCCCGTGGGTCCCCCCATGGCATGACTACACGGTCCCGCCTCTCAGTGATGCTCCAAGCCAGTTAGCAGACACCTTTGTCACAGCTGAAAAGACACGTTCGGTGCCCTGTTCTAGGACAACCCGCCCTGGACGAACGTGTCATAAAAGGTGGAGCCACCATCAACCCCAACTCAAGCTGCTCACAGGAAGACATGCTAGGTCCCACACAGTGCCTCCTGGGACCCTCCACTTCCGGGGTCCTAGAGCACCAGTGACTCATCAGGACGAGAAACAAAACGCGGAAATAAAACGGCTTCTTCTCCCTCCACCTCCCTCCTTCCGCCAACGCTCTCCCTTCCCAACACCCACGTCCTCAGGCTCTCGTCCAGCTCTGCCCTACTGAGAACGCACAGGTCCTAATAAACTTATTCATACTAACGTGTAAATGACTGGTGAGTTCCAAATAGCTGTCTCTGAGACAAATGGCCATGGCTATCTCAAGGATCAGTTTGGATCATGGCTTTCCTCCCCTTCTTCTCTTCCCGGTGGGAGCAGTCTTCTCTCCCTCCCACCTGCCCCCGCCCAAAACCACTTCATGAAGTCCCTTCCAGTGTCAGAAGGTGAAACCATAAAGCAGTGATTCTCCATGCTAACTACACCCTAGAAACACCCAGTGAGCTTTAAAAATACGCTAATGTCGGGGCGCCTGGGTGGCTCAGTCGGTTAAACGTCCAACTTGGGCTCAGGTCACACCTCATGGTTCATGGGAGCATCCTGCTTCCTTCAGCTCCTGTCAAGACCTCACCATTTGTGAGTTTGAGCCCCGTGTTGAGCTCTGTGCTGACAGCTTGGAGCCTGGAGCCTGCTTCGGATTCTGTGTCTCGAGCCCCCACGTCGGGATCTGTGCTGACAGCTCAGAGCTTGGAGCCCGCTTCAGATTCTGTGTCTCCCTCTCTCTCTCTGCCCTTCCCCCACTCATGCTCTGTCTCCCTCTCTCAAAAAATAAACATTAAGGCAAAAATTTTTAACAATATGTTAATATTTATGTCCACCCCCCAGGCGATGCTGGTTTAATTCCTGGGGCTCAAGCAATGGGTATTGTTTATTTTTTTTTTAACTTTGTTTATTTTGAGAGAGAGAGAAAGAGAGCATAAGCAGGGCAGGAAGACACAGAGATCCTAAGCAGGCTCCCCACTGTCAGCACAGAGCCCCACGTGGGGCTCGAACCCACAGACTCTGAGACCATGACCTGAGCCAAAACCAAGAGTCGCTTAACCGGACTGAGCCACCCAGGTGCCCCAATGGGTATTTCTTGAATAACAATCATGTTAGGGGCACCTGGGTGGTTCAGTGACTCTTTCTCTCTCAAAATAAATAAATAAACTTAAAAAAAACAATGATCACGTTAACAGATAACAGCAACTGGCTGGTCCCTCTGTGCTGAGCATTATTTTAAAGCTTGTCTGTTTATGTATTCATTTGAGTCTAAATACAACTCCATGAGAGAGATACTATTTTTTTAAGTTTATTTACTTATCTTGAGAAAGAGACAGAGTGTAAGCAGAGGAGGGGTGGCGGGGGGGCGGGGGGGTGGTTGGAGAGAGAGAATCCCAAGCAGGCTCCAGGCTCTGAGCTGTCAGCACAAAGCCTGACACGGGGCTCGAACTCACAAACCGTGAGATCACGACCTGAGCCGAAATGGAGAGCCGGACGCTTAACTGCCTGAGCCACCCGGGCGCCCCTCATGAGACAGATGTTATAATGGTACCATCTCCAGAGGAGAAATCTGAGACACAGAGAGGTTAAGTAAGCTGCCCACAGATGCACAGCTAATATGTACCAGAACCACTCAGCTCCAGCGTCTACACCCTGAACCCCCATCTCACACCATCAGGGAGCACTGCATCACCAGAGGTCAAGTTCGGAGGGCATCCCCTCTCCTGCCACCAACAACTGGCTTACACTCAGCTCATTCCACAGCCTTGGGCTTGTGGCTGCCTCTGCCTCCTTTTCTCGTCCCACAAGCCAGCCTCTAACCACCTGCTTCTCCCAGCTCTGAGCTCCCTTTCCTTCTTGGCTCGTCGGGTACCCCCACCCCGGGGCGCTCATCCCGGCCTCCCCCACCTCCCGGACCCACGATTCCCCCAAGATCCTTCTCCTCCTCCCCCCGAGGGCCCCTCTCCCCATTTCCTGACTCAGGCAAGCAGAGGAAGGGTCTCCACTTTGAGGTCCGTACCCCACACTTGATTTCAGTTCAGTTCCTAGGTCAGCCACAGCTCCCCTCGAACTCACGAAGGGGGTTTTGGAATATATTCCCACAGAGCAGACATTTGGGGTCTACGCCTGGCTGGCCTGCTCTGAGCACCAAAGGCTGACCTGTATGGACCGCCCCTGAGGACCCCCTCGTCCACCGTCTGCCAGGTCAGTTCAGCCAGAGGGCAGGTAGGGAGGAGGTGAGAGCAGGAGAGCGAGGCTGGGCTGTGGTGTGGCCGTGACTGACACCCCCCCCCCCCCACCACCTCTCTCTCCACTTGCCTGTCACCGCTCCCTCCCCTTGTCTCCCCAACACCAGCTTAAGGATCCCCCCTCCCCATCTCGCCCACATCTGTGCAAACAGTCCCTCCTTAAAAACTCCCCACTACTGTTTCTTTCCCCTCTGGACCCTTACGGATGCACCCTTCAATAGATGCACCCCCCAATGGGTGCGCCCGACGGCAGAAATCAGACATGACTGCCACTAAGGGCAGGCTCTCAGGGGGGCACCTGGGACATCACACCCTGATGACCACCTCCCTCTAGCCAGTAGCTCCTTCACAAAATGACATGTGATAAGAAACAGAAAGATCAATGTGGCCCTGGGCGATAGCATCATCCCCACCACGCCCCCCCCCCCTCCCTGGAGCCCACTCTTTATGACAAGGCCACGTGGGCCTAGTCACAGGATTAGACAAACAGGGCCCCAGGGAGGGGGAGGAGGGGGAGGAGGGGGGGAGGAGGAAATACTCATTGCTTGCAAACCCACAGTCCCAGACCTCCAACGGGGCTGGGGACAGCTGGGGAAGGGCCCTAACCCCCTGAAATGCAAGGTCAGCCAACCTCCTGGCTGGCCAGGGAAATCCTTTTTAAAAGATCCACTCTGTCAACCGCCCTGAGAACATCCGTCCTCGCTCTGGCGCCCTGGCCTCTTGGGACGAGGGCAAGTCTGATGCGAAGGGGAGCCCAGAGAGTCATGCTTCCCGGCAGCTTGCTGGTCCCATCTCTTTGCCAATCTGCTAACGATTCCGAGTTCTTCTGCTAGACTGACACTCGTGAGAAAGAAAGCTACAGAGCTGCCAACGATGAAAAGATAAGGCTTCAACCAACGTGCTTCCTAAGTGCCCTGGGGTATCCAGTCTGGGGATGTTTTTAACACATCAGCCCTAAGGGGTGTTGAGGGTGCGGTCTCCGTTAACGGCAGGCACCCTGGAATAAAATACTGGCCACAGGAATATACAGTTGGGCCCTCCCAGCAATCAGCTGGACCCGTCCCCTCACCCCACCCCGCCCCCCCCGAATTTTAAGTCAACCTTAGAAAGGTTACAGGACAGGAAAGCCAAACGGCCAATAAGCATCTTCAAAGGTGCTCGGCATCATTAGTCACCAGGAAAACGCGAGTTAAAGTCACAGGGCGAGAGGTGCCTGGCTGGCTCTGGCAGTAGAGTGCGCGACTCTTGGTTTTGGGGTTGTGGGTTCGGGCTCCACGTGAGGTGTAGAGATTACTTTAAAAAAAAAACTTAAGAAAATTAAAAAATAAAAAAATTTCGGGCGCCTGGTGGCGCAGTCCCGGTTGGGCGTCCGACTTCAGCCAGGTCACGATCTCGCGGTCCGTGAGTTCGAGCCCCGCATCAGGCTCTGGGCTGATGGCTCAGAGCCTGGAGCCTGTTTCCGATTCTGTGTCTCCCTCTCTCTCTCTGCCCCTCCCCCGTTCATGCTCTGTCTCTCTCTGTCCCCCCAAAAATAAAAAAAAATTTTAAAAAAAACGTTGAAAAAATAAAAAAATTTAAAAATCAGCAGGCAATTCTAGAGCAGGAAAAAAATCAGAGCAATGGTTGCTTCCATAGGGGGTGGGGACTGGGATGAACAGGGAAAAGGCTGGCAGGTGAGGGTCCTGTTCTAGAACTTGATAGGGTTAGAGCCACTCCCAGAGGTTAAGCATTTGTCAGAAGTCGACAGATGACACATAACATCTGGGCACTTGATGGTCTGTCCTTTAAAACCTCAAAAGAATAAAGTAAGTATAAACGTTGTACTGTAGTTAACAGTATGCAGGTTGAAGTATATGGGGTGAAGCAAACAGATATTTTCAACTCACTCTGAAATGCTTCCTAAAAATAAATAAGCCCAACGTGTGCCTAGAAGGACAGGTACGTGACGAATCAAGCGTCATATGTGAACGGCAGGATCCAGATGATAGAACGAGGGCACACACTCTAAAATTCGTACAAGTGGGGGTTCCCGGCTGGCTCAGTACAGTGTGCAACTCTTGATCTCAGAGTTGTGAGTTCAACCCCCAAGTTGGGTGTGGAGTCTACTTAAAAAAAAAAAAAAAAAACTTTGTAAAAAAATTTTAATTTTAATGATTTGAAAGTTCATCTTTGGAAAAAAAAAAAAAAAAGGATTACAGGGTGATATATAGAAGTGCTGAGTCACTCACTGTATTGCGCACCTGAAACCATGTCACCCCATATCACATATTAACTGTTATGTTAACCATACTGGAATTAAAATCAAAAATAAAAACAAAAGACGGGGTCACCGGAGTGGCTTGGTCGGTTAAGCATCGACTCGTGATTTCAGCTCAGGTCATGATCTCACAACTCCTGAGATCGAGCCCTGAGTCAGGCACAGAACTCTCTCTCCCTCGCTCCCTGCCCCTCCCCCACTCCCTCTCTATATAAAAAATAAAACACACATCTTCAAGCAATGTGTAGAGTTTTGGGAGTTTGGGAGTATTTTTATTGACTGGCTTTGGGGTTTTTTACTTATTTCAATTGTCCATTAATCTGTAAATGTGCTTTTTGCCACGAGCAAGCCTTTATTTAAGAGTTTTATTTGTTCGGGGCTCCTGGGTGGCTCAGTCGGTTGAGCGTCCGACTTCGGCTCAGGTCACGATCTCAAGATTTGTGGGTTCGAGCCCCACGTCAGGATCTGTCCCGACAGCTCGGAGCCTGGAGCCTGCTTCGGATTCTGTGTCTCCCTCTCTCTGCCCCTCCCCTGCTCACGCTCTGTCTCTGTCTCTCCATAATAAATAAACATTAAAAGAATTTTTTTTTTTTAAAAAGAGTTTCATTTGTATAGTCGAGTTGACACATGGTGTTACATTCGCTTCAGGTGTACAGGTCAGTGACTTGACAGGTTTATACATGATACTATGTTTGCCCCAAGGGTAGCTGCTATATGTCCGGTTACATCGCTATTCCCGTATCCCTGTATTCCTTATGCTGTGCCCTTTATTCCTGTGGCTTATTCATTTCGTAGCTGGAAACCTGTATCTCCCCCTTGCTGCCCTCATCTCCCTGCTGGCAGCCCGCTGCCTGTTGAAAACATCCATTAAGTAAAACGGTTACAGGATCCTATCGAACTGAAAGAGAACTCACAGACCAACTAGTTTATCGCCCCGGCTTTCAGATGTCGGGAGCGGTGGCCCAAACAGGTTTAGAGACTCACCTGAGTTATCCAGCCAGGGAGGGCAAAGGCCCCCGAGAACCTGTGAACCCCAACTCCTCTCCCGCCCACCTGCGTCCACCTTCGCCACCGGGCAAAGCATATCTGGGTTCACAGTATGGTACCCCTCTCTACGAGGTGGAAAGTTCGTGATGTAGTTGCTTTACACAGGACACAAGAGGGTGCAAGCCACAGACCACGAACCGAATTGCTTTAGACACACACACACCCACATACACACACACAAAACTGAGGAGGCACAGTATTTACCAGCTTCCGGAACTTGGGAGTTCAGGAGTCAACTGCCTTCAGGTACTGATGGACCCAGGTGCTCAAACAATGCCAGTTCTGTTTTCTTTCACACTACATGCATTCTCAGATGCCCCCTACGTATTAGCAGAAATGGTCACGGCACCTCAACCTTTATAATTCTACTATCTTAACAATCCCAAGCGGGGGAAAGTGCATCTCTTTCCCTAATGTACACAGCAAAAGTTCCCAGGGAGGGAAGACTCTCACGGGTCCGGCTGCAGGCACGTGTCCATTCCTGGATCACACTGGCCAGGGGGAGTCAGGTCAAGCCTGGGTCATGTGTGTACGAGTTCAGCGATGGCACGAGAGCCAACCAAAGTGTTTCTGGTTTTTTGTGGGTTTTTTTGTGGAGGCGGGGGGGGGGGGGAGGGAGACTCGAACACACAAATCATGAGATTTGACCACAGCTGAAGTCAGACGCTCAACCAACTGAGCCACCCAGGCACCCCATTTCTGGTTTTGTTTTTTAATGTTTATTTATTTTTGAGAGAGAGAGAGAGAGAGCACAAGACGGGGAGGAGCAGAGAGAGAGGGAGACACAGAATCCGAAGCAGGCTCCAGGCTCTGAGCCATCAGCACAGAGCCCGACACGGGGCTCGAACTCACAAACCACGAGATCATGGCCTGAGCCGAAGTCGGACCCCACCCAGGCGTTCCTTTCCTATGAACCCACTGCACCTTCGATCCTCCATAGAAAAGCCAAGGTGTTATCACCAAAACAAGGAGAATAAGAGACCACAAACAACAGACAGCTACGAGGATAGGTTTCTTCCCTGTCTCCTAACTTCGGCTTTGTAACAGAAAGCCACCAGGTCACCGGGAAGGAAGGTCACAGACTCTGAACTTGAGCTTCCTGCCACTCACATTCCCACACGTTTCAGCTGACCGCTCAACAGTTAATCTGGACGGATCTCAGTCGCTCCACTCAGTGACTAGGTATGACATGTAAAGGGAACGCGCCCTCCGGTCCCAGCCAAAAACACCCAACGATCCACGAAGAAGCCAAAGACGAGATGTCAGCCTGCCAGTCTGCCTCCTAAGACGCCCTTCCAGCATCCCAGCAGAATCCTCGCAGGGGCTCTCACTCCGAAGGCGCTAACATCCCAGGCACATGCTGGGTCCCTCTGGAGGTGCCAGTTAAGAGCAGCGTCTCGGCTCAAGACCATCCCTGCTCTGGCAGCCAGGCCTGAGCCGGCAGGAGCTGCCCAGTGTTAGAATCACACAGCCTGGGATGCCTGGGTGGCCGAGTCGGTTGAGCGTCCGACTTCCGCTCAGGTCGTGATCTCGCGGCTCGTGGGTTCGAGCCCCGCATCGGGCTCTGTGCTGATGTCTCGGAGCCTGGAGCCTGCTTCCGATTCTGTGTCTCCCTCTCTTTCTGTCTCTCCCCCATTCACACTCCATCTTTCTCTCAAAAATAAATAAACATTAAAGTTTTTTTTTTAAAAATTCATGCAGTGGCGCCTGGGTGGCGCAGTCGGTTGAGCGTCCGACTTCAGCCAGGTCACGATCTCGCGGTCCGTGAGTTCGAGCCCCGCGTCGGGCTCTGGGCTGATGGCTCAGAGCCTGGAGCCTGCTTCCGATTCTGTGTCTCCCTCTCTCTCTGCCCCTCCCCCGTTCATGCTCTGTCTCTCTCTGTCCCAAAAATAAATAAACGTTGGAAAAAAAAAATTAAAAAAAAAAATAAAATAAAATAAATAAAAATAAAAAATTCATGCAGCCTGCGTGCAGAGGGCTCATTGACCCGTTTCAGAGGGGGGAAAAATCACACGAATCCTGTCTGTCTGTCTGTCTGTCTGTCTCTCTCTCTCTCTCTCTAGCAGGGACTGCATATTTTATGAATCGTGTGAACTGCTCCTGGCTGTCCCTTCCTGAATTTATTTGAAGAACGTAATTTATTCTTCAAGTTTCCTGGGGTCTCCATCACCCTCACTCTTCACAAGCACTCAGGGGGACCTCCTATCTTCTGATATGAGGAAAAAGAGGAAAAAGGAAAGAAAAAGGAAGAGGAAGGGAAAAAAAAAAAAACAACAAAAAAAAAAGGAACTGCAAAGCTCCCAGGTTGCTCTGTGGGTATTTTTTTTTTTTTTCAACGTTTATTCATTTTTGGGACAGAGAGAGACAGAGCATGAACGGGGAGGGGCAGAGAGAGAGGGAGACACAGAATCGGAAACAGGCTCCAGGCTCCAAGCCATCAGCCCAGAGCCCGATGCGGGGCTCGAACTCACGGACCGCGAGATCGTGACCTGGCTGAAGTCGGACGCCTAACCGACTGCGCCACCCAGGCGCCCCTCTGTGGGTATTTTTTAAAAAGTCAAGTGTTTCACGTGGCTGACTGCTTGGCACGTTGCTTTCGCAGGCAGGTATAAAGTGAGGAAAAACCAGAGCCATAATGATCAGTCCATATTCTTCTATGAATCCACAACTTGTTAAAAGAGAACAGACTACATTATTTTCCTGTTGCAAATTTTTTTAGAAGCTGGGGCGCCTGGGTGGCTCAGTCAGTTAAGCGTCCGACTTCGGCTCAGGTCATGATCTCACGGTCTGTGAGTTCGAGCCCCACGTCGGGCTCTGTGCTGACAGCTTGGAGCCTGGAGCCTGCTTCGGATTTGTGTCTCCCTCTCTCTCTTCCCCTCCCCTGCTCATGCTCTCTCTCTCTCAAAATAGATAAACATTAAAAAAAAAATTTTTTTAAGAAATAATATCTGGGTATAAAAATGCTTTGGAGAGGAACACAGAGACAAGAACAGAGTTGAAAGGAAAGACTGCTTTCTCCCACATTTTACTTAGCACCTGCTAACTGCCTGTTCTTTACCATTCCATATCCTGCTCTAATCCCTCCACCCCAGGTTAGCCACAAAGGCTGGGCAGTGAGCAAAGACAAGCCCCTGGCTCCCTGATGTCCCGGCATTCCATTACACCCTGTGAGCAAACCCTCCGGCCCCCCGGGCCCCACGTCGCTGCTGCTCTACAGGGAGGCTCTGAGCTCATGTTAAGCTGCACAGACCTGGGACCCCACTTGCCCAAAAGCAGGTTCCTCCGCTCTCTGTCCAATGAGCAAATTAAAGACCCTCGCCCCACAGCGTGTGCGGATTAAATTACAGAAGGAGGGTACAGTGTTCTCTTAGCCCCCTGTCTGGGGCAAAGAAGGTTCTTGGGACATAGGGGATGTCATTAACAACGCCCCAGCACGGCCACCCACCTTCCGCCTCCTTAATGTCTCAGCTTCTCACTCTTGGGTGCTCGCTGGAAACCCCTGGGGAGCTTCACCTGGTCTGACAATACTGGCCTGGACACACTTCCCAATGTGCAGCCGGGATTAGAAGCATGGCCCACAGACTGGTCTATCTCTTGGGAGGAAGCCGCCCTCAGACACATTTCGCTCGCCCTTCCTATGGTTGCACCCTGACTTCTAAAACAGAGGAGGAGAGCTCAGTGGCTGACCATCATCACCGGCACCCCCCCCCCCGGGGGGGGGCCTTTGTTCTCACCTACCTGAAGAGCCAGTCACACCAATATGGCGCCCTCCTTGACATCCACAGCCTCTTCTGGATGGAGCAATGCCCCTTACCATCAAATTCTATAGGCGGCTTACCACACAGGCCGGCTCTGTCCACCGGTCTGAAACCACTGGCTTTTTGCCAAGGGTGCTCTAAAGGGTCGAACCCTCCTCTTCCTCTTCCCTCCGGACGTCTTCAAGCAGAAGTGTACCCCCAAAGTACATCTAACCGAAGGGTCCCCTCCTTGCATCTTGGTACTGCCCCTGCCCCTCTCACACAGGGCCCCCCAAACACAGCTCCTCCCACTACAGTGTGCCAGAGGGCAAAATCTGTGCCATTTCTGTGGCTCTCAGGCCTGGACACGGGGACCCCCGCGTGGGCCTGGCCACACATCCTTCCACATTGTCTGCCCGGCGGGGGTTTCCAGACACCCTGCTATTACACAGGAAGGCCACCCTGCCCACCCCTGCCTCCCTCCGCCCAGACAGCTTCTCACAGCCCTCAGAGAAAAAAGCACCCAGAAACCCAGGACCACTGGCCCCTTTCCAGTCACTGCGGCCCTCAGGGGGACCCTCCATCTGGCTCCCTGGCAAAACGTAAGCTGCACAGACGGGCACCAGAATTTACAACCAAGCTGGGGAAACAGCTCTCCCGCCTCTCTAGCGTCCCTCTAACTTTTAACGCTTTTTCCAGTTTTGCCGAGATTCAGTTAACACGCAGCACTACGTAAGTTTAAGGTCTGTAACACAGTGACCGGATGCACACAGGCGGTTAAAATGATCACCACGGTAGGTTTAGTCGACATCCATCATTTCATGCAAATACAAAAAGGAAAACATCCCCCCCGTCCCCGTAATGAGAAATTTTAGGATATACTTTCTTAATTTAAAAAAAGTTTTTTTAATCTTTATTTATTTTCGAGAGAGTAAGAGAGTGTGAGCAGGGGAGGAGAAGAGAGAGGGAGACACAGAATCCGAAGCAGGCTCCAGGCTCTGAGCCATCAGCACAGAGCCCGATGCGGGGCTCAAACTCACGAACCACGAGATCATGACACCCAGTCGGACACGCTCAACCGACTGAGCCACCCAGGCGCCCCTATACTTTCTTTTTTTTTTTTTTTTTTTTTTAAATTTTTTTTTTTTTTCAACGTTTATTTATTTTTGGGACAGAGAGAGACAGAGCATGAACGGGGGAGGGGCAGAGAGAGAGGGAGACACAGAATCGGAAACAGGCTCCAGGCTCTGAGCCATCAGCCCAGAGCCTGATGCGGGGCTCGAACTCCCGGACCGCGAGATCGTGACCTGGCTGAAGTCGGACGCTTAACCGACTGCGCCACCCAGGCGCCCCGCCCCTATACTTTCTTAACTTTCAAATATGCCATACAGCAGTGTGAACTCAGGTCAGCAGTGGTACCTCACAGGCCCAGTACATAGCTGTTGTGTAACGGGAAGCTTACACCTTCTGGCCCCCCTCCTCCAATGCCCTGGACCTCTGGTAACCACAGATCTGATCACTCTTCCTGTGAGTTCAATTTCGTTTTTTCTTTTTTCAGATTCCACAGTCATAGGAGCTCATACGGTATATCTGTACTGTGTTTATCTTTCTCTGACCAACTTACTTCACATAACATGATCCCCTGGAGACTATGGGTGCAAATGGTGGGATTTCCTTCTTTCCCATGGCTGAAGAATATTTCACTGTGTGCTTACATATGTATATATATATATATATATACATATATATATGTATATGTATATATATATATACACATATACACACATGTAGAGAAGGAGAAGGATATATAATATGTACAATATATGCTTATATATATTAAAATATTTATAAATATAATATTAAATATCGTTAAGTATTACATTTTTAATATTATATTTATACTATTAATTTATATTACTCATAGTTTCATTTATTATTTACGTATATGTTTTCATATTTTTATATCTTATGTACTTACTTATTATTTTATTATATTAACTTATGTTATTTATATTAATTTATATTATTCAATACTAATGTTTAATGATAATATTAAAATGCTGATATATAATATTAAAACAATTATATGTTATAAATGTTATAAATATTTTCCTATATTTATAAGATATGTATATATACATAAATCACAACTTTTCTATGCATCAGGGGAGACTTAGATTGCATTCATATCTTGGCCACTGTGAGTATTTCTGCAATGAACACACACAGGGCATGCACACGTCTCTTTGACGTAGCTTCCTTTTACTTCTGAATGAAATATGTGTCAATGCTTCCCTTTTATAGTGTATTTTGTTTCTCTAGTTACAATACTCATACATAATATCTGAAGGAAATGGAGGAGAGAGGTTAAGTGCAGAAAGCCCAAAAAAGCAACTGTATCTTCCTGTGATCCCTTCACTGGGCTAGAACTACCATCAATAGGAGCACCTGGGGGGCTCAGCGATTTCAGCAACCGACTTCAGCTCGGGTCGTGATCTCACGGTTCACGGGTTCGAGCCCCATGTCGGGCTCTGTGCTGACCGCTCGGAGCCTGGAGCCTGGTTCGCATTCTGTGTCTCCCTCTGTCTCTGCCCCTCCCCTGCTCACACTCTGTCTCTGTCTCTGTCTCTCTCTCTCTCTCTCTCTCTCTCTCTCTGAAAAATAAACACTTAAAAGTAATAATAAAAATAAATAATAAAAATCCTTGAAGAATACATTCTTGTTATTTATTTCCGTGACCAACAAATCCTTAGGATAGATTTTCACAGGAGCTTGGAAGATGGGCAAAGGGGTTTTGTCTAATTCTGGCTTCTCAACCTTTCTTTCAGTACGCTCTCTGAGGAGCCTCTGAAGACCTGTCTTTCCTCATCGCTCCCCGACCACCGTGAAATTTTAATGCCACAGACAAATCGCTGATGTGTGTGTGTGTCGTGACTCTCTGGAGGGTCACTGGCAATCGCGGGTCAGAGCTGGGGTATTTCTGCTGCCCAAGAACCAACTCCTCCCCGCTGCAGACGCAGTGTTTAATTCATACGTTATTTATGTGATTAAAAGTGGAGAAGCTAAAAAACTCCCCCCTCAGCACCACGTGAACGAGTGAGACAGTGTCTCCTTCCCCAAACCATCCACGGATGGGTCAGCCAGGGAGGCCGGGTGGGATTACGCAGAAATGCAAACATGGCATCCAGCCACACGGATATGTCTGCGCTCATACGGAAAGCATACAGACAGCAGAGAAAATTCGACTCGCTCTGAGGCTGCAAACCTTCCCTGAGATGTTGCTGGGGGGTGTTACCTAGTGTCCCTTAGTGTCCCTCTGGTCCTCCAGAGCCCCCAGGTCCCAGTGACTGTGAGCTGCGCTCTCGGAGCCCCGCAAGAATGTTCTGGTCCCCTGGTTTTCCTCCCACCTCTTGGCTGAACCTTCTCCTTTGCCCCCTCTGGGGTGCCTCTGGGCCCCATCCCTGGCCCCCTTCTCTTCTCTGTCTCCCCAGATGATCTCATCCAATATGGCAGCCTGAAGACCAATGCCAAATCACCACGTGACTTCAAAATTATACCTGCAGCCGACTTCTCCCCTGAACTCAAGCTTCATCTTTCCAAATGCCTACTCCGTATCATTATTTGATTAATACCAGCTCGTCCTTTCCAGTTCCCTAAGCCAAAACGCTTGGGGCCCTCTTCAAGTTATCGCTCAAGCTCTACACGTCCAACGCATCACCAAATCCCATTGGTCCAACCTTCGAGATGTACCCAAAACCCAACTCTGTCAACCACATCAACGTCTAGTGCCCTGGTCAAGTCGCTGTCACCCCTCGTTTGCGTTGCTGCGATAATCTCCTTATTCCTCCTCCTTGGATACCTGCTCCCTACTCTACCTGCGGCCCCCAGATCCCTTCCTAACAAAGTGCAAGTCCTTGTCAATGCTAAGTCAGGTCACATCAATCCTCTGTTCAGTGGCCTCTCCAATGACTCCGTGGGCATAAGGAGTAAAAGTCAGGTCCCCGCGAGGGTCTCCAATGTCCTCCTGCCCTGGGACCATCCCCAAGACCCAAAGAACAACAATCCAAGACCCACCCCCACCCCCCCCCACACACACACACACTTTTCCCCAGCCACACCGACCTCGCTGCTGCTCCTGGTCTCCAGGTATGCCCAGGCCACAGGGCCTTTGCCCTTGACCTGCCTTCTCCCTTCTGGCTGGAATGCTCCTGTCCCAGAATCCACACACTTGTTCCCTCGTATCTCCTAGGGCTTTGCTCAGATGTCCTCTCCTGCCCATCCCATTTACAACTACAAATCTCTTCAACCATTACACACCCTTCTTTAGTCTTGCTTACTGTCTCTGGCCCTCAGCTAGGACGTGAACTCTACGAGACAAGGATCTCGTCCACTGCTGTGTCTCCGGGCCTGGGGGCGGTGCCTTGCACAGGGCAGGGGCTCAGCTTTCATTCAGTGAAGGAACTCCTCATCCTGATAATGTGCTAAAGGGCTCCACTGAGGACAAAGTACCCTGTTAACCTTCTATCTTCTATCCAACAATTTCTCTCACCTCTGAGAAGTCTCTAAGCTCAGAAATGCCACTTCCCTGCCCCACCCCCCCAACACACACACACACACACACACACACACACAATGCCACCACGGATCCCTAAACAACACAAAGGCTAGCAGCCGCTTTCTGGGGCTGAGCCAGCACATACCAGCCGTGCTGTATATGTTTTCAAGGCTCAGCAATTCGCTGAGGGCCCAGCCAGGGGCAAAAGCCCCTCCTAACTGCCAGGCACCCTTTTTTCCCTCCCCCTCGCTTCACGGGAGCCACAAAGAACCTAGGATCCTTCCATCTCTGCGCTCCATTCACGGAAAACCCTAAAAACTGAAGTCAGGATCTCTTCCTCTTCGGATCTGGAAGAAAACCAGAGGTGTTAAAACGGAACATCTTGACCGAATTTCCTCCGGGCAAGCTTTCCCCGGGCTCGCTCGCTCCGACACCCCCGCCCCTCCCACCAGACCCAGCGGGAGCCAGACTTTTCAGTGACTCCATCCAACGCCGCCGAGCTCTCACAGTGAACCCAGATCCGGATCCCAAGCTCCGGCATCGTCCCCAGCTAGCTCCGTGCCTGTCACTACGAATGACAACAGTTCCTTAAATCAGACCCTCTGGTAGCAAATGAGGAACACACCAATTTAGCAGAAAAATCGGTTTTCCTTAAAGCTTCTCTGAAGTTGGTTGCAAAAAGAGGAAATCGGTCCCGATTGAGAAACAGCAAAGGCCACCTGCAACTCCTACAGAATTTAGGGCTTGAAAATTCTAAGATGTTGAAAAACAAAACTCTCCAAAACAAATGAGGCCCAACTGCCCGCAGATTCATTTCTCATCTTCCCAAGTAAGTGGAGCCCACATGGTTTTTATCTGCTGTAAAACCCCTTAGAGGGTGGGGGAGGCTGTAAAAAAAAAAAAAGCACGGGTTCCAAGACAGAGAGCCTGCTGTGCGTCCTGAGCAGGTTCCTTAACCTCTCTGAGCCTTTAGTCGGTTGAGCGTCCGACTTCGCATCAGGTCATGATCTCCCGGTCCGTGGGTTCGAGCCCCGCGTCAGGCTCTGTGCTGACAGCTCGGAGCCTGGAGCCTGCTTCGGATTCTGTGCCTCCCTCTCTCTCTGCCCCTCCCCACTCACGCTTTGTCTCTCTCTCTCTCTCTCTCAAAAATGAATAAACGTTAAAAAAAAAAAAAAAGAAAAAAGAAAAAAGAAGTAAAAAAGAAACTTCAGCTGGGACCACACACACCAGCCCGTAGAAGATTCAGCAGTTACAGGGCAATGCACCAAGAAAAAGCACACACCTCCATCTGCCACCTTCCTCCAAGCGTCCCCGGGGTCTGCTTGTTTGGATTCTAATATCTGCCTAAGTATCCATCAATCTGGCTACTTCCTGGACCGCAAAAGGCCTCAAAGCTGTGTGTCAACTGAGTCTCCCAAGCCAAGCCGGACGCGGATCTCTGCAAAGATGCCCACACACTGTGCCATCACCCAGTTTGCGCAGCATGGTGCCGCGCAGAATAGGACCCACCGCATCCCCCAGGCCAGCTAAAGAGGGACGAAGGGAGAAGCGGGTCAGAGGGAATTCAAACGCAGTCACTCAGAAAAGGAGAAGCGAGGAAGCAGAGAAAGTGAAGGAACCAAAGGAAAAAGGAAGAACGTGAATAACCATCATCTGACATCTGCCTCGGCTCGCAAAGGGCTCACAGTCACGTCCTAGGGTGAGGGTGGCTCGTGCGATGCCCCGCAGGGCTGAGTAAGGAGGGCAGAGAGTTTTATGCCCATTTCTCCAATGAGCAAACTGAGGCTGGATGGAAATCTCACACACACACAGAGAACTGGACCCTGTGAACCTGCCTTCTCGTTTCTCGAGTTGCTTTCCAAACACTGCCAGCAACCACCGCGGCCCGGACAGGAGACCAGGTGCTGCGTTTGGAGGCAGAACCAGAGACGCAGAAAAAGAACCTGGTACGATTCACAAGAGCCAAAACGTGGAAGCAACCAATCTACGGTCGTCCGTCGACGGACGTCCAACAAGCAGGTGCAGGGTCGCACCAGGTGGAAGAAACCAGGCACAAAGGACCACAGATTGTGCGATTCCATTTACACGAAATGATGCCTCGAACTGTCAAATTCATCGACACAGAACACAGATCCGTGGTTGGCAGGGGCCGGGGAGGAGAAGCGGGGTAGAACGGGGTGTGACTGCTTCACGGGCCTGGGGTTTCCTTTTGGGGGAGGGGGTGCACAAAACTGTCCTGGAACTGGATCGCACAGCGCTGTGAGGGTACCAACACGTCACTGGGTTGTGTACCTGAAAATGTCACAACTCTAAGTTTTGTTCTATGAGCTTCGCCACAGATTTCAAGAACGGAGGGGACAGAGAGAAACACGAAGAGAAAGCTGGATACGGAGTTAAGAGAAGAAGGAAGTAGCCAAAGATCCTTAAGCAAGAAAAGAGCGTCCTCAAATCGGGGGACCCCCCCCACACACGTCTGGCCAGGGGGAGGTCTGCTGGGTACAGAAGGCCTCTCCTCTAACACTGAACTGCTAACAGGATGCCTCCATCCTGGAGACAAAGAGAGAACCAGGGCAGCCTGGAAAGGAACACAGAACAGGAAGCAGAAGGAAAGAACGTTGAGGTAGGGGGCTGACATCTCTCCAGAAAGACCAGCTGGAAAGGCTCAGCCTTGACTCATCTGTTCTTGATGAGGACGGAATCCTTCGTTCCCCAAAGAGGACTGAGCCCCCAGCTCTGGGCCAGCCCCTGTCTGTCACCGGTGTTAGGGACACTGAGGAGGTCAGACCCCTGGCCTCACAGAGTTAACCCCCTGGAGAGCAACCACATTCAGACCCATTGGCTAACGACCTCATCGGCGGATTAACATAATCCGTGGCTCGGTCCACCAAGTGTAAACCAGAAATGAATAAATGAAGCTTTCTTCTCTGGTGTTCACGTGGTTTCATCACATTTGGTGGCCAGGCAGAGGTCAGACGGAACATGCGACGTGGCCTGTAGAAACGCCAGCCCGTCACGACACGGCATGAGCTCTACGCGGCGACCCGCACGCAGAAAACCAGCTCTTTTAATTACAAATTCTGGATTTAGGCCCAGAGTTAAGGAATTTGACTTCAGGCCATTGTTTCTGACCGAATTCTTGCAGAAGACACATAGCGATGCTCAGATGGGCCTTTTCTCGTGCTCGGTCGTGGGGACCCTGCAGGGAACAAAAGGGACACACGGCTCCACCCTCGTGGGGCTCACGTGTTGATCAAGGAGACAGGGGACCGTGGAGCGAACGGTATGTTCATTAGGGACCCACATAAGGAGAAAAGCGGAACAAACACAGTGCCCCTGCTTAGGCCGAGGTCTTGATCCCACAGAGAACTGCATAGCGAATTCTCACATCTACATCAAGGGGACGGGCCCCGCAGGATGCAGGTGAGGCTGCCGGAAGAAAGGGCCACAGGCTCAAAGCCTTCAACGAGAGAAATCTACGGTCTCACGATTCTGAGGCCAGAAGTCTGAGATCGCGCTGGGGGCCGGGCTGGTTTCTCCCGAGGTCTCTCTCTTTGGCTTCCAGACGCTGCCTTCTCCCTGTGTCTTCGCGTGGTCTCACGCTGTGTGTCCCTGTCCTCATCACCTCTTAGAAGGACGCCCACAGGACCTCATTTTTTCACTGTTTTTTGTTTTTTTTTTTAGCATTTACTTACTTTTGAGAGAGAGACAGAGCCTGAGCGGGACAGGGGCAGAGACAGAGGAAGACACAGAATCCGAAGCAGCTCCAGGCTCCGAGCTGTCAGCACAGAGCCCAACGCGGGGCTCGAACTCACAGACCGCGAGATCGTGACCTGAGCCGAAGTCGGACGCTCAACAGACTGAGCCACCCAGGCGCCCCATGCAGGACCTCTTTTTAACTTAATTACTACTTTAAGGACTCTACCTCCGAATAGTTACTTTCTGGGGTACTTGGGGTTATCACTCAACATAGGAATTGGGGGGCATTCACAGTTCAGCCCCTCACCAGCCCTGAGTGCCCCCACTGCCCTGGCCTGAGCAGCAGACAAGATGGGTCTCAGGAAGCAGCCTCAGGAGCAAGTTCAAGGGGGCCCGCGGGGGACGGACCACCCAGCACAGGGCTTAGCAGGTAGGACAAGGCTGACAGCTTCCTGCACAAAATCTCTGAACAGACCTCGTATGGACATCAGCTTCCCCCAGAACCTCAAACCACGTTCACGTCCACCGTCACCTTCAAAATCCTTCTAGGCAACTTAAGAGGCACAGGATGGGGGTCACCACACTCTCACGGACCCATCAAAAACCTGGTCAGAGATTTGAAATGAATTTTGCAGGGCACCTGGGTGGCTCATTCAGTTAAGCATGTCACTCTTGGTTTCAGCTCAGGTCATGATCTCACGGTTCGTGGGTTCGAGTCCCACGTGGGGCTCTGTGCTGATGGCTTGGAGCCTGGAGCCTACTTCAGAATCTGTGTCTCCCCCTCTCTCTGCTCCTCCCCAGCTCATGCTCTGTCTCTCTCTGTCTCTCAAAAATAAGGAGAAGGAGAAGAAGAAATATTTGCTAAGGATGCAGTTCACAGAAAACTTGCCCACTCCTGGGGGCGGGGGATGGGGGTGTCTGTCACCTTCAAACTGCTTCCCTCCAGTCTTCTCACCTGGGGCGCAGCCACCCATGGGAGAACAACCTCCTCCCCTCCCTCTTCCCGAAACTATGAGAACTTCAAAGACCGGGACTCCGTGATTATCCATCAGGCCCGCCGTGCATCCACAGGGCGCCCCTCTCCAGCTTCCCCCGCGTCTCACATCGGTCCTCATTTACAAGACTTACAGCAGAAGCTGAATACGTACACAGTCGTGATAATTTGCAGTGAAGCACAATTTACACTTTCTCCTGCCTCTCAGAGAAATCATTTCCCCAAGACTAATAATAAAGCAGACGGGCCACCTAGAGTAAAGCACCCTCATCCGCCAGCCCCTGAAAGCCCGGAGGAGGGGTGGGGGTGGGGGAAATGGAACCAGAAGGCTGTACTTGAGTTTGGCAGCCTAGAACAGTACCCCCCACCCCCCGCCCCGCCAGGAACTGCAGAATAGGAGCGAACGTTTTGCCTCACAGGCACAAAATCCTGGGCTTTTCCAACGGAGTCCAGCAGAGCTCCAGGGGCTTCCTGGAGGAGGTGCCCGAAGAGGAAAGGGAGTGATGGAGTCCACTGAGTGGGGGGTGTGGGCAGAAGCACAGCCCCAGCACACAGACCTCCATGAGTCAGCGCCCATGAACACCGAGTCTGGGAAACCGACTTTCACCCAGGCTCCGACTCCCCCTTCCTCCCATTCGTGCTGGAGCATAGCTTTCTTCTGGGGCCACGGTCCTAGTCAGAGCCAGAGGGCAAAGGACTCAGGCCAGAGCGGTCTGTATGGCCCCACCGGAGTGCCTGGCAGTGCTGTGGCCAAGCCCCATTTCCACATGTCCCCACTGGCTGGGCTCTCCCCCCACCAAATACACACTTTGGAATGAGGAAGAGAAGCCTGGTTCATGGTTTTCATCCTGGCTACTTTCTCCCGGGCAAGGCTGAGCAAGTCCCTGTGAAATTTCAAGCCTTATCAGGATCTCTGCTGCCATCCCCACCACGGGGCTCCTCAAGGGCACACACAGATCAGGTCTCTCAGTCTCGTCTCCGTCTGGGCACCCACAAACCCCAAACTACCATCTCTCTGATCCCAAGCTCCCAATCGGCATGCATCATCTGGCCACAGTGGTAAACAGACACTACTATTTTTTTCTCTAAAGACCAAAGATCGCCTCCTCTTTTCAAAGCAGGGAGCCAGACACACAAAGACTCTGCCCTCTCGCCGGGGTAGGCTGCTGTGAGCCTGGAGGAAAGACTTTTCCTCTGTTCCCTGATTAACAGAGGAAAGCGGAAAGAAAGGATGAGCAGAAAACCCCAAAAGTGGAGACGCCTGGGTGGCTGAGTCGGTTAAGCGTCCGACTCTCGATCTTGGCTCAGGTCGTGATCTCGCGGTTCATGGGTTCGAGCCTCGCATTGGTTTCTGCGCTGATGGCACGGAGCCTGCTTGGGATTCTGTCTTTCTCTCTGCCCCTCACCTGCTTGTGCTCTATCTCAAAATATATAAATAAATTTTTAAAAAAAAGAAGAGAGGGGTGCCTTGGTGGCTCAGTCGGTTAAGCATCCGACTTCAGCTCAGGTCACGATCTCACGGTTCGTGGGTTCGAGCCCCCTGTTGGGCTCTGTGCTGACAGCTCGGAGTCTGGAGCCTGCTTTGGATTCTGTGTCCCCCTCCTCTCTGCCCCTCCCCTGCTGCACTCTCTGTCTCTCAAAAATGAATAAATTTAAAAAGAAAAGAAAAAAGTCCTAAAAGTGCCACCTTGAAGGACTGGATTATAGAGCCAGTGCAGGTGGGAACTGGGGCACAGCATTTTCCCACTATTGTGGTACCCCTCTGCCCCCCTCAAAAAACCCACAAGGGTGTTTAACAGTTGCAGCTGGCTAGCTGAAAGAAGGAATCAATGTCCCGTTTGCCGTGTCGCACAGCCCATCAACTTTAAAACAGAGAGGAGGGCATCTACCCTCACTCTGAGAAGGAACCTGACCAGTCAGGGAGATGTCTCCGGACCTGATGATGCAATCTTCTGCAGAAAATTCTGTGTTTACACGATGCTTTATCTGCCACATGCCCCAGGATAAGATTCCCTTTAGTTACTGACCTGTAGGTAAGGCTTCACTTGGTCACACGGAGGGTCACACTGTGCCCCGATGTCCATGGGGCATTTATGCCAAAAGAGACAGTTCCAACGTTCAAGGATGCTCTGATGATGGCCTCATTATCCCCATTTTAAAGACAGGGAAACTGAGGTCCAAGGTCAGGTAATCCGCATGCCCAAAGTCTCCTAGAGCCAGCGCCCACACCCAGATCTGTTCAGCTGCCAACACGGTGACGCCCGACTGCCTCCCCCACATACTACAAAAACCAAGAAAACTCCCATTCTGGGATTCTAGGAGCGACCCAGTAATCAAGTCAGTCTGGCAGGAGATCAATTTCCTCCACACCTGTTTTCTCTTGCCAGCAGGAAATAATAAAGGTTTGTTGCCCTTTATATACAAGGTGACAAGCCTACTTCATGTACTCGAGGTATTTGATCCCACAGCGGGGATGCTGTGCTCTGAATGGTGCACTCTCTCTCTCCAAGGTCTTATCACCCACAGTCCTTAGGCGTAAGGTGTGTGGATGGAGAACAGAGATTCTGTAAGAACGTCACTCTGTAAACTTTTTACTGTTTTCTCCCCCCGGGTGAAGCCCACAGATCCCATGCAGAGCAAACCAAATCTTGCATACATTGGTGGAAGTGACTGAACCGTGGTTCTTTTTGGGTTTTTTTTGTTTGTTTTTAAATCAAATGCTGGGGCGCCTGGGTGGTGCAGTCGGTTAAGCGTCCGACTTCAGCCAGGTCACGATCTCGCGGTCCGGGAGTTCGAGCCCCGCGTCAGGCTCTGGGCTGATGGCTCAGAGCCTGGAGCCTGTTTCCGATTCTGTGTCTCCCTCTCTCTCTGCCCCTCCCCCGTTCATGCTCTGTCTCTCTCTGTCCCAAAAATAAATAAACGTTGAAAAAAAAAAAAATTTAAATCAAATGCCTATGCCTGATAGTACGATAAGAGATGAGTCTATAAAGATCAGAGAACCAATCCTTGACCTCAAAACCTCAACAATATGATAAGGGCACAGAGAATTCCAATACAGGGGGGTGAGTGCTGAGAGGTCTGGAGGAACACAGGGGAACTGTGCTGCCTGGGTCTTCCCAGGATGCTAACACCCAAAGCCAACAAATGGGAAGTTAATCTGGCTACAAAAGAAAAGAAAAACAGAAGAGACCACAGCAACAAAAACAAAAACACAAAAAGCGAATCACCAGTTAAAAAAATGGTCCAAGGGGTGCTTGGGTGGCTCAGTCGGTTGAGCACCCCACTCTTGGTTTCGGCTCAGGTCATGATCTCGAGGTTCGTGACACTGAGCCCCACGTCGGGCTCTGCACTGACAGTGTGGGGCCTGCTTGGGATTCTCTCTGTCTCTTTCCCTCTCTGCCCCTCCTCTGCTCACTCTCATTCTCTCAAAATAAGTAAATAAACATTTAAAAAATAATAAAAATAAAAATGGTCAAAGAATCTCAACAGACGTTTCTCTAAAGATATACCAATGGCAGGGCGCCTGGGTGGCTCAGTCGGTTGAGCGTCCGACTTCGGGTCATGATCTCACGGTTCGTGGGTTCGAGCCCCGCATCGGGCTCTGTGCCGACAGCTCGGAGCCTGGAGCCTGCTTCGGATTCTGTGTCTCCCTCTCTCTCTGCCCCTCCCCTACTCATGCTCTGTCTCTGTCTCTCAAAAATAAATACATGTTAAGAACAATAATAAACGAAAAAAGATACACTGATGGCCAATGAGCACATGAAAAGATGCTCAACATCCTTAGTCATCAGTAAAACACACACCCCCACCTCCAGGAGACCCCACTTCACATCCACTAGCACAACTATAATTAAAAGGACAGATAATAATAAGCGTCGGCGAGGAGACAAAATGGAATTCTCCTCCACCGCTGCTGGAATTGTAAGATGGGGGGGCACCTTTCGGAGAACAGTCTGGCAGTTCCTCAAATTGCTGGACCCAGCACTTTCTCTGGTCACCATGTAGAGTTACCACTGGACCCAGCACTTTCGCTCCAAAGTATATACCCAGAAGAAATAAAAACACACAGCCACACAAAAACTTGGGTTTTGTTTACATAATAGGTGATGGGAATTACGTCTATTTATTTATTAGTAATCTCCACACCCAACACGGGGCTCGAACTCACAGCCCCGAGATCAAGAGTTACACGCTCTTCCCACTAAGCCAGCCAGGTGCCCCCAAGTCCGTGCAAAAACTTGCACACAAACATTCGTAGGAGCAATGTTCATACGAGCCAAACAGAAGAAATAACCCGAATGTCCAACAGTGGAAGAATGGATAAATAAAACATGGTACATCCATACAGCGGAATATTACTCAGCCATGAAAAGGAACGCAGTCCTGATTCACACTACCATGTGGATGAACTTGAAAACATTATGCTAAGTGAAAGAAGCCAGACACCAAAGACCATAAATTGTAGGATTCCACTTACAGGATCTATCCAGAATTGGCAAATCTCTAAGACACAGATGAGTCACTGCCTAGGGCCGGGATGTTGGGGGGAAATGGAGAGTGACGGTTCATAAGCAAGGGTACAGATGAAATGGCCCAAAACTGATCATGGTAATGGCTGCAAAATGCTATAAATATGGTAAAAAAAAAAAAAAAAAATCACTGAATTGTACGCTTCCAAGGGGATATGAATTATAACTCAATAGAAATATTACAATAGAAAGAGGGGTGCCTGGGGGGGGTGCTCCATTGGTTGAGCGTCCAACTCTTGATTTTGGCTCAGATTATGAACCCAGAGCTGTGGCATGGAGCCCGAGTCAGGCTCTGCACTGAGTGTGGAACCTGCTTAAGATTCTCTCTCTCTCCCTCTGCCCCTCCCCCCGGCTCGCGCTCACTCACTTACTCTCTCTTAGAAAGAGCGAGAGAAAGAAAGAAACAGGGGCACTTAGCTGGCTCAGTCATTACAGCATGGGACTCGATCCCAGGGTTGTAAGTTTGAGCCCCACACTGGGTACAAATATTACTTAAAAACAAAATCTTTTTAAAAATAAAGTAAAACAGAGGGGCGCCTGGGGGGCTCAGTTGGTTAAGCGTCTGACTTCGGCTCAGGTCATGATCTCACGGTTCGTGGGTTTGAGCCCCGCGTCGGGCTCTGTGCTGACAGCTCGGAGCCTGGAACCTGCTTCAGATTCTGTCTGTCTGTCTGCCTGTCTCTCTCTCTCTGCCCCTCCCCTGCTCGTGCGCTCTCTCTCTCTCTCTCAAAAATAAATAAACATAAAAATTTTTTTTTAAATAAGATGCCAGGCCGATTGTGCCCGCAGGCCACACGCCATGACCACAGTACTGCAATGGGACAGGCTTGCACGGTGACCTCAGAGGGGCCCTTGGAAAAAGGTTTCTCCCACCTCAGTAGCGCCCCCAGTGGAGGCCCCAGGAAACAGGCAGCTATCAGCAAGCAACCTGGCACGATGCCCAGAGCACACGGGGTGTCAAATCCATTTACAGGGTGTATACAAGGTGCCAGAGCCCCTCCAGGCTCTCCCGACCCTCACAGGAGCCCCATAAAACTTTACAAGGTTCTGCAGCTTGCCCAGGGTCCCACAGGCAGCAAGGGCTGAGCCAGGACTGGAACCCAGAGCTGCCACACTCTTGCCACACGGGTGGGGGGACGTGGTGGGGGGGGACACGGTCCCGCCCCGCCCTTGAGTGTGTTCTGAGCAGTCCACATGCGGGGCAGACACAGGGCTCACATTCCAGCTCACAAAGCAAACCACGCCAGGCATCCAGTGTCCCCTCCGAACTGATAAAGGGCTTCAAGATATGGAGGCCACACCCCGCTGCAAGACTGTCCTGCTGGGATCTGGCGAGAGACCATCCTGGCTCGCTCTCTGCCATCGAGGTTCAGTCTGCAGTCAAGACCCCGGCCGGCCACGCTCCCGTCACTCACCACTGTGCTCCCCAGCCTTGCTTCGTCCACGGCCAGCTCCCGTCCCCAGCAAAGCGTTCCTGAGCGTCACACCCGCCCTGTGACGGAGGGACCCCTCTGGGCAAACAGGACACCAGCCACCCCCCTCCCCAACCTACCTCTTGGCCACCTCCCTCTCTGTCCTCTGATTAAATAGATTCAAAGAGGAGTCTAATTCCTAATTCCAAAGCCTGTGTTCTTTCTATTACCCTGGGTGGCCTCATATAATCCACTAAAATAAAAAAAAAAAGATAAACAAAATCCAATCTAATCTCAGGACTTAATCATGACTTACAGGCAAATTTAAAAACCCCTCAGGTGATTTAGATGCTTTGCTCCTCTAATCGCAGCCCAAAAGCCAACAACACGATCCTAGCTTGGGAGCTAGAGGTAGAAAATGCAGAGCTTGGGGCCCTAACCCTGACCTACTGAATCAGAATCAGAATTTTATCAAGTCCCCACGTGCTCCGCACATGTGCTCCGCATGTGCGTTAGTGTGTGAGAAGCATGGTCTCAGTGCCCTGCAGTAATGTGATGTCGTACAGGCAGGTTGTAAGCATGTGCCGTCACCCAGAACACAGTCCCAGACCCTCATAACTTTCTTAAAAATATGAAAGTATTCGGGGACTTAGTCAGTTAAGTGTCCGACTTCGGCTCGGGTCACGATCTCATGTTTCATGGGTTCAAGCCCCACATGGGGCTCTGTGCCGACGGCTCAGAGCCTGGAGCCTGCTTCGGATTCTGTGTCTCCCCCTCTCTCTGTCCCTCCCCCGCTCGCACTCTGTGTCTCAAAACACGAATAAACATTAAAAAATTTTTTTAATAAACATTTAAATATTTAAATGCATAAATAAAATAAAAATAAATAAATGACAATATTAGGCTTGAGTATCAGATTAGGAGAGTCTGTGCTGGGCATTTCCTTGGTTATCAAAAACTCAACCCAGTTTCATTTTTCATTCTGAACACAACAAAGGCTTGCAGGGAAAGAGAGAGAGAAAGAAAGAGAGAGAGAGAGAGAGAGAGAGAAAGAGAAAGAAAGAAAGAAAGAAAGAAAGAAAGAAAGAAAGAAAGAAAGAAAGAAAGAAAATGGAAGGAAGGAAGGAAGGGAGGGAGGAAGGAAGAGAAAGGAAGGAAGGAAGGAAGAAAGAGGGAGGGAGGGAGGGAAGAAGGAAGGAAGGAAGGAAGGAAGGAAGGAAGGAAGGAAGGAAGGAAGGAAGAGAAAGGAAGGAAGAAGGAACTTGCTAAATGAGAACACTAGACTCAGATTTCCTATTTCTAAATTATACTAGGAATCAGAAACTAATGCCTCGGTGACATTCTTCCCCAAGCCACTGCTAAAGTAAAGATCCTCTGTCATGATGAAATTAGGACAAGGGCTCATTTCTGTAGAATTTTTAAAATACCACTTCTAAGGAGTTTTTATAATCTAATTAGTTTTTTTGTTATTGACTGATCCTGGAGTTCTCCGTACATCAAAGAAGCAAAGGAGACAGGAGGGATTAAGGCCCTGGAGACTAAAACAGCTTTCATTCCAAAGGAACAAGTGTGAAACTCAAGTCTCCTAGGTCACCTGCCAGAGTCACCCTGGAGGGGACGGCGCATCCCTTAGGGCTCCTCAAAGAACAGCCACTAACCTCAGCTCCCTGTCTTGGCTGTAGCTCACCGAGCCTTGTGGAGAGATAGTCCATAGTAGATGCTCAAATACAAATGCCTGCTTTTGGTTGAACTAGAAGTTGTGACAGATGTATTGACCACAAAGAGGGAAAAAAAAAAATCACAGAAAGTCTAGGGTCAGAAAACGACTACGTCTGTTCAAGACTTCTAGGTGAAATATCTATTCCTGGGTCCAGGAGGGTGCTAGATGCCGGGACAGCTTGGGGATGGGGAGAGCGGCTTCCTGAGAAAAGTAAGAGTTCACCCTGGCTCTCAGGAGCTAGAGGGACCCGTGGAGGTCTGCACTGTGGCTGAGGACTTAGCGTCAATGGGAGCTCTTCAGACACGCAGCACCTGGGGCCCTATCCCAGGTCTGCTGAGCCAGAAATCTAACCAACAAGACCCAGGGAGTTCATTTTGAGAACCCTGTCTAGAAGCACTGAATTCAGGGGCACCTGGGTGGCTCAGTTGGTTGAGCATCCAACCTCATCTCAGGTTATGATCTCACGGTTCGTGGGTTCAAGCCTCGCATCAGGCTCTGTGCTGATGGCTCAGAGCCTGGACCCTGCTTCCCATTCTGTGTTTCCCTCTCTCTCTCTGCTCCTCCTCCGCTCATTGTCTCTCTCTCTCTCTCTCAAAAATAAACAAACATAAAAAAAATTCTTTAGAAGCACTGAATTCAGTTTAAGAAGCACGGCTGTAAGGATGACCATTCAACGCTGAGCCTTAAAGAGCCCAGAACTGGGGCATCATCCCACCCCCACCCCCCCCCACCGAGTGAACACACAGGTGGTGGTCAACAGAGCTGTCCACACATATTCAGCTCGCTCCTTTCCTCCTTCTGCGCACATGGCGAGACGGCTACCTAGCACATTGGGTGTGCTTTGGTCAATGAAATAGGATCACAAGCAAGTATCGTAAGTCGCTTCCGGGCAGAAGCTTTAGGGACCACTGACATGCCACCAGCAGGATTCCAGTGGTTGCTGCTGCATCCTGGGTCCCAGAGGGTCTTACAGCCCCAAACCAACTTGCAATGGACCTGCAGCCCGAGGAAGAGGCAAACCTAGGTTGTTTTACCCACTGAGATCTGGGGGCTGTTTGTTACGGCGGCATATCCTAACCCATCCTGACTGATACAGCACGTAGCCCACCGTGCCCAACCCTTCTGCTACTCCCTGCTGAGAACAGCTCTGTCACATCATTACCTGAAGGAAAGGACTTCTTTTAACCCCTGAACAGCATCACTTAATCCAACTTCCCTCCCTGCTCTTCAAACTTCACTGTGTCTGTTACCTTCTTTTCTCCTTTCCAGATTTCCTTGCGCATTTACGCTTTTATCTTTCCGTGCCGTAAGCTTTTTGGTAAGCTGCTTTAAGTCTTTTTTGCAACAAGGTGATAGACAGATAGTCACATGTACAGACACACCAGATGTGGCTCCAAGTGAATTTTGGCTGTTTCCAAAAAAAAAAAAAAAATTAAAACCACCTCCCCTCCCCCAAAAGACAGAGATTTGCTGCTAACTAAGGATCTTTAAAAGAACGGGGTCCTGAGCCACCAAGTATCCCTTCAACCTGTTCTCTCCACGAAAGGACACTTACAGAATGCACGTTACACACGGTCCCTGCTTTTAAAAAGCAATTCATTCCTGGACATGCCAGCTCTCTTTGCCTCGTCATACGGTGAATCTAAACTACACTGACTCCATGAAATATTTAACATCACTGACCAAATCCCGTATTTTTTTTTTTTAATTCAGCTTCAATATAGCTGTCGAGCCCCTTCTGCCCGTCTGACCTTGTGCTCGGCACAAGTGAGCCTTATCTTAGCCAGCTCCTCCTGGTGGACGGTGAGGCTGTGGCCAATTCACACTCCAGCATTAGACACGGTGCCACGGTGGGCTTCCTGATGCCCACGGCTTGCCGATCAGATGCTTCCGGGGTCCAAATTTCTAGAAATGGAACCGTTGGATCAGAGGACATGTACGTTATGAAGGCCTTTAGAGTATATTGCCCAATTACCCTCCAGGGAGCACAGGACGATCTTCCCACACCCCTGCCAATGCTCGTTCTTTTTTAACGTTGACAGTTTTCATTAAAGGAAGTGTGTTTTTTAAAACGTGCCATTCTTTGCTTACCAGCGAGACTGAATATGCTGACGACGACTTCGCACACCTTTTTTCATCAAGCATCTACCCAAGCTCTCTGCCCATTCTCGTACGGATGCGCTCCTTTGTGCATGTTTTCATAATTTATAAAAAGCGCTTTCTGCATTCAAGACGTTAACTTCTTCCCAATTTTTATTTGCCTTTCCCTCGTGCTTTAAGGAAGGAGTCTCTGGTGGCAGAATGGACAGACGATTCACAGGAGGGGCACCTGGGTGGCTCAGTCGGTTAAGCGTCCAACTCTTTTTTTTTTTTTTAATGTTTATTCATTTTTGAGAGGCAGAGAGAGGCAGAGCGTGAGCAGGGGAGGGGGAGAGAGAGAGGGAGACACAGAATCCAAAGCAGGCTCCAGGCTCTGAGCTGTCAGCACAGAGCCTGACGTGGGGCTCGAACTCACGGACTGGAGCCTGCTTAAGATTCTCTCTCTCTGCCCCTCTGCTCCTCTCTCCCACCCTCTATCTCTCTCTCCCTCTCTCAAAAAAAAGGAGAACATAGTCAGGAAAGGGTTATCACAACTCACATGCAATATGCAAGAGGAGAGACGTGCACCCCCAGAGTCAATCCACCGACAAGTGTTTTCAGGCCACCTATAGAACACACCCCAGGTCCGCCCCCTTACCACGGCCACGCGGCCACCACCCACGGCCACCACTGAGCTTCCCTTCCTACCCTCCTCACAGCCAGTCTGCACTCGCCAGCCCAGATGAGCTCTCCAAAACACACCAGAGTGCGCCCTCCCCTCTGATCCAACCACAGGCTTTCTGCGGCACTTAGAAAACCAGCCACCAACCACCGCCGGAAAGAAGGGACAATCACGTGACGGGTGGCAGCGTACCAGTACAATGAAACTGCACCGTCTGCACACAACATATAAACGAATCAAATCAGCACGTCGTATTTCTTAACTGTACACCACGTTCTGTGTCCAATATCGTCCACTGCGATCAGCCACGGTGGCAGTTCGGATACCCCAGAAACTGGCAAACGCTTCCTCATCAGGACTTTGCACCTCCCCGCCTAAGCTGGTCTTAAACATTTACACACGTACCAGCGGAGCGGGGAAGAAGGCTCCGAGTCCGAGAACGATACTGTCCTCCCAAAAACTGCTGAGAAGGAGAGAGCTCCAGACGAGGGACCAGACGAGGGACCCGGCAGAGAGTTGTATTGTCTCTGGCAACTGCCTGGACAGACAGACGGCAAAGGCCCACATGGGGAGGACAGCCCAGGAGATGCCCGAATGACAGCAAGAAGCAGCTGGACCCCTGGAATGGAGCTGTCTTTAGTGAAGTGCCCCCCAGAACCGAAATGTAAACCTGGGGTAAGGGCAAGGAACCCCAAATTATTTCACAGCACGTTTCTTCTACTGTGCAGAATACGGACTTTTACGGAACAATCAAGTTGTGCGTATCTGAACTTCTAAACTACACTCAGCCTATAAACTAAGGATGGCTTTTATTTTTTTTTTATCATTTATTTTGAGAGACAGTGCAAGTGGGGGAAGGGCAGAGAGAGGGGGGACAGAGGGTCCGAAGCGGGCTCTGCGCGGACAGCCTCACAGCAGAGAGCCGATGCGGGGCTCGAGCTCACGAACCACGCCATTGCAACCTGAGCTGAAGTCAACGTTCAACCGACTGAGCCCCCCAGGTGCCCCATGAAATGGCTGAAAATTTAAGCAAAGGAAGAATAATGCCAAACGGCCCATGAAAATTGTAACAAAGTCAAACCTCAGTGTCTGTAAATAAAGTTTTATTGGCACTGAACCACACCCATCGGTTTTCGGATCGTCTATATCAGCTTCACAGTCTAACGGCACAGCTGAGTAGCTGGGACAGAGACCATATGGGGCACGCTCGTGGCTCACCACCTCTGGCTGGCTCACAAATCCCGGTGACACAGCCCCTTGGCCACAAAACCTAAAATGCTTCCTAGCCTTATACAGAAAAAGTGTGCTGACACCAGGGAAGAAGGAGAAGTCTTTGAGCAACGTTTCTAATGGAGAGCAGACTGGGCTTGCTAACATAATGAACAGGAATAGAGAAGGTAAGGGGGGGGGGGGGTGACAAGAAGGGGTGGGGGGGAGACAGTGCCAGGGGAGGCGGAGAAGAGAGAGATGGTAGGGACATTCACCGTGGTTTGGTGGGTAGGGGACAGAAGGCATTGAGGAGGACTGACAGATGAGGAGTCGACCCTGGACGTAGGAAACTGAGTACCTGGGGGTCGAGTCTAAATCTCAGCTCGACAAATGAGATAAATACAGTCGACCAAGGCTAACCTAATAAAGCACATCTTTTTTTTTTTTTCTTTTAAATGTGTATTTATTTTTGAAACAGACAGAAAGTAAGCGGGGGAGGGGCAGAGAGAGAGGGAGACACAGAATCCAAAGCAGGCTCCAGGCTCCCAGCTGTCAGCACAGAGCCCGAGGCGGGGCTCGAACTCACGAACTGTGAGATGGTGACCTGAGCCGAAGTCGGACGCTTAACACACTGAGCCACCCGGGCGCCCCAAATAACAGAGCACGTCTTTATCAGATAGCAGACTGGGGAGATACTAACCGTGCAGGGAGGAGGCAGGGGAGTCCTCGCGAATCCACGAAAACTTCTCACAAATTCATACATCTGTTGGATCCGATGAACCAGAGGGCAAAGCGGGACCACCTGCCGGCCGCCATTGCTACTTCTCTGCATAGGTGGAAACGCCACCCCAGGAGCCTCGCCGGGGCAGGGAGGGAGGAATCTAGTAATTTTGCCAGGCGGCTCCGTGCTGGCATTCTGTGAGAAAATGTGCTCCCTTGCCGCTGTGCGTAATAAGGGAGCAAAACCCAACAGACCGACGTCCCCTGGAGCAGCCTCACAAAAATCCCCACGCCTGACATGTACCGAACATTCTCTCTCCCGAGCAAAGTGCCGCCCGGCATCCACGCTCATAGAGGAGGTCACTCAGACGGCCAGATAAAACACAGGTTTGTTTCTAGGCTGGAAGAGTCCAGGAAGGTCAGCATCTCATTCACGTTTCTAGGTGGTCACGGGCAGCAGGGATCCACGTGATGGTGAACAGATGTCAGGGATTCCTGCCGACGTGTTGCTAAGGGAACTTTTGTAGAGATGCCCTGAATCCCTGGCATCCGTAAGCCCTGCCCACTGCTTTGAAGTCCTGGGGCGGGGGGCACTTGACCAGCCCCGTGCGCAGCGGGGACGAGGGGGTAGGTTCCCGAACAGAGGCGGACGGAGGGATGAGCTCAAGGTAGATTTTTCAAACAGCGGGAACTACTACCGTGGACCGCGAGCCCCCAAATCAAAGGGCAGAATGACTCCGTGACGACCGCACAAAGCACGCTGGTCTTTTTTGGTCACCGTGCCATACTCTGCGAGCCACCAGCCCTAATTACAGCTTTGGGAACAGACCGGATAATGAACTGCCTTAAGAAAAAAAGAAAAAGGAAAAGAAAAAAAAAAAAAATTGACAAGGTCACACCCACTTTAGGTAACGCTCCCGTTAGAGAAAAAAAGGCCGTGTATTGAAATCAATTTGTGTAGGGGCGCCCTGGGTGGCTCAGTCGGTTGGGCGTGTCTGACTCTTGGTTTCGGCTCAGGTCATGATCTCACGGTTCGTGAGTTCGAGCCCGCATCGGGCTTTGTGCTGGCAGCACGGAGCCTGGTTGGGATTCTCTCTCTCTCTCCCTCTCTCTCTCCGCCCTCCCCCCACTCACTCTCTCTTGTATCTCTCAAAAGAAATAAACTTAAAATTTTTTTAAAAATGAGTATCATAAAATCAATTTGTGTAACAAAGCAAGCATCCACTAGATACTGGGCAGCTAGGATACACGGTGTCTATTAATAACCAGCACAAAGCCGACCCAACCCAAGAAGGCTGGACGGCCAATGCCCCAGTGGACAGACTCAGGCTTTAGGAACAGGAAAATCTGGTTCCAAATTCAGCTGCAACATTTATCAGGTGGCCTTTATAAAGAAATCCCTGGCACCTTAAAAAAAAATTTTTTTTTTTAAAGAAGAGAAAATCTCGTCTGAGGATGGCCGTGGAGAATTTTCTAGCAAACCAGCTAAGACTCCTGCACCCTGCCTCGCTCTGGGGAGGCGCTCTCTCTCATCAGTTTAGGCTGGCACACTGTGCCAGACGTGTTCTCCCTCCCCTCCTGAGGTTGCCAGTGTGCAAAACAACCTTCAATGGACCTGTGTCCATACCCATACCCACACCCGTATGCACCTCCTTCCCACACAGGATCTCCTGCTCCAGTGACTCGGTTTACCAATCGAATGTGCCAGAAGTGAGCTGCCAGTCCTGAGCCCAAGCCTTAGGAGGGCCGGGCAATTCGTAACGTGCGTTCTTGGAAGCCGGCCACCCTGGAAAGACTCCAGCTCCCTGCTAGAGGGAAAGGCCGTGCGGAAAGGCCCTGGAGGATGCGACACAAAGCGAAGAGAAGAAAGTCACTTGGAAAAACACCAACACGCCAAGCGAGAGAGTGAAAATGCCACTTTGGAGTCCCTGCCCAGCTCTGCCTGCCCCGGGGACCCCAGCCCTGGCCACCGTGAGGCGTGACAGATGCCAAGAGAGACCAGCAGAAGAACCACCCGGCGGAGCCCGGTCGGTCCCCAGCAATGTGCGACGTGATGGTAAATGCTTGTGTCGCGGTACTGAGTTCCGGGGTGGCCTGTTACACGGCCATCGATTATCCACGGCACAGCCCCCCTCCCCAGCTCCACGTCCCTCACATCCACACCTTGGAAGCTCCGGCAGGAGCACGTGAACCCAAAGCGAGAGAACAGAAGGCGGAGAGGTGACCGGGTTCAAGGAGGGGACGTCTCGTTGTGCTGGCCAACAACGTCACGTCGCCCTGGCCCCTGAGGCCCGCACCTCGTGGCCAGACGGCAGATTCTCAGAACAGCACTTCAGTCACGGAAAACTCTGGGGTGTTTGTGTTCCAGTCTTATTCCCCCCTCCAGAATTATTTCCCAAAAGCTCTGGGGGTTTCCACAGATGCCTTACAGTATCTTCTGGGTCCCCAATTTGTTCTCTCCATTCAAAGTTAAGAGCAGACGGCGGGGAATTCCTGGCCCTCCAGCCACCGGATCTGCCCACGTCCAACTCTCGGGCGCTTCCCCAGGGACGGGCATCTGGGCTCTGCCTGCCTCCCCCAGGAGCTGTTTGTCAGGCACCAGGCACCCCACAAGTCTGGCAGAAACCTCTGCCCCCACAGGGCCTCCAGTCTATGCAGGGGATCCTGGCCTGGCTTGGAGCGGGCAGAACATTCCCCTGAAGTCTCCAGCCCCCGTCTCAGCTCCTCGACCACGTCTCCCATGTATCAGGAAACTTCTCAGCTCCTCCCCTTCTTCATGCAAGGCTGAAGAGACCCTCAAGAAAGATTATTCTGGCGGTTCTTATCTCAGGGCCCTTACATCTCACCTTACATCTTTCTTGGGAAAGACGCGTTCCCTCTTCCAGTGCTCTCCTCCTCTGGAAGGCTCCACCATCCCCTTGTGCCCAGCCCTTGGCCCCCCACACTTCTCCTCTTGGGCTGACACCTTCCTGGGGGCCGCTTTCTGGAAACCAAGGACGTGCTGTACCCTTCTCCCACTTCCTCGATGGCCTGACCAAAGAGATTCTCCCCCCAGGAACCAGGACAAGAATCTCCCCAAGCTGGCCTCTCCCCCGGGGCTGGCCGGCCTCCAGGACAGATCTTTCAGCTCTGTCACAGCTAGCTCCCAGCTCCCCTCCGTGGGGTGTGCGGCTTGCAAAGCCAAGGGCCTCTCAGTTCCACTTTCTTTATCCGAGCGAGCAAGGAATCCTTGAGGAGCGTCCATCTTGCATATGCTGTTCTCAACCTGCTGCACCCTTCCGCCAAGACGGGGCTTCTTGGTATCACTCTGTCCACCACTCCTGGCGGTGCCCCCGCCTCCCCACTCCTCCACCAGGAGGCTGGTGCCGTCCGTTCTGTCTGTACCTGTCTCCCCAGCAGCTCCCCTGGCCTCCAGATCTCCATGCCTCCAGCAGGCACACGTCCCATGAGGATTCCCACCTCCGGGCCCCGTCTCCAGCCTCCTGGCTCCTGCACTAACGTCCAGGCTTGACGAACCCGCTGCTTCCCCAGACGTGTGGTTTCGTGTACCGGCCAGTCCCCTGGGAGCTGTGCGTTCTCCACGAACCGGGTCTGCCTTTGAGGGCTCACCCCAGCCCCCAGGGACTCTCCCCACATATCCTGCAGCCCGACCCAGCCCTCCGCCCTTGAGGTCCAGCCTGCTCACCGACGAGGTGCCCAGACACAAAGGGCCCGATCTCCGATCCTTCCTACAGGGACTGCTCTTGTCCTTTCCCGCAGCATCGAGACCATTCCCTCCTTCACCTGTTAGCGGTTGAGCCCACACTGTCACGTTGAAAACCGGCACAGAGGTAATATTCAGCCCTCTGAGCCGCTAAGCAAATACACAAGCATTACTCCCTCGGGCAATTGCTTTCACTTCTGCTCACCTGGGATGTGGGAAGAGCACCTCCCCCTTCACAGAGCGGTCAGGGGAGCGGGCGCCTAGTGGGTGCTCCACAAACGGGCCCCCCTCTCAGCAGTACTGCTCCCACACATGGGCACCCCCCCGGCGCGTCACCAGTTGGCAGCTGTCCAAAAGCCCCTCACTCACGCGCCACAGATTTGCTCAGCACATCTACCCGCAGGACGCGCCCGACCCGGCTGATCGTTCTGTTTGCCCCCTGGGTCTGGCTCAAGCCTCCCTCTCCCCAGAGGGAAACGCAGAGCCCCCACTCTTGCTAACAGCAGCCTAAGACCCCACCAGCCCCACCCACACCCCAAAACACTCCTTTTGGGCACCCAGCCAGGGACGCTCCTGACCGGACAGACCCACAACTGCCAAATTTCCACATCAGTGCTTCCTGGAGAAGTGTGGTCACCAGGGGAACTCGAAAAGAGGAGGCTCTCCCAGGGCTGCTTTTGAGCCACCAACAGGGAGGCCGCGACACCTGTTTTCTTTTACTTCTGAACCTCGGCACAGATCTGAGGAACACACCTGAGCCTTCCCTGCGTACACAGGTGTCTCAAAATACAGAACCAAAAAGCGCCCTGGAACGTCCTCTTCTGCTCAGACCCTGAAATCTCTTCCAGCCTAAATTTTGCTCAAATGCTCCTAATTCATAAGGAGGAGGGGAAATTTTTGCATTGCCCTCTGGACCCTGGAAGAAGGCTCTGTGAATCCAGCCGGGGTTCTGATCATATTTCCACAGGATATTTCTCAGCAAACTCACCCATAACCATTTCACCACATCCATCCATCCATCCATCCATCCATCCATCCATCTTTCCTTCTCTTTCTTTTTCTTTCTCTTTCTTTCTTTGGGTCCCACGGAGCAATTTCTCTCAAAACTTCCTACTCTGTTCTTTGCAGAGTAGGTCAGGGGTCAAATTATAAATAAATGCAGTCTCCAGTGATTTGGGGAGGTGTTTCAGCAGAACGTTTATACTATATACTTACACGGTTGTGGGTAACCGCCTGTTTAAGGCCAGGCAACAATCTGGCAGCCCTTTGGGAAAGGGGATAGCCTATGAAGTCACTCCTCCCCAGCCCACCCCCCCCCCGGCCCCCACCAAAGGACTTCAGAAACTTCGGAGGCCACTCTGGCTGTGACCGAGAGCTCAGCGATTAGAGAACAAGGAGACCTCCCAACTGTCACCCAGACAATAAACAGCCAGCCGACTTGGCTCAGCAGGTCCTCTGCAGCCCTGGGGTCAGGCCAGAACCCCCGGAACAGACCACTTTTAGGTTCTGGACCTTAGCCTGGGGGCACTGGACCAGGGGAGGAACCCCAGGATCGGGCGGGCGGCTCAGCTGACCGGCAAGTGGGCGGCCCCCAGGCAGCCTGACCCGGGGCAGCACGACCGTCCTCGGGTCGGCGGGCTCCGGGGCCCAACCGATGACGCCGCTGTTCCGGATCCCCAACCTCCCAGCCTCTATGCCTAGACCTCCGGACTCCGCAGCCCTCGGCCGGCCCCCTGCCACCGCCGGGAGCGCGCCCGCCCGCTCCAGAACTCACACAGGCAACAAGTTCTCCTTCCTCAGGGCGGCCACGATGTGCTCGGGAGGCCCGGCACGGGGGGCGCTCCGAGGGCGATCCCCGCGCCGCCCGGCCCGGAGGGGCGCCCCGCTGGCTCCACCGCACCCAGAGTCGGGGCGCGCAGCGGCTGCACCCCCAGCCCGCCCCGCGGCGCCCCCTCTGACGGGGAGCGGCTGGGGCGTCCCCGGTGCGGGCAACAGGTACGCGAGCGCGCCGAGCCCCGCAGCCCCGGGTCTCCCGGCCCCCCGGCCCTCGCCCCTTTTACCTCCAGCAACTGCACGTAGCTCGCGGGGAACCAGCCGCGGAGCCCGTCCTCCTTCTCGCCTTCCCACCAGCCGCCGTCCGGAACCTGCAGTAGCCTGATGAGCTCGCCCGCGGCGAAGCGCAGCCCCTGGCCGTGCCGCTCCCCGGAGAAGGGGTACAGGGTCCGGCAGCGGGCGCCGGACATGGCCTTGGCGCCGGGGTTCACAGCGCAGCCTGCATCCCGGCCGAGCCCCGCGGGCTGGGCAGCGGCTCCGCGGGGTCCCAGGCGCCCGGCGCTCCGGGCTCCCGCGCTCTGGGCGCGCGCCGTCTCGGGGGGTGCGCGGGGGGTCCCCGGGCAGGCGGGGGACGCGCGCGCGGCGCAGGGCAGCGGAGACTCGCTGGCTTCGCGGAGCAAAAGCGGCGACGCCCCCGGGCCGGGCGGCTCGGAGCTCGGGCGCGGGGCGGGGGGGGCGGGGCTCAGGGGGAGGAGACCCAGGCGCCGCGGGCTCCGGAGACAACTTCCCGGGGACGCGGAGCGCGGGCTGCGGCCGCCGGGGTCGGCCGGAGCGGGGGCTGCCCGGGCGCGCGGAAATGCGCAGCTCCCGGGGGAGGTGGTGGGATCCGGGGCATCGCCGAGGGCCCGGCTCCGCGGCGAGGGGGCGGCCGGGCGGTCCGCGGAGAGGGGCTGGCGGCCGGGATGGCCGAGCTGGGGCTCGCGCGGAGGCGAGGGGGCGGGGCGGGGGCGGGGCCAGGGCGGCCACGCCCGCCGAGGGGGCAGGTCGCTGGGGAGGGGTCTCCCCGCGCGCGCCCCCGCCGCCCCGAGCCGCGGCGCTAGCAACGCCCTTCGGTGCGGGCTTTGTAGGTCTGGTGGCCGCCGCCGGCGGGCTCCGCGGTCGCTGGGAGGGACTGTGACTGTGGCCGCCGCTGTCGGGGTTGAACCTCGGGCTGAACTTGACTCACCAAGACAGGTTTGCAGCCTGGCGCCCGAGCCAGGAGGCCATGTGTTCACTGGAAGGACTGGGGTTAGGAGTTGGTCGAATGGGAGGCAGGCCAATGAGGATACGTGGAGGAAGCGGGGAAGGTGAGAGGGACCGCCTGCCCCCCCCCCCACCCACCCACCCAGGGTACCAGTCTTCCTGAAATCCAGGTGGGCCAGGCGGAGAGGTCTACACTCACATAGTCAATCAACAAACAGCAGGAGGCCGCCACGTTCCATGCACTGAGCCGGGTACCCAGGCAGGCAGGCTCCATCCAAGCTGTCGGCGCGGAGCCTGACGCAGGGCTCGATCCCACGAACCTTTGTCAGACGCTTAAGCAACTGAGCCACCCAGATGCCCCCTGAGTAACTTTTTTAAATGCTTGGGCCCAGGCCACCCTAGCTTTGGAAAATCACTGTTGAGCCATAGTCTGCCTTTAAGCTATCTAACCTTGAAACCCCTCAGTCTGGCCTCTGGCCACGGGCAAGCTGACAAATCCAGATTGCTTATAATGCCACATCGATTGCAAATTCACAAACCCTTGCTTGGCTAAAAACATGAGGGGAGAAAAAAAAAAAAAGACTCTTGACCACAGTCCCCACTAAGAGTCCCTTAAAGCAGAACTACCAAATTTGATGTGGGCAACAGTCACTAAAAGTAACTGACCTAATCAGCTAAAAGGGCCTCACATTCCTTGTATGGGGGAACGTGTGACTATTTGCAGACTGACCTCAAGTTTCATATCTGATGATAAGGCCCAGCTCAAGAGAGGACAACAGGTCCGGAGCCTTCTTGCAACTCCCGAGTCTTTCAGGGTGCCTTGTGAGCAACCTATAATCCAGTTTGGGCTTGGAGGAATCTCAGCCTACTCAGTGTCCCATACACCCTACCCCAAGTGACTTGCTCAGCACAGAGCCCGACGTGGGGCTCGAACCCACAAATGCGAGATCATGACCTGAGCTGAAGTCAGACATTTAACCAACTGAGCCACCCAGGCGCCCCCAGATCTGGCTTCTTGTACACCAGGGGCTGCTTCCTCTTGTCCGCCCTGCCCGAGTCAGGAGACAGGTGTATCCTTGTAGGCCCAGCTACAAATAGCATCTCAAGAAAAGGTTCTCTGGTTGAAAAGGTTCTCTGGTTGTATAGAATTGACTGCTGGAACCCCTATCTCCAAACCCTTACTAAAGACGGAACTTCGAGAGTACCTAACACTCTGACACCTTCAGGCTTCTTTCCCCATCTGTGATTGGAGTCTGAATCCAGTAGCTGGAATCTGGGACTTGAGAGGGTTAAATGTACTTAGTGGCTCGCTTTGTGGGCTCTCTATTCCTCCTATTCAAACCACCTCAAGCCACTTTCTCGCCGTGTGCCCTTGGGCAATTTACTTAACCTCTCCTGGGCTTCATTTTCCTCACCGTTAGAAGATGTTAGTAGCATTTGTATCCTAGTTATTAAGAGAATTAAATAAGTAAAAATGTAAACAACGTTGAGCAATACCTAGCGTATTAAGTATTCAGATATTGGCAATTATTATCCATCTAGTCCAATGGTCCTGGTTGTTTATTATCTAACACTTCCTTTTGAACTAAGATTTCCAAGGCAATATTAAGTGTATCTTTGGGATGCCAAAAATTTTTTAAAAACACCGTCTGGGTTTCTGTTTTCTCACAAGATCTCGAAGGGAAGATGACTTTCTCCTTCATCTATTTCCATCCCTCTGCCTTCCTCCTCCCTGATGTATTACTGTCTTGAACTTTTATTTGAATCTTTGGTTATTTACCTTCTTTTCACAATAAGTCTTATTTCACTGAGCAGACTCTTCGTAACCCAGGGGAGGGATAGCACGTGTGTTTTAATTTCTAGCTCTACCTCTTAAAGGCTAACACGGAGTCTTGCAAAAAGCGGGCATTTGGCACTTTCCGAATTCATCTTGCAATATGAGCAGGCTTGAGCCCCTGCTTGTGTTCAGATTTTCCATACTGCCAAGTTACTCCATAAACACGTGGGTTAGAACATCTGGATTAGGCTATAAACTCCTAAAACCAGGCCACGGGCGCCCGGGTGGCTCAGTCGGTCGAGCCTCCAACTTCGGCTCAGGGCATGATCTCGCGGTTCTTGAGTTCGAGCCCCGCGTCGGGCTCTGTGCTGTCAGCTCGGAGTCTGGAGCCTGCTTTGGATTCTGTGTCTCCCTCTTTCTCTCTGGCCCTTCCCCTCTCTCTCTCTCTCTGTCTCTCTCTCTCAAAAATAAATAAACATTAAAAATTTAAAATAGGGGCGCCTGGGTGGCGCAGTCGGTTAAGCGTCCGACTTCAGCCAGGTCACGATCTCGCGGTCCGGGAGTTCGAGCCCCGCGTCAGGCTCTGGGCTGATGGCTCAGAGCCTGGAGCCTGTTTCTGATTCTGTGTCTCCCTCTCTCTCTGCCCCTCCCCCGTTCATGCTCTGTCTCTCTCTGTCCCAAAAAAATAAATAAACGTTGAAAAAAAAAATTAAAAAAAAAAATTTAAAACAAATTCCGAAAAGCAGGCTTTAGTCTGTCTTTTTCTTAGCTTTCTATTGACACTGTGCACTTAATTGGTAACTGTGGCCTGGCAGGTATTTCTTTTCTGCCCAAGACAGTCTTACATGCCTTTCCATCATCAGCCTATGGATGGCAGAGAAATACAGGGTTTCAGTTTCTTAAAAAGTTAAACATAAATTTGTCATATGACCCAGCAATTCCACCCTAGGTATCTACGTAAGAGAAATCAAAACAAACAGCTACACAAAAACTTGCAGAGAAGGAAGGGCGCCTGGGTGGCTCGGTCGGTTGATCGTCCTCCTTCCTTCAGCTCCTGTAAAGACCTCACCATTTGTGAGTTCGAGCCCCACGTCGGGCTCTGTGCTGACCGCTCAGAGCCTGGAGCCTGCTTCGGATTCTGTGTCTCCCTGTCTCTCTGCCCCTCCCCCCAGCTCACACTCTTTCTCTCTCTCTCTCAAAAATAAATTAAAAAAAATATTTAAAAGCAAAAACCTTGTGGAGAGGGGCACCTGGGTGGCTCAGTCAGTTAAGTGTCTGACTCTTGATCTCAGCTCAGGTCATGATCTCACAGTTTGTGAGATGATGCCCCACGAGGAGCCTGCTTGGGATTCCTTCTCTCTTTCCATCCCTCTCGCTGCCCCTCCCCCACTCATTCTCGCTAAATAAATAAATAAGAAATCAGATACAAAAGACTGCATGTTGTATGATTGCATGTATGAGAAAACTCCAGAAAGGGCAAATCTGTAAGAGGCGGTTAATAGATTAGTGGTTGCCTGGGGCTGGGGGTGGGAATAGGGAATAAATAAACGGGCACGAGGTTTCTTTTTGGGGTGATGACAATGTTCTAAAACTTAATTGTGGTCATGGTTGCACAACTCAGGAAATCATTGAGCTGTACACTTAAAACAAGTAGAAGTTTTGGTATGTAAATTATACTTCAATAAAGCTGTTACATAAACCAAAACGTAAACAAGAATATATAAAAGCCTCATTCATTCCACAAGGGTCCCCGCCTCCCTTTCCTTGCTAGTTTATTCAACAGCAACTTGAACAACCGAATGGTTAAGACGAGGAAATGGACAGTGTGCTGGACTTGGGGCTAGAGAGAGATATGTGGCGATATAAATAGAGAATTCCTGTAGGTCAGTAAGAAAAATATGGGTGACTCCATAGAAGAAAAAGGCAAAAGACATTTCACTGAAAAAAGATAACCCACATGGCCAATAACACATCAAAAGGTGCTTAACCTCGTTAATCGTCAAGAAAAGCAAATTGAAATCCTAACGAGGTCCAAAGCGTCCGGCTTTGGCTCAGGTCATGATCTCACAGTTTGTGATTTCAAGCCCTGCAACGCAGGGTTGGGGTCTGTGCTGATAGCTCAGAGCCTGCTTCGGAGTCTGTGTCTCCCTCTCTGTCTCTGCTCCTCCCCAGCTCACACTCTGTCTGTCTCTCAAAAATAAACAAACATTAAAAAAAAAGAAAAAGAAAATGCCACATACTGATAAGGACGGGTACACCTGGAGCTCTCCTCCATTGCTGGCTGGAGTCCTTTGGAACATGTGATATTTATTTAGCACACGTGACTCATCAATTCTCCTTGTAGGTATGCGCCCAACTGAGATGGTTCACATGTTCACCAAAAGACCTACACGATGTTTGTAGACGCAATATTCATAACAGCGCAAAGCTGAAAACAGCCCAACGTCCATCAACAGTAGAGCGGATAAGGGGTGCCTGACTTGTTCTGTTGCGAGAGCTGGTAACTCTTGATCTCAGGGTTGTGAGTTCGAGCCCCACGTTGGGTGTAGAGATTACGTAAAAATTAAATCTTAAAAAAACAAAACAAAAAAAAAAAAACCAGAGTGGATAAATGATGACCTATGTGGGGGAAAACTCTACTCTTGGAGAATGAACAGAACATTGCTACAGGTGAGTAAATCCCACAGATGTAATGTAGAAGAAAGGAACCCAGACACTGACGGGTAAGAAATTCTTAGAAGTCAGGAGGAACCACAGCAGGGCATCTGGGCTGCTTCTGGTAATCTGCTTCTTGGTCTGGGTGCGAGTTACACAGGGCTGTTCTCCAGGCCGTATACCTATTCCTGTACTTTTCTGCAGGGATGTTGTATTTCAGTACAGTTTGTCGAAGAAAACAGTACAGGGCGCCTGGCTGGCATTGGTCAGCAGAGTGTGTAATGCTTGATCTTTGGGTCGTGAGTTTGAGCCCTACATTGGGCCGGAGAGCTTACTTAAAAACAACATTAAAAAAAAAAAAAAGAAAAGAAAAGAAAAGCGGGGTGCCTGGGTGGCTCAGTCGGTTAAGTGTTGATTCTTGATTTAGGCTCAGGTCATGATCTTACAGTTCATGGGATGGAGACCCACATCGGGCTCTGCACTGACAGCTCAGAGCCTGCTGGGGTTTCTCTCTCTGCCTCTGTCTCTGACTTTAAATAGATTAAATAAATAAATAAATAAATAAACTTAAAAAAAAAAAAAAGGCAGTGGGACGGAAAAGAAATTTAGTATTCTGAAAATAAGCTTTTTTGGAATCATGACTTTGGAGAAAATAATTGGGTCCGGATCTCCTCTTGGAGTCTGGGAGAAACCCGGCACTGAGCCGGAAAGATCTGTTCACCTCCTTCCCAGTTCTCCCATCTGGAATGTGAGACAGGTCCAGCCAAAGATCCTGAAACTTGAGTATCGTAGCACCGAGTTAAAAATGGAGTCGCTTCTGTCGGAGCAAAATGGAACCCATCAAATGCAGGCACGTAAAGGAAAACTCAACCCACCCTTGCAGGAATTTATGGCTTTTCTAGAACACCAGCCGATCGCCGAATGCCAAGTCTGTTCACATGCTCTCCGGACTTCTTGTTCCCCTGACTCTGCTACTCTCACCCCCACGTAAGAAAGAAGACCACTGGGCAACCAATGAGCCAAAAACAAACAAACAAACAAACAAACAACTTGCACATTTACTCCCCAGTCACCCTTGGTCTGTGAGCGACTCCGAACTCACTGTTCCTGGAGCCCTAAGCTCCCCAGTGAGCAACCAAAAACACTGCAATAAACTCCTCTTTTTCCTTCATTTTTATTCAGTTTGCAGAGTTTGGTTTTGGACACCCCAGGGCAGGGGCAGGGGCAGGGGCAGGGGCAGGGGCAGTTAAGGGTCCGACTTCGGCTCAGGTCATGATCTCACGGTTAGTGGGTTCAAGCCCCGCGTTGGGCTCTGTGCTGACAGCTCAGAGCCTGGAGCCTGCTTGGGATTCTGTGTCTCCCTCTCTCTCTGCCCCTCCTCCACTCACGCTGTCTCTCAAAAATAAATAAACATTTAAAAAATTTAAAAAAAAAAAGAAGTAAGAGAAATATTCTGGGGCTAGAAGAGAGAGGGAAGAGGGAAGCAGGCAGATCTTTCCCCCAGCCAAGTCCCCTCCCCCTCCCATGTACTGAGAGGCCCAACCCCAAGTCCCCAAGAAAACTGGGGGGGGCTTCATTTGCAAAAGAAGCAGGGAGGGCAGGAAAGAGAAAGAGGAGGAGAGAAGAAAAGAGGGGCTTCAGAGAAACTAAGTACATTGTATGAGGCAGAAATTGACATGCATCTTTTTGCTGGTCTTGGCCCGTGGGCGGAGAAAGAACTTTCTGCCTCATTCCCTCCTGCCCCTGGAGACAGCAGGGAAGTCCAGTAAGACTGCCCTTTGGGGAGTAAATAACAACAAAATATCCACCAAGGAGCCCAGGGGAAATAGACAGTCACATGAAAGAGAAGTTCTCTCCTCCAGCTTGAGGGCTGCGATTAACATACCCAAAACTGGATTGCCTTTGGATTCCTGCTTTTCTCACCTCAAAGGCCAGCCAAACAGACCTTGAGTTGTTTCCCCAACAGCATGGCTGAAGCTAGAGTTTTTCCATCCCTAAGTTTTGTCCCTCTTATCGAAGTGTGAAAATAGTTCTGGAATATTCCTTCTGAGTAGCTCAGGTTGACCCAGATCCCCGGAGACTCTTGAGCTTTGCCAGAAGCCACCCGGGTTGAGCACGATATGCTGGCCAAGGAAGACTGTTAGGACGGGAGCGTTTCTTTCTCAGAACAAAACCCCGCCACGACTCTCCGTTCTTTTGAAGACTAAAAATAAATTCGGAATTAATCACAACAGAAAAGGAACAGTCTCTTCGATGACTATAATTAGTTCTCCGTTTATTAATGAAGACTCCAATTATTAGGCTCGTCCGAGTCCCAAATTTTTGCTTACTAATTACATGCCTAGAGCAAGTGCCTTCACCTCTGGAAACTTCTCTGCAGAGCTCTGTCGTCTGCAAAGCAAGAGGCCGTGATACCTGATTCATGAGGCCGTGGGAAGGAGCGGTCGCAGGGGGCTGCCTGGGGAATGTTTGTGGTGGTCGAGGCCCCAGCTCTACCCATCTGCGCAGGGCTGGGTTCAGACCAGAAGAGATTTCGCTTCTAGAAGGTTTGAGAACGCAGAAGAGTGGTTTGTGAAAACCTCCAGGCCTGGTATCCTAAGGAGGTGAAAATAATGCTTATTTGCTCTCTAGGCTAATAAAAAAACTCCTGCCAGAACCTTCCAGAACAACCACAGTGAGGAAATAGAATGCTGGTTTTACGTTCCTCTTGACTTCCCAGTAGGATCTCCCAGTCAGGCAAAGGAGGCTTTCCAGAGCCCTTCTGAAGGTCACCTGAAGGTCATGCCTTCCACACAGACCCATGGGGCATTCTGGAGACAGGGTAGCGCGTGTTTCACCAGAACCTTCCAGCAAACTGCCCTTCAAAGCTGTCTCTGCCAGCAAACACCTTGATGACCCCCCCCCAGGAAATGAAAGGGATCGTGACGGGGGTCCTCTCTGGTTATTCAAGGTTGATGCCAAGGATATAGGAAAGCTGTGATTTCCTGGAGCCCAAGATCCAGCCCCTTCAGGAACCCAGAATTCAGCGAGAACTAGGCAAAAGGAATTTGGAAGACGCAAGGCGTGTTCGATGCTAACTGTCAAAGTTGGGCTACCTCAACGATGGGGGGTTCATTCTTCTATTTTTCCCACTTTCTGTAGGCTTGGCATGTACACCTGTGCCTACTTGGTATGCCTGACTCTTTTTTTTAATGTTTATTTATTTTTGAGAGAGAGAGAAGAGAGGGAGACAGAGCATGAGAGGGGGAAGGACAGAGAGAGAGGGAAACACAGAATTCGAAACAGGCTCCAGGCTCTGAGCTGTCAGCACAGAGCCCGACACGGGGCTCGAACTTACAGGCCATGAGATCATGACCTGAGCGGAAGTCGGACGCTTAACCGACTGAGCCACCCAGGCGCCCCTTGGTATGCCTTCAGAGGGGCAGGGAGAGAGGGAGACACAGAATCCAAAGCAGGCTCCAGGATCCAGTCCTTCAGAGCCTCAGAAGAACCTACTCACTCGAGGTTTTCAAATAATTCTAACAAACAAGTTTTTTTCATCTAGTTTTTAAGTTTACAGTATATAGAACAAGGTATCTTGACAGCAAAGCAGGAGGAGGTGCCTGCGGACAGTTTGAAAATGGGAGCACAGAGATCCGGAAAAATCATTAAAAAAGACTCCAGAAAGTAAAATGTATCTTAGCTCCGGGCCCGTTGTCGGTATTAGACTGAGACATACAAAAATTACGCCAGATCATTTTTGGTCTCTACAAATACCAGTATTTTGGTTTGTTTTGTTTTTAAATGTTTGTTTGTTTGTTTGTTTAGGTACAGGGGCGCCTGGGTGGCTCAGTCGGTTAAGCGTCCAACTTCAGCTCCGGTCATGATCTCGCGCTCACAAGTCCGAGCTCTGTGCCGACAGCTCGGAGCCTGGAGCCTGCTTCCGATTCTGTGTCTCCCTCTCTCTCTGCCCCTCCCCCCACTTGTGCTCTGTCTCTCTCAGTCTCTCAAAATAAGTAAACATTAAAAAAAATTTTTTTAAATCTGCAGGTGCAGGGGTGTCCGGGTACATGGGTGTCTGGCTGGTTCGGTCAGTGGAGTGTGCGACTCTTGATGTCCAGGTTGTAAGTTCGAGTCCCACGTTGGGTGTAGAGATTAGTTTTTAAAAAATTAAATCTTAAAAGATAACGGGGCGCCTGGGTGGCTCATTCGGTTAAGCATCCAGCTCTTGGTTTCTTTTCTTTTTTTTTTTTAATTTTTTTAATGTTTATTTATTTTTGAGACAGAGAGAGGCAGAGCATGAATGGGGGAGGGGCAGAGAGAGAGAGGGAGACACAGAATCGGAAGCAGGCTCCAGGCTCTGAGACATCCGCACGGAGCCCGACGCGGGGTTCAAACTCACGAACCGCGAGATCATGACCTGAGCCGGTCAGACGCTTAATCAACTGAGCTACCCAGTCGCCCCCAACTCTTGGTTTCAACTCAGGTCATGATCTCACAGTCTGTGGATTCGAGCTGACAACTCAGAGCCTGCTTGGGATTTTCTCTCCCTCTCTCTCTGCTCCTCTTCCTTTTGCACTATCTCTCTCTCTCTCTCTCTCTCTCTCTCTCTCTCTCAAAATAAGTAATAATAACAATAGTAATAAATAGAAATAAAGATCTCTGGGTATCACCAAGTTTGGGGAACACAGAAACACAGATGCAGTGAAGGATGATGGAGTTTGCTGACTTTCTTTTCCAAGGGCAGGGGTCACCTGTGGCCCCAAACCGACCACATCGCCAGGGAGTAGAACGAGCCCGGTAAGGGCAAAGAGCTGCCCACTCGGGTGGCTTTGGTTAGGGCCTGGGTCCAGCTCACCCCATTCCTGAGTGCCGGGCTCACTGGCTTTGCCCACCTGGCTGTCTGCCTCTGGAGATAGGACACCTGCTAACAGCCCCGTCTGTTTCCCGGCAGTCTTGCTTTCTGATGCCCACTCCATGAGGGACGCACACTTGGGATCCACTTCCCCTGCCTGGGAGTGCAGCCCAGGACCCACCAGGGAGCGTGTTGCCATGACGATCGTGGCATACTGCTCCCCAGCCCCCTTCTGCCACTGCAAAAGCCCCGTGAAAAATCAGCATTCACGGGGCTTTCTAGGCTGCCTGGACTTCTCCACAGGAGGGGGATGTGAGCGATTTTCCCCCTCTGTGCTTTGGGAAGATGGGGGGGGGGAGCGGAGAGAGAAGCTTAGCAGCCTCAAACAAAACCAAAATTTTCCTAATCTACACTAAAGAAATCTACTCCCTTACAGCAAGGATTATCAACTGTAATTATTGTCATGATGCTTGTCAAGAGGGAAGGAGAGGGAGCCGTTTCTTTAAAAATCATTTAATGTTTATTTATTTTTGAGAGAGAGAGAGAGAGACAGAGTGCGAGCGGGGTAGGGGCAGAGAGAGAGGGGGAGACACAGAATCCGAAGCAGGTTCCGGGCTCCGAGCTGTCGGCACAGAGCCCGACGCGGGGCTCGAACTCATGAGCTGTGAGATTGTGACCTGAGCGGAAGTTGGATGCTCAACCTACTGAGCCACCCTGACACCCCGTGAAGCCATTTCTTTAGGTGGAGGAGGAGGGCAGGGACAAGGAGAGAGGAGGGGAAGCATGGGGGCAGCACCAAAGGGTGATTCTTGGAGAGAAAACAGCAGGTGAAGAAAGAGGGTGAGATCACCCTGCATGGAGCAGGGGTGAATAGCCTGATAAAGAAGTCAGGGAAGGCAGCCTGGAGGAGGAAATGGATCCAGGGAAGAAAAGGCTGACGAGGGAGAGAGTACGAGTTACCCACTGTCATGGAAAGAAGTGACTGCAAAATGTAGTGACTTCACACAACACTAAATATAATCTCACAGTTTTTGCAGGTCAGGGATTCAGGAGCAGGTGCTCTTGGTGTAGGGTCACTCGCGAGGTTGCAGGCAAGGTGTCAGCAGGACCCGTATCATCTGAAGGCTCGACCAGGGCTGGAGGACCCGCTTCCCAGGTGGCTCCGTCATGTGGCTGGTGAGCCCATGGAGGCTGTTGACAGGAGGACTGTGTTCCTCAACATGTGGTGCCTTCCATCGGGCAGCTTGGGCGTCCCCAAGACATGGCAGCTGGTCTCCCCCCAGAGGGAGTGATCCATGAGCCCGTAAGAGAGAGCTGCCCTCTCTTTAATGACCTGGCTTCAGAAGTTACCCATCTCAGGTCTACAATATCTTCTTGGTTGTGCAGTCAGCCCTGCATAGGGCTAGGAGGGACTTTATGTATTTGCTTTATGATTTTTAAAAATTGTTTTTATGTTTATTTGTTTTTGAGACAATGCGAGACACAGAGTGCAAGCAGCAGAGGGGCAGACAGAGGGAGACACGGAATCCCAAACAAGCTCCAGGCTCTGAGCTGTCAGCTCAAACCCGCGAACCAGGAGATCATGACCTGAGCCAAAGTTGGACGCTTAACCGACTGAGCCACCCAGGTGCCCCTGCTTTATGATTTTTTAAAAAATGTTTATTTATTTTCGAGAGAGACAGACAAAACATGAGCAGGGGAGGGGCAGAGAGAGAGAGAGAGAGACAGACACGCACACAGAATCAGAAGCAGGTTCCAGGCTCTGAGCTGTCAGTGCAGAGCCCGACTCAGGGCTCCAGCTCACAAACCGTGAGATCATGACCTGAGCCAAAGTCGGACGCTTAACTGACTGAGCCACCCAGGTGCCTCTACAGAACACTTAAAGAAAAAAAGAGAGAAGGAGAAGGAGAAGGAGAAGGAGAAGGAGAAGGAGAAGGAAGAAAGGAAACAATAACGTATTGATTCAGATAAATGAAGGGTGCAGGGTATGAAGCTTCAGGTAAGGCTGGATCCAGGGTCTCAAACAATATTGTGACATCTCTCTCTGTCTTAACTCTTTCTTCGGATTTGGTGTAACTCTGGGGGAGCTTTACTCTCAGAAAGCTCTCTGGTTACCCTGGCATGCAGAAGCACCAGTCTTACTGACTACCGGGTACAGCCTGGGTGCAGATAATCATTTTTCCAGCATTTGATCTAAAAGTTCAGAGCCTGACTCTCTCTCTGACCCCTCCCTTCAACATTTACTGTGGCCAAGGAGATATGCTGATTTGCTTCACCCATGATGTATGGCCACCCCTAGGAAAGATGGGGGGTGGCTGGCTCAACTCCGTGCAACAATTCTGAACAAGTTTTACCAAAGGGATACCGGAGCCAGAAAAAGAAAGATGACGCTGAGCAGGTAAAAAACCACAGCAGTCCACCAGCCCCAGGCCAGCATTCCACTGACCGCAGGGACAGCGGTCCTCTTGGGGCCTTGGGGTGCCACCACCAATTAGATCAATGCCGAGGGACAGAGGTAAAGGGGGTCCATGTGACTGCTCATTTAGGTGCGGTCAGAGGCTTGGTTTGCCCCCAGGCGTGGCTGGTGGACCCTCGGATCATAGGCTGGCGATCTAAGCTTAGAGCTTTTGGAATGAAAATAAAAAGTGGGATTTCGCTTTCAGATTACTTTTCTCAGTAGCAGAAACAACGTATGTACTAAAAGAGAGAATCTATTCATCCTAGCGGGGATTTTCCATCAGATAGGTTTGACGCGCTGCCCATAGGCGTGATGGCTTGTGACAAAACGATGTTTAAACAGGCGGGGGCGGGGCGGGGGGAGGGGGAAAGAAGCCCAAATCCAGGACTGGCTTCTTCTAGAACTTTCTTGTCAGTACCCGCTGTTTGGCAGAATCTACTCCCAGGCTTACGTGGGACTAGCCTGACTCCCCTTTTCGGAGCTGGACACCTTCCTCTACCCCCGCCCAGCTGTGTCCATTTTATGAGATCTAACTTTTGAGATGGAGGTCTGAGGCTTTGTCCATCCCCCTGCCTGAGTCATGGGAACCCAGTTAATAATGGGCATCGTCTCCTCCGGGTGGGGGACTTACCAACTCTATCTCACCTCCCATCTCTCAGCCTCCAAAAATCCCCCTCTGGCACAGCAATGCCTGCTTGACCTCCGCGGTCCTCTGTCCAGAGGCAGAGGCGAGAGAACAAACAGAAAAACACAGAGAGCTGCCATTCTGGTTGGGGCTGTTACCTAAGCTTCTGCTCCTGGATCCAGCTCCCTGCGAGCACATGCCATGGTTCCCTCCTTCTTCCCCCGTGAGGGTCCTTATCTAGATGTCAGTAACTCTACCAAGAACGATTTAAGATTCTGCTAAATTCTGCATTTTAAAATCTGGCTCTGTGAAAATTTGCAGGAGGAACAGCTTCTATTTTTAAAGGGGCTGATTCTTTCCTTTTTTTTTTTTTTTTTTTTCTGATCGTTTTCGAGTGGAATCTGAACTTAACAAAGCGGTTTTGAAAGCCCAGCTGCACGATGGATGCTTCCCGAGCCATGTGTGGAACTGGGTCAGTGTTTCACAAAGTGAGGGGCACTCCCACCGGTGGTCCCGGTGGCTCATTTGACAATTGTAGAGCACGCAGGGATGAGCATTTCAAGTGACGTGAAGTTAAACATTTGGGTAGGTACCAGACTTGTGATTTCTTGAATATCGTGGCTGATACAAAGTGGAAGTAAATAGCCATGTTAGCTCAGAACTGATTGATTTTTTTAAGTTTATTTACTTTGAGAGAGAGAGAGAGTGTGTGTGTGTGTGTGAACAGGGGAGGGGAAAAGACAGAGAGAAAGGGAGAGAGAGAGAAGCCCAAGCAGGCTCCCAGCTCTCAGTGCAGAGCCCAGTTCAGGGCTCAGTCCCATGAACCACGAGATCGCGACCTGAGCAGATATCTAAACAGTCACAAGCTCAACAGACTGAAGCACCCAGACACCCCAGCTCAGAATCAATTTAAAGAAAAGTGTTAGCGGGGCGCCTGGGTGGCTCAGTCTGTGAAGCGTCCCACTTTGGCTCAGGTCATGATCTCGCAGTTCGTGGGTTCGAGCCCCATATCGGGCTCTGTGCTGACAGCTCAGAGCCTGGGGCCTGCTTCGGATTCTGTGTCTCCCTGTCTCTCTGCCCCTCCCTTGCTCGTGCTCTGTCTCTCTCTGTCTTTCAAAGATAAATATGTGTTAAAACATTTTAAAAAATAGGAAAATGTTAACAAACAATTACGGTATCGATATGCAAACTGGCAAGAGTCACAAAGGGGACTCTGTTAGTTTCCTGTGGCTGCTGGGGGCAATTATGAGCAAGCCTGACTTACAGCAACACACATTTATCCTCCTAGAGCTGTGGAGGCCAGAAGTCCACGATCAGCTTTACGGGGCTGCAGTCAAAGTGTTGGCAAGGCCCTGCTTCCTCCTAGAGCTGGGCGGGACAATCTGTTTCTTGCTTCTTCCCCTCTCTCGTGGCCGTTGATAGTCGTTGGCTGGTGCTCACATCACCCCAATCTGAGCATCGCTGGTCACATGGCTTCTCCTTCCTCTTCTGTGTCCAGTAAAATCTCCCTCTGCCTCCCTTTTAAGAGCATACTTGTGACAGATAGCATTCCGGGCCCACCCAGACAATCCAGGATGATCCCTTTGTCTCAAAATCCTTAGTTGAATCACATCGGCAATTGTCCCTTTGTGTTGGCCAAACAAGGTAACATATTCACAAGTATTGGGGATGATGAGGATGTGGCCATCTTTGGGGGAAGGGGGGGTATTATTCAGCCTATCGCCAGGGGGCACGAGAAGTTTGGGAAGCACAGAGCAGGTTAGGAAGTAGGACTCATACTGGCAGAGTTCATACACCTGAGGGCATCCCCGTCCTCTTGTGGAGTGGATTTTGCCCTCTGCTCCCACCATCTCCTCACCAAAGATACCGGAGGAGTGGGATCCAGGCAGAAGGACAGGGGTCTCCGGGCCTTTGGGGAAGACAGACTTGTGGAGTGACCCTGAACCCCATTCATTCACCATACCCTGAGACTCTTGGACACGGTTTGATTCTCTGGTGTCTAAATGGGTGATAGACAGCCACCTTAGAAAAAGCGAAATTTAAAATTGCACAGGTTCAAATGAGCGTTGTTTTACTCCGTCCGTCCATACAGATTACTACCTTGGGGCCCCAGCTCAGATTTGCACTGCATTTATTTAAACTGCTTTTGAAACGTTAATCACTGGACGTTAATAAACAAAGTAATTATTCTTGATTTTCTTATGGGTTCCGTTTATTAAAGGGAACCGAGATTTTCTGCGATTTCACAAGGAGGCATGAGATCTGGAAGTAGGCTAAGGCGCTTTGCCTATGAAATTAACGAAGACATTTTCTTATCGCATAATCAGTAAATTGGAAACGGGATTCTCGCGCGTTTCAGGGAAAGGTGCCTGGAACAACTTCTCGCTCAATCTGATTAGTGCATTCACAGCAAGTGCTTTCTCCGGGGAGCCTTTCTGCAAGGAGGGTTTATCAGCTGAACTCATGTAATTCAGCAAGTGGGGGCGGGTGGAGAAGCGGGACATCCCCCCAGCAGCTTTGATCAGGTCCGCCTGCTCTCCACCCCCCTGCCCACCACCCGCCCGCACATCTGCACTGGCCTGTGGCTGCTCTGACTCCAGTGGCACCAGCATGTGATGTCTCCTTTGCCCCAAGCAGACAAGAGCAGACCAGAGGAGCCAGCAAGCTCTCCGGGAGAGGCACGGCGGTCTGCGGCCCCCACAGGAAGGGGAAGCCAGAGGGAGAGGTCAGCTCCTTCTCAGAGCAAAGTCCCCGGAGCCTTGTCAGGGCCCCTAAACGTGTGACCTGACCACCTTTCTTGGACACCCCTCTCCTGGGGGCTCACCAGGGTGAAGCAGAAATGCTGGCTGGGATCCACAACAACAAAACCTCATCACTTTCATGCTTTGGCCCCTGCTTCCTAGTGAGCCGGGTTCAGATCCCAGTGTGGGGTCTTCTCCCTAAATGGGGTCCTTTTATATAAAAAGGCACATTGTTAGAGAAGAGAGGAGGGCTTCAGCCAAACACAGAGAGGAACTTCTCAAGGAAAGAGGATGAAGTCATACAGAGGCTGGGGTCATAAGTTACAAAGTACTAATCAGAGCCAGTCAGAGACACAAGGGGAGGGACACCTTGCTGGTTTTATTCACAGGACCTTTCCCTAGTGACTAACAGTTAAAATCAACACAGAAGGTCTCAAAAAACTAAATCAAGGGCAAAAAAAAAGAAGCTTAAAATGAATATGATATACATTGTCTTATGATAAATGGTGATTGATCTTCCTATAAATGATGCATGAGACATAAAGAATTTGCCTCAAAATTTTCATAGGTGTTCCCCAAACTGGCCATCGTGTGTACAATAAGCAACAATTAAATAGATTTATTTTCTGTCTTAGCATATTTGAAAACAAACCAAAAAACAAGGAAGTCTCTCAAATCCAATGAATGGGGTGACATACCAGCACTCAGAGATTGTGAAGGTCCCTTCTGGTCCTACAAGGCTGATGCATTTCTGATTCACTTACGCCCTCCTTGAGGGCAGAGCTGTGGGGAGGGGGGGCTGGGGGGGGACCGAACATGGGCTCTGGCGTTAGCCATGACTTTGAATCAAATCCCACTACTCAACAGCTGTGCAGTCTTGGGTTTGTGACGGTGACAGGCAGGAATCCGACCAGAGGAGCCAGAAAGATTTCCGTACAGGAAGGGCTTGAGAGAATTGCCAGGAGAAATCCAAAGAGCCTGGTCACACGGACCCAAGAGCCATGGACCTCTCTGCTTGTCACAGCAGGGCTACCTCCCTTTGGCACCTCCAGCCACAGGTGCCCGTGGCTTTGGCTTCATCAGTGTGTTTCCTGCCCAGGGGTGGAGAAGGACCAGGTGTGATAGGAGGGGAAGAGGCCGTGAGCTCCCCCTAGCGGCCACTGCCAAGCACCAGATGAGGGCCAAGCGGGGCTGTTGAGACCCTCCACCCCCCCTTCATCAGGCCCTTGTCCTCTCTTGAGCCTGCTTTCCAAACCTGGCCACTGCTCCCCACACAAGGCCAGAGACCATAAAGTAGAGATCCGTGGCTCTAACCATCAACACAGCGTGAAAGAAAAGATTCCTGGTTGCAGTTAAGTCTAAGCCGTCATCCCCAGGAGTTGATGGGTCTCTCTCCCCTTTTCCGCGGAGGGGTTAACCACCCCCCAATCTTTGTAGGTAGCTCGTGTTTCTGAGGGGAGGTCACAGAAGCATACGGGCTCTGCAGGGCAGCAGCTAGAAGGCGCAAGGAAATGCCAGACCCCGGTGTGACTGGGGAGCTGCTACCCTTCACTCAGTCCTGCTAACGAGCCAGGCTCTCTCCCTCTCCAGGGTGTTCTCTGTCCTATTCTCTTTATTCTCTTAGACAACGTCTTCCCTCCTCCTGGCCAGCCCTTTCGCGGCACAGGGATGGCTCTCTCCAGAGCTTCCCTGATGGAGAGGTCTTTATGGGGTGCCTCTCCCAATGGAAAAGCCACCCGACACGGGACTGGGACTGGGGTGTAAGTTTTCAGGAGGCATTACTCCCACGGCCTTGCAAGTGTAGTTGACGCTTGGGGGGTGTGCCTCCTTAAATTCTGCACCCTGAGAGCCCCCTGGCCGCCCTTGGCACCGGCCCTGGCCGTGGACCCATACATGGGACCGCAGGGCAAGGGGGCGTCCACGGCCTGGCACATCATGTCTGCGAATCCCTGCGGGTGTGGCTCTGGATTGGACTGAGCCCACAGGCCAGGCTCATCCACAGCAACACCCCTCACTCCCGAGGTACCTTCCAGAGCTCATCTGCTGCAGGGCTGCGGCCGCTGGGGGCCACAGGGATACCCCCCCCCCCCCACGCTGGGCTGTTTCCTAAAGCAACCTCCCTGGCCTCCCCTGCCCCCCACATTTCCATTTCTTTCTGAGAAACGGTCCCCTAACTGCCTCCAGTGGCTTCTACTTTCCAGGTGGAACCCCTCACTGACACACTCTCCCGCCAGGAAGACAGTGAGATCTGCAGGAGCCACGTGAAGGAGCACCAGCTCGGGGGGCACCTGGGTGGCTCAGTCGGTTAAGCCTCCAACTCTTGATGTCACGGGCGGTGGGTTCGAGCCCTGCGTTGGGCTCTGTGCTGACAGTGGGGAGTCTGCTTGGGATTCTCCCTCCTCCCTCTCTCTCTCAGAAATAAATAAACTTAGGGCGCCTGGGTGGCACAGTCGGTTAAGCGTCCGACTTCAGCCAGGTCACGATCTCGCGGTCCGTGAGTTTGAGCCCCGCGTCGGGCTCTGGGCTGATGGCTCGGAGCCTGGAGCCTGTTTCCGATTCTGCGTCTCCCTCTCTCTCTGCCCCTCCCCCGTTCATGCTCTGTCTCTCTCTGTCCCAAAAATAAATAAACGTTGAAAAAAAAAAAAAAAAAAAAGAAAGAAATAAACTTAAAAAAAAAAAAAAAAAAAAGGAGCATCGGCCTGTGCTCGGTCCACCTGCCCCCAGGCCTGCCACCTGCCCTAAGTGCCCCCACCTGCACAGACTCCTCGTCGCCCTCCTCAAGCAGAGTCCCCAGGGAAGCCTCCGCTGGCCCTGCTCGCCCTTCATCGCACACTACCCTCCACCCCGCTAAACAGTCAACTCCTGACTCCACGGTTTGTTTCTGGCCATGAAGTTCCTGCCAGGGCATCTGTCTGGTCATCCAGTAGCCGCTGGCCTCTCTGAGGAGACGGTAGGAGCCACGAGGCAGTCGCTCCGGCATCCGGCGCCCAAAACACAGCCTGGTTCTGGTGGCTCCCAAGGAGCGATTTGCAAAACGAGTGCATAGTAGGTACTGGAAAAATCCTCTGCTGCTTGGGATTGTGTCAAAGGGTCAGCACCAGAGAACACTTATGACAACACCAGCCCAGCGGCAGCTCTGGGGGGGGGGAGAGGTTAAACAAGAGGGGCGCCTGGGTGGCTCAGCGGGTTGAGCATCTGCCTTTGGCTCCGGTCATGACCACAAAGTTTGTGGGTTCAAGCCCCACGACAGCTTGGAGCCTGAAGCCTGCTTCGAACTCTGTCTCCCTTGCTCTCTGCCCCCCCGCCGCATTTGCTCTCTCTCTCTCTCTCTCTCAAAAATAAATAAACATTAAAAAAACATTTAAAGACAAAGTTACCCAACCAGCCCCCAGCGGTTATGTCACAGTTGTTTTTTTTTTTTTTTAAGATTTTATTAAAAAAAAATAAATAAATAAAATAAAATAAAAAAATAAATAAAGATTTTATTTTTAAGCCATCTCTACACCCAACGTTGGGGCTCGAACTCACAATCCCGGAGATGAAGTGTCCCGTGCTCCACCCACTAGTCTCTGTTTTGATGCAAGTGCCCGAGCCCCAGGCCAGACCTGCCCAGCCAAGACCTTCCTGAACTCCTGGCTCCCAGAAAATATGAGTGATAGTTAAATTAACTACCGTTACTTTAAGCCGACGAAAATCCGGGTGATTTGTTACATAGCAAGAGAGCCCTAGAATAGCTCTCCACCTCAAGGAACTGAAAATCTTAGTTGGAAAGCCAAGAAATGAGTGAATTTAGCCAAGTTTATGAGTAGACGCGGGTAAGTTCCCACCTAGGTGAATAAAGTAAATCCCCCCACCCAAGTACTCCGTCCTCCTTGTCCTACCTGTTCCTCTCCACGCCCCCTCCCCTGGCCCCTAATTTTGATTGGTCCTCCCCATCCTTGATTCTACACCCCCTGCCCCCTGCTCCTAATTTTGATTGGCCTGCCATCCTTGATTCTACGCCCCCTTCCCCAGCCCCTAATTTTGATTGGTCCCCCCATCCTTGATTCTATGCCCCCTGCCCTGGCCCCTAATTTTGATTGCACCCCCAATCCTTGATTCTACGCCCCCTTCCCCTGCTCCTAATTTTGATCGGTCCCCCCAAATCCTTGATTCCACGACCCCTTCCCTCCTGCCCCTAATTTTGATTGGTTCTCCAAATCCTTGATTCCTGTTGTGTGTCTTCAATTTAGTGCAAGGATGACATTTGCCCAAACTCTCAACCTGCTGGCGCCCTAAATTAGCAAGTGGCCCAGTCTCCCCATCTTCACTTTGGATATACTGCAGGGAGTGGAGTCAAGGCTGTTTAGACCACAAATCCCTAGTCCCGGCTCCGGGTTCCTGGCAACAGGCATCACATAAATTTTCTACCAAGAGACACATCCGCATAATTAGACCAAAGATATTGCAGACACAGACACAGGCAAAGAGAGCAGGGCTGGGAGAAGGGTACCATTCATCAAAACCTCATCATAAATTCAAGTTGAAGGGCTGAAAAGAAACAAAATATGGACACTTCCCAAACCCAGCAGCTGGACCTCTCGCTGAAATCCCGAAATCATTGCCGCTCAGCTCAACATCTGGGAGAGAATGAAAAAATAATAAAGATTTAAAAAGAACAGACGCAGGGCAATTATCAATTGAAGTGCGGATGGGGAATATAAATTCTCTGAGAGCCTAAAGACAGAAATACACATCAGCACATGGGTCTTAGGACTGTGAATTTCACCCAGCCGTCACCACTATTCTTTTTTATTGTGGCTAATGCTTGTTTCTCAAATGCACTTTCTAAGCGATGAACATAATTACGTTCAGGTTGACACGACCTGAATTAGGGTTACCACACTTCTACTGAGTCAACAGCGGCGGGGTAGGGACATTTCCAAGAGGATTCTGGTGCTGGAAGGAAGAATGCTGTGCCTAGATTTGAGAGACCCGGGTTCAAGTCCCGCCTCCCCCATTTAATTGTGTGAAACTGGCTATTGAGTCTTCTAAACTTGTGAAGAAATCTGAAAATAGAAAGCCTGCCTCAGTGAGTTTTTACTGGGATTAAAATAGGTGATGTATCTTCAGAGTTCCTGCCACGGTGTTGCTTTGGGCTTCTTCCCCTGTGAAATAGGGTTTGTTATTTTGTAAGGATTCTCCCCTCCCTCCCTCCCTCCCTCCCTCCCTTCCTTCCTTCCTTCCTTCTTTCCAGTAAATTAATCTCTGTGTCCAATGTGGGGCTTGAACTCACAACCCTAAGATTGAGAGTCACATGCTTCCCTCAACGGAGGCAGCCAGGCACCCCTGTAAGGATTTTTTAGTTTATGATATTATTTAAGCTACTTTAAACAATTTTTTTAATGTTTTTATCTGAAGCAGGCTCCAGGCTCCGAGCTGTCAGCACAGAGCCCGACACGGGGCTCGAACCCACTAACCGTGAGATCATGACCTGAGCCGAAGTCGGACGCTTAACCGACTAAACCACGTAGGCCCCCCCAAGCTACTTTTAAGGCACTTAAGATACTTGTGGTTGTAAGTAACTGAAACCAGGACTTATAGTAGCTTTAAAGGAAATGAATTGAATTGTTCCAGTCAATGAGAGAGCAGTGATTGGCTACAGGGTAGGATCAACGTGTCGGGGATCACTAACATCCCAGGCGTTGAGTGCAAGTCTCCGCAGCCCATGTGGCTCTTCCCTCATGGTGGCAAGATGGCTGCTTCAGCTCCAAGCGTCTCGTCTTCACACCAGAGCACCCAAAGCATGAAAGCAGAGGAATCTTTTCAAACCTCTCTCTTACCAAGGAGGAAACATTTCTCAGACACCTCCCACAGATTTCCTTTTATATCTCATTGGCCGGATCTGGGCCATGGCTATCTCTTGCCGGGAGGCAGCCTGGGGAAAGGAACTTCGAAAAAGCGAACACGAGAAGCTACTTCTAACAGGAAGGGAGAAGGGAGAGAAGAATGACACTGACCTGCCGCTGTAACGTACGTAGAATGCCCACCGCGACGGGACCCATCAGTCAATGGAAGTAACATTTATTGAGCACTTACTGTATGCCAGCCACCGTTCTGAGGGGGTTGTATGCGCCACCTCATCCCGTCCCCTCAGGAACCTTAGGAGGAGGTGTGACTATTAGCCTAGTTTCCCTGATGTGGAACTCGGGGCTCAGAGATGTTAATAAACTCGCCCACGGCTGCGTACCCAGTGCCTGCTGGGGCCACGGGACATTTGATCTGAGTTGGAGGAGACCGAGGCCCCACGTTAGCACACAAGAGGATGCTCGGCTCACCTCTGAGGTCTCACTGGCCACCCATCCCTTTACATGCCCACGCATCCAGAGAAGGAAGCAGCAAGCTGGGCTTTGGCTGCCACAGGAAGGAAGACCCTTAACACAGACCACGGGGAGAGAATCTAGCCTGGCGTGAGATTCTAGGTGCAGCCACAGAGCCTGAAGGTTCAGGGCCTAGCACGGGATCTGACTCTGCATGACCCCCCTCCCCCACCCCCCGCCAGGGAACAGAACCACAAGGGGGGAAACCTCTTTCCCAAACCGATCTGGAGAAGAAAAGCAACCCCGGCAACCCCAGGGCAGAGCAGAGCCCGGGAGTGTTCAGCGGCACCCTTTAACCTGGTGCTGGCAGGTTAAGGCACTGTGAAGGTGCGCACGGACAGCCGTGGGTCTAGAAGTTACCTATCGCTCCATAACGATTACTCTGAAACTTAGCGGCTTAAGCCTCACATTATATTTCAGTTTCTGCGGGTGAGGAATCCCGGCGAAGCTAAGCTGTGTCATCCTCTGGCTCAGGGCGTCCAACAGGCTTCAACCAAGATGTTGGCCAGGGATGAGGCCATCTGAGGCTCCAAACTCGTTCCCTGATCATTGGCAGGAGTCAGTTCCTTATGGGCTTTGGACCAAGGACCTCAGTTCCTTGGTGGCTGCTATAGGGAGGCCCCCCGGGGTTCTTTGCTTCACGGGCCTTTCCACTTGCTTGTAACAGGGGAACTTGCCTCATCAGAGAGGGAGGGAGACAGAGAAAGGGCGGGAGGGAGTGAGGGAGAGGTACCAAGTGAGCAGGACAGAAGTCATAGTCTTCTGTGGCCTAATCTCAGGAGTGATTTCCAATTACCTTGTTGTTGTTGTTTTTTTTAATGTTTGTTTATTTATTTATTTTTATTTTTTATTTTATTTAATTTGTTTTTTTTTAATTTATATCCAAATTAGTTAGCATATAATGCAACAGTGATTCCAGGAGTAGATTCCTTAATGCCCCTCCCCCATTTAACCCTTCCCCCCTCCCACAACCCCTCCAGCAACCCTCAGTTTGTTCTCCATATTTATGAGTCTCTGATGTTTTGTCCACCTCCCTGTTTTTATATTATTTTTGCTTCCCTTCCTTTATGCTCACCTGTTTTGTATCTTAAATCCTCATAGGAGTGAAGTCATATGATTTTTGTCTTTCTCTGACTGACTAATTTTGCTTAGCATAATACCCTCCGGTTCCATCCACGTAGTTGCAAATGGCAAGATTTCATTCTTTTTGATTGCCAACTAATACTCCATTGTGTGTGTGTGTGTGTGTGTGTGTGTGTGTGTATACATATATACCTATGTATATATATATATGTACATAGGTACATATGTATATATATGTATATATATATATACACACACACATATATATATACACACATGTATATATATACATGTATATACACACACACACATACACATATATATATATACACACACACACACACACACATACACACACACATATATATCACATCTTCTTTATCCATTCATCCATCGATGGACATTTGGGCTCTTTCCATACTTTGGCTATTGTTGATAGTGCTGCTATAAACATGGGGGTGCATATGTCCCTTCGAAACAGCACCCCTGTACCCCGTGGATAAATGCCTAGTAGTGCAGTTGCTGGGTCGTAGGGTAGTTCTATTTTTAGTTTTTTGAGGAACCTCCATACTGTTTTCCAGAGTGGCCACACCGGTTTTCATTCCCACCAGCAGAGCAAGAGGGTTCCTTTTTCTCCGCATCCTTGCCAACATCTGTTGTTGCCGGAGTTGTTAACGTGACCATTCTGACAGGTGTGAGGTGGTGCCTCATTGTGGTTTTGATATGTATTTCCCTGGTGATGAGTGATGTTGAGCATTTTTTTCATGTGTCTGTTAGCCATATGAATGTCTTCTTTGGAAACGATTATTTATTTTTGAAAGAGAGAGAGAGAAAACAGGAGCAAAACAGGGGCAAAGAGAGAGGAGGACAAAGGATCCAAAGTGGGCTCTGAGCTGTCAGCACAGAGCCCAATGTGGGGCTCGAACTCACCAACCGTGAGATCACGACCTGAGCTGAAGTCGGACACAATGGACTGAGCCACTGTGGTGCCCCAACTTCCTGTTACCTTTGTAGTACTCTATTCCTTAGAGTCCCTGGGTGGGTACTGGGAGGCAGGATCTTTGGGAGTCATTTTGGAAGCTGCCTACTGCAGTGGTCAAGCTTGAATCAGTGAACAGGTCACAACGGTCATGCCATGGGGAGGTCTAGGTAGGGTGGCCCCTTGACCATCAGGCCAGCAGCTGGGGACCTGTCATTAAGGCAACGCCATGGGCCAGGCCCAGGAGGACACTGCAGAACCAGGCAGCTGTGGGAGTCAGAATTCCAACAAGGTGTTGCATCGAGTAAAGGAGGATGGTCCGGACTCTGAGAGCCCAGGCGGCAGAGGTGAGTCAGGAGAGTGGGAGAATTTTAAAACTTGGTAATGACTCTCGGAGCCAGGAGGCTTCTTAGGCACTGTCTCCCTGACAAAGATTGATCCTAGACCCTGATGAGTCCGGACCTTGTAGGTGGGACCAGAGACCCTCTTTAGGAAGGAGGGTAGCAGCACAGAGAAGGTTCCGGAACCAGGCAGGTGGGCTTAGCATCCTGGCCCAACCATTTGCTAGTTGTGGGAACCTGGGCGAATAAATTGACCTCAAACCTGAGTTTTCTGTTCTCTAAGATGATACCTACCCCACAGTGAGGCTGAGAAAAATGAGGCAAAATGCTAAAAGCCCCCCATGCAATGTTCTGCTGAATAGCATTCAGCAAAGGTTTGTTATCAAGATGGTTCTATAAAAGTAGCACATTTAGAAAGGAGAATGGGTCCATTCCTTAAAATCGAAACAACACCCATGTATTTATGTATTTTTTTAAGTTTTGTTCATTTAAGTAATCTCTACACTCAACGTGGGGTTTGAACTCACATCCCCGAGATCAAGAGTTTTATGTTCTTCAGAATGAGCCAGCCAGGCATCCCCAAATGACACCAATTTAAGGAAGCTGATGTTCTCTGGTTGAGAAGATAAGATCTGACCCAGGTTCACATTTACTAATAAAGGGTGATTGGCTGTTTCAGGTCAGGCATTGAATTAGATGCCTAATGTGTTGTTGTTGCTGTTGTTGTTGTTAAGTTTATTTATTTTGAGTGGGGAGGAGCATAGAGAGAGGAAGAGAGAGAGTCTCAAGCAGGCTCATTGCTGTCAGTGCACAGAGCCCTATGCAGGGCTCGAACCCACGAACTATGAGATCATGACCTGAGCCAAAACTAAGAGTCAGAAGCTTAACCGACTGAGCCACCCAGGTGCCCCTAGGTGTCTGTTCAATAGCGTTGGGGTCTCCCTTGGGAAAGAATACCTCCTCCTGCAATCCTTCTTCACCTAGAACAGATTTAATTCACGCATGGTCTCCAGAAGGCTTCTGAGCCTTCCAGGAGGTTTTCATTAAGGATGAGAGATTTTCTAACACTGGTTTTCAGATACCCCACAGCTCCACCAGAACTCCTTCTGTGGATAAGGATGCGCTAAAGGTCAGTGTCAACTCTGGATTCAATAGTCGAGGTTCTTAGCTGCAGCAAAGTTTAAGCAGAAAGGGATTCACCCCCACGGTATTGTACCATTCGATGTGTCCAACAAGGCTGGAGAACCCAGTGTGGGCATCACACGGCCACGAACCACGCAGCTGGTAACCGCACCACAGGACTTTTCTGTTTTCAATTCTGCATTACCGGTGTCTGCAATCTGCTTCAACATAACATGAGGAGGGGAGAGCCCTGGGCCGGGGGGAGGGGGTGGTGGTATAGATGAAAAGAAACTGGCCTCAAGTTAACAATTGTTGAAGTTGGAGCAGGTGAATGAGAGTTCTTTTTACCAGTCTAATTTTAAAAAACAGATTTTGTTTAAAAGATTTTATTTTTTAAGTAATCTCTATACACCAAACCTGGGGCTCGAACTCACGACCCCGAGCTTAAGACTCACCTGCTCTATCCACTGAGCTAGCCAGGCGCCCCTAAAGACAGATTTATTGACATATGATTTACATACCGTCATATTCATACAATCCGATGAATTTTAGTCTATTTACAGATTTGAGTCACCATCACCACCAGTTAAATTTAGAATTCTTTTTTTTAATTTTTTTTAACGTTTATTTATTTTTGAGATAGAGAGAGCATGAATGGGGGAGGGTCAGAGAGAGGGAGACACAGAATCCGAAACAAGCTCCAGGCTCTGAGCTCTCAGCACAGAGCCCGACGCGGGGCTCGAACTCACGGACCGCGAGGTCATGACCTGAGCCGAAGTCGGCCGCCCAACCGACTGAGCCACCCAGGCGCCCCAAATTTAGAATGTTTTTATCAACCCCCAAAGAAACCCTGTCCGCATCAGCAGTCACTTACTCCCCATTCGTACTCTGTCTGAACCCCAGCAACAAGTAATCTCTGTTCTGTCCCCACCGATTTGCCTATTCTGGACACGTCACATAAAGACGCAATTATACCGGGTGTGATCTTTCATGACTGGCTTCTTTCACTTATAGCATCATGTGTTCCAGGTTCATCCACATTGTGGCTCGTATCGGTGCTTCGTTCTTATTGTGGGTGTCATTCCATTGTGTGGATGGATCCTGTTTTTTTTATCCAGTCCTCCGTGGACGGACCCTTGGGTTGTTTTCGCCTTTTGGCTATTTGGTAAATAATGCTGCTGTGAACTTGGTATAAGAGTATCTGTTTGAGCCCCTGCTTCCAGATTTTTTAGGTATATACCTAGCAGTGGAATTGCTGAATCATATGGTAATTCTATGTATAGCTTTTTGAGGACCTGCCAAACTGGTTCCCACAGCAGCTGCACCATTTTTCATTCCCACCGGCAGGGTACAAGGGTTCCAATTTCTCCACACCCTTGCCAACTCTTGTTATTTCTGATTCTAGCCATCCTAGTGGGTGTGAAGTGATATCTTCTTGTGGTTGAAACTTGCATTTCCCTGAGGGCTAATGATGTTGAGCATCTTTTCGTGTGCGTATTGGCCATTTGTCTATTTTCCTTGGGGAAATGTCCACTCAAGTCTTTCTCACATTTAAAAAAATATCTATTTGAGAGAGAGAGAGAGAGAGAGAGAGAAGACCCCAAGCAGGCTGTGCACTGACAGCAGAAAGCCCGACGCGGGGCTCGAACTCACGAACCGTGAGATCATGACCTGAGCCGAAGTCAGACGCTTAACCAGCTGAGCCATTAAGGTGCCCCACTTTGCACATTTTTTAAATGGCCCTTTAAAACATACTTTTAATTGAGTCGTGATACTTCTGTATATATTCCGGGTTGCAAGTCCCTTACCAGGCAAATGATTTGCCAATATTCACCCCCATTTTGCGGATTGTCTTTTCACTTTCTGGAAGGTGTTTGAAGGACAAAAGTTTTAAATTCCAATGACATGTAATTTATTTTTCCTCCTATTGCTTATGGTTTTTTGTGTGATATCTAAGAAATCATGGCCTGAGCCAACTTCGTGAAGACTTTCTCGCATGTTTTCTTCTAAGGGTTTTATAGTTTTAGTTTGTATATTCAGGTGTATGATCTATTTTGAGTTAATTTTGGGATGTGATGTGAGGTAAGGGATCTCCATTAAATTTTGCATGTGGATATTAGTCTATGTTTGTATATGTTGAAAGTTTTCCACAATAAAAACTTAAGAAAAGGCAATAACAAAAAAATATATACAGCAGATGGGAACTGCCTGTAGTTGCTAATAACCACTACCAAAGAGTGGCTTCCACAAGATATGTTTGCGTTTCTACTTATTTAGTTTGGAGGCAGGTAGAGCTGATGTGGCTTGAACCAACATCTTGCCATCTGTTTGTTTCAACATTCCTATACGTTGCCCCCATCCTCAGGGTTGCCTCATGGTCAGGAAGTAGTTGCTGGAACACCAGCCATCACTTCTCCATTATGAGCAGGAAGAAGAAAATAAATGGGGGTGGGGGGTGGGAAAGGAGCATACGTCTTTAAATAACCTTTCCTGGAACCAATTTAAAAACCTGGGTTTATAGCCCATGGGCTACTTCCATGGCGGGGAGGGGCACATTAACATCCTTATATAAGGTCTCTGACGGTAAGTCACCTACACAGGCATGGGTGTCATGTAACCAAAGCCGCAGGCTGTGATGGACAGTGACAGTGGCCCAGTCCATATCCGTTCTTTAGCATCTTAGTGGCAAGTAGCATTGTGCGATTATGAGCCCAGTCTTGCCAGAACTTTCAAGTTTTAGAGGCTTCGGTTCTACATTTTGTATGAACCCTCCAGATTTTTCAGCGTTGGCAACAACCAAAATAATAATAATAATCATCATCATCATTAACCTTGCCTGGGCCAAACGCAGTACATCTGTGGCCCACATCCCGTCTCCGTGCTGCTGGTTGACAACCTCTACCTTCAGGTGAACGTGGGAGCCCTCTAGACGCCCAAGGGCACAGGGCTGGTATTACGATTCTGGCGTGGCTCTGAGCCAGCAGGGGGGGTGCGGGCAGTCACGAGGAAGGAGGTTTTGGCTCAACTCTAGGAAGAACTCCATCCGCAGAGCTGTCAAAAACAGAAGGAGCTGGCCGGGGAGGTAGGAGGTTCTCCATTGCTGGAGGTGTTTGCACAGATCCTGGAGAACTGCTCGCCGATGACTTCAGAGTCTCCCCCGGCCCCCGGAAGTCTCTGAGGCTGTTTGAAAACTGCCACGGTGACCACTTCTGCAGCATTGACTTCCTGCAAGGAGATCCCACAGGGGAGGGGAAGGCAGGACGCCGTGTCCCCGCCTTCCAGGGGACAAGGTAGTGGAACCTGGGAAATTCCCTCACCATCCCCGTGGCCTCTATTAAGCTTAGCCTGTCTGGATGGCAAAGGAGGACTTTCTAGATGCTCACAAGCATGATCCGACTCATCTCCAGACTCACCGCTTGAGGTTGCACAACACACATGTGGCTTTTCTTCTGGGCGAGGGTGCAGGCTATTTGATGCAATTGAGTTATTTGTTCAGGCCTTCAGGGCCGGTGACACGGGGACACGATTTGTGCAGGTGCACAGGGACCTGCCTCCGGAAGGTCGCTGCATCTGGTGTAATCACTCTTCTGTCATCTTAGAGTTCCTAGTCACTTTTGGGGCATCTGGGTGGCTCAGGCGGCTAAGCGCCCGACTTCGGCTCAGGTCATGATCTGGAGGTTTGTGGGTTTGGGCCCCACATCGGGCTCTGGAAAATCAGTGCGGACCTTGCTTGGGATCCTCTCTCTCTGCCCCTCCTCTACTTGGGCTTTCTCTCTCTCTTTCAAAAATAAATAAGTAAATCTCAAAAAAACACAATTCTTAGCCGCTTTTGGACAAGGGGCCCCACGCTTCCATTTTGTACTGGGCCCTGCAAATTAAGTAGCCCGTCCTCCATACTTTTACTCAAAATGTCCGGAAAGTGCAAGGCATTGAGTTTGCAGACAGCCTCACACAACATGCTCATAATCTAGTCAGGGAAACGGACGAAGGGGAGAGGTAGGCACTATGGAAATATTTGCTATGTAAAGCCCTAGGTGTTTGCAAGAGGGACCTCTGACTTAGACAGGGAGGTCAGGACGGAGCAGGCCATTCAGGAGTCCAGGTCTGAACTTCAATTGCTTGTGGAAATTCATTTTTCCATTACAGGAAAACTCTAGGCAGGCACATGGCTGCTTACCTAAGGACTACATTTCCCAGCATCCCTGGCAGTTAGCTGTGATCATGTGACTAGTTATCACCAATCAAATGAGTGGAAATGGCAGGGGCCACTTCTGAGTCTGGACTTCAGAGCATCCATGTGTGCCTTCTTCCTGCAGGTGGAATCGGCCTGGGGAGGGGACCCAGCTTCAATCATGCAGGGGACCGAGAGGGCCTGGAGGCGGGCAGAGCAATGACTGGAAGGAAACTGGGTCTCTGAATGACCACTAGGAACAGAGCTTCCCGCTCACCTGGACAAGCTTATCTCCGAACCACTACTGGAGCAAAAAGAAAGTTATATTCTTTTTTTCCAAATTAAAATATTAAAAAAATTTTTTGACATTCATTCACCTTTGAGAGACAGAGCACAAGTGGGGGAGGGGCAGGGAGAGAGAGAGAGAGAGAGAGAGACCGAAGCCAAAGTAGGCTCCAAGCTCTGAGCTGTCAGCACAGAGCCTGATGTGGGGCTTGAACTCAGGAACCATGAGATCATGACCTGAGCTGAAGTCGGCTGCTTGACCAACTGAGCCACCCAGGCGCCCCTAAGATGTGTATATTTTTTAAATTTTAAGTAGGCTCCATGCCCAATGTGCGGCTTGAACTCACAGCCCTGCAATCAAGAGTTGTGTGCTCTACCAACTGAGCCAGCCAGCCATCTGAGAAACTTAATGCTTTTTAAGCTACTGCATTCTGGGACCTCTGTGTTAGCCTCCTCAAACAAATGCAATGAGTAAATAGGAGGTATCTATGTGGGAAAAGGGAGAGAAGGCAGACTCCGAAACACCCAGTTGAGAGAGAACATAGCCCATCCATTCAGGCAGGGAACTGGGAACGATTCAAGATGCCTGAAGCCACAGCTGAGGGTGGGGAGAGGGTCTTTGTCGGCTAGGGATGTTCTACTCAAATACCTTGGACTGCGTGTTTATTTATTTATTTATTTTTTTAATTTTTTTTTTCAACGTTTATTTATTTTTGGGACAGAGAGAGACAGAGCATGAACGGGGGAGGGGCAGAGAGAGAGGGAGACACAGAATCGGAAACAGGCTCCAGGCTCTGAACCATCAGCCCAGAGCCCGACACGGGGCTCGAACTCACGGACCGCGAGATCGTGACCTGGCTGAAGTCGGACGCTTAACCGACTGCGCCACCCAGGCGCCCCATGGACTGCGTGTTTAAACAATAGATACTTACTTCCCACAGGAGGCTGGGAAGTCTAAGATCAAGGTGCCTGCAGATTCAGGGTCTGGTGAGAGCTTCCCCCCCTGTCTTGCAGACAGCCACCTTCTCACTGTCCCCGCTTTGGTGTCCCTTCATCTTCTCACAGGGACACGAATCCCATCACGGGGACTCCATTTGACTGACCCCATTTAACCGTATTGATGAGGGAGCATAAGGCAAGCTGACAGCCCGGAAACACCCCCCGACCCCCAAGTGGGATGTGTGTGCTATAAGGACAAAGGAAAAGGGAAATCACATGGTTAATTGATAGGGATCACAGCCCTGCGGGACATGGGTCCTCATCAGTTTACAAACGTCTTAGTAAATCGCAAGAAAAAGCCAGTCTTATCAATAGCCTCATCTCCAGAAAACTGTAGACTCAGTTTCCTGGAGCCTCAACATCACCCTCCATAGTGATGTGGGAACAAAGGCAGAAGGAAATGGCAGGTAAAATTAAATGTCCTTATAACCTGCAGCCCATTGACAAATACTTGAGGCCGGCAGAGTAAAACGTTTCTCCAGGAACTCCCTGTGGTCTTAATGCTAACACTCTACCTTAGCTTGACCATAGCCAGGCCTCCAGGATCCTGTGAGTCTTTAGCATATGAAAATCTCACTGGAAACTTCCCTTGGACTTGACCTCCCCCAATTCCCAAATGTATAACCCTTCTCTCCACAGGGTCTGGGACAGCTCTTCCTGCCCACGGGTCCTGTCTCCATGCTTTAATAAAATCACTTTTTTTGCACCAAAGACGTCTTCAAGAATTCTTTTTTGGCCGTCGGCTCCAGACCCCACAAACCCCACCATCACCTCAAAAATCCTCATCACTTTCACCTTCAAAAACAATCTCCTTGGGGTGCCCGGGTGGTTCAGTTGGCTAAGCATCCAACTTTGGCTCAGGTCATGATCTCAGGGCTCTTGAGTTCGAGCCCCACGTTGGGCTCTGTGCTGACAGCTCGGAGCCTGGAGCCTGCTTCAGATTCTGTGTCTCCCTCTGTCTCTGTCCTTCCCCTGCTCGTTTTCTCTCTCTCTCTCTCTCTCAAGAATAAAGAAACGTTAAAAAAAAAATCTCATTAGGACTTAGAGCTTCAACATAGTAACATTTTTGGTGGCGGAGTGGGGTCGGGACACAAACATTCAATCCTTAATAGATAAGGAAAAGGAAGACGGGACCACATCTTGGACCTCACATGCCAACAACGTCTGTTGTCCTCCTGTGGGCTGTGGGGAGCCACGCGGGTTGTGACACGATCGGGTTAGCTTTTCAGTTGGTCAGCTTGAGTTGCAACCTGCAAACTTTTAAATGTATGAAACATTTCAGAAGACTCGTCGATAATACAATAAGCAGTCACATACCCCACCGCCTCGCTTGAAAAATACATTACAGATGAAGTCCCAGGATCTCTTTCCTGATTCCAAATTCAGCTTAGTTTATTTTGTTTGGTCTATTTGGGTTTTGTTTTTTTTTGAGGGCCCTTGGATAGGGCAAGAAGGAAAACAGGGCATGAATCCTTGAATATATGGCGTGTCCTCAGCACCCTGCCAGGTACTGTAGGATTACACATATCAGAGAAGCAGACATGGCCGGGTGAAAAACAAACAAACTTGTGCATTCCCAGAATAAGCAGGTTCCCTTCTGAGACCAGGTGCAGCACGCCGGCGGGGGCATATGTTTCTGGAGCACAAGTACGGGCCAGGATGGAATATTTGCACAGAACGTGCAGGCAGGACTCCCTCTGATGCACGTGTAGAGGAACGGTGTGGCCAAAGGAACTCTGAACCACGTCTCGGGAAGGTTTGCAGTTCCGAACGGACTCCGACGGATGGCTGGAGGGGCGGGGATACAGGTGGTATTCTATCTTTTCACTCAGCGGATGGCTGGGACTTTGGAAGACAAAGAAGAGGACACGGGAAGCGAGCAGCTGGTGATGTCAATGGTGTTGAAGAAGATTTCACTTCCTGGGCAAGAGGCGAACACAGGACCACTGGCCATAAAGTTAGAGAAGAATGCGTTTGGCAGGAGATATCCCAATGGCATCAAAGGGCATCGAAAAAAGGTTGTTCTGGGATGTGGAGCGGACACCTGTTGCTTTGGTCTGTTCGGCATCCACTTACTGTCTTCTTTCAACAGCCTCTTTATCTTGGAAGGGAAACCATCCGTCTTTTTCTCATGGTCTGTGTGGCCAAAGAGGTTTCATCCCATCTTTTAGCACCAAAAAAAGTCACCAGAATTTCAACGATTGATTCAGAGGTGGCCCCACGACCCTATCTGGACCAATGAGAGTTGTCACTGGCACTTTGCTCAAATGGCTGGCAGTGACGTGTTCTTTCTTTCTCTGTTAGAGAGGTAAGGTGACCAATTATATGTTTGGAGCTGCTGGATGACACCTTGCTTTAAGGAGACTGAGAATTAGGTCAACGTAGGAGAAAGCTGAGCCTGATGATGGAGAGAGAGAGAAACACCTTCAAACATTACAGCACCTGGATTTAACCGTGCCTGAAGCTAACCCTATTGCTTGGACTTTCCAACCATACAAGCCAATATTCTCCCTCCCAGCCCTCTGGTTTAGTGTAGTTTCAGTCGACTTACTGCCACGGATACTTGAGGAGAAAATGGAAAACAGTCTCGGTGCAACAGTCCAGAACAGATAACAGAGACAGTGTCATTATTCCTGAGCAAAAATAGAGACTAGAACTTTATGGATTTACAAGTCTATCTCCCAATGCAAAGGGTATAGGGAATGGATAAGGCAAGATTTTCATGTTACTGAAAGAAGCAAAATGTAATTTCATAAATATCACTGCCACTTGGAGGGGATTCATGACTAGCAGGGCCAGCGGAAGGATACATGTTGTTTAAAAGATGCAAATCTAATGGAAAGGGCAAAGTGTGTAACAGCTCCTGCAAAGAAAGTCTGTCAGGGGCGCCTGGCTGGCTCCATTGGTAGAGCATGTGGCTCTTGATCTCGGGGTCATGAGTTCAACCCCGCCATGTTGGGTGTAGAGTTCACTTAAACAGTCCGAGTTAAGCGTCCGACTCTTGATTTCGGCTCAGGTCGTGATCTCACGGTTCGTGAGTTCGAGCTTGGGATTCTCTCTCTCCCTCTCTCTCTGCCCCTCCCCAACTTGTGCTCTCTCTCAAAAAATAAATTAATTAAAAAACTTAAAAATAAATAAATAAAAAGAAGAAGGTCTATCCATCAGCGTGGAAGGCTTTTGGGTCAGGACTAACACAGACACAAGACCCCGCTCCACCTGCCCCACCTCCTCCCCACCGGGCCCGAGGAAGCTTCTAGAAGATGCTTTCCTAACACATGTCCCAAAGGCCACGATACAGGGTCACTTATAAATCCATGTCCCAGATATAAGGGATAGGACTTTCATGCCAGATGCTGGCCAAGTGTTTCATAAATAGGTTCACTCAGTCTTCACTGCAATTTTAAGAGGGACATTCCAGAATGATCCTCATTCCATAGATAAGGAGATGGAGATTGAGCAAAGCTAAAAAAAATTCCCGAAATGAGGTCAGTGTTCTAGCCAGGATTTGAACTCAGCCATCTGGATCCTAACCACTACATTATGTTGCATATTTCCTTTCATTTGTGTAAATTCCTCATTTTATTGTGTGCTTAGACTTCTGTGGCTTGCATATTACCCTTCTTTTCTTTTTCTTAGTAGTTTGTTTGTTTGTTTGTTTGTTTGTTTGTTTTAGTAGGCTCCACACCCCACATGAGGCTTGAACTCACAACCCTGAGATCAAGAGTTGCACCCTCACCATCTGAGCCAACCAGACACCCCTCTTTTTCCCCTTCTACTTGATATCATAATAGAGGCACTTTCCCATTTTGTTTAAAGCTCTTAACTTTTTTAATTAAAAAAAGTACACACATGTCAAATGAGAGAGACTAATCTAAGGGAAGCTATGAACCCATCACAAGGCTTCAACAATTATCAACCAATCTTATTTCCTCTGTCCACGCCTCACTCCATTATCTAAAGCAAATATAGAGAGCACATTATTTTATCTGTAAATATGGCAGCGTGCAATTTTAGTAATTTGTTTCTTTTTTATCTTCTATCTCCTCAGGAAACCACAGCCCTGTTGGTTGAGTAACGATTACATCCAATGGAAAGCTTCAGTATTTGGTCACAGAGTTAAGAGCTCTTGGTTTTAGTCCCTGAATCCCTCTTTGAAATGACCTAAGTAATTTCTCAATGTTGTCGGAATCCAGTCTGTCCTCAGATTTTCCCCCTGTAAACATTACTGTGAATGCTCTCCTTAATTTGATTCTGAGGACACATCGGGAAGAATTTGGTGGGTGGTATGGAAGCGTCAGAACTCTTGAGCCAATGTGTCCCTGTCTCTGCGGAATCCGAGATTGCAAACCAACAAAGATGCTCCCCAGATGTCGGAAACCAGATTTCCAAAAGTTCAGTAGAAAGAAATATGTCTGACTCCCTTTCTCACTGCTCTGTCCAATATGGTAGCACTAACCACATCTGGCTGTGTACATTTATATTAGTGAAAATACAGTTTTAGGGGCAGCTGGGTGGCTTAGTCGGTTATGCTAATACGACTCTTGATTTTGGCTTAGGTCATGATCTCACATTCGTGAAATCAAGCCCCATGTTGGATTCTGTGCCAGTGTGGAGCTTGCTTGGGATTCTCTCTCTCTCACTCTGTCTCTGTCCCTATCCTTCTCTCTCTCTCTCTCAAATAAATAAATAAAAACTTTAACAGAATCTTTTAAAAAATACAATTTTAAAGTCAGTCCCTTGTTTGGCATCAGCATGAGTAGGGACGTGCGGTGAGCGGTTGCCATATTGGACAGGGCAGACACAAGACGTTCCCACACCATCACAAAAGTTTCCGTTGGACAGTTGGTGTAGAGTCGGAGAAGGAATGGTATTCACAAGGGGCAAGAGACTCTAAACAATTTTTTTTTTAATCTGCATTTATAATTGCGGAAGTTCTTGGAAGAATGCAGCGTGCCCACATAGGGAACTTGACCAACTTAACATTCAAGAGGAAGTCGGATATATGCCTCAGGTCTCACTGCTCATTTAATAGCTTTAATTGAATGGTCTCCATCTAGCCCTGTGCCAACAAAAGGTTTGCTTTATTTTTAAATGTACTTCCTTTTCTCTAAAAAAAAACCAAAAAACCAAAAACAAAAAACAAAAACCGATTCCTGCTCAGCAGTGGAAAAAATGAAGTTAGCCCAGTCTTATAAATATCAGCTATGTCCAGCCACTTCCAGTTTTAAATAGTTTCATTTCAAGAAAACATTCTGTCACATTCAGATATTGGTATTTTCTATTGCAGTCTGGTTCAGACCCCCTGCCCGGGGCTCGGGAAGCAGAAGACAGCCTTGTCCATTGGTGCCCTCTCCCTTCTTCCTAACAGCCCCTCCTGTCTGCTCCAAGGGTCCCCTTGTGGGAAGTGACAGGGATCTCTCCTCTCTCTGCGAGGCCAGCCTTCTCTGTTTGACCAGTCCCTCCCTCAGTGTCTGGCTCACTTGTCTGGATCCACCTGTGTGGGGAATCCAGGTAGGATTCAGCTGTGATGCCATCCTTGGTGTAGGCAATGACCCTGACAGTACGTCTGTCCAAAGTCCCAGGCTGGGTGGACCTTCAAAGACTGGTGGTCAAGCTTTCAGACCCTCAGCCACTCTGACTGTCAGGGGGGAGACTCCCTCCTTGGTCACCTAGACTGGCTTTCCTGACTCAGTCCACCTTTACCCAAGATGGAAGAACTTCTTCTAAGGGTCTTCTGGTATGAAATGCCAGGCATGAGTCTCCATCCTCTTTCTGCCAAGTGCAACACCCCACAACTGCATATACACCAGTGGGGTGCCAACTGCCAATAAGTGATTCCAGAAAAAAAGGGGTTACGTGTCCCCATTCCAGACTCTCCTACCTCACAGACATATTTCCCTTGGAGCGCACCAGTTTGAGAAGACAGGTCAAGAGTCCCCATACTTCATGGCATGGGAGCGATGGTTGAAGATATAATTACGTCCTCAAGAACTCTGCTCCCTCTCGAAGACATCCCCCTCATCCTCCTTTGCCCCCTTCCCGTTATCTTACCTCTTCCTGGTGTTTCAAAGCTCATGATCCAGGTTGAAAGGGTATATTGGTTATCTATTGCTGTGGATCAAATTACTCCCAAACTGAGCAGCTGAAAGCAACAAACTATTATTATCTCACATCGTTTCTGAGGGTCTGGAACCCAAGTGGGTCTAACTGGGTCGTTCTGGCTCAAGGTTCCTCATGTGGTTTCAGTCAGGATGTCAGCTGGACGTGCATCATATGAAGCTTGACTGGGGCTGGAGGAACCACTCCCAAGATGGTGTGCTCACATGCCCATTGGCCAGACCTTTAATTCCTTGCTGCATGGGCCTCTCCAGAGGATTGCTCATGACATGGCAGCTGACTTCTCCCAGAGCAACTGACCTGAAAGAAAGAGAATAACCAAGATGAAGTTGTCTTTTATAACTTAATCTCAGAAGTGACATACATTATCTTCTGCTGTATTCGGTTGGTCTCACAGACCAACCCTCTTACAGTGTGGGAGGAGAGCTATCTCACGGCAAGAATACCAGGAGGCAGGGATATGGGGGGTCGATGGAGGCTGGCCACCATGATGAGGCTCATTGATTGTGAGGGTCTGGCTGGGAGTCAAGCTCTCTTTTAACTTAGCCCTTCAGAATTAAGCAAGTTGTTTTCACCATGCACGAGGTTTTCCAGAAAAGTCCCAGTAATGGTTTGGCTGCAATTACCTTCCATACACCTGCTTATTAAATTACATTTTGTGGGGCGCCTGGGTGGCTCAGTCGGTTAAGCGACTGACTTCGGCTCAGGTTATGATCTCGCGGTCCGTGCGTTCGAGCCCTGCGTCGGGCTCCGTGCTGATGGCTCAGAGCCTGGAGCCTGTTTCAGATTCTATGTCTCCCTCTCTCTGACCCTCCCCCATTCATGCTCTCTTTCTGTCTCAAAAATAAATAAACATTAAAAAAAATTTTAATTACATTTTGTTATTATACAAGTAACATGTATTAAGTGTTAAAAAAGGAAAAAAAAAGACACAGACAAAAGTCATGTCTTAGTTCACTATTCAAAATCAAACCTCGACATAACGGTTTTATAGAATTTTCTTCTGTATGAAGGTTTACTTTTGCAGATTCTTCCTTGTTGGCTCATGCTTCTAACAGCATCTTGTAAATATCTGTATTTGTTGGTGATCCTATTCCTAAGGATTTGCTTCAGGAAATATTCAAGTCCATGAGCAAAACAAAACTTCAACCAATTTAACCCAATATATTCATCTGATAACCTTGATGTTTTATATTTGTTGGCATTTCATATTTAGGAATATTTCTTCATGGTTTCTGATTCCAGAAGTTTCTCATGCTCGTCTGAGTTTACCTAAATTAATTTTAAGTGGCACGATTTTTTTTTTAAGTTTCTACTGTCTTTGCACCATAATAATAAAAAAAAAGGTACAGTTATGGCCATTCGGTGCCCTCCATGACTATGTTTTTCTTTCATCATGTTTTTGGTTTCTTTGTTCTTTTCCTCTAAAGTTTGAAAGAATTTTTCAAGTCGGTCCGTACATGTGAATATTCACCTTTAAAAAAAAATTTTTTGTTCTTAACCTTTATTTGTTTTAAGAGAGGGAGAGAGAGCGTGCGCTCAGGTGAAAACGTGTGCACATGTGAGTCGGGGAGGGGCAGAGAGAGAATCCCAAGCAGGCTCTGGGCTGTCAGCACAGAGCCCCACGCGGGGCTCGATCCCATGCACCCATCGCGAGATCGTGACCTGAGCTGAAGTCTGACCCTTAACCGACTCAGCCACCCAGGTGCCCCAACCAAGTTTCTTTGTGGCACCAGTTCTGAGCTGAGAGGAGAAATCTGCTTCCAGTTTCCTTATACTCCTCCTTTGTCACCCGTTTCATGTGACTTCGACAAGGCTACACGTTACCCAGTGCTCACAAGTATACCTACCACCTGTCACCGCATGACACGGTTACGGTCATTGGCTATATTCCTGATGTCGTATTTTTCATCCTTGAGACTGATTTGTTGCACAACTCGAAGCCTGGACCCCTCTCTCCCCCCCCCCCACCCATTTTGCCCATGCTTACCCTCTGGCAACCACCAATTTGTTCCCTGTATTTATGGGTGTATTTCTGCCTGTTTGTTTGTCTGATATTTTTTTAAGTCTAATTAATTAGTTAATAATTGCTTCAAATTTACATCTGAGTTAGCATATAGTGCAATAATGATTTCAGGAGTAGATTCAGTGATTCATCCCCTACGTATAACACCCAGTGCTCATCACAACAAGTGCCCTCCTTAATGCCCCTCCCCCGTTTAGCCCATCCCCCCACCCCATGCCCCACCAGCAACCCTCAGTTTGTTCTCGTATTTAATAATCTCCTATGTTTTGTCCCCCTCCCTGTTTTTATGTTATTTTTGCTTCCCTTCCCTTATGTTCATCTGTTTTGTCTCTTAAAGTCCTCATATGAGTGAAGTCACATGATATTTGTCTTTTTCTGACTGACTAGTTTCACTTAGCATAATACCCTCCAGTTCCATCCACGTTCTTGCAAATGGCAAGATTTCATTCTTTTTGATTGCCGAGTAATACTCCATTCTATATATCTATACCACATTCACCCATGGATGGACATTTGGGCTCTTTCCGTACTTTGGCTATTGTTGATAGCACTGCTATAAACATCGGGGTGCACGTGCCCCTTGGAAACAGCACACCTGTATCCCGTGGATAAATTCCTAGTAATGCAATTGCTGGGTTGTAGGGTAGTTCCATTTTTAATTTTCTGAAGAAGCTCCACACTGTTTTCCAGAGTGGCTGCACAGTTTCCATTCTCATATTTATTTATTTTATTTTATTTTTTTAATTTTTTTTTCAACGTTTATTTATTTTTGGGACAGAGAGAGACAGAGCATGAACGGGGGAGGGGCAGAGAGAGAGGGAGACACAGAATCAGAAACAGGCTCCAGGCTCTGAGCCATCAGCCCAGAGCCTGATGCGGGGCTCGAACTCACGGACCGCGAGATTGTGACCTGGCTGAAGTCGGACGCTTAACCGACTGCGCCACCCAGGCGCCCCTCTCATATTTATTTTTGAGAGCGAGAGAATCTCAAGACACGGGGCTCAATCCCACAGACCTCGAGATCGTGACCTGAGCCAAGATCAAGAGTCGGGGACTCCACTGACTGAGCCACCCAGGTGCCCCTGTTTGACCTCTTAATTTGCTCTTCAACAAAATATGATCTAATCTTTGTCAACGAGCAGAAGACAAATTGCCTGTATTCTCATGGGGAGCATGGTTCCATGTCCTTCCTCGTCAAGGATCTTCCAAGCAGATCTTTGTCTCCTTCGTTGATGAAAAGAGGCTCTCACTTGGGACTCCCCACCTTTACCAGGTGACACCTTCCTCTTGCTCCTCTCATAGGCTTTGGAGAGAAGTCAGATTCAACTGATTCAACACCAAGTCTGCCTGCATTAATGGCAGGGCAGGAGAGAGTAAAAACGCCAGTGACCTTCTCCCAGAAATGGGGCTGATAATAGCGTCTGTGGATGAACAGCTCACAAAGGTCATGATGTCCTGCAGACAGCAAGCATTTAATAAGTGGTTGCTGCCGGCATTATTATTCTATTGTTTGTATTTTATTACTGTAATGTATCTTTGTGTGTCCATTTTGTTCATTTTTTTTTTTTAATCCTTACCAACCAGAACAGTGCAGGAGCCATTCGAGACACTCCAGAAATATTTGTTGCATGAATGAAGTTTTGAGAATTTGGAGAGGCGATCATAGAAATGGGTCACCATGCACCATGTTGAATCAGACGTTGGTAGTGTTGCTTGCAATAGTGAAGAATTTTGAATCAACCTACGTGTCAAATAGCAGAGGTCAGTTGAATCAATAATGGCGCTTGACGTGCTGGAATCCTATGTCCTTTCTTGCAGAGCATATCGTGCAATACTTTGGAGGGGGGAAATGTTTACTTATATTGTTGGAATGAAAAAAAAAGGGAGTTACACAACAGTATGTACAATATGATCTCAAATACATAAGAAGTGTGTATGCATAGAGAAAAACTGAAAATAAGGTTTGGAAAGCATGGATCCAGGGGCACTTGGGTGGCTCAGTCGGTTAAGCGTCTGACTTCCGCTCTGGTCATGATCTCGCGGTCCGTGGGTGCGAGCTCCACGTGGGCGTCTGTGCTGACAGCTTAGATCTTGGACCTGCTTCAGATTCTGTGTTTCCCTCTCTCTCTCTCTGCCCCTCCCCTGCTCACACTCTGTCTCTCTCCCCAAAATAAATAAACATTAAAAATTTAAAAATAAATGTGAGACTATAAAGGAGTTAAAACGAATGAATTAGATCTATATGTATCAATATAGATACAGTTCAAAGCACAATATCTAGTCCTGGGAAGATACATGCATGCAATGTTACTCATGCAACATTTTCAAATTAAAAACATCCATAATGTACATGGATACATGGATGCAATGTTCATGGATACATATAAGCGTACTAAAAACACAAAAGCCACAGCAATAACTACTCCTCCTTTAGGAGGTGGGAAGGGGTTGAGAGCTTTTAACTGCTTTCCTCAAAACAAAAAAATAAAACCCACAAACAACCAAGATCTCTAAGACAATGTGGCAAACTACTAACATGTCTCATCTGGGTAGTCGGTCCATGGATACAAGCATGATATTAATAATACTTAACCACTGACGTCCCCTGGGTATCGACCAGCCAGAACAGACACTGATCATAATGTTGGAGCCCCATCCTGAGGCGCCAGCCACCAAATTAGTCGCTGGATCGTGGGTGGGTCCTTGAGAAAGAGCTGATGCCATGTAAACTGCCACCAGGGTTGTTAGGTAGGCTCATAGGTAATTATCTCTCAGGCTGAAGGCGTGCTTCGTAGATTGCCAGGGGACCCGCTTCTTAGCTGCCTTCTCTCTCTCTCTCTTTTAATATTTTTTTTTTTTTTTGAGAGAGAGAGAAACAGAGCATGAGCAAGGGAGGGTTAGAAAGAGAGGGAGACATAGAATCCCAAGCAAGCTCCAGGCTCTGAGCTGTCAGCACAGAGCCCGACGCAGGGCTCGAACCCACGAACCATGAGATCATGACCTGAGCCGAAGTCGGATGCTTAGCCAACTGAGCCGCCCAGGTGCCACGGCCACCTTCTCTTCAACAGTGTCCTCTGTGACTTGGATGAAAACCACGGAGATATTAAGTAAGATTTGCAGGTGATGCAAAACCAGAATGGCTGAGTATTCCTATGCTTGACTGAATCTTAAGACTCTTCAAACTCCTACTTGACTCTCAAGAGGTAAGACTGAATCTCTAACGTAATAATAATCCCAACAGGTGGCAAAGAGACACAAGAGCCAATTAAACAAAATTAAAGAAGTGTAAATACAGTATTTCATCTAGCTTAAAATCGCTTACTGCTTATACACACCCGGCATGGCAGGCTGTCATGTGAAAATTCCAGGAGTCTTAAAGCCTTTTATAATCTGCTGGTGGGAGTATAAATTGGTTTCTGGAGGGTAATTTGGTGACAGATAATTAAAAGCCTCCCAAGAAAACACATATCTTTTGAACTAGCAATTCAACCTCTAGGGATTTTTAAGAAATCAGGGTGCCCCTGGTGGCTCAGTCAGTTGAGCAACCGACGTTTGATTCTGGCTCAGGTCATGATCTCGGGGTTCGTGGCGGGGTTCGTGGGTTTGAGCCCTGCACCAGACTCCGTGCTAGCAGAGAGGAGCCTGTGTGGGATTCTCTCTCTCCCTCTCCCTCTCTCTCTCTCTCCCTCATGGTAAGGCACTGTGGGTCGGGGGAATGGGGAGATGTTGGCAAAAGGGTGCAAACTTCCAGTTATAGGATTAACAAGTTCTGGAGATGTCATGTACAGCAAGGTTGTGGCAGGATTCTCGCACAGAGAGTTGTGGCACTGAGGTTTTTCTTTCTTTTTATTTCTTCCGGAACGTCTCAGTTGGGTTCATACCGGAAGAACTGAGCCCTGAATGCCACATGACGTAGCTTTCTATATATTTTTTACTTCTTTGTCTCCCATGTATGGTAACATACAAACCTGTAGTCTGATTAAGTGGTCTCATGTTACAAGGTGGTGAGGGACGTTGTCACGTACCCATATAGCCAAGTTGCCTTGAGGGTTTTTTGATTCTTTCCGTAGGGAGGGGACCCTACCACAAGGTGGCTATAGCTAAGAATAATCTATTATTTCAAAGTTGCCGAGAGAGTAGATCTTAATTGTTCTCACCGCAAAAAAGAAATGGTAACGGGGCGTCTGGTCTGGCTTAGTCAGTAGAGCATGCAACTTGTGATCTTAGGGTTGTGAGTTCAAATCCGGCGTTGGGAGTAGAGAGTACGTTTATTAATAGTAATTATGTCATGAGCTGGAGGTGTTAGCTAATGCCATAGTGGCAATCATTTTGCAATATATAAATGTGTCAAATGAACACATGGTACACCTTGAACCTATACAATGTTAAATGTCAATTGTATCCCAATAAAGCTGGGAAAAATTGTCAGAGAAACACTCAGAGACGGTTATTTAAGGATGTCAATCCAAGCATTGTTTGCAATTGTGATACAAAACACAAGTATAAGGAACCTATCCAGAGGGTACTAGTTAAATACATAGTATACATTGGGGTAGTGTATGACCAATAGAAAATCCAAGATAATAAACATAGGGAATAATCTGGAAGATTTTACATGAATGTATTTATAGTGATTATCACTAGGTGGTGGGTTGTGAGAGTTTTTAAAGTTTATCTTTTCTTTATTTGTATTTTCTAATTTTCAAAGATTATGTGCTGCCTATGTGATGAAGCAATGAGCTTTAAAAATTAGTTTTAGCTGACAATACACTTAATGTAATCCAACAATGTGATGTTGCTGCTAAAAAGAGTGGTCATTTGGGGGCGCACGGGTGGCTCAGTAGGCTGAGCATCAGACTCTTGATTTCGGCTCAGGTCATGATCTCAGCCTTCCTGAGATTGAGCCCCGAGTCTGGCTCTGTGAAACCTGCTGGGGATTCTCTCTCTCTCTTTCTGCCCCTCCCCCGCTTGTGCTCGCTCTCTCTCTGCCTCTCTCTTTCTCTCTCAACATAAATAAATAAACTTAAAAACAAAATAAAAAGAGTGGTCATTTATGTAATTAGGGAGGAGACCAGGAGAAACATTACAACTTTCACGCTTCTGTGTTGGGGGTTGCATTTTTTAGGGTTCACAGGAGTGGTACCAGAAATGTTGACCAAGCTGGAAGTTATGTTCTACATAACTGTTGAGAAATCAGGGCTATTTATCCCAGGAAATAAATGACTAAGGGAAAGTATCTTGTCCTTAAATGATTGAAGGCCCATCGCATGGAGAACATTGGCTCAAAGTTGCTGCAGAAAACAGAAAAGGGGTAGGAGCAGAGAGCAGTAGCTTGCTAACAGGGAGAAACTTTCTAACAACCACGGATTGTTACTATTGCCATAATGAGTTGAATCAGTCAGGGCTCCTTGGTTGCAAATAATAGAAACAGACTCCAGTTAGCATATGCAAGAAAAGATTATTGGAAGATTTGGAGTGTCTCATAGGGAAGAGCCTGGGGAAGCAGGCTTGGAAAAATGAAAGAATATTCTGAGTCATACGCAGGGTGTTTTGCAGAAACCAGGGGCAGTCTTCATCCAAGAATATTAAGGATGTACTTCTTAAAACTCCCCAGTGTCCTCTTTGGCATCTGACACGGTTTCACAACCCATGAATTAAACAAACCTTTTGTGTGCCCGGATATTTTTGTTACAGCCTACCTCTTCTGCTTACTTCATTACATCTGTCAGCATTTGAAACCCGAAAGGCCATGATCATGTCAATGAGTTCTGCTTCTGACCTCCCCAGATTCTGCTTCTAAGCATTGACAGATGTCCCCTACTGTCATGTCTTGGGGTTTGGTGAACAAGTTCATGTCAGCCCTCAAAACTGCTTTTATTTTAAAAACAGAGGGCTCTTCTCCACCCCAATTTTGTTAGCCTGTGGGATGATCTTTTCTGGGCAACAGTGAGGTGAGTGGTTACGGGATGGACGGACTCCACGTTTTCTTCACAGGAGAGTGGTTTTCCTCCCTCTCATCAGAGCATCACGTAACTAGAACAAAACACGAGTGGAAGGAAAGACGCGGAGAATAAGTGGCCGGAGGGAGAAAGGAACCAATTTGAAATTCCCACTCTACGCCAGGCATCCTACTGGGTGCTTGTGTGGGCAGGTCCCCGGGAGAAGCACACAGAACAACGGAAACAGATTGAAGCAGAAAAACCATAATTTTGAGGTCATGGGGTAGCACGCAGAATTCTCAGAAAGATTAGATAACCAGGCAGAGCAAATAGGCAGTAACAAAATGGGGCTTTGCAGTCAGAAAGTAGCAAATAGCATGCTACAGAATTGGTTCAGAGGAAGAAAAGAAAAGAAAAGAAAAGAAAAGAAAAGGGAAGGGAAGAGAGAGAAGAAAAGGGAAGGGAAGAGAAGAGAGAGAAGAAAAGAAAAGAAAAGAAAAGAGAAGAAAAGAGGTTGCTGTCAGCACCATTAAATTCCAGAGGCCAGAGTTTGCACTGTTGGCCCCCTTGCACATTACTGTCCCCCTTCCTCCCCACCCTATTTCTCTTTCCTAGCCTCAATTCTTCTCTTCACCTTCATTTTTTTTTTATAAAAATTTTTAATGTTTATTTATTTTTGAGAGAGAGAGAGAGAGAGCGGGAGAGGGGCAGAGACAGAGGGAGACACAGAACCCGAAGCAGGCTCCAGGCTCTGAGTTGTCAGCACAGAGCGTGATGCAGGGCTTGAATCCATGAACTGTGAGATCATGACCTGAGCTGAAGTCAGACGCTAAACCCACTGAACCACCCAGACGCCCCTTGACGTTTCTTCTAATATGATGATCTCAGCAGCCCCGTGAGTGGGTATCTCCACCTTCCAGATGAATGAATGGAGGTTCAGATAATTAGACTGGGGTCAGGCAGTGAGTGGGCTAGTGCCCTGGTGTCCTTTCTCGTCTATTCTGCCACGATGTCTCTTACATGCCAGGCAGGAGCCAGGTTGAGCCCTGGACACAACGATTCCACGAGCGAGGCATTGGGAGAGCCATTTCACAGGTAAGGAGATAGAAGCTTACTCAAGGTTCTCTGTTTGTAAGTGATGGGAGACTGGTTGCATGACATCAGAGTCAGCCCTTCAATCAACCGCCTCTCTTTCTTGGGGAAAGTGAGAGGTTCGATGAATCCTGTTTCTCGTGCTTTCAGTCTTTGTCAAGCAGGTGTGGGGGGCATGCCAGCTGAGCCCCCCCCCAGTCTTCCGTCTCAGCCGATAGTGCACTAAACCCCTCTGTCACCTAAGATTGGAAGCTTGCAGCGTCCTTGACTGCTGGCTTCTCACTCCCCATATGATGAGTTGGCAAGTTCTTTTTCACACGCAAGACGTGTCTTCTGGTTCTTCTCCTCCCTCATACCCACAGCCGCATCTCTGGTCCAGGTCTGATTACTTTATGCCAATCATCTTGGGCTGTCTTATCAAGTGGTCTCCCTGCCTTCACACTCCCCCCGGAGCCCATCTGCATGCTGGCAGCCAGGGTCTTTTCAGTGGACATCACGGTTGACTCCCCATGATCATGCAACCCCAGAAGTCTGGCCCAAGCCAGCCATGGCGAACGACTGTGTCATCTGACCAGGCCCTGTGACCCATAGAGACCTGGAGAGGCGCATCTCCTGGGAGGATGCTTCAGGATTGGCTTGTGCCTGGCTGTGTTACTGGCCATTTGGCCATCTTGCAAGCACCCCAAGAATAAAGTGATAGCGTTGACACAGTGGAGATGGAAAGGGATTGTGGGTCTTTGAGGGATTCGTTACTCTATGCAAATCTACTGATCAATCCCCCTCCTCTGTGGCTTTGTATTACCTTTGGAATCAGGTCCACACTCCTCAACGTGGCTTTTGAAGCCCCGTCTGGGGACATGATCCACGCATCAGCCCCTGGGTCTGCCTCTCCCAACCCTTTTCCCTTGGCCTTTAGGTTGTGATTAGATAATCCTGACTCCTCTTACCCCCCCTCCCCCCACCCCAAATCGTCCAGAACGTCTCTGCTCTTTCTTCTCTAGAATGTTCTTTTTCTCTTTCTCCATCTACCGAATTTCTTTTCATCTTCCAGGATCAGCTCAAATGGTGGCTCCTCTTTGAAGTGTTTCCTAATCCCCAGGCAGAATTAAGGAATCGCTTGAGTGTCTGTGAGCACTTTGTGTCTGTGTTATGGGGCTCTTTTCATCCTCATACACAGTCATAGGCACTTAAAGTTCTCCTTTGCTAAAAAGTGAGCTCCTTAAATACAGGGACTTTTTCATCCACATTGTAGCTTTGGTACCCTGCACAAGACCCAGTGATTCCGTATGTACTAATGACATTTTTTCCTGAAAAGTTCTCATTCATTCAGATTGTAGACCATCCGGCATGTGGCTATTGATTATTGTTCATTTTTTATTAAAAAATGAAGCGGTATTCTCCATCATACTGTCTTCGGGATTTTGCAGTTTAAGAAGCTCTCTAACAGACACCGTCTCAATTAATCCTCACCTGTCGCTATAACACCAGTATTATCCCCACTTAACAGATGGGGAAACTGCACACCCAATCCAAACCTATTTGTTGAGTGCCTACCATTTGCATAACGTTATGTAAGAGGCAAGCTGTGGAAGGAGGTTGCAAAGGGGTCAAAAAACTATAGTCTCTCCATTAAGAGAGTTTGCAACTTAGGTGGGGAGGTAAGAAATAAGTCAGAATGTTTCAGTTGCAAGATACAAGAGCAATGCACTTCAACATTGGACAGACCTTGAAGGCAAAAATTTATAACATAACACAAGAGGGATACACAACCTTAGTACCATAAAGTTAAGAGGCAAGATTAAAGTGGGGGCTTACAGTAGGAGTCTGTGAACCATCTTACCAAAAAGAATTGAACGGGGGGCACCTGGCTGGCTCAGTCGGTAGGGCTCTTGATCCAACTCTTGACCGTGGGGTCATGAGTTAGAGCCCCACACTGTGCGTAGAGATTATTTAAATAAAAAGAGTGGGACCTGAATTTTAAGGATCAGTGGGCTTTCACAAAATGGAAAAGAGGTAAGGCATTCCCTGTGGAAAAGTGAAGGCTTGCTGGGCAAGGAAGTGAGGCTAATGAACTGAAATGAGCTCCAAAGAAACTCATGAGCTCCAAAGAAATGAGTTAGTGTTTGTTGGATGGATGGATGGATGGATGGTTAGATGATAGATAGATAGATAGATAGATAGGTAACATAGGTGTGTGGAAAGGTAGATAAATTAATAAAGATTAGGCAGATAAATCTGCAGGTTCAGAGGCTGGGCTCAAATTTTACTGAGAATGTCTCCCAACACAGAAGCATGATGATAAGTTGTATTCTTTTTGCAGAGCAACCTGGCTTTTCTTGTCCAGCTGAACGAAAGGAATCGTGGGTGTCCAAAATTATGTTGAATTAAGACATTCGAATGTGGTCAGAACTACAGGGACATGCCTGGGCTTAGGAGGTAATCAGGGCGGTGTGGCCTTTTAACGTTATGTGTGGGTGTGTTTTCTCACAAACACATGTGCAGAGACACACATAAAACCTTGTTTGGGGTTTTTCTTTTCCTTTTTACTGTATTATGCCAAGCTTTTGTTTTGACTGAATTGTCACTTTCCAATGTCTCATGCGTGGGAGCCCAAGACCCCGTCCCGTCCCGTGTAAATGAGATACTTAGACCCATAATAATGATGGTAGCAAGTATTTACATAACTTGGATAAAGGATCCAATTCAGCTGGTTGGGGAAAAGGATATTTTTTTTAATATGAAATTTATTGTCAAATTGGTTTCCATACAACACCCAGTGCTCATCCCAAAAGGTGCCCTCCTCAATACCCCTCACCCACCCTCCCCTCCCTCCCCTCCTCATCAACCCTCAGATTGTTCTCAGGGTTTTTTTTGTTTTTTTTTAATGTTTATTTATTTTTGAGACAGAGAGAGACAGAGCATGAATGGGGGAGGGGCAGAGAGAGAGGGAGACACAGAATCAGAAGCAGGCTCCAGGCTCTGAGCCATCAGCCCAGAGCCCGACGCGGGGCTCGAACTCACGGACCGCGAGATCGTGACCTGAGCTGAAGTCAGACGCTTAACCAACTGAGCCACCCAGGTGCCCCTGTTCTCAGTTTTTAAGAGTCTTTTATGGTTTGGCTCCCTCCCTCTCTAACTTTGTTTTTTCCTTCCCCTCCCCCATGGTCTTCTGTTAAGTTTCTCAGGATCCACATAAGAGTGAAAACGTATGGTATCTGTCTTTCTTTGTATGACTTATTTCACGTAGCGTAACACTCTCCAGTTCCATCCACGTTGCTACAAAAGGCCATAGGGAAAAGAATATTTTTAAGGATATTATTATTATTATCATTATTATTTTCAGTAGGCTCCATGCTCAACCTGGGATTTGAACTCACAACCCTGAGATCAAATGTCACATGCTTTACCGAATGAGCCGGCCAGGTGCCCCTGGGGAAAAGAATACTCTGTTTTGTTTTGTTTTGTTTTCCCCTTGAAGTCAAACTATGAAGCGCTTTATAGTCCATAAACTAAGCAGGTGGAGACACGTGTTCCTGAAGAGCGAGGTTGGCCCAGTCAGGCAGGGCTTAGTGTAACGGCCCCGTCCTCCACTAGGTGGCGCTGCTTGGCTTACTGGGGTTGATTGTTGTGCTCCTTGTAGGTGCGTAGGCGCATGCGCGGGAGCGGTGAAAATGGCGTCACCCAGCTACCCGGTCTCCAGTATCGCAAGATACCTGTGACCAAGCCCCAGGCAGCACCTCCCTCCTGAGTTTTGCCTCAGGTGCGGCTGTGTTTCCCGACCCCTTACTTCTGAAGGACTGTGGCTTTGACCCATTCTGCCCCTCTGTGGGAGGGTCTCACCGAGCAATGGCCGGGTGCCGGCCGCACCCGGCAACGTTTGCAGGACTGTGCTGCTGCTGATGCCCAGAGACTGCGGCCGGGTGCCAGCCCGCCCCAGAAAAAGTCCGCGAGATCGTGTAGCAGCAGCATTTCTGGGATTATGGAAAATCACAATATGCGTCTGGCACCAGGCTTCACCCCCAGCGACCTCGTTCCAGCACCGGCGAATGTGGTTGTCCTCCCGGGTCCACTGGGGCCTTGCCTTTGTGGGACCCACAGAGCCTCTACCAGCTGTCCTCCCAGCCGGGGAACCACCTCTCCCCGTGTGGCCTGAAGACCCCCAGACTCCACTCTGCTCCTGGGAATTCGCCCTTCCCACCAGAGCACCGCCAGGTACCGAGCTGTGGAGTTTCAGACTCTGACCTCCCCCTGTTTACAGTCTGAATGGAATTTAAACCCTCTCCTCTCTCCTTTTTAGTTCAGTCCCTGCGGCTGTTTCCACTTTTCCACTTTCTCTCCAGCTGCTTTTGGAGGGGGGTGCTTTTCCCGTCTTATTCCCCTGCCCCCGCCCGTCAACGTCCTCTCTCCGCATGCAAAACGGCTCCCTGCCCTCGTGACTTCTCTCTCCCCAGTTCACCTCTCCGCGCCGGGTACCTGCTGAGTTCTGTGGTTCAGGGTGTGCAGATTGTTGTGTTAATCCTCCAGTCAGTTTTCTAGGTGTGCAGGATGGTTTAGTGTTGGTCTGGCTGTATTTCATGGATGCGAGACACACAAAAAAACTTCCATGCTGTTCCGCCATCTTGGCTCCTCCCTCCGGAAAAGAACATTCTTGATGGGAAAGTGGTTTTGGCTCCTTATTTCTGACAAAATAATGTCCTAGGTTGACGGGCTTGTGTGATCAGCATGAGGTGGGAGTTGCCCCCCCACTTCTGGCTTTTAATCCCTAACAGCTGATGAAACCATATTATCAGCGGCAAAGTCTTTGGTTTCTGTCTAGTCCACAATGTAACCCATCATCTAGGTTTGTGGGACTGACTTTCCTTGGGCCACAGAACTGGGAGCCATGCCTCTGAACACAGAAGCTTTGCCTCCAGCACAGGGCTTTCCAGCCTAAGGTTTTTCCTAAGGTGGGTCTAGCTCTGTCCAACTCAATGTTTGAACTCAGCCTAAAATGTGCCGTTTTTCTCCATTTTCAAAAACTTCCCAGGCTAAAATGGCTTGAGTAACTTTCCGTTTCTGATGTCTTGTGGTTTCTCTGTGAAGGTTTTTCCAGCAAACACTGTTGTTGGCCAGAAATTCCTGGCCTTCCTCTTTCTCTCACTGCCTCTCACTATGGAAGCTGGAAATCCCAATGCAGAATTTCCCCATCTTCCTGGGGTTCGATGTGGTCTGGTTTGGGCCACTCATAAGAAGAGGGTGTTCTCTTAGGCTACTGGGAAAATGTCTCTCCCTTATATAAGGGGCAAGTCGAGAGCTCACTGGTCTTGTCTTTCCCTCCTTAATACATCTTGGGTAGAGAAGTGAGGCGTAGAGTTAGGACGGCCATCCCGGGATCGTGATGTTGCAAGAATGTGGATGAAGAGGCAACCCACTAAGAAGAAAAGAAGAAAAAGATACAGAAAGCTAGAATGTCACAGCTACCAGACGAACAGTGAGACCACTTTCAACAAATGTCTGCATCATTTAAACCTTTGTCATTGAGTTGTCTGATACATGCAGCCAAATACATTCCTAACGTATGGTCTGCCCATGCTTGGCTGAGGCAGTGAGGAACAAGGAGGTGGGAAGTTGGATCCCAGAGACTGACCTTGGAAAGAACCAAGGGTGTGGGAAGTCAGAAGCCTGGTCGATGACTTTCTTCTGACTGGACTTTCCCTAATACCTGTGACTGTACATACCTCTTTTTTTTTTTTTTTTTTCCAACGTTTATTTATTTTTGGGACAGAGAGAGACAGAGCATGAACGGGGGAGGGGCAGAGAGAGAGGGAGACACAGAATCGGAAACAGGCTCCAGGCTCTGAGCCATCAGCCCAGAGCCCGACGCGGGGCTCGAACTCACGGACCGCGAGATCGTGACCTGGCTGAAGTCAGACGCTTAACCGACTGCGCCACCCAGGCGCCCCTGTACATACCTCTTGACCTGAGCTTGAATGCATAAAATCCCTTTATAGGGAATCCAATATACTATTGTGGCAAATGCCACATGTTGCCTACATCAGTAGTAAGTTAAAAGTATCCTTTCTTGGGGGGTGCCCGGGTGGCTCAGTCAGTTGAGCATCTGATGCTTGATTTTGGCTCAGGTCATGCTCCCTGGATTGTGGGATCGAGCCCCTCGTTGGGCTCTGCACTGAGCATCAAGCCTGATTAAAGTTCTCTCTCCCTCTGACCCTCTCTCTTGCTCACGCTCTTGGATTCTCTCTTTCTAAAAAAATTTTTTAAGAAATCCTTTCTCAGAATCAAGCTCCACAGAGGGTGTGGATTTCTGGTTGTTTTTCACAGTATTTTATTCTCAAGTTCCTGAACAGTGCCATACACATAGTAGGTACTTATTACATATGTGTTGAATGAGCAAATTATTGAGACTTTGCCTTAAAAGGCTGTTGTTGGCTTGAAAGCAGAAGGTTTGGCAAATTAAAAGCAATGAGGTCTGTGATATGATCATATGGTTGGATTGTAGATTTCATTTTGCTTCCTCTAAGGTCTTTTTAAATAAGCTTAAGGTCTGTCATGTCAACAGATACCTTAAAATGAGTTGAAAAGGCACCAGGCATGGAGAATGGGCTGGGAAAAAGTGACTCCTCCCTTGTGACTTACCAGCCAAGTTCTACTGGACTTTGGGATTGGTCCAAAAAAGGAAAGCCCCGGGGCGCCTGGGTGGCTCAGTTGGTTAAGTGTCTGACTTCAGCTCAGGTCATGATCTCCCGATTCGTGAGTTCAAGCCTTGCATCGGGCTCTGCACTGACAGTATGGAGCCTGCTTGGGATTCTCTCTCCCTCTTGCTCTCTGTCCCTCCCTTGCTCACGTGCTCTCTCTCTCAAAATATGCACCAAAAATAAAAAAATAAAATAAAATGAAGAAGGAAAGCCTAGTTTAGGTATATTTTGAGGACAGAGTTCTACATGGCCCACTTCTTTCATTTTATTTAATTGTACACTAACTATAATGTACTTAGTCTTTAACAGGCTGGTCCGAAATTACCCTTCCAGCCTTATGCCCACCTCCCTCCTCACACCTCATTCATGTGCCCCACCTTGTGTCTGACCTTCTCCAAGTCAACCCTCAAGACCCAGCTTAGCCTTTCCCAATCTGCCCCACATGGGGATAGTTGCTGTCATCCCCAGGATCCTACAGCCCCTCATTCTGGCCTCTGTGACACTGTCCAGCTGTCCCACATGCCGGGATTACGTCCTTCCCATCTTTTTATCTCTTGTACACACTGGGTTTGTAGAGCGGATAATGACAGTCATGGCTAATGTTTACCAAATGTTTACTGAGCGTTTATTCACTTCACACCAGACGGTTCTAGGTGCTTAACGTGTATTGATTCATTTACTCCTCCCAATGCCCTGAGATAGGTATTACCGATAACCCCACTTTATAGATGAGGAAATCAAGGCACAGGGGGCTAAGCGTCTTGCCTGTGGTCATCTGGCTGGTGGTTGGCACAACAGCATTCATATCTCGCTCTCTGAACCACTCCTTTATGCTTTCCCTCATGAATGCATGTATGTTGGGATATGACTTGAATAGTTGTGGGTGAGTTGAGTCATTCATTTAACAAACTTCAGATATTGACAGAGATCCTGCTGGGTGCTTGGTGCTGTCCTAGGTACCGGGGATGTAGTATGGAACATGGCGGGAAGGGTACTGTCCTCATGGGGTTGACATTCTGGTTCCAGCGAGGTTAAAGTCAACAAAAATAGTCGCGGGGGGGAGGGAACCCTATGGGCCAGCATTTATAGAAATTGAGCAGGCCTGCTACAACTTTCCAGGTCTGGGGATGAGGAGGGAATGGGTCCCACCGCAGGGTGCAACCATGAAAACACCGCAGATACGGCAGGCCGAAGCTGAAAGGGTCATAGCGGGAAACTTCACACAACCTACTGGGCACAGATCAGTCTGAACCATGAAAGGAAGGACGAAAGAGGGGAGCGCAAAGCAGAAAAGAGCGACAGGGGTCCGAGAGGCACGCTTCCATGCTGCACGGAGAGAATAGGATGGTTCAAGAAAAGCCTTAAAACACTGGCAGGGCAGAAAGAGGAGCCAGTGGTAATGAAGGGACCCTCACAAGTGCCCTGGAAATAGGCTGGTGGTGATTGTACAGGCCAGGGCTTTAAAAGGCTTTGTTCTTCTGTCGAAGAAGGAAAGCCATTGTGGTGCACGGGAAATGAAAAGCTTGTGTGTGTCTGTGTGTGTGTGTGTGTGTGTGTGTGTGTGTGTGTGAGAAAGAGAGAGAGAGAGAGATTGGAGGGGACACTCTCTACCCCAAATACAGAATGATTGTCACTATCAATTCTGTACCTTGTACTCACCCAAGCGGAAGGTTCTAGAACTACCCCCACAGGGACGTCTGTGATAAAGCCAGGCTAGGGAGGTCAGGATGTTGTGTGTCTGACTCACAGCACATGACTTTCTGTGAACACATACAACACTGCCAGATCAGCAGCAAGACGTTGAGCCCCTGCTTTGGGGTCCCAGAGCCCAGTGAGCAGGGGTCCAGGTAAGACAGTGGAGGCACAGTTGCCCCAAGGAAGCCCCTTGTGACCCCAAAGGCTGTGGGGGTTCTGCAATCTGGTTCAAGCAAAGACTGGAGAGCAACCGAAGGCTGCAGAGAACAGCAGGCTGGGATCTTCTGTCTTTCTTGCCCTCTTCTGCTGTTGGAGGGCAACGTAATGAGGGGCTGCAGAGTGTGGGCTCTAGGGTCCTCCCCACGGTCAAATCCAGGCTCTTTCTCTATCTACAGGGTGGCTTTGGGCAAACCCTAACCTCTGTTTCTGCAAATACAAAATGGGCACAGTAGGCACAGTAGTATCTCTCTTGGGGTGTTCTAGGGGGATACCCCTAGCTGAAAAGGTATATAGAATATGGTAAGCAGTCAATATCATTGCCCTTGGGGTTGTGTGGCTCCAGAAGGTCTCACACTCTTTGGGAGATACCATTTCCCCTTGTTCCTTAGTTTCAAGGGCAACCACATTTTTTCTTTTTCTTTTTTTAATGTTTATTTCATTTTGAGAGAGAGAGAGAGAGAGACAGAGCGTGAGCTGGGGAGGGGCAGCAAGAGAGGGAGACACAGAATATGAAGCAGGCTCCAGGCTCTGAGCTGTCATCACAGAGCCCAACGTGGAGCTCGAACCCACAAACTACCAGATCATGACCTGAGCGGAAGTCGGACGCTTAACCGACTGAGCCATCCAGGCGCCCTGCAGCCAGATTCTTTCAGGACAAGATGAAGTCTAAGGAGAAACCTTGATGTGAAGTCCCAGACCCCTGAGTCTGTCCTGGGAAGTGGGGAAGTGGGTCTCCAAAGGTGGTGTCACCCTGGGCTAATGACTGTCAGGAGGAGTGCCTACAGACAAATAAGCCCGATCTGTCACCCCTTCTCCAGGAATCCCAGTAGCCCAGGTTGTAGGTTACCATGGGGGGGACACTGTAACCGTCCCTGCCCCCCAACTGCCGCCATGACACGGTATCTTCTGGACTCTGCTCAGCAAGGGCATCGGTCCTCTTTGTCGGATCAGTTGCTCCCTTAGCCCCAAGAGGAGGCAGGGGCAGGAGGGCTGATTTGCATAACATTTTGGCAGCTTTTGTTAGGGGTTTTATGAAGGACACACATGCTAGAGAGGAAAAAACAAAAGGAAATATTTTGGGAATTCCCAGTTTGCTCTTGACCCCTGGGTGGAAGTTTCTCTTCTGCATTCCCATCGTCTTCACCCCACCTTATGCCTTCCTCCTAACTCTCCCTAGCTTCGTGGGTGCTTGGGGCTAATATGAACCTGAAAGAAGGTCCCAGAGGGTCCCCTGGCTCCCTTGGGTCCACCCCGGGAGACGATGTTTGTACAGCAGGTGAGCTCAGAGGGGGTGCTCAGGGCATGTCTGAATCTCTCCGCAGTGTGAGCTCTTTGGGGACCTTGTTCTCACAATTGTTCCTTAGCTTCCATGGGGCTCCCTAAAGACGTTCACTGGGGCCATAATGGGAGCCACCTCCCTGATTTGTTGCAAAGACGAAATGAGTATGTTCACCAAAGAAGGCTCAGGACAGTGCCTGGCACATATAAGCACTCAATGAATATTAGCTATTTTCTGTAGCACGCCGTTTGTTAAAAGTCAACTATTTTTTAAAAGACACATTCTTCCTACCTCGTCTCCCACAGGTTCCTTTTGGTGGAAAAATCTCTCCTCCTCCTTCTCCTCATTTTTCTTAAGAATGCCCTAGTCATTCTGGATCTTATGCATTGCATTTCCTTATAAAATTTAGAGTTAACTGGTTAATTTCTTCCAGGAGATAGATAGATAGAGAGAGATGTAAAGAAAGAAAGAGGGAAGGAGAGAAGAGAATGTAGGGCAGGAGGGAGGGATTAAGGAAGAAATTTAAAAAGCTGTAGTAGTTTTTCATTTGGATTGTACTGAATCTATAAATCAATTTGGGAGGAATTGATACCTTTATTGCTATTGAGTCTTGTAATCAATGAACATGCTATATCTTTATTTTAGGCCTTTTTAATGGCTCACAATGAAAAAAAAAATTCTTTCTTTTCTCTGTGGAAGTCTTGTACATGATTTGTTTTATTTGCCCCAGAACTTGATTTTTTAAATATTCGATTACGAACATACAATTACAAAATCAGTTTCTACCCATTTGGTCCTGGTATATACAAGCACAATTCACTTTTGTATTTTGATTAAAACAATTTTTGCCATAAAGAAACTTTGTTTGGGGGGGGGCCCTGGGTGACTCAGTTGGTCACTTTTTCTCTTTAAAAAATAAATAAACATCTAAAAAAAAAAAAAACCGAAACTCTTTGTTTTGGATGAATTTCGATTTACAGAAAAGTTGCAAAGATAATACAGTTTCTGTATATGCCTCGCTGAGTTTCCCCCATTGTTAGCATCTTACATAACCGTGACGCAGCTATCAAAGCTAAGAGATCAACACCAATACATGACTAATAAATAAATTCCAGATTTTATTTGGATTTCACCAGTTTTTCCAAGAGCGTCCTATTTTTTGTTTCCAAGATACAATTGTGGCTACTTCATTGGATTTAGTGGGGGGTTTTGTATTTTTGTTTTTTTAAAGTAGGCTCCACGCTGGGTGTAGAGTCCAATGTGGGGCTTGAACTCATGACCCTGAGATTAAGACCTGAGCTGAGATCAAGAGTTGGACGCTTAACCCACTGAGCCACCAGGCGCCCCTCATTTAATGTGTTTTGGTTTTTGAAAACAGCTACCTGTGAAGCCCTCTTGTTAAATCTAATATTTATATACGGATTTCTCAGAAAATTTTACATATAGAACCAGCAAATAGTGACAATTTTGCTTCTTCTTTCCTAAATTTTTTTTTTCAACGTTTATTTATTTTTGGGACAGAGAGAGAGCATGAACGGGGGAGGGGCAGAGAGAGAGGGAGACACAGAATCGGAAACAGGCTCCAGGCTCTGAGCCATCAGCCCAGAGCCTGACGCGGGGCTCGAACTCACGGACCGCGAGATCGTGACCTGGCTGAAGTCGGACGCTTAACCGACTGCGCCACCCAGGCGCCCCTGCTTCTTCTTTCCTAATCCTTATATTTTTTTGTTTCCTATTCCTGTTGTATCATATTAGGTAGGACTCTGATTTCTAGAAATAACAGTGGTGGGTATGCATCCATGCTTCTTAAGTCCTGATCGTAAAGAAAAAGCTTTCAACATTTCACCATTAGGGTCTGAGGTTTTCGTAAGCCTTTCTGAAGACTCTTTATCAGGCCATGGAAGTTCCCTTTAATTCCTAGTTTAAGAAGTGTTTTTAAAAATGGTGAATGAAGGGGCACCTGGGTGGCTTAGTGGGTTAGGCATCTAACTTCAGCTCAGGTTATGGTCTCCTGAGTTCGAGCCTCATGTCGGGCTCTGTGCTGACAGCTCGGAGCCTGAAACCTGCTTTGGATTCTGTGTCTTCCTCTCTCTCTACCCCTCCCCTGCTCATGCTCTGTCTCTCTCTCTGTCTCTCTCTCAAAATAAATAAACATTTTAAAAAATTAAAAAAAAATAACCCATTAAATTTAACAAAAATAATGCACTTTCATGAAAAATAACTGTACTTTCCAAAATAAAAAAAAATTAATGAGAAGAGTGGCATTGTTTTATAATTTTGCAAATCTCTTTAATTTCTGGCTTATTGAAGATACCTGATTCTCATGTCTGTTTCTAGCATTCAATCTGTTACAATAAGATTTTGGGTTCTTTGCTACAGTATGTGATGAAAATTTAGTTGGAAAAGGAGGAACATTTTAATAGCTTTTGGGATAATTATGGATATTCTTTTTTGACTTCTCACTAAAACTTGACCATATTGGTACTGTCCTTTTCTTTTTTCTTTTCTTTTTTTTTTTTTTTTTAAGTAGGCTTTACACCCTGCATGGAGCCACGTATTGTCATTTGTGGCCTCTTAAGTGATCTGCTTTCTTTCTTTTTTTTTGTTTTTTAACGTTTGCTTATTTTTGAGAGAGAAAGTACAAGCGGGGTAGGGGCACAGAGAAAGTGGGACAGGGGTTCTGAAGCGGCCTCTGCTCCGACAGCAGAGAGCCTAATGTGGAACTTGAACTCATGAACTATGACACCGTGACCTGAGCCGAAGTCAAGATGCTTAACTGACTGAGCCACCCAGGCATCCCAAGTGATCTATTTTCAAGACTTTGTCTGCTGAACACCCATAGTTTGTAAAATCCAGCCGCATTCACAAAGTAAAAATGGTGTTTGAGGGGCACCTGGGTGGTTCAGTCAGTTGAGTGTCTGACTCTTGATTTTGGCTCAGGTCGTGGTCTCTTGGTTTGAGTTCGAGCCCCGCGTCCGGCTCTGTGCTGACAGTATGAAGCCTGTTTGGGATTCTCTCTCTCTCTGCCCTTCTCCCCCTTGCTGTCTCACCCTCTCTAAGAATAAATAAATAAACATTTTTTAAAAGTCTCTAGGGGCGCCTGGGTGGCACAGTCGGTTAAGCGTCCGACTTCAGCCAGGTCACGATCTCGCGGCCCGTGAGTTCGAGCCCCGCGTCGGGCTCTGGGCTGATGGCTCAGAGCCTGGAGCCTGTTTCCGATTCTGTGTCTCCCTCTCTCTCTGCCCCTCCCCCGTTCATGCTCTGTCTCTCTCTGTCCCAAAAATAAATAAACGTAAAAAAAAAAAAAAAAAGTCTCTAAAACATGGTGTTTGATGAAAAAGCGGCTGGTTCAACTCATAACTCAGTTGCACAAGAGCTTTTCCTCAAGACAACCAGCATGTTTCAGCTCACAGTAGAAGTCCTTTTGCTTTCTTTCCGTTTCATCACAGAATATTTTAAAAATGTATTCAAGGGTTGTGGTTTAATAAAAGTAATAATTTGTACTGCTTCACCAAGGACCTGTTGAAGGAAAACCGAATTTCCTGTGTGTGTGTGTGTGTTTTTTAAGTAGGCTGCATGCCCAGTATGGAGCCCGACGTGGGATTTGAACTCACCACCCTGAGATCCAGACCTGAGCTGAGATCAAGTGTCAGATGCTCTGCCGCTGGATTTTGTGTTTCCTGAGAGCGCCTGGCAGAGAGAATTCAGTGGTGCTGATAGAGCTGGGTACCACGGCCTTGATTTGGCCAAGGCACCAAGAGTCTACCACTGCTTTTGTGCCATCAGGACTAATGGTGACACAGCAAAAAGGGGGCATGCCATGTCAGAATTGCAGCAAGAGTAGTTGTGACCTTGCGGACTTGAGACTTGCAGAGGTAGGTCTGTGGACCACACTTCGAGAACAGATGCACTATGACCTTGACTTAACTGGGCCTAGAAATACTTGACGAGTCGCAAGAAACCTTAAGCCTTCAAGATGACGATGACGAAGATGGTGGTGACTTCCACCATTTATTGAGTGCCCAATGTGTTCTGTGTCTTGCTGAATCACGTACCGTGAACTCTCTCTCTTTCAATCACCGCCCTCTCCTTTTTAAAAACTGCACTGATGCTTTATTGGCGAGTGAGGGCAAAGGGAAGAGGGGCAGAGAGGAAGGAAGAACACTTACTGGATGGTGCCACTGAGCTGGCCAAGGCCGGTTATGGGGTCGTGAGGGATTTTTCTGGAGAGGCCATCTGGAGTCCGTCCAACACAGATCAGTGGCCTTCTGTGCAGCTGTGCCGTGATTCAGGGATCCAGGCCACCTGCATCCTGGGAGGCCGCCCTCTCTGCCATCTTGGCTCCAGTTAGGGGACAGACTTTATTATTACTTTCATTTCACAGATGGGAAGACCGTATGGCTAGTGAGTCAGGGAGCTCTGAGCTCTAGCTCTCTGGCTCTCCTGAACAACCTGGGGGGTTTGAAGGTAGCGGGAGTGGTCATAGAACAAGTTGAGGATGGTGATCCAACCACCATAGAGGTCCCAGTGAATCCTATGTTAGTGGGGTGATGGGGTGGGACTCTGGAGCTGGGCTGTTAATCTTGCTGCGGGCAAGGGGATCACCCTTCATCCCATCTCTGCCCAGCCATGGGATGCAGACTGCTCTGGGTAAGGGGGCATGGTCCTGGGTGAGGTGGCTTTCTTGGGTTAAGGTCAATTCCTGATGGTAGTGGGGGAACCTAAGCAGAGAGCTGTCAGCTACCGGCTCTCTCAGTCGTGGTAGTGATGAATGCCTGGGTATGTGAAGGGGGATCTGAGAGGATCCTACTCTAGGGTCTGAGGCTCAAGATAGTTGACTACTTTAGTCTAGAGCCTGACTCCCAGTGAAAGCAGAGCTTCGCCTCTGGGGAATGAACGTAGCCAGGATGATAGATCTGCGTGAGCTCTTATGAAACCCAGCAGTCTTCATTTTTTTTTTAAACAAAGCTCTTCTAGTGATTCTGAGAAATCTACCGGGCATGGTGAGTCCCAGCTCATGCCATATGCAATTCACCATGTCAGTTTCGCAATACTCAAGATGTATCCTGTTCACTGATATGGGTCTACCGACCATGAACCTAGATGTCACAGAGAGTATCAGATTTTTTTTTTAATATTTATCTATATTTTAGAGAGAGAGAGAGAGGCAGTGTGTGAGCCGGGGAGTGGCAGAGAGAGACAGAGACAGAATCCGAAGCAGGCTCCAGGCTCTGAGCTGTCAGCACAGAGCCTGATGCGGGGCTTGAACCCACGAACCATGAGATCATGACCTGAGCCGAAGTCGGATTAACCGACTGAGTCCCCCAGGCGCCCTGTCACATGGTTTTAAAAGCTTCCAAAAGCCCTTGATTTCTGTACTTATCCCACGGCAACCCACGGACAAAAACATTTCACAGGTGAGCGCTGGTCTCCGGACGGCAGTGTGAGTAGAATCGCTCCAGATCTGTGCTTCTCAAATTTAATGTGCTCGAAAATTACCTGGAGGTCTGGTCAAGGGGCACATTTGGATTTGCTACGTCTGGGAGGGAAATTGTGCATTTCTAAGCCCCAAGGGATAGTGATGCTGTGGCACCACCTAGAATAGCAAGGCTTTAGACTACAGCCTGTTCTTTGTTGTCACGAACATCTACCTAAGTGTCTGAAGCTGGCAATCACGCTCCCATCCCCAGGCATCTTCTCCAGGCTAACTACAACCAGTTGCCTCAACTATCCTTCAGCCAGTCAGGTTTCCACATGCCAAGCTCTCCCACACTGCACCCCCAAATTTCGGCTGGTCCCAGAAACGGTATCCACTCCCTGGCCCTCATCCTGCACCGTCTCTTCTCTCTTTGCCCCCTTTCCCCTCCTCTCTGCATTTGGCGCTGTTGCCTTCAGGATCTCCTAGGCTGGCTCCAGCCCTGGGGGGGATTTTCAGATTGCTCATGCTTCTGGGAAACTTTTTAGGCTAGAGGAAGGAAATCACTCCCGGGCTGGACAGAGCAGTATGCATCTGTCCGACCTGGACCAACGCCCTGGTAAGCTTCCTGCCCCCACCACCCCCCTCCGAGGACTCCTGCCTACCCCCTCCGGAGTCACCCCAATTCAACACTTTGTTCTCTCTGCGGTCCCTTATCGCATCCTGGGGCCCTTGAGGGGCTGGAGGGTAGCGACAGAGCAGAAGAGGGGTCTTCCTCTGACCAGGTCAAGACGAAGCAGCCTTTGTGACTGAGTTGACAGTTTTGTGACACTCCTCCTACCACCCTGTGGTCTCCTGCTCAATCTCTTGGGACTGCCCAGAGCCAACTGCACTCCCGAAAAGCCAGCCTCCACCAGGGCTTTGTTTCAGAAGAAGGAACGGAATGTGTTGGCGGAGAAGGAACGGAATGGGGCCCGTCTCACGCCTTACCATCTCAGCAAGGATTCATCCGTCAAATTAGCAAAGAGTTTGCCCCGCCCCAGGGGCATTAAACTCACAGGTAGATGACCGTAAGAAATTACAAGCTTCACAGAGAAATGAAGACTCAGAAATTAGAAATTCCTTTTCATTTACCCTGACCATGGGCCTGTCAGACACATCCATATGTTTTCACAAGGCTAGGATCAGTACAGATATATTGTCTTTTGTTTAATTTTTTCTTTTTTTTTTTTTTAAGCAGAGAGAGAGAACTTTCTTTTTAAATTTTTATTTATTTTTGAGAGAGAGACAGACAGACAGGCAGAGCATGAGCAGGGGGAGGGGCAGAGAGAGAGGGAGACACAGAATCCGAAGCAGGTTCCAGGCTCTGAGCTGCCAGCACAGAACCCGATGGGGGGCTCAAACCCACGAACCGTGAGATCATGACTTGAGCCAAAGTTCATCGTCCAACTGACTGAGCCACCCAGGTGCCCCTTGATTAATTTCTTTTAGCAAATACATTAATATATGCATCTCGATGTAGCCATATGTTGTTTGTGCTTTTGTTTTTTTATCATATATATATCATATATCATATATATATCATATATATATCATATATCATATATATCATATATATCATATATATATCATATATCATATATATATCATATATATCATATATATCATATATATCATATATATCATATATATATCATATATATCATATATATATCATATATATATCATATACATAACCCTCATATATATATCATATATATGATATATATATAATATATATATCATATATCATATATATCATATATATCATATATCATATATATCATATATATTTCATATATATAACCCTCATATATATATAACCCTCATATATATAACCCTCATATATATATCATATATATCATATATCATATATATACCATATATATAACCCTCATATATATATATATATAACCCTCATATATATATATACAACCCTCATATATATATATCATATATATCTGATATATATATATCATATATCATATATATATCATATATATAACCCTCATATATATATCATATCATATATCATATATATACATCATATATATATCATATATATAACCCTCCCAAGTAATCCTAGACCAGCACTGGGGTTGCAAACTCGAACCCCACGACCGACTGGCTGTGTGACCTCAGGCCAGTTCTTAACCTCTCTGAGCCACAGCTGTAAAATGAAAATAAAGTAAGAGGCTGTAGAAGAGGCGTCTTGTGAGAAACGAGGCGAGGCACGTAAAACTCTTTTAAAAACCGTCTGGCGCATAAAAAGAGCTCAGTTAATGTTAGCGGGTCTTATTCTAATGTATTCCCATGAATGCCGGCCGTCCTCTGTTACTGAGCATGTTAGGTTATTTGGAATGGTTTTCTTATAAAAGCGCTGTTATGGGCAGTCATCCTTTCTGGCAACGCGTGCGGACTGCTTCATCCACCCCAGAACACCCTGAGATGGTGAAGAGCTGGAGGGCCCCTGATATGCGTGGTGGTGAGAAACCCGCGCTGGCGGGGCCCCCAGAAGATGTGCTGTGCATTCGTGGCGGGCCCGGAGACAGCGCGTGAGGCAGGTGAGAATCAGGAGACTCTCAGCGGAGCAGCTGACATTTCAGATACATTTGGACCGTCTCCCAGAGGAAGGCACTTCGCACACTTGTTGTCTGTTTCACGACCGCGTTCCCGGGGCTCAGAAAGGCTCCTGGCTTGTCCCACAGCCTCTGTCAATTCCCCGCTGAATGCACGACGACGGCGGCCCCGCCTGCCTGCCTGTGGTGGGTTCAGATCCTGATCTGGGTCCAGATGTTTTGTCTGGCCCCACCCAGACCTCTCCTTCCTGACTCATGGGACAGGAAGCTCCCGGGGGGCCGTGGGGCAGAGCCTCTGAGTCTTTCTCCCGAGTCGGCAGTGAGAGGCCCTACATGGAATTCAGGTCACTGGCGGGGGTGGGGGAAGAAAGGACGTTCTGTGATGAGAAGCTAGACTCTTCCCAGGAGTGTGTGGAGGGGGGAGAGATGTCTGCTGGGTCCGCCTGCCAGCTGGTTCGACAGCGAGTGAGGGAAGATCTGGATATATCCTCTAACTGGGAGGCTGAGGTTAGCAGCAGTGACTCTTTCGTGGAAGGAAATGAGCAGGGACAAGCAAAGCGAGGAAGGGAAGGGAAATGTTCACTGGCGTTCCTGCATGGCCCACTTTGTGCCGGGTTCACAGCCGTGGTGCAGACGCACCCACACAGCGGCCCTGTGGGAAGGTGCCATCGGCCCAATTCCAAAAGTGGGGAGCAGACTCAACAGAGCCCACAGCCACGCGCTGGTGAGCCCTCATCCTGGATGGTGGTGTTCTTCTCCAAGCTTCTTCCTCGGGGAGCAGGAACCTCTCCTAATAGGAGGATTAAGGCACACCCCTCCTCGCTCTCTCGGTTCGTGGGGTTGGGCAGGGCTGACCCCCATGACTCCCACCTGACCAGTCTAAGCTCCCACCGTCCTCCAGCCACCTCCTGACAGGGCCCTGGACCATCAGAGCCAGCCACAGCCAGCCCTGGGTCGTTCTCAAAGAAAGAGAATTTCTTTGCTTTCGGCTGCCAGCGTAAGATTCAAAGATATAGGATCTAAGTGTGGCTGTTTTGGAGTCACAAAGGGGCAGCCTTCTTGGGAATAAAGTTAATTTAGAGGAACGCAGAAATGAGAGATGGAAAGAAAGAGGAAAATAAGAAATCATCTGAAAACCGAGCCCCCACCACATATCGGTGCATCCAGGCAGCTTGAAGATTGACTACCCCCGGAATTTTCATTTAGGTGAGCCGATAAATCTTCGTTTTTGCTGGACACCCGAAGCTGACTTCCCGTCAGAGGGGAATGAATTCTCACGACCAGGGCAGAGCACTGGAATTAGGACTGGGCCGGGAGGGTCCACATTTCTTCTTGTTCTTGGTGCCTCACTCTGCAGGACGTAAACCCTTGTCTCTGAAAACACCTCTCAATTTGCTGCCTTGTATAGGCCGACCTCGTCCCACTAGGTGGGAGGCTGGTGGGGAGGAAGGTCTGGCCCTACAAACCCCGATACCTGCACGTACAGAATTACAGATTGCTTTTTACCTGGATTTCATTGGTTCCACTTCACGCTGGTGAACGTTTCACAAGCGAACAAACAAAAAAGCTCTGTTCCGTTTCTGTGGTGTAAATATTTCCACCGGGACCAATGCCAAGCTGCCAACCTGACATCAGTGAATGTGGGCGCAGGAATAAATGTAAGGAGCACCCCATTAAATAGTATTCCCACCATGGAGTTGTAATAGTTGTGAATAACCGTAAGATGATAAGAAGTAGGGATACTTGGGTGGCTCAGCCAGTTACGCATCCAACTTCAGCTCAGGTCATGATCTCCCGGTTCGTGAGTTCAAGCCCCACATCAGGCTCCACACTGACCGTGTGGAGCCTGCTTGGGATTCTCTCTCTCCCCCTCTCTCTCTGCCCATCCCCCGCTTCCAGTCTCTCTCTCATTCTCTCTCTCTCTCTCCCCAAATAAACATTAAATTGCCTTTGCTTTTCATATATTTTATCCCCTTATAAGTGTATATAATTTAATTTTTAAAGTTAAAGATTTTTTAATGTTTATTTACTGTTGAGAGAGACAGAATGTGAGCGGGAGAGGGGCAGAGAGGGAGACACAGAATCCCAAGCAGCCTCCAGGCTCTGAGCTGTCAGCAGAGCCCCACGCAGGGCTCGAACTCCTGGACAGAGAGATCATAACCTGAGTGGCAGTCAGATCCTCAATCTACTGAGCCACTCAGGCACCCCTTGTTCTGGTTTAAAATTTTAAAAAAGGCAGGTGGGTAGAGGGGTAGGGGGGAGCTGAGAGTCTGGAAGCAATCCTGAAAGCTTGATTTTGGTGAAACTGAATGTGTAATTAACTATCTGGATGGAATTTATGATCCAAAGATGTCCGTGGGCAAAGCCAAGTAGCGCTCTGTAAAAGGAGATTGCCAAGTGCAGGAAGCCCCTCCAAAGAATCCTGGGGATGGGGCAGGGAGGACACTGAGGAAGGGGGCCTAAGCAACCCCTCCTGTTGCAATTTTTGGAACACCTTGGACTTTTCACCTTTGTTCCTTGCAGCTTGTGAATTACACCACCACTGCCTCCTGGAACACACCCTTCTACTTTGCACTGAAATAGAGATAATGTTGCATCTGCTAGCTGAATAGCCAGTCCTGCAGTAAACAGTTTAACTGTGTCAGGGCCGATCATCATTCTTTGAAAACAACTCCTTGTAACCTTGTGGTTTTTGCCTTTTTGAACCTGTTGATTCTGCTAGGCTGGCGTGCCTCCCGGATTTCAATCCTAAAACCTCAAATAAATGCTCTGGTTCCTTTGCAGCCTCTTCTTGGTCCGCAACTCTTCCTGGGCGTGGTCTGCTGGTTCTGCTCCGGAGGAGGGTCTGGGAGCCCTGAAATAGGTGTGCGGGGGCCATAGGTGAAATAGGTCTTGTGTCGGGCAGCAGTCCAGCAGGAAGTAGAGGGCACGTCCACATTAGAATGATGTGAGGTTTTCCGGAGATGCGCTTTACAGAGGTGCGGTTAGGTACCCAGATACAGTAGGGGTGCAGCTGGACTCCAGGCCCGATAACCTCCGGGTTCCGGGACCCTGGGTGTGAATGTGCAGGCATTGGGGGCCTGAGGACCAGTCACCGGAGATGGGGACAGAGGGGGCTGGGGAGAGTGGCATGTCTGCTCAGAAATGGGACCTTTCCCTGCGGATCTGCAGGGAGGGACCCAGGGAACAAACACTCTTGACCTCACTCTCCTCCTTCCTTCTGTGTTTCTATCTCAACGTGGCATTGGCTGGACCCGCTCATAAGCCAGAGGGTAAGGAAGCTGGCCATTTTCAGCCTCTCCAGGAGACCGCAGAAAGGTGGAGGGGTCTGAAGGTCAAATGGCACCTGTCTTGACCTTGGGTATCTCCCCGAGTCGTGGACACCCTGATCCTCTGTCTTGGGGCTAGGAAAAGGGCCAAGGAACATGGCTTTTGGAACCACCCTGGGCCACCTTTATCCCAAAGGCATTCAGGATCTGGTCACCTCCCCTGCTAGGGGCAGCAGGCTGTTTCTGAAGGTGCATTGCCCTCCACCCTGGGGCCAATCCTGCTTTTCCAGCCTGGCAAGGCTTCCTGGCATGAGGAGAAGGGGTCTGGGGGGCAGACCCCTGGCAGTGGCCCCAGCCTTTGTTGCCAGAGGCATCGCCAGGAACCGCTGGTTGGTGCTCGCCCTGCATCTCGAGATTCTACAGGGGCCTCTTCCATGGACACTCAGATGAGGGAGCCCTTTCCTGGGGGATCCTCTGGGACTGTAAGACCTTCTCGCTAATCTGAATTTTCTCATCTGCAAAACTGGAGGGCCTGGACCAGATGATCCTCGTTCCGAAGGATACCTCCAGTGCTCCGAATGTCTAATGTCTAGGAGTGGAGTCTCAAGGTCATTCCCATGATGGCAAGTGTGTCCTTCTACAGCCAGGAGGTGGCAGCAAAGCCCTGTAGGCTAGGGGGAGGTTCTGCTCTCCAAAGCACGGTTTGGTGGTTGGGCTTCTAGACTGAACAATAGTAATCAATGATAATGGCAACAATGTCATTATCGTTGCCACTATTGTGAGCAAATAGCAGCAGTGCCTCCTGAGGTTCACTCTGTACTGTGCAGGTGAGGAAACTCCTCGCACAGTATCACATAGGAATTTTCCAACAACCCCATCCTGTCCGTGGGTATAGTGCCAAGACTTCCAGCCCCATCTTGAGGCTCAGGGACATTACCTGACCTGCCCAAGGACTTCTAGAAAGCAGGACACGCCAAGACAGGAATGCACACTTTGGTCCTATGCACTCTCTACGTCACTGCATGGGAGACCCGAGGCGAGGAACTTTCTGCCACCCTCTTGGTTTTTCCAGAGAGTTAGAGGGGTCAGAGGGGCTGAACCAAAGAGTCTGAGTGAGGCTCTCCCTGGAATTTGGTAAGGAGATGCCGGCAAATAAAACTCAACACAGGAGCCTCTTTTTTCTTATTCCAGTCCTTAGAGAAGAACTTTCTTAAAAAAATTTTTTTTTTATTCTCATCAGGACATACTTGATGTCTAGGTATGGAAGATTCTCATTCATTCATGCATCCCTTCATTCAAGGACCAGGATTCTGATGTAGAGTAAGACACTGGAATGCACTGGGAAGGGTATAGGAACATTTTTTCTTTCTAACTCAGAAATCTGGGGGCCCAGAGCTTGGATGTGGGGAGCTAAGTGCAGACGTGTGGGGGTGGCTCATCGTTGGGGGGAGCCTCGAGTAAACTGGGGAATGTTGGAGCCCATGGGGATTCTGTTGTTTTTTTTTTTTTTTTAATTTTTTAATGTTTATTTATTTTTGACAGAGAGAGAGAGAGAGAGAGAGAGAGCATAAGCAGGGGATGGGCAGAGAGAGAGGGAGACACAGAATCTGAAGCAGGCTCCAGGCTCTGAGCTGTCAGCACAGAGCCCGATGCAGGGCTCGAACTCACAGACCACGAGATCATGACCTGAGCAGAAGTCGGACACTCAACCGACTGAGCTGCCCAGGGGCCCCTATTGGGATGTCAGAAGGGAATGGAATTCTAGAGGAATTTTTTTGAAGACCCTCCTCCCCCACGCCTGCACGGTGTAATTAAGTCCTCAAACCAGCAGAAGCTCCTTAGAGACACAGCCCAACCCCAGACTGTTGTCCATCTGGTCCCAAGTCGTACACTCCACCCATGTCCTGAGGCTTACCCCTCCCCACTGTGATGACGGGTCCCTGGAATGCTAACTGTGTGCCAGGCTCTAGATCAAGGGTGCTTCTTCATTATCTTATTTACTTCTCAAAATAACCCTATAAAGTGCATTGTTACACCCCCATTTTACACGCCAGGTAGCTGAGGCTTAAAGTCATGAAGTGACTTGCCCCAAATCACCAAGCTAGTTAGTGACGGGGCAGGTCGGCACCCTGGGGTGGCTCTTACCACCACATCACGTGCCTACGCGGAGGCAAAACCCACCGTGTGAGATTGTGTGCTGTGCGGTGAGTCTGAAGAACTGTGATCTCATCTGCTCAGCACGGGACAAGCCGTAGCCTGTATGCAACCCTAGAAAACCAGGGCATCAATATTGGCCTGATCTGGCTGGCTTGTTTCGTGGCTTGAGTGGAAAGGAAAACAAAAATGCACATGTGAATGCTGGAGATGAACAAACTCATTCTGTGTGTTTGCATTGCTATCATTACTCTTATTGGGAGGGCTGGACCGGGGCTGCTTTCTGGGGGCCTTGAGAAGGACCTCAGTTTCCTTGTCTGCAGAATTGAGGAGGTTGGGCCCTTACTTCTTTATATGCACAGCAGACTCTTAAACCACCCCGAGCAAGCAGAATGGATGAGCACACAGATAATGAACACACAGAGCTGGAGAGATGAGGAGTCAGGAGATTTTATTCCTCACAACATTGTGCCTCCCGCCACCGCCCATCTCCCGAGGCGTCCCATGGCAATGGGCGTCCGGAAGGCCTCATTCTTCCATCTTCTGTGGGAAAAAAACAATCAGGGAACGAGTCAAACCAAAGGCAAGGTGGACTATTGCCTTCACGTGGAACAGCCGGAAAGGCACGAAAAATATTACGGAGTGGCATGGTTTCCCCCTTGCACGTCATAAAAACAAAGCCGGGAGCCCCTGAAGATGGACAAGTCCCCCCCCCCCCCGAGAAAGTAGGGGCTTCCTGGGCAGTGCCTCTTACCACAAAAAGGGACGGGGATGATTAGGTGTCTGGCCCCCTTGTCCCCCTCTGCCCCATGAGCCTGGAGCCACCCGGGGCCTGGCCAAGGCGTGGCATCTGCGAGTTCAGGGCCAGCAGCGGGGAAGAGGCTGCAGCCTACGTCCTCCACACTCTCCCTGGGGTGCTCCCCTGGTCCTGGTCTCGGGACGTCTGCTCTCACCTGGCTCCCCACATCTCGGCTCTTGGCCCGGAGCTTGTTGACCTGGGACTCTGCGATGTCGGCCCTCTCCTCCGCCTCCTCCAGCTCGTGCTGGACCCTCCGGCACTTGGACATCTGTGTGTTGGCCTGCTCCTCCTGTGGAAGAGAGAGGGGCTAGACGCTGACGAAGCCCTTCACTCTGGCTCTGAGGCTCCGAGTCCCTGCGGGGCCTTGGGGGACACTCCCAGCCCCTGACGGCCGATGCTGTCTGATCACCTCGAGGGTACTGCTGTCCTAGGACCCCTGCCTGTCTCCTCACGTCCCTACTCTGTGCTAACACCCCCACTGGAGCTCTTTGGCGGGGACCCCAGTCCCGAGTCCTCCCGAGGCACCTGGAAGGTCAGAGGCCAGTAGCCCAAACCCTCCCTACCCCTTGCCCTGGCCTCTCCAGCCCTTGTCTGCCTGTGGCCTGGCCACCGTGCACGTCTGTCAAGGGCGATCTGAGGGTTCTTGAAGAAGGTGGCCTCCTGGGAAGTCCTGCTGCAACCGTGCTAATCCAATGGGTACAAATCCCTCCCCCATTTAATCAGTTCAGATCTGCTTCCTTGTGGTCAGGATGGAACCGCCAGCCCCTTGGGCACGGAGGAAAACAGGACAAGGAGAGAAACCATATATGCTCAGTCATTTGTCGACGGCAGGGTCTCCCCAATTTTGTTCCTCAGGACACCAGTCTGGTGGGCTGCTCTACATATAATAAAAGGTTCTGGGGTACTGGGTGGCTCAGGTCAGGATCTTGCAGTTCGTGGGTTCAAGCCCTGCGTCGGGCTCTGTGCTGACAGCTCAGAGCCTGGAGCCTGCTTCAGATTGTGTGCCCCCCCACCCCACCTCTGTGCCTCCCCAGCTCATGCTCTCTCTTTCTCTCAAGAATAAATAAACATTAAAAAAAAAAAAAAGGTTCCGAGTTCCACTAAGGGTGAGCCACACTACGTTCTAGAATATTCTGTCCACTTTGAAGGGTGCATTTCACGTCACCTAAAAAATCTGAGAAATCCTTGAAAGCAACCAGTTCAACTCTGTTTAACCTAGAGTTTCCCGAACTATTTCTTTTCTATAAAATAAAAAGTACCCCCCCTTGCCCTCCCCCCGCCCCCCCCCCCCCCCGAAGGTTCCTGCTAGTAACTTCCCTTAGGTCTATCTGATCAGGGTGGTGGGTGGCAATTAGAGAGGGCAGGAAGGATAAGGCCCTGGGGACCAGGGATGGGGGCAAGGGGGGGATGCCGTGAACCAGGGTAGGGGGGTTTAAGGTGAGGCTGTGGGGTACGCTGAGCTGGCTGGGGTGTCAGGGCGAAGTGAGGCCGGCAGGGTGGGGATAGGGGATAAAATGAGGGGGCTGGCCACGAGACTGAGGCGGGAGGCACCAGGAGGTGCAGCTGGGGTTTGGGGGACAGGCTTGTTTGACACCAACCAGGGGAGGGAGGAAGGGCAGGTGTTGCTGAGTCGGCAACCTACTAATAAAACCCCAGGCCTCTGGCTCCGTGGACGTGGCCCAGGGCTGGGGGTGCTGGGGCCCCCCTACTCACAGCCTCCTCGGCCTGCCTCTTGTACGCCTTCACTTTGGCCTGAAGCTTGTCCACCAGGTCCTGGAGCCTAAGGATGTTCTTGCGGTCCTCCTCAGCCTGCGAACACAGCGCCGTGCCAGGGTCCCCCAGACCCTCCTCTGCTCCCGAGGGGGCCGGCGCTCGCGGAGGCTTTGGAGCCCCTTACCTGGTATGTCATTTCCTTGACTTTGCGCTCGTATTTGTGAGCCCCCTTCAGAGCTTCGGCCCCCCTCTTCTGCTCGGCGTCCAGCTCACTTTCCAGCTCCCGCACCTGGGTTTGGGGGGGAGAGAGCCCAGCATCCGGGTCGGGGCCCCTGTGCTTCTCCCGCACACGCGTGAGTGGGGGGCATTTTCGGGCAAACTCGGGATCCTCTGATGATAGTTTGTAAAAATGTCTCCTCCTCACGCTCAGGAACCACATTTTTAATTTATTTTTAGTTATTTTTAAAAAATGTTTATTTTTGAGGGGCGCCTGGGTGGCGCAGTCGGTTGAGCGTCCGACTTCAGCCAGGTCACGATCTCGTGGTCCGGGAGTTCGAGCCCTGCATCAGGCTCTGGGCTGATGGCTCAGAGCCTGGAGCCTGTTTCCGATTCTGTGTCTCCCTCTCTCTCTGCCCCTCCCCCGTTCATGCTCTGTCTCTCTCTGACCCAAAAATAAATAAACGTTGAAAAAAAAAATGTTTATTTTTGAGAGAGAGGGAGAAACAGAGCATGAGCGGGGGAGGAGCAGAAGAGAGAGGGAGACACAGAATCTGAAGCAGGCTGCAGGCTCTGAGCTGTCAGCACAGAGCCCGAGCAGGGCTCGAACCCACAATGTGTGAGGTCACGACCTGAGCCGAAGTCAGAGGATCAACTGACTGAGGCACCCAGGCACCACACTTTGGTCACAAGGCCACCACGGTCTGTGCAGTGGCTTTGTGCAAACAATAGCTAGATGCCCTCCTTGGGCAGTGACAGCTCTTAGGGGCACATGGCTGGGCTATCAAGCCGGGCCCTGCATAAGATGCCTCTTTCTGTGGGGCCAGCAGCCCGGTGAGGCCTGTGCTCTGGCCCCGACTTGTCCCCGCGGGCGAAGCCGGCACGACCCATCTGGGGTGGCCCAGATTCCTGGTTAATGAGAATGTGCGGGTCATGGTGAGAGCCTGGGCCAGGAACGGTCTGGGTGTTTTGAAGGGCCTGGTCCAGCTGATTGATGCTGAGCAGGTCAGGGGCTGCTCCTGAGAATGAGTTCTTACGTGTCTAGGATGGACATTATAATTCCTTCCCCACTTACCTCAAATGTGGGGATCAATTAGACAAACGAGGGGCGCCTGGGTGGCTCAGTTGGTTAAGCGTCCGACTCTTGGTTTCCTCTCGGGTCATGATCTTACAGAGTCACGCATCGGGCTCTGTTCTAACAGTGTGGAGCCTACTTGGGATTCTGTCTTTCTCGTCTCTCTCTGCCCCTCCCCCACTGTGCTCTCTGAGTGTCTCTCTCTCTCACTATAACTTAAAAAAACATCAAAGTATGTGCAAGTATGTTTGATAAAGCGCTACATAGGTGTTGTTCATTTCATAGCTGCCTCTGCCTTTCCTGAAGTCATGAGAGGATAGGTCAGCCACTGAGAACACAGGTCACTAACTAGCCCCGACTCCACAGTCCAGGGACCATGGCGGCCAGCCCCCGGGAATCCCAGCGGCCACAGACGGGGGCAGCTCAGGCCTTGTGGACTCACCAGGTCAACCTTGAAATCCACCAGTGGAACGGGGTAACTCTGGGCACTGTCCCAAAACAGATCCCTGGGACTCCTGGCCTCCCCACAAGCTCTGGGAAGCTGCTTTCCATTAGGTTCTACAAAACGCGAGTGCTCCTGGCAGTGCTCTTGTGGCCTCTGCGAGGTTTACAGAACTAAAGATAACTGGGTGGCTGATATTGGAGGCCAGTCGAGATGCCTCGTGTGCGAGGGGAGGCTGGCCGCGGAGGGCTCCCTGCCAACCCAGGAACCAAAGAATCATGGAGGGTGGCAGGGGATGTAATCCCTCCCTCAGGGGAGGGATCCGTGAGAAGGACAGACCTAAATTCACTTAACACTGTATGGGAATAATTAAAAAGAAGCATTTAAAGAATTCTGGAGGACAGCGCTTGGTGCAGAGCCTGATGCGGGGCTTGAACTCACACACCGTGAGATCATAACCTGAGCAGAAATCAAGAGTCCAATGCTCAACTGACTGAGCCACCTAGGCGCCCCCTGGTGTTGACTTTTGTTACTCACATGTCCACAGCTGCCTCGTTTTTAGCCAAAAGATCCTTTTTACAGCGTGTATGTGCTGGTGACCACATCCTTGGGAGGCTGGCATGAAGACTGACCGCATTTGAGGCCCTTCCCTGCTGGGAGAGGTCATCTCCTTCCCTTTGCCAGCCCCTCACGCCCTTCCCCACCTACGTTTCCATTTCCTCCCTCTGGGACAATGGGGACTTTCTACAAACTCCCCCCACCCCAAACCCCAGCCCTTTTCCAGAACTTCAACTGGTAGTGGAGCCCATTTTGAAAACAAAAGAAACAAGAACCGTCACAGGTCTAAAGGGAGAAGCAATGGGTACAGGGAGCCAAGGGAGAAATTAGCAAAGAAAGGAAAACAAACACAAAGAAATTCCCAGATAATGAAAGAGCAGGAAGCCCTTGGGCAAGGCGGTGAATTTTCCAGCGAGCATTGGGGGGGGGGGGGGGGAGTGGGGGGGAGCGCCAGTCTAGGAAGGAGCACAGTGTTGTGGACTGCGTTGGGACGGGGAGAGCTGGAAAGGAACAGGAGCCAGAGGTAAAGAGACACTATAGACTTCAGGTAGGACGGGCCACTGCTCACCAAAGTGGATGCTGGCCCCAAATGGGGCTCCCACCAAATATGTGATTTTAAGAATGTGAAGTATATTCCCCCTTATTTCCGTGGGTCCCGGTTCCCATGGAAACAGGACGTGAACACTTGCAAGTGTCATTACCCCCGAGGCATAAGCCTTGTAAAGCGGGTGGGGCTGTGTGTTGGGCTGTGGGAAGCAGCGAATGTCTGGACCGCGGCTGTGCCCCAGGTGGCGAAATCCGGTGTCACTTGGAGAGCCAGAGTCCTCTCCAGCCGCCGCCCTGCCCTGCCCGTCCTACCCGGTTCTCCAGTTTCTGGATCTGCTTCTTCCCGCCCTTCAGGGCCAGCTGCTCAGCCTCGTCCAGACGGTGCTGAAGGTCCTTCACCGTCTGCTCCAGGTTCTTCTTCATCCGCTCCAGGTGGGCGCTGGTGTCCTGCTCCTTCTTCAGCTCCTCGGCCATCATGGCCGCCTGATCAAGCGCATGCAAAGTATCAGTGGGCCACCCGGCATCCCTACCCGGCGCACGGGGAGGGTGCCGTCAAGGTCAATACTGAGCGTGTTGGTCCCGCCTCCCTCATTCAGTCTGCACCACGAGGCACCTCCTCCCCACGTTGTCTCTGCGGAGGCTTTATCTCATTCCCTCTGCTGACGGCAGGTCGGCCGGAGACGAAACCCACTTGCCTGGTCTCGGCTTAGAAGCCCCTTCCCCACCAAGCCAAGCACTTGCTCTGAAAAGAAGGAACGGAGCTCACATCCGTGATGGCCTTCTTGGCCTTCTCCTCCGCGTTTCTGGACTCCTGCATCGAGTTCTCCACCTCCGCCTGGCACTGAGCTATGTCGGCTTCCAGTTTTTTCTTGGTATTTATCAGGCTCGTGTTCTATAAAAAGAATCAGATGCCAGAGGTATAGGTTGTATTTGGACGCTCCGAGAGGGAGAACCGAGAGGGAGAAAGTTGGGTGGGGAAGGAAGCACATCACGATCCTGTTTCTTATTTCCCACACGGGGATTTGCTGGATGCTTTTTTATTCTTGACCGAACACAAGGTCCTGAAACAGACGCAAGAACTGCACGTAAAGTCATTGGTTAAATGATACAAGTAGATTTTCCCATAAATGAGGAAGAATAGATTATTCAGTAAGAGGTGCTGGAGCAAAGAAAGGATGGGTAGACATAAGTATATAAAATGTGAAATTTGTTTTTTTTTTTTTTTGAGGGGGGTGGAGGGGCAGAGAGAGAGAGAGAGAGAGAGAGAATCCTGATGCAGGGCTCAAACTCATGAACCGTGAGATCATGACCTGAGCCAAGATCAAGAGTTGGATGCTTAACCAACTAAGCCATCCAGGTGTCCCTAAAATGTGAAACAATTCTTTAAAAAATTTTTTTAATGTTTTATTTTTGAGAGAGAGAGAGAGAGAGAGGAGAGAATGAATGAGTGGGTGAGGGGCAGAGAGAGAAGGAGACACAGAATCGGAAGCAGGCTCCAGGATCTGAGCTGTCAGCACAGAGCCAAATGTGGGGCATGAACTCGTGACCATGAGATCATGACCTGAGCCAAAGTCAGGCGCTTAACTGGCTGAGCCACCCAGACGCCCTGGTATTTTTCTTCTATTCATGTGCTTGTATTGTCTATATTTTGCAACAAATAATTAAAAAAAAAAAAACTTTCATAAAGGTAGGGGTGCCTGGAGTGCCTGGGTGGCTCTGTCGGGTAAGCGTCCGACTGGTGATTTTGGCTCAGGTCATGATCTCACAGTTTGCGTGTTTGAGCCCTGCATCGGGCTCTGTGCTGACAGTGCAGAGCCTGCTTGGGATTCTCTCTCTCTCTCTCTCTCTCTCTCTCTCTCGGTCTCTCAAAAATAAATAAGTAAACTCAAAGAAATTAAAGAAACTTTTACAAATGTAACAACATAATTATTTTGAAAGACAATTCTCATTTTCCAAGGTTGTGGCTTGGATGTCTCCTCCTCCGGTCTCGTTATGTAATAATTCATCCTTGCCTTCTCTGATTTCCCCACAACGTGCATCACCTTGTATCTTCAGCCTAAAGACAGCTCAGAAATCTGGCATCTGGAGCGTACTTATTCCAAGAACGAAAGCTTAAGGCGACTTGCTCTTGACCGCTGGTCTGGGAGGAAGGGAGGGTGCTGCCTTCCACTGTATGGGTGGCCTGCCTGCCCCCCGTGCCCCTCCAGACGGACGCACCTGCGAGTTCAGGAGCTGCACGCGATCGCTGGCATCCAGGAGCTCCTGCTCCGACAGCCTGCGGGTCCGCTCGGTCTGCTCCAGGGCCGCCTTCAGCTCCTCCAGCTCCTCCAGCAAGAGGCCATTCCTGCGCTCCACAATGGCCAGCTGCTCCTTGAGGTCCTCGTTGCTCCTCAGGGCCTCGTCCAGGTGCAGCTGGGAAGCCTTCAGGGAAAACCGGGCGTGAGGCCGGAGCCCAGGCCGAGGGCCCCCCGGGTCCGCCAGGGCCTGCGCGCTGACCTTGAGCTGGCCCTGCACGGTGTGCAGGTGCTTCTGGGTCTCTGCCACCTGGCGGCTGGAATGGCCCAGCTGGATCTCCATCTCGTTGAGGTCTCCCTCCATCTTCTTTTTCAGCCTCAGGGCATCGTTCCGGCTCCGGATTTCGGCATCCAGCATGCTTTGCATGGCCTCTGCGGCCCGCTGGCTGTTTCTTTTCAGCTGCTCGATTTCTTCGTCCTTCTCAGTGACCCTGCGGTCAAGCTCGGATTTCACCTGGCTCAACTCCAGTTGGATGCGCAAGATCTTGCTCTCTTCGTGTTCCAGGGAACCCTGATGAAAGGAGACGGGTGACTGGGTGGGCAGCTGTCTTCTCAAACGGCTGTTTTCCTCCCCGTTACGAGAAAACGGGTGTTATTCTACCCGTTTTACAGAGAGCCAGAGGTCAAGCAATTTGCCCCCAAATGACCCTCCCAGTAATGAAACTGGAACTAAAATTTTGGATCTGCTATTAACAATTTTATGTCTTGGGGAGGAGGGAGCATCTTTTTGAGTTAGTAAAACCTTTATTGGGTGTGTCTGTTCTAAGTGACCGTAAGTCAGGGGCCACTTATTCTCCAAAATGACAGGGTAATTGCTTTCCGGTCGTCCTGCATTATGCGAATTTCCCTAGACACAGCTCGACTGTCCACCCGCCCTGTGCTGGCCACACTGATGAGGGCATCGGGACACTGAGCCTATATGTTGCCTTTACAGAAGTCCCAGTGGCCAAAGATGGTTGTGTGTGACTGTCAAAAACGAGCAATTCTGAGACAGCTCTCAGGATGTTTGATGATGGATTCTTGCTTCCTGAGAGGAAGACACTGAGGGCATAATGAACACATTTATTTATTTTCAAAAGGGGAGATGTGATGAGCTGAGCTGGGGGGGCCCCGGGAGGAGAAACACAGCACAGCTGTTTCCCTGGGGATGGCTGGATGTTAATTCCCATGAAGCCTTGGCATCTCCTGGCAGGAGACAGCCCCAAAGTCATGGTCTAGTCAGTCCCCCCTCCTTCAGGGTCCCGCCCCTCTGAGCTTCCTTGTGTCTTGCCCCAGACACTCACCTCCACCTCCTCCAGGGCCACCTGGAGGTCTGACTTTTCTTGCTCTACCTGCTTCTTGGTCTTTTCCACTTCCTGCAGATTCTTGCCAGTCTCTGCAATCTGCTCGGTTAAGTCAGAAATCTCTTCTGCAAAGGATGGGCTCGATTTAGATCGTTTCATCTGGTTCCAGTTGACAGCCGAGGCATTTTGCCAGGGATTTTGGGGATGGGTGATGCATTCACATTTATATAGGACAGGATACAGTGGGACCCTTCAGGTGAGGGGTCAGCAGGACACAGGTTTGTTGCCTCACCTGAACTCTGCAGAGAGGAGTGGTAAGAACAACACCCTGTGGCCCTTAACACTTCACAAAGTATATAACAGGGTCACGGTGAGGGCCAGAAAAGGAAATTTTTGGAGACGATGCATAGAATATAGGATCATCGTCTTTCGGAGCCAGAAGGAGTTTTAGGGGGTGTAGGATCTGGTCTGATTTTGCAGATCAGGGGTCTGAGGTCCTAAGGGATTTAGTGATATGCTGGAGGACACAACGCCACGTAGAGACGGAATCCATGGGGGAACTTGTTCTCCGAGAAGAGGTGAGCTTAGCAATTCATTTTGCCCTTTGTGCTGCAGAATGAGACCTTGGTGTGATGGCTGTACATGAGCAGGGCTGAGCTCCAGGGTCAGCTGAACAGATGGGAGGGTTTTGAGGGACAGCGGGAAGAAGAAAGAGGGAGGAGGCAAGAAGGGGTACGGGTGCAAACCTGGGGTGCGGAGACAGCTCACCATGCAGATTTTTTTAAAGCTTATTTGTTATTTATTTAGAGAGAGACAGAGACAGCATGAGATGGGTAGGGGCAGAGACAGAGAGAGAAGAGAGGGGGAGAGACAGAGAGAGAGAGAGAGAGAGAGAATCCCAAGCAGGCTCCACGCTGTCAGCACAGAGCCCGACACGGGGCTCGAACCCACGAACTGTGAGATCACGACCTGAGCCGAAACCAAGAGTCGGACACTTAACGGACTGAGCCTCCCAAGCGCCCCATCACCTTGCAGATTTTTATTCTCCCGCCTCAGTGTCTCCAGCTGGTCTACCACCTCCTCGTAGGCATTCTGCATCTTGAAGATTTCAGTACTAAGTGACCTGGATCCTTTCTGAGCAGCTTCCAACTCAGCCTGACTCTCGTCCAGCTTTTGCTTCCACTCTGCAAGGACCTGGGAGATGACCAAGGGACACGTGAGCAGCAGAAAGGGCCAGGGGACCCCGGAGAGCCCATGAAAACAGGAAGCTTGTGTCAGCAATACCAGGGTTTCACCCTCCCGTCCTGGGGCCCCAAGAAACAGGTCTAGATCACGGGCCCCAGACTCTGCTATTCCCCCAGGCTGTCTGCTGGGTTCCTATAGGTGTTTGGATTCTCCAAGGGAACCTGAATCGGCTTGCTCTAAAAATTCACTTTGGAGAGACAGTCACAAAAGCAGAGAGGCGTGGCGAATCCCAACCTCCCATGCCGTGATTTGCTGCTCAGAGGGTCTCCCTGATGTGTGGGCGTCTCACACATCCCAGCGTGAGAAGCCGGGGGTCTCGGGGGGCAGACCTTATCCAGGTCTCTCTGCTTCCTGTCCAGGATGGCACGGGCTGTGTTGGTGCGTTCCAAGTCCAGCATCAAATCATCCACTTCCCCCTGAAGTCTCTGCTTGGTTTTCTCCAAGGAGGCGCACTTGGCACTCACTGCCTCTGTGTTTTCCTCTGCTTCCTGGAGCCTCTGAGCCAGCTTTTTCCTAAAAGAACCAGAGTTTCCCCCCCACTTGGCAAAGGTGGACTATTTCAGAACTACCTGTTAGACCGGATGAGGAGGAACAGTCTGTTCAGGACTGGAACTTGGTAAGACCAAGACCTGGAAGGTCATGAGTGGACAGGGTCTAGGTATCACCTGAAGGATTGCTAAGTGCTGGGTGGCAGAGCAGGCCAGCGGGAAGCCACCAGAGCAACAAGGTGGAGTGGACAGTCCCAGGGGAGGGACAGGGATGCCCCGTCTGAAAGCTTAAGAAAACTCAAGGGCCTGGAGAGGAAGGAAGAGAGAGTCTCTCAAAGTAGGAAGAATTCTCTGTCTCTTCACTTGTGTCTTGGGGTCACCTCTCCCGCCGTAGCCCGGGACCCCGTACTTGGCCTCCTCCAGCTCCTCTGTGCGCTGGATGGCGTCCGTCTCGTATTTGGTCCTCCACTGGGCCACCTCACTGTTGGCCTTGGACAGCGCCCTCTGCAGCTCGGCCTTGCCCTCCTGCTCCTCCTCGTACTGTTCCCGCAGCAGGTCACAGTCGTGGCGGGAGGACTGCAGGGCGTGGGCCAGCGCGTTCTTGGCCTGCGGCAGTACGATGGTGAGGCTGCAAAGACGTCTATCTGGCCATCTTCCAAGCTAAGGTATTTCCACTTTAAACCAGCATTTCCCAACGTGAACCATTCCCAAGCTGCCTTCACAAAGCTTTGCCACACCTCCATACATCCCACCTCATTTAAAATTTTTTTAAAGCTGACTCCCTTATTATATTTAAACACGTGCATTTCAAAAGTAAACCTTTACACTGCATTAAATCCCAAAGCGTTAGCATTTGCCATAAACAGGAGGGAACCGTTAGAATAAACGCCACGGAGATAAAGCCGAGTTATCCATCACCTTCTAGCTAGGTACTTTCGGCCGTGGCTCTGTGGCTGAGGCCTCCTCTCTGTATAACGAAAATAAGCACCTGCTAGAGAGATGGTGTCCAACTTGAGATCTTTTCCTTATGTAATCAGAAGAATTGAAACAGAACGAGAAAGGAATAATGTTCTCCTTGTTTGATGCAATGTTAGGGAAAGCTTTCCCTGAGCTTAGCTGCTACTGTATCCTGGCCTGAGGACAGCCTCGTTCCTATAGTGAATCTTCTCGCTGCTTCTTCGTACTCTGCTTCTTGCCACAACCCCCACCCCAGCCCACTGAAGACCCTTAGCATATGATAGGAAGACGGCAGACAAAAAGTGCTCGTTCTTTTTTTAAGGGTATGCGGAGCTCGGGAGAACTCTGAAAGATTGCCTTGTAAATCTTAGCTGGTGCGTGGCAACCTCAAAAATCACAGAATGCAGCTTTGTGGACTCCTGGACTCCCATTCTAACGCTTGAACACACATCGGCGGCATTTATTAGGCACCTGCTGTGTGCACTGTTCTACGCACTGTACCTACTGTTTACCACGAGGGGAAAATTATTCTTGCCTAGGCATTTATAGATCAGTGCGGGGGAGGGAATGGGCATGATGGACATAAATATCTCGATATCGAAGTCAAGAACATGATGATGATGTGCATATTTATGTACGTGTCCCAAATGTGTCCCTAAAGCCATGCGGTGTTTTTGGAGGAGGAGAGCTTAAGACCGGGTGTTGTAGCAGGTGATACATGAGTGATGTGGAAGAAAGAGGAGGGCGTTTCGGGTGGTCAGGATAAATGGCTGAGCAGGGGGAAAGGATACACAGAGAGAGGCAGAGAAAGTCAAGCTGGTGCAGTGAATGGGGCCGGGGATGCCCTGGCTGGAGAGGCATGTTTATCAGACCACCTCGTGGGGAGCAGAGGAACCCAGAGGATGGGGCACCCTGGCTCTGAGGAAGGAGATCCAACGTCAAAGTCCTGTAATCTCAGAGAACAGGTTCCTGTAGGTTCCCGTGCAGCAGAGGAGAAGCTTTCTACCTCCTGCGGTCATACTGCCTCCAACCATTTTTTGTGGCTTCTCAGGTTGTGACTGTGCCAGAAAGAGGCATTCTTACCTTGGTTTCTTCTTCCAGTTGCCTCTTAAGCTCCTCCAGCTGCTGGGTGAGGGCCTGCTTGCCTTTGGTTAGCTGTGAAATCAGAGACTCCTTCTCTTCCACTTGATGGCTCAGCTCCCCTACCGAACAGATGCATGAGTGTTGCACACTGTCCTCTCCCGTGGCCTGGCTGCACCCCAGGGCCCTGCCCATCCTTACCATTTTGGGTCTGCAGTCTTGCCTTCTGCATGTTCAGATCATGGATCAGCTGTGTCTGTTGGTCATCCTTGGCCTTGATCTCATTAAACTGGTCTTCCACGGTCCGGCACATTCTCTCCATGTTACTCTTTTAAGAAAGAAGTCAACACGAATGGGAAAAATGGCTTTCCGGTGTCCAGGACTGAACTGGGAAGTATGGTGGCTTAGGCTTCTTGTCAGGTAAAATAAAACAAATTTGCTCATGTTTATTTTTGGGAGAGAAAGCGAGACAGAGCGTGAGCAGGGGAGGGGCAGAGAGAGAGGGAGACACAGAATCCGAAGCGGGTTCCAGGCTCTGGGCTGTCAGCACAGAGCCTGACATGGGGCTCGAACTCATGAACCCCGAGATCATGACCTGAGCCGAAATCAACAGTCAGATGCCTAACCGACTGAGCTACCGCGGCGCCCTGAATGTCAGTTTAAAAAATTACAATCACTTCAGATTTGCTTTATTTTTTTCTGTCTGTGAATACTGCTTTGCCCCAATAAGTTGGAGCAACAGGGTTTTGGTAGCTAAGTATTGATTGGTTTGTAAAAGACACCTTTGAGGAGATGCTATTCAAAGGAACCCCAGAATCTTCTTGCAACGTAAGTAATTCGATTGCCATTGGAATAATATTACCTTCTGATTTGTTTGCAAGCAGTATATTCAGGTGACAGTGTTGAACATTTCACTCGATTATACAAAAGGTTCTGTATGGTAGAGATAGCAGGAAGGGAGTCACTCCTGTAGCCTCTAGTTGGCCTGTATTTTTGTGAAATTTGTTTCAAAACTTTGCATATATTATCGACTTCTTCCTCCCACCTCATGTAACACAAGATAAATGTATTGAGTGTATATTTTTCCTTAGACTGTGAAGTATAAGATGGCAGCAGAAGAGTCAGGGGTAGGGGCACCTGGGTGGCTCAGTCAGTTGAGTGTCCAACTTCCACTCAGGTCATGATCTCATGGTTCATGAGTTCAAGCCCTGATTCTGGCTCTGTGCTGATAGCTCAGAGCCAGGAGCCTGCTTTGGATTCTGTGTCTCCCTCTGTCTCTCTGCTCCTCCCCTGCTTGTGCTCCCTCTTTCTCTCTCAAAAACAAACAAACAAACAAACAAACAAACAAACAAACATTTAAAAAAAAGAAGAGGCAGAGATATTAGATTCTAAGGAAGTTCTCAAGTGCTTAGGATATCTTTGAGAAAATGACATATGAACATAAAATAATTTTACCTGGGGTAGTTGAAAAAGAGACAGCAGACTCACAAGGAGAAACAAAATCAAAGGATACAACAACTTAAAAAAAATGAAGCAATATAAAAGACTTCCTCCACTGGATTTTAAAATTGAGAACGGAGAGTGGGAAGCATGACAGAGAAAGGGAGGTGACAAGGCGGTGCTGCGCGTGGGTGCTGCCATCCCCACTTCTAACCCAGGCAACCCTGAGACCTGGCCTGTGTGTCCCCCCGAGAGGGACAGAGATGGAGACAGAGAATACATAACTCCTGAGAGGGAGGACAAAGCCAAGAAGGGCAGAAAACCGGGGAGACAAGCAAGAGAGAAAAAGGAGTGGCAGTCAGGCAGTGAGGAAGCAATCAAGATGAAGCCCCGGCTGTGAATCCAGATCCTAAACAAGGACAGCAAGAGGCACCACGAATCTAGAAGCACATAGTCACTCCGTGAGGAAGGTCTGCCTTGAAGTCACACAGGAGCGGCTTTACCATGAATCTGGTGAGGTTTGAGCTTCACAACCCTCACTTCCAGGGGCCCTAGATCATGCAGGTGGCTATAGAAGGTTCCAGGTGGGGAAGGAAGCTGCATGCAAGCAGAAGAATATATTTCTAGGGAGGCATTTCTGGCAAATGGCCCGAAGAGGTGTCAGAAGACGGGGACCTGATTTGTTTTTCTCACTCTAAATGAATATTTACTTTTGTGCTTAACTTTGTATTTATAATGTTGGGTCCATTTTATTTTTTGTTTTTAATTTTTTTAAATTTATTTTTGAGCAAGAGACAGAGTGTGAGACGGGGAGGGGCAGCGAGAGAGGGAGACACAGAATCCAAAGCAGGCTCCAGGTTCTGAGCTGTCAGCACAGAGCCGGATGCGGGGCTCGAACTCATAAACTGCGAGATCATGACCTGAGCTGAAGTCGGACGCTCAAGTGACTGAGCCGGCCGGGTGCCCCTAATTTTGAGTACATTTTCTTTTTTTTTTTAATTTTTTTTTTTCAACGTTTATTTATTTTTGGGACAGAGAGAGACAGAGCATGAACGGGGGAGGGTCAGAGAGAGGGAGACACAGAATCGGAAACAGGCTCCAGGCTCTGAGCCATCAGCCCAGAGCCCGACGCGGGGCTCGAACTCCCGGACTGCGAGATCGTGACCTGGCTGAAGTCGGACGCTTAACCGACTGCGCCACCCAGGCGCCCCGAGTACATTTTCTTAAAGAGCCCCTCCCCTCCTGAGTTTTACTTCGAGCGGCACAAAACTCGGATCCGCCCCTGTTCTCACGCATAACTTCACATTGGTAATGCCACCCAGGATTAACACGGTGGCTAGGGAGGAAGTGGCATGTAGAAAACCATGCCCAGCAAGGCCCTTTGGTACAACCCATCAATCGATTTAGCTGTAGAAAATGCCAGATGGGTTGGAAGGTTCTGAAAGCTTTCTGAGACTCTGGGAAGGATGATGAGACCTTGCATCGCAAGGAGATCATTGGGTCAAGCTTGAATGACCGGAATGGATTTCGGGTGTTGGGAGCAGGAAGAATTGGGGGAGAATCGGTTTAGAAGGGGAAGTGAATTCGCGGGCATCAAATTACATCTGCCCCCTGGGCAGGTGGATGTGACTGCCTCACACTTGCTACGAGCAGGGAGTCAGGTACCTTGGCCTTGGAGACGGTCTCCATGTTACTGGCCAGGTCGTCGATCTCCATCTTCAACTCGCTCTTCTCCTTCTCCAGCTTCTGCTTGACCCTCTGTAGGTTGTCTATCTGCTCCCCCAGCTCGGCCACGCTGTCCGCGTGCTTCTTCCTCAGGGTGGCCGCCGTGGCTTCGTGCTGCAGGGTGGCCTCCTCCAGGTCCCTGCGCATCTTCTGGAACTCGGCCTCCCGCTTCTTGTTCATCTCGATCTGGGCGGAAGTGGCCCCGCCGGCTTCTTCCAGCCGCTCGCTGATCTCCTCCAGTTCGCGGGAGAGGTCCGAGCGCTGCTTCTCTGCTTTGGCCCGGGAGGCCCTCTCTGCCTCGATTTCCTCCTCCAGCTCTTCTGTGCGGGCCTGAAACAGTCACTGCATCAGGCATATTGGGGACGGGGGAGTAGCCCTCTTTGGAAGGGGCAGGGTGGTGAGGGACTGAGGGTAGGCATCACAAAGAAAAGAATATGCTAGAACATTAAATTAGTGAGGAACAAACTTGGAAACAGTCTAAACGTCCATCAATATGGGACTTGTCGGGCTCTGTGCTGCCAGCTCAGAGCCTGGAGCCCGCTTCGGATTCTGTGTCTCCCTCTCTCGCTGCCCCTCCCCTGCTCATGCTCTGTCTCTCTCTGTCTCAAAAATAAATAAAACATTAAAAGAAATTAAAAAAAAGTATGGGACTTGTCAAATCCACCATGATGGGGCCGTGTTCCAGGAGTTCGTGAAGGGTTAGACTGGACCCATGTCTATCACGGACAGGTCCGCAGAAGCAAGTTGTGGGGCGCCTGGGTGGCTCAGTTGGTTAAGCATCCGACTTCAGCTCAGGTCATGATCTCACGGTTCGTGGGTTCGAGTCCCGCATAGGGCTCTGTGCTGACGGCTCAGAGCCTGGAGCCTGCTTCGGATTCTGTGTGTGTGTGCCTCTCTCTCTGTCCCTTCCCTGCTTTCACTCTCTCTTTCTCTCTTTCTCAAAAATAAATAAAGATTTAAAAAATTAAAAAAAAAAAAAAAAGAAAGGAGCAAGTTGCAGAACCAAAGCCTCTGTGGTATCATATTTAAACTAAGAGATATAAAATATCCATATATTTAATGAATATATTTACATGCATAAATATATATGTAAATATATATAGTTTAATGTTCTTGTTCCTTTATAGTTTAATGTATATGTGCATATACATATGTATGCATTAATATATCCTATTAGTTTCTTTGGGTCTTTTCTTAAAAAAAGATTTTATTTTTATGTAATCTCCATGCCCAATGTGGGGTTTGAACTCACAACGCCTAGATCAATGTACATAAATCCACAGCAAAAGACCCCGGAGGATACACATCCCACTGAGAGTGGGAGTGACTTCTTTTTTTTTTTAAGCTCATTTATTTATTTTGGGAGAGGCAGAGACAACATGTGGGGGAGGGACGGGGAGAGGGGGAAAGAGAGAATCCCAAACAGACTCCATGTTGTCAGTGCAGAGCCCAATGCGGGGCTCAAACTCACGAAGCCGTGACATCATGACCTGAGCTGAAATCGAGAGTCAGACGCTCAACTGCCTGAGCCACCCAGGTGCCCCAGGAGTGACTTCTGAGAAGACGTGGAGAGCACCCAGCTCACTGGTGAGGATCAAAGCACCCTTACCAGTCCCATTTAGGGCAACACTGTAATATTCTCAAGGAGATTGCCTATGTGCTACTGAGAAAATTAAGGTGTTAATTTCAGAGACATAAAGGGAAGGACAGGACATTCTGGCTCTGAGGACAGGAGGAAAACCAGCAGCTAAAGAAACAAAGGGAGAAGGGCAGGAGGGACCCTTGCAAAGGGTTTTCAGGGTGGGGAGGGTTTTGATGTTTCCACCTGTAGTTCTTTGATCTTCTTTTGTAATTGCAAACCGTGTGCTTGTTCGTCCTCAATTTTGGTTTGTAACTGACTGATGTCAAACTCCTTCCTGCAAATATAACACGAAATACAAGCCTTTTAAAGGGGGTCGACTGGCTTTCAGGCTCAAACACAGAGGTCAAACATGAAATACCTACTTTTTCAATTTCTCCTCTACTTGCTGCTTATCGTTTTCTAGATCCATGATGGATTCCTGGGACATTTTCAGGTCTCCTTCCAGCTTCCTCTTCATTCTCTCCAGGTCCGCCCGGAGCTTCTTCTCCTGCTCCAAGGAGCCCTCAAGCTGGGGAGACGTGGGTGCAAAGGTTGAGACCCTGGGGGGAACATGAGCTCGCCCCTTGAGCCAGTGTGGCCGCCCACGGCTTCTGAGGACCTAGATTGAACACCGTCACTCCTCCCTCGCTCACATGCATGGTGGTGGGGGGGTGATGAGTGCAAATCTGTGAGTGTGCCCGTGTGTGGGTGCACGAGGGCGTGTGAGGAACAGAAAAACTGATGCCGTCCAGACAAGTTCAAGCCACAACCGTGAGTGAAACCTGAAAAACCTCAGACACGGTTCTTGCACCGAGAACAAAAAATGTTAACACGATGGGGAACAATGGTCATTGTCATGGTTACTGAACACTCTCCACCTCCTGAGCTTTTTCCACGGAAACCCTCCGAGGTGGATCTGGGTGTATCCCCATTTCAAGAGGTGGAAACGGAGGCTGAAGAGTTTAAGGGTCTCACTCAACACTCCAGGCTCCTGTGGAGGGGGCTGAGGTCCAGACTCAGGGATTCTGATTCAGAATCAGAAGCTGGACCCCACCCCACCCCCACCCCCCGCTCTTGCCCGTGCTTCTGCAAGCAATGGCTCTTAGAACGCAGTGGTAAAATCTCCTTACATCATCCGTTTGCTGTTCCAGCTTGACATTTATTTTGATTAGACCGTTGACTTTATCCTCCTCAACCTGGAGATCATCCAATGTTTGCTGATGGGCCTCCTGCAGAGACTTCTTCTCTTTGGTCAATTTGGAAATGTTTTCCTCTAGTGCTGTCATTTCCTCAGAAAGATTCTTTACCTGGAAGAGTATCAACACAATCGAATCGTGCAAACAATGAAGTCAGGGGCTTCCAGCAGAACCTAGATTGTTCATTTTCTTTACTTTCTCTTTGTCATTCTTTTTTTTTTTTTTTGCCACTGCCTCTTTACCTCCTTGGCAGGTGCTTAGTGTGTCGTTGGCTGTATCATCCTGAAACTGGCAGTCTATGAATTCTTAATCTTCCTGACTGGCCTGCACAGAGAGCCTCAAATCCTCCCGTTAGGAACATTCCTTCAGGGAGGGTTAGGGATCTCACAGGGCAGCATATTGATAGATGCAGATAGGGTGCCTCTGAAGGACAACCGATCAATCTATATTTATCATAATATATCAATGAGAATTTGGGGGTTAGAATCAGGTAGGAAGCATAAGGAAAGAGATGCAGTGCTATGCAAGAGCATCCAGAATGGGAGTCTTGCGCTGTCAAGAAGCAGAAGGCGGGGCACCAAATGTGAAGTTGCAAGGCATTTATTTATTTATTTATTTATTTATTTATTTATTTATTATTTTATTTTTTTAATGTTTATTTATTTTTGAGACAGAGACAGAGCATGAACGGGGGAGGGGCAGAGAGAGAAGGAGACACAGAATCCGAAGCGGGCTCCGGGCTCTGAGACATCAGCACAGAGCCCGATGCAGGGCTCGGACCCACGAACCGTGAGATCATGACCTGAGCTGATGTCAGATGCTTAACTGACTGAGCCACCCAGGTGCCCCTGAAGTTGCAAGGCATTTAAATTAAACTTTGTTCCACGTACGACACCCTTCCAGATCAGAGGTTGTTAAGCACCTGACTTGTGGGCTGAATCTGGCCGAAGACATGTTTTCTTTAGTCCATGTAACAGTTTACAACTTTTGAGTTAAGTTACCAGGGTGGAAAAAGGAAAAGCAGTTTCACATAAGATCTGGACTCCTGGCTTCTCATGGAAAATCAGAGGCTTTGGTGACAATGGATTCCCATTCCCACCGGGAGGCAGTTGGCTAGAGTCAAGTCATGGCTGCCATCTTGGACAGGGCAAATGCCCTTCTGTTTGCCACAATCTCCACCCCTCCCGACTGTCCCTTTCCCCTACTCCTGGTTGTCTAACCAACACTGACTCTGGGTCGTCTCACACCAGGTCAACCCTATCCCTTGCTCTATCTCATTGGCAACCATTACGATGTGAATCAGGTGTTGCATTTTTCACTTGTTTCTGTAAAATGTGTATTCTTGTGCGTACATGTGATTTTTAGTTCATATGAATGGTATCGTAGTGTACCTTTCATTTTCCTATTTTCAGCGTTAGGTCTTTCGTATCCATCTTGGTGCCCTGTGTGTACAAGCCTGGTGTTCCTGCTGGCTTTGTAGAACTCCCTGATGGGCATCTTCTACTCCTCAAGTGTCCGCTCCCCAGTGTGGACCCTGATACTGCCTCCGGCTCTCCCCCACCACAAGCGATGCTACTGAATGTGTCCCCTTTTGGGCTGGTGGGAGAATTCCCTGGTCTAGACACTCAAGAGCAGAATCGTTTGCTCAAAGGCTATGTGGATTCTTAATGCGACCAAGTATTTCCAGATGCTTTCCTGAAACCTGCATCAGTCTATACTCTGCCAGTAACACACAAAAGTCCCTGTGTCCCCACATCCCTGTGAGCGCTTGATGTGATCCAGCTTTCTGCCCCTATCCCCACCTGCCTGCCTCATCATCTGCCTGGCCCCTGGAGGCACTTGGGTTTGCTCCTCCTGGGACAGATGTAAGTGATGATGAATAAGACGCCATCCTTCTTCTCCAGGATCACTTCCTTTGTGCAGGATGGGTTGGGGCTGGAAGTTTGGGGTGCAGCCAGCCAGGCAGGAGGAGGGTTGAGCAGAGTCTCCAGGCTCCAGAATGAGGCAGAGGAGAGGACTGGGTGGGACCTCACTAACTGTCCGTCCGTTCCTACCCCTGACCTCAGGCAATGTCTCCTCCTCACAGAGAGGGAGCTCCAGACACTCTGGGGACCCCTGGGGTTGCCCACCTTGTTCTCAGTGGCATGTTTCTCCTTTTCCACTTTTGTCAGGGTCAGCTCCAGATCGTCGATGTCTCTCTTGAGGGATGAGCATTTATCTTCCAGGTTTCTCTTCTTGGCCACCAGCTCCGAATTCATCTCTTCTTCCTCTTCCAGCCTCTCGCTCAGCTCCTTGACTTTGGCTTCCAGTTGAATCTTGCTTTTGATGAGTCCCTCACACCGCTCCTCGGCGTCCATCAGATTTTCTGTTTCCTGAAAGAGCCAGGTCATTGTGTTTTGGTCAGACTCTCGGCAAACCTTACAAGGGAAGGGCTCTGCCCTCCAAAAGCCCACTATCTAGACCTAAGCCAAGGAATAGGTCACACGCACAAACATGCACCTGCACACCCACTCGCGTGCACACACACACACACACACACACACACACACTCTCATGTCTAAATGCAAACACACATGCACACATTCATGTGCACACACGCACACGTGCACACACACTCATTGGCACAGATGCACACACACCACTTATATACCATTCGTATACACCTTTTTAAAAATCTTTATTTATCTTTGAGAGAGAGAGAGACAGAGTGTGAGCAGGGGAGGGGCAGAGAGAGAGAGAGACACACAGAATGTAAAGCAGACTCCAGGCTCTGAGCTGTCGGCAGAGAGCCTGACACGGGGCTCAAACTCACGGGCCGCGAGATCATGACCTGAGCCGAAGTCAGATGCTTAAACCAACTGAGCCACTCAGGCGCCCTTGTATACACCTTTTTAAAAAAACCACCAGGGACATCCACTTACTAGAAATACACCTAAAATAATTGCAAACAAAGGAGTGCATGAAGTTCATAAAGCTTCTGCAAATTTGTCAGATTTGGGCGCTGGCCATTTCATGCTTCCATCTACGAGGGGGTGAAAAACGACTCATCTACTCGATGTTACCACGAGCTAAGTGGCATTTTCGAAACATTACTACCTTTTCACTTTCAATGGAAAAGTCCTGTCGGTGCCTAGTTAGCCCTGCCTCCTGGAGCCACAGGGCAGAAAATTCAAAACAGACAGGAATGAAGTGATAACATACAAATGTATCCCAGAAGGCTCTGTAATGAGTCTCTTGGACAGACCAAGATTAGCTAATTATATTCTTAAACTTAATTGGGCTACTTCTTTTTATATAAGAGTTGTAAAAACTGGACACACATCCCAAGGTTATGGATAAGAATAAGTGTGTGTGTTAACTGAACATGTACTATGTGCTAGGCATTTTGCATGCAGGGACTCATCTGATCCTCCCCATAAATCCTAGGACATGGGTGCTATTACTGTGGCCATTTTACAGATGAGGAAACCGAGGTACAAAGAGGCTAAGAAACTTGCCCGAGGCAGCACAGCCATCAAGTGGAGGGCCAGGGATATAAATCTAGCTCTCTGGTTCCAAAACTAGTCCTCTTGCCCACTCGGCTTGGGAAAGTGCTCTTAATGACCACCTGTACTGACTGGAAAGTGAACAATGGAGGAGAAAATGCTTTGCAAGTGCCAGGCATTTAGGAGTTCATTCAAAAGGGCAAATGATAAGCATCTTAACTTGTGTATTGATACAATTATTGTACCAGGATGTCACATACTAGGTATGGTTTCGTTTCCCAATTTCCTTGATTTTAAAAATGCTTCGAGGCACCTGGGTGGCTCAGTCCATTAAGCGTTGACTTCGATTCAGGTCATGATCTCACTGTTTGTGAGTTTGAGCCCTGCGTCCTGCTCTGGGCCAACAGCTTGGAGCCTGGAGCCCGCTTTGGATTCTGTGTCTCCCTCTCTCCCTCTGCCCCTCCCCCGCTCAGGCTCTGCCTCTTGCTTTCTCAAAAATAAACATTAGAAAAAAAATTTTTTTAAATAATAAAAATGCTTATCAGGGCGGCTGGGTGGTTCAGTTGGTTGAGCGTCCAACTTCGGCTCAGGTCATGATTTCACTGTTCGTGAGATTTAACCCCATGTTGGGCTCTGTGCTGACAGTGCGGAGCCTGCTTGGGATTCTCTCTGCCCTTCTCCCGCTTGCGTGCGCGCACACACACACACACACACACTCTCTCTCAAAATAAATAAACTTAAAAAATGCATATCTTCAAAGCTTTTTTTTTAGTAGAATCCTATTATCAAAACCATATACATAAGATTACTCTTTCTCCTTTGAATTATTTTAATGATTTACTTTTATTTTTAGTTATATGATTTTCCGGTGCATTCCGGACAGTTTTTAATTATGATGACAGACACATTCCCTTCTGCAAGACAGAGACAAATGAGGGCGAGCAGAAATTCACTTTGTAGACTTGCCCCCAGCAAGCACCTGTGCTTGGGCTAAACCAAGCCCTCATCCCTGCCTCCAACTGGCTGCAATACTCTGTAGTCCCACTAGGTGGCACCACTGCCCCTTGAATCGATGCACCTGCTGGGGCCTCCCTTTTGTTCCTCCTTTTCTAGCCTCCTCAGGAAGGTACTTACAGACTGGACCTGTAGCTGGAGGTCATTTTTTTCCTGCAGCAGGGTCACCATCTTCTCCTCCAGCTCCTTCCGGCGAGCCTCGGATCTGGCCAGCTCTTCCTTGGCCCTCTCGAAGTCCTCCTTCATGGTGGCCATCTCCTTCTCGGCCTCTGCGCTCTTGAGGAGGGGCTTGATCTTAAAGAACAGGTTCATCCAGGGCCAGTGCTTGACGTTCATGAAGGCGCGGATGTTGTACTGGATGCAGAAGATGGACTCCCTGTTCGCCCAGTAGGACTGGGGTTACTGAACCACAGCAAGGACTTGTGTCCACCCCCACCTGCCCCGTGGGCCCAGACCCTTCACCCTTCCCTGCTATGTGGGAAGCAGGGACGGCTGAGCCATGCAGCTCCTGTGAACCCTGCAGTGCTCTCTGAGGGTTCAGAGGAAACAGCACTCGTTGAGGTTGGGAGCTGAGGGAGGACATGGGCCATCTGTGCCTTCCATGGCTCCCCAGCCCGATGACCCAGCCTTGCCTCATTAACTCGGTGCAGGGGAGCCAGCGTTGAGTGCCACTCCCTCCTCGCTCCCACCATGGTGGCCTCCAAGCCCTCCTTTCTCAGGCCATGCAAAGCTTGCTTCGGAAAGTTCTTTCTTCTTGCTGACCCCTTCAGCCAGCCCCAACTCCCAGGCATGTGGAGGGCTTTCCTCACCACCCCCCCATTGCCCTGAACGTGACTCTGACATTGCACTTGTCACAGGCGTTACAGCCAAACATGCAAGTGTCTGCTTCCGGCCCGTCTCTGAGCTCCTGGAGGGAAGGACTCCTTTCTGCATCCCCAGCACCACGCGGGGTCCCCAGCACAGAATGGCCGCTCAGCAGGTGTCGGTTAAGTGAATGAACGAGGACGTTAGTGCCCCAAGACTAAAACCAGGAAGCAGCAGTCAGCTGCGAGGTAGGGAGGGCGGTGTGAGCTGGGACGAGGGTCCACATCACCTCCTCTCCATCATCTTCTTGAACTCCACCCGCATCAGGTACCCCCGGCAGATGGCCTGCGTGTGTGTCATTAGGGTCACCAGCTTCTCGTCCCTCATCTCCTCCAGGAGTCCAAGAAGTCCGGCTTTGAAAAACACCTGAACCAGGGGAGACATGAGCCTGGCTTTGTTCTCAGCAGGTGTGGAACCTGGGCCCTCCCAGGAGCCTGTTTGTGTCCAAACCAGCCTCTGGTCTTCAGCACCCTGGCTTGGGACTGGCAGCCACCTGGGCTCCACAGTGGACCCTCCCGTGCCCTGTTCCAAAGTACATTCCAGGCCCCACCAATGCACAAGGACCAACTGGGACAGACCTTACATATCGGAGGCGAGGGTGAGTCCAGAAGTAACCTCAGAACTCAACTGTGTCCCGATTAGGAGAAATCCACAGACAGTTCTGCCTCCCCATTCTCCTGTCTGTCTGCCCATCTGAGACTAGTCCCACCCTGAGCCCATGCACCCACGGCCCACACCAATGTTCCAAGGAAGCAGGGAACCCTTGGAGGCCAGCAGGCCTGGCTTGGCCCTTTCCAGGAGGGAGAGTTCTGGAGTCAGGCCAGTATTTGAAGCTGGCCTTTGTGCCTCAGTGTCCCTGGGACCTCGAGCAAATGTTTTGCCCTCTGGGAGCCTTTATATCCTTGGCCCGACCTGTAACCCCACGAGGTAAGAACCATCCTTATCACCTTTGGGATACTGGGAGGACTCAGTGCAAGGTGCACAGAGGGGGGGGGTCATAGGGCTGGCTCCACATGTGATCACTACATGGCAGCCATTTTTATCTGTTGTAATCATTCCCTCCAAACTGTCACTGTTCCTGGAATCCTTGCTGTGTTTTCCTCTCTCCTTGACTCTTGTCCCATTTAAGAGTGCCTTTTCTTGGGACACCTGGGTGGCTCAGGTGGTTAAGTGTCCGACCTTGGCTCAGGTCCTGATCTCACGGTTCATGTGTTCGAGTCCCGTGTCGGGCTCTGTGCTGACAGCTCGGAGCCTGGAGCCTGCTTTGGATTCCGTGTCTCCCTCTCTCTCTCTCTGCCCCTCCCCTGCTCGCACTCAGTCTCTCTCCCTGTGTCTCAAAAATATATAAACATTAAAAAAAAAAAGTGCTTTTCTGTGCTCTCTCAGGACACTAGAACTTTCTATTGCTTTCCTCCATTGCTGAGGAGGCCCTGGCTTCCAAATTAAGCCACTAGCCACTTAGAAACCAACACAGAGACAGAACTCTCGACACCTAGACCCAGGCTGCCTCTGCTTGGGCTCCTGTGCAAAGGGGTTTCCAGGCTGACCGGACGGGTGAAGAGCCCTTTCCCCCAACTGGCCGACGAGCAGCCTGGGGCTGTGGGTTACATGGGTTGGGAGTGTCCCCGCTTCACACGCTCTCACCTTGGTGTGGCCAAACCTATACTGCTCACGGTCCACGTCGATGGAGCTCAGCAGCTTCTCAGAAGCGTTTTTGCTGTCAATAAACTGCCCTTCGGGGATGGCGTTGGCATTGAGAATCCGGTAGCTGAGGGGGGAGACAGGCTGATGAGATACCTCCCGGCAGCTGGGTGTGGGGGGGGGTAGTCTCCGGGGAGAAGGGCCTCTGGCCACACAGAGCTGGGAAGGTGTTCCCTTCATGCAATTTGCTCTCTGTCCAGGCCCGGGCGCCTGAGAGTCCTGCCAGGGCCCGGGCCAGTCATTCTGTGACGACCCGGGTCAGGAAGGCCATGCCCTCCCCTGAGGAAAGACAGACTCCGGAGAGCCGCCGCGGTTTAGGCGACAAGAGTCTGCCAGCAGTTGGCCAAGCACACAGGAAGCACACGCAAAGATCCCTCACCGGCACTCAAGTCCGGCACTGGAAGCTGGGTCAGGCCTACGCCCTGCTTGGGCCCTCTCATCAGCATGGCGATGATAGGCCGGATGGCAGTTTCAGTTGAGGGACAACATTTCCTGAATGGATTCAATCCCCGAGAAAGACCCCAGGCTGTTTGTTTTCAAAGGAAATGGTTCTCATTTGACATAAAAGAACCTTGAGATCAACTACGACTTGCAGACCTCTGGGCCTCCTACCTCTGGAGCGTCCCCTTCCTTCCTCTGCTCCAGACAAGGCCTGGACTTGACTTGTGGGCCCAGATTGCAGCTGGGAGGAGAGTGCTGGTCGGGAGCAGTGGGGCTCAAATGGGGATGATTTATTCCCCCCCTACGCCCCCACCTGTGCCCAGGGGACATGTGGGAATGTCTGGAGACATTTTTGATCGTCCCAGTTTGGGTGGGGTGTGCTTTGCTACCAACATTGTAGGTAGAGACCAGGGATGCCGCTAAAATCCTACAACACACAGAGCAGCCCCAACAGTGGAGGATTATCTAGCCCCGGATGCCAACAGGGCAGAAGTTGAGAAGCCCTGGTCTGGAGGATTGGGGCTTGGACCTTGCGACCACTTGGGGCTGGCCCTGCACTTGCTTTGAGCTTAGATCATCCTCCAGCTCACGGAGACCCTGGGAGGCTGTGAGCTCACCCAACACCCAGCCGGAGGGGCCCCTTCGGGAAACGCACACAGTGCCCTCAAAAGGAGACAGAGGCAAAGTCACGTGACCTACCGCTGTTTAAAGTCAGCATAGAGGATCCGGCTGGGGAATCCTTTCCTGCAAATCCGGATGCCCTCAAGGACCCCGTTACAGCGCAGTTGATGCATGACCAAGTAGTGGTCCATGACGCCTGGGGAGAGAAAGCCCCAGGGTGGGGGAGGTTGTCAGCAGCTTTCCCATTGTCTTTGACGGTCAGGCTGCCGTGAGACATGCCAGCACACCCAGACTTGAGTGGAAAGAGTCAGTGCCAGCTCTAAGATGGAGGGGTTGGGAATGGCTGGAGCCTACCTACAGTGTCACAGAAGAAATAGTCCCAACCTCCTAGGGACACTCGAGCGCTCCATTACTATGAGATAAAAGACCAAATACTGATCTTTAGCCTTGAGTCTGTAGCTAGGGTCCAAGGGAGAGCAGAATGGGTGTGGGTTCCCCTTGGACTTCCCATTGGAGAACTCGAGATGCCCTTCTCTACTCAAGGACAGGGATGTAGGCTCTGAAGGCTGTGCCTTTAGAGGGACAGAGAAAGAGAGGGCAGCATGAGCTCTGGGAAAGAAGGGGGACCACCAAAGCTGGGTGGGAGGAGAGGAGCCATAGGAACAAGCCCCCCAGTGGGGGTGCTCTTGGGTCAGGCACCAAACGGGGACTGGGAAAATTCTATACTGGGGCTGGGTGAGGGATTAGGAGCAGTATCATGGCTGTGTAATGGCTTTTCCTTGTGGGTTCCCTAAGTTGCAGGTTTGGGGGAGGGCTAAAGCTGTCTTTAATGAAACTTCTGGAAACTTCTGGAAGGCCCACACATTTCCCTGGTTGCTGGGTGGAGAGACGACTATTCATTTATGCAGTTTTCAAGGTTCTGCTAGAGCTGTGCTGGCTGGTACAATAGTTTCTGGCCGCGTGTGGTTGTTTAAATTCAATAAAACGGCAAGTTCATTTTCTCGGTTGTGCTCGCCTCACGTCTCGTACCCAGTGGCTGCCATACTGGACAGCAAGACGTAAACATTTCCGTCATTCCCGAAGGTTCTACTGGACAGTGATTCTCTCGAGGAAGGAGTGGTTAAGACCAAGGAGAACTGTATCAGACACTCAGAGGACTTCTTGGGTGAACAAAGCTTAGGGCTCACCTCGTCCAGCTGCCAGTATTTGCCGGATGAGGATTCTGAGGGGCTCAGATGCTGGCTGTGCCGTTTGCTAGCTGTGTGAACTTGGACTTTCTGTGCCCCCCCTTCCTGGAGACGTGAGGGTCCTGCTGGGTAGTCGCAGAGCTGAGACTGGACCCCTCCTCCTCGGGGGCCCCTGCTTTTGCTGCAGGCTCAGAAGAGCGTTGACGCCTCACAGGGCTCTCCCGTGTCCCTCCCAACCCAGGTGGAGACGTCTCTGGAAAGCCCATAAAAAGAATCCTCTTTGCCCTCTGACCCACGTGCAAGACTTCTAAACAGTCCCCCGAGCTATTGCTTTATCTTTCTCGGGTTACCGTTGCTAAATAATTTGCTCTTTACCCCTCATCCATCACCTCCGTCACTCCTTCCCTGCCATCTCAGCTCTGTGGGCAATCGTGTGAATCATGTTTCTTACACCCTGTGTCTTATGAGGCTTTGGCATCTTGGGGCCTTGCAGACCCCGAGGGGCTGCCCTTCCCAGAGCTGGCCAGTTCCAAGGATGACTAACTGCCCCCCTCCCCGTGAGCACCCCCCTCACAGAGAAAATGAAGAGGCCCCACTAGGCGCCTTCCAAAGCATCACCCAGGCTCCTGTATGTCTAGGGTCTATTCATTATGTAGTATATATATTACATATATGCATACATACAATACATATATTATACATATGTACATACATATAATATGTATTCCATTACATGTCTTAGTCTATTAGTCTAATAGTCTATTAACCTATCAGTATGTATGTCTATGGTATTGTCTTAGTCTATTCTCAGAAATGGGAAAGAAAACAGAGAGGTGCCAGAGTGAAGGAGAAGCCAAATGGAGAGGAGGAGATGGAGATTCCCCACAATTTACCTTCCAAGAGAAAAAGTAAACCAGTGGACCGCCAGACACCCTGGGGGCCCCTAGAGGCACAGGCTGCAGCCAGCAGGATGTAACCCCCTGTCACTTGATATTTGCAGGCATGCGCCCTATGGGTAAGTCATGCCATACGTGTTTGATTTGTGCGAACACGCCTATAAAACACCAATAACGGAACTCAATTTTCTTTATGATACAACATCCACACTTAAACCAATAATTTTGTTCGACGCTTAACCAGGGGGACAGCTCCGTTCCAACACTGGGGGAGAAACGGGCTGTGTGCTGGGCACACTGGGAGGGGTGCAGCGTGCCCAGACAACGCGGGTCCCAAACAGCGCGGCAGCTGATTTTTGCCTTTGACTTAGACTTTCACGGAAGATGAATTCTACCACACATAGTAGACTTGCTTCTTCGGAGAATTAAAATGTCTGGCTTGGGGCGCCTGGGTGGCTCAGGCAGCTAAGCGTCTGACTTTTGGTTTTGGCTCAGGTCGTGGTCTCACGGTTTGTGGGACGGAGCCCCACGTCGGGTTCCACGCTGACAGTGCAGAACCTGCTTGGGATTCTCTCTCTCCCTCTCTCTCTGCCCCTCCCTACCCATGCTCTCTCAAAATAAATAAGTAAGCACTGAAAATATAAAAGTGAAAAATAAAATGTCTGGCTTTCGGTAGTAACAATAATAATAAATATAATAATATAATTGTAATGTAATCATTAATATAATAATCAATATAATAATAGAATAGTAAAATTATTTCCCCACAATGTTATTATTGCTCTCATGATTATTATCATACATAATGTTATCATCATAATTCTTCTCATAATACGAATAACAACTGTTGCTATTATAATTGAGAGCTGACATCTGAGTGTTCGCGATGTGCTTGGCCTCAGTTAAAATGCTTGACGTCGAATCCTCACTGCAATCCTCTAAGGCAGTTTATTATCTTTCTTAATAAAATTTTTTATGTTTATTTATTTTTGAGAGAGAGACAGAGTGTGAGTGGGGGAGGGGCAGGGAGCGAGGGAGACCCAGAATCTGAAGCAGGATCCAAGCTCCGAGCCATCAGCACAGAGCCCGACGCAGGGCTGGAACCCACGAATCGTGAGATCATGACCTGAGCCGAAGTCAGATGCTTAACTGACTGAGCCACCCAGGCACCCCAGGTTATTTTTTTAAAACTGTATTTATTTATTTTGAGAGAGAGCACGTGAGTAAGGGAGGGGTAGAGAGAGAGAGAGGGAGAGAGAGAGAATCCTACTTTCAGTGCACAGCCTGATGTGGGGCTCAATCCCACAAACCGTGAGATCATCACCTGAGCGGAAACCAAGAGTTGGACACTTAACCAACTGAGCCACCCAGGCGCCCCTAAGGCAGGTTAAACGAATTACTATTTACAAAGTTTACAAGCACTCATTAAATAAATGAATAGCTAACTAAGTGAACGCATGCATAAAATGCCACTTTAATGCTCGTTTTATAGCCCAGAAAGCAGAAGTCCTCAGCTAAGGTTCCCATGGGCGGTGACAGGTGAAACTGGGGTTTTCTCCTCCAGCCTTTGGATACCTCCGGTCACTTGTCACGTTGCCAAGGCAGGACACTCACTCATGTTTGGGACAGATAACTTGGCTGCCTCAGAGCCACAGCTCTGTGTGACCATGTGTTCTCTCTGTGACAAATGACCCTAAGCCACACCTGTACTCTTAAGAATATTTGTGGATCTGGGATTGAGTGATGGTTAAAGGTCTATTGTACTGCACAGTTTTCTAGATCTACAGTTCTCAGTTTTCCCATCTGTAAAATGCAGACACTTGTTAGCAATAGAAAGAGTAGCTGCATACCATATAGACTCAGAAAACAGGTGTTATTGCTGCTGTTTTAATTGTAAAATACCCAAGACGCGGTGACTGTCTTTGGGAGAAAGGGAGCCACGGGGCCCTGGGAGAACCTTAATGAAAGTCACGGATCCAATGTGCCTTCATACGTATGTACATACACTACTTTGGATCTGACCTCGGAGGAGGGATTGCCAGATACAATATAGGACGCCAAGTTGAATTTGAATTTCAGATACAGCGAACCAGTTTTTAGTACGCGTATATCCCAAATATTGCGTGGGTCATCCTTACACAAAGAAGTTTTTCATTGTTTATGTGAAATTCGAACTTGACAGGGCAGCTGGTATTTTTATTTGTGAAATCTGGCAATCTTGGTTCGTAGACGATGTTGAGGAGTAATTAAGGCTATATAACGCTTTCTTTGGGGAAACACACACACACACATGCATGCACGCATGCATGCAGAGTCCTGTTCTGATGGATTCTTACTCACCAGGAGTCTTGGTCTCGTTGGGAATCAGGCATCGCACAAAGTGAGGGTGGGTGCTCCTTAAATTTGTCATCAGTTTGTTTAAATTTTCCTGGGACACAAATCAGAACAAGCACGTTTAACTTGGTAAATGCCATTTCGCCAGGCAGAAAAACAACAGAATGTGGAACTTGCCAGAATACAAACCCTGAACACTGCGGACACAGTCTGGAAGGAGGACCCCTTCTTCTTCCCGCCCTTCTTGCTTCCCCCGGAATCTCCTGGATGGACACAGAAGGTGTGTCAGATCCGTCCCTGAGGACACAGTGGTGGCCTCTCCTCATGCCCCCAGTTATATTGACATACAATTGACATAACATTGTGTGACTTTCAGATGTAGGACATAATGACTTGATACATGTATATATATATATATTTTAATTTTTTTAATCTTTATTTTTGAGAGAGAGAGAGAGACAGAGAGAGAGACAGAGAGAGAGAGAACAAGCAGGGGAGGGGAAGAGAGAGAGAGAGACACAGACTCCAAAGCAGGCTCCAGGCTCTGAGCTGTCAGCACAGAGCCTGATGTGGGGCTCGAACTCATGAACCGAGAGTTCATGACCTGAGCCGAAGTCAGACGCTCAACTAACTGAGCCACCCAGGTGCCCCTCTTAGCAACTTTTAAATATGTTAATACAGGGATGCCTGGGTGGCTCAGTTAGTTGAGCATCCGACTTCAGCTCAGGTGGTGAACTTGCGGTTTGTGAGTTCGAGCCCCACGTCGGGCTCTGTGCTGACAGCTAGGAGCCTGCTTGGGATTCTTTCTCTCCCCCTCTCTCTGCACCCCCCCCCTTGCCTGTACTCTTTCTCTTGCTCTCTCTCTCCCTCTCTCTCTCTCTCTCTGTCCGTCTCTCAAAATAAATAAATAAACATTGAAAAAAAGATCTACCCGTGTAATCACAAATCCAAGGTTTTGTCTTTTTTTGTGGCTGAATAGTACACCAGATTTTCTTTATCCATTCATCCACTGATGGCCACTTAGGTGGTTTCCATGTCTTGGCTCTTGTAAATAATGTCGCAATGAACACGGGGTGCAGATATGTCTTTAGGACAGTGATTCTGTTTCCTTCAGATACAGACCCAGAAGTGGGATTTCTGGATCATATGGTAATTTCATTTTTAACTTTTTGAGGACCCTCCGTACTGTTTTCCATAGTGGCTGCACCAATTTACATTCCCACCACCAGTGCACAAGGGTTCCTTTTTCTTAGTGGTGGCCACACCCTTCAAACACTGGAATGGAACTTTGGGTTTTCTTTTGATGTAACAGAGCTGCAGGGTGTTTATTTCTTGTTTGTTTTTAAAATGTGTCTCAAACTAGTCGTATTAGGGAAAACTCATCTTTATCACTAAAAGATGGGGTGGGGTGGGATGTGGGTGGCATTTGACCAGGAGTATAGCTTAGACTCTCAGTATCAAAGCCGAGTCTTCTCCTGTAGGAACCAGACAAGTCAACTCAACAGTTGGCAAGATTGAGATATTCCTCTGGATGGACTATAGTTTCTTTCACGAGTCTACCTCCTTCTTGCGTCCCTGTTTATCTTGTGATGAGGAAGTAACTGAAACCAGTACAACTGATGCATCTCAAGAATTTTCTTCAAGTCAGTTTCTCTTCTTGTCTCAAAGGAACAACCTAGCTTTTTGGCTTCTCTAGGAGTCGGTGATATTGGGTCTACTTTTTGTGAATGGCTCCATTTCAGATTTTGCCTCCCACATGCGATCAAGATTTAGTCTAGGGGAAATAGATGTCTCATTCTCCACCCATCTTCCTTGCCTTCAAGGGCTAGCATGAAATGTGGGTAGCAGGACGGGGTGGGCCAGAAAGCCATTTCCCAAGACCCAGACCTACACAGGGCCTTCTCCGTAGAGTCTTGGTGATATCACTGAGTGTGGTTGGGCAACACAGTCATAGAGATGCCCTCACTAGATTTGAAGAAAATGATATTCATCGTTTGAGTTTAAACTTGTGCTCAGTTTTTACATTTTACTATCCCAGAGTACACAGGATGTTAATATTTAAAAGTGATCTGGGGCCCCTGGGTGGCTCAGTCGGTTGGGCAGCCGACTTCAGCTCAGGTCATGATCTCGCGGTCCGTGAGTTCGAGCCCCACGTCGGGCTCTGTGCTGACAGCTCAGAGCCTGGAGCCTGTTTCGGATTCTGTGCCTCCCTCTCTCTGACCCTCCCTCATTCATGCTCTGTCTCTCTCTGTCTCAAAAAAAAAAAAAAAAAAATTTAAAAGTGATCTAATTATAGAATGAATGAACATATTGCCTATATTTTCACGTTACGAACATTAATTTTTAACAATTTATGCATTTAAGATAGTTCATAATTTTAAAACCCTATTTTGGCAATTATTTTAAAAATAGAAGATGGGTAACTTAAGGAGTGATACTGGCTTGTGCAGCCATATTGGAAAACAGTCTGGAGGTTCCTCGAGAAGTTAAATCTAGAGTTATCACATGACTCAGCAATTCCACTTCTAGGTATATACCCAAGAGAACTGACAATATATACCCACACAGAAACTTGTATACAAATGTTCATAACAGAAGGGTTCACAGTAGCTAAACGTGGAGACAACCTAACATCCATCAACTGATGAGTGGATAGAGGAAACGTGTACTCTCCATCCACTGGAACATTACTCATCTTAAAAAGAAGTGAGCTGGGGGTGCCTGGGTGGCTCGGTTCATTAAGTATCCAACTCTTGACTTTGACTCGGGTTATGATCTCACAGTTTGTGGGTTCAAGCCCTGCATCAGGCTCTGTGCTGACAGTGCAGAGCCTGCTTGGGATTCTCTCTCCCTCTCTCTCCGCCCCTCCCTTGCTCTCTCTCTCTCTCTCTCGCTCTCTCTCAAAAGAAATAAACTTAAAAAAATAAATAGAAGTGATGTACTGATACATGCCATAACACGGACAAACCCTGAAACCATTCTACATGAAAGAAGCCAGTCACCAAAGACCATATAGGGTATGATTCCATTTACATGAAATGACCAGAGTAGGCTGATCCATAGAGACAGAAAGTAGATGTGTAGTTGCCAGGACCTGGTGAAGTGGTAACAGGGGTGATGAAAATGTTCTCGAATTAGATGGTATGGATGGTTGCACACCCCTTAAATATACTAAAACCACTAAATTTTCCAAAGAGTAGATTGTATAGTGCATGAATTATATCTCAATATTTTAAAACGTTTTTATTTGTTTAGGTAATCTCTACACCCAACGTGGGGCTTGAACTCACGACCCCAAGATCAAGAGTCGCACACTCCTCCAACTGAACCAGCCAGCCACCCCATCTCAATTTTGAGAGGTTATTAAAAGATGTGGTATTGGCGGGCTCCTTGGTGGCTCAGTTGGTTAAACACCTGACTTCAGCTCAAGTCACGATCTCGTGGTTTGTCAGTTCGAGCCCCACGTTGGGCTCTGTGCTGACAGCTCAGAGCCTGAAGCCTGTTTCAGATTCTGTGTCTCCCTGTCTCTCTGCCCTTGCCCCCCCTTCTCTCTCTCTCTCTCAAAAATAAATAAACATTATAAACAATTTTTAAAAATGTGGTATTGGCTATTTTGTTCCCTGAGAGGCCCTGTTACCTCCATAGGACTCAATCTCTTAAGGAAGAGGAAGAAAATGAGAGACCAAAGACAAAATACATCCAGCTCAGTCTGAAGCTCATATTTGACTACTTGATTTTCAAGGACACCTTTGGGTTATGAGTAATTACATGGAGCTTTTCACACGGGGGTGGGGAGAATTTCACCTGCTTCTGCGCCAGCATAGTTGGAAAAAAGGAAAGACAGCAGCTTCAGTGAAGACTTCTGGTACAGCCCAACCACGGTCTCGTTCAGCGGGTCCTTGTTCTTGTCCAGCCAGCCGGCAATGTTGTAGTCCACGGTGCCGGCGTAGTGCACCAGTGAGAAGTGGGCCTCGGCCTTGCCTTTGGCAGGCTTGGGCTTCTGGAAGTTGTTGGACTTGCCCAGGTGCTGGTCGTACAGCTTGTTCTTGAAGGAGGTGTCCGTGGCCTTGGGGAACATGCACTCCTCCTCCAGGATGGAGAAGATGCCCATAGGCTGAAAGGAGAACAGACCATGTCTCAGCGTTTAATAGTACGTTTCCATGACTCCGTTGACTGCAGGGCCAAACACAACTTCTTCGGTGCTACTGCTTTCTAGCTAAGAGCCTTGCAAGGTAAGTGCTGTGAGAGCAAGGTGTGATGACAGAACAGAACTAGCCGTGTAGTATGTGCTTAATGAACGCTTGTTGAACAAGAGAGCACGGAAAGAGATTGTATGTATTTATTACAAACGTAGCTCACTTTTAGCGATCGGCTTACCCCCCAGAAAGTAAAGTTACATACCTAGACATAAAATACTATGAGTTTTATATGTATATATATGTATATATATACACACACACACACACACACACACATATACACATATATATACATTTATTTATTTATTTATTTATTTATTTATTTATTTTTGAAATTTATTGTCAAATTGGTTTCCATACAACACCCAGTGCTCATCCCAAAAGGTGCCCTCCTCAATACCCATCACCCACCCTCCCCTCCCTCCCACCCCCCATCAGCCCTCAGTTTGTTCTCAGTTTTTAAGAGTCTCTTATGCTTTGGCTCTCTCCCACTCTAACCTCTTTTTTTTTGTTTGTTTTTTTTTCCTTCCCCTCCCCCATGGGTTTCTGTTACGTCTGGACATCTCAGGAGCCACTTCAGAAAGATAAACTCATTCCAATGTGACAGTGCTCAGAATACTATGGGGATTCCTTTTTTTAAATTTATTTTTTATTAAAAAAAATTTTTTTTAGCATTTATTTATTTCTGAGAGACAGAGAGAGACAGAACACAAGCGGAAGAGGGGCAGAGAGAGAGGGAGACACAGAATCGGAAGCAGGCTCCAGGCTCTGAGCTGTCAGCACAGAACCCCATGCAGGGCTTGAACCCATGAAACATGAGATCATGACCCAAGCCGAAGTCAGATGCTCAACCAACTGAGCCACCCAGGCGCCACCCCCCCCCCTTTTTTTAAAAGTTTATTTACCTATTTTGAGAGAGACAGAGACAATACGAGTTGGGGAGGGGCAGAGAGAGAGGGAGACAGAATCCCAAGCAGGCTCTGCACTGTCCGCGCAGAGCCTGATTCGGGGCTCAAACTCATGAACCTGAGCCAAAATCAAGAGTCGGAAGCTCAACCAACTGAGTCACCCAGGAGTACCCCCGTGCCCTTTTTTTTAAGTTAATGTCCTCTGCTATTTTTATAAAAACATGGTTCTAAGAACTCCTCACATTCTTGGGGAGAACAGAGCCCTTGGATCTTAACCACCCAGGTACCCCTTAAGGTGTCTGAATTACGCGTGCTTTCCAAACACCTACTCTTCAGCTTCAAGGGGATTCGGCTCTCTTAAGGTTGGGAGAGTAGGGTTAGGGTCGCCACTCGATTAGCAGGGAAGGGTGAGAGCAAAGATGTGGTGGTCCCAAGTCCCTGGGGAGCACCTCTGTTTCTCTACCTTCTCGATGAGCTCGATGCAGGCAGCCAGGTCCATCCCAAAGTCGATGAACTCCCACTCGATGCCCTCCTTCTTGTACTCCTCCTGCTCCAGCACGAACATGTGGTGGTTGAAGAACTGTTGCAGCTTCTCGTTGGTGAAGTTGATGCACAGCTGCTCCAGGCTGTTGAACTAGGGCGTTGCAAACACCAAAGAGCTCAAGTGAGTTTGGGAAACCCAGGGGGAATTCGGCAGAGCAGACACGAAGCGGAGGGGCCTTAACAGGGCCGCTTATTCCAACAACTCACATCAAAGATCTCAAAGCCGGCGATGTCCAGGACCCCGATGAAGTACTGTCTGGGCTGCTTGGTGTCCAGCTGCTGGTTGATGCGGGTGACCATCCACAGGAACATCTTCTCATAGACGGCCTTGGCCAGGGCGCCCACCGCGTTGGTCACCTTGAAGAAAGATCACTCGCTCATCCCTCAAATTAATGTTTATATGGTGGTATTAAGTTGAAGCATGAACCAGATGACATCTTCAGGGTCAAAGCTGTTGGAGATGGGTCCAACCTAATATTAACTATTTCTTTTTTTTTAGGTTTGTCTATTTATTTATTTATTTATTTATTTATTTACTTACTTATTTTTGAGAGAGAGAGAGAGAGCACAAGAGGGGGTGGGTTAGAGAGAATGAGAGACAGAATCCTACGCCAGCTCCGTGCCATCAGCGCTTAGCTGATGCCAGGCTCAATTGCACGAACTGTGAGATCATCACCTGAGCCGAGATGAAGAGTCAGCTGCTTAACCGACTGAGCCACCCAGGCGTCCCACCCCCACCCCCCCATTAAAAATTTCTTGAAATGTTTGCTACCTTAGAATATTCCCCTTTCTGTGAGAACCATTGTATGTACAAAGATAACCTTCTAACAACCATGGTTATGACATGTGACTCTAGACCCTGGCCGCACGTAATTGAACCACAAGGGGACATTTGATCCAAGTTGGGTTGCACAAAGTGTCTCTCCTGCGAATTTGGAATTGGGATCAAAGACACTGGTCTCAGTCTCAGCAGGAGGCTGAACTACAGAGATGTGAAGCTGGGAGCTATGGGGTGAGCAGGAGAGATGGAGAGAGCTTTTCTTCCTGGTGAGGACACGGGAGAGGAGAGCAGACAGCCCATGGAGCCCCCGGGAAGGAGCTGCACAGGGGGTGCAGCCTGGCTCCAGAGGACCCTTCAGTTTCTGGCTCCAGGCCCTTAGGATGCCCGATGGTACTCCTGATTTACCTTCCTTGAGCTAGCTACACCTAGGGTCATAAGAATGAAACTCCCCCTAATGCTGACGCCAATTACATATGTATTTCTGATATCTTCAACTGAGAGAGCTCTAAGATGATGGTTACTGTTTATTTACCTTTGAGAGTGAGAGACAAACAGAACAGGAGAGGGAGAGGGGCAGAGGGAGAGAGAGGGAGACACAGAATCAGAGGCAGGCTCCAGGCTCTGAGCCGCCAGCACAGAGCCCAATGTGGGGCTGGAACCCACGAACCGTGAGATCGTGACCTGAGCCAAAGTTGGACGCCCAACCGAGTGAGCCACGCAGGTGCCCCTAAAACGATGGTTTATTTTAAAGCAACATCACTGAGTCAGCTGAACTCAGATCATCTCCATTACCTGCTGGACATTTTGGCCTTTAGTGACATACTCGTTCCCAACCTTCACCCTCGGACAGCACAGGCCCTTCAGCATTTCTGCAGAGTTCAGACCCATTAAGTATCCAGCTTTGTCAGCCACTGGAGGAAGAGGGGAAATAGCGTCACACAAAAACAGCAGCTGCTGATGTGGCCAGTCAGGCCCCAGGGGCCTCCCAGCAATGTTTCCTACAATCCTTTTGTTTTTGTTTGTTTGTTTTTAAATGTTTGTTTCTTTATTTTGAGAGAGACAGACAGAGAGTGCCAGTGGGGAAGGGGCAGAGAGACAGGGAGAGAGAATCCCAAGCAGACTCTGTGCTCCCGGCTCGTGGGTTCGAGCCCCGCGTCGGGCTCTGTGCTGACGGCTCAGGGCCTGGAGCCTGCTTCGGATTCTGCGTCTCCCTCTCTCTCTGTCCCTCCCTCTCTCACACTCTCTCTTTATCTCAAAAGTAAATGATAAATGTTAAAAAAAAAATTGAAGAAAAGATACAGTTACATAGTAATTTTGGAGTCTGATAATGCAGCAGAATGGTGTCTGAGTAAAGGAGGCACCGTTTGGACATATAGCTAAGCACCTTCTTGATTTATGCAAGCTCACAGCTGAGACAGAAGTACAAAACTTTGCCCCGACCTTCCTGTGTTGGAAGAGGTCAAAAGCAGTCGAGTATTGGCAGTTTCACACAGTTCACTGGGAGTTCAGTTGACCTGGGGACGGACCTGGCTGCCTGCGCTGAACTAATCGAGAAGGTCAAGAAATGTTGTTCCCCTAGAGACAGCTCCTTCTTGGCTGGGACCATCACCTTAGTGCTGGCTCGGGAGACGAGCTGATAAAAATCCAGGACAGTATTTGTTAAGTATTTAATAAGAGGCCAAATGGATGCTTTCTTCTTTGCTCCAACTATCCTCTTTTCCTGCTTTGCCCGCTTACGTGGGTGGTATAATTATTGTTCTAGTCACTCAAACTTGAATGCTTGGGGTTGATCATATCCCTCCTTTACATCCCTGATGTGCCTGTGGTCAGACAGGCATCAAATCCTGCTCACTGCACCTTCAAAATAGCTTGGATCTCCGTTGTTTGGAATAGTAGAGTGGTAGAGAGCTTGGGCTCTCGACTCAGCCTGATGTTCACATTTTGGTTTTGCTTCCTCGTACTCATGGTTTTGTTTTTGTTTATTTATTTATTTATTTTTTTAAAACTGGGGGTAGGGTGATTCTTGGTGGTTTCCCATCGGTTCGGTTGTTGGGAAGTAGGCCTGGTGCATGGTGAGCCCTCAGCAAACGTTTACTTGGATTGGCATCCTCATCAGAGGACCTCAGGCCTGGATCACTTTCCCCTGTTCGGGCTCTTTCTGCTCCTAAGCACTGAGCACATGGCTGCCAGGGCTGGAAGGGGGCCTGGGCCCCCACCGTGATATTTATAATACGAGATCCACCCTTTGCCGAGGAGCCTGGTACATTTTCTTTTCAAACCCCCACGCTCTTGGCAACCTTGACTGGTCACAGATTAACTCACACGAATCTCGCCTCCTATGTGGAGCGTCCGTGGTTTCTGGTGCCTATCACATCCATTCTAAGCTGTTTAGCTCGTCATTCAAGGCCTTTTCAAACTGAGGCCAAAATAACTACTCTTTAATTCCCATGTCTTACACTTGCACACATCCTCTTCTGCAGCCAATGTGGACCACTCTGCTGTTTATTTCCATCACATTCCTTCTCCTGCCCCCTTGATCATCATGTTTCCTCTGCCCAGACTGTCTTTCCTTTCAACCATACCTTTCAGGATCTACCCACCCTTCAAACTCTGCATCAGTGCCCTCCTCCCCCAGGAAGCCCTCCTCGATTACTCCCAATCAGAAGTGCTTCCTGTTCTGAACACAGCCTCTCTCCCACTGTTTATCTGGCACCATTGCCAGAGGCAGGATGGCCTCCAGGATTGGTGCCCCTGGTATATATTGCCTGCATAATCCCCTCCACTTGTGTGGGGGTAGAACCAGTGAATGTGATATGACCTGTCACTCCTGTGAAGAGGTCACTAAGGAAAAGAGATTATCCTGGGCAACCCTAGCCTAATCAGGCGAGGCTTTATGGGCAGTGGTAAAGTCACGTATATTTTCCTGGTCTTTCTTTCAAGGCTACTGCACCCCTGTATCATCTGGGATTCGAGACACAGTGCTTCCCAGAGTGTGGGGATGTTACAACAGGTAGGATTATTGGAGATGAGCCAGTCTTTTACTTAACAGAGCTTGGAAGACACGGCGGGAGAGAGATGAGGGGAAGAACAGGGGGTATGGGGGGTGGGTCCTGCTGCTGTGAGCCCCTCCCACTGCCCTCTGCTCTGTTTCCAGGAGGGGGACTGGAGATCATCCAGGTGAGAGCCATGGGGCGCACGGAGATGCATACACTAGTCCATGGTTCGGGGTTCAACTTCAACAGATGTCAGAACCAAAGGCAACGAGAGGAGGAGAACTCCTCACCTGGTCTTAGGCTTAGGTGCTTAAGGACAGTATTCTGGACACTAATCACGGCGTGCACAGAGAGAAAGTGAAGTTCATGGAACCATATCCTCTTAGAAATGTCTACCCCAAAATAACAGGTGAGCTGTGATAGTGAGCAGTAGTGGTGTGGACAGTGATTATTCATTCACGAGAATGCCCGGACGTGGTTACCTTCGGTGCCGTCAGGCTCTGCCTGCTCCTCTCGCTGCTTCTGCTTGAACTTCATGTTCCCGTAGTGCATTACGGCACCCGTCAGCTTGTAGATCCCGACTTTCTCCTCTGAGCTAAAGCCCAGAATGTCAATGGCGTTCTGGGAGTTAGAAAAAGGACAGTTGTCACAGAGACTCTGTTTTCCCTGGTGAAGACCTCACCCTTTCTGTACAGCCCGGGAGATGGCGTTTGCCCAAAGGAGTGGTTGACAGGTGGGATGTGTTAAGATAGGGGTTAAAAGCCATTTCTTTGTGGCGCCTGGATGGCTCTGTCGGTTAAGCGTCTGACTCTTGATTTCAGCTCAGGTCATGATCTCATGGTTTGTGAGTTTGAGCCCAGCCGTCGTGCTCTGTGCTGACAGTGTGGGGCCTGCTTGGGATTCTGTCTCCCTCTCTCTCTGCCCCTCCCCTGCTCGTTTTCTCTCTCTCTCTCTCTCTCTCTCTCTCCCTCAAAAAAAAAAAAAAAATATATATATATATATACGTATATATATATTTGATTTAAAATCCATTTCTCTAACGTGTTTATGTGGGAGGGGGAGATTATGGAAGAAAATGTGAATCGTCTGTAAGAACTGATTTGAATCCTTTATACATAGATTTGGGGCTGTTTTCTGGAGGAGGCCGTTGGGAACCATTGTGTGATAGCAGGAGAAGGAAGTGTCATGGAGAGTGTCTGAGGAAGTGTCCAACAGCTTGAAAGCCTGGCATTGTAAGCCGGGAATTCTGGTGTTGCTCAGAATTGAGACAATGTGGCACCCCAGGCGACTAGAGCCTCAAGGGACGGTCATGGAAGAGAATGCCACCATTTTTCAAATAAGGAAGGGGAAAACTTTTGCAGAGCCTACCTGTGCTAGGCACACCCATATATCGCCCCGTTAAGTCGCTATGAGAACCTTCTAGGTGTGCAGATGTTTCCAAAGTTACAGGTGAGACCTGAGGTTCTAAAAGGATAAGTGACCTGCCCCAAGTCACACAGGCAGGATGGGATAAAACTGGGGCCGGAGCAAGTGCTTGGGTCACTTCAGAGCCTACAGCGGTTGCTGATTTGGTCTGACAGCCCTTGGCCCGTCATCTACCACAAAGACTTAAATTAGCGACTCCTTCTCTGGGGTGTATGTGTTGACTATGCAGCAGGCCTTGCAGCCTGAGCCTAAGCAATCCCCACTGGTGGATTTGACATGTATGGACATGCTGGTGAGCAGGTTGGTCAGTGTCAGCAGGATGGCACTCTTGGGGTCGTGCCCCCTTTTGGAGAGGGAGAGTCCATGCCAGGAGCCGACCTGCAGGATGAGAGGCCGTGGCGGCCTCCTTGACTCCATATCCCACCCCATCAGATGCATATCTGTGTCCTAGGAAGGGGTCATTGTAGGTTAAGAGAGAAAACCTTTCGTTAAACTTTGAAAGGAGCCAGGTGAAAGCATTACTGTCTGGGGACCCTCCTGGAGAACGCAGTCCCTGGAAGGGAGAAATCCCCTTCTGCTCGGCCGTAAACCATCACCCAGGAAAAGCTCCATGAGAGGGATGAACAGTGTCGGCCCCTGACAGCTGGGGACCTATGGTGAGGACCTGAGACATCTTTGGTGACTTTAAGAATTACCTAAGGGGCGCCTGGGTGGCTCAGTCGGTTGAACATCTGACTTCAGTTGGGGTCATGATATCGCGGTTCATGAATTCGAGCCCTGCGTTGGGCTCTGTGCTGACGGCTCAGAGGCTGGAGCCTGCCTCAGAGTCTTTTCTCTCTTCCCCTCCCTCCCCCTCAAAAATAAATAACAATCACACACAAAAAATTTAAAAATTATCTAAGAGGCTCTTTCTTGGGGGCTGGGGAGACTTTGCCCAGGTCATTAACCCAATCTTTCCATCTTCATCAGTTGGTAAGGGCTGGGGAAAATTGGTAAAAATATATATAGTTAGGTTTGAGTTAACTAAAGTTTATTTGCCCAAGAACATTCTCTTCTTGTCTTTTTTTTTAATGTTTATTTATTTTTGAGAGAGAGAGAGAGAGAGAGAGAGAGAGAACAGGGGAGGAGCAGAGAGAGAGGGAGACACAGAATCAGAAGCAGGCTCCAGGCTCCAAGCTATCAGCACAGAGCCCGACATGGGGCTCGAACTCATGAACCACAAGATCATGACCTGAGCTGAAGTTGGACACTTAACCGACTGAGCCACCCAGGCGCCCCGTATTCTCTTGTCTTAAAACAATTAGCGTCACCTGGAAATGTCACAAAATGAAAGCCAAGGAGCTGACACTGGACAGTGCCCCTAGCCTGTTGGACAAGACCCCTTTCCACCAGCTCTTATGGGTCCTGTGAGGGCAGAGCCAACAGCAGTGGAGATGAATTGCCCAGAGATGAGGTCTGTCCGTTAAAAATGCAATTAATTAAAAAAAAAAAAAAAGAAAAAAAAAGGAAGTCCTGGGGTAGGGCAGATCTGGCTTCAAATTTACAAACTCTGTCTTTGAGCAAATTGTGTGGTTTTTTTTTCTAAGACTCCGCTTCCATCTTTGTGAATCAGAAGTCATAGTCGTTACCTCTATCACAGGTTTGGGGGGGGGGCTTAAACAAGATAACATGGACAAAAGCCCTTATCTTAGTTCCTAGCTCATGTAAGTGCTCAATGCACTTCGTTGTTATTATTCTAGTTATTAACCTTAGAAATGCTTCCCAAAGCTAACGGCTGGGGGGTGGGGGCTGATGGGTGCGCTAAGGATGTGGGAGCTGAAGGTGAGCCTGAGTGGGCAGGTAGCCTGAGGAGTGGAGCGTCTGCTACAGAGTGGGTTATCTTTCCTGCTTCATACTTGGCTGTGTCTTAAAATTTTTCTTGGGGCGCTTGGGTGGCTCAGTCAGTTAAGCGTCTGACTTAGGCTTGGGTCATGATCTCTCGAGTTCGAGCCCCGCGTCCGGCTCTGTGCTGACAGCTCGGAGCCTGGAGCCTGCCTCCAATTCTGTATCTGCCCCTCTCCCACTCACGCTCTGTCTCTCTCTGTCTCAGAAATAAATAAACATTAAAAAAATTTTTTTTAAATTTTTTCTTAAAGAACCGTGCAGATGGTTTTGTAACCTGAGAAGTTCCAACAAAACCTTTCAAAACCTTATACGTGCGAACATCTAAAGTGCTGGAGAAGGGAACGGGAAGTCCTGTTTGGGAGAACGTTCTGGATCCCCCACGGGATCTGCTGAAGTGGTGCTGGGTGCTGGGGAGGGGTGCAATCTGGACGAATTGTCTTGACATCTCCATCTCTGAGATCTTGGGTCTGATCATCTAGCATCTCTGGGGCCCCGTTTCTCATTAGATCGCTAGGATGCCTCTCCGTTCACAAGCTCAGTGATTCCACACAGAAAGAAAGGAGGAAGGAGAAAAGATGCTTACATCAGTCGCCAGTAGCTCTTTACTGTCATCGATGCTGGCCACGGTGACCTCTCCTTGGCTCACAAAGGGGAAGTCAAAGGGATTGGTTGAAATGAGGAGCAAGTCTGTGAAACACGAAGGAGGTCCCGTCAGCGCCTCGCGCACCTTGTATGCGGGGTGTTTTTCCCACGTGACGCATTTGGAAGATGAGAGCAATAACCCCTAAGACCTTACCGATTAGTTCTGGCTTCTTGTTTGACATGATTTGGTAAAAAATGTGATAGCTTCTCTCACTGGACAGCTGAAATGTCACTCTGGATTTTTCTAAGAGATCTAAGGGAACAGGAAATAATGTGATTTGAGGTCCCTGGGAGATGCTTCTGTGGTCAAATCCCATGGTGCCCAGTGGGGTGCCCTGACTCACAGGTTTCGATGTCTGCAGATGCCAGCTTTCCCGTGGCTCCAAAATGAATCCGAATGAATTTCCCCTGTCCAATGGCAGGTAGACAAACATCACCATTATTTCATGTATATGGTAGCGTGGCTGGCTTTTGCTAGGGACTACCAGCCATGGGTGGGAAATGTAGGGTCACGGAGAAAGTGATGCCAGATGCAGAGGACTTGACTCTTCTCTGTCTGCCTGGCATCCGGTGTCCCCATTCTGGGTCCATCAAGACTCAGATAGTTCTACCCAAAGCATCTGGTCCTGTTCCTCCAGCTCTGGGGACGCCCACAGCCTCCCTCACCAACTTCCTTGAGACCACCTCACGCTAGACTGTCCCCTTGGTTTTTAACCTGCTCTCTGGTACCCGGATTCCCAAACACTTCATGACAACTTTGATGGGTCTCATTGGATTGTCTTGCTGACCTCCTTTTTTCCTTCTGAGATTTCTTCCTTTGGTTTCCCTTACTGCTTACTACAGGCAACCCTACCTCCCAGGCTCAGGCCAGGCTCTCTGGCTCCCCAAATACACATTCAGAGTCTGAGTTCTCCCCTTTGGAGGGGAGGCGAGGGGTGAAATTTTACGAGTGATTGGTCTCTACCAAACTGTGAGCAAATTTGAGGGCAAAAATGTTGCCTTGCTTATTCACCCATAGTCAGGAATGTGGTCGTTATTCAGTAATATTCTCAATATTTTCTTTTTTTATTTTGAGCTTATTTATTTATTTTGAGAGGGATAGGGAGAGAGAGAATCCCAAGCAGGCTCCACACTCTCAGTGCAGAGCCCAAAAGGAGGCTCTATCCCATGAACCGTGAGATTGTGACCTGAGCCAATACCAAGAATCAGTTGAATGACTGAGCCACCCAGATGCCCTGGTGTATTTTCTGAATGAAACTTGAGGAGAGTTGGTGTAGGGCCAGTGGAGGTATGAGTGAACTGTAAGTGTTGGTCTTCGGTATTGTTAGCTGCTCAGTGGGAAATGATGGAAGTTTTAGCCTGCAGATGTTTGGTGGGTGGGCGGAAGGTAGACAGAATAACCAGGGTGATCGTGACTTCTGGGTCTGGGCCAAGAGGAGAGGCCTAAGCACTATAGAGGGTGTCTAAAGGCATCGTCTTCCTCATGGCACCAGGTTAGCTCAATAACTGACTTGATGCCAATGTATGTACCATGTCTCTGCTGTGTAACATGCACCCAGATCCCCTACGAGCAAGAGATTTTAGTTGTGCACAGGGAGGACAGATGTGCAAATGAGCAATGCACAGAGGACCGAGGGAAAGAAAGAAAGAAAGGTCAGGGCTCATTGTCACAGTCCTTGATGGCTACATCTACTCTTTCATCGGTGACGACTTTATCTTTGAGAAATAATGATGAAACACAAGCTTGAGATTATCCACCTCCTGAGATGTGTGAAGTCCTGATGTACTTTTGCAACTACAGGCATAAATGAGGGCTTCACCTCGTGGTATTTGCTCACCTCCTGGTACAGTGAGATTGGGTAGAGGACTGGTTGTTTATTTGCTGATGGAGGAAGTCAATGCCTCTTTGGCTGAGCTAAACTTAAGTGAGACATTAGGGATGGAACATATCCTTCAGTATTTTCAACATCAACTTATTCCCAGGTTTTGGGCTCTCCTGCCTTCACAGGACTTTTCCTTTTCCCAGGACTTCCCTTTTCCCTGCCTCTGACTTGGAGGAATTAAAGCTGCTCACTTAATGCACACTAAGGTTTGTGTGGCTAATAAGCCAATGAGATTGCTCAATGGACTTCAGCATTTTAAAATGTGCTACCCCAAGGGACGTCTGGGTGGCTCAGTAGGTGAAGCATCTGACTCTTGGTATCGGCTCAGGTCATGATCTCACAGTTCGTGGGATCGAGCCCCTCATCAGGCTCTGTGCTGAGCCTATAGCCTGCTTAAGATTTTCTCTCTCCCTCTGCACCCCCCCCCCCCCAAAAGTTTCTGCCTCAAGACACCAATTTTAGCATAAAAGAATTGCTCTCTACTTGTGGAACCTGAATCACCATAACTTCAGGATGCTCTGAGATGTCGCTGTCTAGTTAGGAAGGGACAGATAATTCTCCCTCTGCCAAGAATGAGCCAACACATTCTTCAGTGTATCAGAATATCCCAGCAGGGCAGATAGATCTGAATCATGTGAGGGTAGAATAGGGCTGGCTATATTCTGGTTTATGTGGCATTTTTTAATATCCAGCATTTGAGGAGAGGGTTTGGTTCTGGGGTGGGGGTGGGGGGGTGTGGAAAATTGGACTGGGTCTTACAAATCTTGAGGAGTTGTCATTCCTCACAGTCTTGGCGTTTCCAAAGGCCTCCAGCAGGGGATTGGCCTGGATGATTTGATCTTCCAGGGTCCCCTAATAATAAACAAGAAGAGACAAAGGGAGGACTTTGGACTGTCCCCTGAAGGAGCCCCCTGGTGACTCGAATGTGTGTATGCTCTGGGCAGGGTCCAAGGAGAGATGCTGACCAGTCTAGCCTGGTGGCCAGTGCAGATGTGAGAAGGAACCCACGGCCTCACCCCCCCACCTCCCAAGGAGGCTTCAAGGTCCCATCCAGGAGATGGTCTGATTAGTATAGCATTGACGTGACTCTGGCCACACCAAATTCCAGGCTTCATTTTGATTTTTCAGGCTGCCTTTCTTCTCTGATAACACTTCATTATAAAACATGGATTTTTAGAATACATACACCCGTTACTGCATGCATCGGGACCCAACTAATAGATTTGGATTCAGAAGTATAAATAGAATTGAGCAATTAAAGTGACCCAAGAGATCACTTATAGAAATAGTGGTTCTCAAAAAAATTTTAAGTAGCAAAAAATATGTCATGAGAACTATTGCTCAGAAGTCCGCTTAAAGAAGATGTCGGGCTCTGTGCTGGCAACTCGGAGCCTGGAGCCTGCTTCGGATTCTGTGTCTCCCTCTCTCTCTGCCCCTCCCCCACTCATGCTCTGTCTCTCTCTGTCTCAGAAATAAACATTAAAAAAATTTTTTTAAGAAGGTAGAACTTTTACCCTCACCCCCCCACCACGACTGCTTATCCTTCTGTCTCCAGGGCAGTTTTCAAACTCCTGTCCCGCCCAGCTGGTTCTCAAAGTGTGATCCTTGGACCAGTTGCGTGAACAGAGGGAACATGATGAAAATGCAAAGTGTCAGCCTTGTGAATGTGAGATTGGCATTTCGGTCAGAAATTTTGGGCCAGGGGCTTAGCGACTGGTCGTTCACAAGGCCTCCTCGTGATTCTTACGTGCGCTCACCTGTTTTTTGAGAGCCCCTGGCCTGAAGCATCCCTCCTGGAGGGGAGTGCGTAGTGAGTTGCTCACCTGTCCCTGGCTTTTCCTGATGGAGCTGGTGCCACCACCTCCCGCCCTGCCCCGCAAACACCCTTAGGACACGACGAGGTGCCCTGCCTACACTTGGTGCTCACCCACTCTTTAAGTTGGACTTATGCCCGCAAACCTCCCGATGGAGGGAGCTGCTTACCTGCATCTTGCCTGGCTGCTGCTCCTTCTTTTTGTCCCCAGTGACCGCAATTGTTGCAAAGTACTGGATGACACGCTTGGTGTTCACCGTCTTCCCCGCGCCGGATTCTCCGCTGCCGATTTAAAAGTAAGGGAGATAAAAGGGTGGAAGGGGCAGCGCCGGCTTCCGTGTCCTCATGGTGCAAACAGAGGTTACTCACGTGATGAGGATGGACTGATTGTCTCGATCTGGAAATGCAGAGGGAAGAAGACGGAATAAAGAAACAGCAAACACACGGAATAAAAAACAAAAAACAAAAAACAGGGCAACATCGGGTGTGGTCGGGGTCCGTGTGGCGCTGACCTGAACTAGCAGTGTGAGGCTGGGGCGTGTCTAATCTTCCTCGAGACCATTGGTGCAGGTTCCCCAAATGTGGGATGTGCACCACGGACAGCGTGGCGAGTGAACAGTGAATCCCACAGTGTGAAAGTTTTTCTTGTTCATGGGTCTTTAACTCCTTGCCAGCCATTTCTCAACAAAGAACAAGTCTCAGACTCAGGGCTTGTAGGAAGGCACGGCTTCTAATTAGAATCTATGGGCACTGATTGGTTGTCATTGAGATTTTCTTTTACTCTGTACTCGTGGAAAGTGACCGTGGTTTTCCATTTACAGTCGCTTATGAGTTGAGTGGTGTCCCCCACAAATTCATGTGTTGAGATCCTTACCCCCAGGACCTCAGAATGTGACCTTGTTTGGAAACAGGGTCTTTGCAGGTGCTATTGGTGAAGATAAGGTCGCCCCGGGGTGGGTGGGGCCCAAATCCAATATGATTTCGGTCCTTTTTAAAAGGAGAGGTTTGGAGATAGATCCACTCAGGGAGAACACCATGTAAAGGCAAATGTATAAGCAGAGTGATGTTTTTACAAGCCAAGGAACCCCACAGACAGCCAGGAAACCCCCAGAAACTGCAAGAGGGGCAGGGGACAGATTCTGCCTCTCCGCCCTTGGAAGGACCCAACCACGCTGATACCCCAGTCTTGGACTTTCCACCTCCTGACTTTGAGACAATAATTTCTGTTGTGTAAGCCACCTGCTTTATGGGATTTTGCCACAGCAGCTCTAGAAACTCATACAAATAATGGTATTGGGGGCGCTTGGGTGGCTCCATCAGTTAAACATCCGACTCTTGATTTCATCTCAGGTCATGATCTCATGGTTTGTGGGATCAAGCCCCACGTTGGGCTCCACTCTGAGTGTGGAATCTGCGTAAGATTCTCTCTCTCTCTCTGACCCTCCCCAACTCATGTGCATGCCTCTCTCTCTCTTTCTCTCTCTCTCTCTCTTAAAATAAGTAAATAAGCTTTAAAACCACCCCCCCTCCACAGGGCACCTGGGGGCTCAGTCAGTTAAGCATCTGACTTCGACTCAGGTTATGATCTCATGGTTTGTGGGTTCGAGCCCCACATCAGGCTCTGTGCTGACAGCTCGGAGCCTGGAGCCTGCTTCAGATTCTGGGTCTCCCTCTCTCTCTGCCCCTCTCCTGCTCATGCTCTGCCTCTCTCTCTCTCTCTCAAAGATGAATAAACATTAAAAAAATATTAAACCCTCCTCAAACAAAAAAAAAATAGTGCTATCGATCTTCCTTTTCAAATTGATGTAACTTTAGTTGATTTGCAGACAAATATGAAATGTACAGTAATGTCTAGGACTGAGTGTGAGAGAGGAAGGGCTGAGGTCTGGACAACATGAGGTTTAGGAGACGACTTTCAGGGTCGTCAAATCTCAGAGGCTTGCTTCTGCTTCTTGAGTCTGCACCAAATTGAGTCAGGTGAAAGTAGCAGGTCAAAGTGACAGAAAACAGGGTGTCATCTCAGAGATGACACTATTGTCACATCTCTACATCCTGTGCCCTCCTGGAAATTTAGGGAAGAGACAGAGGAACCCGAGTCTGGGAAGGAAGACAGTGCAGGGACTTTGCTATGCGCATTTCTCCAACTTTGCTTTCTAGCTGCCACTAATAGGCTCCCTTCTAAGCATGCTCATGTTGGGGGATTCTGTGGAGGTAAGGGCAGGGCATCTCTCTGCGTTCCTGGTCCCCCCCCCCAGTAAGCATGTGTGCAGCGCGGCATCAGTCGTCAGCACTGGCCTACGAACCATGGCTGCTAATGGAAGATACTGCAAAATCATCATGCAATCATCGGAGTCTCCCAAGGTCACTTTGCTCATCACCCCATCCAGATGATCGAAGGGCTTGAATAATTAGCTGAGAAGCAGTCCAATTAAAGGGCTTGAATAAGGAACTAAAAACTATTCGTAAGAAATACGGATTGAAGAAATGACTCACCCGTCAGCATGAACTGATAGGCGTTGTCGGAGATGGAGAAGATGTGGGGCGGGGCCTCCTGGCGCTTCTTGCCTCGGTAGGCGGCCACCACCTCGGGGTTGTACACCGGCAGCCACTTGTAGGGGTTGACGGTGACGCAGAAGAGGCCCGAGTAGGTCTGAGAAAACCAGAAAATGCAGCATGTGGATCTTGCTTTACTCGGAGAGGGGGACGGCTTAATAAGGAGATGCCAAAGGGCACTCACGTAGATCATCCAGGCTGTGTAACGCTCTTTGAGGTTGTACAGCACGGCGGGCTCGTGCAGATGCGTCATCATGGCCATGTCCTCGATCTTGTCAAACTTGGGAGGGTTCATGGGGAACACCTGGTCACTGTTCAGGGTGAGTGTCTGGGGATTGAGAGGAAAAGCACATGACGAGTAGGAGAGCCAATGCTCTGTACCCCACTCTACCTGGTGCGGAGGAAGTCGTGCGACACTGCAGTGTGATCACCCCACTACCATGAACAGCTTTATGGATCATCTCTGGGAACAGAGATGATCCACAAAGAACTATCCTTGATTAACCTAATCCCGGTCAAACTGCATAACCGGTTCTGGTCTGGTGCCCCCTGTCAGCATGCCATCCCGTGTGCGGGGAATGAGCCACAGGTACGCACAGCGATAGAGCCCTTTAGCCCTCAGGGTCCAAGTGGGACTCGGGATGGCCAAGGCCAGGGCAGCGGGCCGCCTCTGTTCGACCCATTTGCTGTGAGTGCAAAGGTCGAGAGGCTGGAAAGAAGTATTCCAGTGTCTTCTGTGCATTTCCACCTCAATACCTCTGCTCACATGGGTTCCTTTGTCTCGAGTACCTTCACCGAAATTATGTTCAGAACCCCTCAAAGTTCAGCTCAGGCGACACCTCCCCTGTGACCTGTTTCCTGTCTCCCTATCTTTTCCGGGGTTCCATCATTCTTTGCATTTACAGCATTTGGGCTTGCACCATGGTCCGTGGTCAAACTGTATATTTCTCAGACTATTACTTAATTTCCCTTCTGTGGGTTTCCCCTCAGAAGGCAAAAAGGCGGGGATTTGTTGGTACGGGCCAAATCTCTTGAGGAAAGGAGACTCATTTGCCCCGCTGCTCTGCACTAGAGTAAGATACCCAAGATAGCATAAGGGGAGATGGAAAATTCTGTGTATCCTGAACCTTCAGACATTGGGACTTGTTTCTTTTCAGATCATTCAGGGAAGCAGTGAGATCCTCAGCGTGTGACCGTGTAAGATTCTGAAAATGAGGCACAACCATGGGAGGGGCCCCCAAGAATGACTGAAGAAAATTTATTTCCAGCTCAGTGCAAAGAGGCTGAAATCAGAGGTTAAGTTCAATAAACAAACAACAAATAAAATAAAGATCTGCCTTGTATGCCTGAGTTTGTGAACTGAGACTCATACCTGCCAGTCACATCTTGATTCCTACACAAGATGGTAAACTTTGGGAAGGCAGGTTGTGAGATTTGCTTCTGTCTGCAAAGTGATGGATGCCAGGCGTGGTGGGCGTCCAGTGAATATTGAATTGAATGGTGCCCTGTAATTCTCTACATTAAGCTAGGAATTGCCTCTAGTGTTTTCTCTATAAGTCACTCTGCAGCCTAGGGAATGACATTTGCCTGGCCCACCCAGCAGCAACCAGCATTGATCTTTCCCTTAAATGGTCCAACCTCTGCCACCCTAACCTTCTCCTTTCTCCAAAGCAAACATCACAAAAACTCTCAAAGCCCAAGTCCCAGAAAAACGAAAGAAGCAGGAATGAAGGCGTTTGCAAATGTCACTTCACTACAGAATAGATCAACGTTAGTTGTGTTCTGTCTTCACATTGCTACGGACTAGCACGTGATTTCCAATATCCCACGCCAAAGGTACATGAGAATGCCCACATTTTCAAGGACATCTGAGATCAACACTTACCCGGTCATCCAGCGTCTTGACCGTGACTTTGTCATTTTCCCTGCTCTGGATCATACCTTTCACGTACATTTCCTTATCATCTACTGCAAAGCAGGCTTTCTTAGAATCAAAGGGGCGGTTTTGTGCCTCGATTCTCTCCTTCTCTGGCTTCCGCAGGTAGGGAGCTGCCTCTCCAAAAATGGCCATCTCGGCATCAGAACTCATGACTGCAGGGGGGCTGGGAAGACCAGGGAGATGGCTGAGTCTGGAGCCTGAGTGACTCCTGAATCTGAAGGGTCCCACCCTATTATTTCTACCCATCCAGGGGGTCGGATCAAAAGCTCCTGGGATTAATTTAGGTCATGATGAATCCAGGACTATGTCTAGGGGCTTAGAGTGGGCAAGGAGCAATGAGCTAAGGGAGAGACTGCATCCTAAGAAAAATGGTTGAGGGGTGGTTTTCATCCCTGGGTGCTGATTTGGGGGGATATCTCTTAGTTCAGCTCCACGCTCGGAAGGAAGTCTGAACCAACCAGAGTGAGCCCAACAAAGGTGAGCCCAACAAAAGAGGACTTGGGAAGCACTTCCTTAATGACATACCTTGTTTGAGCCCTGTGATCTCAAATCTTAAGATCCCCTTAAGATTCCCAAATCTTAAGCGTGTCTGAAAACAGTGATTGGGATGTTGATAGTTCCTAGTAGAAATTTCAGACAGCCCAATGGAAAGTAATGACTTGAACATAAATACTCTTGCCACACTCGCTTAGAACATTCTAGGCAGCAAGCTGATGGGAAGCATTATGGCCAAATACAGTGGCTCTACATTTTAATGTGCACCAGAGTTTACCTGGAGGGCTTGTTAAAACACAGAGGGCTGGGCCCCAACCCTGGAGTTTTGATTCAGTAGGTCTGGGGGAGGGCCTGAGAATTTGCATTTCTAGCAAGTTCCGAGGTGATGCTGCTGCTGCTATTCTAGGGACCACATCTGAGAACTGCTGGCCTCAAACCTTCTTATAAATGTCCTTGAACCTGTTATAATTGCACCACCCAGGGATGTGCTGGAAATGCAGAACCCAGGCCGGATACAGAATCAGAAGCTGCATTAAAAAAAATTTTTTTAATGTTTATTTATTTTTAAGAGAGAGAGAGAGACAGGGTGTGAGTGGGAGAGGGGCAGAGAGAGAGGGAGACAGAGGATCCGAAGCAGGCTCCAGGCTCCGAGCTGTCAGCACAGAGCCCGATGTGGGGCTCGAACCCACAAATGGTGAGATCATGACCTGAGCCGAAGTCGGAGGCTTGAATTGACTGAGCCGCCCTGGTGCCCCCAGAAGCTGCATTTTAATGAGATCTCCAGGTGATTTCTAGGCATAGCAGACTTGAGAGGTATTGGCCATCGTGCAGTGTCCTCCAAATTTCACTTGTGTGTAACAGTGTCAGGGTGTGACAGGCAGTGTTTAATTAGATTAACATCTGCCTTACAACTCACTGGCTGGTGTGTGTGTGTGAGTATGTGTACACGTGCCTCTGCTTCTCCCTCTCTCCCCTCTCCCTCCCTCCCCAAACCATCCCCCCCTTCATTGATCCTTCTATGTATTTTCCCTGCTTAGAAGCCAGAAAACCTGGCTTTAACGTCCCAGTGCTGCACTTGGTCAAACCACTTAGCTTCACCAGGCCTCTGTTTCCACTTAATTTTTAAAAAATGTTTATTTATTTTTGAGAGAGAGAGAGAGAGAGAGAGAGAGAGAGAGAGAGGCCACAAACAGGGGAGGGGCAGAGAGAGACACACAGAATTTGAAGCAGGCTCCAGCCTCCATCTGAGCTGTCAGCACAGAGCTCAACGTGGGGCTCGAACTTACAAACTGTGAGATCATGACCTGAGCCGAAGTCGACACTCAACCAACTGAGCCACCCAGGCGCCCCTCTATTTCCACTTAAAATGAAGTCGCAAGTCTAGCTTATTTCTAAGGCCCCTGCAGATGCTGTGACTCTCAGACTCCTTTTCTGCCTCTGCACCTGCTTGTCCCGCCCCTTTGGATTCTGACCGCCCCCCTCCCACCATGGGGCCCCTCCACTTCTTTTCCCCCAGTTACCCACCTTCCCTTTCCCTCCTGTTTCCCTCCTACTTGTTCTCCTGTAACTGATTATAGAGTGAAGTTACACACATGTATCCCCATAGCTCTCTTAAGAGAAGTTCATCTCTTTTTCTAATAAGGCCTTTTACGTTTCCTGTTAAAAGTAGGAGGATTGAACTGTTTATGGTTCTCTCTTGGAAGTCAGTCTCCCCCAGCTTACCCGTTATGAAATTGCTCTTCATGGGTAACAGTTGTTTTATTATTCCTTCTGGTGCCACTGCGGGGTTTTATTCCTACAGGCAGAGAAGCATTTGCTTCCCTCCGGGCCTTATTCGGCTAGGCTGCATCGTAATTCTACTTTGGTCAGTGCCTCCGCTGAACCATGGTGGTTAGATTTTCAGAGGAGAGACTAGACATTGGAAATTAAAGTGGAGAGCATTTAAAAATATTCATTAATTCGTTTAAAATTACTATTAGGGACACCTAGGGGGCTCAGTCGGCTAAGCATCCAACTCTCGATCTTGGCTCAGGTCACGATCTCATGCTTTGTGGGTTTGAGTCCCATGTTGGGCTCTGTGCTGGCAGTGTGGCACTTAGACTTCTCTCTCCTTTTCTCTCTGCCCCTCCCCTCCCCAAAATAAATAAACTTAAAAAATAAGTAAAATAAAATTACTATCAAATCCATTACCTGTTAGCATAAATAATACATTTTTATGCAAATGACTATATTTTCCAGAACAAAAATGAATTAGTGTGAAGAGTAGCATTGTTTCTTATTTTTGCAACTTTCTTTAATGTCTGCTGAATAAAAGACAGCTGGATTTTTATGCCTGCTTCTGTACTCAGTCTGTTACTGGAAGTTTTATTTTTGTTATCTTTTTTTTTCACATTTATTTATTTTTGAAAGACAGAGCAAGACAGAGCATGAGTGGGTTAGGAGCAGAGAGAGAGGGGGACACAGAATCCGAAGCAGGCTCCAGGCTCTAAGCTGTCAGCACAGAGCCCAATGCGGGGCTCGAACCCATGACCGTGAAATCATGACCTGAGCCGAGGTCGGATGCTTAACCGACTGAGCCACCCAGGTGTGCCTTGCTTATTTGTTTTATTTTGGTTAAAGTAAATGCAGAAAATCTGGCCTTCTACAGTTACGTAGTTTGGAAAAGGAGAGAGTATTTTCATTGTCTTTTCAAATAATTGTGAATATTCTTCTTAGATATTGTACCAAAACATGACAAGTGGTAGTTCCTTAAAGGCTAACTGCAATGTGGAATAAAACCTGAAACTGTATCCAGGAATATTTTGTACAATGTGGGGCTCAAACCCATGAACTGCGAGACCATGACCTGAGCTAAGTTGGACGCTTAACTGACTGAGCCACCCAGGCGCCCCCTGTATTTGAACTTTGAATGGATCTTTTCCCACCTGTGAACATCATACGTGAGTCCCTTGGAAAATACTGGTTCCCTGAGTTATACAAAACTTCCAAATGTTAACATGTTTCGATACAGGATATGAAACAATAACAATTATCAATGTCTGCACTGACTTCATTAGAAAATTCTTCAAGTATTAGGAAGTTGTCAAGTTAGTGGTAGCAGATGCAAGTATTCAAAAATTCTAATTTTTGCTTGAAAGCTCAAATATAGGACCACCTGGGTGGCTCAGTCGGTTAAGCGTCTGACTTCGGCTCAGGTCACGATCTTACAGTTTGTAGGTTCGAGCCCCACATTGGGCTCTGTGCTGATGTCTCGGAGCCTGGAGCCTGCTTTGGATTCTGTGTCTCCCTCTCTCTCTGCCCCTCCCCCACTCATGCTCTGTCTCTCTCTCTCAAAAAATAAATAAGCATTAAAAAAAAAGAAAGCTCAACTGTATCATCAGTTCAAAAGTTCTTAGGAATCTCTGAAGATCTGCAGGTTACACTTGAGAGTTGTTGGCACAATGAGGGAATCTTGTCAGGTTACAGGTGTATGACCTTACGTGATTTGGCATGGGTTAGCATTCAGCATGATACCCAGTGTTGGAAAATGATCTACGTCAATCATCGGCAACAGAATCTCTGTGGCTGAGGCTGGGGAACCTGAATTCTTCCCAAGGGCCTCAAACCCAGCGATGTTTGGGAACTACTAGCTTGGGTCATTATTTTGCTTTCCTGAAACCACTCTTTCCAAAACCATGGCATGGTCCCATCGGTCCTGCACAAAATGACCTTAGGCAAATATTTCTTAATTGTAATACTCATGTGTTCGTTAAATCTATTATCGTATCAAAACCTAACTGTCATCAATTGCGAGGTAAATTATTTCATGTTTCAGAAAAAAGAAACCGCACCTCACTACAGTCCTCATTTCACTGATTGTAAGATGCTTCTCATGTTCAGAGATAATATTTTGTGAAAAATGTGAAGAAAATTAAAATGGGTCAAACAGGGTGATTGATATGTGCCTCCCATTTAGAGAGTGTGCTGTGCCCGTTGATGCTGGTGATGTGATATAAGGCAGTGTTTTTCTCACACGTTGGCGTGCGGATGAATCCACCTGGGCGTGTTACTGAAAGGCGTGTGTTGATGCAGCAGGTCTGGGGTGGGATCGAAATTCTGAAGATCTAACAAATGTCTCAGCTGGTGGTCCACACTTTCATAGCAAGCATCCAGGGTAGGGTGACTAAAAAAACGAATCGAAGAAGGGGCGCCTGGGTGGCTCAGTGGGTTAAGCATCTGACTTCGGCTCAGGTCATGATCTCAGGGTTCACGAATTCGAATCCTGCGGTGGGGTCTCTGGTGTTGGCGCAGAGCCTGCTTCGGATCCTGTCTCTCTGTCCCTCCCCCGTGCTCTCTCTCTCAAAGATAAATAAACATTAAAAAAAAAAATCGAAGAAAAAAAGGGAATCCATGTAAATAAAATCATTAAGGGACTTAACAGTACTGGTGTTAAATGGATATATCACAGAATGTGTGACGGTGGGTAAGAATAGAGCCTGAAGATGGGGACAACCACAATAGCCCACGGACAAACTATTTTTAGGCATCTCAGGGAAACAAGACTTTCCTGTGGGTTTCAAGTCACGATCAGTTTTAAAGTGCAGATTCTTTCCTTTTAGCCACGACTCTAACCTGACTCGGAACCCAGGACCTCCTAATTTTACTACCAGGATGAGGCACGAGTCGTGTCAGCAACATTCTGGAAAAGGGGTTAGTTATCCCTCCTCCTTGAACACCGTCAGGGACAGCTCTCTTTGTTTTAAACAGTTTTCACGGGCTCAAGATTCTTCGTGCTGCAGACTAAAATCTGGCTTGTTGTAACTGCTGGACGACCCACCCGCATCCCGGCTCTTGGTAACAACAGGGGGAGTGCGAGCCTTCTGCCCACAAGACAACTCTGAACCCATGTGCCGGCTTCTCTGGTTCTTCTTAGCTTTCTCTTCTCCATGCTGAACGGCCTCCGTCCCACCTTCACCTGCTTCCTCCGTGATGTGCTTCTGACTCTCCTCTACTGTCATGGCGAACCCACTGCTGTTAATCTCTCAAAGTATGACATCCAAACCACATGTCGTCCTCCATCACCTTGTGCCCTCCCCTCTCTTGACCCAGGTGCAACGCCCGAGGTGGCGACTGCCTTTTGGCAGCCCCGTCCCCCTGCTGACTCACCGCTCACTGTCAAGCAAAACCCCCTCAATCCTCTGCGTGCGTGCGGTTGCTAAGTCAGATCTTTTTGCCATAGTTATGCAACTGTGCTCTGTGACCCAAGGATAAAACCATTCATTCTTGGCTGATCAGCTTTGCCTTGTTAGGTCTGATCCAACTCTCTAGGCGTGACTCATGGTGCTCCTGGACGCTGCCCTCCCCAAGTCCCTTAATTAGCATCTTCTCTGTTTCAAAAACTGGATCTGGGCTTATATGCCTATGCAGCCCTGTCTCTTCATCCCCCAACTCTGTTCCTGTCCTTGGGGGTCTTCTGAGACAGCCACCCCGGTCCACTTAATCTCCATTGCCACCTTCTGAGTGCCCCACCCCCCTTTATCTGTTTGCCGTCTGGGCACCTGATGTCGCTCTTGAATTTCTTTCATCCCCCTTCAGGCTGGGAGTTCCTCAGCCACCATATCTTGTCGGCAATGGTGGGGTCATGACTCAATTATACTTTGGTGTCCTTGGTCCTAAGTCATCTGGAATTGTCTCTAGTAAATGCAAATCTTGCAGGAGGTGGGAAGGAAAGGGCTTTTTATTAGTATAGGTTTGAATCGATCTCTGTTCTCTCGGAGGAAAGCCATAGTTGGGTGGATTCAATGATGTAGACTGCTCAAGGAACAGCAAGGTTAGCCTGTGTGTGAAGACTGAATCATGACAGTATGAACGTTGAATGTTACCTTCTGGGCCAACTAACTATATTGGCCTGGAGCTTGTGTGTCAAAATTCTGCACTGTATTTTATGCCCATTAGGGTAATGAGCAAATTTGGGGAACTATTCTTCATTTGGTAAAACCTGCATATTTTGAAATCTGCCTTTAGGAATACTTAAGTAATTGGTTTCAGTTTCCTCAATTTCAGCTCCTTATGAGCGCAGTTGGAATGAAAATAGGTAAAACAAAGTTTGCTAATTTCAAATCTGGTTGAAATTGACTCTTACCTTCTTGGTTTCCAAAGTGATGATTGGTGTCCTTCAGGAGCAATGTGTCTTCTTGGGGGTCATTTCAGAAACCAAAACCAAACACAAACAAAGAAAAAGTGAATTCTAAATAAATAAATAAATAAATAAATAAATAAATAAATAAATAAAATATATGTTTATATAACAGTTTAAATAAATATAGAAACCGTGTTTGCTGCAAGTTCTGCTTTTAAAAAGGTACACAGCAGATGTGGGATGGAATTAAATTTGCCACTCCCCCCCTTTGGTTAAATGATTATTATTTAAATAATTGGTTAATTACAACATACGGTTTATATCTTTTTAAAAAGTATCTTCTGTGTGTGCAAAGTACCATGTCAGTTCTTTAAGATGAGGTGCAAAGAAGAATAAAGATGGTCTCTGCCCTACGTGAATGCAAAATTTAGTAAGAGTTAAAGAGAAACGATCAAATAAATCGTCAACCAAGGAAAAGTAACATAAATTCTGAAAGAGCCTGATGAAATGCTCTGAGGCCTTAGGGAGATGATGCTTCTGGCTGAGAGTAGGGGGCTGTGAGCGGTCAGGAAAAAAAAAAGAAAGGAGGGAGAGGAAATGATCCAAATTTAACCTGGATGCTTAAAGCCAGTAGTTAATTCATTTGGAAATAAGAGAAAGGTGTGAATTGTAGGCAAAGCCTCTTTCAGGCGTGTAGGAAAAACACTCCCTTGAATAGTCTACATTCTCCTAGAGAGGATGAAGGTTAGGGAGGGCAGCTGAAAATTCGTCTAGGACTAAAGCAACTCCAGTCTAGGAGTTTATAACCTACGTGATGATCTCTAGGAGCCGTGAGAGTCTGAACATTTTTGACATCAAATTTAATTTAAGCAAACTTCCCATTTATTCCACAGTACTTCTATGGAACCAGGGGAGCTGTCATGAAATACCATTTGGGCAGGAAGAGACATGTCAACACTTGGCTTATTATTTCTGTTGCCCTTTCCATCTCTTTCTCTTTTGAGTCTCTGATCATCTCCAGCTATATCCCCTGAAATTCTTACCCAAATTTTCAGGAAAAAATTCAGTGATTACATATTATATTCTGAGTCCTTAGTTTAAAACAAGACGTTGAGGCAGAATCTGTTTTCTAACACTGGTTCCATCAAGAAGCTCTTGTAATTTCTTTGAACTTTGGTTTCCTTCTGCTAAACGAGACAGATGGACCAGAATAATCTCCAGGATTTCTCTTAGCCCTGTGAATGCATGACAGGAGGTACTCAGGTGGAGACGATGGCCTGGAATCAGAGTCTCCCAAGCCTGGGGCCCCTCTGATGGATGCAGTGTCAGACGTGACCCAGCCCACCGTCCACAAGGCACACTGTGCAAGACCAGTCTTGGACAGCAGCTAATCATGCCCACGGGGCATCCTAGGATGGATAGAATGCTTGGGAGAGCTTCTTCCTGCAATCATCTCCCAGAAATCCTGACATGGGAAACAATTTTTAAATAACCATAAAAATTTCAAATAATAGTTCAAGGCAATCACAGAAGAGATATCACAAATTAACATGTTTATTTGCTAACCGCGTGGTGTAACATGTACCTAAACAATTAGGAGAGGTGGAATAATGCGTCATATTCAGTTTTATTCTGCAGGTTACACATCTTTTGGTCTCCTAATTGCTTACAGTCTTGTCTTTTTCCTCCTTGTAAGAGCTTTTTGAAAGGCAATTATCTATCTTCCCGTATTGCACCTGTCTTACCCTTAACACCAGACCTTACGCTTAGTAGGTCTTCAATAACGACTACCGTGTGGCCGTACCTCCTTGACCTGTAACCTGATGAGGTTTAATCACAGCTACACGGAGCAAACAAGTGGGCACTTGTGAGCACTTACCTTGAGATGCTGCGGCGAAGCAGTTTCGAGAGTGTGGCCCCCCAGCTCTCTTTATACTCCCAAATCTGCCAGCCAAGCACTCCAACTTGGCTATATTTGGGGGATCACCATTTACTTGTGAGATGTAAATGCGTCGTAGCCCTGATCTCTCACTCTTGTTAAATTACTTGGATAAATGACCAGCGGAGGCTGCATAATGCCAAGTCAGCTGCGTAGGGATTTTGACGTTGGACACAGATCTTTGAGACTTAGAGAGTCCTAGGGGCTGAGTGCACTGGGGCAGGGTGTGCTAAGAAGGTCAGTGAAGGGCAGAACCACAGGATGAATTGTCAAGCAATGGGCGATCAATAGCACGGACGGTTAAGTCCATCTCAACTAGCTAGCATTGATATGGAATGGTGCGTGCCTCTTCTCAGAAGTTTCTGGAAAATTTAAGATCAACCATTTAACACATCCAGTGTTATTTATTTATTTATTTATTTATTTATTTATTTATTTATTGTTAAAAAAAAAAATCCAGTGATGAAGGAAAGCTTTCTAAAACTTTGTATTATCTTGTGTTATGTAATCCATACCTAGAAGACGATCTAACTTTTTCTTGCTCACCCAGGCATCTGGGAGGATGATGGAAAGCAGTCATCAGAGTAATTAGTTTTTCGTAGTGGGTTTTTCCCTGTGCTAATTGTTCCTAGATTGTGAAGAATTTTTGTGTTTGCTGTTTAGTTTTTTTTTTTTTAATTTTTAAAAATGTTTTTACTTATTTTTGAAAGAGAGAGAGAGAGCGCATGAGCGGGGGAGGAGCAGAGAGAAAGGGAGGAGACACAGAATCTGAAGCAGGCTCCAGGCTCTGAGCTGTCAGCACAGAGCCCGATGTGGGGCTCGAACTCACGAACTGTGAGATCATGACCTGAGCCCAAGTCGGATGCTTAACTGACTGAGCCACCCAGGTGCCCCTTGCTTTTTAGTTTTTACACCTTCAACTTCATGGCCAGACTCTCAGGTGTGATTTCCTTAAAAAAAAATTTTTTTAATGTTTATTTCTGAGAGAGACAGAGACAGAGAGAGTACAAATGGGAGAGGGGCAAAGAGAGAGGGAGACACAGAATCCGAATCCAAAGCAGGCTCCAGGCTCTGAGCTGTCAGCACAGAGCCTGATGTGGGGCTCGGACTCATGAACCACAAGTTCATGACCTGAGCCGAAGTCGGGCGCTCAACCGACTGAGCCACCCAGGCATCCCAGGTATGATTTCTTTTTGTGGTTAGTATGCTTGCCTCTACCTGCCCGAGTTTGTTTTTTCTAATCTGGTATAGACCAGGAAGCAGATTACAAAGTTCGAATCATGCTGAAGTTCAGAGTCAGTAAGTTCCACATGAAATTCTGGAGTTCTGATGACAATACATGGTCTTTGTGACAGCTCTTATGGTTGCTTGGGTTTTCTTTCTTTCTTTCTTTCTTTCTTTCTTTCTTTCTTTCTTTCTTTCTTTCTAGAACATAAGTGATATTTGAATGTGTAGAAAACTAGAGCCATTGATGGCAACACAGAATGACTTGTTTAAGTCATATATGATCAATGGTGACTCAAGAGTCTCATTCAGTCCTCCAGTGGGTAGTCTGGTACAGGTGGGGCATTGCCACAGGAAAGTTGACGTGTGCATAGAGGAGGAACAGGAACAGGAACAAGATGACACTGTGTGTAGAGGAGGAACAGACAGGAATAAGACTTCCATGTGGTGTTTTCCAAAGTAGATTTGGCAGAATACTGCTTCTGAGGGAAGCTGCAAAATAAATGGCCCAGTGGCGAACTGGAAGAATGGCAAACACTGTTGCCAGCCATCAGAGATTCACTGAAGATATTAGCACATTAAGGGATCGGAGCCATCTTTTTCAGTAAACAGGAGTAACTTTCATACCTGTGGATCTGATGGTGCAATCCCATCCTAGCCCCTGTTCCAGAAAACAAGAAGGGAACCAGAAGGCTGTAATCCACATGGAGGTTGTCTCTGTTCCTTAGCAGCATTCGGCCCAGGAGAAAGCCACAGAGAGCCATCAGCTATAAACACAGCTGCTTTTATTCAAGGGACAGCCTTCTGCGTGTAGCAGATGTTGAGTAGACGTTCCAGCGAATAAATGAATCCAGGGGATTCATGGGGAATCTGTGGAGTGGTAGGAAAGACAATGGAATCAGGCTCAGTTTCACTTAATAGTCATAGTTTACCCTTATTAAGAACTCACCGCATGCCAGGCTTTGTCCATATAGGTTCACTGAAGCTTTGTGCTAGTTCCTTCTGTGAGGGGAGCACTAATGTCTTTCTAGTGACCTTTTTACAGGCAAGGAAATCGGGCCGCTGGCAGTGGAAGTGAACTGCCCCAGGCCATGTGAAGAGTAAGTGGTGGGAACAAGATTAAAACCTTCTCTGACTCGAGAACCTGTGCCTGTAAGCTTTTGCTTCCACAAGCCTGTCAGTTTTGGGTGCCTGTTCGGCACAAGGTTCTGTGCTTGCAATGGGGAATGGGGATGCGAAACGGGGTCATTGCCTCAAAAGAGCTGATAAAAGACGTGGGGACAGGGCCCCTGGACGGGAAAGGAGAAGCCACTTTTCCAAGGTTCAGCTAAGCGTCCGAATGAGTGGGATGGGCCACGGATTAGATGTATGCACAGGCATTTGAACCCCCTAAAGCATGTTGTATATGCAAAATCTCATCAGAATTGTTACTGGTGATAGTGATACTGCTTTGGAGGAGAGAGAGATCTGGAAGGAGGTCGGCGGCAGCCGGGGTGGGGGGGGGGCGGGGTGCTGCAGAGATAATAATGAACTTTTTGTAGTAGTTTCTAGTTCATCTTGCAGTTTCGTATATTATGTTTGATTTTCTCTACCAGCCTGAGGGGTTTATGTTGTTCATATTCATGTTATTATTATTTGTTTAATTTTTTAAACATTTATTTATTTCTGAGAGACAGAGAGACAGAACACGAGTGGGGGAGAGGCAGAGAGAGAGGGAGACACAGAATCTGAAGCAGGTTCTAGGCCCTGAGCTGTCAGCACAGAGCCTGACGTGGGGCTTGAACCCACAAACCATGAAATCATGACCTGAGTTGAAGTCGGACACTTAACCGACTGAGCCATGAGCTTCCAAGGCCCAGTGAAGGAGTTGGGACATTGTTCTGAGATCACTGGGGGATCTTTTGATGTTCTGAGCAGCAGAGTGAACATATATATGTAAAGATATTTGATGATGCTTCTAGAACTGATGGTAGGATATAGTGGAGAGGGGAGAACCCAGGGGAGCCCAGAACCATTTAGCAACTATTTAAAAAACCTTGCTGCAAAACTCGCTGAGATGATTACACAGACTCAGAGTCTGCGGGCAGGCAGTTAGAGAGTTAGCATTATCCCCTGGATGGCCCTACAAACTCAGATCTGTGTGAAAACTCTCCACAGCCCCGGAAGGCTGGCCTTCACAATGGTCTTGCCCTGCTGTCTCTGAGTCCATCCTGCAGATTCAAGAAGATTAATGTGGATCAAACTTTTTCTGCCTCACTGTCCCATTTAGGTATAGCGAGAAGAGAAAATGTTTAAATCTTGGAGATGAAAAGACCTCTATGAGCCATAGGCTTATTGTTTTGAGTCCTAACCCCGCATTGTGTCAGTACATTAAAATCTACTTGTGTTGAATACAAAAATAATCATGGTGTGAAATAAGGAGGGCCTTGATTAAGTGAGATAGAATGAGATTTAAAGGGAGAGAGAGGGGTGCCTGGGAGGCTCACTTGATTGAGCGTCTGACCTCGGCTCCGGTCATGATCTCACGGTTTGTGAGTTTGAGCCATGCATCGGGCTCCGTGCTGACAGCTCAGAGCCTGGAGCCTGCTTCAGATTTTGTGTCTCTGTCTCTTTCTGCCCCTTCCCTGCTCATGCTCTGTCTCTCTCTCTCTGAAAAGTAAATAAACATTAAAAATAAATAAATAAATAAATAAATAAATAAATAAATAAATAGAAAGAAAGAAAGAGAAAACCCAAGGGATACGCTGAAGGTAGCATCCATGGGACTTAGATGGCTTCCAGGTTTGACCGCCTTTCATCTAGCCCTCATTTCAGCCTGGGAATCTAGGGGCATGACCCCAGCCCCAAGGAAGTATAGGAGAGAAAGATGAGTTTAGATTTTCAACATATTGAACTTGAGATGACAGGATGGAGGGACAAGTGTTCAAAGTTTAAAGAAGTCAAGGCTGAAGACCGTAGGTCTATGGGGAAGGGGAATTTTTGGGGGGAGGGGAGCTGTCACCTGTATGGGGCAACACTTGAACTCATTAAGGAGGTTAAGCACTCTCAGAAGAAGGCTGCATATTTAGGAGGTGAGAGGAGGGAACGCAGAGTGGGGAGAAAAGGTCATTCTGCGGGTGGGCAAATACCTGAGTGAGGTTTCGTTGGAGCCAAAGGGAACCAATGGGTTTGCATTTTACTTCTGCCAGTTAGTGACTGTGACAAGTCACATCACCCCTTTTACCAACTGTGCTGTTTTCCCTTCAGCTGCAAAAGCAGATGGATAATTCTGTTTCTGCCCAAGCAATGTGGACAGTGTGGGGGATCAAACAAAATACCGTCATTTCCATCTTGATCTGGGTGTCTCTGCATGCAGCCTGTTTCTAGCTCATGCCAAACACTATGTTTCCATCTGCGTCATCCTTGATAGAGACCACAGCAAATAATCCGTCAGCACCAAAAACCCAAGAGAGCAACATGGACTGTATTAAAGATTTTGTGGGGGAGACGTGGAAGAGGGTTATATTACACTCCCTAGAGTTAAGTATTCAAAGTGTGCATCAGAAATGTCAGGTCTACAAACTCCATTTTCCTTCACAAGGATGCTGGTGGTTTATTTCCTTTCCTCCCCGAGTGTCTCCCCCAACTCTTACTGGTACTCAGCTCTGTTATGGGAGCCCTTCAGCTCTGCCATTCCTATTCAGCTGATTACTCAACAAAATAAAAGTCCTCAAGTAAAGAAGACTACTTTTGGCTTTAGTAAGTGGGGTGACCGCCTATTTTTACACTCATATGCCCTTTTGGGGGTCTCATCTTTATCCCACTGCTACTGCCCGCCATAGTCCATAGCTCACACAACCACACCATCATCCCATCTCTCCCACACCTGAGAGGAGATCTGTGAACAAGGGCTTTCTCCATTCTTGTGACAACATCGTTTTGTGAACTCAAAAGCAAAGGGAACTGTATTATTAGAGTCAGAACAAGTCAAGGGCGGTGACATTTTCAAGAGAGAGGGTCTAATGGAGACCACTATAGAGAAGCCAGAGAAAAAGAAGACCGAAAAGGGCATTGCATTGGTCAGGGAGGTGATCTTGACATTAATGCCAGCAGGATGGTGGGGGTGGAAGCTTTGATGGCAAAGGATTAAGGAGTGAGCAGGTGTCAAGGAGGAGGGAAACGTTTTCCTGATTTTCCTAGGAGCAAATCTCTCCACCAATCAGTATGCAAGATGCATTCAGAGGAAGCATAGATTTGGATGGTGCAAGAAAGAGAGAGGCAGTAGCAGGGCCAAATAGAGAGGACTAGGAAATAAGTGTGACCAAGGTCATTTCTCAGAGGGCTACTTGAGAAGAAAGGGCAATTAATTGTGCTGGTAGCAGGATCATACCTTACCCCTCACAGCCATGTAAGAGCTTATGTAACAGTTGAAATTTCAGCAAGCAGCAGGAAGTTCCCTAGCCAGGGACAGAAATTTCTGGGTGAAAGTCATAGGACAGGTACATTACTGAGTGACACTAATTCATATTTGCATTGCCTAATTAAAGATTTGGGTGAGAATATTAGATCCCAGAACCAGAGTGGGGGGGGGGGGCGCTGGAATATTATCTAATCTAATTCTGACCATACAGAATCAGAAATTGAGGTTCCAGACAAATTACCTAATTAATGCTACAGGTGGAAACAGACTCCCTTCCTGTTCTACTTTCAAACCCAAGAGACCTAATTCAGAACTTGTTCAAATGCAACATATACCCTTCTTCACTGCTGGCATTCATACATAGGAATTTTGCAAAGCACAGTTGATAGGGGATTATCAAAAGAATCATTTAAATAGATTCTCCTTAAATCTCAATGAGGAGATAGATCGATCAGCTTTACACGTGGGAAAACTGAGGCCTGGCAAGGTTGAGCGGCTAGTCATACAGCTAGTAAGTGGCAGAGGGGCACTAGAACAAACATCTTTGACTCCAAGTCTGGTTTGTGTTTTTGCTCAAGGCAGCTGCTTTTGGCTTTGCAAGATCCTGTAAGACACTAATGCTCTCAGAATTATACACGCTTCTCAGAATTACACACAAACCAGGCAACCCTCTCTGAAACAACATGGAGAGATTGTGTGGATGGTCTGGGAACACTGTGTTCAAAGAAGAAATCCTACTGGCCAGGTCTGCTCTATAAACTGGAGACTTCCCTGCTTGGCCTCATAATCTGGACAGATACCCTGCCAGCAGTAGGGTCTCCTGTCATTTGCGTGTCATTTTTGTCTGTTAGTTGTGGTTTGGTTACTTTGGTTGCTTAAAGCCCCATTAGAACTAGGAACAGCGTGAGTGATTACTTTTAATTACTACTGTTGGGGGGCGCCTGGGTGGCTCAGTCAGTTGAGTGTCCGACTTTGGCTCAGATCATGATCTCATGGTTTGTGAGTTTGAGCCCCACATCAGGCTCTGTGCTGATAACTCAGAGCCTGGAGCCTGCTTCAGATTCTGTGTCTCTGTCTCTCTCTGCCCCCCACTCCCTGCTTGTGCTCTGTCTCTGTCTCTGTCTCTCTCTGTCAAAAGTAAACACACATTAAATTTTTTTTTTTAATTACTACTGTTGGGATCTTAAATGATGTATTCTAAAATACGTGTATTCTTTGCCAGACATAGCCAAAATGTATATTTATGTTGTTAAGATCTGCATGCAATGTAGTAATTAGGAATGGACCTTGAGAGTCACAATGCTGAGGTTCAGATCCTGATTTCATAATTTAAACTGAATTTGGGGCAAGTTATTTAAGTTTTCTGAGCTTGTTTCTTTATCTGTAAAATGGGGATAATAACAAAACCTAACTCTTGGGGTTCTTAATGATGATTACGTTAATGAATGCATGGCAGGGTATTATTTGGAAGTGATCCCATAGTTTGGGAAAGGGAAGAGTAGGTAGGGCCATGTCAGCAGGACAGCCTGAGATTTAGAAACCAGCAGCTTTCTCTAGAGCTTTCTCTGTCAGTGCCAGGGGGCTCTGGAAGCCAGGACAATGCCATCTTTGTTGTTATTTCCGGTCTCTTATGTTGCTGTTTGGTGAAGCTCACCAGATGACCACACCCTGACCGTTGTCCATCCAGTCCTCCCACACTACCCGATGCATTTAGCCAATTTCCTGTTCAGATGGCGAAGAACACTCTTAAGTCAACGGCACCCCTCCTCCCCCAAACACACACTCATACACACAACAATAAGACAAAACATGCAAGATGGAGCCTGGATACTGGAAAGCAGCATGACCAACTATCCTAGTTTGTGTGGGATTGAAGAAGTTCCTGAGACTTTCAGTTTTAAGGTCAGTACAGTCCTGGGTAAATCCAGATAAGTTCATCACCCTACCTGAAAGGTTGTTGGGGGGTATGATGGCAAAGCCCTCGAACCTGGCTGAGATGGGGCTACCTAGAACCAGCTTGCAATCTCCCACCATGCCAGGATGGTGACGGAACTCATACCTGGAATTGCTAATTTTGAGGCTGTCATGCACAGAACCAGCAACGTAGTGAGCATACATTCATTCAATCGTTTATTCAACAAACATTCATTGAGCACCTACTATGCACTGGATTTTAAGTGCTGGAGAACAAAATAGGCAAAGTCTCGGGATGCCTGCGTGGCTCAGTCGGTTAAGTGTCCGACTTCAGCTCAGGTCATGATCTCACAGTTTGTGAGTTCCAGCCCTGCATCAGGCTCTGTGCCGACAGCTCAAAGCCTAGAGCCTGCCTGGGATTGTGTCTCCCTCTTTCTCTGTCCCTCTCCAGCTCGTACTCTCTCTCTGTGTCTCTCAAAAATTAATAAACATTAAAAAAATTTTTTTTAAATAGGCAAAGTCTCTGCCTTCCTGGAAATTCTTTTCCAGTGTGTATGCATTGTTGTCTAGGGACAGACAATAAACAAACACCTGATGTCAATTAGCGATGAATGCTCTGAAGGAAAGGCAAAGCAGGATCAGGAAATAGCGGTTGTGTGGTGTCTAAACTGATAAATCAGGGAAAGTTTCTCTGAAGAGATGATCTTTGAATAGACACGAAGTGAAGGAGCAAGCCATGAGAAGGCCCTGGGAGGTGAGTGTGCCTGCACAGGAAGGGAAAAAAAGGCCAGTAGGGCAGGGGCAAAGGGAGCCAGGGAAATAGTAGCAGGGAATGAAGTGGCACAGGTGGCCAGGGGCCAGATGGTTTAGAGCCTTGCAAACTAAGGTAAGGACTTCGGGTTTTAAATGTCAGCTGTCATTATAATGGCAGCTTTGTTCTTTTTTATTGCATGCTGAGTGTGGGCCCTAGCAGCAGCTCTGCTTCATTCAGTCCAACGGAAAGAATTTGGCTCCTGAAGATACTGTTCCGGCCATTGAGGATAAAAAGCTGGTTCTCCGTTTATACTCCAGTTGGGGTTTGGAGAGGGAGAAGTGGGTCACAGCTCTGAAAACGCGGGAAAACTCACCTGCCCTGCGTTGGGCTTCGGGGGACACGCCGTGAAACTCCTGGAAATAAAGTTTGAATTTCCCGGAGAGGGGAGGGGTCACTTCCGGTGCGCCCCAGGGCATCATGGGAGGAGTCGGGTGGAGGGAAGAAAAGGCCGGAAGTGGCTCGCCGCCATTGTTCGGACCGAGCTGAGGCGAGGGCGCGGCGTTGCCGGTGAGTGCGCGTGTGGGGTTTGTGAGGGAAGAGCGCCTCTCGCGTCCTCAGGACCTATTCGCGCTGGCGATGACAGAGAATAGCCGCACGAGGCCGGGTGGTGGCGCGGGGATGAAACTGGGCTTGGGGCGCGAACTTGAAGGCCGGGCCGTCAGAACCTTCTGGAAAATTCTTGAGTCCCGCACATTGCACAGGGCACGGGGTTCAGTCGAATATACCTGTCATGCACATCATGCCCCCTCCGGTTTGCGTTGCGCGCCGAGGGATTCAGCGGCATTGTTTTCCAGAATCCCGAGGAGGAGGACTGTGTTGCCCAAAAGGCACCACCTTTCCCGCCCACGCTCGTCACGCGGGTGTGTCAAGCTGTGAGCCCTTGTCCTTTGAACCTCTGACTCTAGTAGCTCCGTTTCCCCGGAGCGAGCCGTGAACCCCGGTTTCTGGGTGAACCCGTGAAGGTCAGGCCGCCGTGGGCCGAGAAGAGCCCTGCGTTGGGCGCTGTCCCGAAGGGGACTGTTTTTCTCCTTGGACACCGCACGGGCTCTGTTTTCCTTTGTGGGCTCCGGAAGCGGCCTCTTGGTGGCCCTCGGGGGCAGGAGGGAGGAATCAGGCTGGTAAATCCCATCCCTTAAGCAAAGGTTCTTTCCATCTGCCCACAGCCGAGTCCTCGGCTTCCCACTTAGGAAAAAATGTGACCGATGAGGTCCGCCGTGAAGGTGGCCGGGGACACTGGTATGTGTGACATGTGCCCGGACCTCTGCCACGGCCAGGAGGCCGAGTTTACCGTTTGCTCCCTGACAGCTGCGGTGTCAGCCCCGGAATGTTAATCCGGCCCGAAAGCTTGTGTGACAGGGAGCAGCTCTGAGCAGCTGTGCTAACGGTCTCGTCCGTCACATGACCCCGTCCTCTTCACCTTGCTGTTGTCCGTTGTAGCCTCGTCTTGGCTGAGAAGTGGGTAGGAAATCTCCTTAAGGAGCAGGTGTTATTTACTCACTTATTTAAAAAAATGTGAGCCTTTAAAAAAAAAAAAAAAATCCAAAAGTAGTGTTTGCATTCTAGAAAGAGTGTTTGCATTCTAGAAAGACAAATATAATCAAACACGGAAGGGGAATTTTAAATCACTCCTAAAATGTTGGGGGCGCCTGGGTGGCTCAGTCGGTTAAGCGTCTGACTTCGGCTCAGGTTACGATCTCACGGTCGGTGGGTTCGAGCCCCCGCGTCGGGCTCTGTGCTGACAGCTCAGAGCCTGGAGGCTGCTTCTGATTCCGTGTCTCCCTCTCTGTCTCTCTCTCTGCCCCTCCCCCACTCATGCTCTGTCTCTGTCTTTCTCTCAAAAATGAATTAAAATTTTAGCACCCAAAAACAATTAAAATTTTAGCATAGGGCTGGTTTATCTAAAATTTGGCCTAAATCCTTTTGCACTTTCCCCCCATGTTTGTAAACATCTGCACATTTTTTTTTTTTTAAGTAGGTTTCTGCCCAGTGCAGGGGTCCAATGTGGAGCTTGAACTCACCACCCTGAGGTCAAGACCTGAGCTGAGATCTGAGTCTGAGGCTTATCCACCCAGGCACGCCCACATACACAATATTTTTAAGCACATGCACAACTGGGATATGATCCTGAAAGCATGATTCTGTGTCCTGCCTTTAAAATTTAAGAGATGATGAAAAACTTCTCATGGTGCTAACTCTTCTTCCACATCATGATTTTTTTTTTTAAAGTTTATTTATTTATTTTGAGAGAGGGAGAGCACCTGTGAGCAGGGGACAGGGCAGAGAGAGAATCCCAAGCAGGCTCCTTGCTATCAGTGCAGAGCCAGATGCAGGGCTTGGACTCAGGAACATGAGATCATGACCTGAGCAGAAATCAAGAGTTGAACACTTATTTGACTGAGCCACCCAGGCGCCCCCACCCCCCCATCATGATTTCTTAGCATTCCATCCTGTGAAGGTACCATAACTTACCCAGTTTTCTATTGACAATTTAGGTGCTCTAATTTTTTGTGCCTTGAAATATCCTAGTAAGCGTATGTACACATAAATGTTTTTATGCATATCTTTAATTATGAAATTTAGAAAATAGACTCTGTGGTCAAAGGCTATAGATGTTTTAAGGTTTGCAATAGTGGAGTCCCTGGTATTGCAGTCTCCATAGCAATGATATTTTGTAGGAAAACAAAAAGTATTCATTAATGATTGTGCTGATCATCAAATGTTGTAAATATGCAATAATTAAGGCAACAACCTGATTGCAAAATAAGATGACAGATCTTGCCAAAATTGCAGAATTTAATGAAATTGATGGAAGTAGTATTAGAAATCTGCTTGAATTTTGGAAAGTATGGATGCAGCAGCAGTGAATAGTTAACAAGTGAAGAACTGAAAATAGTGAAGCTGATCCAGTGTTTCATGAGAACTGAGTTCAGAATCAAAGGATTAGGAAGGCCCTTAAAAATAATGAAGCCATTACACATTTTTTGCAAAAAATGAGACATTCTTTATGATTGCGTTGCAAAACTTTAACCTAATGGATGCCATACATAGTGTGTAAGACTGGGAACTTTCTCTTTTCTCCCAACTCCTTTGTTGATTCCTTCTTTATTCTAAGAATTAGCAGAGAGTTGCAATTACAAGCTAAATCTTGTGAAATATAATAGAAAATAAACTTATTTCAGTAATTTTTGTTTTATTTTATTTTTTTAATTTTTATTTGTTTTTGAGAGAGAAAGAGAGAGGGAGGGAGTGCACACAAGTAGGGGGAAGGTCAGAGAGGGAGACACAGAATCCGAAGCAGGCTCCAGGCTCTGAGGTGTCAGCACAAAGCTGGATGCAGGACTCAAACTCACAAACCTGAGCTCATGACCTGAGCTGAAGTCAGACACTTAACCAACTGAGCCACCCAGGTGCCCCAAGTTTGGTTTTATTTTTAAGGCAAAATCCCAATCAGATGCTTTCCCCAGAATTTACTATGCAGTTTTGGACTTCATTTTAATTTAGATTCACTTTAAAAGGGTTGTTTTCCCAGATGACATGTTTGTCTATATAGAAAATTGCAAGGAATTTATAAAAAACTTCCAGACTACTAAATGAGTTCAGTGGGGTTTCATACAAAAATCAGTTGTATTTCTATATGCTATGTGCTAGTAACGAACATATGGATATCAAAATTAAAAATTTTTTAATACCATTTACAATTGCTTAAAAGCAAAAAGAAAGGGCCTCCTGGGTGGCTCAGTTAGTTAAGCATCTGACTTCACTTAGGTCATGATCTCACAGTTTCATGGGTTTGAACCCTGTGTTGGGCTCTGTGCCGACCGCTCAGAGCCTGGAGTCTGCTTTGGATTTTGTGTCTCCCCCTCTCTCTCTGCCCCTCCCCTGTTCTCTCTCTCTCTCTCTCTCTCAAAAATAAATATTAAAAAATTTTTTTAAAAAGAAGAGAAAAATTAAGAAAAAATAAAGGAAAAGAAAAATTTAGATGTGAATCTAACAAAACATGTATAGAACTCTATATGCCAAAAACTACAAAACCACTGATGAAAGAAATCATGGATCTAGATAAATGGAGAGATATACTAACTTCATGAATTGGAAGAATCAACAGAGTACGTTAATTCTCCCCAAAGTGATAAACAAATTTAATACATTTGCTATCAAAAATTCTAACTGTGGCTTTAAAGTTTGACATACAGTATTCTAATTATCTTACCAAAGCACTGTAATTGTAGTATGTCCCTCAATGAAAAATTATAAACCGCTTTATGGAGGTATAATGACATATTACATACAGCACATATTTAGAGTGTATTGACATGTGCCTGTGCTCTGATGCCATCATCTGAGTCAAGACAATGAACATGTCTGTCATCCTGAAAAGTTTCCTTCTGCTCCTTTGTGATTCCCCCTGGTGACCACTGGTCAGCTTTCAATAACCACAGATTAATTTTTATTTTCTAGAATTTTACATAAATGGAATAATAGAGTTTATAATTTTTTTGGGGGGGTTGTCTTCTTTACTAAGCATAATTAGTTGAAGAATCATCCACTTTTTCGTATGTTAACAATTTATTTCTTTTCATTGCTGAGTAACGTTCCATTGTATGGATTTACCCCAGTTCATTTCTCCATTCACTTGTTCATGGACTTTTGGGTTGTTTCCATTTTGGGGTTATTACAAATAAATACATTATGGATATTTCTTTTGGGTAAATAACTAGGTGTGGAATGAGTAGAACAAATGGATTATTTCTAAACTTTTGAAGAAGCTGCCAAACTATTTTTTTTAAATTTTTATTTATTTGTTTTTTAAGAGGGAGAGAGTGTAAGTAGGGGAGAGGGGCAGAGAGGGAGAGGGAGAGGGAGAGAGAGAGAGAGAGAGAGAGAGAGAGAGAGAGAGAGAATCCTAAGGAGGGTGCACTCTCAGTGTGGAGCCCAACTCAGGGCTTGATTCTGTGACGTGGGTATCATGACGTGAGCCAAAATCAAGAGTCGATGTTCAACTGACTGAGCCACCCAGGCACCGTTGCCAAACTATTTTTTTAAATTAAATTTAGGTTAGTTAACATGTAGCAGTCTTGGTTTTAGGAGTAGAATTTAGTGATTTATCACTTAACATATAGCACCCAGTGCTCATCCTAACAAGTGCCCTCCTTAATGCCCATCCCCCATTTAGCCACCCACCCCTCATCCACCTCCCTCCATCAACCCTCAGTTTTTTTCTGTGACATTAAAGGTCTCTGTGGTTTGTTTCCCTCTCTTCTCTCCGCCTCCCCCTCCCCATATGTTCATCTGTTTTGTTTATTAAATTCCACATATGGGTGAAATCATATGGGTAGGGGAGGACAGAGAAGGGTGGGGAGACACAGGATCCGAAGAGGGCTCCTCATTGACAGCAGAGAGCCTGACACAGGGCTCGAACTCATGAACCATATACCACATCTTCTTTATCCGTTCATCAGTTGATGGACATTTGGGCTCTCTTCTTAGGGCCAAACTATTTTCTGAAGTGATTATGTCATTTAACATTATCACTAATGGATGTGAAAGGTCCAGTTCTTGGCTAACACTTGAACTTTTAGCCATTGTAATAGGTGTGTAGTGGTATCTCATTATGTTTTCATTGTTATTTACCCAATGACTCAGTGTGTTTAAATTTTTTTTCATGTGCCTTTTTGTCATCTGTATATCATCTTTGATGAAATAAATTTATTTGTTAATTGACGTATAGTTGGTATATAGTATTATATTAGCTTCAGGTGTATAACATACTGTTCCAACATTTATATATGGTACTAAATGCTCATGATGGTAAGTATAGTCACCATCTGTAACCATACAAAGTTATTACAATGTTATTGACTTTATTCCCTGTGCCATACTTTACATCCTTGGTGTTTAATTTAATAACTGCAAGTTTGTACCCCTTAATCCCCTTCAGCTGTTTCACCCATCTCCCCTCTCCTGCCTTCCCCTTTGCAGCCACAGTTTGTTTTCTGTATTTAGGAGTCTGTTTCTGTTTTGTTTGTTCATTTATTTTGTTTTTTTGGATTCCACAAATAAATGAAATCATTTGGTATTTGTCTTCCTCTGTCTCACTAATTTAACTTAGCATAATGACCTTGTAGGTCTATCCATGTTGTAGATGGCAAGATTTCATTCTTTTTTGTGCCTGAGTAATGGTCCATTGTATATAATATATATATCCACACACGTATATATACATATATACATATTTGTGTGTGTGTGTATCACATCTTTTTTATTCATCTATGAGAGGACACTTAGGTTGCTTCCATGTTTTGGCTATTGTAAATAATGGTGTACTGAACATAGGGGATGCATATGTCTTATAACTTTAGTGCTTCCATTTTTTTTTTTTTTTTTTTTTTTTTTTTTTTTTTTTTTTGGTAAAAACCCAGAAGTGGAATTGCTGGATCATATAGTATAGTTCTATTTAAAAAAATTTGAGGAACCTCCATATTGTTTCCATGATGGCTGCACCAATTTACATTCTCACTACCAGTGCACGAGGGTTCCCTTTTTTCCACATCCTCTCCAGCCCTTGTTTCTTGCCTGTCTTTCTGACAGGTAAATATTAATAGAATGTTTATTAAATCTTTTGCCTCTTTAGAAATTGGGTGATCTGTTTTCTTTTTATTGAATTTTTAGACTTCTTTAAACTTCTGGATACAAGTAATTTATCAGGGATATAATTTGTAAATACTTTCCAGTCTGTGGCTTATCTTTTTTTTCTCTTTATTTATGATTTTATTTTTATTTTTTATTTTATTTTATTTTATTTTATTTTATTTTATTTTATTTTATTTTATTTTTTGAGAGACAGAGACAGAGTACGAGCAGGGGAGGGGCAGAGAGAGGGGGAGACACAGAACCCGAAGCAGGCACCAGGCTCCAAGCTGTCAGCACAGAACCCGACGCGGGCTCGAACTCACAGACCGTGAGATTATGACCTGAGCCCAAGTTGGACACTTAACCGACTGAGCCACGCAGGCACCCCTTCATTCTCTTTAAAACATGTTTTCAAAGAGCAAAAACTACATTTTAATGAAGTACACTTTTTTTTTTTCATGGCTTGTACCTTTGGTGTTGTAACTAAGAATTGTTTGCCTAAGCCAGGGTCACAAAGCTTTACTGTTATGTTTATTTCTGGAAGTTTTTGTGATTGTAGTGTTGGGTTTCTCCTTGATCCAAAATTTTCTTGAAGAAAATTTATTTGGATTTTTTAAAAATTTTAAACTTTTTTAGTAATTTGAGACATATTTGAGATCACAGGCTGTACAGTTTATGCTGTAAAGGTTTGAAGATGACAGGGTTGGGAGCTGGGGGCAAGTAGATGCTGCAGGAGGGACAGGAGGACATAAAATAGATCATGGCCCTGATCACCAGTGTTGCTCTGCTGCCTTCCCTCTTCCTGACGACCAGACTCCTACTGTTTACACTGCACCACTTTTTTCTTGTATCCTTTGTCCCTCTTTTCTCTTCTTAGTTTTTTTTTTCTTCCTCGCTTTCTCTCTGACTCACTCATCCAGTTGGTCAGAAAATCCTTGTGCGGCACCTTCGTAATACATCCAGAATCCCCCACCCTAATATTTTCCCAATGCTGTTTCTCCAGTCTAAGCCATGGTCATTTGTTATCTTTTATTTTACTGTAGGCCCCTCACTAGTCTCCCAGCTTCTGCCTTTGCATTCTTCAGTCTATTTCTCAATGCAGCAGCCAGAGTTATTTTTTATTTTTTTTATTTATTATTTTTTTTTAATTATTTTTTTTTCAACGTTTATTTATTTTTGGGACAGAGAGAGACAGAGCATGAACGGGGGAGGGGCAGAGAGAGAGGGAGACACAGAATCGGAAACAGGCTCCAGGCTCTGAGCCATCAGCCCAGAGCCCGACGCGGGGCTCGAACTCACGGACCGCGAGATCGTGACCTGGCTGAAGTCGGACGCTTAACCGACTGCGCCACCCAGGCGCCCCCAGAGTTATTTTTTAAAAATGTGTGTTAATATGTCTTCTCTACTTAAATCCTCCAAAGCTTTGACATCTCACTCTGAATAAAGACACAAGTTCTCAGGCCCTCAGGCCCTACATGATCTGGCCCCTGGTTCCTCTCTTATGTCATAATTCTTTATTTTGCTCATTCTCCTCCAGCCCCTGTGACATGCTAACCTGCCCCTGCCACAGGGCCTGTGCCTTTTCTGTTTTTCCCTCTGCCTGGAAATACTCTGACCTCACATACTCAGCTTGGCTTACTCTCTTGATTCCTGCAGGTCTCTTCCCAAATGTCTTTTTTTTTTTTTTAAAGTTTATTTATTTTGACAGAGAGAGAGAGAGGGGGAGAGAGAGAGGGAGACAGAGAATCCCAAGCAGGCTCCTCACTGTCAGCACAGAGCCCAATGCAGGGCTCGAACTCACGAACTCTGAGATCACGACCTGAGCCAAAGTCAGAGGCTTAACCAACTAAGCCACCCAGGCACCCCTCCGGTGTCTAATTTTGTAGAGAAGCCTATTCTCTACAAAGTAGTGCCTCCCTCTACTTCTTTATTTCCCACTAGTACTTATTGTCTGATATGTTACATGCCTTCTTATTTGTTGGTTGCCTTTTTATCCTCGTAGAATGTAAGTTCCCAGAGGGCAGGAACTCTCTTTGCTCACTGCTGTACCCACACAGGAAAGAACAGTGCCTGGCACAGAGTAGATGCTCAGTAACTACTTGTGCAGTAGACCAGTGAATGGATCCTGTCTGCAGAGGCAGCCCTGGGGAGTATTTTCCTTAGTAGTTTGTAACAATCTAGAGAGTCTTAATAAAACCAAGTCCCGCAAAAGATACTTGTGGGGGTGGGGTGCAGGTGAGTGCTGATGGAGGTATAAAAAATTGAATGCTCTGCAAAGCCATATATCATATTAAAAAAATAGCTAGGTGAGAACTGTATTTGAGAGTAAATAATTTTGCAAATGAAAAATAATGACAGTATGGTTTAATTTATAAGTTTACTAGAGTTTTTATTTACTCAACATTAAAAGAAAAATAGACATCATAGCCAAGTGGCCCAGAATAGCACATTTTGTGCATTTCTTCAGCCCCTTGGCAGGATCAGGCAGGTGTGTTCACTCCGCACTGATTTTCGTGTGGACCTCCCGGCTCTTTGCCCGCAGCTTGTTGACCTGGGACTCGGCAATGTCAGCGCGTTCCTCGGCCTCCTCCAGCTCGTGCTGGAGCTTGCGGAATTTAGCAAGATTAGCGTTGGATTGTTCCTCCTGAGAAGAAAGAGAAACTTGTGAGAATGAGACTTTGTGGTTCTCATTGCACTTGTCACCAAACCAGATTATCTGCTCAACCCAGAATATTTCCTTCTTATGGTCTGTTTGCCACGTCTGACTTAAAATCTGGACAGAACTTGTAACTTCAATTACATTTTTCTTTTCACTCTAAAGAATGAAAGAAATACGTTTGAAGTGGAAGGGACAACCTTGGTACGGCAAACCCAGGTGTATGTGAAGTCTGTTTGTGATGCATGAGTTGGGTAGAAGGGAGGAGGAGAGCCATGTACCCTGATGGTGTAGTAAGTAAATTCAAGGTCAAATTTAACTTTGGGACAACCTCACTTAACAAATTTGGCCATTTATTTTGACTCTGGTATACAGAGAAAGGGAAAAAGTGGGTCTGGGAAGAAGCATGCATCTATTGGTTTTACTTATTACCATTTGAGCCTCTTCCTTCCTCCCCCTCCTAACTTCCTGCCCGCTTCCTACCTACTGCACTGTGTCTAGAAGAATGGGGAACAACCAGGAAAAGTGAAGCTGGAGGGTCTTGCCGCTTGTCTTTATTTGTCACGGTGCAGTGGAGAGATAGGCCCTGATGATAGTGGTAGTGCATGAACAAGTCGGTTGGGGTACAAGATTTATGTTCGGCTCTTGAGAACACTTAGTTTTGTGCATTTCTAGAGGAAGAGGAGTATTTATCATGGAACAGAGTTGTGATGGTATATTTTTTGCAGCTATCAAGTAAGGTGGGTTATTTGGAACTTTCTTCCCCCTCCCCCAACCCTTACAAATTGCTTAATGATAAAAACCTCTTCTTTTGAAGTCTTATTCATTTTCTACCTCAGAATAAGTTTTCTTCTTCCCTCAAGGGCTTAAGGATACTCACAGCCTCCTCAGCTTGTCTCTTGTACGATTTCACCTTTGCCTGTAGTTTATCTACCAGGTCCTGCAGCCTGAGAACATTCTTGCGGTCTTCTTCGGTCTGGGAGTTTGAAAAAACAATCTGCATTCAGCACAGTGAAATGAGCCTACTACAGGTGGTAAAGTAAATCACTTTGGTATGATGGCAGGTGGACCAGGGGTAAACTTGGTCCATGCTGAGGCTTCCATACTGTTAACAGTAGCCTTTCTTGTTAAGTGTCCACTCTGTGCAGGCACTGTATTAGGGAAGTAGACACATGTTCTTTAATCTTTACCTCCCTACTCTGGAGAGTAGATGCTGTTACTCTGTTTTATAGGTAATGAAACTAAAGTTTAGAGCGTTAAGTAACCTACCCAAGTTCAAAAATTAAGTGAGGCCAAATTAGGATGAATACCCAGTTTATCTGGCTTTAAAACCTGTGTTCTTTTCTCTTGTATGCCATTTTCTAAAGGCCTCCATGATTTTCCCGGCTTAGGAAAGGGTCTGTGATAAGCAGTTGTAGCATTTACCCCTTAATTTATATATCAGGTTAATGTGTATCTATTTGTGAATACCACTTTAATAGTTGCCAGTTGTCAGTTTTTCTATGAGCAGGAAGTCTGGATATTCTAGAAAGTTATTCCCCTTACCTGGTAGGTAAGTTCCTTTACTCTTCTCTCATGTTTCCGCAAACCTTTAACAGCCTCTGCATTACGTTTCTGCTCATTTTCAACCTCTCCTTCAAGTTCACGTACCTACAACCAAGGAAGATATGAATACAGCCAATCTTGAAGGATATTAATTAGCTCAGGACCTGCTGAAGATACTGGGTGGATGTCCTCAGGGTGAGGACAAAGATGGGTATCACTATGTAGGGAGAAAGGGTAGATGGAGTGCCCTTTCCCCTTCTCATATTCAGAGAGAGTGAGAGACCCACCCTGGCCTCCAGTTTCTGGATCTGCTTCTTCCCGCCCTTCAGGGCCAGCTGCTCAGCCTCGTCCAGACGGTGCTGAAGGTCCTTCACCGTCTGCTCCAGGTTCTTCTTCATCCGCTCCAGGTGGGCGCTGGTGTCCTGCTCCTTCTTCAGCTCCTCGGCCATCATGGCCGCCTGTTAGCAGTGAAACAAAACCGGTTGAGAGCTGGGCTGGCGCATCACGATTCAAGTTGGAGCACCACCATGTTGCCCTCTGCTCACATCAGTGATGGCCTTCTTGGCCTTCTCTTCTGCGTTGCGGGCTTCCTGGACAATGTCTTCCATCTCTCCCTGGATCTGGGAGATGTCTGTCTCCAGCTTCTTCTTGGTGTTGATCAGGCTGGTGTTCTGTTAAAATAGCAAATTTAGAAATATCTAGTATATGAGAGCAAAGTTGGGATGCCAGATTTCTAATGAACTCACAGGCTAGTTAATTAAGTAATTAGTATCCCTCCTTGTTCAATGAGTTATCTGAGATGACAATATATTTTTGAACGACAATCAACTTTGGATGTCACAGTACAGATAAATATTACTAACCCACAAATATTAAATGTTTTAAACGTTATCCTCCATAAAACACTGTGAGTACATTCTTAGATAAAGCTACGATATGAGCGAGAATTTCATTTTCATTCCTTTGTATTTTTCACTCTTCTGTTATACTCACTTGGGTGTGGAGGAGCTGGACGCGCTCACTGGCGTCCAGGAGCTCCTGTTCTGCGATTTTCCTGCTCCTCTCCGTCTGCTCCAGGGTCGCCCGCAGCTCCTCGATCTCAGCCTGCAGCAGGTTGGCCCTGCGCTCCACCATGGCCAGCTGCTCCTTCAGGTCCTCCTGGCCTCTGACGGCATCGTCCAGATGTAGCTGAGTGTCCTGTTAAGTAGAACAAAACAAAAAAAACCCAAAACAAAACAAAAACAAAACCTTAGACACTCTGAAGAGGACGTGAACATTCCAGGAGATGAATTGGAAGAACTTACTGGTGCCAGGAGCAGGAGATGACAGTTCTGTCATTTGAGCGTGCGAATGGTGATGTCACCGGCTTAGGTGAGAGAGAATTATCAGGAGACAGATTCTCATTCTATTTATGCCATTGACTGGTTATTTTTTCATGTGCGAGTAACTAATGTCTATCATTTACAGAGCATTTTCCATATGTTCTACCCAGTACTTGACATCTGTTACCTCATTTGATTCTCAGAGGAACTCTATGAGATATGAGTATTTTCATTCTTATATTGTAGAAGAAGCAGCAGACATTCTGAGAGGTTAAACAATTTGCCTAAAGTCAGGCAGCCAGTAAGTAACAAAAAGCTTCAACCTCAGGCTTATTGGTACCAAAGTCTTGCATTTTCTCTCATATCAAAGCTTATCTCTGGGCTTCTGTTTGTTCTTTTACATAATGTTCCTGTAAAAATATATTCTCTGTATATGTACATATAATATTTAATTTATATTTGGTTTTACCAGCATACTGTGAGCTACATAAATTGTTAAAAGAAAAAACTGCATTGTTTAGCACAAAGATGTTTTGCCGAACGGAAGACAGATAACTTCCCTGACTTAGCTGTTAATGTGGACCCATTTACCTTCAGGATGGCCTGGGTGTTCCTGTAGTTCCTCAGGGCCTCTGCAGCCTGGCGGTTGGCATGATTCAGCTGGATTTCCATTTCATTGAGGTCTCCCTCCATCTTCTTCTTGACTCTCAGAGCATCGTTCCTGCTCCTGATCTCAGCATCCAAGGTGCTCTGCATCGACTCCACGACTCTGATGTGGTTTCTCTTTAGTTGATCGATTTCCTCATCCTTTTCAGTGATTTTCCTGTCGACTTCAGACTTGACTTGGTTCAACTCCAACTGGATGCGTAGGATCTTTCCCTCTTCGTGTTCAAGAGATGCCTTAACAAAACAGTGATCAATTAATAATGGAAAGTAACTTGAACATTTGGAGTATATTTCCTTGTGAGCCAAACTCTTATTAATGTCAGTTGTCTGAGTTTACAAAGTATAATACAGCAGTTCCAGGAGCCTGCTAAGTACATCATTTTTTTTTGTTTATTCAGTCAAAGATTATATAGGGTAGCTCTGTAATAAAGGTGCTTTGTAAAGTGTAAAGCGGTATATAAATATTATTCATAGGAGTAATAACAAAACCTATATGATTAAACTCATGTAATAAACATAAACTCTCCATGTGTTATCTTATTCAGAGAGAGAAAGAGAGAGCATGTGGGGCAGAGGGGCTGAGGGAGAGAGAGAGAATCTTAAGCAGGCTCCATGATCAGCATGGAGCTTGACATAGGATTCGATCCCATGACTCTGGGATCATGACCTGAGCCGAAATCCAGACTCGGATGCTCAGCTGACAGAGCCACCCAGGCGCCTCTCAGTCATAAACATTAAACATTAAAATGTTTATGTGTGCTATATGAATTCTTGTTGTAGAAATTCTCAGTCTTAAAACATATGTTTTTCTGATTGCAAAGTATATGTTCACTGCAGAAAATGGGGCAATGTATAAAACAAAGAAAAACCTCCTATTGTGCCCTGCACCCAGACATAACCATCTTATTGTGGTACATTTTTTCTAGTCTTTTTTCCTACTTCTATGTATTTCTGCATGATGACATTATAGTGTATATTCAGATGTGTGTTGCTTTAAAAATTGTCTACCATAAATATTTCCCCATGTTAATTATGTTTAGGGTTGCATAGAATTACATCATATGGATGTTCCTTGGTTGCTTCATCTTTGTTCTTGGATTGCACATTTTTGTGTTTTTTTTTTTAAATTTTTTTTTCAATGTTTATTTATTTTTGGGACAGAGAGAGACAGAGCATGAACGGGGGAGGGGCAGAGAGAGAGGGAGACACAGAACTGGAAGCAGGCTCCAGGCTCTGAGCCGTCAGCACAGAGCCCGACGCGGGGCTTGAACTCACAAACCGCAAGGTCATGACCTAAGCCAAAGTCGGACGCTCAACCAGCTGAGCCACCTAGGTGCCCCCATAGTATTACATTTTTAAGCTTTTGCTAACTATCGCCAAGTTGTCCTTCATAAAGACTGTGTGCATGATAATGGATCCATTGCCTGCTTTGGGTGTTTTCACCCATGTCTTTGATCCCCCCCCCCGCCCAACACATCATAATATGTACCTCTGCTTCCTCTAAGGCAGCCTGAATATCGCATTTCTCTTGTTCCACTTGCTTCTTTATCTTCTCCAGTTCATGGATTTGCTTCCCTCCCTCAGCAATCTGCTCCGTGAGGTCAGAAATCTCCTCTGTGGGTGAATAGACCAGGGAGAGGTGGTCAGACTGGTGTGGCATGGAAGGGTCGTACCACGGCTGTTGGAAGTACAGAAGTTCAAGAGCACTCACGCTGCAAGTTCTTGTTCTCTCGCCTCAGGGTTTCCAGGTGATCCAGGGATTCCTCGTAGGCATTCTTGACCTTGAACAGCTCAGTGCCGAGAGAGCGGGACTCCTTCTGGGAGGCCTCAAGTTCAGCTTGAGTCTCCTCATACTTCTGTTTCCACTCTGCCAGGACCTGAAAAGCAGCAAATTGTCAGCCTCTGCAAGGAGACAGGGAGGCCAAGTAAAACTCTGATGAAGTTTCAGTAGTCTGGGCCACCTTGTCGAAGTTCCTCTGCTTCTTGTCCAGGGCCGCGCAGGCTGCGTTTGTTCTCTCCACGTCGAGCATGAGGTCTTCCACTTCGTTCTGGAGCCGCTGCTTCGTCTTCTCCAGGGAGGCACATTTGGCGTTCACCGCTTCTACGTGCTCCTCGGCGTCCTGCAGACGTTGGGCCAGCTTCTTCCTGAAAAGTTAGCCAAGCAATTAAGGAGAGTGGTCAAGAACAGGAGCAGGCGATCACCTCCTTGGTCCCCTTCTCAGTCCTGCTTCTATAATGGTGCATTACGTATGGTCATCTGAACTGTGGCAGCCAGAACTGCTTTCTAGATTGTTGCTGTATGAAAAGGTCCAAAATGGTGAACAACGGAATTCAATTCTTAGAGGCTGCTGTTAGCACTCTATTATATGGGTCTTACTGTGTAAGTGATTCAGGACTTTAAGGACTTCTGATTGAGTATGGTTGCAGAAAATGATTATCCAGGACAATTCTGTTGATTGATTTATATATCTCATCTCTTTCCAAAAAGGATTTCAGGCTAACTAGGTGTTTTACCGGGCAGAAATGTACTGAGCATATTCATTTGCTTTCTCAGCCTTTCCGTTTCATTTTATGTACTTTATCCCCAGAGAAAAATAGCTAGTTTCTTCTAATACATATTTGGAATTCTCACCAGAGAAAGAAATTGGTGGATAAATCAGAATAATTCATGCTGTTTAAGCAAAGGCAGGTTTAATTTTTCCTTCTGAATTGCCTATATTCTTGCTTCATTCCCCATAGTGTTGCCAGCTCTACATATTTAAGGTACAGAAAAGCCTTTAGCCCTGAAGTCCAAGAAGATCTATTTGAAGGTCCCCTTTGGTCTGTACACAGACTAAAGCTTTATTTTATTTAGACTAACTGTGGACATTATGTACAATTTGGTGGCCTCCAGCTATGTCTTCTTATTACAATACTTAAGAAGGTGGGCTCTGGAATCAGAATATCTGGTTCTAATCCTAGCTGTACCATTTATTAATTGTGTGCTCTTGGGTTAGTTGGTTCACCTCTCGTAGCCTCAGTTTCCTTGTCTGTAAAATAGGGATAAAACATGATGTTGCCATGGATACTAAATGAGCTGACATATGTATAGTACTTGACATATAGTGTGCAGTCAGTAAATTTCACATCTGCTGTTACCCTTATGTTATCATCATCAACATCATCATAGTGTTGCTGGGAGTTGTTGAGCTGTGCAGCTAGGAAACCATGTCGTTTTCTTCCCCCAGTGTTCACAGCACATACTTGGCCTCCTCCAGCTCCTCTGTGCGCTGGATGGCATCCGTCTCGTATTTGGTCCTCCACTGGGCCACCTCACTGTTGGCCTTGGACAGCGCCCTCTGCAGCTCGGCCTTGCCCTCCTGCTCCTCCTCGTACTGTTCCCGCAGCAGGTCACAGTCGTGGCGGGAGGACTGCAGGGCGTGGGCCAGCGCGTTCTTGGCCTGTGGAAGTACCATTTCAGTGACTTAAAATCGTTTATTCAGTGCTACATAGTTCACATACCCAGAGGAGAACCAAACTGGACGTGTTTAGATTTGCTTAGCCGAGAAGACCTTTGGTAAAACTCACTTTTGTTTCTTCCTCCAGCTGATGTTTCAGCTCCTCAATCTGTTGTGTAGATGCTTGTTTGTTCCTTGAAAGCTGAGAGACCAAAGCCTCTTTCTCATCTAATTGTCGGGAATATTCACCTAAGAACAAGAGAAATAGATGAATTTGTTAATGGCATAAAAATAAGCTCAAGCTTTCTTATGTATCTGTATATACTTATATATGTGTATCAAGTATATACTTTATCTGCTTCTAACTATGAGTATAGCGCTGGTTAGAACTGGAGTTAAGCAGCAGAAATGCCACAGGAGTGTAACAAACTACTCTGCTCATTCTTCCTTTGTATTCTTTCTGACCTGCTCAGCAGATTCCAACAGTTCGTTTATTCCCCTCTAAAATGGGAGAGAGTAATGCTGTTTATTCAGAACCCCTGGAATCACTTAAAAAAATTTTTTTTTAATGTTTATTTTGAGAGAGAGAGAGTGCTAGCAGGGGAGGGCCAGAGAGAGAGAGAGAGGGAGAGAAAGAATCCCAAGCAAGCTCTACACTGCCAGCATAGAGCCTGACATGGCGCTGGAACTCACAAACCAGGAGATCATGACCTGAGTCGAAATCAAGTGTCGGACACGTAACTGACTGAGCCACCCAGGCGCCCCACCTCTGGGATCACTTTTATTTAGTACGTAGTTTCAGGGCTCAGGAAAAGTCCCCCACCTGCTTCTGTCTGCAGACGCGCTCTCTGAGCCATCAGGTCATTGATCAGCCGCTGCTGCTCCTCTTCCTTGGTCTTAAGTTCACTCACCTGGTCTTCTAGAGTGCGGCACATCTTTTCCAGGTTCCCCTATAGGACATGTGTCAGTGAAAGGTGAGACATCGAATGTAGTAAAAAAAAAAAAAAAAAAGTAAAGATTCTTCAAACAAAGGTTTTTTTAATGTTTATTATTTTGAGAGAGAGAGAGCGTAGACAGGGGAAGGCCATAGATAGAGGGAGACACAGACTCCAAAGCAGGATCCAGGCTCTGAGCGGTCAGCACAGGGGACATAGGGCTTGAACTCATGAACTGTGAGATCTTGACCTGAGCCAAAGTCAGATGCTTAACCGACTGAGCCACCCAGGTGCCCCTAAAACTTGATTCTTAAAATATTTTTAGAGTGAATAAATTCAAGTCAAGTGTGAGTAGGAAGTTATGGCACCAACTTTATGGGACAGGCTAGGATTCAAATATGATGAGTGTGGAAATGTCCTTGAAGTGGTCATCATTGGAGCCTGTTCATTTATCCCACTGATACTGATGCTTGCTTAACGTGGATTTTGCAATAGTCTTAAGGGGTCATAACTAAGTACTGACAAAAATGAAGTAGAAGGGAATATATTAGAATATTAGGAAATATTAGTGTTGTAAGCTGCCGGCAAACAATGTTTAATGACAGAACAATGAGTGTTACTACAGGTTATTAATTACCATCATTTGTAGATGGTATTTGGTACCTTGGCCTTGGAGATGGTCTCCATGTTACTGGCGAGGTCGTCGATCTCCATCTTCAATTCGCTCTTCTCCTTCTCCAGCTTCTGCTTGACCCTCTGTAGGTTGTCTATCTGCTCCCCCAGCTCGGCCACGCTGTCCGCGTGCTTCTTCCTCAGGGTGGCCGCCATGGCTTCGTGCTGCAGAGTGGCCTCCTCCAGGTCCCTGCGCATCTTCTGGAACTCGGCCTCCCGCTTCTTGTTCATCTCGATCTGGGCAGAAGTGGCCCCGCCGGCTTCTTCCAGCCGCTCGCTGATCTCCTCCAGTTCGCGGGAGAGGTCTGAGCGCTGCTTCTCTGCTTTGGCCCGGGAGGCCCTCTCTGCCTCGATTTCCTCCTCCAGCTCCTCGATGCGGGCCTGGGGTGACACACATACATTAACATAAACTCATCTCAATCTCAGGGGTTTTGGGGGTACAGAAACAAATGGAGGCTAGATGATTCACCTGCAGCTCTTTGATTTTCTTTTGTAGTTGAATTTCTACTGCCTGCTCATCTTCAATTTTACTTAGCAAATTGCTGATTTCAAATTCTTTCCTTCAGACAAAAGAATGAGACATATTAGTACTCCAAGGAATTGAAAGATGATACCACACAGGATGTTTTTCTGGAGTTCCTACTTTTTGAGTCTCTCATCAAGTTGCTGTTTCTCATTTTCTACATCCATTGTGGATTCTTGGGCTAATTTTAGGTCTCCCTCCAGTTTCCTCTTTGCTCTTTCTAGATCCATGCGGAGTTTCTTTTCTTGCTCTAATGACCCTTCAAGCTAATGAGAAAGGAAAGTATGTTAAACATTGAAAGTGTATTTAAAAATATCCTTCACATGGATATCAGAACCACACTTACGTCATCCACTTGCTGCTCGAGCTTGGTCTTAGCTTTGCTCAGCGTGTTGACCTTGTCCTCTTCTGCCTGTAGGTCATCCAGGGTCTGCTGGTGGGCCTCCTGGAGGGCCTTCTTCTCCTTGGTCAGCTTAGCGATGGTTTCGTCCAGGCCTGCCATCTCTTCCGTGAGGTTTTTCACCTTGAAAAATTAAAGAAGAAATGGTATCTGCTCTAAAGCAGGTTTACTAGGCTGACGGAACCTCGATATGGTAGAACAGAGTGTGATTCGTACCTTGTTCTCTGTGGCATGCTTCTCCTTTTCAACCTTGGCCAGGGTCAGCTCAAGGTCGTCGATGTCTTTCTTGAGCTCTGAACACTCGTCCTCCAGTTTCCTCTTCTTGGCCGTCAGCTCGGCGTTGATCTCCTCCTCATCCTCAGCTCTCTCAGTCACCTCCTTGATCTTGGCCTCCAGCTGGATTTTGTTCTTAATGAGTTGCTCACACCTTTCCTCTGCATCAGCCAAGGCATCAGCTTCCTGTAGAGGGATTCATTAAGATATTTAGAGACCTTGTTACTGATTTTGAACTTGTTCTTTGCACAAAGTAGTAGTGTTTGTTGAATTCTGGTGACTCTTTCAGTATGAATGTAAATTAAACTTAATTGAACATTATTACATGGCTTAGAGAAATGCAGCTAATTAAAAGTGAGACTATAGATTTAGAAGCAAATTAACCTGAAAAATGATTGTATTGAAGCAATTGACTACACAGTAGTGTCTAGAAGAGTGATAGGCCGATGGAAGCCTGAGCTCTTATCTCAGTATTGCCTCCGTATGGATGAACTCAGGAAAATTGCTTTATTTCTATTGTTCTCACTTTTCTCATAGGGAGTTGAGGGAGTGGGAATAAATGATCACTAGGAACACTTTAGCTATAATATTCAAAGATTGTGACTTAGATTGGTTAAATTTGGTTTTGATCATTCTCTGCTCACCTCAAACAGCTAGTTGCTGGACTGGATTTAGAAAGGAAAAGAAAAAGAACTTAAACAGTTTTATGCCAATGAATACCTTTCCATGCACCATTTGTCACACACTCCCAACCTTCCTGATAATCCCTAACTGTGCTGTAATTGTCCACAATTTTCATTTCCATTGTACGGAACACCTATTAGTCTCAATGTGAATTTTAGAATATACAAGAACATGCAATTTTGAGGCACTATATAGCTCCACACATTTTTTTTTTATGAGTGACTAAGGGTCTCAAATAAAAATCAGCTCAGCCTTATTAGATTACTCTAGCCCGGGGAATTTCTTTAACTTCTTACTCAGTGCTGGTTTTGTTCATACCTTACGTTTTTTAGTTTAAACACTTAAGTGGATGATAATGGGGACTTCCCAGCGTTCCTTTGCTGTTATTTTTAATAGTGATGCACTCAATAAATATTTATTCACTGATGATAATAACTGCGAAGAGAGGTTAAGACGGAGAGGCTTTTGATCTTGTGCTTTTGGGAAAAGGTAACCTTCATGTAAGCGAAGTTATCAGAAAGAAAAGCTGAAAATAGCTTAACGATTTTAGGTTTCTTCATGACATTGGTGGGCTGTAGGTCCAAGGAAATGGGAAGTTACATTTGGCCAGAGCCCAGAACTGTCCCCCACCCTGATTATAACTCTTTCCTGAGATAATAAACGGAAGTCTAAAGACTCAGGGTCTCTATCGAAGGAAGAATCGCAGAGGGTACTTGGCTTTACTTTAGACTACGGTTACTCAGTTCAGGTAACTGCAAACAGGTTTATTGAACTAAATCTCAGTAGGGATGGAGAGAAATAAGAGTAATGATTTTTCTTTCATTTCAATACAATCTCCTACACCGCGTTCGGAAAATAGGATGATCCTTGTGAGGCTGGGATGAAGCCTGCAGGGCAAGTGGGTAAAATATTGACTGAGTTTTCGCTTTAAACTGCTTCCTTTGTGGCTGTTAAAATTGTGATGTTATTGAATACGTGCTTTAGTCTTCCCTTTTCCATTTGTAATTTGGAAGTCATTGTGTCTTCCTCACAGGACTATTGAAAGGTAAGCGAAATGCTAAAAAAAGTAACTTGAGATTTTCTGTTTCAAGATGAGGTTATTTGTGGGGCGCCTGGGTGGCTCAGTAGGTTAAGCGTCTGACTTCAGCTCAGGTCATGATCTCATGGCTCGTGGGCTCTGTGCTGACAGCTCAGATTCTAGGGCCTGCTTCAGATTCTCTGTCTCCCTTTCTCTGTCCCTCGCCTTCTCACACTCTGTCTCTGTCTCTCTCTCTCAAAAATAAATAAAAACATTAAAAAAAAAAAGATGAAGCTATTTGTAAATCCAAAGTATCTATGCCTTCCAGAAATGCTTCCATAACATGGTGTATCCCAAATACACAGTACTCACGGATTGAACCTGAAGCTGCAGGTCATTTTTCTCTTTCAAGAGAGTGACCATCTTTTCCTCCAGTTCCTTCCTCTTCGCCTCTGACTTGGCGAGTTCGTCTTTGGTTTTCTGAAACTCCTCCTTCATGGTGGCCATCTCCTTCTCGGTCTCTGCGCTCTTGAGAAGGGGCTTGATCTTGAAGAAGAGTTTCATCCACGGCCAATGCTTGACGTTCATGAAGGCGCGGACGTTGTACTGGATGCAGAAGAGGGCTTCTCTGAAATGACGTGAAAATATCAGTGTAGATTGATCCGTCAGAGGCAGCGTCACTGATGTTATTTTGTATTTTCCACACAAATTCCCCTTGTAATGATCCCGTATGTAGAGATGATTTATACGCAGGCTTTATATATACACACACACACATTCCTGCTGATTCCCTGTCTAACCACTTTGCTAATGTGTACTGCTCATACCAAATAATCCTGTGTTCTTTTTAAAAGCAATTTTTTAATGTTTATTTTTGAGAGCGAGAGAGACAGAGTGTGAGCAGGGGAGGAGCAGAGAGAGAGGGAGACACAGAATCTGAAGCAGGCTGCAGGCTCTGAGCTGTCAGCACAGAGCCCGACGAGGGGCTCGAACTCACAAACTGTGAGATCATGACTTGAGGGAAGTCGGACGCTTAACCAACTGAGCCACCCAGACACCCCTAATTCTGTGTTTTTAAGACCTGACCACGCTAGCAAAGGAGCTGACCTTAAAGTGGGAATACTTTGCAGGTATGAGCAACACATACCAATTTAAGATCATTTGGATATACAGTCTTAGTGATTTGGGAGTGGGCGTGGCAGTTGTAAGCTGAGTGTGCCGCTTGGCCGCTGGCACACAGATGTGAGCTGTAAGATGGCATAGGGTGCTTTCTGCGTTTCCCCGCTGTGTGAACTTCTGATGTAGCCTGTCTTTCTTGAAGCCTTTCCTCTTATTTTGATTACCACTGAATTATCCACTCATCAACTTTTGTTAGCTTCTTCAGACAATGTACTGATGTTTCTCAAATTCTTTTAAATGCCTCTCATTCTTAGTTGTTTAAATTGTTAATTTCTGCAGGGGATTTAGTATGCATTGAGCACTCAAATTTGTTTTATTTAAATAAAATTTTAAATAGGAATAAAAGATATCCCTTCTGCAGACTGTAGCAAGAGATAAAACAAGGTTTGACTACCTTGTAGCAATGTGTAGTCCTCTTTATTATTAAAATGTAAATTCTGTTTCTGTATAGGTGCAAATTACAAGAACCATGACTCTGAGAAGGCAAATACCATGCAGAAGCCATAATGTAGACATATGGGAAAGGCTTGGGAACACTTACAGTGCAAATCCAAATCAGCACAGATGAGCAAAATGAACGCAAAATGTCTGTGTGTGTGTGGGGGGGGGGGGTGGTAGGGAGCACAGTAGTGCTGGGTAGAGCAAGCTGGACGAGGTTTATTGGAGAAAGAAGCACATGTTCTGAATTGGTAAGTAGGTAAATTAGGATGAGGGGAAAAGGCTGGGGCAAACGTGAAGACAGACAAGTGAATTGTGTAGCCTGGCTGGAAAAGGCTGTGTGGCTGGGGATGACGGATGCAGTGGGGAATAGAGACAGCCTCGATGGCCACGCAGGGAAACTTGGATTTGACGTGAAATGGGAGCCACAGACGGAGATACGGCCTGATGAAAATGGTGCTTATTGCCGAGTATTCTGGCAGGTCTGTGTGAGGTGGATGGAAAAGGAGAAATTGGAAGGAGTCCCAAATGTGAGGGGTTAAGCAAAGGCTGATGTGTTGTAGGAGTGAGTCCTGAACTGTGTGAGAAGCACGTATCAGCCACAAAATGAAAGTTAATGAAGAAAGAACACTGAGTAATAGTCCCCAAGGGATCTTACAGTTCTGATAATCTGCACAGCTTTTACCTCCTTTGCAACATCTTCTGATATTCTACCCTCATTAGGAATCCCCTGCAGACAGCTTGAGTTCTTGTTATAATCTGGGCCAACTTTTCGTCTCTCATTTCTTCCAGAAGACCCAGAAGGCCAGCTTTGAAGAACACCTGGAGGAAAAGTGAATCCCATGTCATCCCCATAGTACAGAAGATGCAGAAATGGTGAAGGGAATGGGTCAGGTATGCATAGATAACAGCTATACCTTGGTATGCCCAAATTTATATTGGGTGTGATCAATATCAATAGAGGCGAGAAGTTTCTCAGAAGCCTTCTTGCTGTCGATGAACTGTCCTTCTGGAATAGCACTTGCGTTTAAAACTTTGTATCTGTTCAGTGAAACAAAGAAAAGAATTATTAGGGAGGTGTGATTATATGTGGAAACTGAGACACCAAAAAGAAGCATTAACAAAAATCAGAGATAAAGTAAAAGTAGAAAATCCACATGTCCTTTTAAGTTCCAACAGTAAAACAATGTGATTTTTCTTTTGCCTAATGCATGCCTCCTTCCTGTTTATAAGAAATACCACCCCTTTGAACCGTTCTCCTGCCCTGCTACCACGGGACTATATTATTTGACTTCTTAATTTTACAGTATTCACTGAGTAGGATACATGAGACACAGGATACATGAGACACAGAGGACAACAGTTAAGGTGACAGAATGGTCTGCAGCATGCAGTGAAATACAAACAAAGAGAGACAGGCCTTTGTTTAAAATCCCCATATAAGATTCTGCTGGGGAATCCCTTCCTGCAGATGCGGATGCCTTCCAGCACTCCGTTACACCTCAGCTGGTGCAGGACAAGTTCATGCTCCATGGCCCCTGCAAATAGAAGCGTACTTAGTTTTGGGTAGTCCATTTTCACTTGTGCCTGTTTGATTATTTCATGCTCTTATATCTTACCAGGAGTTTTGGTTTCATTGGGAATGATGCACCGTACAAAATGAGGGTGTGTGCTCCTCAGATTGGTCATCAGTTTATTTAAATTTTCCTAGAAAACCAGACAGAAGGAAGTTCTTGATGAGGAAGTTTTATTTCAGATTGCTTTTTTTTGGTAATTATTTGGACTGAACCTAGACACTCTCTTAACTGTTAGGTATTAGCCTATGAGGCTTCGATTGCTCTGTATTTTAAACGTCTCAAGAGCTCTAGCCTGCCAAATAACCACCAGGTCAAAGTGCTGGGAAGAATGCAGCTCTGTAAAGGTATTCATTTATAACATCTAGGGTCTGCCTTATAAACAAGCTGCAAATCCAGTAGCCTTGATGCATAGGAATTGTTCTCAACTGGGAATCAGAAGACAAAAGACTGTGGTCTCGTTCTGCCAGCTAATGAGCTGCTTGACTCTGTAAAATCCCTTTCGACTCTCTGGGCCTTAATCTGAAGAGTTGAGATTACCTCTAAGGCCTCTTCTGTCTGTCTCAGTGCTGGTAATTTTCACAGTAGTAATTTACAGTGGTAACCTAGGTTAACCATTCCTTTCTCAAGTTTATTATTCCTGGGACCTGTGACTTCTTGTTTTGTATTGTTTTGTCTTTTTTTTGAAGAGTCTAAAATCCAGAGACTATATAACCTTGTTTAGGTGGATTTCGGGTGCATAGGAAGAATGATCCATGGTCTGAAGCATCTGGAAGGACTTATTCCAGAAGTTGAATAACTGTTTATGACCGATGATGATGTTTTACTCAACTATAGGAAACTCACATGTAAATATTTCTTAGGTATACTCTGAGAAGGCAGAGTGGCTTTTTTTTTTCTTTCATGTCTCATTTAACTATTCAGAAATGAAATAATTACTGTGAGCTTCTAATCTTGAAGATACATACAAGGATGAGTTGATGAAGCAAGAGCCTCCATGAGATAATGCAATTTGATAGAAAGAAAAAGGACAGGCTGGTTTTACTGTTTCAGTCATGGATTATATCCTCATTTTAGTTTTAAAAGGAATGAGACTTAGCCATACAGATTCTGACAAAGCAGTCATTAATCCAGACATTTCACACACGTCCCTTTGGAGGCGACAGTTTTTAAGCTACCTAACAAAATCACATTATTTGTAGTAAAATTGTTGTTATTTTAATCTCAAGATATATTTTCTAAGCTTAATCATCCATATATCACTAGGCTTGGCTTTAGATGATTTCCAGCCATTACAAAAAATTAAATCCACCTCAGAGGATGAAGATGTGTTTTGGTGGAGGGATGTCCTAAAGAGTGTATCTCTGGTTCCTTCTCAAACAGGAACTCGGGAGCATCTCAAAGGGCAACATTAGTAGAATAAAGATACGGCTTCCCTAGAGACAGCCTTGAAGTTCAGCTATGCTTTAAAAATCAGCCTGATTATGTAATAAGTAAGCTTCTAAGGATGTTTTGGCATTCCTCAGTACATCAGATGATCATAATGAGGGATAATGGGTAAAGCATCTGACCCTGTAAGAGTGGTTTTGCTTTGGTTCTACCATGATAAGAGAATATTAGAACATTCTATTCCATTCTAATTTATTTCAAACCCTGTAATTATGATAATTCATAGAAACTTAATAGGATTTTGAGGAGCACATGGGTGGCTCAGTCGGTTAAGGTCCAACTTCAGCTCAGGCCATGATTTCACAGTTTGTGAGTTCAAGCCCCGCATTGAGCTCTGTGCTGACAGCTCAGAGTCTGGCGCCTGCTTTGGATTCGGATTCTGTGTCTCCCTCTCTCTCTCTGCCCCTCCTCCACTTGCTCTCCCTCTCTCTCTCTCTCTCTCTCTCTCTTTCTCTTTCTTTCTCTCTTCTCTCTCTCAAAAAAAAAAAAAAAAACCATTAAAAAAAAAATAGGATTTTGGGATGGACTTTGTACTTTACCCTGAAGAGGGCTGACACAGTCTGGAAAGAGGAGCCCTTCTTCTTAGCACCTTTCTTTGTACCACTGTCTGAGGTAGAAAGAAAAACCCATCAATTAAAGTAGAATCCTAGAGGCTGGAATGTTGTATGGACATTCTGGGGGAATAGGTTTAATATAGATTGAAGGCACAGAAAGTACCTGCTTCAGCACTAGCATATGTGGAAAAGAGACTGGCCAGAGTCTTCATTGCGGACTTTTGGTACAGCCCAACCACGGTGTCATTCAGGGGGTCCTTGTTCTTGTCCAGCCAGCCGGCAATGTTGTAGTCCACGGTGCCCGCGTAGTGGATCAGCGAGAAGTGTGCCTCGGCCCTGCCCTTGACCACCTTGGGCTTTTGGAAGTTGGCGGACTTGCCCAGGTGCTGGTCATACAGCTTGTTCTTGAAGGAGGTGTCCGTGGCCTTGGGGAACATGCACTCCTCCTCCAGGATGGAGAAGATGCCCAGTGGCTGGATTCAGAAAGGTGGATATTAGTGTCAACCTGCCTTCTCTCAAAAGATACAGACATGGTGACTTTATTTGATTAAATTATTAGAACTGCCAATTAAAAAATATGTAAAATAAAATAGGGTCATAGCTCACAAAGAAGTCCTTTTGTTATCACTAGAACGATTTTCCACCATTCCTTGCCATATTCAATCCAAAGCAACATTTTCAGTTAAAAGAATAGCTGAATTCAGACTCCAAATGTCAGCAGAGCACGTCTGGGCAGTTTGTTAAAATCTTCTGTATCATCACACTTTTTGCCTATTGAGTGAATTAATCTGCTGTCATTGTTTTATTTTGCTACGAAAAGGACTTACTGACTTAGAGTGATGTTTCATTTAGGTGCAGTAATTGAATAGTATAAATAACCCAAACCTTATTTAAGACATTTTCTGTATTCAATCTCCTTAAAGATAGATTATGGAAAAGCATAAGTAATTGGACTTCTTGACTTGTGAACAGATTACCTTTCATACAGGCCTTAGCTGGGTTACATGTGTACTAATTTTTGTCTAGAAAAAAGACTTATTTTTGCTGCTGACACCTAGGATCGTAGCAGAGGTAGATTGAGGACTAATGAGGTACTTCTGGTAGTAGAGCACATCACCTCAGTTGAGTTCTCAGAGCTGCTTAAAAACCGAGTTGCGTTGCTGTTAGAACCAAACCGTTCAGAACCCAACAAAACGAAACACTGATCCTTCTCATGTAAAAGTTGAAAAGAGGGAGTTCGTTCTAAAGAGGAATTCTGATATCCATCTATTTAGATCACAGTGATACTTTCTAGAATTGCTTCAGACACTTGGGAGGGTGTCCTTGCAGTCAGCCTTTCTTTACAAGTCATACGAACCTTCTCGATGAGCTCGATGCAGGCAGCCAGGTCCATCCCAAAGTCGATGAACGTCCACTCGATGCCCTCCTTCTTGTACTCCTCCTGCTCCAGCACGAACATGTGGTGGTTAAAGAACTGTTGCAGCTTCTCGTTGGTGAAGTTGATGCACAGCTGCTCCAGGCTGTTGAACTAGGGCGTTGCAAACACCAAAGAGCTCAAGTGAGTTTGGGAAACCCAGGGGGAATTCGGCAGAGCAGACACGAAGCAGAGGGGCCTTAACAGGGCCGCTTATTCCAACAACTCACATCAAAGATCTCAAAGCCAGCGATGTCCAGGACCCCGATGAAGTACTGTCTGGGCTGCTTGGTGTCCAGCTGCTGGTTGATGCGGGTGACCATCCACAGGAACATCTTCTCGTAGACGGCCTTGGCCAGGGCGCCCACTGCGTTGTATACCTTTGTGGACAGAGTAATGATTGTTGGCGTTACTAAAGACGTGTTGAGAAGGCTGGGGATGTGTGTGATTCATTGAGGCCGTTCACTTACCTGCTGCACAGTCTGGCCTTTGGTGACGTACTCATTGCCGACCTTGACCCTGGGGTAGCAGAGGGCTTTGAGCAGGTCAGCAGAGTTCAGACTCTGGAGGTAGGCTGCCTTGTCAGCAACTGCAGAGACACAATTCAAGAAATGTTGTTTAATAGCGGATATCCTCTTTCAGCTAATTTTCTATTTTCATCTAATTAATTTTCTTTACTCTTTATAAAAAAAAAGCTTTAAGTAATTATGTAGAGGGTCAGATGAGGCTTTCTGTACATTAGAGCATGTACTCGCTAATAAATGGTCGGCTATACTGGACTTTGGTGATTTATTGCAAGTAGCTTTTGAGAAATTCATCAACAGTGAACATATGTCCAGTGTTTATGGTGACACTTTATGTAAGGCAAAAACCGTTGTCTCTGCCCTTAAGGCAGACACATCAGGTGTAGTTGGAAGGAAAAGATAAATCCATCTTAATATTTACCGTTAGAGAGAGATAAAAGTGTGAATATTTGGATCCTCATTTCAGTTTTGCTCCTCCCAACTTAAATCCATTTGTTCAGTTTCACTCTCTGAATATGAGGGTATTATATTTCACCATGTGACCCCTACAGGGTCTCTTTCTAAAATTGTGTCAGTGACTATAATGTAAATGGCATATGTCAGGTGCAGAGTAACTGCTGAAAAGTTTAGGAGGAGGGAGAAAATATGTCAAGCTGAAGTGGTCAGGAAAGGCTTCAGGGGACAAATAACTTCAGCTTCCTTGGTAGGTCCTATATGTTCTACACATGGAATATATGATTTTTTTCTTTCTCAGTTTTTTTATTTTAATCTTACTGCCTAGACTGTGTATGGGTTTATATATAGACAGCACACACATGCATACAGATGTCTAGGGACATCCTTCAGCCCCAGCCCCATGTTTGGGCAGATCCCGTATAGCCAGCCACCAGTTTACCCAGATAGTGCTGAAATAGGCTGATAAGCCACCATTGCCAAGGCAGAGCAGAAGCACTGTGCCGTCTCATTCTCTCATGATCTGGCCCCAGGTTGTGCTCTCAGATATCTCTTGATAAGTGCCTATAAGAGTTCATTTTCACTTGTTTGGGCTGCTTAGAAATGATGGAGATACAGAGACATGAGGAAGGAATGGGGGCAAGGAAAGCATGCCGTGTGTGTAAATACATATGTGCCCTTCAGAAGTCCAGTTGTGATGAAGTTGTGAGTTTAGAATAGCCTCCCTCCCCCCGCCATATTCTTTAATTCAGGCCCAGAAGGAGATTCATCTGGTACCTTCCGTGCCATCTGGCTCAGCCTGCTCCTCACGCTGCTTTTGCTTGAACTTCATGTTCCCATAATGCATCACGGCCCCTGTGAGCTTGTAGATGGAAACTTTCTCTTCAGGAGTAAAGCCCAGGATGTCAATGGCACTCTGGCAGGAGAAAGGACAGAGGTGAGGGCAGAAGAAACTAACTTATTTTGGAGAATTTATACTGTGTCCTAAGGTAACCACACCTATAGTGGGCTGTTCACACACATAATGCATTTTTTTTTACAGTGTGTGTGTGTGTGTGTGTGTGTGTGTGTGTATGTGTATGAATAAATGAGTATGAGTGTGAGTGTGTGAGTGACTTACATCTGTGGCCATCAGCTCCTCTTGGTCATCAATGCTGGGTACTGTGATCTCCCCTTGACTGACGAAGGCATAGTCATAAGGGTTGGTGGTGATCAGGAGCATTTCTGGGTACACAGAAATCAGGGTATACATTTTACACTAGAAGTTGTTAATAAAAATACTAATGTTCATCTGTGAATTTAAGTTATTTCTTACCAATCAGATCTGGCTTCTTATTGGAAGTGATCTGATAAAAAATATGGTAGCTTCTTTCTGCCTTCAGCTGGAAAGTAACTCTAGACTTTTCTAAAAGATCTGGAAATAGAAATAGATATTTAGAAAAAAAAATCAATGCTGCTGAAATATTAAATGAACCTTGGTGTCTTTACTAAACTTGGGAGCATTATATTTGGCTCCATTGAGATTTCTACCTGATGGTCAATCCTTTTGGTGTTACATATAAGAATTCCAAATACATATGGCAACTGCCCAAGTTTCTCACCATTTAAGAGCAGACATTGAAGCATGTCTGCTCTAGTAAAAGTAAACTTTTAATATGGGAGCCCCATGACTTCTGTATTATAATTGATCTGTAATATTCCCCTCCTTTCTCAGGGAGACTTTGTGGTGAGTGGCTCCTTAGAAACACCTACCAAAGCTCAGATCAAGAGCAAATCACAGAGAAGCTTTGTAAACCTATAGGTAACTCATAGGAACCTGTAAGTAGTCCTAGAAAAAATGTCAGAGTTGCTCTGTGGCAGGAATTTCAGAATGTGCTCTGGAACCATCAGTCTGCATCGAGGTAGATGGGGCATGCGGTGGATTATGTCTAAGTCTGACCATTAGCTCATGGGCAACACTGGCAGCAGGCTCAGTGTACACCAGGTGTTGCTGAATATGCCTGTGAAGGAAGTCACCTGTCCCTCTGTTTTGATTTTCAGTGGTCCTATTACTCACATGTTTCAATATCTGCAGAAGCCAGCTTCCCTGTAGTACCAAAATGAATTCTAATGAATTTACCCTTGAAAAGAGAAAGATTACTTAGTATTAAAAAGTTGAAGGGCACAGAATGATGCAATCGAAATGATAATTCACACATGCTTTCTCGGGCACCTAAGGGCTGAGAAGAGCCTTCTGTGACCGAGAGACTCACAAAGCGAGAGGAGTTGTCGTTCCTCACGGTCTTGGCATTGCCAAAGGCCTCCAGTAGGGGGTTGGCGCTGATGATTTGATCTTCCAGAGTCCCCTGCAAAGGCAAGCACGGTCCTCACCTCTGGGGCTCCAGACTTCCTGAGAGCCCTGACATCTTGAGTCTGACCCCAGACCCACCTGCATTTTGCCAGCTTCCTCCTTCTTCTTCTCCCCTGTGACCGCAATTGTTGCAAAGTACTGGATGACACGCTTGGTGTTCACGGTCTTCCCGGCCCCAGATTCGCCGCTGCCAACACAGTGACCAGAGATGAGAACAGAACTACTACAACTCACGTTGTCTATATCTAAGACAATCACCACAAACCAGAGGAGGAAAAAGTCACGTACGTGATCAGGATGGACTGGTTCTCACGATCTGTGAAAGAGAAATCAAGACCATCAGTTAAAAAACAAAAACAAGAACAAGAACATTCAATATAAAGATTATTGAATCCATTTAGATCAAACACAGCTTATTCTTTTTAACATGTTGAAGATGCCACCTATGAATGTAGTTTTCTAGTTAGCCCTCAAATAGCTCTTGGCTCTTGGAGTAAAATTTGTGAAAATTTGTGAAAATAAGAGGCAAACTATCATATGTTTCCTTTTGTATTTTATTTTATTTATTTATTTTTTAATGTTTATTTTTGAGAGAGAGAGAACACGTGTACACGTGTGCACGAGCTGGGAGGGGCAGAGAGAGACGGAGACACAAAATCCTAAGCCGGATTCATGATGTCAGTGCAGAGCCCAGTGCAGGGCTCGAACTCACAAACCGTGAGATGGTGACCTGAGCCGAAATCAAGAGTCGGACACTTAATCCACTGAGCCACCCAGTTTCCCTTTTTTTTGTATTTTATTAATTTAAAAACCTTTGTGATTAGAAATTTCAGATACCAAGTAGAGACAATAATATAAAGAGCCCCCTGGGTTCCCATCATACAGCTTCGACAATTATTGTCACTTAGCCAATTTTATATCCTCTGTACTCCCATTCCATCCTCACTGGATTGTTTTAAAGAAAATCCCAGGCATCATATAATTTTATTGATAAATATTTTAGTACGGATTATAGAATTTTGAAGTCATAAGGGATCTTAGAAATTACTTAGGCCAACTCTTTTATTTAACAGATAAAACAGCTGAGACCCAGAGAGGAATAAATGGCTTTTATAATAACAATTACATAGCTTGTTAAGGTCAAAGATATTCAGGTCTTCTGACTTGCAGTGTATATATTTTTCTACTACCTAGCCTCCTCCCAACTCTTGATAGGACTCATTTGACTGCTGGTGACACTATCGGGAAGGGATCTGGAATTATAAATGTGTTCATTTAGTCTTATGTTCCCTTTAATTTTATGTACATTTCAAAATAATAAAAACAGAAATTGTCACTATATGCTGATATGTTGGATCTATACCAATTTTCTGATTTGTTAAATATCGAATTTTATACTCATGGGTTATAGATTTGAGTGAATTCTCAAAAAACCTATTAGGGAAACAGATAAAATCTGCCTGTTATTTAGATGTAGATGTAGACTTTAGGGATCTTCAGAGTTCTACTCAGAGAAGTAGATACGGATTTTAGAACATACTCAAATTGATTTTTTTCCCAATAGCAGAAAAATTATAAAAGATCATATCACATCTCATGGGAGCACAGATAAGAAAACAAAGTTCGAGGCTGTCTTGGCAATGCTAAAATAACATTAACCAGGTCAAATGCCATGGTTTTGCATGGTTTTATATGCGAATCACGTCGGAGAGCCATGAGTAATCTTGGATTTGGAGCAGCTCCAAAGCTTGGGGAGTGGAGACCTTGGTGGGGGTGGGGGTGTACATAGCTGGGTCAGTGCAGCTGCTGAGTATTAAAACCTCCAAAATGAGCCAGCCTTTGGATCATTTCTGGAAGGTAGTTAACTTCTGTTGACAACCAAAGAACAGTTTCCTGGCATGAAATCCTTGTAGAATTGCTGGCCAATTTGTCATGGAAGATTCCTATTTTATTCCTTTCTCCTCTCTTGTCTCCTTTAATAGACAGCTTAACAACAAGTGCAGCAAAAACAAACAAACAAATAAAAACCAAAAGAGAATAAAACCCTCTCAGTTTCCAAAATCCTTTGGAACAACAGGAAACTCAGGAATTTCGAATATTTCCAAAGGCAATACATTTGGTGTGTGAAGATAAAAGGTTTTAATGCTGTACTTGGGCCTATACTGTGTATCAAAGCTGTTTGTTTATGCTTTGATAAGACAGAAATAACACACTTTGATATGATTTCAAGAATATTGTCAGAGGAAGAGGTATTTTTATTTTCTTCCATTCTAATAGGAAATGCTTCAAAATCATCAGGAAGAAAGTGGTAGCTCTTTCTTTATACGTGTCCTACCCCCAAGGCTGGCAATATTAGCTGTGTCATTTAAAGATAAAGACAAGAATTTGCAAAGCTTTCCAGCTATAGCTGGTAACTACTTTTCTTGATTGCTGTGGATGTGTTTATTTTATTTATTAATTAATTTTTTTTAACATTTATTTTTGAGAGAGAAAGAGACAGAGTACGAGCAGGGGAGGGGCAGAGAGAGAGAGGGGGAGACACAGAACCAGAAGCAGGCTCCAGGCTCTGAGCTGTCAGCACAGAGCCTGACATGGGGCTTGAACTCACAAACTGTGAGATCATGACCTGAGCCGAAATCAAGAGTCGGACACTTAACCAACTGAGCCACCTAGGCACCCCTGGATGTGCTTATTTTAAAATAATTGATTTGAACTTTTTTTTCAGGAATTAAAAAATATAGTGGACGACATCTTTGCAGAGGTCTGCTAATTGTTTTGGCTAGGCTTCCACTAATAGCTGAGTTAGTGTGGGCAGGTCAGTGAATGAACTCAGCTAGCTTCTCTACTCTATGAAATGGGGGTGGCTGCTGGGAAGAGCGTATGACATTATACTCTGGAAGTTCCTTGAAAACAGTGAGGCCCGTGTGGCTGCAATGTGTGATAATGAAGTTCCAGTCAGAGTCTGTTTGCTCATTAAAGATTCCGTTTCCACATTTCTGCAAATGGCTGCATCACTCACCCGTCAGCATGAACTGATAGGCGTTGTCGGAGATGGAGAAGATGTGGGGCGGGGCCTCCTGGCGCTTCTTGCCTCGGTAGGCGGCCACCACCTCGGGGTTGTACACCGGCAGCCACTTGTAGGGGTTGACAGTGACGCAGAAGAGGCCCGAGTAGGTCTGAGAAAACCAGAAAATGCAGCATGTGGATCTTATCTTTACTCGGAAAGGGGGACAGAATAAGGAGATGCCACAGGGCACTCACGTAGATCATCCAGGCTGCGTAACGCTCTTTGAGGTTGTACAGCACTCCAGGCTCGTGCAGGTGCGTCATCATGGCCATGTCCTCAATCTTGTCATATTTCGGAGGGTTCATAGGGAAGACTTGGTCCTCCCTGACAGTTAGAGTCTGGCAAGGAAAGTGAGAGATGACTTGGTATTGACAGCTTGACGTAGGGTTGGTTTGTCTGTTTGGTTTGCTTGCAAAACTATAATTACAGATACTTTTCATTATATTATTCAGTATTCTTTAAATAAAGGCATGAAATTATATTTGTTTCAGAGTTTGACACAGTAAATCTGTCTCCTCTGATGAGCTAGGGTACCACCTTTTTTTAAAGATTTTTTTTTTCCCCACAATCCCCTGTACCACGTTTATTTATTGGTTCGTATCTTTTTTAAAAAACTTTTTTTAATGTTTATTTAGTTTTGAGAGAGAGAGAGAGCGAGAGCGGGGGGAGGGGCAGAGAGAGAGAGAGGGAGACACAGAATCTGAAGCAGGCTTCAGGCTCTGAGCTGTCAGCACATAGCCCTATGTGGGGCTCGAACTCACGAACCATGAGATCATGACCTGGGCCGAAGTCAGACTCCTAACCAACTGAGCCACCCAGGTGCTCCATCAATTTGTATCTTTTTACTCTTATTTTAAGAGGTTAAATTTTTAATTTTTCCTGGCCATTCATTACAAGAAACTTCAATCTGGGGGTGGGCGGCGTAATGGGGTTATTAATACATTATTTAGCTAAGTAAATCACTTAATAGTTTTCTGACAGGAGAAGCTAGCTTCTATTCCCCCCACCCAAGATCAAGTTTTGGGATTTAGATTGGGAAGTAGGGTTTGAGGGGATGCGGTGGCGGCTGATTCTAGTGTGTTGAAGTCCTGTGGGTGGATGGGATGTGGAGGAAAGGAGATAGCTGCTGGGACCTTCCTCTGCAGTCCAAATCGGGTGTCGGGAACGTACTGGAAGGATGTTTGTGTTGGCTATAGGCTTAGAAGTTCTAAGCCATTAGAGCTTCACTTTGAGGTGAGGAGACCCAGAAATCCAACAGGGACTGTTCTCTCCCCGTGTTTATACTCACTGCTCCACCTTCAGTCTTCACCGTTACTTTCCCTCCTTCTTTGCTCTGGATGGTGCTCTTCACATAGGACTCCTTGGGCTCCGCGACAAAGACTGATGTTTTAGCATCGAAGGGCTTGTTCTGGGCCTCAATCCGCTCCTTTTCCGATTTTCGGAGGTAGGGAGCTGCTTCGCCAAAAACCGCCATCTCAGCATCTGAACTCGCGCTCATGGCTGCGGTTTATTTATCAGAGGATTCTGCCTTGGGGAAGACGTGGGGGAGAGGGAGAAATAGAAACCAGAAGTTACACCTGGGAGCTAGGATTTGGTGTGAAGGAAGGAAGTGTTGAGCCCCCATCACTGGGGCTGTCAGTGCTCCCGCAGGTTGTCATCTGCCAGTGTCCTCACACAGGCCCCAGGACTGGTCTGGAGCGAGGTTGTAACTGGAGGCTTCATTTTTGGTACCTTGCAGATTTTCTTTCCCAGATCACATTTCTTAGTCCTCAGGGCTAGGGTGCCTACCTGGGGGTCTTTGCATGTTTGAATCTCTACACTGACAGCATCTACAGCTGGAACTGCAGATGGATTGTTTTAAGGCAGCTTCTTCAGTCCCCACTTTTCCTTCTGGGTGATTGGGTCTGCCACACACTGGGACCATCATGCACTTAGGGCGGAAGGTTTGTCTTGTGGGAAGGAAGGGTGATATTTTCAAAGCGTTCAAAAACTAGCTTTACGTTTTTACTTTCTAGGTGGCCATTTTCTTCTCATAAGGCACATACTATTTTCAACATCTACTTTACGTTAATATTTGGTGTTAAATCTCTTGGTGGGTTGTTAAAAGAACCTCCTAATAAATTCTTAATACTGTGTATTTTTGTCATTTGGCTTGCTACCAAAGAGACTTAGCATTGCCTTAATTCCAGAATCTCTTCTGACACTTTGTTTTTGGCATGAGGGATTTCAACAGTCAGTTAACAGATCTAACCACAGAGAAATGAGAGCATGAAGAAGGTCCTTCTTCCCACATGCATTCCACAGGCTTCTTTTCTTTCCACCAATAAAAAAAACTGACAAAAATGAAAGGGTTCATCACAGGGAAACCATTCCGCTGATTGATAGATGGGCCTCTGCAGTGTTGGCCTGTTACACTGATTGAGTTGTTCCTTTCCTTTCATTTGTAAATTACTTGGGGAAGGGCCAGGGTCTCTCTTAAATTAGGTTCCGTATTTAGCACTCTGTGGGTGTACCACTAGGGACTTTTTAGATGAACAATAATAAATCTTTCTAAAAACAAATAACAATGAATCATCAAAAAGTAGCTAAAACATTGTGGTTTTCACAAGATGTTTGTGTTTTCGCTTTTTGATAAGGATCTTTCCAAGAAGTTTCAAAAATATCTGTAAAATGGCTAAGTATCAGTGCTTTGCGATAGAGGGAGGTCGACACACACAGAAGAGTCTCTTGCCCCTCGACCGGTCTACATGTAGCTGAAAACTCATTGTCAAAATTCTTTCTGTCTTAAGTATAGTCCTTTAACCCTGAACTCAGGTGAGGATAGTGTCAGAGAATAAGGCTCTCTGGAATAGTGTTTTCTCAGTGTTTATAAGTAGTCGTTGGAAGTACCAGCTACTTAGATAACTGCAGAAATGTGGAAATAGTGTACAATTAAGAGTTGTTCCCAGCTTTGTTAGCCTAAATGCCCTCTGTCATCAACACATCAATAAAGCTGAGGCTTACCTCCGGAGTTCCAGATGAAAACGCAGGTTCAGAAGTGGCTGACACTGTGAAACAACAGATTTCTTATTAGCAAAGCTGTGGAATCCCAGTAAAATAGTTACAGAATTAAAACTGTCCTGGTCTAAATCTTGACTCTGAGAAAATAAAAGTCAGAGTTGGGAGGGACGGTTTCATGCTCAGAGGTGGGCCATGGGGTCAACTCTCCCTGTCCCGGGGTCCCTGGGGATCCTTGAAGCCCCAAGGCCCCCCTGTCACTCACCTCTGGGTTCTTGGTGGCGATAAGGCAGGCGGGGTCCCCGTGCTTATATAGGCACCCGTGTGCTGACGCTGTGGCTCTCTCCTCTTTGTTAGGGCAGGACATTTGGCAACATGACCCTCAGCATAATTTGTACTGACATTTGGCATGTTTGGATATAATTAGAAGTATTCATATCATTTTGAGTATGTGAACCGATCGCCTATAAATAATTTGACAGGGACCAATCTGCCAGCAGAGAATGCTTTCTAGTATGCTAGGAAGGTGATCTCTGACCGTGCCTGGTGGGGCCCCAGAGTCTGTTCCTGTGAGCTGTGTTCGATTTGGCAAACTCTTTCACACATACCTGTGGTTCTCAGTGACACACTGCTGTCAGGGCCTTAACCACTTGTCCTTATTTGTTACCATAGGAACCCTCACTCCATTCCCTTGGGTCCCTGCCAAGGCTCACCCTTGGAGTCTGGGCTTGGGCAGCTGTGCCAAGGTGAGAGGAGAATCTGCACCGAGTCTCCACCGTTGGCCCCGTGCCCACCCACTCCACACTGAAAAGATTATTTCAGTAGAACATAATATGTATTCATTGTAGGGAAAAATACAGATAAGCAAAGAGAAAAAAAAAAAAGTATCTATAATCCTACTATGCAGAGATAAAATAAGGTAGAGAGGTATAAGTGGATTCATACTCTATACGTGCATATCGTACATAGAGGTCTTATAATCTACTTTAAGAATTGTAGGTAATTTTATATAATTTACACCCTTATTCTTTAAACAGATTATATTGTGATCATTCTTTTTATTTTTTATTTTGTTTATTTTTTAAAGTTTATTTTTGAGAGAGAGAGTGAGAGCGTGTGCTGGGGAGGGATAGAGAGAGATAGGGACAGAGGATCCGAAGCGGGCTCCATGCTGACGACACGGAGCCCAACACGAGGCTTGAACCCATGAATCGCAGGATTATAACTCAAGCTGAAGTCACACGCTTAACTGACTGAGCCACCCAGGCACCCCTATGATCATTCTTTTTAAATTAAGATTTTTCATTTTTAAAAGGTCAGGTATATTGAGGTATAATTTATGTACAGCAGAATTCACTATTTGGCTGACAGTTGTATGAGATTTTTTTTTTTTCTGCCATTTAAAACATTTTTAACTGTGACAGTAAATTCCCTTTCTCTGTTGTATAGCTCTAAGGCCTTTTACACATGCACAGATTCTTATAGACGCTGCCACAGACAGGACGCAGAACAATTCCATTTATGTGAGTTCTGACATGTGTGTAATTGTGTGACCTCTTACATACAAATTACATGAAAAATTAAAGCCTTGAAGATGAGGCTAAAATTCTCCTTTGATGAACTCACAATGGAGGTAGCTCCCTTCTCTCCAGAGGTAACCACCTATTACCAGTTTGGTGTATAATATTCCAGACCTTTTCTATGCACTTACTAAGTTATAGTTGGGAAAATATACTTTGGTAAAACTGGTCTAAGAAAATTGGCTCATTGAAAATATATAACTAGATGTTTAAAGTATGTTTGAGGTAGTATCATACTTTACATTTACCAACTTGTTTTTTGTTGTTGAGTTGTTGTTCTGTACTCTTGGATCATTTTCCATATTAGTACATAAATTAAAATATGCAAAAATTTAAAACATATACAAAAATTAAAAAAATGCTATAGGAACCCATTATATTCATCCAGCATTAGTAATGATCAGTTCATGGTCAGTCTTTTTTTTTTTTTTTTTTAACGTTTATTTTTGAGAGAATGAAAGAGAGAGAGAGAGAGAGAGAGGCGGACGGAGGATCCAAAGCAGGCTCTGCACTGACAGCAGAGAGTGTGACGTGGAGCTTGAACCCACGAGCTGGGAGATCATGACCCGAGCCGAAGCCAGACACTTAACCGACTGAGCTACCCAGGCGCCCTAATTCAGCCCAACCCACTGCCCTATACCCAGAGGACTGACTTGATATTACTCATTTAAAAATTTCTGTGTAGAATTCTCTGTGATTATATGATTTCTTTGTTAGGTAAGTTGCAGAAGGTTTCTCCGGTCTAATAGTGATCTTAACTTTGCTGTGGCATCTCAGTCTTATGGACGTTTTAAATTTGTATGTAGTCAAAGTTACAAACACTTTTCATTTGTATTTTTGCTTTTTTGTGTGTATCGTAAAAGAAGGCCTTTTCTAAATCAAGGACTCGGGGTCATAAATATGTTCTATATTTTCAATCTAATGCTTAAAAAAATATACTAATGGGCGCCTGGATGGCTCAGTCGGTTGAACTTCCAACTTTGGCTCAGGTCACGATCTCAACGGTTTGTGAGTTTGAGCCCCACATCGGGCTCTGTGCTGACAGCTCAGAGCCTGAAGCCTGCTTTGGATTCTGTGTCTCCTTCTCTTTTTGCCCCTCCCTCTCTCACACTCTGTTTCTCTCTCTGTCTCTCAAAGATGAATAAACATTACAAAAAATTTAAAAAAATATATAGAGAGATTTGTAATCTAGAGATTTGTGTGTGTATGTGTCTGTGTATGTGAATGTAATGTTTCTGAATTCCATATTTTGTACCATGTTTCTGTGGCAATAGCACATATGCTTTGATATGTAGTAGGGTAGATTATCCCTAATTATTCATTTATTTTAAAGTTGTCTTGACAGGTCTTGCATTCTGTTGTATTAATTTTAGACTCTGTGTTTCAGATTATATGGAAAATCCTGTTGTGATTTTGATTTAGGTTAAATTGAATTAATAGGTAATTTAATGAGAGTTGGTGTCTTTTTAATAGTGAGCCTCTCAATCTACAAGTATGATATATTTTTTAAGGTGTTTTTAAAGTGTTTTTCAGTCATTTTTTCTCTAGTTTTTTTCTCCCAGAAATATCTTAAAATATTTCTTGTTATGTTTGTTCCTAGCAATTTTAGTTCTTTTGTTGCTCTAGTGAATGGGATTATTTTTCTTTCCACTTGGGTTATCACTGGCATGTGGCAGCCAAGATTGTGCGCCCAGAACCTCTGTTTTGTCTGTGGCAGCAGGTACCCACTACCCTTCATTTCACAGCACCGGGGCAACCACATGACCCTGTTTCGGCCAATGAAACGCAAGCAGGAGTTGCTGGGTGGGACTTCCAGAAAAGAAAGTAGACTCCACTGGTACTACCTTTTCCTTTCCCTTCTTACTGCTTTTTGGTGTAGAACACAGATGTAATGGTGGAGCTCCAGCCTTGAAGGAGAGATCAAGAGAAGTTCAGAGACAGTGTTGACATGTGTGAGTTGAATTTTATTACATAAATAAAAAAATTAACCAGTCATATTAATAAGGCACTATTCACTCAGATTTTCTGTTCCATACAAACACAATCTCTGACAGACATGCAGTGTTTCAGAAAGTTAGTTTTACTGGTATCTTTCATCTAACTTACTTGCTGAACTTCCTTATCCCTCCTGATAGTTTATTTGATTCTATTGGGCTTTTGATGTATCATGCACAAATAATCACAGTTTTGTGTCTTCTTTTTTTTGTTTTTTTTTTGTAATTTATGTGTTATCTTTCTCTTATTGCATTGTCTGAGACATTTAGGACAATGTTGAATACTAGGATACTTCATGTACGAGATGAGTGATCCTTATTTAGATCCTGACTTTAATGGGATTGCTGCTAATGTTTCCTCAAGTATATTTGCTGTGTACTTTAGTTTGCCAATAATTTTAATCACAAAAATGAATCGAACTGCTTCGTCCTTAGGTATATGATACAATGAAGAGAATTGAAAACATATACAAAAACTTGTACACAAATATTCATAGCAGCATTATCCACAGTAGCCAAAAAAAGTGGAAACAACCCAAATGTTCATCAACAGACAAATGGATACACAAAATGTGGTATATTCATATGGTGGAATATTATTCAGCCATAAAAAGGAATGAAGTACTCACACAGGCCACAGCATGGATGAGCCTCAGAGACACTATGCTTGAGTGACAGACGTAATGCACTTAGGTTTGATGATTCCATTTGTATAAAATGTTGAATAGGCAAGTGCATAGAGACAGAAAGCAGTTGAGTGGTTTCCGAAGGATGGTCTGGAGAGGGGAGATCGGGAAATGACTACTAATGGGATTTCTTTTCGAGGCGATAAAAAGGTTCTGAAATTAAATAGTGGTTATGACTGCATAACTTTGTGAATCTACTAAAATGACTGAATTGTACATTTAAATGGTGAATTGATGGTATGTGAATTAAATTTTTAAAAATACATTGGATTTTATAAGTGTATTTTGCATTTATTGAAATTATTTTTTCTCCTCAAATTTATTAATATAGTGAATGATATGGCAGATTTTTTTCACTTTTACCACTAAAATTCATGAAATAAAAGCCATTGAGATAATATTGTTTAATTTCCTGCTGATTGATTTAAGTTTACATTTTTTTTTTTTTTTTTTTGTAATGTGGGATTTCTACATCTGAGTTCATTATGGGCCTAGCATATAGTTTTCTTTTCTTATGCTGTCCTCTTCTGGTTTTGATATCAACATTGTGCTAGTCTTGTAAAATAAATAGCTTCCTGTTTCTATTTTCTGCAATATTGTGTTTAGAATGTGAACAATCTGTTCCAGGAAGATTCGTAGAGTTCCTTCAAGGAACTCTTTTAGTCTGTAGGCTCTTGGTGGAGGAATCTTTTATTTACTTTTATTAGTTTTTTTATGACTATTGATTAGTTTGTTCAGAGTTTCTATTTTTTTTTTTATTTTGCCCATTTAGAAATGTTTTGTTTTCCTAGCAAATTGCCCATTTCATGTGAGGTTTCAGATATTTTGACTTTGTGCATATCTGTTTATAGTAAAAACCTCCTGATCGATTCTCTTTTATTCTTTATTCCTTTTCATTTGCCTTTTATATAGTTTAATTTTATTCTTTTTATTTTAAACCATATTTGCTAAAGTTTTGTCTTTTGTATCAGTCTTTTAAATTTAGTTTTACGAAATAACTTTTTTTCCTATTTTCTATTTTATATTCTGTTTTTAATCTCATTCATTTCGTTCTTTTATTTCTGTACGTTTATTTTATTGGTCTGTATTCAACATCTTAAATTGAAAGCTTCATTTATTTTCATTCTTTCTTATGATCTCATGGATTTACTTGTGGTTATCAATTTTTGTTTGGTAACCACTGTGGCTAAATTCCAGAGGTTTATATGTAGTACTCTGCTTGTCCTTCACTTATAATTTACATTTTAAAATTTCCATTTCCATCTCAACTCCCAAATTATCTAAAGCATATTTGTTTTTTAGATTTTCAAATGAATACATTTGGGCATTGGGAGGAGGGTTCTCTTTTAGTTGTTAATTCTTTTCATCACGTGCATGTGAGTGTGCAAATTTAGTTTGGTTCCTGGTAGACTTGATAGGAGTGAGGGACGTTGTTCGTGTGTGTTTGTGTGTGTGTTTGTAAGCAATAAGATTATCAGCACCCCAAAACCTCTCATGATCCTTCTCATTAGAACTCAGATTTCCCTCACCTAAAGGCAACTATAATTTTTACCTTTATGACAGTCATTTCTCTGCTTTTCTGTATAGTTTCACTATTTGTGTATGCAGCTGTAAACAATACATATACTTTTTTTTTTTTTTTTTTGCCTAATCTTGAGCTTCATATGAATAGATAGAACTTTACTTATTCTCTAGTAGTTCACTTTTTTTGGCACAACAATATTGTGGGATTTTTTTCCCCCCATGAAGTTACATGTAGCTGGATTTTATTTTCATTATTGTGCAGTATTACATCATATGATGATATTCTGTTGTATACAGAATTTGGGGTTATTCCCAGTTTTTTGCTGTAGTTATTTATTTATTTATTTATTTATTTCAAGATGAAGAGTGACTGTCACTTCTGTGGTATCTTGTTCTAGAAATAGTTGGTGGTTCTTTTGTGGTTTTGTACCTGGGTAGTTGTTATTCCATCTCTTCTTCCTCCTCTTTTAGCAGCTTTATTCAGGTAGAAGTTTATATACCTTCATCAATTTTAAGTGTATATATAATTCAATGATTTTTAGTGGATTTATGCAGCTGTGCAACCATCACCGCGATCCAATTTTATAAACACTTACATTGAATTAAAATGCTCCTTTGTGCCCTTGTGCATTCAGTTCCCATCCCAACCCCAAACCATAGACAAACACCGTTTTCTGTCTCTATCATCTTGCCTTTTCTAGAAATTTCCTATAATGGAGTCCTACAGTGTGCATTCTGTTTTGTAGGGCTCCTTTCCCTTAGTTTTGGAGTTCATGCATGTTGTCACTTGTATCAGGAGTGTGATCATTTCTTTTGCTGAGTATGAGTCCATTGTGTGGATGCGTCACATTGTGTTTATACGTTTACCAGCTTATGGCCATTTGAATTGTTTCCAGTTTGGGGCTATTATGAATAATGCTGTGAATAATACTCCATACAAGGCATTGTGTGGAAGTTTGTTTTCATTTCTCTTGGGTCGATAACTAGGGGTTGAATAGTCCACTAGGTTGTGTAACTTTTTTTTTTTTTAATTTTTTTTTTTTTCAACGTTTATTCATTTTTGGGACAGAGAGAGACAGAGCATGAACCGGGGAGGGGCAGAGAGAGAGGGAGACACAGAATCGGAAACAGGCTCCAGGCTCCGAGCCATCAGGCCAGAGCCCGATGCGGGGCTCAAACTCACGGACCGCGAGATCGTGACCTGGCTGAAGTCGGACGCTTAACCGACTGCGCCACCCAGGCGCCCCTAGGTTGTGTAACTTTTTAAGAAACTGCCAAGTTCTTTTCCATAGTTGCGGTACTATTTTGCACTTCCACTAATCGCGTGAGGGTTCCAGCTTCTTTCCATTCTGACCTACACTCGTGTTGTCCTTTTCACTGATAGCCATCCGAGTGAGTGTAAAGTAGCATCTCCTTGTGGTTTTAATTTTCATTTCCTTAACGAATAATGATTTTGGTTATGTGTTCGTGTGCTTGCCATTTATGTATTTTCTTTAAGAGAAGTATCTATCTAAATCTTTAGCCCATTTAAAAAATTGGACCATTTTCTTACTAATTACTTGTTAGAAGTTATTTATCAGATGTATGATTAACAAATATTTTCTTGCAGTCTGTGACTTGTCTTTTCATTTTCTTAATGGTTTCCTTTGAAGAGTTGGTTTTAAATTTTGATGAAGTCCAATTTTTTGATGAAGTCAATATTTTCTTTTATGGGTCATGCTTTTTACATGATATTTTACAAATATTTCCTAATGCAAAGTCAGCAATACTTTTATGCTTTCTTCTATACATTTTATATTTATAGTTCTTACATGTGGGTCTATATTCTGTTTCAAGTTAGTTGTTTTTAATGTTTATTTATTTTTGAAAGAGAGAGAGACAGAGACAGAGACAGAGTGTGAGTGGGAGAGGGGCAAAGAGAGAGGGAGACACAGAATCTGAAGCAGGCTCCAGGCTGTCAGCACAGAGCCCAATGCGGGGCTTAAAATCACAGACCGTGAGATCATGTCCTGAGCCGAAGTCAGATGCTTAACTGACTAAGCCACCCAGGTGCCCCTAAGTTTTTTGTTTTTTTTTAATGAAGTATACAAATTTTAACATTTTTCTTTACAATTCAGCTTGGTTTTTGTGTTATTCAGTCATCTATGTTTTTTACTTTTGTTTACTTGGCCTATAGTTTCTCTAGTAGATGCAAGTTAAACTCATCGACTATGATTGTTCTCAGATGTTTCAGATTTCGTTTGTGTAATTCAAAGATAGTTGTTAACTTCATAGAAATTTGTGATCAGTTGATCTTTCTGGTAAACTGAATCTTTTAAAATAAAATAGGAACTGTCCCTGCTTCATTTAGTATTTTTTTGCCTTGAATTCTATTTTTGCTAATATTTTGCTATATTTGCTTTTACTTTTTTGGTAGCATATAGATGGGCTATCTTTTCCCATACCTTTATTTTTCAACTCTTTTGAGTTTTTTTAGTTTACATCTGACGTTTAAAAAAAAACAAGTAGTAGCTACTTTGAAAATCCAGTGTGAGAGCCTTTTTTAACAGGTAAGTCTTAAATTAAGGGCAGCAATGTGCACAGTGCTTTAAATAGCAACTGAATCAGATGTTATTTTGTATGATTTTAGGCAAGTCACTTAACCCCTGTAAGCCTCAGTTTGTTCATCTGTTCAAGGAAAGCAATAACAATTATTTTCTACTATCTCACTGGATTTATGTGAGTATTCAATGAGAAATATATAGAGAGCATCTGGCAACATAGAAAGTAATAAATATTGACTGCTATCACTCTGTTTAAAATAGTATGAAAAATAGGGCTCTGTGGCTGTGAGTCATGGAATATCACTGGAGTCTTAACCAAGAAGCTGATGTCATAAGATTTGTGTTTTAAGCACAGTTATGGTAGCAGCATGGAAGGTGGATTGGAGGAGTGAGGCAGAGAGAAAGAACCCACTTAAACAGTTGTTGTACTATTTTAGGAGAGCTGAGAACCTGCTGTAAGCCAGCAGCTCTTGGAAAAGAAAACGAAGAGGGTGTGAGCAAGAGGTACTTAGGTTGTAGACTTGACTCTGTTTGCCCCTGGTGAAACAAATAATTTTAGATGTTCAGGAATCATTTAAATTTATTCTACCTGAAGACAACTAAAAATAAACAGAATTTCCTGAGCTTGGGGGGTAATACTTCTCATGGCAAGGGAACAGACTTGGAAATACTAGATAAAATATAGAGGTATAACTTTGATGGAACATTACAATTTCAGAGTTTGCAGTAAAAGAATGTATTTCTAGGGGTAATGAATGAGCTTTTACCAGACAGTGAGGTAACAAGCCACCCTAACTAACATCAAACATTATTTTAGGAATATGGTGGTTAAAATAGTATAAAATTAGCGTAGGTGAAGAGAAGTAGATCAGTAGAACATAGTATCGTTCAAAATGGGTTCTTGAATGTATAGCAATTTAGAATATGATAAAGGTGGCATTTTAAGTCACAAAGGGGGAAAAGAAGGACTAGGCGGTGAATGGGGTTGAGATTTAGCATTCAAAAAACAATTAAAGTAGGTCCTTGCCTGACACCACTGATAAAAATTAGTTCTAGATGAGCTGAAGTCTTAAGCATTAAAACAAAGCACAGTTATAAATGTAGTAGAAGATGTATACATATCCTTCACATCAAGAAGAAAGGGAGATACAAGCAAATGGAAAAAAAAGCTGAAAGATATAAATGGGGACAGTTCACGGAAGAGGCAGGACAAATGGCCAGTGAACTTGATAACACGCTCAGCCTCAGGAGGCACAAGCTCAGATAACAGCTAGCATATCTCACCCATCAGCTTGACAGAACAATTTCCTAGTAGCAAATGGTGGTGCTGGAGAGGGGACGCCCTCCTCTGGTTCAGGTAAGGGTGTAAAATTCCAGGGCAATTTGTTGCTTCTTTTGAAATTTAAAATTGCCATAATTTCCCCTTACTCTTTTTTCTACAGAAGCAGAGGGAACAGAAGATAGGTCAGGGTTGTATATTTAACATTTCTTCTAATAACGAAACTTTGGAAACGACTTAAATATCCATTCAGTTACTTCGTCTGTAATTTAAGTGGCCACCTGTTAAATGGTGGTGCTCCGTGGTCAGTGGTTGATACCTGACACTCACTTGAATCTGAGAATAGGATAAGCATGATACATTTTTCCACTGGTTTTCTTTGATTTGTAACCCTGGAAATGGAAAATCTTGTTTAAAATAACATGAAACAATGAAGAGTTTTAACGGGCAATATAAATAAGAAACTGAATTGTGAGGTATAGTTTTGCTGAAGTCTATTTATTGGTATATTTCAACCCTTCTCCGATGTGCAGATATCTCTTACACAATTGTTGTATGACAACTATTTAACTTAGGGTAAAAGCCCTTCCAAGGTCTGGCTCTTATTCCTTGTCCTTACTTTTCTTGCTAGTATCTGCTTACAATTAAGCCCAGGGGCAGCATTAAATTACTCTGATGATGCTTCTGTTCTACGAGTGCATGTCAGAAGTTAGCTTATAATTCCTAAGATTCCCTTTGCCGTGAGGATTTGTATGTTCTCTCCCTCCAGTGAGGAAAAGCAGAGGGATTACAGCAACTAAAGGTATCATTACCTTTTTACATGAAATTCTGTAATTATCTCATCTTCAGACAAAGGGAACAACTCACCTTTCATAAGATTCATGCCAGAGAGGAATGTTATGTAGATTCCTCTGTGTTCGTGCATGTAGGTCAGTTATTGTTATTGGTGAGTAACATTTCATTGGGAGGGTATAGCATATTTTGTTCATCTGTCCTCGTGCTGATGGATATTCTCATCTTTTTATGAATGTGTCTTTCATTGCTTTTGGTTAAATTCCAGAGTTGAATTGCCAGATCAAAAGGTATATAGGTGTGTATTCAACTTATAAGAAACAGCCAAACAAGTTTTCAAAAATAGTTGGATCGTTTTACATTCCCAGTATTCACATATGAGAGATGTTGCCCAGTGTCCTTGTCAGCATTTGTCATTGTCTGTCTTTATAATTTTAGCCATTCTTATGGATGTCTATAGATATCCAGTGGAATTTCCTTGTGGTTTTTAACTGTATCCTCCAGACCAGTGATACTGAGCATCTTTTAATGTGGTTATTGGGCCTTGACATGTCTTCTTTTTGAAAGTGTCAAATTCTTATGTTTATTTTTACTGGATTGTGTTCTTTTCCTCATTGTTTTGTATGTGTTCTTTTTTTTTTTTTTTTTTTTTGAGAGAGAGTGAGTAGTGGGGGAGAGGGACAGAGAGAGAGACAGAGAGAGAGAGAGAGAGAGAGAGAGAGAGAGAGAGAGAGAGAGAATTCTAAGCAGGCTCCACGCTCAGCACAGAGCCCAGTGTGGCGCTTAATCGACTACTCTGGGATCATGACCTGAGCCAAAATCAGGAGTGAGTCGCTCAACTGACTGAGCCACCCAGGTGCCCCGGTAGGTGTTCTTATAGAACAGATATAATAAAGTTGTTTGTTGCAGATATGTATTGCATATATTTTCTCCCAGCCTGTGATTTACCTTTTTGCATTCTCAACAGTATCTTAGTGAGCAGTACTTTTGATTTTGAAGAGGACAGTTTATCTTTTTTTTTCTTTATTTAGTACTTCTCATGTTCTGCTTAAGAATTTTTGCTCAAGATCACAAAGATATTTTCCTACATTTTCTTTTAGAAGATTTATAATTTTAAGATTTGCATGTAGATTTGTTTTCCATGTTGAGTTAATTATTGCATATTGTATGAGATACTTTTTTTATACAGATATCTAATTGATCCAGTATCATTTCTTGCAAAGACTTTCCTTTCTATATTAAATTGCATTTGCATCTTAGTAAAAAGTCATTTGATTGTATGTGTGTGTGTGTGTGTATAGTATATATATAGATAGATAGATTTATATATCTATAGTCTATACTTGTCTATATATACATATACATATGTATATATATAGTGGATTTCTTTTCAAGATCTCTATTCTTCTCTTTCCATACACACACACACACACACACACACACACACACACACACACACATGTATATAATTTATTTAGATCTTTACTTTCAGCAATGATTTATAGTTTATAGTATAGAGGTTAAAAAATTAAAAAAAATTTTTAATATTTATTTTTGAGAAAGAGAGGGAGAGACAGAGAGTAAGTGAGGAAGGGGCAGAGAGAGAGGGAGACACAGAATCCGAAGCAGGCTTCAGGCTCTGAGCTGTCAGCACAGAGCCCAGTGCGGGGCTTGAACTCATGAACTATGAGATCATGACCTGAGCCAAAGTGGGACGCTTAACCAGGTGGCCACTCAGGTGCCACCACTCCCTCCAAGTTTTTAATTAAGTTTATTCCTAAAATATTATGTGATTTATTTGATGCTATTGTAAATGCTATTCATTTTTAGTATTTCACTTTCCAATTGTTTGATGTTAATATAAAAATAAAGCTTATTTTTATATACTGACCTTACAATTTGACACATGCTCAATTTACTTCTTGGATTAAGTTGTTATTATAGACTTATTTAATTATTCATATGATTTTGTCATCTGCAAATAAGGACAGTTTTACTCCTTTTTTTCTGTTTTCAGTATCTGTGTCTTGTATTTTCTTGTCTTACTTCATTGACTAGGACCTCCAGAGGGTTAGCTAGATCAGTCTTAGGTAGGAAGTCTTCACTGTTTCATCATGAAACATAATATTTTAGCTATGCTGTTTTTTTTTGTTTTGTTTTTTTTTGATAGGTGCCTGTTATGTAGGTTGAGAAAGTCCTCTTTTATTGCTAGTTTGCTGAGAGTTTTTCTGTTTTTAATCATGAATGTGTGCTGAATATTATGAAATTCTTGTACCACATCTGTGATGCATTGAGATGATCAGATAATGTTCACTTTTATTCTGTGAGTATGATGAGCTTCGAATGTTAAACCAGCCTTGCTAGTAGGCTGTCCATATTTTGTCCTTTGGCTGGAGAGAGTAGGCTTTTTATGGGGCTTTTTGTCTACACCCATCGGTGTTTGTGTTGTCTTCTTTTTCAACTCCAAGTCCGGGCATATGAAGCAGGGAACTTACCTGGTCCATCTTCTCTCCACCACTCAGAATCTTTTATGTTAGTTTGATATATAATGTCCAGGGGTTTTAGTTGTACTTAGTGGGAGGAATAGGGAAATTAGGTCAACTCCATTTTCCTGGAAACAGAAATCCTGGAAATCCTTACTGATTTTTTAAAAATCAATTACTGAGAAAAAGGCATTAAAGTATCCTTTGCTTTAGGATTTTTTTTTTTTTTGGATGGTATATATAAAATACCTAGCCCAGTGTGTGTCACAGATTAAGTTCTTATTAAATTATTATGTGTCCCACAAATATTTCTTGAGCACTTGTTACATGGCAGGCAGTATTCTACTCATTGGACACTGAACAGTAAACAAACATCCTGCCCATGTGGAGCTTATATTTTAGTAGAGGGAGACAGATACCAAAAAAGTAGTCAAGTGGTCAGATAGTCAAGTGGTTGCATGGACAGATTTAAAGTAAATCAAGGGGATAAGAGGTGTAATTGGCGGGAGAGGGGAAAAAGGGTTGCCTTTTGATACTGAGTAGCCAAGGAAGGCCTCTGGATTAAGGTGTAATAATCCAGAATCCTGCAGCTGTGAAGGAGCAAGCTATGTGGATGTCCAGGTAAAGAGCAGAGAGCCTTCTCTCCTCCAGTGAAATGACAGATTACTGACCTTGTTTCTAGGCAAAGACTGTCCTCAGAATCTTCCCTTGATCAGCTAGGGTGAAAGTCCGGGGCCGTGCATTACTTCCCAGGATGAAGAGCTAGAAGATCTCAGTCTGGCTTTATCATATATTAGTTATACAACTTTTGACAAACCATGATTCTCTTTGTACCTCAGTCTCCAAAAGGAGTCTGTCTCACATAGTCGTGAGTGTCCATTAACTGACAAATTGTACGTGGAAGCATTTTGCAAATAAATCAGAGTCCCACAAATGTAAGGTACTGTGATTATATCATGATTTTTTAGAAAAAATCTCAATGTTTATTTTTGGGAGAGAGAGAGAGCATGAGCAGGGGAGGGGCAGAGAGAGAGACACACACAGAATCTGAAGCAGGCCCCAGGCTCTGAGCTGTCAGTACGGATATAGATGCGGGGCTCGAATTCACGAACTGTGAGATCATGACCTGCGCCAAAGTCAGACGCTTAACCGACTGAGCCACCTAGGCACTCCATGATTGTACCATTATTACTGACGGTGCTGTCCAGCTTTGACTCTAAGGCATTTCGATTGGATTTTAGTGATTATTTAGCTCAGTGTTTTCATTTTACAGATGAAGAAACTGAGGCTCAGAGAGGTTTGACTGAATTTATAGGTATAAATGCAGGACTATAGATATCATGTATAATTCCTTTTTGGAAAATTTTGGTGATAATGTAGAGCTGTGGTTTTCAGACTATTATCCTGGACTAGCCACATCAGCATCACCTGGAAACTTGGTAAAAATGCAAATTCTTGGGCCCCACCTTCGACCTAATGAGTTAGAAGCTCAGGAGGTGGGGATCCCTAATCTGGGTGGTTAGAGTGTCCTCCAGATGGTTCTGATTCAGGCTATACCAGAGTCCTGATGTTTCAAGGCACGTTTCTTTCTCTAGATGCTTTCTTAGTTGATTAGCCAGTAATTCCAGCTGAGGTGTTAGTGGAGATTAGTGCATTTCCAATGTAATAGGAGGTTAGAAAAGTCCATATCTTTTGGGATGCTGAAGATTTCAGTCTCATAGTGGGAGATTTAGATATGAAAGAGAAGGGGAGGTAATGGAGAGGGATCATGAGATTTCTTCTGTTCTTGCTATCTGTGTGGTTATGAATGGAGTTGGAAAAAAGGTTTCGTGGTATTTTCGAGTATCAGTATGTCAGTGGTACCAGTATTTGCTTTAAGTAACCATGGTCTTTAAGTCCTCGGAAGATAGAGAAGGAAAGAATCTGGCCTTGTTATAGATTCTGAGATTTTTTTAGTGTAATGATTCCTGGCTGGATACCAAAAATGCTAGGGCATGGCTATGTCTGCCTAGTTAACCGCTTATGCGCTTGAAGTGGGTTTATCTAACCCGTTGGGTTACCTGACAGTTGCCCTGTGTGGCAGTCCATAATCTTCTTCCAGTCTGTTTCTCCCCATCACAGGAAGTCTTAGAGTTGCCATCAGGGAGGAGTTGATGTAAACTACCTCCCTTGTTCCTAATTCAGAGTTGTTCTCGGAGATGGTCTCCTGCCTCCCCACTGCATGCATCCCATTTGGGTCCTCAAATCCAGCATCAGTAGGTTATGAACAGTTCCCAAGTCTCAATGGTCCCTCATTTCATTTAAAGGAAAGACAAGGGGCGCCTGGGTGGCGCAGTCGGTTAAGCGTCCGACTTCAGCCAGGTCACGATCTCGCGATCCGTGAGTTCGAGCCCCGCATCGGGCTCTGGGCTGATGGCTCGGAGCCTGGAGCCTGTTTCCGATTCTGTGTCTCCCTCTCTCTCTGCCCCTCCCCCGTTCATGCTCTGTCTCTCTCTGTCCCAAAAATAAATAAACGTTGAAAAAAAAAATTTTTAAAGGAAAGACAAGGGTGTTATAAGCATTTCTGGATTTTCGTGTGTGCTTTTGTTGTGAGAGATAAGGAAATTAGCCTGTAAATATCTAATCTGTGAGGAAGATGAGGAAGAATATTAACCAGAGTATCTGTGACTCTTAAATCCTTGCTGTTTTAATCAGAGACCCCCGGATAATTGACCCATATATAATGAAATCCACTCCCAATTCTCTACATGAGCAATTATTTAAATAGTTAGGAGACAGAATAATAAAGCAATTGCCCTGGGCTTTCGAGGTCAATAGGTTAACTCTACAGAGTTTAATTAAAATTTGCTAATAAATGTCTGCTTACCTTAGGCAGGTTATTTCATTAGTCTTCATCATGGCCTAAGTCAAATATTCCTTATTAATTATTTTTCACCCCTCTTAAATCCTCTTCTTATGAAGCAAGCAGTCTTTTCATTACTAATTAGGATTCCCACACTGGGGAAGGAGATTCCTTGAAGCAGCCGCCTCATTAGAAAGGGATATCCACCACTGTAAATGAATAAATTGGGATTCTACTATCTTATTTTTTAGTATATGTGCTGCCGAAGTGAGCACTACTGTCTTATTTTTTAAAATAGCTACACAGTGAAGCCAAATTGCAAGCTTTAAAAAAGTACCAAAGAAAAGACCACTCTGGCAATGGCTATGGTATATTTCAGTCACATTCTTTTTGATATTAATAGGAAATTCCCTTTCTGATTCTTCCTTAAAATATGCATGGTACTGAGAAAAATCAGGCTCTTTGGGTTTGGTAAGCAGAATTGTATGTAGAAATTAGGTCAATAGGAGGATTTATCTAAGAAGTTCTGTCCGTTTTCTTGGAGGGGTTCAGAGGAAGAGAATCTCCCCTAAAAAGAAATAGAATCTGTAATCACAGAGTAGCTGGGAGTTTTGAATGCCATGAAACTGTGTTACTTCTTCACTGCTCTTCCGGCCCTTTCTTTAGACCAGTATTGGAGGCCTGCTTGCACTCTGCATTTTTGTTCATTTCCATCCCTGTCATCTCTAATCTGGACCATTTCCGCAGCCTCAACAGTCTCTCCAGGCTCTGGTCTTTCCTCTCCTACTCCATCCTCACCGGAAATGTGTCAACTCTCCTCCTCATGAAACTTCTCCAGGTTGATGCATATCCTGATTCGTCAGCGCCACACGAGTCGGGTCCCTTCATAGTCAGGCCTTGCTGAGTGAGGGCCTTGCTCATGGAGCCTATGCTTAAACCACTCTGAAATCTCATGCTCGTTTTCTCTTCCTAGAATGACCAGCTCCATTTCTCTTTCACCCGATAACCATCTACTCATCTTTTAAGAGCTGTGTTAATTGTTGTTGTCCTACTGGCTTGATCTCCTGCAAGGGGGGGACAATTGTGATATCCGTGGTGCCCATTTCTGTACAGACACATACTTGGTAGTTAGTAAAATTGGGGGAATGGTTTTGAGGGTGCACTGAGCGCCTTTGTATCCTTTCGGGGAACTGAATTTCATTTGCCTTCTATTCAAGTTGGTTCACTGACCACACTCATTTTTGTCATCATCTTTGATTGCCCAGTAAGCGCTTAACAAATGTAGAATAAATGAATTAGTTCTGATAGTTCTACAGAACTTGTGATTAACAGAGACATATATTTTTAGATTGCAAAATTCTCTGCAGATTTTATTGCCTTAATGCTACAGTGACATGTGACAGTGACAAAGAACTTCACATTTTGTGCATTTCTTTGGTCACCTTTCAGCATAAGAATGAATTACTCTTCACTTATGATTTTTGTGTGGACCTCCCGGCTCTTCACCCGCAGCTTGTTGACCTGGGACTCTGCAATGTCAGCACGTTCCTCGGCCTCCTCCAGCTCGTGCTGGAGCTTGCGGAATTTGGAGAGGTTGACATTGGATTGTTCCTCCTGAGAAAAGAAATGCATTTGAGAGAACAAGAAAATTTGACATTTTCTGATTCTCATTGCCTTCTTTACTTCTAGAAGCAGCTACTGATGGATTTGCTTCATAAGTGAGAAAACAAAAGGTTCTATTGTTTGGTCATGTACTTATCTGGGGGTAGGGCATCCCACATGCTCCCCTCTGTGAATGAGTGGGCTTAACAAACCCCCCGCTTGGGCTTTTTCACTGGAAAGAGTGTCCTGGAAAACTTAAGATGCTATAATGTCAACAAGGAGATCAAAGTAGCGGGAATCTGATTCTATGAGACAAACTTGAAAAAGTAGGCACAGTCGGGGCATCTGGGCAGCTCAATCTGTTAAACATCCGACTCTTGATATCGGCTCAGGTCATGATCTCACAGTTGGTGGGATTGAGCCCTATGTGCTTGGGATTCTGTCTCTCTCTGCCCCCTCTGCTGCTTGTGCTCTCTTTCTCATAATAAATAAATAAATTAAAAAAAAAAGTAGACACAATGGTACTATTAGGTGCAGAGAATCTTAAGGGAAGTTTCTGAATTTAACAGGATGAGAAAGATAACAAGATGAGAAAGCAGCCAAATGAAAAGGAAATGTTCTGATGGATTTATTGTGAAGTTTGTTCAGCAGAGCTTAGACTTCAGAGCCCTCATTTGCACAGACCCTGTGAGTGCTGGAGATTTCTGGGAGTGGCAGAGTGTTCTAGATAGGGAAGTAGGTTGTAACCAAGAAGCATTTCTATACTAACATGTCTGGAAAATTGCTTAAAGAGGTCTCAGAAGAAATGAACCTGAATCTAAGGCTCCAGTAATTAGTGGTAAATTTGTTTTCATTCCAAATACTCATTTTCAGACCTGATTTTATATTCTTTGCCTTAAAGAAAGACTCAAATTCTATAAACTTCAGACTCCCCGAAGCCTGGACCTGCTCTGGACTTTTCTGTCTCATTACGCAGATACTCACGGCCTCTTCAGCTTGTCTCTTGTAAGCTTTAACTTTGGTTTGTAATTTGTCCACCAAGTCCTGCAGCCTGAGAACATTTTTGCGGTCCTCCTCCGTCTGAAATGTAAGAGGCAGCAAATAGTGTTGTTATTTGAAAACAACACATTATTTCCACTTTCTTGAAAGCAAGTGGGCCTGAGAAATATGGAAAGGCAGGTCACCTGGTAAGTGAGTTCCTTTACTCTTCTCTCATGTTTGCGGAGACCCTTGACAGCCTCCACATTGCGCTTCTGTTCAGTTTCTACCTCATTTTCAAGCTCCCTCACCTGGAAGAGAAAAAAGGCGTTTAGCAATTTGGCTGTAACTGGCTGCACGAACAGGTCAGGAACTGAATGAACTGATGGACACCCACCCTGGCCTCCAGTTTCTGGATCTGCTTCTTCCCGCCCTTCAGGGCCAGCTGCTCAGCCTCGTCCAGACGGTGCTGAAGGTCTTTCACCGTCTGCTCCAGGTTCTTCTTCATCCGCTCCAGGTGGGCGCTGGTGTCCTGCTCCTTCTTCAGCTCCTCGGCCATCATGGCCGCCTGTTAGCAGTGAAACAAAACCGGTTGAGAGCTGGGCTGGCGCATCACGATTCAAGTTGGAGCACCACCGTGTTGCCCTCTGCTCACATCAGTGATGGCCTTCTTGGCCTTCTCTTCTGCGTTGCGGGCTTCCTGGACAATGTCTTCCATCTCTCCCTGGATCTGGGAGATGTCTGTCTCCAGCTTCTTCTTGGTGTTGATCAGGCTGGTGTTCTGTTTCAAATTAATAAGAAAAAGGAGGGGGGGAAGCACATTTAATTATATTCTGTTTATACTATCATTTTTATTAGTGTATACAGGCAAAAATTAGTGATCCAAGAAAATTTCAGCATAAAAATCAAATGAAAAGTTGACTCTAAGTTATGCCTTCTCTTCTTATTCACCCATACTTCTCTTAATGAATATTTTCTTAAATTCTAAGGTAAAATTTGATTTTTGGTGCCAAAGATGTTCAACAATTAACAGTGGCTGCCTGTAAGCATGAAGCACAACTGTGAGCCAGGAAAAAAAATGTAAAGTGCTGTGGCTCATGGAAAATGGATTATTGATTTTTAGTTGTTTATTCACATGTGGTTGGCTTCATATTTAAAGTACATAAATAGCATCATTATTGGTACAAAAATGAACAAAGGATCTGTTATGTTTTGGAAAACTTGATAGTATTTAAACGTATTTAATCAACTCAAGGATACTAAGCATGAGTATGAAAAACACTACATTTTAATTTGAATTTAAAATTATTTGTGCTACGTGATTGTAACGTTTCCATGATGGCTATTTCCTTATATTGCAGTTTTTAAAAAGTATGTAGTAATATATGTTTATTACAAAAAAGAACATATAAATTAGCAAAATAAGAGGTAAAGAATAATTGTTATACTCTCCCTACCCAGAGATAAGCATTGATAATACTTTTGTTTATCCTATATATTTTTTACAAAAATGATCATGCTTTATATATTATGTTTAAGTTGCTGTTTTCACTTAGTATATTGTGAACATCTTTCCATGGCAGTAAATGCATACTGTAACGGCTCCTTATTAGCCATCATGAGGCTCTACCACCATTTATTTAGCACATCCATTATAAACAACAAATGCTGACTAGCAGTAATGATGGCCTCTGTGAATTTGAACTTAAGAGCTTCTTTCTATATTTCATGTAGTTAGCTTTTATGTGCGTCCGGGACACACAAAATTTCTTGGTGGCTTATTCTTTCTCCTCTATTTTATTTGCTTATCTATTTGCAGCTTAGAGTTGCAAAAGACAAGATGGCCACTAATGTCATATGTATGGTTATTAGCAGATGGCCTTTTGTGCTTTCCTTACGAAAGTTTCTAGAACCCTAAATTTTTTCTAATCAGCATGATTATGGCAGCCTACAAATACACTTGTGAGCTGGCTAGGCCTGCCCCCCCTTCCCAGTATGTCTTAGTAATGTGCATTCTCCAGAACTTCACGAAGGACCCTGGCCAGGGTTACTCCTTACTTAAAAACAAGCTTATCCCCTCAGATTGTCTTCAACTTCAGGAAGTGCCTTTGCTCAGCCATAGTCCTGAACCTCACCTGGGTGTGCAGGAGTTGCACACGCTCACTGGCATCCAGGAGCTCCTGCTCGGCCACCCTCCTGCTCCTCTCCGTCTGCTCCAGGGTCACCCGCAGCTCCTCGATCTCAGCCTGCAGCAGGTTGGCCCTGCGCTCCACCATGGCCAGCTGCTCCTTCAGGTCCTCCTGGCCTCTGACGGCATCATCCAGATGTAGCTGAGTGTCCTGCACAGAAAGAGGCAAAGACTCTTACTCATGTTCCGATGAAAGTGAATACAAACTTCGGGTCATCGACACACCTTGTTCTTAATAACTTAGAGTATGGTTAGAGAGAAAAAATGAGAATGACATTTCCCTTTAATGACATTCTCTGTAGCCTAGGGTAGCAGATCTACTCAAAAGAACATGATGTTATATTTTAAATGGTGAATCATAAAAAAATACCATGGCCAAAGCTACAAAATTTTGGATCAAGAAAGCATCCTCGGAGATGAGCTAGTCTAATGATGTTGTTTTACATATATTAAACAAGTGTAGATATGTGTATTTTAAAAATATGTGTATATACTTATATACATTATACAAATGAGGTTCCTATAAAGTGATTTGTGCAGCGTCTTCAGCTGACAAAGTGAACTTTTCTTTGACTTTTCCAGAAGCAAGCTATTTTTCAGCTGTGTATGTTTCAGCAGTGTAAATTTTCAACTGATTACCATATTATTTAGGTTTACGGCATATAAATTGCACAGTTACACCTTGACTGCATGACACAATGTGTGTTTATCCCAGTGTACCTTCAGTATTCCTTGTGTGTTTCTAAGATTCTTTATTGCCTCTGCAGCCTGGCGGTTAGCGTGGTTCAGCTGGATTTCCATTTCATTGAGGTCTCCCTCCATCTTCTTCTTGATCCGCAGGGCATCGTTCCTGCTCCTGATCTCAGCATCCAGGGTGCTCTGCATTGACTCCACCACTCTGAGATGGTTCCTCTTTAGCTGATCGATTTCTTCATCTTTCTCAGCAATTTTCCGATCAATCTCAGATTTCACCTGGTTTAACTCTAGCTGGATGCGAAGGATTTTGCCTTCTTCGTGCTCAAGAGATCCCTTTTTAAAAAGCAACATTTAGGTTACTCTTGGTTCTCAACCCCCTCAGGATCTTCCCAGGTATAATCTGCAACTGGCCCTTGGGAGGGCAGGGAGAGACCAAAGAAAGAGGCAGGCCACTCCAGCTTGGTAGTGGCTATTTAATAATAGCAAAGTGACTTGGGTAAGAGGCTTGTCTTGAACGGCAGGAAGCCGAATGAATCGTGCCTCTGCCCACAAAATTTTAAAAGTTTACAAAGAGGCCATCAGTGGATTTAGTCACGTGTACCGTCTAGGTGTTCTCAACACCACACCACTGTCTCAAGGCTGTTTGTGGAGCAACCCCTGGGAGCAGGAAAGGCAAGCGGAACCCACATTCCAAGGACAGGGGAGGTCAGTGGGTGTCACGTCTTTTTGATTATGTTTCCCAATTGATACCTGAAGAGCTTGTTGTTGTTTGTTCTGCACATTATGATGATTTCTTGAAGGCGTTAAAAAATGCACAAACTTTCATACATCTTAATTTAGCCTGTTCTGCATTCCCAAGGAAATTCAGTATTTCTCACTGAATTAAGGAGTTATCCCCTGCAGCTTTACCACATGACAGATCTCAGTTGCTGTTAATTTTTCCATTTATTTATAAGGCATAAGTGAGCAAACGAAACATGTACCTCTGCTTCTTCCAGGGCAGCCTGTAGTTCACTCTTCTCTTGATCTATTTGTTTCTTTACTTTCTCCAGTTCGTGGATATGCTTTCCCCCCTCCGCAATCTGCTCCGTCAGGTCAGAAATCTCCTCTGTAGGTTCACAGTAAAACACCAAATTCAGTTGAGAAAAATGAAAACTTGAAAAGATGCCTCCCTGCCATTTTGGAAGGAGAAGGATTACAAAGACTCACGCTGCAAGTTCTTGTTCTCTCGCCTCAGGGTTTCCAGGTGATCCAGGGATTCCTCGTAGGCATTCTTGACCTTGAACAGCTCAGTGCTGAGAGAGCGGGACTCCTTCTGGGAGACCTCAAGTTCAGCCTGAGTCTCCTCATGCTTCTGTTTCCACTCTGCCAGGACCTGGAAGTACATCAGAACTAAGCCTCTGTAATCAAGAGTCAGGCTACTTTCCCCCAAGAAGCTGGTCATTGTGGGCCACCTTGTCGAAGTTCCTCTGCTTCTTGTCCAGGGCCACACAGGCCGCATTTGTTCTCTCCACGTCGATCATGAGGTCCTCCACTTCGTTCTGGAGCCGCTGCTTTGTCTTTTCCAGAGAGGCACATTTGGAATTCACGGCCTCCACCTGTTCCTCCGCATCCTGCAGCCGCTGGGCCAGCTTCTTCCTGAAACGTTGGTCAGTGCGGGTGACCGAGAGCAGAGTTGAAGCCACCACAGTGAACTTAATAAAGCTGCTGACTAGGAAAGCATGTTTTCCCCAAGAATTTTTTGCTCCTGTGTCCACAAATTGTTAAGGTTTCCTAAAATGTCTTCTCAGTACCCATTTTGTCTCTTTAATTCTCCCTAGTGAAGTCTACTCTTTATCTCTGGGGTTGCCAAACATACTCCTGAGCCAGGCCTTTTTGTGTGCATGGTGATGGTAATGTGTGTGTGCATGTGGGAGAGAGATGAAGAATGAGTAAGCGCTTCAGCTGAGGGAGCAAGGTGAGGGTGTGAGAGGGTGACGAAGTGGCAGCCGTGAACAGGAGGCATGTCTTCAAAGATGCTAGTGCTGAATAGCATCGTAAAACGTGTTAACATGGTCCTCTTTATGAATGAAACTGGGGCCCAAAGTGACATGTCTGAGGGCATATGATTAATAACTAATGTTCTGGGTCTGAAGCCCCAGACAATAAATATTATTCCATAATCACATTTTCCCCAAATACCTTCCTTCACCAGCCCCCTTAACTCACAACCTCCCCCAGCCTATGCTCTTATCTGGAGTGCTCCCTCTGGAAATGCTTGCCAAACCCCTTCATTCTGCTTAATTCTAACAACTACCAAGCTATATCCAATATAGAGAAGTTTCCTTCACTGGGAACATAATGATTATTGCCTTTCCATGTGTAACTCCCATGAGTTTTATTCCATTAAAACTGTACATAATTAATGAATAAGTTTATTGATACTGGTTGTTAAATAATGACAGAGTATGATAGTCTCATTCTGAACTTCTAAATACTCCAGGTAGGGATAAACTGATTATTGCTAATTATAATATTCATAATAATGTATCAGACAGCCTCAGTGTCTCCATTTTTTCTTATATTGAAGGAAATTCTACTCAATTCGTAAAGGATATGCTGATAATTTTTGGTTCATTTTGTTAGAAAGAAATTTAAGATATTTTTGTAGTAAACGAGATTGTGGGGAAGGCTGTGGTCTTGGCCCTTTCTTCAGTGGACATGTACCAGTTTATAAAGAGAAAATGGTGGTTTCCACCACTCTGTAATCAGATAGGCTGGTATTTTTCACCTATCTTCATGTCTGGAATATTGTTTCTTTCATTATTTTATCTTCACTGTTTTTAAACTTCTCTTTCTGTCCCCATCATTAAGACCCCGTACTTGGCCTCCTCCAGCTCCTCTGTGCGCTGGATGGCGTCTGTCTCGTATTTGGTCCTCCACTGGGCCACCTCGCTGTTGGCCTTGGACATTGACCTCTGCAGTTCAGCCTTGGCTTCCTGCTCCTCCTCATACTGTTCCCGCAGCAGGTCACAGTCATGGCGGGCTGATTGCAGGGCGTGGGCCAGCGCATTCTTGGCCTGAACCAACCAGAAAATGTGCATTGTAAGTTTATGTTCTGATCATTGATATTCTCTAAGTGAAGCTCAGTTGTATGTCTTGCTGCAAAGTTCGAGGGATTGGAAATCTCAGCTGAAAATTCTCACCTTAGACTCCTCTTCCAGCTGCCTCTTTAACTCCTCAATCTGTTGTGTAAATGCTTGTTTGCCTCGTGATAGCTGAGACACCAGAGCCTCTTTCTCATCCAGCTGTCGTGAAAATTCACCTGGGAAAGACAAAACATGAGAGCTTTAGTTCTGTTGTCTAGGTGCCGACTAGTTTACAGACTGCTGTAACATCAGAACTCTTATTCCATGATGAAAAGAATAACTCAAGAACTTTGATATGGTTGAGAAGGTGTTATTTCTTTCTTTCTTTTTTTAATGTGAGCTTTCTTTGATATTTCAGGATGGAGATATATATATATATGAATAGATTATTATTTTTTTTTAGTAATGCCACGACAACAAATATCTCAGTCCAGGGCTTAATTTTCTTCCAGTTATAGCTTAGAACCATACTTTTTACCATCTCCCAGTAAAAAGGAGAAGGGATGACAAATCAGTGATACTGGACACATGTGGCCTGAGAAGTGATGGGCATCCGGTGGGCGCTCACAAGTGGAGGCCCGCCTTCCATTCTTGGCCTCTGTGTGCACCGGCCGTGCACCTGCTGACCTGACTCTGTGTGTAGGCGCGCCTTCTGGGCCGACAGCTCGTTGATGAGGCGCTGTTGCTCCTCTTCCTTCGTTTTCACTTCACTGAGCTGGTCCTCCAGTGTGTGGCACATTTTCTCGAGGTTTCCCTGTGGTGGGAAGTAGGCAACGGGAAGAGCAGACGCTTTTATTTGTGAGTCTGGATTTGGAGAGAACTACTTGTGGAAAGGAGCTGAGTTTTATGTACTTTTCTATCTACTCCAAAGCCCTGCATGGTGCCTTGGATGTAGAGGCACATAATTTGGGCTAAATGAATACACATATGATTATGAAAATTAGGTCATTTCCTTTTGGAAAATATGAACATCACTTAAATTCTGTATCCTGTAGAGTATGGTTTTTAGAGAAAATTTTTTTTCCTGTAATTACATTCTTTCGTGGTCATAGTGACAATATTTAAAGTGGTTTCTACAAATAAGATAGGAACACTGAAGTGATTCATTTCAATAGAGTGATGCCTAACAGGCGTAAAATGAGATAACATTGAAAGTTCGTACAGTTAGATTGGATATAGTCATATATAAACTGTATAAAATGAAAAGGAGACAAGTTAATAAAAACCTTGGCCTTGGAGACGGTCTCCATGTTACTGGCCAGGTCGTCAATCTCCATCTTCAATTCGCTCTTCTCCTTCTCCAGCTTCTGCTTGACCCTCTGTAGGTTGTCTATCTGCTCCCCCAGCTCGGCCACGCTGTCCGCGTGCTTCTTCCTCAGGGTGGCCGCCGTGGCTTCGTGCTGCAGGGTGGCCTCCTCCAGGTCCCTGCGCATCTTCTGGAACTCGGCCTCCCGCTTCTTGTTCATCTCGATCTGGGCGGAAGTGGCCCCGCCGGCTTCTTCCAGCCGCTCGCTGATCTCCTCCAGTTCGCGGGAGAGGTCCGAACGCTGCTTCTCTGCTTTGGCCCGGGAGGCCCGCTCTGCCTCGATTTCCTCCTCCAGCTCCTCGATGCGGGCCTGAGGGTGACACACCAACATTAATGGCAACTCGTGGCAGTTTGATTCCTGTGATAATGTGGACGAGGTGGAGGTTGTGACTCACCTGTAGCTCCTTGATCTTCTTCTGCAGCTGCATGGCGAGGGCCTGCTCGTCTTCAATCTTGCTTTGCAGATTGCTCATTTCAAACTCTTTCCTGTCAGAGGAGCAGCAAATAAGCTCTGTCAGTTCTCTTACCAGTCCTCTCTGCCACATATGGTGGAATATCTTTATGCTGCTGTGTTGAGGACATGAGTAGTACACGTTTTACAAGTCAATACTGTACCATTTTCATTTAATAAAAAGTCAAAGATGCCATTATTTGTTTTTTTATGTGTACTCCAAAGTAATATTTTGGAGATCTTTAAAACATATATTTGGCCTGAATTGACAGATGAATTGACAGACAACAAGCAGATTACAATTTAACTATATCATGCTCACTTTTTAAGTTTTTCATCGAGTTGCTGTTTGTCATTTTCGACATCCATTGTGGACTCCTGGGCCAGTTTTAGGTCTCCCTCCAGTTTCCTCTTGGCTCTTTCTAGGTCCATGCGGAGTTTCTTTTCTTGTTCCAGAGACCCTTCAAGCTAAATTTATAGTGTATTTTATTTATTTCAGTCCTGAGGCACTGAACCATATGTTACTGGCCACCAAAGATGCACAGGAGAGTTTTAAAAGATGCACCAAATAGCATGGGAATTTTAATGATTGTTTTCAAACCCACAGAGAAAGGCATATGTCACAACTGTTTGTTTTATCCTAAGAGGAAATACTGTGTTTTTCACACTTACATCATCTACTTGCTGCTCGAGCTTGGTCTTAGCTTTGGTCAGCGTGTTGACCTTGTCCTCTTCTGCCTGTAGGTCATCCAGGGTCTGCTGGTGGGCCTCCTGGAGGGCCTTCTTCTCCTTGGTCAGCTTAGCGATGGTTTCGTCCAGGCCTGCCATCTCTTCTGTGAGGTTTTTCACCTTAGATTTGAACAGATTATAGAATGTTAATGACATCCCGTCATCTTGACAAAAAATATGGTAATAGCTTAGGACAGTGCCAGCCTAAGATGGAAAATGGAGACGAGAAGCTAACCCAGGCCTCCATAGCTGAAAAATATGGGAGGTAAGGGTCAAGGTAATTAGATAGAAATGGTGAAGATGACATATATGTGATGGTACTTTTCTTTCATATTCATTGGTTTTAAGATTAAACTTTTAGTTAAAGTATTTCTGTAACAAGCTAGTACTTTTAAACACTCTAAAATGGATCATGATTGTACCTTGTTCTCTGTGGCATGTTTCTCCTTTTCAACCTTGGCCAGGGTCAGCTCAAGGTCATCGATGTCTTTCTTGAGCTCTGAACACTCGTCCTCCAGTTTCCTCTTCTTGGCCGTCAGCTCGGCATTGATCTCCTCCTCATCCTCAGCTCTCTCAGTCACCTCCTTGATCTTGGCCTCCAGCTGGATTTTGGTTTTAATCAGCTGGTCGCATCTTTCCTCTGCGTCAGCCAAGCCATCTGCTTCCTAATGGGGGAAATTAAACACTTCCATTTGTATAAGCTATATCTGCAAAGACACAATAATTTATTAAAAGGTGGATACTTTAGTGACTCAACCAGTTTGGTCAATACATATGCCAACTTTTAAAAGTCCAGTAGACAAAATGTTAGTAATTTTAATCCACTGATTAAGTATAGTAACAGTTTTCCTCCAGATATCCATGTGTGGAAGACCAAATCGGGAAAACTAGCCCTTTGGCCAAATCTGCACTTGTGCTGCTTTGGAAGGGTCAGTTATTAATTCTTGGACTCGGTTTTCTCAGGTTTGAGGGGTTCATTAATTTAACCTTTTCCTCACCCTGGTAAGAACAGCATAACTTCTATTTTATGCACAATGTATTCCCTAAGGAAACAACAGTCTCATCTAAGAGAAGGTTCTATAAAGGAAGGAAAACATCTTTGGATAGCTTTATGACTTTGCTCTCTGATTTCCATACTACATATGGATGTACATATGAACATATGCAGCGTAATTTGTGACTTCATGTCTATTGCTTCTTCAGGTCTGAGTCTTAATATTTTTGAAAGATGAACAATGACAACACATATTTTAGTGGAAACCATTGATTTATAAACCTTAAACTAAAAATGTTTCATATCTACTTATACAGTGTTTGGAGGATAAGAAGTGGCTGAGCTGTGCAGGGACTAATGCTCACAGATTGAACTTGAAGCTGTAAGTCATTTTTCTCTTGCATCAGAGCTACCATCTTCTCCTCAAGTTCTTTCCTTTTTGCCTCTGACTTCGCCAGCTCTTCCTTGGTCTTCTCAAATTCTTCCTTCATGTTGGCCATCTCCTTCTCGGTCTCGGCGCTCTTGAGGAGGGGCTTGATCTTGAAATACAGCTTCATCCAGGGCCAGTGCTTGACGTTCATGAAGGCGCGGACGTTGTACTGGATGCAGAAGATGGACTCTCTGTAGGAAGAACAAATATGGAAATGAAGAAGAATGTGGGCAGTGACTGGCACTCAACAGAAGTAATGACTGCATCGGATTCAACGATGAAAATGTGGAGAACGAGGTCCCTTACCTCCTCTCCATCATCTTCTTGAATTCTACTCTCATCAGGTACCCTCTGCACACAGCCTGGGTGCGTGTGATGAGTTGGGCCAGCTTTTCATCTCGCATCTCCTCTAGAGTTCCCAACAGGCCAGCTTTAAAGAAAACCTGGCCAAAGAACAAGTGAGATATGTCATTTCCACTCAAGAGAAAGTCCCAAGGTGATGAAATTATGATAGAGATTTAGGTAGATTGGTACCTTGGTATGACCGAATTTGTACTGGGTGTGGTCGATGTCAATAGACCCCAGAAGTTTCTCAGAAGCCTTCTTACTATCAATGAACTGACCCTCTGGGATAGCACTTGCATTTAGAACCTTGTATCTATCAGAATTTAAAGAATATGAAAGTTTGTTTTTCCTACCAAAACTTATCGTAACTATCATTGAAAAAATGATAGAGTGAGTTTTGAGGAAAAAATTCCATTAAAATAATCAAGCAGTGCTTTAGATAAACCTTGGGAAAATATGTTTAAAAACAGTATAATATAAACCAAGCCTTCATTCTTTCTGATAATTGCATTTCAGTTTTCTTTTTAAAAAAATGCTTATTTATTTCTTTTGAGAGAGAAAGAGAGAGCGAGCATGAGCAGGGGAGGGGCAGAGAGAGATGGGGAGAGAGAATCCCAAGCAGGCTCTGCACTGTCAGCATGGACCCTGACACAGGTGTTGATCCCACAAACTATGAGATCATGACCTGAGCCAAAACCAAGAGTCAGATGCATAACCGACTGAGCCACCCAGGCACCCCAGAATTTCGGTTTTCAGGGAAAAGTTAAAAGATGTTTGAATTGCATGGCAATAATGATCTGGACTAGCACATTGAAAGGGAGAAAAAAATGAGATACAAACCTCTGTTTGAAGTCTGCATAAAGGATTCTGCTGGGGAATCCCTTCCTGCAGATGCGGATGCCTTCCAGCACTCCGTTACACCTCAGCTGGTGCAGGACAAGTTCATGCTCCATGGCCCCTTACAAACAAACAAACAAATAAACAAACAAGCAAACAAACGTGTTGTCTGTATGTCTATAGAATAGTGAAGTCACACTGGAGTCTTACTTGGATGTCAGAAGAGTCTTACCGGGAGTTTTGGTTTCATTGGGGATGATGCAGCGTACAAAGTGGGGGTGAGTGCTCCTCAGGTTGGTCATCAGCTTGTTCAAATTCTCCTGAGAACCATAGGGAAAGTTTTAAAATCTTTTTTTGTTGCATTTACGTGAGACTCCCTGTCAAGGATCTGTAGTTAATGGGCTCCATTTCATGAATAAAGTCAATGTAACTGAGTACAGTAGTTGCTTCCAGAGAGGGTTTGATTTCATGTGAAATTTGTTCAACGCTAGATCTTTTAGATTTGGAGCTTTGAGGGGAGATGTTTCATATATTGTAAGGTTTGAACTCACACTGCAGGTTTTATTTTTGTTCAATTTTTCCTAACACATTTTTCATTTTCCTTTGTACAACATTACCTTTTTTCTGTTTCACTATAGATTTCTTTTAAAAAAGTTTTTTTAAGTTACGATAATTTAATTTGTCACAGAAGTAGTTTTTTTTGGCATTCAAGAATATACTGTACCCTAAAAAGCGCTGACACTGTCTGGAAAGAAGAACCCTTCTTTTTGCCACCTTTTTTTCCACCGCCACTTTCTGAAAAATAATATAAAAGAATTAAAACTATTTAATTTGTACTATCCATAGGTATAAGGACTCCCAAGATTCCCTCTGGAATTTAAATGTGCACTCATTCACTTGTATCATCCCTCATCTTCCCTCTGTATCTTTCCTCCTTCAGCTCTGGATTAGGGAAATAGATGCATTGGCTCACATTATAGGTATTCAGGAAAACAACAACAGCAACAGTAAAAGAACTGTGGATGAAAAGGGTAGATGTGGGGAAGAGGTAGGACCCCTCTCCTCCAAATCAGCAGAGGGGGAGTGCCAGAAGACAGAGGAGTAATGCTGCCTTAGTGCACACATCCCCCAGAGAAGAGGCAAAGTTGCATGCATGGTGCCAGGGAGGTGAGCCTCTGCTAACCTGCAGGCAAGTCCTGCTTCCTGTTTGCTTGTGTTTCTCTACCTCTGCTTGCACATCTGGTCTTAGGGGACTTAGGAGAACACAACTTGCATTCCTTAAGCACTAGTGCCTTGACAAAGGATTTCTTCATCTCCAGCTTAGCTGGATCCTTTAAGGAACCGATACTATCAAAATAATTGAAATAAGCTGTATGATCTTGAGCACGTCACTTAACCTTTGAGTCTCTGTTTCCTCATGGGTGAAATGAGGCCATGGACAAAATGATCCATAGTGTCAGTTTTAGCTCTGAAAGCCTATGATCGTAAGACTCACTAAATATACTTCCTATCATTAAGTCCATATTGGCCAGTATTTTCATGTTAGGTTTTGAGATAACTATATCAGTCTCTGATAAAAAGTATATTTCTGTTTTGTGACTCTAGGAACATATTAGTGATATTAACAACCTGCTTCAGCACTTTGTCCCCCGGCAAAGAGGAGAGCCAGAGTCTTCATTGCGGACTTCTGGTACAGCCCAACCACGGTCTCGTTCAGCGGGTCCTTGTTCTTGTCCAGCCAGCCGGCAATGTTGTAGTCCACGGTGCCGGCGTAGTGCACCAGCGAGAAGTGGGCCTCGGCCTTGCCTTTGGCAGGCTTGGGCTTCTGGAAGTTGTTGGACTTGCCAAGATGCTGTTCGTACAGCTTGTTCTTGAAGGAGGTGTCCGTGGCCTTGGGGAACATGCACTCCTCCTCCAGGATGGAGAAGATGCCCATAGGCTGAGAGTAGGAAAAAAGGGATGATAATATGAGTCCCTCAGAAAAGTGTGCTCTAATAGTTTATGGACTTGGTGGAAACCTGAACATGTTCCAGAATAAGAGTTCAGGTGATAAGAAATTCAATAGGCATGGTTCTACTTTGCTGCCTCTCCTCTGCTACTGAAATGTGAAACAGTCCTGTATCAAGGACATATGGGAAATATATTTGCTAGAAAGACTCAATTAAAAAAAAAAAAAAAAGCCCATCTGTGCCATTTGGCAAACTTTATGTTCAGAGTATAAAATTAAATTCGAAAACTACCATTTCAAAGCTGAATTCTTTATCCCATATATGTATCTATCTAAATACTTTCTTCCCTACTGACAGTGTAATTTCCTTCACCTCAACTCTAGACATGATGAAAGTATGAAGAGAAGAGAAATTACAGCTAATGATTAAAAATGGTCCGTTCCCAGGAGAAAAGTGCATCTCATGTTGTATCATTAGAACTCTCTGTACTCTGTGCTATGTTCCCCACTCTGTGGAGTTGAGTGATGATAATTAGGTTTTGCTTTGTAAGCAGATCGACTCCTTTCAGTGGCAAGTTTGATATGAACGACTGATAGAAAATTCAATGTTGATGATGTGCAGTCACAAATTGTCTCCCCAAACCTATTTTGATGTTCCATGAACTGAGTACCACACAGTTTTTGTGAATAGCAAAGATACTGTATCACCAAATTAAAGTTATTTTCCTCCAGTTGGGTAGACCCAAGCTGATATTACCCCCTCCTCTTTCATATTTTGATGAATTTTGACTGAGTGTGTGAAGTTGTCATAGATGGCGGTTGTACTTACTTTTCCCTTTCGTCTGCTCAGGCTAGTGTTCACATGTAACCATGTACTGTGTGGGCCTCCCTAGGCACGTGGTGAGTGCCCAGTGCACATTCGAAAGTGCTTAATGATTGCTTGTTGGGTTTTAGTATACACACAACTGATAGAATCATTGCCCCAACTCTTTGATAAAGGGGAATTTAGGGCTCCCCTTCCAGGTAAGGCTGTTTATTCAGCAGTCCACATGGTCTTACTGACTGCAACAACTGAAAAACTGCTCTCCCAGCCTATAAGACACCTTGACATATCCTGCCTTGATACCCGTGAAGGATGATTCATGCATGGCACACCATCATGGGACAGCCAGGATCAATGACCGTACTCACAGGACTAGCTGTGATTTCATTCCTGTCACCCATACCCAAGAGATCACATAGGAACAAAAGTGAGGGAGAAGGAAGTGAAAAGAGGGAGAAATGTGAATCCTTGTGTCTATGGATGTGTATGTATTGCAATCATTTTTCTATGAAAAACTACTCCTTAATATGTTGCTTGTGATGCACCATGCACCTGGTCACTGTGCCCAGGAATGTCATAAAACACAGCTGCTGGTTCTTTGAGAATTGGGATTGCAGTTCATTCAGCATGAGGAGGTGGACAGTTTGTTTTTCACATACCGAAGGCTTGAAAAGTCATACGAACCTTCTCGATGAGCTCGATGCAGGCAGCCAGGTCCATCCCAAAGTCGATGAACTCCCACTCGATGCCCTCCTTCTTGTACTCCTCCTGCTCCAGCACGAACATGTGGTGGTTGAAGAACTGTTGCAGCTTCTCGTTGGTGAAGTTGATGCACAGCTGCTCCAGGCTGTTGAACTAGGGCGTTGCAAACACCAAAGAGCTCAAGTGAGTTTGGGAAACCCAGGGGGAATTCGGCAGAGCAGACACGAAGCGGAGGGGCCTTAACAGGGCCGCTTATTCCAACAACTCACATCAAAGATCTCAAAGCCGGCGATGTCCAGGACCCCGATGAAGTACTGTCTGGGCTGCTTGGTGTCCAGCTGCTGGTTGATGCGGGTGACCATCCACAGGAACATCTTCTCATAGACGGCCTTGGCCAGGGCACCCACTGCGTTGTATACCTTCGTGGACAGAGTAATGATTGTTGGCGTTACTAAAGACGTGTTGAGAAGGCTGGGGATGTGTGTGATTCATTGAGGCCGTTCACTTACCTGCTGCACAGTCTGGCCTTTGGTGACGAACTCGTTGCCGACCTTGACCCTGGGGTAGCAGAGGGCTTTGAGCAGGTCAGCAGAGTTCAGACTCTGGAGATAGGCTGCTTTGTCAGCAACTGCATGAACCAGGTGAGGACAGTAAAAAACAAACAAACAAACAAAAAAAACACAGTGTGCACAGCTTAAGGTGTGAAGGACAATGACAAAGAGAAAAAGTTCTGCTCAAAGAGTAATATGTGCAAATGTGGCAAAACCATTTGTTCATACTGCTTCAAAAGCATTGCCAACTTTCACACTAATTTTAGTCATTTTTTTTTTGAGATGATAATTTGGAACTTGGGGAATTGATGCTCTGTGTGATATTTAAAACATAGCTAAAGTAGACCACAGATAAAAATAATTTGTGAAATTCTAACCTAGAGGAGTAGTGACAGGAAAATTCCGATCAGTTTTTTTTTTCCCCTCCAGTGCATGTGGGCACACAAATTATTGACTGGGATGAAAAATGCTTTAATCAGATCATAAATACTAGCGTACAGTAAGGCAGTGAAAAATGGAATGGGCAGAAATCACGTCTCCACAAATCTCAGTTGTGTAAAACATGCAGTGTGTGTCATTTCTGTTCCCTTCTAGTTTTCCCCACTGTCGGATAAGTCAAGAAAGTGAACCCAGGGCCCTTGCCCTTGAGGAACTGATGGTGTCAGCTGTAATCTCAATTGAACGACATAAGCAAGCAGGGAGTGTAGGTACCTTCGGTGCCGTCAGGCTCGGCCTGCTCCTCACGCTGCTTCTGCTTGAACTTCATGTTCCCATAATGCATCACGGCGCCCGTGAGCTTGTAGATGGCAGCCTTTTCGTCAGTGCTGAAACCCAGAATGTCCACAGCACTCTGTGGAAAGAGTTGGATTTGACTCGGCTCGCAATGATCACCATGGCAGATGCCCTCAGTACACAGGGGCCTGCCTCCCCACCTTCTCACCCTGTCTTGCCTTTGCATTTGACTAGCACTTTGCTGTCTAAAGGCACTCCTGTTCTTTAGCACTTAGTTCCACAAAGCAGCACCAAGAGGTATGCATCAGTTTCCCTTGGAGTCAGGTGAACAGGGAAGATCTTACGCGACTTGTCCACACTCACCTAGCCAGGACTCAGAGCCTTGGCTTTGGATGCCAAGGCCAACGCACTTCCCGTTTCTCCACATGACCCCAGCCTTGCCCCGTATGTTTCTTATCTCATGCGTTCCCTTTGCCTCACAAGTCTGTTTGCTCCTTTTCCTCCTGTGTTGTCCCAGCCAAATATGTAATCCTAGCCTGCCTTCCTGGACAGGGCAGGTGAAGTTGGGAAGAGGGTATGAGGAGGACAGCACGTGCCCTGTGTTTTTCCCCATGTTCTTCTATGATATCAGGTCCCGTGAGATGCCTGGCAGGGAACTTCACCTGGTTGTTTCTCATGCAGGGAAGAGACATTTCTGAACAGAACTGCTTTCATTGAAGTATTGTTGTATCTTTTGTCTCTATCAGATTTTGATCACCTTCTTAGTTGCCCATGTTAGGCTTTGAGAAAGCAGAGAGAGCTTGGTTATGTAATACTCGTGTCTCCTAAGACTCCAGATAATTTACTTCCAGCTCACTGACCCGACCTACTCAAAATGCCTCCATGTTAATATTACAGAAGTCTTGGGGCAAGACTACTAAGTTTTTTTTTTTTTTTTAACCTCTCAACTCCTAACACTTTTGGACATAGGAATAATAATGGGTTAAAGCTTGTGAAAGCTGTCATTTATCAGATAAAGGCACACAAATAGTTCATAGAGTTTTTGAAAGTAATATTTTAAGAGAAAAAGTATTCTTGTAAGCAACTCTCAATCTTGTCTTGGGAATATTGGGGTGTTCCCACTGGTCTTAAAGTTGAGAATAATTGAAGGTTGACTATTCAGAAATTCAAAAGAAAACTTGAAATACCTCTAAGTATATGTATAAAGAAAATAAAAGAGCAATGATCCTTAAAAAAAGAAGAGAAGGGAGAGAGAATCTATAGTTCCCAAAACTAAACATTCATGGAGTCCCAAAACGAATTTTTGAGGTAGAGAATCCATTTCTTCAAATGCTACATGGGGTGGAGTTGGGGGGGAGAAAGGAATACCATTGGCCCACAGAGTTACATTTGAAACAAAGTTCGTATTTACGTCCGGTTACAGAAGAACTGTGGAAATATCATGTTCTGTTAAAAATCTTTTAGCCTTTTCCCACACTCTTGGCTGTAGGGTGTGACATAGGAGAAATGTCACTATTGAAGTACAAAAATGGACCCCAGTGACCAATGAGAAAAAAAGAAAAAAGGAGCCAACCAGCTGAGAAATGCCTAATGCTCGATGTTTATTCCAGACTTTTAAAGTTTTCTGATACATGGTAGAGGTCATTGACACATCCTATAACTTTGTTCCAAGGGTAAGGAAGCCTGAAAGGTAATATTGCCCCTCATGTCTTTCTGCTAATGCTGTTCACTCTATAGAGGAGAGTGTCGTATACTGCAAGATGAATTTGCTTTTTCCTGTTTGTACCTATTACTTACATCTGTGGCCATCAACTCTTCCTGATCATCAATGCTGGGCACTGTGATTTCACCTTGACTGACAAAGGCAAAGTCGTATGGGTTGGTGGTGATCAGGAGCATTTCTGTGCACATGGAAAAGAACAAGTATAGCCAGAATTACTTTGGTCATGAGAAACTTTTTATTTTTTTATTTTTTATTTTTTTTTTTGTTTTTCAACGTTTATTCATTTTTGGGACAGAGAGAGAGCATGAACGGGGGAGGGGCAGAGAGAGAGGGAGACACAGAATCGGAAACAGGCTCCAGGCTCTGAGCCATCAGCCCAGAGCCTGACGCGGGGCTCGAACTCACGGACCGCGAGATCGTGACCTGGCTGATGTCGGACGCTCAACCGACTGCGCCACCCAGGCGCCCCATGAGAAACTTTTTAGAGGGACTATTAGGAAGAAGGGCTTTTATTCTTCCTCGGTGGAAATAAATCACAGATACTTCTTACCAATAAGCTCTGGTTTCTTGTTGGACATGATTTGATAAAATATGTGGTAGCTTCTTTCAGCCTTTAGCTGGAAAGTAACTCGGGACTTCTCTAGCAGATCTAGAAAGGCAGATCGAGCACGTTTAAAAGAAAAGGCACAATGGAAAATTAAGCATTTGAAAAGTTCACCCAACACAAATAAGATTTTCAATATATTCCCTGGAAGAAAAAGATTTTTAATCCCTAATATTTATTAACTTACATGTTTCAATATCTGCAGAAGCCAGTTTGCCTGTTGCACCAAAATGGATCCTGATGAATTTTCCCTTAAAAAGGCAAAGGAAGACTTTTTGTACACATTCAAAGGCAGACAAATGTTTTCTTTAGCCATGGACCGCACAGACGGTAAAGATGTCGACACCACACGTCCAGAAGTGTCAGTGCTGATGTTCACGTGAAAAGGAAGAGCAAGAGACTCACAAAGCGAGAGGAGTTGTCGTTCCTCACGGTCTTAGCGTTGCCAAAGGCCTCCAGTAGGGGGTTGGCGCTGATGATTTGATCTTCAAGGGTTCCCTGAAGAGAAATGAGAAAGATGGACAAAAAGACCCCGGAGAAGATGAGTTGCAGTCTGCTGAGGTAGCCTCCCATTGACTTCCTCTCCTGCCCCCTTCTCCCTTCGCAGACCTCTGTAACTTTGGGGAGGCTTTCTGCAGCAAGTAGAAGGAAGACAAAGTGGGGGAGGGAGGTACTCCAGTGATATGGCCTTGATTTCTGTATTCCACAATGCCTGGTTTTTCCTCCTCATAAATGGTTGTGAGAACTACTACCTGGCGCACCCAGCAACAATCAATCATCTCATTCTTACAGCCCACCCAAGAGTTATTTTCCGCATTTGGGCATCACCTACATTGGTGGCCGTGGCTCTAAAGGACTTGGTCAGATTTTTCAGAGCCTCTGATGTCTTGCATCCTGGGAAGAGTATCATACCCACCTGCATTTTGCCAGGAGTAGGTTCTTCTTTTTTCTTCTCTCCAGTGATTGCGATGGTTGCAAAGTACTGGATGACACGCTTGGTGTTCACGGTCTTGCCCGCCCCGGATTCGCCTCTGCCAAGTCCACACGGGGGGACAAGTCAGAGTCTAACCACTACCGCGACCAAAATCCAACAGAAAGAAAGGCACTGAAATCTACATACGTAATCAGGATCGACTGGTTCTCACGATCTGTGAAAGAGAAACCGGAGATAATGCTGAAAAACACAGTGCTTGCAAACTCAAAATTGCCTTTTAAAACCCCCCACTCACACACACACACAAATAACTATATGGATTGGTGCTTTGCTTTTTTCACAAGATTCTTTTTAAAATAAGTAGCAAAAAGATGTGTTAATTAGCCAGTGTGTTGCACTCCTGTGACCGTTAGTGTGACATGGAACGTGTGATGCACTATTTCAACAAAATGTCTGTGAGAGTCATGTATCGATATCCAATGAGTACTGGCTCCATTATCCATTTAGCCACTTGGTCCATAGTGCAAAATCTCATCATGCTATTAATGTCGCATCCAAAGTTTTGTGTCGTGATTGTGGCGACCTGTCACTATGAGCTTTCAAAGCTCACTCTCTAGGAGAGAGGACACATTAGCTGTGATTAAAATGCATAGATGGTACCTACATTTGGTTAATTTTGAGCTGAAATCAGCATTAATTAGTATGGATTTTACCATGGAAATATAAGCAAAATTCTCTATGTTTTTGGAACTGCTCCATTTTATTCTAAGTATATTTCCCAATTTTATTATTATAGTATACTACTTGCCATATTAGCATACTATCATTATTATTATGTTTGTGCTGAACATTTTATTCTCAAAGTACTGCCTCTGTGTCTTTTGTGTTATCAGTATATACTTACTTTATAAATGACTCCGTAAATTGTAATTATGGACTCACCTGTCAGCATGAACTGATAGGCGTTGTCGGAGATGGAGAAGATGTGGGGCGGGGCCTCCTGGCGCTTCTTGCCTCGGTAGGCGGTCACCACCTCGGGGTTGTACACCGGCAGCCACTTGTAGGGGTTGACGGTGACACAGAAGAGGCCCGAGTAGGTCTGGGAAATGACAAGCTTGCTCAGTCAGCAATCACCTTGGAAATACTGCTCGATGTGCAAAGGGAGAGGGACCAGAGCACCAGGATGGTTCTCCTAAGGCTGCCTCCCACCCACACACACCCTACACAAGATGCTTCAGTTTGCCAATGAATTCAGCATTAAGTAGATGGCTTTTCCCATGCACATTTTCAAATACATTAGAATTCACAACAGTAACCAGATGATTAGTCTTAAGATAATATAATAACCAAATCAAAAAATAAAGTCTTTAATAGGGTTTAGCTAACATAGTTCATGAAGTTAGTGGAAAGTGAAAAGAAAAAGAAGGGGGTGCTCACGTAGATCATCCAGGCTGCGTAACGCTCTTTGAGGTTGTACAGCACGGCGGGCTCGTGCAGGTGCGTCATCATGGCCATGTCCTCGATCTTGTCGTATTTGGGAGGGTTCATGGAGAAGATTTGATCTTCCTTAACTGTGACAGTCTGTTAAGAGAAGGAGCTGGTGCTTATCAGCTGAGGAACAGAAAAGCATCAGTTATGTTTGCCCACCTCCCTTTGTGTTACTTACAGCCCCAGCATCAGTCTTCACCGTCACCTTCCCCCCTTCTCTGCTCTGGACTGTGCTTTTCACGTAGGATTCCTTAGCATCCACCACAAAGACAGAATTCTTGGCATCGAAGGGCCTATTCTGGGCTTCAATGCGCTCCTTTTCAGACTTTCGGAGGTACGGAGCTGCCTCCCCAAAAACGGCCATCTCAGCGTCGGAACTCATGGCTGGGGGTTATTGGCGGCAACACAGCACAGGTGTACCTAGAGGGCAGAGAGAGCCTGACGGTGAGGCTGGGGGAGCGTGGACGTTGTCCTCTTGGTTTCACGTTCCTGTGCCTCATTGGCCTCGCCCGTTTCCTCACTGCCACCTGTCGGGATCACTCTCGTGTCCTGTACAAAGGTGCTGAGGGATCGGATCACAGGTTGGGAAGCCTTATGTTGGCAGCTTCATGTTTGTGACATTTGAGGCCTCCATTGCATCCTCTGTGTTGTAAGGCTTTGCAGAGAAATGTGGAAGAATTCATATTTCAGTCAGCAATGTTTGTGATGCCCCAAGTGTATTCAGAATATTTTCTTTTTCTGCTTGCTTAGCTTTGTTTCCTTTTTCCATTCCCCCTTCCCACTTTTTTTTTTTTTGACATTGCAATGATACAAAACCATGGAAAATAACTCTTTTCAATGGCTTTACAATCTGAACCTAATGTAAAAACTCACATATTTTGTCCAATTTTTCTCCTGGCCCAAATTTTTAAAATCAGATACATACATTGGATGTCATATTTTTAAAATTAGATTGATTAAAAGGTAAATCTGTTCATTCAGGACACGGTCCAAAATTAAAATAGTTAATAAGCACAAATAAACTCCCAGTTTAGGAGTGCATTATTTAGGTATCAGGTAAATAAAGGGAAAAGTAAATGCAATGAAAGTTGAAAATCCAACAAATGATTTTTCCCTAAGCCAAAATTAAGTCTCCTTGATCACTTCTTAAATTATGTGAAAGCAGTGTTATTAAAACAAAAGATAACTTTAGAAAACCGTTTTAATTAAAAAAAATTTTCATAGCGTTTGTGTATTTTTAGTCTATATTCTCTTTGTTTTTAGCTGGATTTCAGCATACCAGTTATTTTTATCTGATTCTTATTTCAGATCTCTCTTCTTCCTTTAAAAACAAAACAAAACAAAACAAAACAAAATACGAAACAAAACCCAAAAACCAGTTCTTTGAATATCTCTTCTGAAGTGGATAGCCAGTATAAAGTTTCAAGCCAAAATGAACTTAAAATTTTTTTCCCACTGACAAATTAATTACGAGAAAATAAATCCTCTTGCCTTGATGGCAAGGACGAGACAAGCGACCAGTGACAGAAGGTGACTTCTGTGGAGAGGAAGAGGGGCTGGCTTCTGGAAAACAGTGTCTTGGTTGTCAACGACAGTGAGAACAGCAGCCTTCACCTCAGGTGGGCTTTTCAGAAGGGGTCTTGGTATTTTGTCATCAGCATTAAACATCCTCGCGATTGAGATGTTAGATGTGGAATTTGCCACATATTCTAGCTCTAAAATCAGTCTCGTTCACACCTATGAAAACCTCTTGATGATCCAGTGAAATTTCAACATATTTCCGGGGGACAAATATTAAATATTTAACAGTTTTTTTCTTCGAAGGAAAAATGTTATCTGTTAATGTTATTTTTTGTTTCTGTGTTTTTACACAAGGCCATTTTGGATTAACAGCACACTACCACGTAGAGATTACTGTAATGCAGTGTATTCACCGAACACAGAAAGGAAGTCACCCTTGCCGTCTCATGTCTGAGATCAGTGGTTTCCTGACCTGTGGGGTCACAAGCCCCCAAGGATCCTCAGGGTTGTTGCAGGGGACTCTTGAATCCATCTGCACAGCGATAATTGCCTCAAGTTTAAGCAAGCAACATCATCAAACAAACAGTGTTTTCTGTTAGAAAGTCTAAGTGACTATAGCTTCCCATTAAATATAAACTAATTAAAAATGTATTAAATGTGTAGCTGTTTTTCATCATTATGCATCTTTCTAACGTAATACTAAAAGTACAGGTCCCAACATGTGGAGTTGGTTGGAGGGAGGTCCATTGAATGTTTTGATTCTGTGGAGGAGAACTTGGAAACGACTGGTTTAGGTTATAGATGGCAAGAGCTGGGAAGTACCTCAGCAGTCACCTAGAATGTGGCGTCCTCATTTTACTGATAAGGAAAGGAAGACCCAGAAAGGTGAAGGGGTCATGCAGCACCACAGAGGTGTGACGGCAGGGCTGGGGCACGAGCCCTGTTCCCCTACATCCAGGGCCAGTGCTAATTCCACTGCGGTACACTGTATTTAAAGACACGTAAAACCAACTGGCTTCCCTCGGGCAGCCAGAGCCTGTGAAAAGCCTGGATTGGCACCTGGAAATTTTGACTCCGCGACCAACGCGTTGTTGATTTTACCAAATGGTCTCTATAATACAGCTTTCCTGGTTAAGTTGGACTAGCAGTCCACATTAGAATATTACACGTGATTGTTGGCATTCTTTCTGAAGTGCTAACAGCACATGAAGGAGACTAGTCATTAAATTTCGCGTGGGTAAGTGGTCTGAAAAGTCAATATTTTATGCGAAGCCATTATTAAAGAACAGCTGCTCCTTGTATTACCTTATTCCCATCACTAAACCAGGAAATAAAATGGTAGCTCTTTAGGACTTAGCAGTAGAGATCCCTTTGTTGTTTAGAGTGCAGTAATAAATCACTCTTACCTCGTGTGTTACCAGATGAAGACAGTGGCAGGCTCAAAGCAGACAACTACTGTTGAAAGAAAAAAAAACTAAGAGAATGTAGATTCTTCTTTTTTCCACTTAATCACAAAATACAAGTAACTATATTGTGTACCGTGTTGTTCTTAGGAATGGTGGAAAGAAAAATTAAAATTTGGAAAGAGTAGCCATCTCCCTTAAGTGAATGGTCCTCACCACCAGGACTGTAGAACCAGCCAGATGCCCTCCACGTATACATACCTTGAGGAATTTTGAAGAAGGACGGGACCAAGGCATGTGGGCTCCACTTTTATAGAGACTGTTCTGCAAGCACAAGCTGCCACCTCAGCTGTCCGACCTGGAACCTACTTGGCAAAACCGTTTTTGGCAAATCTCTTTGCACAATATTCACTGACTGTGGCTGTGAATGGATATAATTAGAAATATTTCTTGTCACCTATAAATAATTTGACAGAGGATAACCTAGAGTTCTTTATAGGCATTTGATAGGGGACAGGGATTCAGGGCTTCTAAGGCTGTTTCTCCAGCTTTGCTGTTACATCATTCACCATGGAGTTCAAAGCCAGGCCCCCACTTACTCTCCTGCCTCTAAAGTTGGTCCGACAGAACGAGCTGGACGTGAGGAATTTAGGACTAATTGGTTTTTAGCACTTAAAGCCATTAAGGAGCTGGGATGAATTTTAGATCTGACACTGTCTTTGGAAGCAGTGAGTGATGGATATTAAGGCAGAAAATTCCTAGCCTGGGTCCCGATTTTAGAAACACTGGAGATAGATGCTTTTAAAGTCTGAAAAGCTAAACGTGATAGAGAAAACGAATTGTCAGGTTAGGCAGTGGCGGTAGACCAGTGCAGGCATCGTAAGGGATTTAGAACAGATATAAACACTTCTGTTCCTTTTCTGAAGAACTTGCCATGGCTACGTCCAGCTCATTTGTTTTCACTGAGGGGACACCAGGATGCCTTGTGATGTTCACGCGTGTTTCCCCTGCATAATGGAAGGAGACACAGACATGCGTCCCTAGTTCACGGGCAAATCCTCATGACTAGCTGTAGCCCTAATGAGGTGGGTACTACATACTTTGATTTAAGGTGGGAGGAAAGACGTGGTATCCACAAAACTCTTGTGGATTGAGAAGATGAGTGGGAGTATGCCATATGCCCATGATACTTGCAAATTGGGTTTTGGTGGTTTTGCCACATACACAGCTGTTGCCGAATATGACGGGAAATCTATCTACTCTAAGTGTGTCCCTGAGATCCGATGTGATATTTTTTACTATCATCTGCTAGCTTAAATTACTGATTAATGTGATCACTATTTTTATGCATCCTATTGAGTTAGAATTTTCTCTTTAACACATTAACAGACTGAATCTTTTATACTTTTTTTTATTTCTTTTGATACAATCCTGTGGAAGGCAGACATTTTTATTTTCTAAAAAATCTCTGTGGAAATAACTCTCAGAAGTTCAGCAATGTACACAAAATGTTGGGGGTCTAAAAAAGAGGAAATGTCTTCTGATTTTTTTCTATGTTAAGATTTTCACAACTCATTTATTTTTACTTCTTTTGGAACTTGGTACCTAAATTCTAGACATAATAACTATATTATCAAGCACACCCACCACTTTTAGAACTAAAAGATAGAAGAAGACACTGTGGATGGGACCAAGACACAGGCTGAGTTATGCAACTATAGCTAGTGAGGACTGTACCTAAAACACAGAGCTTTGACAAACTGCAGAGACCGACTGATCATCCAGATCTTGAAAGCTCTGAAACGGGGCAGGGGTCTTGTGGAGACTGGCATAGACCACCAGGAATGGGTCAGAGAAACTTGCAGAGCTTGGACAAGGACAGAAGAGTAGCAGCGCTGAATGAGGGAGAGGCCTTTCCCTTATACCTGCGTCTCTAAGGACTGTGTGAACAGGAAATACAGGAAAACAGTGCTAAGCCTTCTTGTATCTGTGTGGTTCTTTGTGATTTGGATGCTGTGTTTAAGCAGTTTGGATAAGAGCTTCTCCCTTGCGTGTCCCCCCATTATCCTTGCAGATTTGGAAATGTTATAGGATTCTGTGATCTTGGACTCCTTCATCTACTAAAAGCATAAATTTAGTGAAAACCTGAGATTCCCTTTATCTTATAGAGTTGTATGAATTAAATTAGGCTATGTAAATAATCTATAGTATAAACTGCCTTTATGAGTAATAAAGGCATTACAGATGATTATTATTGGAGGTTATATATAATCACTTAACTCTTAAATATACACACCCACAGACATACACCCACACACACATACCTACACATATGTAAGATGCTTAGAACAGTGTCACCAGGGGCTGCTGAAGCAGACATTTTGTAATTCCAAGTAAAGGTCACAATGACATGCTGACACTCCTGAATGTACCCAGGGAGTCCAGATGGTAGTAAAGGACCGCAGAGAGGTGGTGGCTAGGAATGTCAGCGAACAAGATTATTATTGTTGTTTTATGGTTTTATTAGATGAATTTTGTCCAAAAATTATAGTTGGCACCCAGTCCTAGCTTCTGTGGTATCCGGCATAGCAACACAGCCTCAACGAAACCCCTTGAGATTCGGCAAGTCACATTTGTTGTTTGTCTTTTTAAAAATTTGTCTGGGACTCCCAGTGGGTCATCACTGTTGAAGAGAAGTTGCATATTCATTTTAAGTCAGTTGTTTATAGCACTGTGCAGAATTCTCATTCCAGGGTGTGGGTAGAGTCATTCACTCGCTTTTCTACTCTACACATACTTACTAAATGTCCACTGTGTACTAATAAATTACCCAAACTGGCCAAGCTCATGCTTCAGTCAATGGGGATGGACATACACAGACAAAGAAGTCAGTATGTAGTACGCCAGACGATACTACATGCTAAAAGGGACAATAAAACCAAGTAAGGGGGAAGGGAGAACTGTACCAAGGTGGGTGATCTTGGAAGGCTTTTCATGGAAGGTGACAGACATTTGAATAGAAGCTTGAGGGAAGTTAAGAAACAAGCAATGTGGGTATGTAGAAGAAGAATATTTCAGACAGAGGGAACAGAAAATGTAAAGGTCCTGAGGCTGGAGTACCCTAAAGTGTTGAAGGATCAGTGAAGAAGCCTGAAACAGAAGCACACTGTCAGGGGACAAGGGGGTAGCGTGGCGGCAGACGGAGTGGGAAGGGTCAGTTAACGTAGGAGCTTGTGAGACCATGTCAGGACTTGGTTTTTAATCTGAATGAGATGGAGAGCCAGAGGAGAATTTTAGGAAGGGGGGCTGAAGATTTAAAAGAACCACTCTGGTGCCTGTGTTGAATGTAGATTGCAGGGCAGCAAGGGGAGGCCAAGGAGCGGCAGCAGGCTACTCACTGCCACAGTGTAGATGGATCATAATGGTGGCTTGGGCCGTGTTCCTGTTAGTGTGGCTGACTTACCATATTGCCCCAGATGATGGCCTAAAACAAACATTTTATCATGCCTATGGATTTTGAGGGTCAGGAATTTAGAATCTGGAAGGGACACAGCAGCCTTTGTTTTATAGTACCTGTGTTCTCTGAGAACAAAACCTGGGGGTGATTCAACAGCTAGGGGCAAGTATTATGTCCCATAACAAAAGCCAGAGAACAAAAGGATTGTTGAGAAGGGTAGCTAATAAATACAGTGATGCCTGGGGGCAGACATGGGGTCCAGGGAAAGTTTGTTAAAAAAGGGGAGAGACTAAGCATATTTGTGTTGGTAAGGAGGATTCTGTAGAGTTAAGACAAACTGATGACACAGGAGAAGAGGGAATTATTGTGAGCGGCAAGGCAAGGGGGACTGGAGTCCAGAGGCTCTGATGGGAACATGGACAAGGGTTAGGGTTAGGAAAGAAGACGGAGAGTGAGAGCGAGATGCAGGTTAGTTGATAGATTTGATGGTGGGAAGATGAGGGGTTTCTATTTGCTTGCTTCTGTTTCCTCAGTGAAGTATGAGGCAAGGTCACTGGCTGAGAGTGAGGGCAGTTGAAGGAGATGTAGTGGGTAGACAGAGAGAAGGTGTGACGTGTTCTCTTTGAAGAGGGAGAGGCTCACCCAGGAGTACTGAGTTATAATCTTGTAGTTAAAGTGAGACCAGGTTAGCAGATCTGTTTTTCTCCAGCAAGTTCAGATGCTCGGATGTAGCCATAGAGAATCTGGGTTTAACCAAGGTGAGACTTTGTCAGGCAAGTGAAATCTAGAGAGAAGGCCAACGGAGTTAAGAATCTTTTCGAGTGAGTTATTATAATGTTGGGCCATGAAATTTAAGCCTGGTTAAAGAAGGAGGTGAAAGAACATATCAGAACAATGAAAAAGTGGTAGGGGTCAATGGAGATGATGGGATATCTGGAGTAGGTGAGCTGGAAGAAGAGGCGGTGTTAGAGATTGAATGGAATGAATCCCGCTTGGTGGTGATGTGTGATTATTTCATATGTGGTCGGATTTGATTTGCTAATATTTTGTTGGGGAATTTTGCATCGATGTTCATAAGAGACACTGAACTAGTTTTTCTTTCTTATATCTTTATCTGGTTTTGATAGTAAGGTCATTCGGGCCCCATAGAATGAGTTAGAAAATGCTCCCTCTGCTTTTTTCTTGAAGACATTGTGGAGAATTGATACTATTTTTCCTTAAATCTTAGGTAGAATTCACCAGTGAAATTATCTGAACCTGATGATTTCTGTTCTAGAAGCTTATTAATTATTGATTCAATTTCCTTAATAGATGTGCATCTATTCAGATTATTTATTTCTCCTTGTATGCTTTGGTAATTTGTGCAGAGACTGAATGGGATGCTTGAGGTTGAGATTTTTGTGAATGTACAGATCTTGATCATGACAAGGGCAGTGATGACTATATACTCAGCTACCTCAAACTATTCCCCAGAGCTAATTTTCTACACATGCAAATATATAGTGTATTATATACAAATATATCATATTTGTATATAAATGTATAGGGTGTGTATTTATCTATACAAATGGGATTATATATACTGATGGTCTTCAACTTGGTTTTTTACTCATTATTATGTACAGAAATGCTTTCCATAGTGGTATTTATTCATTTAATTGGTATTTATTGGGCAGACATACAAGAGTTTAAAAAAAGAAGTCCGTGCTCTCTTGGAATTGACATTTTGATGGAAGGGGGTGGTGGATACAATGAATTCATTAAAAAAAAAGTTAAAGATGTATTTTTTATTCTATGTGACGTGCTATAAGAAGTGTAAGTTAGAGTAACAAGGTAGAGATTACTGTAGGCAGGGGGCCACACTGGTGTGGCAAGCAAGAGAGACTTCTTTGAACCAAGACTTGAATCATGCGAAAGAATTACCTCTGAAGAGATCTGAATGAAGAGCATTCCAAGCAGGGACAATTGTGGGGAAGTGAGTGAAGGAAAAATAGGTCCGTATCTTCAGTGTCTACCAAGAGCCACGTGTATATTCTCAGTATTTGATTTGCATTGCCTCATTTGATCCTCATGCAAACTTCAAGATGCAAAACTTCAAAAAATGCCATTATGCTGTCTACTGAAAAGGGACTGAGCTGCAGTCTGGTTCAATAAATTGCCCAGGATCACATAGCTAGTGTGTGTGGTGGAGCGGAGACTCGGCCCAGGCAGGGCCGCCCCCGAGACTGTCACCTAGTCACCAGCTCTACAGCCTCTAGTGTCCCTTCCAACTCTGAGATTCCATGTTTATTTAGTGATTTTACTGACACAATAGAAGCTATGCCAGAAGTAAACAGCTAACAGAATGATAAATGAGAGACCTCCCGTCAAATTACTGATTTACATTTTGTGAAAGCTGCATTTTATGAGAACTGCATGTGGTGTTATGTTGTCCTGTTGTTGAACATGCCATAACCTTGCCCACCAGAAGCCAGCGTATCCAAAACCAGGATGCCATAAGCAAACTACCCCATGATACACAAATCTATGCAAAGTACATGATGCTAAAGAGATAGAGAAATGTAGAGACTTGTGTTTTCTGTGCCACAGCATGTAGGGAGAGCCTTGAAGATGTTTTTCAGAAATTCTGTCTTGGGAGCACATCAATAATTTGTCCCTACACGACATGTAAGTTTTGCTCGCTTGTCACCCACCCCTTCTAGACGTCTACACCTTTCCACTTCCTTGAATAGAGTGAATACAGGAGCACCTACTAGGTGTTAAAATTAACTCAGATGCACACAGATTCCTGGGGAAGCAAGTCTAGATGGGAAAAGAATGGGGAGACAGAATCATTCAGCTCTTTCTAATTATTCTCTTTCATTCTTTAGGGCCTCCCTGATTCCCAGGGCTTGGTATGTAGTTGTTTGGCTCACTCTTGCTCCCTGCCAGGTATTAGCTGACATTCCTACTCTTATGTGTAAGAAGTCATGTGCTGTCCCCACCATGCAGGCAACATTAATAATTAATATTTGACAATCTATTTTCCCATGTATTGGTGAACTATAATAAAAATAAATCAGTGGGACAAATCTAATTTTAACTTAAATCTTTTCAAATTCTCTGTCCTTCTTAGTTCCAGTTAGACAGCAAGACACACGTCTAGGATCGTTTTTCTGTTCAAGTCTTACGTATGGTGCTAAGTTTCCTATTCCAGAAAACAAGTACCAATAAAGTGTTGCCGTCCGTGCTGATAGCTGGTATCTTTTACACAATTGGAAGTACTGGTAGGAGGAGAATATATTATATTCCCAAGTGGCAGGATATCAACAAGAGAGAATTGTAAAGAAGTAAGAGGCAGTTGTGTAGGGGAAATGAAATAAATCTTTTAGTATTCCTGTGCTGGTTGTTTGTGGATGTTTTGCATTTCTATAAATGTCACTGTGTAAACAGTTGCCCATTGGTTTTGAAGGTGTTAAAAGTAAGAGAAAAGTTTTAAGAAACTATTTTTTCCCTAAATATATATTGTAGTTGGGCAAAATTCAGAAGTAAAATGTGAATAAATACAACTCTTTTTCTTTAAATGAGTAAACCAGACTAATCAATCTAAATTCTGGAATTTCCTTGGGTAACAGGAGAGATCAGACAGATTGCAAGAATTGAAAAGGAGAGAGAGACAGGGTGCATTAACTGAACAGGAGCCATGAGGCAGGATAGAACATCTGAGCAGAATAGATAAGACAAGATGCAGTAATTGAAGGGGAGAGACAAGAAAGCATGCAATAAATGAGAGGGAAAGAGAGAGAGAGGACAGGATGCAATAACTGAATGGGAAGGACAAGGTAGGATACAGTAATGGAAGAGGAGAGATAAGAAAACATGCGATAAATGAGGGGAAGAGAAGACAGGATGCAATAAATGAGCAGGCGAGATAATACAGGGTGCAAAAACAAATGGGAGAGATCAGACAGGATGCAATAACTGGGCGGGAAAGATAAGGCAGAATGGAATAACTGGGCAGAAGAGATCATACAGGATGCAATAAATGAGCAGAGAGATAAGAAAGGATGAAATAACTGGACGAGAGAGTTAGGACAAAATACTGTGACTGTGAAGGAGACATGGCCAGGGTGCAGTAACTGAACATGAGAGATAAGACGGGGTAGAATATCTCGGTGGGAAAGAGAAGACCGGAAGGGATAATTGAACAGGAGAAGGTATAGGTAATTGCTCTAGAGAGATTCTTCTTCCTATTAGGGATGGTTGCTTGGAGCCAGTGCCCTTGAAGGATAAGTAGGGTGCACTTACAAAAGAGGAGGTGAGAGTATGATGGTCAGAGGCAGCAGCAGAAGTGAGGAGAATAGGACAGTGAGATGAAAGTACGGGAAAGGAACATTTCCGTCCACCTGCAGGTCCTAGAACACTTATCAGGGGATGCTTTGACTCTTAAATAAGGCTTTAAAGGGAACCATGTCGAAGCTAAGACTTAAGGAATGGGTAAACATTTGCCAGATGGATAAGAAGGGGAGGGCATGCAGGCAGCAAATTCAAAGGTATGGACACTTTCATTCATTCATACTTCCAAAATGTCATTATTGAGCAGACACTCTGGTCAAGGCACAATGTCAAGTGGAGGGATATACGGGTGAATAAGAAAGACCCCAAACCTATATATGCTTCATGTAACATCCATTTTAATGAGGGAGAATGACATTACTTATTTGCAGGTTAGTTAAGTGATAAGTAAAGAGAGCATACAACAGGGAAATCAGACCTATTCGGGAGGGTCTAGGTCTTTTTCTTAACATAGTGAAATTTAAGCTCAGATTTAGAAGATGAATAGGCCCTAGCTAGTCGAAGTATAGAGGTAAGAAGTGAGAGGGTCCTTGAAGCCAGGGCAGGTGAGAAGGCTCAGAGTATGTCCCTAGAACTAAAAAGGAGATCAGTGAGGCTGAGACACACAAGAGGAAGGCAGAGTGTATCACAAGGTGGAGCTTACAGGGTAGGCGAGGGCCATCCTCAGGATTTTAATCTTTATGCTACGAGAAAAGAGGGGTGACTTTAAGCGGGACAGTGATGTGGCCAGTGTATTGTTTTTAGAAAGCTCTCACTGGCTGCAGTTTAGATTCTGTCAGAATGGTTTAGACTCAGGAAAGAAGAGTAGTTGTGTGGGAGACCAGGCAGTAGATGATGGCAGTTTGGATGGGGAACATGGTGGAAAAGACAGAGTTGATGGTCTTGAAAGATATTTAAGGGCAGTGAAGAAAAAAACATGATGACCGATTGGATATGGGTGAGTGAAGGACAGGTTGGTCGGTCTCAAGGCTGGTTCTTAAATAGTTAGATTGAGGAACTGAATGAGCACCGTTGCCATGCGCTGTGATAAGGAACAGTGGAGGAATACAAGAGAGGCTAAAGGATCGGAGGCTATGGTCATGAATTAATTTTGGCCATGTTGAGTTTAAAGTTTCTTCTATTAGCAGAGACATCAAGCCTGGAGTTCAGAGTACAGAACTAGAGTTGGGGTGTAAATTTGGAATTCATACGTTATGGATGGTAATAGAAACCAAGGGAGCAGGTGAGATCATCCAAGGAGAAATGTAAACTGAGAGGAGAAGGGGGCCTAGGATGGAAACTTGGTTCACATCACATTGAGTTCACAAAAACTTCTGATGGTTAGACAGAGGCAGATGAGATGATGAAGGAGAATGAGAGAGGCTGGAGAGCTGGAGCTATGAAGGACACCAAAGCAGGTCAGAGTTTTGGAAATGAAGGGAAGAATACATTTCCATAAAAGAGAATGGTCAGATGTGTAACATGCAATTGAGAGGTTGAGGTGATTAAAGATTGAGAAGTGTCCATTCGATTTAGCAATGAAGACGTCACTGAGGATCATAGTGAGATCCATTTAGGTGGAGTGGAGGGAACAAACACCAGCCTGGAGTGAGTTGAGGAGGAGGTGAGGAAAGGCAGCAATGTGTATATGTAACAGTTTTGAGAGATTTTGTCAGAAAGTAGAGACATGAGAAAGGAACTAGAGTGAAGTGACAGTTTTAAGATAGGATGCAGTAGAGTGGAAGATATTGAGAAGAAGGTGGAAGAAAAGGAGTGTCCACTGTATATTCTGAGAAGGGGGGAGGGGATGAGATTTAGAATAGGCAGATGAGGTGGCCCTGAATTTAAACTGGAGGAGCGACCTCCACATTCGAAGGATGAATATGGCTTGGCAGCAGAAATGGGAGGCCATTGGCATCTGAGAGCACCTAGTTTTTCTTTTAAGCAGGATGTGAGGTCATCTTCTGGGGCCAAAGGCAGGGAATGGAGATTTGAGGAGAGCAGAGATCTGAAATAGAACTAGAGGGACTGAGGAAGTTGACTGCATAACTCCAGCACCGAAGGCCCAGCAGGGTCCGTGATTGGGAATTTATACTGGTACCATCTCCTTGGAAATGTGGAGCAGTGAACTGTTGCATTCATTCAGGTTTGGTTTCTTTCCACTTGAGTGTGGCAGGGGATAGGAGATGGCAAGCAAGTTTGGGGTTTTGTGAAGAGAGTGGACAAAAGATAATGAATTTTTGCTTGCTTGGGAGAGCAAAAGGGGCTAATGAATATGGAAGAAATAAAAGGTCAGAGATTATTGGAGGTACAGTGTGGTTAAATAAGAACGTTAGATTAGGGATAGGGCAACATGCAAGCTGGAAGATCAGAAAGGTGGTGTTTGATTTGGTGAGTGTGATGTTGGGGCCTTTTCCAGAGTGGGACTGTGGACGAGGTGCAGGGGACGAGAAGGCAGTGGAGGATGGGAGTCACTGGACTAGAGACATCATCCATATGGATGAGGAAATCTCCCAGGAATGTGGGAAAAATTGGGTGATCAGAGAAGAAGGGCCAAAATCGTACTGAAGGAAGTCAGTCAAGGACCGCAGCAGGTGTGGGGGATAAGCGGAACAGCAGGAATCTCAAAGAAGGAAGAACTCTCTACAAGAGGATGAGCAGCACTGGGGATGGAGGCAGGATATTGCTTGTAGCTCAGGGCTCCTTAAGAACTTAAGTTCTCAGAGCCTGAGAGAGTAAAGGTCACCTCTTAGGAGAGCTTCCAGGGGAGCATTGCTATCAGGGAAGGGTAGATTTTAATTTATCGTACAGCTCAGGATGCAGCATTAGGATGAACACTTGTCTCTAAGGCTCAGTAGAAAAAAAAAGTGAAGGTGCATATCAACCCAGAGGGATTTCCCCCAGGAGCTGAGGTCCAGAGGAGTGCAGCCGGATAATTTAACTGACTAGATAGTTAAAAAAAAAAAAAGTAATCTGGTATTGTTCTTTTTATTTTTATTTTTTTTTTAATTTTTTTTTTCAACGTTTTATTTTTTTTTATTTTTGGGACAGAGAGAGACAGAGCATGAACGGGGGAGGGGCAGAGAGAGAGGGAGACACAGAATCGGAAACAGGCTCCAGGCTCTGAGCCATCAGCCCAGAGCCCGACGCGGGGCTCGAACTCACGGACCGCGAGATCGTGACCTGGCTGAAGTCGGACGCTTAACCGACTGCGCCACCCAGGCGCCCCATGGTATTGTTCTTTTTAAATAGGTGTATGGTTCTTGGGGCGCCTGGGTGGCTCAGTCGGTTGGGTGGCCGACTACAGCTCAGGTCATGATCTCACGGTCTGTGAGTTTGAGCCCCACATCGGGCTCTGTGCTGACAGCTCAGAGCCTGGAGCCTGCTTCGGATTCTGTGTCTCCCTCGCTCTCTGCCCCTTCCCTGATTGCTCTCTGTCTCTCTCTCTCAAAAATAATGAACATTAAAAAAAATTTTTTTTAAAGAGGTGTATGGTTCTTGTATGTTCTTTTGTTACATTCCTGGTCGACAAGATACTTGCTATTTTACTTGCTCCTTGTCTATTAAAAATGAGGTGAGGAGGCCCATGCCACCTCCAGCACATGTAGCTCCCTGGTAGTGATACCAATTCTAATCATGATGAGGACAATTGCTGCAGCATGGTAGAAAGGCACAGCGTCGCAAGCCAGAGAGAAAATAATGAGAAGGGGGAACTGACTGAAAAAAAGATTAATTGGCCTTCCACTGCTGTCAGAAGTACTGGGAGAACGCCTTGTAAGAGATACCGAACTTTCCAGAATGAGCACAAATACTGCAAATATATTCATTCTTAACTCTCGTTTCACAACGAGGGAGGAGCTCAGGAAAACAAATAACTAAACATATCGCAGTGGCAAAAAAGAAAAAAATCTCTCATATTTAAAAAGGACTAGAAAATCTACAGAATATTTTTCTCTCAAGGAATCCCTAATCCCAAATTAATAGTTCACGTAGTTATAGTGGAGAGTTTGCATTATTAATATTGTTGAGGGTCTAATCCAAACGTTTTATATTTTCACTTATTTTATGTAGCTAATTAGTGTTTTAACTTATTTCTACTCAATCTTGGGATCAAGAATTTCCTACCATCTTATGAAGAAAATAAGTTACTTCGTTAATAGAAATCAGCCTCTCTGATAGCTAGCTGATGTTTTACCAAGTGAGACTTATCAGATGTTCCATGTTGTGCACACCTAATGCCCACCTCTAGTTCCACCTGCTCCCCCCTCCCCAGGGACAAGGGGGGTTTAGGGCATTTACCAACACGGATTGGCCTGGCCGTTCCTATCCTATTTTATTCTTGGTGACTAAATCCTTCTCCATAAGATATAAGCAAAATCTCTTTCCTTCTCTTCTTGATGCAGAAAAAGATTAATTGACACGGGGGCGGTGGGGGGCGGGTGGAAAGAGAGACTCACAAGTTATTTGCGGATAAATTTTTTATCTGCAAAAATCCGGAGTAGAAAACAGAGTGACAAAGATGTTCACATTTTGTGCATTTCTTTGGTCACTTTTCAGCATTTGGTTGAATTACTCTTCACTTATGATTTTCGTGTGGACCTCCCGGCTCTTTACCCGCAGCTTGTTGACCTGGGACTCAGCAATATCAGCGCGTTCCTCGGCCTCCTCCAGCTCGTGCTGGAGCTTGCGGAATTTGGAGAGGTTGACATTGGATTGTTCCTCCTGAGAATGAATGGAAATGCATTTAGGAGGGAAAAAAGGTCAGGATTTCTAGTTTCTTAGGTCAGTGGGTCTCAAATTTCTTTTTACTTGAAAAGACTTGACTCTACTAAACCTTTTTTTAAAAAAAAAACCTAGAGAAATGCTCTTGAATTTTTTTTTTATTTTTTTATTTTATTTTTTATTTTTAATTTTCCTTGCATGCTTCTTGAACTCATGGATAACAAGGAGGGACAGGTGACATTTGCCACCAGGATTTCTAAAAGTTCTCCTTTTTAACATGTAAACATCTTAGAGCCATTACTAAATATGTCAGTTTTCCAAACTTTTTGTCCCCCTGAGTCTGGTGAATGAAACCAAACCTTCTAAAAATGCAGGTATACCACCTGTGTTATACTGAGCTAATAGCCTGGAGTATAAATTATTGCCCGTTGAATATAAATTATTACAACTTAATGCAGTTTACAAATTAAAGAAAATTTGTTTCTTAAAATAGTTTTGAGTAGTCTCTGATTATGTTTGAACAGATAATCAGTGAGTTTGGGAAGGCCAGTTCGGGTTTAGTCTTTAGTAATTGTCCTTTTTTAAAAGGCTCATTGGGGGCGCCTGGGTGGCGCAGTCGGTTAAGCGTCCGACTTCAGCCAGGTCACGATCTCGCGGTCCGTGAGTTCGAGCCCCGCGTCGGGCTCTGGGCTGATGGCTCAGAGCCTGGAGCCTGTTTCCGATTCTGTGTCTCCCTCTCTCTCTGCCCCTCCCCCGTTCATGTTCTGTCTCTCTCTGTCCCCAAAATAAATAAACGTTGAAAAAAAAAAAAAAAGAAAAAAAAAAAAAGAAAAGGCTCATTGACAGCTGTCCATAATGTGGCATTCAAATTTTGAAGTTAATAAAACTTAGAATCACTAAATAACAGAGCTTGAAAAAAACCTCAGATCTTCCTCTTATAGATGAGGAAAGTAAGAGCCAGAGAGACATGTTAAGTCTCTCTGTCACCACCCCCCCACCCCCCCCACCCCCACCGCGCCCACTCCCTGCCCCAGACCTTAGAGGTCAGCAGAAAAATGAAAACCATTCATGGACAGAGGAACTAATTTGTGATAAGTAGGTATATATATATACCCATACTTAAATACTTAGGAAATCAGCATTATTTATTATTTAAGATAAATCATAGGCTGGAGAAGTGAGATAAGGTGGAGTGCCAAGAATCTGTTGATTTGAACATAACCAAGATCTTCTGAGCTCAGTGGTTTGAACATAAGCGGGACCTTCTGAGCTCCAGGCTTAATATTTAACTGCTTACTTGTCACCTTCACTTATGTATACAGTGGTATTTCAGTGTTTCCAAAACAGAATTCCTGTTTCTTTCTTGCCCTGTGAATCTGTTCCTCTCTTAGTTCCGCATTTTAGTCCTTGCTGTGCCATCCACCTGGTTATTCAAATCACAGACTGGATGAATTGCCTTTGATTTCCTTTCTCTCTCGCCTCCCAAGGGCGACCTTTTAGCATATCCAGTAGTTTCTCCCTCCAGAATGTGTCTTGAGTCTCTCCACTCTGTCTGCTCCACCACCATTCTAACACAAGCCATGGGACCTCCTGGAAAGCCTCATAAAATGTCTCCTTGTACTGCCTGTGTTACCCAACAGTCCATTCTCCACAAAGTAGCCAAAATATACTTTAAAGAGTATAAGCCCAGGCGTGACTGAGCAGTTCAGAACCCTCCTGTGGCTTCCCAGGGTCCCACTGTACTTGGAATACAATCCAGACTTCCTACCAGGGCCTAGAAGACTCTGTGATCTGCTTCCTACCTCACTCTACTGCCTCTTCTCTACTGCTCTCTCCGTGGTTCTTTCTGTTCCTTGAACCAGACTCTTTTCCACTCAAAAGCATTTTGTTGCTCTTGCCCTTCCCTGGAACCATTTTCCCTGGCTCCTTGAGTGGTTGGTTTCTTCTCATTCTTTAGAATGTCATTGGCCATTTTCCTTTGATCCTTCCTCACCATACCCTCCTTTTCTTTCGTCCCTTAAATGAAGTTGGTTCTGCCATATCTGAGACCAGAGGCTGCTCAGTCACTCCAAGGGGTTCGGAACTCACCGCTTCCTCAGCTTGTCTCTTATAAGCTTTCACCTTCGCTTGCAGTTTGTCCACAAGATCTTGGAGCCTGAGCACATTCTTGCGGTCTTCCTCAGTCTGAAATAATATTTTTAAGAGTGAGTCTCTTGAGAGTACAAACACCATGACATTTTGTTGTACATTTGCTTTTTGATCCCTTGCAAACTAGGATGAAAACCTAGACAAGCCATTTTCCTTACCTGGTAAGTGAGTTCCTTTACTCTTCTCTCATGTTTGCGTAGACTCTTGACAGTTTCAACATTGCGCTTCTGTTCACTTTCAACTTCTCCTTCAAGTTCGCGTACCTGTAAAAACGTGGGCATTTTAAAGACATTTACTGCGATCCATTCACTCAACGGATTTCTGCTTCTTCAAATGACCTGTGGTGCTTCTTTCACTCTGTTTTATATCTAGGTTTCATGCCCTAGTCTAATTGTCCCCTTAAAAGCTCTTTGGCAGCAAGGAATGTGTCTCATTCCATCTCTGTATGCCCCACTCATCCAGCAGCACTAGGTCCTCAAAAGGCCCTGGATTGGAATGAGGAACTGTGCCATCAGAAGACCCACCCTGGCCTCCAGTTTCTGGATCTGCTTCTTCCCGCCCTTCAGGGCCAGCTGCTCAGCCTCGTCCAGACGGTGCTGAAGGTCCTTCACCGTCTGCTCCAGGTTCTTCTTCATCCGCTCCAGGTGGGCGCTGGTGTCCTGCTCCTTCTTCAGCTCCTCGGCCATCATGGCCGCCTGTTAGCAGTGAAACAAAACCGGTTGAGAGCTGGGCTGGCGCATCACGATTCAAGTTGGAGCACCACCGTGTTGCCCTCTGCTCACATCAGTGATGGCCTTCTTGGCCTTCTCTTCTGCGTTGCGGGCTTCCTGGACAATGTCTTCCATCTCTCCCTGGATCTGGGAGATGTCTGTCTCCAGCTTCTTCTTGGTGTTGATCAGGCTGGTGTTCTGTTAAAATAGCAAATTTAGAAATATCTAGTATATGAGAGCAAAGTTGGGATGCCAGATTTCTAATGAACTCACAGGCTAGTTAATTAAGTAATTAGTATCCCTCCTTGTTCAATGAGTTATCTGAGATGACAATATATTTTTGAACGACAATCAACTTTGGATGTCACAGTACAGATAAATATTACTAACCCACAAATATTAAATGTTTTAAACGTTATCCTCCATAAAACACTGTGAGTACATTCTTAGATAAAGCTACGATATGAGCGAGAATTTCATTTTCATTCCTTTGTATTTTTCACTCTTCTGTTATGCTCACTTGGGTGTGGAGGAGCTGGACGCGCTCACTGGCGTCCAGGAGCTCCTGTTCTGCGATTTTCCTGCTCCTCTCTGTCTGCTCCAGGGTCGCCCGCAGCTCCTCGATCTCAGCCTGCAGCAGGTTGGCCCTGCGCTCCACCATGGCCAGCTGCTCCTTCAGGTCCTCCTGGCCCCGGAGCGCGTCGTCCAAGTGCAGCTGGGTGTCCTGTGGAATGAACGATCGTTGAGACACCTCGTTCTCAGGGCTGCAGTCTCCCCAAGCCCCTTGGGGCCCTCTTTCGAACCCACTTACTTTGAGGATGCCCTGGGTGTTCCTGTAGTTCCTCAGGGCCTCTGCAGCCATGCGGTTGGCGTGGTTCAGCTGGATTTCCATTTCATTGAGGTCTCCCTCCATCTTCTTCTTGAGCCTGATGGCGTCATTCCTGCTCCTGATCTCAGCATCCAGGGTGCTCTGCATCGACTCCACGACTCTGATGTGGTTTCTCTTCAGCTGGTCAATTTCCTCATCCTTTTCAGCGATTTTCCTGTCTACTTCAGACTTGACTTGGTTCAACTCCAGCTGGATGCGCAGGATCTTTCCCTCTTCGTGTTCAAGAGATGCCTTTAATGACAGCAAGGGGTGACGTTAGGGAATGGAAGTTTATGGTATTCTAGAAATAGGAATTAGTTCTTACTTTTGCTACCATAAGACATCTTTGTTCCCTCGTTACAGAAATTTCTACAATGTGTTGTTGGTTTATATTTCTGTCTCCCCAGCTCGATCATTCCCTTGAGGGCAGGGACCTTAACTTACTTGTTTTTGTTCCCTTGGTGTCTAACACAGTTCTGACTAACACCTGTGTGTTAGTTGCATGCATGGTCAAGTCTCCATCCTCATATGTAGTACACAGAGTGAGAATTACTTTTCTTTTCTCTTGATTCAAGAATTTCATCAATTTTACATGCAATAGACTCTAATTCCCCTTGTAATTGTTTTTAGAATGTATGATAAAATGTCTACCTCTGCCTCCTCTAGAGCAGCCTGAAGTTCAGACTTTTCATGTTCAATTTGCTTCTTTACTTTTTCTAGTTCATGGATACGTTTCCCTCCTTCTGCAATCTGCTCAGTAAGGTCAGAAATCTCCTCTGTTGGTGAACAGAAATATAAAAAATTTTTTCAGTGAAGGAAAACATTTTTTCAAATCTTTTGTTAAAGGAGATTAAAATGTACTCACGTTGCAAATTCTTATTTTCCCGCTTCAGGGTTTCAAGTTGGTCTAAGGATTCCTCATAAGCATTCTTAATCTTGAACAGCTCTGTGCTAAGGGAGCGGGACTCCTTTTGGGAAGCTTCAAGTTCAGCATGAGTTTCTTCATACTTCTGTTTCCATTCTGCCAGGATCTGCGGGGCAAAGGGCAGTCAAGAAATTTAATGGAGAGAGTTTGATGGGATATGAGAACCATCTATTCTGGCAGCTGCCAGGCAGAGTTGGGATGACCTGGGACTGACAAGTAGTTATGAATGAAAAAAATAGAAACCACAGGACTTGTCCTCCCCCACTGCCACCTGCCATGGAGCAGCAGCTCCTGAGAACAGCTCTCTCAGATAGTTGGAATAAGGCCACTGAAGGGAGCAGGCTTTGGTCCCGTGTTGAATGCCAAGGCAGAGGCTGCAGCACGAGGTACCTTGTCGAAGTTCCTCTGCTTCTTGTCCAGGGCCGCGCAGGCTGCGTTTGTTCTCTCCACATCGATCATCAGGTCCTCCACTTCATTCTGGAGCCGCTGCTTCGTCTTCTCCAGGGAGGCACATTTGGCGTTCACCGCTTCTACGTGCTCCTCCGCATCCTGTAGACGCTGGGCCAGCTTCTTCCTGAAAGGTGAAATAAGGACAATAGAAGTGAAGGCCATCAGCAGAATTGGAAGTTTCCAGGTAGGTACAAAAGAGTGCTTTCCACAACCAGACTCCTAATGGTCTGCTCTTCAAGCTTGTTTTGTAGGCCTAGTTCTGTGTTGACTCATTCCCACTCCTACAAACTAAATGCTGACGACAGTCCAAATTTCAACATCACCACACTTCATAGTCTGGTTTTAAGGCCATCTGTGATCAGCCCAAGCCAACATTTTACCCATTAAGGTCACTGGTTTATTCCTTCTCTGTAGAATATTAATATCTGTCTTGAATTACTGTTATGTATGTCTTGCCTCCACTGAATTTTCATCTCCAGAAGGTAGAGTGTGTATCTTGCTAATCTTTGCAAGACTGTCACACATGTTAAGTACTCAAATGTTGGATGAATTGAATTCAAATGAATTCAAATTCATTACCAAATATGCTTGATTTTGGCTAATTGTGTCCCTCCCTTATTTTTCCTGGCATTACATTAATCCTTTTTTTTTTTTTTAATTTCTTTTTTTTTTAACATTTATTTATTTTTGAGACAGAGAGAGACAGAGCATGAACGGGGGAGGGTCAGAGAGAGAGGGAGACACAGAATCGGAAGCAGGCTCCAGGCTCTGAGCCATCAGCCCAGAGCCCAACGTGGGGCTTGAACTCACGGACCACGAGATCATGACCTGAGCCGAAGTCGGACACTCAACCGACTGAGCCACCCAGGCGCCCCACATTAATCCTTTAATAAAAATAAACTTTTCCAAATCAATGTCAATTTTGCTTTGTGAGCTCCACTGAAAATCTCTTCTAAGGCATCCACCCAAACATGATTCCAACCACATAGTTGTACACTAGTCACAGGATAAACGACTAGCTCCCTCCTGAAACCTTCTGAATGAGTAGGTTTCTTCTTGTCAAGATTCTCCCTCTTCACAGTTGCATCTCGAACTGTTGATTGCATTGAATATTTGGTCCTTTTTGAAACCATGTGTTTCCTTTCTTATTGCAGAATTTATGTTTTCTTTTTAGTCTTTAATAGTATATGTCTTTGTTCCCCTACAAATAGCCATGTTTTTACATCTTAGAAGGACGAGCTATGCTTTGAAATCTTGGTTATTTTTCCCTTACATACCTAACATCTTCGAACAATTTTTCCATTAGTGGCTGAGAGGAAGGAGAGGCACAGGGCAATACAGTTAACTCTTACTCTGTCTACACCTTTATAGATAGAATGACGCCCAAAATACCCCCTTTTGAAAATAGTCGTTCAGCTTCCTCTTGCCTTACCACTTGCTTTCTCTTTTTGCCCTCTAGCTTAATTCTTTTCCCGCACTGCCAGATTGTTTGTCTTGCTTTGGTTTACGTTCATGCGTGTTTTTTCCATTGTTTTTAAATTTTGTTTTTGGAGCAATGGACATTTTCCCATATAGTGCTTATAGCAGATGCACTTGGTTAACAGGGATATTTCCATTTTAACTAAGTCTAGAACATACTTGGCCTCCTCCAGCTCCTCTGTGCGCTGGATGGCATCTGTCTCGTATTTGGTCCTCCACTGGGCCACCTCGCTGTTGGCCTTAGACATTGCCCTCTGCAGCTCAGCCTTGCCCTCCTGCTCCTCCTCATACTGTTCGCGCAGCAGGTCACAGTCATGGCGGGCTGATTGCAGGGCGTGGGCCAGTGCACTCTTGGCCTAAGAACGTAGAGATCAGTGACTTAATTTTATATCTTTAAAGTGATATTTAGTCTCTAGGCTCCTAGAGGTCACCAGAAGAAAATCTATGGAAGTAAGAAAACCACAAATAACCTCAAAAATAAGGATAGTGACAACAACAAGTAGGGCTTACCTTTATCTCCTCTTCAAGCTGCCTTTTTAGTTCCTCAATCTGTTGTGTGAATGCTTGTTTGCCCCTTGAGAGCTGAGAAACTAACGAGTCCTTTTCATCTAGCTGGCGTGAGAATTCACCTATTAAGACCAAGATGGATAAAACTCAGCCTTACTTTTGGAAATCAGAGCTCTGATTTAAAAGCTGGAGCAGGGAAAGGGAGCTGAGTTTGAAACACTTTGGAGAGTATCGATTACAGCAAGCCACCAACCTCCACTTCAGTTCTGATGAGAAAATCTATATGAGAATGAGAAGTATGGAAAGCTTTGAGGCAGATTACATACTTACAGGCAACACAAAACATTTTGCAAGGTATTTAAGATTATTTGATCACAGTAGAAATTGGTCAAGAAACATGCAACAAGAAATGTAAATCAAACCAACAAAACATCCCAGTGCTTCCTGTCTAAGGCAGTAGTGTTGTACTAGTGTACCTTACACTGAAAGTTGATTGAAACAAAGAATTTATTGTATGGAAAATAGGAGACTTTGACCGATTCCCTCCATCAGTAGAAGTGATGTTCAGAAGAAAATCCTGGAAGCATTTTTATGTTAAGAAATGATCAAATACCCTTCTACCCCAGAATTCATTGGTTTAGGGGGCCTGAGCAGTTCCTAGACTAAATGGCATTTATATCCAATCCAACTCTTCAGGCACCATAATTCAGAAAACATGCTGTGCTGTATTAAAAAGGGAGGAAAGACTTTCAGCTCCATTTTTGAACTGGTTACCTGGAAGCTTTATCTCTTTAATAAGAATGACAACTTTCTCTTTTTTCCATACCACTAAATTCTAGAAGGAACTTAGAAAAGATTCTTAAGATTCTTTGAGAATACAGGTTTTCTTCTTCCTGCATGAAGTGTACTAACTACCTGCATGACAATAACACAAGCCTCACTTTGAACTTTGTTCTAGAAAGAACAATATTTGAATGGATATGAAAAAGTGGTTCTCCAACACTTTGATCTGCCTATCACTTTAATAGTCCAGACAACCCATAAAATAATTACCATCTCGTTAACCTCTTGCTTGAGGAGGTAGAACTTTGGTAAAAAAGTTGGTAAAACTTTGGTAAAAAGTTTATTAGGGGAAGGGGTTAATGCACAGACTCTCCAATTTGGGAAGTCAAAACTCTACAAACATCCCTTGAAGGCTCCGGGGGCGGGGGGGGGTTGGGGGTTGTAGTACTATTTCTCTGCATGATGGTGCTAGCTAGCAGCAGTTGGCCAGACTTCAGGAAAAAGAGTGGAGTAAGCGTTCTTGGACAGCCACCTCATCATTGCCATAGTCTGTCATTTTTAAAATGTGGATTACATTACACAGGCCGTTGAGGGTAATAGAGTAATAAATAACTTGGGCAAGCATGTTGAAAGATGAAAATAAATATTGTGAAGATACACTTTAAATCTGATAACTTGATTAAAGTCAAATCTGCTTTAAAATGTGAACAAGCAAAAGAGCCTGGATCTCTTTAGTGAAATCAACAATTACAACAAAAAAGAAAGCAGTCCGTGCCAGTGCTCAGTAATGTGTTCATACGAGTGGTGGTGGGTGGCCCCCAGGCAGATAGTATGTGATCTCAATTAAGTCATTGCAGAGGTTTTCAGCAAATTAAGCATCCAAGCTAAATTTGTCATTCAAGGTCAACACTGGTCAATGGCCCACCTGATTCTGTCTGCAGACGCGCTCTCTGAGCCGTCAGGTCATTGATCAGCCGCTGCTGCTCCTCTTCCTTGGTCTTAAGTTCACTCACCTGGTCTTCTAGAGTGCGGCACATCTTTTCCAGGTTCCCCTGCATCAAAAAGTGGTAGACGGCATCTCAAGCAAGTATTTGGACCACAGAAAATTTCAATAATCCACACATTCCATACGGTGGTACTTCCCTATTTGGAGAATTAAATATCTTTACAAGCAAACAAAAACTACAGAGGCCTTGGGTTGTGGTGGAAAGAGTAACGAATGACAGAGTCTAAACGTGCTACCAGCAAATGGCTTTGGGAATTTAAGTCTTAAATCAGGTGGCTTATCTCTGAGATGAGAATAATGATACTTGATTTTTTTGAGCAGCAAGTTTATGTATTTGTGCTTAAGGGGAAAAACAAAAGCCTAATCAAGGTGAGGTGTTTTTAAAAACCCCAAATGCATAGTTGAGTTTCTCTCATTTGGAAGAGCTGAACTTTCCGCCCTACATGTTCTTTGGGTGTGGCTGTTCTCACAGCAAAGAGTGGACGCTTTGCCATCACACCCTGGGTGTCCCTCGCTCCCGCCAGTCACCTGCTTGTGCTGCCAGTTACTAAGGACTCTTGACTGGCTCACTCACACCTGTCTCACAGAAATCTCTTTAAGACTTAAACCATGGTTGTACCTTGGCCTTGGAGACAGTCTCCATGTTACTGGCCAGGTCGTCGATCTCCATCTTCAACTCGCTCTTCTCCTTCTCCAACTTCTGCTTGACCCTCTGCAGGTTGTCTATCTGCTCCCCCAGCTCGGCCACGCTGTCCGCGTGCTTCTTCCTCAGGGTGGCTGCCGTGGCTTCGTGCTGCAGGGTGGCCTCCTCCAGGTCCCTGCGCATCTTCTGGAACTCGGCCTCCCGCTTCTTGTTCATCTCGATCTGGGCGGAAGTGGCCCCGCCGGCTTCTTCCAGCCGCTCGCTGATCTCCTCCAGTTCGCGGGAGAGGTCTGAGCGCTGCTTCTCTGCTTTGGCCCGGGAGGCCCTCTCTGCCTCGATTTCCTCCTCCAGCTCCTCGATGCGGGCCTGAGGGTGACACACCAACATTAATGGCAACTCGTGGCAGTTTTGATTCCTGTGATAATGTGGACGAGGTGGAGGTTGTGACTCACCTGTAGCTCCTTGATCTTCTTCTGCAGTTGCATGGCGAGGGCCTGCTCGTCTTCAATCTTGCTTTGCAGATTGCTCATTTCAAACTCTTTCCTGTCAAAGGGGCACTTTATGTCAGTCACAGAAACAGTAGTAGCACTTTCCCCATAGACATGTTCTCATTGCTTACTTTTTGAGTTTCTCATCGAGTTGCTGCTTGTCATTTTCAACATCCATTGTGGATTCTTGGGCCAATTTTAGGTCTCCCTCCAGTTTCCTCTTGGCTCTTTCTAGGTCCATGCGGATTTTCTTTTCTTGTTCCAGGGATCCTTCAAGCTATAAGTTAATAAGGCATGAATATAGTTCCTGAAACGTTACCATCTTTTATCCCAGGTTTGACTTGTAGACATTTAACTCCTATCTAATCAGCAGCTTATTTTGATTTTTCCATGAATTAGGCAAATTTGTCCCACCTATTCCATTCTCATAACTATTCACTTAGTCCCAGGAATCATCATTTGAAAGTGAAGTGTACCTCATTACCATATCATTACAGTAAACTGCCAGGGAGACAGCATGCCTTCCCTATCTCCCCACCGGAATCCACTGTGACTGTGCTTCACCACACCCACAGACCCCACAGCTGTGTTTCTAACCATGACTTTTGTCACTTCCTCCCCGATGCACACATTTATAGCGGGTTCTCTATTTGGTATCAGACTACGTTTAAAGCCGAATTCATTTTCCACATTCTTTATTTGGAAACCTTTCTTCCTGGGAGAGAGAATCTTACGGATGTTTACTACTTCTTTGCTATTGCTATGCTCCCCATTTGGAGCATCTCTCAATTTCTTTGCATGGCCTCTTGCTTTTCAAGCCCAGGCCAAACCCATTTTGTTTGTACAGATTTCTTTGGTAAACACAAGCTTTCCTTTTCCCTGAGTCTTTTTATGTATATTGTCTGTTACCAACAACTTTGTTTATTGATTTTTTTTGACTTCTTGGGTGTCCATCTTAGACCTTGTAGCAAAGATAATGTCCTATACACGTATCCATTGGAAGCTTTTGAAAAGTCCTCATTACATCATAAGAATACAAACTCGTGTTTACTTAGTTTGTTATAAAATTAAAAAAAAATTTTTTTACATGATTTTAGGCTTACATCATCCACTTGTTGTTCAAGCTTGATTTTAGCTTTGGTCAGCGTGTTGACCTTGTCCTCTTCTGCCTGTAGGTCATCCAGGGTCTGCTGGTGGGCCTCCTGGAGGGCCTTCTTCTCCTTGGTCAGCTTAGCGATGGTTTCGTCCAGGCCAGCCATCTCTTCCGTGAGGTTTTTCACCTTGAAAAATTAAAGAAGAAATGGTATCTGCTCTAAAGCAGGTTTACTAGGCTGGCAGAACCTCGATATGGTAGAACAGAGTGTGATTCGTACCTTGTTCTCTGTGGCATGCTTCTCCTTTTCAACCTTGGCCAGGGTCAGCTCAAGGTCGTCGATGTCTTTCTTGAGCTCTGAACACTCATCCTCCAATTTCCTCTTCTTGGCCGTCAGCTCGGCGTTGATCTCCTCCTCATCCTCAGCTCTCTCAGTCACCTCCTTGATCTTGGCCTCCAGCTGGATTTTTGTTTTGATCAGCTGATCGCACCTTTCCTCTGCATCAGCCAAGCTGTCTGCTTCCTGAGAAGGGATAATAGGCATTTTTAGATTGTAGTTCTTTGGACATTTTCAGATTTTATTAATATTTCAAAACCATATAAGTGAATTATGTTTTAAAGCCTTAGGTTACTTTTTGTAAACTTCCCATCATCTAGGAAATATTTATTGGGCACTTATTATGACATTGCAGATTTTTTTTTAATTTAAGGAATTTAAGTCATGGTTCCTGATGAAATTATGATACATTTTTATTTGCTAATGATGCTGTTCAGGACATACTATGCCAAAATATGGCACCGTGGCATATTGTGTACCATAAACTGAAGGAGTTTGAGAAAATGGAAGATGCAGGAAACCCACTCTGACCTCCTTCCCTCACCGTAAAACAGGTCAAAGTACCCTTCCTACTAGTAGGAAAGAAAACATTCTTATCACCAGAGATGAGAATTGGGGGCCAAGAAGGCTGTATAAACAAACCTTGTTAAACTTATCTTTTTAGTTACTTTTTCACCATTTATTACTCTTAACTCAAACCCCTTTGTCCTGTCAAATCTTTACAAATTTATTGCCTGTCTAAAAGATATATAAGCTTCCTGCTCTGCTTACTTCTTTGGGTCTTCAGTCTCTTGCAAAGGCTCCCATGTACATGTAAAAATTCAATAAATGTGCATGCATTTCTCCTCTTAGTTGATGTTGGTTGCTTTAATTTTCAGACCCAGCCAGGGACTTTAAGAGGGTCCAGGAAAACTTCTTGTTCCCCTAATGATGACCTATATTTAATGTGTTGGTATATAATTTCAGATAAGTCTCCTTTCTTTCTTTAGTATTTATTTCCAGAAAAGTTTAGTGTGTAAAAAACAGACAAAATGGTCAGGTATCCAGCAGGTTGCTAGAGGGAGGGGTAATATCAGGAAAGTGACTTAAAGGGAAGATGTCTTACAGTGACAGAGTAGCTGGGAATCAAAGGAAACACATGGAAGAAATAAGAGGCACTAAAAATGTTCAGAGGTGGTGCTTAAAGAAGTACCAGGTGGGTTTCTCATAAGTTAGAATAGAAACTCTGTGGAAGCAGGGGCCATGCCTCTTACTTCAAGTTGTATCCCTGGTGCTTGGAACATTATTCCGTATTTATTAAATGTGGAGACTTAACAGAATGATGTTGGAAAGAGGTCATACTATTCTCAGAGGAGAGGAGTATGATTGGAAACTGAGGTATACCTTGCAGTTAGCACCTGGTTCTCGAAGGTGTGATGAGCCTCTTGTCATTTTGGAAAAACTGTTCAAAGTCACAGTGCCAACCCAGGTAGGTACAGACAGTTCATCTTTCTTTACATCTTCTAGTGAAAGACCCTAAACCTGTACGTCCAACTGGACCGAAGTAGATGTTCTTCTGAGCTTAGAGGACTGTAGGACAACTCTCAGTACTCAGGTAGTGGGTCTCGGTAGCAAACTGAAAGTCTCTGGTCATTTGCGTCACAAAGTGGGTTAAGCAGTGGTGTTTGATCAAACATTTCTTCCAGGTCTTCTGGGTGTTTATTGGGACATCAAGCAAGAATGTCAACCCTGTCTCTCATGCTTTGGATAAAAACTGACACTGTCTATAGAAAGTGTTCCCATTATCCTGGTCATGATCCTACTCTTTCAGGTACTGGAGAGTTTCTAAAGACAGAACTGTCAGGGAAGTTGCCAGAATACTGGTTTCAAGTGGATGTATTTTCATCATGATGTGTCCTCCCTCTTCACTGTGAATATTGTTCTTTTCACTGGTCTAATTTGCTCTTCTCAGTAGGGAGAATCTTGGGGAGCAAAGATCACCTCATTTTTTGACCACATACTGCTAGGAAAAACACTAGGGGGAAAGGGAAAATGCTTTTCTTTTTCCTTTTAAACAGCAAAGAATCCTACTGCTATGCTTTGTAGTAATGTTGTGTATGGGATTGTGTGGATCTTCTATGGAGTTGTGAGTTAGGAAAGATTGATAGTCCCTTAGGTGGAATCTAGACCTTTCTCTAGCAATTACTGAGCTGAAATTTTCGCATCAGATTGGGTGCTAAACAAATGGGTTCTGATACTCACAGCTTGGACCTGGAGTTGCAGGTCATTTTTCTCTTGCATCAGAGCAACCATTTTCTCTTCCAGTTCTTTCCTTTTTGCCTCTGACTTTGCCAGCTCTTCCTTGGTCTTCTCAAATTCTTCCTTCATGTTGGCCATCTCCTTCTCGGTCTCGGCGCTCTTGAGGAGGGGCTTGATCTTGAAATACAGCTTCATCCAGGGCCAGTGCTTGACGTTCATGAAGGCGCGGATGTTGTACTGGATGCAGAAGATGGACTCTCTGTGACAGAAGCAGAAATGTTCCACGTCAGGTTCTCACAGGAAGCAGAGTGAAAAGGCCTTGGCTTCTGGGGCTCAGTAAAATATCTCTGTTAATACCTTCTTTCCACCATCCTCTGGTACTCCACTCTGGCCAAGAAGCCTCTGCACCTGGCCTGGGTTCGGGTAATCAGCTGGGCCAGCTTCTCGTCTCGCATCTCCTCTAGAAGCCCCAGAAGACCAGCTTTGAAAAAGACCTGTGGGGGGGAGGATTTGCAGATCAGAAACTGTACATAAACTTCAAAGGGACACGGATAGCATCAGGTGGGCTTTAGAGACCATTACCTTGGTGTGACCAAATTTATACTGGGTGTGGTCAACATCGATGGACCCAAGGAGCTTCTCAGAAGCCTTCTTGCTGTCAATGAACTGCCCTTCAGGGATTGCACTTGCATTTAATACCTTGTATCTGTTTAGGCCAAACAAATAAATGATACAGCTATTGTCACCAATAACAAATCTTCTTGCCTTATTTTAGAAATGATGTAACTTTTGGGTAGTCTAACAAACATAAACAAGAAATCATATCTACGTCTTTATTCTCTGCATATTCAAAGGGTGTCAAACTTTTGGCATATCAGTATACCAAATGATCAATACAGAGTCTGTTAAGTGTGTTTCTCTTCTCCTCAATTATAATAGAACATATAAAGGATTTTTATTTCAATCAAAAAAGTTGAAATAAATAAAAGAACCTCTTGAGATAATTTGAAGTGAGAAAGTCTGACCTCTGTTTGAAGTCTGCATAAAGGATTCTGCTGGGGAATCCCTTCCTGCAGATGCGGATGCCTTCCAGCACTCCGTTACACCTCAGCTGGTGCAGGACAAGTTCATGCTCCATGGCCCCTAAAGGGAAGGATACACATGCCTTATTTCATGGTCTAAAGCAAACACACTGGCACTTGTCTGGATGTCAGAAGTGTCTTACCGGGGGTTTTGGTTTCATTGGGGATGATGCAGCGTACAAAGTGGGGGTGAGTGCTCCTCAGATTAGTCATCAGCTTATTCAGATTCTCCTGTGGAATTAATGAATATTTGGTTTGCAAGTGTGCTCTTTTCATGCATTCATATTTACAGACATAATCACTGTGACAACCATGACATTGCTTCAATTCTAACGAATGGTATCCTAATTTGAATTTGCAAAGAGTTCTTTCTGGAATTTCCACATTCCCCAAAAGTCCTTCCCTTTCCTGTTTTTGTGCCTTATAAACATATTTGTCTACAAGTTGTTGAGGTGGTTGTTCATTGCTTTTGAATCTCCTAGCATGTGTTGTAGATTTAATATGATATTCTAAATGTAGGGAAATACCCCACCCATACTGTTTCACCTGGATATGTGATCTGACGTTACAAGTAACTCAGTGTCTTATTCCAAATCTGTCATTTCTTTATTTACCCTACTTTCAATTGTATCTGCTTCTCTATCACATTCCTATTCCTTTTCCTAATTACAGAGCTGTGTCCTCCTGCTCATTCCACAGAAAGTGGCCTTTTAGTGCTTCACTCTGGGAATTGGCAGAAAACCAACAGCCATGTTACCAACTATGAGAAGGGTTCCAATTTGTGGAAATCCTGTTTGTTTGTTTGTTTGTTTGTTTGTTTTTCCAGATAACTAAAGCTTTCATTGTTACAGATGGGATTGTCCAAAGAAAAGCAAATTTTCCTTCAAGAGCTATTTTTTATCACATCTGTTTTATACCCTTCGTTTAGAATCAGCCTCCAATTCCCAACACTGTTCTTCTGTCTTTGGCTTTCAAAATCCACTCTATTCAGTTCTGTGCCAATATATACCTAGGCACGTGCATCATTTGGAGGCTCCCACATACTCCAAAAAATCTCGTTTTGCTTACTCCTATCCCAATAGGACCTTTTAAATGTCAAATGACTTTATTTCCTGGCATTCAGATTTAATTTTGTTATCTGATACTGACTTCTGCAATTCACTGTCATCCCTCCTGACACCTTGTCTCCTATACACTGAAGTGTCTCTTCCAAACTACCCCAGACCCTCTGAGACTCCATTCTACCACCACCAACTGACCTAGATCTTTGAGTCACATTCAGTTCTGGAATCCTTGCAAGATTACTCCCCTTGCCCCACAGATACAATAAAATTGAAGTTCTTAAGTCAAATAAGAGAGAGCAAAGGATGTTTGTACCCTGAAGAGAGCAGACACAGTCTGGAAAGAAGAACCCTTCTTCTTGCCGCCTTTCTTCCCACCACCAGCCTCTAAGGGGGGTAGAGAGAGCACAAGCAAATCATAAGACAGGCTTTCTCAGTGTATGTTTTATACATTAAATGAAAGATGACTTCTGTTGCAAGTTACCTGCTTCAGCAGCTGCTCCCCCAGTGAAGAGGAAAGCCAGAGTCTTCATTGCAGACTTCTGGTACAGCCCAACCACGGTCTCATTCAGGGGGTCCTTGTTCTTGTCCAGCCAGCCGGCAATGTTGTAGTCCACGGTGCCGGCATAGTGCACCAGTGAGAAGTGGGCCTCGGCCTTGCCTTTGGCAGGCTTGGGCTTCTGGAAGTTGGCGGACTTTCCAAGATGCTGCTCATACAGCTTGTTCTTGAAGGAGGTGTCTGTAGCCTTGGGGAACATGCACTCCTCCTCTAGGATGGAGAAGATTCCCATAGGCTGAGAGTAGAAAAAGAAACAGATGCCGTTTGAATTTTGTCTGCTTATAGAAATAATATGTAACATCATGATCCTATTTGAGTAAATTCATCTTTTAATTTCTTACAATTAATGAAGACTTATTCCTTGGGCCAGAAGTCGTTAAGTTAGCAAATATGTATCAAGTGCCTCTAGAGATCCAGATGCTGTGCTGGGCTCTGGGATGTGATGGTGAGGGAGATGATTGGAGGGCATGCTCTTGTGGAGTTTGTGTCTCGCCCCAAGGCTTTACAGCCATATTTCTCCCAGTGTGACTCAAAAACTGGTTGCATCAGAATCACTTGATGAAAATTCAGGTTCCAAGGCCCCCATCCACACTGACCAAAAAGTTTTTCCAAGGGTAATGTGCAATTTTATTAAGTACTTGTGGTGAGTCTTAAACCAAACTTTGAGAGCCTCTGCTTTTAAGTACTAGAAATTGGCATTTCAGTTACCAGTAATAATGAATCTAAGGATGACGAAGTGATAATAAGTACAAAATACTCTATCTAGTGCTCTTTTATAAGGAAAGATGGCTTTAAATATGAGGCCAGCATTGCAAACCATTGGGAAATGTAGAGTTCCGTACATTAAAGAAAATATCCACTCTCCTTTTACCAGGATATCTACCTTGGAGTTAGCAAAAGAAGGAGTTTTCCTGATTTTGTTTACCAGTAGCAATATTTTAAGATTCTCACTTAAATACTATTCAGCAGTATACTCTGTGACCTGAAAAGTCATACGAACCTTCTCGATGAGCTCGATGCAGGCAGCCAGGTCCATCCCAAAGTCAATGAACTCCCACTCGATGCCCTCCTTCTTGTACTCCTCCTGCTCCAGCACGAACATGTGGTGGTTGAAGAACTGTTGCAGCTTCTCGTTGGTGAAGTTGATGCACAGCTGCTCCAGGCTGTTGAACTAGGGCGTTGCAAACACCAAAGAGCTCAAGTGAGTTTGGGAAACCCAGGGGAATTCGGCAGAGCAGACACGAAGCGGAGGGGCCTTAACAGGGCCGCTTATTCCAACAACTCACATCAAAGATCTCAAAGCCGGCGATGTCCAGGACCCCGATGAAGTACTGTCTGGGCTGCTTGGTGTCCAGCTGCTGGTTGATGCGGGTGACCATCCACAGGAACATCTTCTCATAGACGGCCTTGGCCAGGGCGCCCACTGCGTTGTATACCTTCGTGGACAGAGTAATGATTGTTGGCGTTACTAAAGACGTGTTGAGAAGGCTGGGGATGTGTGTGATTCATTGAGGCCGTTCACTTACCTGCTGCACAGTCTGGCCTTTGGTGACGAACTCGTTGCCGACCTTGACCCTGGGGTAGCAGAGGGCTTTGAGCAGGTCAGCAGAGTTCAGACTCTGGAGATAGGCCGCCTTGTCAGCAACTGTAAAGACACAATTCAGGCATCCTGTGTGATCTACTGTGGGCCCCACAATTCATAGGAGCAGAGTGATGAGTGAATCATTTTATAGAAAGTCTGTATGGGGGTAAATTTGCATACATCCATCAGAAGCTCAGCTGTAAAGGAAACATGAATATGGAGTGGGCTTTTCGTCTCTGTTACCTTCGGTGCCATCTGGCTCGGCCTGCTCCTCACGCTGCTTCTGCTTGAACTTCATGTTCCCATAATGCATCACAGCCCCCGTGAGCTTGTAGATGGAGACTCTTTCATCAGAGGTGAAGCCCAGGATTTCGATGGCACTCTACCAGGAAAAATGAGAAGACAAAAGGACAGAAGACACTAACTTATTGAGGAGAATTTATACCTTATCTTTAACCACACCCAGAGAGGGGTGTTATTTTCATTCCCATACATAATGGATTAAAAAAAACAAAAACAACCCTGCATATGTAACTTACATCTGTGGCCATCAGCTCCTCTTGGTCATCAATGCTGGGGACTGTGATCTCCCCTTGACTGACGAAGGCATAGTCATAAGGGTTGGTGGTGATCAGGAGCATTTCTGGGTACACAGAAGTCAGGGTATACATTTTACATTAGAAGTTGTTAATAAATGATTAACGTCTAGCGTATAAACTTAAGCTCTTTCTTACCAATTAGGTCTGGCTTCTTGTTAGACATGATCTGATAAAAAATGTGGTAGCTTCTTTCTGCCTTCAGCTGGAAAGTAACTCTAGACTTCTCCAGAAGATCTGCAGTGGAAAGTAGACATTGGTCAGGGCAGAAAAATTACAAAGTTCCTGGAGTGATTTTGGAACTTGGGGTCATTAGCTACTTCTCACTGGCCCCTTGAGATTTCCACGGAATGTCCCCCCGAGGTACCACATATTGTGCCTCTGCAAACACCATTGCAGTTATTCTTAGCACCTCTGGAAAGAAACTAAAGCCTGCCTGGCCCAGGATATAGACATTTCTCATGCAGAAGATCCTTGACATTTGGAGTATAATTGATTCTCAAGAACCCCTGTCTCCCCAGGGTCTCTTCTCACTTTAAAATAGACCATTAAGAGCAAAGTTTATCAAGGCTCAGTAGGCAACTCATTTACCCTCATGTTAGTGTTTTCCTAGAAAAAGTTGAAATTCATTCTGAGGCTGGATTATTTCAGACAAGCCCAACGGCTCCCGGCAGTTCTTACGGAATCATTAGCTCATGACTGAGGATAAAGCACACTGTGGGCTATGGGTAAGACTGGCATTAACCATGGGCATGTTTGGCAGCAGACTGGTGTTTCACAGGCTCCAGGCTCAGCAGGAGCTGCAAAATGTTCCTCCAAACCATCAGTTGTCATTCTTGGATTCTGTTGAGGAGGTCCTGTTACTCACATGTTTCAATATCAGCAGAAGCCAGTTTTCCCGTGGTACCGAAGTGGATCCTGATGAATTTACCCTTGCAAGTAAAAATGATGATGTTATATACCAGACTTGAAGCGCACGAGAAAGAGGAGACTGCAACGATAATTCAGGCATGCTTTCTCGGGCACTTAAGGGCTGAGAAGAGCCTTCTGTGACTGAGAGACTCACAAAGCGAGAGGAGTTGTCGTTCCTCACGGTCTTGGCGTTGCCAAAGGCCTCCAGTAGGGGGTTGGCGCTGATGATTTGATCTTCCAGAGTCCCCTGCAAAGGCAAGCACGGTCCTCACGTCTGGGCTCCAGACTTCCTGAGAGCCCTGACATCTTGAGTCTGACCCCAGACCCACCTGCATTTTGCCCGAAGTAACTTCCTCCTTCTTCTTCTCCCCAGTGACTGCAATTGTTGCAAAGTACTGGATGACACGCTTGGTGTTCACGGTCTTCCCCGCCCCGGATTCTCCGCTGCCAAACAGAGACCAAACATATGTGAGGAATTAACCTCTGTGACGAACGAAAGTGCTTCCACTAGCAGCATTTACTACCTTATGCATCGATCTTTTTATGTCTTTGTCAGTTCATATTATTTCTGTTGCTCTCCACTGATAAGAAGTAGAGAAATCCATCCATTAATCACCTAACACATACTTCTTGGGTGGCCTGGGGTTGAGGGGGGCCAAAGGGCAACCACCCACAACTATGTGTGAAGTGAAACCGTTAGTAAAAAAAACTCTATGAAACAATTATGTGTTCTTCAGTCTCCTTAGATTAAAGACATGACTTAGGTTAAGTCTTTGAAGGACTGGACATCTCTCAAGGAGGCCTTAAAAATGAGCTACTGGTAACATTCCCAAACGGCTCAACTGTTCAGGAGGTGGTGTGTTATTCCCTTCCATGCACAGAGACAGGATTTTATACCATCATTTTATACTCTCAGGAAAGTTCTGTGCAGCCTTTAAGACTGGACTAGCAAATGACAAAATTTGGGGCATTGTTATTTTATATTCTGAGGTAGTCTAAGCCCTCCAACAAGCTATAAACAGTATCTATTTCTAGGCTGATCAGCCATTGCCTCAGTATGGGAGCATTAACTATTTTTTTTTTTCTTTTTTGGTGTCTTTTTCCCAGTGCAAATAAACTGCCAGTGAGTCCCAGGATAGTAATACATACGTGATTAAGATAGACTGATTCTCCCGATCTAGAAGAAAAACAGCAGGCAATCAGCATATATACAAGTTACACAAACAAAACTTTCTGTGGGGACGGACCTGTGGTGTTGAGTGTCTCACTTTAAATGGAGTTTTTAAATACATTATTGTCAAGTTATGTATGACATTATTCTTAAACCTCTTAAGTTGAGGAGAAACATAGAATGCCGTTATATCTTGAATTCCTTAAGTTGTGACAATAAGCGTATCCTGGTTTAAGACAAAGAGCGATACTTTCCAAAGCCAGACACTGTCTAGTTGTCAACTGTGGATTCCGGTAGCATGCTGTCTGCTGGTCTGTGCATGAAACTTTCTGAAAAGTGGGTAATCTACTAAGGGTTTGGACTATAGTTCGGTGCGTTTAAATAGTTCATCAAGCCAAGGTTGAGGTGTTGTTTCTAAATGAATTAATTGGCCTCACAAAGAAAAAAAATTTTTTTTGCCTTATGGCCACAGACTGCACCCCAGATTCTCATCAGCCTCCCCCAAAGTATGGCATCAGGTCGAAGAAAGATCAGATGAGGAGCACAAAATCCTTTTAAAGTGGGGGACACAGCATCTGTTCATGTGTGTGTAGCCCCCAAACACCATCTTCATTCAAAGAGAGGGCATCTTTTCTGAGATGGTCTCTGATGACTTGAGAGACAACAATACTCCTAAAAGCATCAGGTTTGTGGTCAGCAAGAAACTTAAGCACAAAAGGACTGAACGAACGTGTATTTTTCATTTCTATTCAGACAGTGTGATTCAGTTGTTACTGAATCTTAACTCTTATTATTTACATCTATACAATAAATTATGTATTCCCAAGAAGGAGACTGCAAGCAAATGCAGCTGAATCAAGGTGGAGCGGTAGTGTGGCCTGGTAAAATCACGGAGTGGGAGTCTGGAGAGCTAGGTTTTAGTTCCAGCTTTGACGGCATGTAACTCTCTGTGTTTTAATTACCTCTTCTGTACAACCAGGGGGGTGGATTAGATTATTTCCAAAGATCTTTTTAGCTTTAACACGTTGTGACTCTTGGGGGTAAAGTAATTTGTATGAGAAACACTTGAGCCACTCACCCGTCAGCATGAACTGATAGGCGTTGTCGGAGATGGAGAAGATGTGGGGCGGGGCCTCCTGGCGCTTCTTGCCTCGGTAGGCCGTGACCACCTCTGCATTGTACACTGGCAACCACTTATAGGGGTTGACGGTGACACAGAACAGGCCTGAGTAGGTCTGTACCAAAAAGTGGGAAAGAAGGAATATAATCATTTCATGGGGACCTTAATAATCTGCTGTTTTTCAAAAATATTAACTGCCTGCACAAGCAGAAAGGCCATGAGAATGAACTCACGTAGATCATCCAGGCTGCGTAACGCTCTTTGAGGTTGTACAGCACGGCAGGCTCGTGCAGGTGCGTCATCATGGCCATGTCCTCGATCTTGTCGTATTTGGGAGGGTTCATGGGGTAGACTTGGTCCTCTTTCACGGTTACAGTCTGGCAAGTCAAATAAGAGAGGCCAGGTCAAAAAGTGTCAGCTCACCTTGCCCCAGGTGCTGCACCGTCTCATCATCTCAGACATTTTACTCACCGCCCCTCCTTCAGTCTTGGCTGTCACCTTCCCCCCTTCCCTGCTTTGCACTGTTGCTTTCACGAAGGACTCTTTAGGGTCCGCCACAAAGACTGATGTCTTGGCATCAAAAGGCTTATTCTGGGCCTCAATGCGCTCCTTTTCAGACTTTCGGAGGTACGGAGCTGCCTCCCCAAAAACGGCCATTTCGGCGTCGGAACTCATGGCTGCAGGTTATTGGCGGCAGCCCAGTCGAAGACCCTGCCTGGGAAAGGAAGGAAAAGTATTATAGACATTCAGATATTACATATTTCACGTTTAGAAAAAGAAAACATTCTGTATTCACTTAGCATTGCGTAGAGTGTGACCATGTTTGGCTAGAGACGAAATATGGGTGTTTGTGTTTTGTGCCAGCACTGATAGGTACTTAACTTAGTCAAGCATTTGGAAAGAGACTGTGGTTTCTGGCTCTGGCTCACCTGCTGTATGACATGGTAGCTGCTTTCTGTTTCATCTGTATACACATTCATTTCTGTTAAGTTGCCTGTGACTGGCTTATACAGGGCACAGAGCTAGGCTCTGACAGGGTTTCCTCCAGCTCTTTCGCTGAGAGCACTCTTCCAACTGGATTATAAGCACCTTGCAGGCAGGGAGTACTTTTCCTTCTACAGCATCCTTCACGCCTCTTAGAACACATGCAGGATACATGCAAGGGCTCAAAGCTGGCTTTGTGAATTTGCAGCACAATGGATTTCTGTTGCTAAAATTCTAGGAACTATTTTGTACATAGTGAAAACCTTTTCATTACAGATTTGGATTCATTATAGACTCACAAAGACTACCTAAATCAAGGAAAGCAGAAACGGGAGCGGGGGGGGGGGGGGGGGTTGGGGGGGGAGTGGCTTTGCTTTGCGTTGTTTTGTTAAAAAAAAAATTCTTGGGGCGCCTGGGTGGCTCAGTCGGTTGGGTGTCCGACTTCAGCCAGGTCACGATCTCGCGGTCCGTGAGTTCGAGCCCCGCATCAGGCTCTGGGCTGATGGCTCAGAGCCTGGAGCCTGTTTCCGATTCTGTGTCTCCCTCTCTCTCTGCCCCTCCCCCGTTCATGCTCTGTCTCTCTCTGTCCCAAGAATAAACGTTGAAAAAAAAAAAAATTAAAAAAAAAAAAATTCTTATTTTACATCAATGTTTTCTTGTTCCCATACCGTAATTTTGACAAATTTGGCTTCTTCACCTGTCTTTAGTATTTCTGAAAGACTAATTCTACAATATTATTATCTGTTTTCTTGCTTTATTATTGAGAATCTCAGAAAAATTTCACAAAATTTCCTTTTCAAGATCTGTCTCTTGACACTTTAACTAACATTCATTAATCCTGTGCTTAATGATAGTGATAGTAGGTAGTGATAGATAGTAGTGATAGATAATGATAGTGATCATAGGTAATTTATTTTATAATCATAAAGATATTTTTCCAGAAAGACTCAAAGCACTTGTGTAAGGTTTCCCATGCTTTTCTGTTCAAGCTGCAGGGATTTGGGTAACACAAAATGCTTTGTCTTGCTGAAAATGCTCAGTCATTTACATATCTTTCTTTTTTAATTTCCATTTTGTGGACTGTGAAACAACATACACGTTTAAGCCACTTTTCCAAGGCAAGGATTCAGTTCATTCAGATAGCCTCTCATGGTTTTTTTATATTATATGATGTTGAGGCAAAGCTGTAGTATAGGAAATTTACATTTTCTCTATAAATGAATAATGACACCAAAATGTTGTATTACATGTTGTAACTCAGTTATTTAAAAGACAGACTGCAGTGCTGGTAATAGAAAAAAATTGTGTATAAAACTTCTCAAGACTCTAAGAAAGCATTTTCATATATTGCAGAGGCTATAAATTAATGAGAATCAGTTTCTAAAGTCCCCTTCAGAATTTTTTCAAGGGAAGCATGATCAGCCATGAAATGAAAATGCTTTCAATTTATAACCCCCCAAGCACTCTCCAACCACCTTCAGAAGATTTCTTGCCTCCTGTGAAGAATAAGAAAAAAAAATCAGTATCTTACCTTAGAGATGCAACCTTGAAGTGGGTCAGAACTGTAAGAGAAAGAGCAAATTTCTTCTGATTAAATTCTAACGGTTCCCAATAATAGCATAATTGTTAGGCGAGAATCAGGAAATGACTGGGGATACTGAAACATCTAATTAAAATTGCCACGGAGTAAGTAGGTGCCTTACTGGAAGGGCTGCCAGGGGCAGGGAAACCGGGATGTGTGGCATGTATAAGGGCGGCCAAGTATCCCTTATCGTCTCCAGACAGAGCCCTGTCCTCACACACACTTACCTTGAAGCTTTATGAGGAAAGACGAGCCAACTCATTCCAAGGGTACTTTTATAGGGTCAAATATGGAAAACACGCAGCCTCCTCCTCTTTCTTAAAACATATTTGGCAAAACATGTTTTTGGCAATGAAGGTCTCCAAGCATAATTCCCCTCATATTAAAGATGTTTGGATATAATTAGAAGTATTTCCTCTCACATTGGGTTAAGTATATGAATCAATCTCCTATAAATAATTTGAGAGGTCGGCGATCTGAAAGTGATCTGCCTTTGGAATAATGTAAGGTGTTGTTTCAGAGACAGCTATGTTCTGCCATCCCTGGACTTTGTTGCTGCCGTCATTCTGTTTCGCTGAGCTGCCTGTGTGAAGTCTCTTCCACTGGCTGAACAATTGCAGATATTAGAGTAGGAAGGGAGGTTGCAGCTCTTGACCAGAGTGGTAGGAAGAGGTGGTTAGTCGCCCCCAGGAAGGCACGAGTTTTGTTTGTTTGTTTTCTTTGCAACTTATTGTGCTTTCCTGAGGGTGCTTGGAAACGTAATTTTGAATTTTGAAACTTGCTCCGTGAAGAGCAGCCAAGGACAGCTTCTTTTGTTGCGTCCAGTCGGCTCCCTCTGATTCATTGTCAGATCAGACCACTCCCACTTCAAGCTGGCTCCAGACTTTTTTGCCTCGCCAAGCTGAGGTGTCCACTTCTCTCATTTTTTGAAAATGCGAGTTGCTTGTGAAATCCTGTTTCCTCTATGAAACTCAACATAGGAAAATATTAGAAAGCAGGGCATTTCTCTGTCTAGAGGCAGCACCTGTGACTCCTCCACCAGCTACCCATGGTATATATTTCACATTTTGCTTACAAACGATACCTGAACATTGTTTTCTATTCTGATTTTTTAGGAGATGTTTGTTATTGTGTCTGTCTTGTGTCTCTCTGTGTCTGCATTGTCTGTCAGCGGCTGAGACCCAAGTTGCTGCATATACTCTGTGTGGCAACAGTCCCTGTGTTCTTGCACTTACATTTCAATCCGTTTAATGAAATGGGTCACCTTCTGAAAGCACGTGTCTAGAGATACTGGTTGTACTGGTCATGGGATCTATTATGGTAAGGGACCATCAGACCCATATTCCTCATTTTACTAAGGAAATAGCGGAGGTCCAGAGAATAAAAGGGAGTGACCACAAATTACTCAGCAGCCTTGACCCTGGTCACCTGATTGGTATGGCAGCCCAGCGTGCTTTCTGGTATCACTCTTGTGTCTGGAGTAGATCAAAGCCATCAGGAAGGGTCTTATAGGAGTCATGCGTCTGATGGAGCCTTCCTAGCCAACTCCTAACCTGCTTGGTTACCACAGGTATAGATAGAATTTTACTTTCTTTCATAACTGGGTTTTTTTTTTTTTTTTTTTTCACATTCATTTTCTTTAGCAGATCTCCGAGAAACGTGGGCAGTGATTTTCAGGAAGACAGAACATTTTAATAATGTTCTCAGTAGGATTTGATATGAATTTTAAGGTAGTCCTTTGACCCACTCTGGACAGATTTTGCAGTAAGTTTGTTGTAAGACATTGGTTTTGGTCATTACTGCCAAGTTACCAGGCACTGAAGCATTTATAGGTGGTGTGGGAACAAAGTGAAAGCGGGGCCAAAGCAGCGAGAAGGGTGATCCCACACCCTTCCTAAGGCCAGAATAACAGTGGGAATCCTAGTTACCTGCTAAGCTGCTTCCTTGTGTCTGATTTAAGTCACTCTCCTGCAGTACATTTAAACCAATATACTCTTGCTTTCAATTCACATGGATAGTGACCACTTGGCTTTTCCTTTATGCTGTCTAGGAAGGTCATACTTTTGGCTCTGCACCTCAACTGAATTCATTTTTGAAAATTTTGATCATCAGGGTACCTATGTGGCTCAGCCGGTTAAGTGCCCAACTCTTGATTTTCAGCTCAGATCATGATCTCATGGTTCATGAGTTTGAGCCCAGCATTGGGCTCGCTCTGTGCTGATGGCACAGAGCCTGCTTGGGATTCTCTCACTCTCTCTCTCTCTCTCTCTCTCTCTCTCTGCCCCTTCCCTATGTATGCTGTCTCCCTCTTTCTCTCAAAGTAAATAAATAAACTTAAAAAAAATCTTGATCATCTAGAAAAACTTCTCTGAGTAATCCAGATTGCTACAATATCTGGGTTTTTGCACCACAGTGATACTCATTATTATGTGTGTTGAATATGCACCTAAGTTATCTAGGGACTCATATTTTATTGACACTTTTGATCATTTATTTATTTTGGCTCTTCACATGATAATACAGGCAGCCATCAAATCTGGAAACATAGGCTAATAGCTTATTGATATTACATTGGAGTATATAGAATAATATTCTCTTTGTCTCCAGACTTGATAGGCACCCTGTAGTTTTCCTAGGGAGAAGGGTATATCTCACTCTTGCATGGCATACCCATTACCCAATGTGTGTTCTCTGAATATATGGTGTATCGGCATTAGTGCTGAAAAAAATCCTTGTGGGCTAATGATACTAATACTTTGGATTTGTATTCTTGATAACATCAAGGAGAAGTAATGATATAGTGTAGTCTATTTGGGAGTATAGCCGCTGTCATTCTTTGCATAGACCTGGAAAAGTAGGTTTATGTTAGGGGAATCAGGAGCTTTCTAAGATCCTTCTATGACCTGGCATTAGGGAAAGGTTAGAAAGAAAGGAAGGTGACCCTCAGATTTCTTCCAAAACAGACTTCCCTGATAGGCAACAACTTTGTAGTCTTAAAGTATTTTTATAGACTTAAAAGTGAATGCTACTTCTTAATGGCAGGTTGAGTGTAATTGTTTGATAGCCTTGTGATTATTCTAGCTTTGACACCGCTTTAAGAGAGAGAGAAAAGACCAGTCTAAGGATGCTGTTTGCAAAGTACCCTATGCTCTTTATTTCCTTTGCAGTAGGGTAGAATAGACAATAATTACAGAAGGAAATGACCAAAGACTTCACATTTTGTGCCTCTCTTCAGTCGTTCCGTAGCATCAGGACATGATCACTCTTCACTTATGATTTTCGTGTGGACCTCCCGGCTTTTTACCCGCAGCTTGTTGACCTGGGACTCAGCAATATCAGCGCGTTCCTCGGCCTCCTCCAGCTCGTGCTGGAGCTTGCGGAATTTAGATAGATTTGTGTTGGATTGTTCCTCCTGAGAATGAAAATGGAATTGTAAGGAATCCCCACTGTGCATCTTTCTAGACTCTGTAGATCTAAGGGAAGAAAGGACTTGGCATGTATGGAGAACTTAAAATACTCAGCAGGGAACCTTGTTGTCTTACTGCCTCCTGGATTTTGGTTATTATTGAAGTGAACATTTTGATTTATTTGGGGCTTGGTGTCCCACAAATAATTGCAACCCTACTTTGCAATGAAAACATATTAAAAGATATGCACCACGAGTAAAGCAGAAAAAATATAGAAGAGCAGAGCAGGCAAGAATACTGAAGTCCTGCTTCTTGTCAATGCTTTCTATAAGGTGACTGTAGGCTCGAGATAGATATTCTTTATATAGATATAAAGATAGATATTCTTTATCATATAAAGGATGAATTTCTTAATAGTGTCTTTAAATTGAAATAAACGTTGAATTTTTATATCATTTTGGAACATTTCAAAACAATCATTTTTTTGTCCTGTTTTGGATGTAATGATTCTACTGACAGATTTGCTAATATTAAGTAATCCTTACACTGAAGGAATTAAGCCTATTTAATCATGATGGACAATCCCCTTAATAAAATAAGGTTTTGGCGAGTTAGTTATTTATCTTTGCTGTAACTACATTCATGAGTAAAACTGCCTTTAGTTCCATGCTGCCCTCCCCCCCCCCCTTCTCTCTTGGACAGGTTTTGGTATGAGGGTTACGTGAGCTTCTTAAAATGATCTGGAAAGCTTTCCATCTTTTCCCATGCTCTGGAATGGCTTACATAGCTCAGGGATTATCTGTTACTTGAAATTTTGAAAGACCTATCTGGACCTGAGTCCATTTTCAGAAGTAAATGGACTTTTATAGCCTCCTATAAAAATCATCAATTTTTAAAAAAATCATCAATTTCTGTAAGATTTAAACTTTGTTGACAGATTTATATTTTATGTAAAAAATAATTTTCTGATTGTGTGGTTTGTCTCTTTTCTCATTTCTTTCTTTATTTTTCAGTAATCTTTTCATCCAACATGGGGCTCAAACTCATTACTCTTGAGATCAAGAGTCTCATGCTCTTCTGACTGAGCCTGCCAGGCATGCCCCCCCTTTCTCATTTCTAATGTGTTTGTATTTTCTTTCTCTTTTTCCTTGATTAAGCTAGTTATAAGTGTATTTATTTTATTAACTCCCCAGAAATGATCAGAAAATAGTATACTCTAATTTATCAATGTCTACCTTTATCTTTAACAATATTTCTTTCATTATTTGTAATTTCTTTATTGGACTTTCAGTTTATTTATTTGTTTTTCTTTTGATTCATAAAGCAATGAATTGTCCTCCAAAGACAACTTTGACTACATTCTTTAGGTTTGTAAAAGTAGCATCCTCTTTGAAGTTTATTTATGATTAATAAGTATTCAGTAATTATGTTTTTTCTTTCCAATTTAACCCAAGATTATTTAGGAAAGTTAGTGTTTTAAGCATTTAAGCATTTGGGAATTTGTGTTTATATTTTCCTGTCACTTTACAATTTTATCACACTGTGGCTAAAGAATGTGAGCTGCATTATTTCTACTTTGAAATTTTTTGAGGTTTCTTTGTGTATAGAAAATTTATTTAATTTAAATGTTTTAATGTTTATTTATATTTGAGAGAGAGAGAGAGAGAGAGAGAGAGAGAGAGAGAGACAGTGCAAGCAGTGGAGGGGCAGAGAAAAAGAGGGAGACAGTATTTGAAACAGACTCTAGTCTCTGAGCTGTCAGCACAGATTCCGATGCAGGACTCATGAGCCATGAGATCATGACCTGAGCAGAAGTCAGATGCTTAACCAACTGAGCCACCCGATTGAGCGCCCAGAAAATTTACTTTTAAAATCAAGCCGTTAACATTACAAAATTCACAAATGTTTTTAAGGAGTACAAGTCTTCTAAAAAGCAAATGGCTTATTTACTACCAGGAATAGTAAACCTTAATTATTTGTTCATTAGCTTTTCTTAATAAGGGACCTCTCTCTTCCCTTCCATCTTAAGGATACTTACAGCCTCTTCAGCTTGTCTCTTGTAAGATTTCACTTTGGCCTGAAGTTTGTCTACCAAATCCTGAAGCCTGAGAATATTTTTCCGATCTTCTTCCGTCTGAAAGATTATAAAAACCACAGGGCCTTACTTCAAAACCACTTGACCATTGTATCGTTGTATATGAATGTTTCACGTATGTATGGGAAGCACTTAGCTGATAAAAACTTTTGGTGTACCTGGTAAGTGAGTTCCTTCACTCTCCTCTCGTGTTTGCGCAGACCTTTCACGGCATCAGCGCTGCGCTTTTGTTCACTCTCAACCTCTCCTTCCAGCTCACGCACCTACAAATAAGTAGGCTCTTAAGAACTTTGAACTAATAAGGCACCAGGAGTAAATGGAAGTAGACAGAGATTGAGAGACCCACCCTGGCCTCCAGTTTCTGGATCTGCTTCTTCCCGCCCTTCAGGGCCAGCTGCTCAGCCTCGTCCAGACGGTGCTGAAGGTCCTTCACCGTCTGCTCCAGGTTCTTCTTCATCCGCTCCAGGTGGGCGCTGGTGTCCTGCTCCTTCTTCAGCTCCTCGGCCATCATGGCCGCCTGTTAGCAGTGAAACAAAACCGGTTGAGAGCTGGGCTGGCGCATCACGATTCAAGTTGGAGCACCACCGTGTTGCCCTCTGCTCACATCAGTGATGGCCTTCTTGGCCTTCTCTTCTGCGTTGCGGGCTTCCTGGACAATGTCTTCCATCTCTCCCTGGATCTGGGAGATGTCTGTCTCCAGCTTCTTCTTGGTGTTGATCAGGCTGGTGTTCTGTTAAAATAGCAAATTTAGAAATATCTAGTATATGAGAGCAAAGTTGGGATGCCAGATTTCTAATGAACTCACAGGCTAGTTAATTAAGTAATTAGTATCCCTCCTTGTTCAATGAGTTATCTGAGATGACAATATATTTTTGAACGACAATCAACTTTGGATGTCACAGTACAGATAAATATTACTAACCCACAAATATTAAATGTTTTAAACGTTATCCTCCATAAAACACTGTGAGTACATTCTTAGATAAAGCTACGATATGAGCGAGAATTTCATTTTCATTCCTTTGTATTTTTCACTCTTCTGTTATACTCACTTGGGTGTGGAGGAGCTGGACGCGCTCACTGGCGTCCAGGAGCTCCTGTTCTGCGATTTTCCTGCTCCTCTCCGTCTGCTCCAGGGTCGCCCGCAGCTCCTCGATCTCAGCCTGCAGCAGGTTGGCCCTGCGCTCCACCATGGCCAGCTGCTCCTTCAGGTCCTCCTGGCCCCGGAGCGCGTCGTCCAGGTGCAGCTGGGTGTCCTGTGGAATGAACGATCGTTGAGACACCTCGTTCTCAGGGCTGCAGTCTCCCCAAGCCCCTTGGGGCCCTCTTTCGAACCCACTTACTTTGAGGATGCCCTGGGTGTTCCTGTAGTTCCTCAGGGCCTCTGCAGCCATGCGGTTGGCGTGGTTCAGCTGGATTTCCATTTCATTGAGGTCTCCCTCCATCTTCTTCTTGAGCCTGATGGCGTCATTCCTGCTCCTGATCTCAGCATCCAGCATGGTCTGCATCGACTCCACGACTCTGATGTGGTTTCTCTTCAGCTGGTCAATTTCCTCATCCTTTTCAGCGATTTTCCTGTCGACTTCAGACTTGACTTGGTTCAACTCCAGCTGGATGCGCAGGATCTTTCCCTCTTCGTGTTCAAGAGATGCCTTTAATGACAGCAAGTGGTGACATTAGCAGGGAATGGAAGCATCTGAAAGTTTATCTGCACACCTTTCCTTCCATGAATTTTGTGCCACTTTTTTTTTTAATTCAACCTATGTGGACGTGCCTAAGTATTTTCTGACCTTATTTGTTTGTAATGCACCATTTGACCTATACCTCTGCTTCCTCTAAAGCAGCCTGGAGTTCACACTTCTCTTGTTCCACTTGCTTCTTTATCTTCTCCAGCTCATGGATACGTTTCCCTCCTTCTGCAATCTGCTCCGTGAGGTCAGAAATCTCCTCTGTTGTTTGGGTTAAAGACAGGCAGAGATTTAATCAGACAGAGGACATAAGAGAGAGGTTCCTCAAGGCATGGATGTTGCTGAAAGTGAAAGGGACTCACGCTGCAAGTTTTTGTTCTCCCGTTTCAAAGTTTCTAGCTGATCCAGGGATTCCTCGTAGGCATTCTTCATCTTGAACAACTCAGTGCCGAGAGAGCGGGCCTCCTTCTGGGAGGCCTCGAGCTCAGCGTGGGTCTCCTCATACTTCTGTTTCCACTCTGCCAGGATCTGAGAAACCGGGAGTGGTTATCTGCTGTCAAGTACCAAGGAAGACAGCGGAGAGCAGAGGCTGCAGCACAAGGTACCTTGTCGAAGTTCCTCTGCTTCTTGTCCAGAGCCGCGCAGGCCGCGTTTGTTCTCTCCACGTCGAGCATGAGGTCTTCCACTTCGTTCTGGAGCCGCTGCTTCGTCTTCTCCAGGGAGGCACATTTGGCGTTCACCGCTTCTACGTGCTCCTCGGCCGCCTGCAGCCGCTGGGCCAGCTTCTTCCTTGAAGATTATATATGTTCGTAGGGAGGAGTGAACCAAAGCAAGAGAGAGGAACTATTACCACACTGAAGAGTGATGGAAACTTCATATTAGCAATATGCATGTATTCAACAAATATAGATGAGCTCCTTCTATGAACCACACACTGGATACGTAGCAGTGAGCAAGACAAAAGAAGAAAAAAGAAGGTCCCTGCCTCATGAAGCTTCCAAATGAGTGCAAGACAGAAAGGATAAGGGAGCGAGAGTATGCACAATAACATCTTGCAGATATAAGTGCAATGAAGAAAAGTAAAATAGAGTAAGGGTTGGGCAGTTATTCTAGATATTCAGGGAAGACCTCTCTGAGGAGGTAGCATTTGAGTCAAGATCTCAAAAGTCAGAGTGAGCTGGAGGGAGATCTGGGGGGAGAGCATTCCAGCAGAGGGACCAGCAAGTATAGAGCCTTGAAGCCACAATGAACTTGGTGTGCTTGACAGACAGTAATAAGGCCTAGTTGTCTGTACAATTATTTGTTACTCATTCCTCAAGCACAGGAGGGCAGGTATCACGTTTGCTTTACTCGTGTCTCATTCTCAGGGCCTGATAGCACCCGGCAAACAGGAGCTAATTAATGAACGTTTGTGGGTGACTTCACGGAGGGTTGGATCTTTCGGGATCAATGTGCAAAGCTTTCTGCACATTCTCTCATATCTGCACACGTACTTGGCCTCCTCCAGCTCCTCTGTGCGCTGGATGGCGTCCGTCTCATATTTGGTCCTCCACTGGGCCACCTCGGTGTTGGCCTTGGACAGCGCCCTCTGCAGCTCGGCCTTGGACTCCTGCTCCTCCTCGTACTGTTCCCGCAGCAGGTCACAGTCGTGGCGGGAGGACTGCAGGGCGTGGGCCAGCGCGTTCTTGGCCTGTGGAGATAGTTACAGCTTTCTTTTATTGGATGTTTAATGTTTAATTCTTGAGTTTCAAACCCTTTAAAAGTTGGTGTAACGGACTCCAGTTAGGGTTAGGTCATACGACAAAAATGAGTCTGACAGTATTATTATTTACCTTTATCTCCTCTTCCAGCTGCCTCTTTAACTCCTCAATCTGTTGTGTAAATGCTTGTTTGCCTCGTGATAGCTGAGACACCAGAGCCTCTTTCTCATCCAGCTGTCGAGAAAATTCACCTGATCCATAAAAGAAATGACACCATTTTTAAAAGTGAAGAAACAATTTTACAAGCCCATATTAGAAGTAAATTTTAACTCTTAACTCCCTTCCCCCCACCCCCTGCATTGAATGCTCAAATGATTGAAATTTCTGTTGGCATCTTCATGCTTAATGTCAAATTTCTGATTTTTATGAGGGAACTTACATATTGATCTGAATGTATAAATACAGCTGAAATTCTTTTTGTTCTCTACCGTAGCTAAATCTCTCTGGGTATATGATATTGGGCCAAGTCTGGTTATGGGAGCCAGGGTACTGAATTCTACATGATCGCTGTTTCATCAGACTTTTGAGAGACGGGCTTATTATGCATGCCCCATTCAGGAATTTGGTTCACTTTGGGGTGCCTGGATGGCTCAGTCACTTAAGCATTGGACTTCAGCTCAGGTCATGATCTCATGGTTCGTGGGTTCCAGCCCCGCATCGGGCTCTGTGCTGACAACTCAGAGCCTGGAGCCTGCTTCGGATTCTGTGTCTTCCTCTCTCTCTGCCACTCCCCCACTCATGCTTTTCTCTCTCTCTCTCAAAAATAAATAAACATAAAAAACCTTTTTTTTAAATAAAGGAATTTGGTTCACTTTGATGTATAGAAACAGAAACTCAGCCTGTAACAGGAGTCCCAGGCCCCAGGCGACAGTGACTCCTAATCCCAGGCAGCCCCTCCGTGTGGCCAGCCACTCTATGCTTTTCTGGAGCAGAGCTTGATCCGCTCCTATTGAAGTCTTTGTCTCTAGCGTTGTCCCCAAGTGACCTTGCAAGTAGGTCAAGAGTCTGAACCATTCCGTGAACCACACATGTTCTCAGTTTTTATTAGGCTCTCACATTACCAAATCGGTTGTTTCAACCGCACCATCTCCATTCTCAGTGCCCAGAAGAGGAGAGAATTACCGGATTCGGTCTGCAGGCGTCCTCTCTGGGCCGTCAGGTCATTGATCAGCCGCTGCTGCTCTTCCTCCTTTGACTTCAGCTCACTCACTTGATCCTCCAGCGTGCGGCACATTTTCTCTAGGTTGCCCTGTGAGAAGAAGTAAAAGCAGGAAACAAACATATTTTAATATCATTTTGCTATTGCTGAAATTTCTTATAAGACAGAAAAGTACTTATTTTGACGTAAAATCAATCAAATTCTTGTATGTGCAATGTGATATGTAAGAATTCTTTTTGTTATGTTATGATTGCTCTGTGAAGTTGAGAATATACTTTGGGATTTTTATTTATTTATTTTTATTTTATTATGAATTTTTAAAAGTTTATTTATTTTTGAGACAGAAAGAGACAGAGCATGAGTGGGGTAGGGGCAGAGAGAGAGGGAGACACAGAATCCGAAGCAGGTTCCATGCTCTGAGCTGTCAACACAGAGCCTGATGCGGGGCTGGAACCCACCAGCTGTGAGATCATGACCTGAGCTGAAGTCGGATGCTTAACCAACTGAGCCGCCCAGGTGCCCCCTACATTGGGATTTTTTTTTTTTAATTTTTTTTTCAACACTTATTTATTTTTGGGACAGAGAGAGACAGAGCATGAACGGGGGAGGGGCAGAGAGAGAGGGAGACACAGAATCGGAAACAGGCTCCAGGCTCTGAGCCATCAGCCCAGAGCCCGACGCGGGGCTCGAACTCACGGACCGCGAGATCGCGACCTGGCCGAAGTCAGACACTTAACCGACTGCGCCACCCAGGCGCCCCTACATTGGGATTTTTAAACAGCTAACTGTGAAGCTCCATGCACTATTAATATAATAAATTTGAATAAATAAATTAATATAATAAATAATATGCTTTAAATGTAAGATTCTTGTAAGAACTGTATGGTGTATTCTTCTAAAAGCATGTATTCACATACTTGACTGCCTTTATGTACAATGAAACTTGGCTTATTGAGTGCTTGAGAATATTGGAGACCTGTGTTCTCCAGCTGGAACCTGTGAGAACATAGGTGACCTATGTTCAAAAGCTGGTCCTGTCATTTATTAATGGTGTAATGGGGCCAATGTGCTTAACTTCTTCGAATTTCAGTTTCTTCATATGTTAAATGCAAATAATACAGATACTAGTTTCTTTCTTGCTTACCCTAGATTACTGTAAAAAACAAAGGACATAATGTGTGTAAAGTACCATGTGCAAACTATGCTGCATACATAAAGGATTATTTCATTGATGACAAATTGCCAGGTTCTAATACCTTGGCCTTGGAGACGGTCTCCATGTTACTGGCCAGGTCGTCGATTTCCATCTTCAACTCGCTCTTTTCCTTCTCCAGCTTCTGCTTGACCCTCTGTAGGTTGTCTATCTGCTCCCCCAGCTCAGCCATGCTGTCCGCGTGCTTCTTCCTCAGGGTGGCCGCTGTGGCTTCGTGCTGCAGGGTGGCCTCCTCCAGGTCCCTGCGCATCTTCTGGAACTCGGCCTCCCGCTTCTTGTTCATCTCGATCTGGGCGGAAGTGGCCCCGCCGGCTTCTTCCAGCCGCTCGCTGATCTCCTCCAGTTCGCGGGAGAGGTCTGAGCGCTGCTTCTCTGCTTTGGCCCGGGAGGCCCTCTCTGCCTCGATTTCCTCCTCTAGCTCCTCGATGCGGGCCTGGGGGTGGTGAAAAGCATGCACTTAGCTTCTCTGTGTGGTAACTGTGCCTCTTTGAGCCAGACTTTCAGAAATACCAACTTACTTGCAGCTCCTTGATCTTCTTCTGCAGCTGAATGCCCAGGGCCTGCTCATCTTCAATCTTGCTTTGCAGATTGCTGATTTCAAACTCTTTCCTTTTTGGAAAGTTGCAAAAAATAACAATTGAGTGTATACCCACCACCAAAAGCAAGTTCATAAACAGTTCTTCCATGCTTACTTTTTGAGCTTCTCATCAAGTTGTTGTTTTTCATTCTCAATGTCCATTATGGACTCCTGGGCCAACTTGAGGTCACCTTCCAGTTTCCTCTTGGCCCTTTCCAGGTCCATGCGGAGTTTCTTTTCTTGCTCCAAGGACCCTTCAAGCTAAATATAAATCATGTTTAGTGTAAAGGAATGCTTAGCTTCCTTTCGAAGAAAATAATTTTTTCAATAATCCTGGACTTACATCATCTACTTGCTGCTCGAGCTTGGTCTTAGCTTTGGTCAGCGTGTTGACCTTGTCCTCTTCTGCCTGTAGGTCATCCAGGGTCTGCTGGTGGGCCTCCTGGAGGGCCTTCTTCTCCTTGGTCAGCTTAGCGATGGTTTCGTCCAGGCCTGCCATCTCTTCTGTGAGGTTTTTCACCTTGAAAAATTAAAGAAGAAATGGTATCTGCTCTAAAGCAGGTTTACTAGGCTGACGGAACCTCGATATGGTAGAACAGAGTGTGATTCGTACCTTGTTCTCTGTGGCATGCTTCTCCTTTTCAACCTTGGCCAGGGTCAGCTCAAGGTCGTCGATGTCTTTCTTGAGCTCTGAACACTCATCCTCCAGTTTCCTCTTCTTGGCCGTCAGCTCAGCATTGATCTCCTCCTCATCCTCAGCTCTCTCAGTCACTTCCTTGATCTTGGCCTCCAGCTGGATTTTCGTTTTGATCAGCTGATCGCACCTTTCCTCTGCATCAGCTAAGCCTTCAGCTTCCTAGAGTTGGAAACAAAATCAAAATTGCAAAGAAAGAATGAAATATTTCACAGCAATAACAATGTTAACCTCTGCTGTTGGATCTTTGGCTTTAAAAAAAATATGAACCACCTCCTGTATGCAATCCAGGATACATTGCGAGAAAACCAAAATGAATCAGATTTTATCCTATTCCTTCAGAAGAGTGTATTCTCTGGTCGATTAGAAAGCCTACCCACCCCCCCCCTTGGGGCGCCTGGGTGGCTCAGTCCGTTAAGCAGCCGACTTCGGCTCAGGTCATGATCTCACGGTCCGTGAGTTCGAGCCCCACATCGGGCTCTGTGCTGACAGCTCAGAGCCTGGAGCCTGTTTCAGATTCTGTGTCTCCCTCTCTCTGACCCTCCCCCGTTCATGCTCTGTCTCTGTCTGTCTCAAAAAAACATAAACGTTAAAAAAAAAAAAAAGATTAAAAAAAAAAGAAAGCCTACCCCCAAAAAGCTACCATGAATTTAGAAAGCAGTTAGTGACAGAAGAGATCTGAGAAGTTCTATTAGAGGTGGTTTCCTTGAATGAAGTGGCATTTGAGTTGAGCCTTGAGAAGTGGGTAGGATTTGATTTTGTAGAAATCAAGTCATTGGGGGATGGAGCAGGAGGAGAGAAAGCATTCCAGTGAGCATTTCAGGATGCAGCTGCTAATTAACTGGTTCTCTTTGTAGAACTGGAAGGTGATCTTGGTTATGATGTTCTACATTCAAGTTAGGGCATAAAGTAATCAAGGAATTCTTGGCAACCTGCTATGTCTCCAATTAAGAGGGTTGGGAGTGAACAGGATATGAGTGACAAATTGATATACACATTCATCAGGAGACTCCATATCAGCCTTTGAATCCACAAAAGAGTAAAATGTGATGCATGTACCATGTAGTGAATGTCGTGTGTAGGACAAATTCTTAGTAAATCTCTAGGGACAACAGAAGAGCATTCCGGATAGATCTGAAGGGGGTGGGCACAGAAGACAGCTCTTTTTCCTTCTGTGATCAAGAAGAAAGAGTTATTACACTGCCTACACTTGACAGAAGAAACCAATTTTAATCAACAGGCGAAATACATGATTTCGTGATGAGTAAATTATACCAGACCAATTCAGTTCACTCCGAAATGAAAGGCAGTCTCATAAATTACATTTCAGAGTTGATGGAGGCTGTTCTGAAATGACTGGTGCGGGAGTGAACAGCGAGTAGGCTGGAGGGAGGAGAGGGCTGTGGTGGGGGGGTGGGGGTGAGTGGGCAGATCTTCTTGGGTGCTGACACAGCAATCCAGGTGTGATGTGATGGGGCACAGCCTGTGCAGATGGATTGGAAAGAATGGACCCGAGTTGTGGAGATCAGTGACAAACAAGAATTCCCTAAAATGTGTTGTAGAATTCCTGACATTTGCCAGCTGTATGTATTGTGATTTAAGACTCATGGACATCCATGAGTTTAAGGAAGTTTCAGAGATTAAAAAAAAAAAAATCAACTCTGTACATGCTATCCTCCCCTTAATATTTCATTTGTGATAGTTTTATGTTAAAATCACTTCCAAGGACTGTCTTCAAAATTTTTAGAAAAGAAGTAATAAATCCTGTAGTTTGATGAAATTGTGGAGGATGGGTGACAGTGGTCTGTTTTACCTTATTGCTCCTGGTTTGGGATGATGAAAGGATGTATGGACTTTACTGGAACCATCAGAGTGCACTGACCTTCTCCCACCAGTGAGTGTCCCCACACCGACTACCCAACTCTTTCCACTTGCGGCCACTTGCATCCCGATTGCAGCACCTATAGCGTGACACCACCACTTACAGCCTGAACTTGGAGCTGCAGGTCGTTTTTTTCTTTCAACAGTGACACCATCTTTTCCTCCAGTTCCTTCCTCTTTGCCTCTGACTTGGCGAGTTCGTCTTTGGTTTTCTGAAACTCCTCCTTCATGGTGGCCATCTCCTTCTCGGTCTCCGCGCTCTTGAGGAGGGGCTTGATCTTGAAGAAGAGTTTCATCCAGGGCCAGTGCTTGACGTTCATGAAGGCGCGGATGTTGTACTGGATGCAGAAGAGGGCTTCTCTGAAATGTAATTGGTGCAAGTTAGATACTGTGTGGATGAAGAAATGAGATGAAGTCTTGGCAGTGAGAGCTGGAGGTTCTGTCCCACCCTGTTCCTCGCCTACCTTCAGAAGCACAGATGGAAGAAATTCTACTTTGGGATGATGGTCAAGGACGTGTTAATCACTCACCTCTCTTCATCAGGGCCTCTCCAACTTTTGGTGTACCTAAGAATCATCTGAAGGACTTGTAAAATACTATTTCCTGAGCCTTATCCCCAGAGATTCAGAGTCAGAGGATCTGAGATGGGGGTCTAAAAATTTGCATTTTTAATAAGTTTGCAAAAGACACCGACAATTCAGGTCTAAGGACCACCCTTTAAGAACTGCTGTATACCAGTGCTTCTCAGGCTTTGCCACTGGAACACCACGAAGAGCACTTAAGGGGAGCTAGACCCCTGAGGGATGTGGGTGTGGAACAAAGGGCTTCATTAAAGAAGAATTTCTGTGAAAATCTCTGGTTTCATGTATTTTAATGTTGTGTGAATTTTGCACTCTACTCTGTAATATTCTTACATTTAAAAAGTCTAAATTATTTAAAAAATGAATTACCTTCATATATAAGCAATTAACTGCCCAAATACATACATATATGTGTGTGTATGTGTGTATGTGTGTATATTTATATATATATTTATATATACATATACAAATATATATATATTTATATATATATATATACATATAGTGGTTTATAAGCAAACTTATTATTTTTAATAAAATAGAATACAGTAGAAGGTATTAACATAACTACAGGTGATAGAAATAAAATTTGTTTCATGTAAATTACATATATATTTACACACAGGTGTATGAATGTGCATGTGCCAATAGAAATGCATTTCTCAACATGGGCCCTGTTCACATGCATTCTGCAGTTTGAGACACCTGGCTCTTTGCACTTAGAATTCTGACCCTGCGTCAAATCAGATCACCAGAAAGCTATGTATCTTGGTGACATTGTATTAACTTACTGAAAAAAATCTTTCACAGATAAATGTCCTCAATGTTTTAAATCATAACAGCTTGATAATAGAAATAATCAGATGGAAGAAGTGGTTTCTACATCTTGCATAAAAATCACTGTGGAGGGGCACCTGGGTGTCTCAGTCGGTTAAACATCCGACTTCAGCTCAGGTCATAATCTCACGGTTCATGAGTTCAAGCTCCAAGTCAGGCTCTGTGCTATCAGTTCGGAGCCCGCTTCAGATCCTCTGTCCCCCCTCTCTCAGCCCCTCCTCCATGCTCTTTCTCTCTCTCTCAAAAATAAATATTTTTTAAAAATCGCTGTTGATTTTTGCTTCAGCAACTTTGGGACAAATTAAAAGCCCTAAACTCTAGTGCAAAAAAAAAAAAAAAAAAAAAAAAAATCACTGTTGAAAATACTGTCTGTTGTTCATTTCAATGTGTCTAATTTAATGATCTACCCACTAAATTCACACTGGTTTATTTTTACACTGCTGTATTTTCTCTTGTTAGATGAGAGCTATCCACTCTTTGTGCCCCCCCCTTTTACCCTGAACTCAGAATATGTTTCACGGTGATGACCCCTACCTGAAGAGTCAGTATAGGACTCTTACTCATTCTTGCTGACATCAGTGGCCTTATCATATCTGAGTCTTAAGCCACCTCAAATGTGTTTCTGAAGCAGAAAGATGTGAATAAATAATTTATATTTATACCTTCTCTCCACCATCCTCTGGTACTCCACTCTGGCCAGGAAGCCTCTGCACCTGGCCTGGGTTCGGGTAATCAGCTGGGCCAGCTTGTCATCTCGCATCTCCTCTAGAAGCCCCAGAAGACCAGCTTTGAAAAAGACCTGTGGGGTGGGGGGGGGAGGATTTTCAGATCAGAAACTGTACATAAACTTCAAAGGGACACGGATAGCATCGGGTGGGCTTTAGAGACCATTACCTTGGTGTGACCAAATTTATACTGGGTGTGGTCAATGTCGATGGACGCAAGGAGCTTCTCAGAAGCCTTCTTGCTGTCAATGAACTGCCCTTCAGGGATTGCACTTGCATTTAATACCTTGTATCTGTTTAAGTAAATAATAGGTTTTTTTTTTAAGGTGGTTTATGATGACACTAATAGCAGATAAACATTAAATGACCTATTTAGAAAATTGGAGCTTTAAAAAAAAGTATCCTCCTTTGTTCACAGGAAGGACTTCCTATACGTAGTTGGTCAAACTAGCATCAACTGTCTCTTTTTACCCCATTTCACCTTCCTGCACAGCTGTAGCTTTCCTTTCTGCCTCATCAGACCTTGTTCTCAGGAAAGGATTCTGTGATCTTATTCACACCAAGATGTAGATGACCAATAAAATGTAACATGTAACCAGCTCCCTGGAGCTGCTGCCAGCCCCTTATCCCCTTGGTCTCTTGTTCGACTCCCAAGATGGACTTCTCTAGGGAGGAGAAAGTTGCTGAGGAGCTGGTATTGTGAACATTCTGGGAAACCTTGTGAAACTGGTGTGTGAGACAGAAAGATGAAGATAGGAAGTGACAGAAAAGCACCCACTGGGAGATATATACCTGCATGGGGGAGTTCCTAACTCAGACACCAATAACCATGTGACTTTGAGCAAGTAGCTTAATCTCCTTGAGGCTCAAGTTCATTCATCTATAAAAGGAGGTGTTGATAGGACTTACCTCTACCGACGTTTTGTAAAGATTAAATGAGATAACCCAAACAGATTTACACATTAGAAAATGATAGTTCTCATAATTATTGAAGTTAGTGTATATATCTGTGGGCTAAGCCCGGAGCTTGGTAAAGCCCATGAAAAGTCTGGAGTATAAAATATGTGGTCTAGATTATAAAGGTGTTTTGAGGCTTATCACTTTTCACTCTTTTTTTGTGGCAAATCAAAAATAACAAATAGAGACATATTTTTCACTAAATTGTTTTGCTTGCATAAGTATATTTATATTAAACTTTAAGATACACCGTAATTAGGAGAGCCTGACCTCTGTTTGAAGTCTGCATAAAGGATTCTGCTGGGGAATCCCTTCCTGCAGATGCGGATGCCTTCCAGCACTCCGTTACACCTCAGCTGGTGCAGGACAAGTTCATGCTCCATGGCCCCTACAAATATACATATTTATTCCACTGTGGAGATCTTTTTTGAAGGGAGGTGTGGCAGTCATGCTTTGTGCTTTCATTCTAGAGCTTCTTACCAGGAGTTTTGGTTTCATTGGGGATGATACACCGCACAAAATGAGGATGTGTGCTCCTGAGGTTGGTCATCAGCTTGTTCAAATTCTCCTGTGAAATCAGGAAAAATCCTGTTATCTCCAACTTTAATATGGCTATGAGTATTTGGCGGTGTCTATAAAATCAATGCCTATGTCTGAGTTGAATGACCAGCAGGAATCATTTTCATGTAAGGTAACACCTTGCCATGCTTCTCCTGACATGCAGGTTTCTCCTTAGTCCCTCTTTCTCCACTTGAGTTAGCAGGAGTTACACAGCCTGACACATGATCTTTTTCAAGCAAAGTCCTACTTCCTCCCTGGTCCATGGCTTTCCATAAACATTTATAAGGCCATTGCCTTCCCATACTAGCCTTCCCATACTGGTTTCACTTTCTTCTCCCAAACTCTCCATATTCTCCAGTGAGTACATGCATGCCTACATCATGATGGGGCTTTTTCTCATAAATATATCTGCCCTTTCAGGGCAGAAAGATTAGCTAAAGGGGAACAATCTATCAGTTGTAATCGAGGATTGACTGGACTAAGAACAAGGATGCCATATTAAGTTCCTTCTAAGCTAGCTGCTAGATTTTCCTTAGTTTCACTGATGATTTAGTCTCTCTGAGTACATGTCATTGCTTAGTTTCACGACTTGACTAGATTATGAATGGTAGAGTATTCCATTTTACAAAATTTCCTGTAAAATATTCGGCTTCACTTGACTTGTCATGAAAGACGAGCTAATGATTTCTCAGTAATTTAAACCTCTTCTCTCCAAAGATCGATGAACAGAAGCCATTAATCAGTGTCAGTCTTTTCCTAAGTGACTTGTGGAAAGAAGAGTCTGTGCTTTGAAAAACAGATTTTCCTAAAGCAACTGGGGAGTGTGAGACCCAGTTTCGTCCTTACTCGGAAAAGGGCAGACACTGTCTGGAAAGAGGAGCCCTTCTTCTTGCCACCTTTCTTGGCTCCACCACTCGCCTCTGGAGAGAAAATAAGGGAAGGTGTCACTCAAGTGTACTTTTGAATTGGCAGGGCTGTTTCGTGCTTATTTATTGCCGACTTCTGCACACATCAAGGGGAACACTTTGGGGGACACTGCTGGCCTCTGTTGGAGCCTGAGGGACTCTTACCTGTCAACTAAGCTTGCATCCACTCTTCTGTGATTTTTTTTTCTACATTTTAAGGTGAAATGAAGGGATTCACTTCACTGTATCATAAAGATGGATCCTTAATGTTAGGACACTTGGGGGACACAGTAACTTCAAAAATCATCAGTGGAAGCTAGTCTAGATAGGGAGAGCTCTGTCACTCCATTGTCTTAAATATTCCTAGATACTCAATATCCAGTAGATGTGAAGGAAGAAGCAGGAGAGAATCCAAGAAACTGAGGCTTTTCATTGGTTGAGATCCTAATAGTTCCTCTCTGACCATTTGCAGTAAGGCCTCTGTCAGTGCTGGAGTGAGACACACATGTATGACGGCAATGCAGCCTATTTACTCAAAATGTGGAAGAGCAATGGGTCTGGCCCTGCCATCCTGAAACTGGCCTTGAGCTAACATCACTTTTTGTGATACCTAGAGAAGGTGTTACAGTTTTTGAGCATTACCTGCTTCAGCCGTTTGAGCTCCAGAGAAGAGGTAAGCTAGAGTTTTCATTGAAGACTTCTGGTACAGACCAACCACAGTCTCATTCAGTGGGTCCTTGTTCTTGTCCAGCCAGCCAGTTATGTTGTAGTCTACGGTGCCAGCGTAGTGTATCAGAGAGAAGTGGGCCTCGGCCTTCCCTTTGACCACCTTGGGCTTCTGGAAGTTGGCAGACTTTCCAATATGCTGCTCGTACAGCTTGTTCTTGAAGGAGGTGTCTGTGGCCTTGGGGAACATGCACTCCTCCTCCAGGATGGAGAAGATGCCCATAGGCTGGATTAAAGCAAAGCAAAATGCGTGTAAGGTACACGTGAGCTGCAGCAGTGAGCTGCAGAGTAGACAAGACGAGGTTACTGAGTGGACAGATCAGGACACCTTCTCAATGAGCTCGATGCAGGCAGCCAGGTCCATCCCGAAGTCAATGAACGTCCACTCGATGCCCTCCTTCTTATACTCCTCCTGCTCCAGCACGAACATGTGGTGGTTGAAGAACTGTTGCAGCTTCTCGTTGGTGAAGTTGATGCACAGCTGCTCCAGGCTGTTGAACTAGGGCGTTGCAAACACCAAAGAGCTCAAGTGAGTTTGGGAAACCCAGGGGGAATTCGGCAGAGCAGACACGAAGCGGAGGGGCCTTAACAGGGCCGCTTATTCCAACAACTCACATCAAAGATCTCAAAGCCGGCGATGTCCAGGACCCCGATGAAGTACTGTCTGGGCTGCTTGGTGTCCAGCTGCTGGTTGATGCGGGTGACCATCCACAGGAACATCTTCTCATAGACGGCCTTGGCCAGGGCACCCACTGCATTGTACACCTTGAAAAACAAAAATATCTCTCTTGAGGTTATCAGAGGACTGTAAAAATGCTCACTTCCTGTTGACGAATTTGAATTATGCACCTACCTGCTCTACAGTCTGGCCTTTGGTGACGAACTCATTGCCGACCTTGACCCTAGGGTAACAGAGGGCTTTGAGCAGGTCAGCAGAGTTCAGACTCTGGAGATAGGCTGCCTTGTCAGCAACTGAAAGCAAGAAAGGGTAGAACAATGTTATTATGGCCCAAAGCGACCCACTTGCTCAAAAAAAGTTTGTTTAATCTATAGACATTTTATGCAGTGTTTTCAGAATATCTTTTTGAGCATTCTTGCCCATTTTTTTCCCACTGAGTTCAAGACTTTATGGGTAGTGTGCCCTAAAAAACTTCATTAATGTTAAGAAACATCTATCTAATATGAGGCTTCACATAGTATATTATCTCGGTATGCTTTAAAACTCAATTCTTAAAAATGAATTTGTCTTCCTAGACAAATGCAAGGGTAACAAGTTTAAGAATGTGATTTTCAAACAAAAATAAAATCAGGTGGTTGACTTAGTTGATACCTTCGGTGCCATCTGGCTCGGCCTGCTCCTCACGCTGCTTCTGCTTGAACTTCATGTTCCCATAATGCATCACGGCACCCGTGAGCTTGTAGATGGAGACTTTCTCTTCATTAGTAAAGCCCAAAATATCAATAGCACTCTGCCGACATAACCAATAAGGTAACTGTTAGGTTATGATCTACACACTTACTATGCATTGTTCACATTCTGATTCCTGACTTGTTGGTCAAACTCTCAGTGCTAATGGGGTGCAAGGAACTCTTTAGAGTGGGTGTATGGGGAGTTGGTCAACCAAAGGCCAGCACTGAACATAGCCTCTAAGATTCAAAAAGTAAACTTAAGAGAAGGAACAAAATAGTAAATTTAAAGGACTTGTTATTTTGAGAAGTGGTATGGATCTCATTAAGTGGATTTCAAAAAAAGTGGTTTAGGCAAATTCAGAAATGACAGGTGTTTAAAAGGGAAAATAAAATGTTGTGGGACACATCTTAATCCTTTTGGTTGGCTCTGGGTGGCACATCCATGCTTGTCTTTGAACCCTCTTTTGCTGTTTCTACAAGAATCTGAATATTTATCTGGAGGGACCATAGCTTCTAACCCAACATCATTCTGATTTTCTTGCATTCTACTTACATCGGTTGCCATCAGTTCTTCCTGATCATCAATGCTAGCCACACTGATCTCCCCTTGACTGACAAATGGGTAATCATATGGGTTGGTGGTGATCAGAAGCATTTCTGTGTACGTGAAACAGAGAAAAGGTAAGCAGAATTATCCCCTTCACTAAAACAAGAGATGTCTAGATAAATTCTAAGACACTGTATAAAGCCAAAGAAGATTATCCCATACTGGGAAAAGTTATATCTGTAAGAATGGTCAGCACAGCACTGACTCTTTAAAATCCAGAACTGGAAACAACCTAAATATCCTTAAAAGGGTATGGTTAAGTAAATAATGCTTATCTCTACCATATAACACTATGCAACCATTAGAAATAATAATGTGCAGCTGCGGTTGGTGATGTGGAAAAAACCATGATACGTTATTACTCAATGAAAAAAGTACATCACAGGAGAGTATGAAACTGTGGTTCCAGTTATTATATGTATGTGTTTCTGTATTCAAGGTGCATATACAGAAAATTACTAGAACAGTGTCCACCCAAGTGTTCACAGTGGTTATTTCATAGTGATAGGATTGGAGGGTGTTATCCTCAGTTTTTCTTTTGGGTTTTTATCATAAGCACACGTAAAATTACAAAGCTATTTTCAAACTCCAGATGATAAACCTGACAAAATTCAGTCATGGAACACGAGGTTGGACCATGCATGGAGGGTGCTGGTGTAATCATTCTCAAAAGGGATCATGACATTTCTTACCAATTAGTTCTGGTTTCTTGTTTGATGTGATCTGATAAAAAATGTGATAGCTCCTTTCAGCCTTAAGCTGGAAAGTAACTCTGGACTTCTCTAACAGATCTGGAAGTAAACAAATGACAAGCGGAGCAGTGCAAAACTTCATGTGAGATGCGAATTTTACTTTGGGTTCACCTTATATAAGCAACCTGGGTTATAAGCAACAGAAATGACCACAAAGGAGATCCAGGCACTTACATGTTTCAATATCAGCAGAAGCCAGTTTTCCCGTAGTGCCAAAGTGGATTCTAATGAATTTACCCTTGAAAGGAAAACTAATATTACTACTTTGTTTTTCAATCATATCAAATCTTCAAGAAACTCAAAACACTTGGAATGCTAATGTGTTAATATTTAGAAATTTTTTTTAGTGTTTATTTTTGAAAGAGAGAGTGTGTGCAAGCAAGTGGGGGAGGGGCAGAGAGGGAGGGAGACACAGAATTCAAAGCAGGCTCCAGGCTCTGAGCTGTCAGCACAGAGCCCGATGCGGGGCTTGAATCCATGAACTGTGAAATCGTGACCTGAGCTGAAGTTGGATGCTTAACCACCTGAGCCACCCAGGCGCCCCTATCTTTCATTTTAAAATTGTGAATAATTGGAGGTAATGACCAGAGAAGAAAGAACTCAGATATATGGTGGTCACATCTTTTTAGATGGGACTTGGATCCATGTTATGTGCTCAGAGGGAAAGGAAAGATTCGTGCTGCAATATAATGTGAATGGAAAAGATTCAGAGAACGTCTTCACAAGCATCCCATGAATGTTGACCATACTAGTGACCAAGAGACTCACAAAGCGAGAGGAGTTGTCGTTCCTCACGGTCTTGGCGTTGCCAAAGGCCTCCAGTAGGGGGTTGGCGCTGATGATTTGATCTTCCAGAGTCCCCTGCAAAGGCAAGCACGGTCCTCACGTCTGGGCTCCAGACTTCCTGAGAGCCCTGACATCTTGAGTCTGACCCCAGACCCACCTGCATTTTGCCAGCTTCCTCCTTCTTCTTCTCCCCTGTGACCGCAATTGTTGCAAAGTACTGGATGACACGCTTGGTGTTCACGGTCTTCCCTGCCCCGGATTCTCCGCTGCCAAATAAAAGCTAAGTCAGAGGAGGTTCCAAACGTGGCAACTGTCACAGCCATGAGAAGAGAGCATAAAGTTTGCTTACGTGATCAGGATTGATTGATTCTCTCGGTCTATAAAAGAGAAATTATAGACATTTAATACTGGGGTTTTTTTTTGTTTCTTGGTTTTGTATATTTGTAAGCAGTAAGTAAAATGGAACAAACTTAGTGTTTTTCAGACTGGCCTCTGCAGTCCCTGGGGCTTCATGAGCCTGAGGCCTCCGGTATCCCTTTCGTGTACCCCAGTCCCTCCCTGCACCCCACCGCTGACTTTAGCATACGTGCAACCATTTAAACAGAACACTGCAAACAAGCACCAGATCTTGTCTTTTTCATATTTCACCACTAAGGAAATATTAAAAATGCACTTGAGTCTTCACTTGGATTCAGATGACAACTCCAGCAGCGACGTATTTATTGTAGGTGCAAGAAACAGTATGTGGGATGGGGTAAATATAGCGCAGAAGTATAGCTTTGGAAGTAATCATGGCTTTAGTCATATTTGGGGGGAAAGGTTTGTTCTAATGTTTTACTCTCCCAAGATGAATTCTCTAAACCTTTTCCCCAAGTATCTTAGATTGGGCTAGCTGAGACAGTATTCTAGGAAGAAGATTCATGGTGTAGCTGTTTTAATACCAAACACACCATGTTCAGATTGGTTCTGGGCGAAGGGCAAGAGAATTTACACCTTCTGTGATGTAGAGAGGGTATTCATTGGTCATAGTTTCTGATGTTGAGGATAAGGCCACAGCGGCAGATTTTACTCTTCTGGTTTTTGGCTCTTGGTAATGGAAACATAGTCTGTGTATGTGATTGTGTGTGTGTGTGTGTGTGTGTGTGTGTGTGTGTGTGTGTACATACATGTAAACAGTGTTTTATAATTTTTGCTCAACTTTTTCTAGTTTCTGAGTCACTCAAAAGTCAGTTCTCTAACTATGGCCAACCTCTGTTGACTTTTAAAAGTTTAAGAGATCATTATCTATTATGTAATGTTAGGGATTGCAAGTTGTCTTTTACACCTTCTCTTTTCCAGACTGTCTCCAGCTCAACCAAAGGGCTCAGAGACTGTGTTGAGATGGTTAGAGTCTCTTTCTCTTATTGTTCTGCTCTGAAAAGATTATGAACATACAGAGCATTCAACTCACCTGTCAGCATGAACTGATAGGCGTTGTCGGAGATGGAGAAGATGTGGGGCGGGGCCTCCTGGCGCTTCTTGCCTCGGTAGGCGGTCACCACCTCGGGGTTGTACACCGGCAGCCACTTGTAGGGGTTGACGGTGACGCAGAAGAGGCCCGAGTAGGTCTATTCAAGGGAATAAAAAAAAGCAGCTATCCAAAGGCTTCTCCTGCTAGGTGTGCATTTCACTTAGATGAAATCTGACCCAAAGGAGCACTTTAAGTAAGTACCCTACATTTCTCAAAGGCATTGGCATGAAAACTAGTTGGAAGTTTCAATAATGAGATAGTAAAATCCATGAGGGGAGGGATCCCAATTTAGAATTTTTACTATTCCTTTTGGGACTTGTCACAAGACTTTCACATAGCAGGAGCTCCAAAGGTTGGTTTTGTTTTGTTTCTTCATGTGTAGGATGAGACATTTTTTACTCTGTTTTAGGAAATATGCATAGATTTCCTTTGCGCATTAAGATAGTTCAAATTCATGACAAAGGAAGTTTGGACACACCCGAAGTGCCCAACACTATGGAAGCAGTTAGGTGAACTACAGGAAATCTTCTAAAGACAGTGGGATGCAGGCATTTAAAAAGGCATTTAAAAATGCATGAATGGGGGCGCCTGGGTGGCTCAGTTGGTTGGGCAGCTGACTTCAGCTCAGGTCATGATCTCACGGTTTGTGAGTTCGAGCCCTGCGTCAGTCTCTGTGCTGACAGCTCAGAGCCTGGAGCCTGCTTTAGATTCTGTGTCCCCCCCCCCCGTCTCTCTCCCCCTCCCCCACTTGCATTCTCTCTCTCTGTCTCAAAGGTAAAGAACATTAAAAAAAATTAAAAATGCATGAACGTATTTAGCAATATGGGGGAAACATTTGCAAATTTCTATGAAGCTCTAAAGAAACAGGACACAGAATGATGTGAATACATTATGACCAAACAGGGAGATTTTCAAAAACTTGGACAGCTGGTGTAAGACAGGCACTGGCCAGTCAGCACGGACACTGGCCCTGAGCAGCAGGTGCACCTGTGCAGGTGTCATCCAGCTGCATAGCAGCACTGGCTGAAGCACACAAAAATGTCAGTGTGATATAGTAAGTTCAGTTCTGCAATGTTTACTGGGCATGTATCATGTGCCAGACCTCTGCAGGGCACAGGAGCAAAACCTGAATGAGATGCCATTCCTCGGGGAGCTCTGGGTTTCCAGTCCACATAGGGGACAGACATGTGAATGGATGGCGGTGGAAACCCAAGGTCAGTGCTGTGGCTGGGGCAGAGACCATAGGACAGAATGTCCTGCTCTGCCGGAGGAAGGTGGAGAGGTTAACTCGAGGAGGTGGCATTCATGTAGAAGGGACCAGAACACACGGATGCTGGTTGCTGTTATTTTGGAGGAGTGTAACTGCGTGAAATTTGGTTCTTAAAACATTTTTATGTGTTGAGACATAAGTTTATCATTTCCCTCTGGATGATTCTACAACTAGGATGGGGGGGAGTGGTAGAAATGTAGGCACATGGTTGAGCCATAAACAGTAGCTGCTGCATTGTTGTTCAAGGGACATGTGGCAAACCCAGTGCACATGAATGGTGGCCTTGCCTGGCTTTGGATGGGAAGACAGAGAATGAAGTCTGGTTGTTGGGTTGTGCCTCACAATAGCAATAGTGAGCCTTTTAATTAGTTAACTAACTGATGTACTAACGAGTTAACTTGTGTGCGAACTAGTTACGCTACTAGTGAAAACGAAACGGGTCACTACTTTTGACCCATTTATACTAGAGTGGAAGCAGTAGACTGGCAGGTCGGTGGTGATGGCGATAAAGACCACTTGGGGCTGGGGCAGGGGGTGCTCACGTAGATCATCCAGGCTGCGTAACGCTCTTTGAGGTTGTACAGCACGGCAGGCTCGTGCAGGTGTGTCATCATGGCCATGTCCTCGATCTTGTCGTATTTGGGAGGGTTCATGGGGTAGACTTGATCATCTTTCACTGTCAGAGTCTGGTAGGTAGGAAGGATAACTTTTTGTCAATTGAGTGACCAAACCAAAAATCATCAATCACGTGTGGCCAGCTCCATGGACTCTACTTACCGCTCCTGCTTCGGTCTTCACCGTCACCTTCCCTGCTTCTCTGCTCTGGATAGTCCCTTTGACGAAGGATTCCTTGGGCTCCGCCACAAACACAGATGTCTTGGCATCGAAGGGCCTATTCTGGGCCTCAATGCGCTCCTTTTCAGACTTTCGGAGGTACGGAGCTGCCTCCCCAAAAATGGCCATTTCCTGGTCTGAACTCATGGCTGCTGAGCTCAGAGATCCTAAAGGAGACGGGGCATTTCACATTAGAGATTCTGGACTGCCATGTGTGTCAGTAGATCTCTATGCACTGATGATATTTCATGGAGAATCCACTTTTTGGAAATTTCACCAGGCAGGTCCACTGTGTACCATACTATAGTTACTGGAACAAACATAATCACAAGGTCTCAGATGTATCGAGGGTCACTGTGTAACCATCACAGTACCCAGGGCTTTACATGCGTTATTTTCTCCCATCCTCCAACACTAGCATTCTAATCAGGGAGCTGAGTGTAGTCTCCGCATGCTGCTGAGGGGCTTGTGACCCCGGGGAAGGCACTTGATCTTTCTGAGCCTCAGTGTCTCCCTCTTTAGAACAGGGATTACATCTGCCTTTCTTAATTCACAGCCTGTGAGATACACTACAGATACTTTGGGGAAAAAGGTCAAGTGATGACTCAGAAAGCAGTTTGAAATAGTGCAGGCTACCATTTAGATGTAAAATGTCATTTATTGCAACGTGATACAATTCCATTTCTTGTCCTGTAATGTAAGAGAACTTTACTTCCTCCTTTAGATTTTCAGCCAGAAGCGCTCAAGGTCAGTGGTTTGGGGGATGATAATTTTGTTTACCTCTTTTTCTCTAGTTGTGTGCTTATTAGAGTTTGTCTAACATAATTTCTTTGCGTATTAAATCCAGTTAATCCATTAACCTAACTGAGGATAAAAGCCATAGCAAATGTTATCCTCATTTTTAAAAATTATTTTTAATTTATTTCACTGAAGTTTAGTTGACCCTCCATGTTATTATTATCCTCATTCTTCTACACTGAAGGACTCCCTTGGCCCTTTCAGATCTCCTTCTGGAGAATGCAGGCTTGGACTGCTCTATTCTGTTATCTGCCGATTGCCAGCCGCATCAGTAGAATGAACGGTTTGGCAAAGAATGTTACTGCAGTCATTACAGGATCAGGTTACTTGAAACTCATTTTGATCAGCTATCCACCAGGGTCTTCCTTCAGAAATGCGGTGGACAGTAGTAGTAGAAAGGGCACAGAAATACCTTCACGTGTGTAACAAAAGATTCGCAGTATCTTAATTTCATGCAACACTCAGCACTGGGCATGGTAACTTCTTAAAAGTTTTCATGAAGTTTAAAGGAAGCATTTTCCTAGGTTCCTTCTTTCTTATATGTTAGAGAGCATGTTTACTTAATGAACTCTAAAAGCAGGATACATTTTTATTAAATTTGAGATTTTTAGCAAGAGAATCTTAGTGCAGATTTTTCCCCCTATGGAATATTCTATTGGCAAACTAGCAATTCCATTAGCAATTTTCTTGCCAAAATGTCACCCCACCAATGATTGCTTGCATCCCAAATGACTATATGTGCATTGTCTGCTCCTTCCCTCTTTCTCCAGCACCTTTCCTGAAGTACACTTGTTAAGGTATTTACTGAGACCAGCACTTTCTCAAAGGTTGCTAAGTGACACAGATCCATCCCAGAGGCTCTCACATTCCCCTCCAGGGACTGGTTAGTCTGAATCTTACCTTGTTAGCAAGTGGAGATGTAGCCTGGAAGCAAGACAGTTCTGTAAAAAAAAAAAAAAAAAAAAAAAAAGGAAAGAAACACTTCATTAGTTAACGTGCACACACACGCACGCACACACACAATCCTATCTGCAGTATTGCTTTCTATTGTAAACAGCAGGCAACAAAGCCATGGATGTGAAACATGTAGTATCCGAAGGAGCAGTACCGAGCTATCAGCTGCAGCTGACACAGGGCAGCAGGCAGCGTGGCCAGTGTCCCTCTTGAAAGCCCGTTCCCTGTTCCCACTTACCTTGAGCTTTTTAAAGCAGGCCAGTCAGCCTCATTCCAAGGGCTCTTTTATATGGAGAGCTATGGAAACAATGCAGCTGCCTGTTCTTTCTTAAGTCAAAAGGAATTGTTTGGCAGAAAAGTCTTGGCAATCTTGCGCCCCTGCATAATTCTCATTCATATTAAGAATGGTTGGATATAATTAGAAATATTTTTCTTATTGAGTATGTGGATAAATCTCCTATGGATAATTTGAGAAGATGATCTGAAAGGAAGGTTCAGGCTGGTGGATAAAGGCAGTGACCAGGCAGCCAGAATAACTGGCCTCTCTCATAAATTCCTCCTGGCCTTACTGGGCATGACACTCAGGTTTGCTTGCGCCACTTTTCATATTCCGCATATTCGATGATAGAAATAAAGTACAAATGTTTATTTTGACTTTGCGACGGTTAATTTTCACCTGTTGGTCTTTCCTTTCCAGCCTGGCAAAATCGAGTTGTGTGTCTTGGACAATTTAAAAAGAAGGAAGGTCCTGTCCTAGTGCTGGTGTCCTTGTAGTTTGAGGGGATACCCTTGCTCTTTCACTGTTTTCTTTTTGCCCAAACTCATCCTCCCTACGGCACATTGTTTCCTGCCCACATACTCATTGGACTTGCCTGCAGTAAAAATGGTTGAATGTTTTTTAGTAGTAAAAGGTGTTTTGGGGACTACTTCCCAACATTTTCCATGTCAGCACAGCCAGAAAATGATGATATATTAGTGTAGTTACACTAGAGTAACATGGACGTGACTTGGCTCTATCTGTAAAGGGCTTGGTAAGAACATTGCTTTATAGTTCTTATATTTCTTTACATTTATTTATGTGATGTAAATATGATATATTTACATTAAGAAAAATACTAAATACTGACTGTGCCTGAAACTTCCAAAGAAGATCTTAAACTTTTCAGGAGAAATTTCAGCTAGATTCCATGAACAAAACTTTTTTTTTTTTCTTAATGCTTGTTTAGTTTTGAGAGAGGGAGAGAGTGTGTGAGCAGAGGAGGGGCAGAGAGAGAGGGCGACAGAGGATACGAAGCGGGCTCTGGGCACAGAGAGCCAGATTCAGGGCTCGAACCTGGGGACCATGAGATCATGACCTGAGCCGACGCTTAACTGACTGAGCCACCCAGGCGTCCCTAAACAAAACTTGTTTATATGTGGCTTTATACTTGAGAAAATGACACACATTTCCTGATCAAATCTTTTAAAACAATGACATACAGTATTTGCATTCTTGATAATTACTATCAAGTAATTATAAAGTTTGCACAAAGTTTGTACAAGAAGGCAATCAAAATGTAAAGCCATATTTTTTTTACAACTACTGAAATTATATCTTAAAAATTCACCAGCTCTTCTTTTTTCTTTACTGACAAATATAATGTTGAAATTTCTAGATTAATGAGAATAAATTTTGAATCCACTTGAATTCTTTCAATATCAAATCTTTCTGAAGATGTTGAAGCCCTAATCTTCAAAAAGCCTACGTGTTAAAGAAGTCGCCCTGCTGCTTGGTTGGTCACCATTAAAAGGGCACATCAGCCACAAATACACAGAAGTGCCTGATGCATTCAAAGTGCAAGTTCTGGAGCTGCCTCCACCTGGAAAACCTACTTGGCCTTCCAGCATGCCTACTCTGGCTGGCCGCACTCTGGGCTGCATGCCCTGTCCCAGGCATCCTGGAACGCCAACCCTCCCGGCATCTCCAGGGGTCCCTTGCCTGCAGCTGGCAGCCTCACACTCCCAGCTGGCTGCAGAAGTAAATGTCCTCCTTGCTTCCACTCAGCCCATGGTAAACACCACCATTGTACTTGCCTCCTTTGGGGATTATAGGGTACACTGTCAGACTCTGACTCAGCCAGGCTACCCTTTGAGGAGTCCTTGGGTAGGCTTCTCATAGCTAGAGACCACTTCCTAATGCTCTGGCCTCCCAGCGCATCCAGCCATCTCAAGACTGAAGGGATCAATGTTTTCGTGGCACATCTGTAACCTTTCTGATGCCAGGCCACACTGGGTGGGCAGCTCTGCCTTAAGATGAGCTGTGGTTCTGTCTCCTGATAGTAAGCAGCCATTTTTAGTGCCAAACCGATATTTTGATATTTTCTTATTCCATTCCTGCTGCCCATGTGCATTATCTTTACGCTTTATTAAATTTTTATTATTGGCCACAGCAGCTTCTTACTTGACACGTCTCTGGAGGCAAGGGAAACAAAAGCAAAAATGAACTGTTGGGACCTCATCAAGATAAAAAGCTTCTTGCACAGCGAAGGAAACATCAGCAAAACTAAAAGGCAACTGACAGAATGGGAGAAGATATTTGCAAATGACATATCAGAGAAAAGGTTAGTACCCAAAATCTATAAAGAACTTATCAAACTAATACCCAAAGAACAAATAATCCAGTGAAGAAATGGGCAAAAGACATGAATAGACACTTCTCCAAAGATGATATCCAGACAGCTAACAGACACATGAAAAAATGTTCAACATCACTCATCATCAGGGAAATATAAATCAAAACCACAGTGAGATACCACCTCATACCTGTCAGAATGGCTAAAATTAACAACTCAAGCAACAACATGTTGACAATGATGCGGAGAAAGAGGAACCTTGTTGCACTGTTGGTGGGAATGCAAACTGGTACAGCCACTCTGGAAAACAGTATGGAGGTTCCTCAAAGAATTAAAAGTAGAATTACCCTACAACCCAGCAATTACATTACTAGGTATTTATCCAAGGGATACAGGAGTGCTGATTCGAAGGGGCATATGCACCCCAATGTTTATAGCAGTGTTATCGACAATAGCTGAAGTATGGAAAGAGCCCAAATGCCCATCAACTGATGAATGGATAAAGATGTGGTGTGTATATATACAATGGAATACTGCTTGGCAATCAAAAAGAATGAAATCTTGCCATTTGAAACAATGTGGATGGAACTAGAGTATATTCTGCTAAGTGAAATAAGTCAGGGAAAGACAAATAATCATATGATTTCACTCATATGTGAAATTTTAGAAACAAAACAGATGAACATAGGGGAAGGGAAGGAAAAATAAGATAAAAACAGAGAGGGAGACAAACCATAAGAGACTTTTAAATTTTTTTTTTTCAACGTTTATTTATTTTTGGGACAGAGAGAGACAGAGCATGAACAAGGGAGGGGCAGAGAGAGAGGGAGACACAGAATCGGAAACAGGCTCCAGGCTCTGAGCCATCAGCCCAGAGCCCGACGCGGGGCTCGAACTCACGGACCACGAGATCGTGACCTGGCTGAAGTCGGACGCTTAACCGACTGCGCCACCCAGGCGCCCCAATAAGAGACTTTTAAATACAGAGAGCAAACTGAGGGTTCCTGGTGGGGTATTCTGTGGGGGGATGGGCTAAATGGGTGATGGGCATTAAGGAAGACACTTGTTGGGATGAGCACTGGGTGTTTATATAAGTGATGAATCACTAAATTCTATTCCTGAAATCATTATTATATTATGATTAACATTATAAATATGCTAACTAATTTGTATTTAAATTTAAATCTATATATATAAAGAAATTCATTATTTTGTGTTCTTTGTAAAATTTCCTTCATTTTTAGTCATCTCATGATTATATATTCTGCTTCTTCAGGTGGTAAAATCCTTTGGTGAATACCATAGTTACAGGTAGAAGCTGTCTAATATATTATTTTTTGCTGTAAAAAAGAAAAGGAGAAGCCTCATTTCCAGTGGTTGAGAAATATTCCTTAATTGTTCCTTGTGCCACTTGTCTCATGATTTATGACTGGTAGATGTTCTCTGAGAACTAGGGCCTAGGAATATGTCAGTCATGATAATATGCTTTTCCACTCTGCAAATAAGCCAAAGATGTACATTTATTTAGGGCATTTTTCTTGACTTCACCAATGTTTTGGCCACTGGTCTAATGAGTCAGGGGCTTTCTACCTTCAATTCCTTACCTTTGGGATATCTGTCACATTTAGACCTAGTAACAACTGAGTAACAGAAGGAATTCAAGAGTGAATGCTGGTCTGTGCAGAGGGAGGAAGTTCAAAGGAAACAGTGGCCATTGACCCTGTCTTCAGGAGCTTGTACTCTGAGAAACCAAGAGGATCACTAGGGAAGTGGCTCAGGTCACCTGCAGAACAATGTGATAGTAGCTTTAAAAAAAATACAGTGTAGGGACGGGCACCTGGGTGGCTCAGTTGGTTAAGTGTCTGACTTTGGCTCAGGTCATGATCTCACCATTCATGAGCCCCGCATCGGGCTCTCTGCTATCAGCACAGACCCACTTTGGATCCTCTGTCCCACTCTTTTCTGCCCCTCCCCCACTCTCACACGTGCTCGCTCTCTCTCTCTCTCTCTCTCTCTCTCAAAAAAAAAAAAAAAAACACAAACATTTAAAAAACTCAGTACAAGTTCTCTGCAGGGAAGGAGCCAAGTTTTATGCATCTGTTTGATCTTTCTCAATACTGAGAATGGTGGGAACATATGGAAAATATCCCCCAAATTCTAGTTTACAAATTTCAGATGGTCCATGTTTCTCTATCCTAATCACTCTTGTCCCTGTCAACTGAAATTGGATCTTGGATTTGACTTTTGACTACACATCAATTCGATATCCTTAGAAATTTACTAAACCTTCCCAAGGCTCTGTTTCCTGATGTATAAGCTGGATGATGAAGTAATACCCCATAAGGGGATTTGAGGAGTAAGTAAGATAATAGAATGCTTAGAAGCTTAGAAAAGTGTATGGCACCTAATACTAATTCAGTAGATGTTAATTATTGTGATTACTATGGCCCCCATCTTTTGTTCAGTCTTACTCTGTATTCTGTTGCAGTAAAGTAGTTTCCTTTCTGATTCCTCTAACAAGACCTGCTTGTTTCATTGATCATTTCAATTACCTGAGAAACATTTGCAGAGCACTTGCCAAGCTCCCCACTGCCATGGAATGCTCTCCTCCCTTTTTGTATCACTTCTATGTCTTATATATATTAAAATCCAGATCAGTCTTTCCCAGACATTTTTCATGGTTCTTCTACCTAATAGAAGAAGGGTAGTCTGGCTTAGAAATAGATAAGCTGGTGTAAGCTGTTATATTAAGATAAGAGTGGAGACATGAGAGCCTGGTCTAGGGAGTTGGTTGTGGAAATGAAGAAGAAAGGAATGCTCTAAAAATTGGTTAGCTGGTCATCTCCAGGGAGAGGAACTGAATGTGGAGGGGAGACTGATGTTTCATACCTATACCCTTTGTACCTTTTGAATGTCATGCCAAGTGCACGTATTACTGTTTAAAAACAAAAAGTGGTGATTTATCAAAAGAGGATTCCTCCAAAGTATGAAACAAAAGCAAGGATGGAATTGAAAGAAGTCTGACCACAGAATTAAAGAGATGAGAGACTGAGTCCCAGAGGAGTCAGAATCTAAGAGGTAAGTTTTCCAGTGGCTACTTCTCTCTCATTTCTGTAGACTGGATCCCAGACCCATCAGCTTGGGTGTTGATGTTGTTTTCCAGAAGTGTTGGTCCTCTGGTCTAATCTTGATGCCTTTGCACCAGCAGCCCCCATGTTTAAGGTCCCATCAATAGGAATCTACACTTTTCCAAATGTCCAGTCATAGAATTTTCTGAGAATCTACTTTATAAGAAAATAGCAAAATGGCCTATGGGAGCACTCATAATTTAAAATTTTCAAGAGAAATGGTGAGGATCATTCAAAAGCCATTTATAATTTGATTTTGTCATATATTACATGGTTCTCTTTAGTAGTTTCAGATTGAACTTTCAAAAAAATTTTTAATGTTTATTTTTGAAGGAGAGAGAGAAAAAGCGTGAGCAGGAAAGGGGCAGAGAGAGAGGGAGACAGAATCCAAAGCAGGCTCCAGACTCTGAACTGTCAGCACAGAGCCTGACTCAGGGCTGGAACTCACGAGCTGTAAGATCATGACCTGAGTCGAAGTCGGACACTTAACTGACTGAGCCATAGGTGCCCCTTGAGCTTTCAAATAATACATTTTTTGCTCCTTATTTGAAATAGGTGTGGGAGAGGGAAAGCTTGTATTTGTGAACACTCATGGGTGGAACTGTTCAGGAAGTTTCTGGAAATATGCTGTACTAAAATATTGGAATCCAAAGGCTTGCGGTGCCTGGGTAGCTTAGTCAGTTAAGCGTCCAACTCTTGACTTCAGCTAAGAAATCAAGCTCACAATCTCATAGTTTGTGATTTCGAGCTTCACAGTGGGCTTTGTGCTGACAGTGTGGAGCTTGCTTGGCATTCTCTCTCTCTCTCTCTCTCAAAATAAATAAACATTAAAAAAAAAAATCCAAAGGCCTGTGGTATGTAAAGCATCCTGTTTAGCACGTAGGAGAGAGGAAGTGTGGACCATACTTGGTGCCTAACATCCAGCAATTCCAACACAAGGCAAATGATCTATAGGTAGATAAGGGAGTTGGGTGACCTTTCATGGTGACATTTGGGAGAAGCAATACAAACTCCCTTGGGACTAAAACCAGTGTTTGTTTTTCTAATTACAAAAATAACATAGGTATATGGGTTGTCTAGAAATTTGGAAAAAGAACAACAAAAGAATGAAAGTCAAGAGAAATGATTTCTTAATGGTGGATGTAGAGAAAAATGCACATCTCAGCACTCATTTACCAAGTTGTATCCAGTTAATTATCCAATTAAGAGGTATAGTCAGTATGTACATGGTCTCTGTTTTCCTCCTGCTTATCAAGTAATAAGCATCAGTGCATATTAGTTGAATAGGGAATAAATGAACATTTTGCCAATGTCACTATGTACATGGCATTTTGTAGCCTGTAAACATATTATAGGCATTATCTCAACTTTTTCCTTTCAAAGCTCTAGGATATGGATAAGGCAGATGAACTCTTCTCTTTTCATATTTGTACAAACTGTCATCCAGAGGGGTGTGGAATGGCTTGCCTAAACAGAGTGGACCCCAAATAAAGATTTTCCTCTCCACTCTCCCTTGTTTATAATGCTGAATATATGTAACTCTGAATGCTACTCATCCCAGAATTGCTCTGACTCCTTCAGGTTGACTGTTAGGATGTAAGTTAGTAAACCAACTGCCAGCCTCAACCTGGCATCGTGCAATATCCTGCAGAAGGTAAGATGATGTACTGATATGAAGCTAACAATAGTTATTCCAGAATGCAGGAGAATTTTAAGTTTAGAGCTTAAAATACAGTGTAGGGCTGGGATAGCTTCTCTGCCCTCCCCCCCCCACCACCACTTTGCTACCCTGTTCTCTCAGTCACCTCGAAATTAGTGCACTGGCTGTGACAGTACACGCAGATGTCGTCAGTGAGGGATCAGGGACGACTTCACAATAATGACATCTCCGATGGCTTGTGAGGGAACACCCTGGATTTGACAGGAGGCAATCCAAGAAGAAAGGAGTTCTAGGTGAGGGGCAAGAATGGAGACAGAAGGGATAGAGGGAGAAAGAGGGGTAATCTGAAGTCTGTTTGAGGAGGTGGGAGTTGTCTCGTCTGACTGGAGTGGACCCCGTGTGTGAGGGATGAGTCTCAAGAGAGACTGGGCCACACGATCAGAAGCTGATTCTACAACTAACTCATTAGGAACAAAACATCCTGTCCCCAAACTGCAAACCAGGCTGACTAAAGCACCTGCTGTATGAGCTTTTTGCCTTTTCTCAGACCATTTGCCACCCCCCAACTCCCCCAGTTTCCTTATTTTCCAGTCAGTTTTGCACTCTGATTGGTTTCCCATCCCCTGTATCTGCAGTGGCCTCGCCACTGCTGGGCTCCTCCTCTGCCCTTGATCTCTCCCTCCCCTGACCTCACTTGATCATACTGTCAGGGCACCCAACCCTCCACCCTCTTCCTTGACCACAGTCCTCCCTCCCACTGACCCCTACTGAGACTGGAAACAGCTATGACTTCCACCAGCAAATATGCTTCCTGCCCAAGCCTGCCCACAGCATGTGACAGCAACGGGCCTCAAATGCTGGGCACATGAGTTTGACTTGATGTGAATAAATATTTAACCCCCTAAATTTGGGGCTATTAATCAGGACAATACGGCCATGAGTTGCTATAGAATACTATACCATCGAGCACTAAAATCATCACATATGCGACTTAAAGTGAAATGTATCTAATGCTTTCTGAGAAAATTTTATTTTACTCAATTTAAATGAGATTTAAAGTCAATTTTTAGGAATGAGAAAAATAATTCAGTTAACCAAATCCTGATCTGTTTATCTTAGAAGAAAGAATAAAAACTCAAGGGGCGCCTGGGTGGCTCAGTTGGTTGAGCATCCGACTTCGGCTCAGGTCATGATCTCACAGTTTGTGGGTTTGAGCGCTGTGTCAGGCTCTGTGCTGACGGCTCAGAGCCTGGAGCCTGCTTCCGATTCTGTATCTCCCTCTCTTTCTGCTCCTCCCCTACTCATGCTGTGTCTCAAAAATAAATAAATGTTATGGGGCGCCTGGGTGGCGCAGTCGGTTAAGCGTCCGACTTCAGCCAGGTCACGATCTCGCGGTGCGTGAGTTCGAGCCCCGCGTCAGGCTCTGGGCTGATGGCTCAGAGCCTGGAGCCTGTTTCCGATTCTGTGTCTCCCTCTCTCTCTGCCCCTCCCCCGTTCATGCTCTGTCTCTCTCTGTCCCAAAATAAATAAACGTTGAAAATAAGTAAATAAATAAATAAATAAATAAATAAATAAATAAATAAACGTTAAAAATTTTTTTTCAATTAAAAAAAAATATTCCATCTTGCTAAGATCATCCCCTCTCCTAAAAAAAAAAAAAAAATAGGAAAGAGAAAAAGTATGAGTTGGGGGTAGGAATGGTATTCTCATGACTGAACAAGGGAAGATTTTTGCTGTTTCTGTGATCTGGACATTTCAAGGAGACCCCAGTAGTGTGGATCAGCGTCCTCAAAACTGCTGCTTTTTCTTTGTGCTTTTGGCTTGTCCCAGTCTAACAACTGGTCCAGTGGACAGGCGTTGATAAAAACAAGGCTGTACTCCAAAGCTGAGAAGTATTTTTAGGTCTTGAGGAAGAAGGTTTTTTTATTTGAAGGAAAGGATGGTAATGTCATCCAAAGTCCTGTGTGGAAGCTGGGACTTGGCAAGACCCGAAAAGCATACTTCAAAAGGAATGCAGCCAAAGGCCAAGCTTTGAGAAACCATATGCTGTGGAGACCCAGTTCTTCTGGTCGTCCGAGAAACTTAAAGGTGGAAGTTCGAGTGGATTTTCTCATCCTTTGTCCCTTTTACAAACTGTCAGTGAACACGGGCGTTTGCTCTTTTCAATTGCCTTGTGGGAGGCTCAAGCCTGTACTCTTTCCCCTTTGAGCAGTAAGAACAAAAATAACCCCTGAAACTCCTAAGATATGTCATAACCTCATGGGGAAATGTTAGCTGGTCAATCTTCAACAGTCCTCCAAGTAAAAATTAGGTGAAGAAATGGATTGAGGATTAGATGCCTAAGTGTATACGTACCCATGGGTGTGGTGGTGTTTATGTATGCCTAGCACACACACCTGTGCTTAATCTAAAGTGCCCTGTGCAGGGGCACCCGGATGGCTTAGTTGGTTAAGTGTCCAACTCTTGATTTCAGCTCAGGTCATGATCTCACGGTTTGTGGGTTTGAGCCCCGTGTTGGGCTCTGTGTTGACAGCGTGAAGCCTGCTAGAGATTCTCTCTCCCACCCTTCCTCCCTCCCTCTCCCTCTGACTGCCTCTCTCTCTCTCTCTCTCTCTCTCTCTCTCTCTCAATATGTAAATAAACTTGGGGTGCCTGGGTGGCTCAGTTGGTTAAGCTTCCAACTTCGGCTCAGGTCATGATCTCACAGTTCGTCAATTCCAGCCCTGTGTTGGGCTCTGTGTTGACAGCATGAAGCCTGCTTGGGATTCTCTCTCTCCCTCTCTCTCCCTCTCTCTCTCCCTCAAAATAAGTAAACTTAAAAAAAAATTCCCTGTACAGATAGGAGAAAGGCAGGAAACACAGAGCTGCCTGTATTTGTTCGATGCTTCAGAAACCATGGGGCCTGGTTGGGGTAGCCGAATGTTTAGATAGGCCCTCCTCCCTGAGGGGATTCTAAGTTCAACAGTGATTCTAAGCTGCATTCAGGAAAATCAATAATTTAAGTGAAATGAGAAAGTTGAACTTCTGGAAAATGTCTTCAATTGAATCTTGGGATGTTGGTTGAGCTACTCAGGACCCGTGGGCAAAGGCTTTAAAATGTCTTTATCTATAGACTGCTTTTAACTGTCTCTGGTATTTGCCTGCTGGGGAGACTTCTTCCAGAGGTACCAGAGACCAGCTTTCCTCACCATGTGTCCTCTGGATAATTAGTCCAGCACCACTGACAATAAAGGGACTTTGTGGTCATAAAAGCTTAAGACACACCACATGCTATGTCCTTCTGAAGAGTGACCATGCATGCTGGCATTATAAAAGGTCTTAGCACAAGTCTGCCTTTATCATTCTAAGTTGTTCACATATTTGTTTAGCCACGGGCCTTTGTTCTTTTTGGTTTTGTACATGCACCTTACTGCCAAATGCAAGAAAGCATTAACACAACATAGAACTTTACCACAACATCTCTGAGTTTTGGTTTCCTGTGTGTGTTTCTGTGTGGACAGGCCATGTCAGCATCACTTGGGAGGTTATTAGAAATGCAGGTCTTGGGACCCTGCCTGAGACCTACTGAATCCCAGTCTCTGCAGACGGGGCCCGGGGAATCTGTGTTTTCAAAAGCTCTCCATGTGATTTTTTATCATATTAAAGTTTGAGAAGCCCTGATATAGCTGTTCAGTCAACTATCACATTTCTTAGATGATAACAATCCACCAGGCCTTATGGATTCTCTCCTTGGCTTTTAAGGCCCCACTCACCCAACCAATCCAAACTTCATCTACCTTTATCTCCAACTCCACACCCTGATTACTATGTACTCTACTCCACGTGGCCACTGCCTTGCCGATGCTGTCTCTGCCTGTTTTTGTGCCACAGACACCCCAGAATAATGTTGTTATTTTTTAAAGATTTTTTAAGTTTATTTATTTTGAGGGGGAGAGGGGCAGAGAGAGAATCCCAAGCAGGCTCCGGACTATCAGCATGGAGCCTGACACAGTACTTGATCTCACAAACCGTGGAATCGTGACCTGAGCCAAAATCAATAGTCAGACACTTAACCACTTGAGCCAACCAGGTGCTCCCAGAATAATGTTTTTAATGTTTACTTATTTTTGAGACAGACAGGGACATAATGCGAGTGGGTTAGGGGCAGAGAGAGAGACACACACACAGAATCTGAAGCGGGCTCCCGGCTCTGAACTGTCAGCACAGAGCCTGATGTGGGGCTTGGAACTCACCAGCTGTGAGATCATGACCTGAGCCGAAGCTGGATGCTCAACTGACTGAGCCACCCAGGTGCCCCCCAGAATAATGCTTTTAAATGAATACAATGAAACATTATTTCAAGATTTCAAAATAAACCGTTATTCTGAAATACGGTTATCAAAATATTTTAAAATCTGTGTTAATAAAAGGAATAAATATATTTGCATTTGTCACATAAGATCCGGAGGCAGATCTGTAACTGTTATACCTCCAGAGTGGTGATGCTTTCTAAACCATATTTTGAAATACCTACAATGCTGAAAGACGATATGAAAATACCGCAGGCAAAATGAATATAATTTTTTATTAAAACATTTTTTAATGTTTGATTTATTTTTGAGAGAGAGAGAGAGAGAGAGAGAGAGAGAGAGACAGAGCACCAGCAGGTAAGGGCAGAGAGAGAGAGGGAGACAGAATCAGAAGCAAGCTCCAGGCTCTGAGCTGTCAGCACAGAACTGGATGTGGGGCTCAAACTCACGAACCTTGAGATCACGACCTGAGCCGAAGTCAGACGCTTAACTGACTGAGCCACCCAGGTGCCCCAAGTTTGTTTGTTTGTTTGTTTGTTTTGAGAGAGAGATAGAGAGAGAGAGAGAGAGAGAGAGAGAGAGAGAGAGAATCCCAAGCAGGCTCTGAGCTGACAGCAGAGAGACCGACTTGGGGCTCAAACCCACAAACTGTGAGATCAGGACCTAGGCTGAAGTTGGATGCTCAACCAACTAAGCCACCCAGGCACCCCACCTCAAACACCATTCTTGGTACTGTTGACACCTACTCAGCTTTGAGGCCTCAGCATAAAAGTCCCCTCCTTGGGAGAGCTTTACAGGATACCCCCCCAGACTAGGCAGGTACTCTGTTATGTACTCTCGCTGGAGCCAATGAACTGGTTTCACAAGTGAGGCTCATTATTTTGATTTTGAGCCTCATGTCCACTCACCTGCTCAAATGAGAGCCCTGTGGAGACAGAGAGTGTCCACAATCCCTACCCCAGTGTCTGGTGGGTATTTGCTCAACAAACACTGTTGGATTGGGAGGCATTAGAAAGGTTAGGGATGCCCCCGTCTACACTCTCCTTTGTATCTGTGGAGAAGGTAAGGTCTAGCGAGAAGCCTCACGCCTAGTTGGAAACTATAGCTGAAAATGGAAACTATAGGCGCCTGGTGGCGGTTGTAAAAGAAGCCTTGAGAGGTTGGGGGACTGTTGGTCCAGGTGCAATGCGAAGGTGGGCACTCAGCCCGCTGTCCCATCTTGTGGGAAGAACAAGACCAGCACATAGTTACCTCAGATTTTCAGTAAACCCATCGTTACTCTGTACTGCTCGTCCTCAAGCTCAGTTGCTAAGTCTCTTGGTTAAGATGAGCAGAGAAATTGGGGCTCAAACCCACAAATTATATTACATTACAAAATGTGTTTTACAGTTCCAAAGACTGTTGACTTGCAACCAAAAACAAATGTTTTTTTTATAAAAAACTGTATACGTTACACTTAAAATTTTTTTTCTTGTTACTGTTTGTAGAAAGCTATGTCAGTTTCTTTAAAGTGGTAAACTGTGTCATAAGAGGGTAATTTTACTCAATGACCTTGTGATAATTAACTGTGACCTCCAAATAGAGCTCCGATTTACTGAAGCAAAATAACTATAAGATTAAGAGCATAGCTAAAGAAATTCCCTGGTAGCAGTGAGTAAAATTATATAAGTAAAATTAAAGTGACTAACTTTAGGATACAAGACGGGATTCACCTTTGGAGTAGTATTGTTTATTCTGTTGAAGTAATTTTGAATTGCATTTCTGTTATTTGAGGCATCAATAATTCTAGCAAAAGGTGTTTTTATGTGTGTGTATAAATATATGTGCTGTATTTATATAATCACTAAATATTTTTTAGAACATGTTTTTCACACTGTGTCTTTCCACTTCTGAAATGAGATTGATCTATGTGTTTTTCTAAAGAAGCTGCAGTGTTTCCTCTTGTGTCTTCTGCAGAACATACTTCTTTTTTTTCCATAATGTTTATTTATTTTGAGAGAGAGAGAGAGAGCATGAGCACAGGGGAGGGGTAGCGAGAGAGGGAGAGAGAGAATCCAAGCAGGCTTCACGATGTACGTGCAGCGCCCCACTTGGGGCTTGAACTCACCAGCCATGAGATCATGACTTGAGCCAAAATCAAGATTCAACTGCTTAACTGACTGAGCCACCCAGGTCCCCCTCTAGTTTCTTATCTATAACTTCAGAGTCTTCAGAGAGAGAGAAAGAGCTAGTGCTTGAGCAGGGGAGAGAGGCAGAGAGAGAGGAAGAGAGAGAATCCTAAAAAGGCCACATGCCCAGCGTGGGGCCTGACATGGGGCTCGATCTCACAAGCATGAGATCGCCACCTGAGCTGATGTCAAGAGTCAAACACTTAACTGACTGAGCTGCCCAGGTGCCCCCCAAAGATCTTTTTAATAAAGCAATTATTCTGTTAGCTCTACACTGAAGCAATTAAACATAGCTCTACACTGAAAAAAAAAAATCTTTTCATGTCAGAACATACATTGGTATACCTATTCCTTAGTATGAATATATGTTATTTAACTTCTGATGGATCTTTCTTTCTTTCTTTCTTTCTTTCTTTCTTTCTTTCTTTCTGTTTCGTCTTCTTTCTCTCTTTCTCTTTGCTGGTACAAACAATGCTTCAGCAAACATTCTTGTAAACACACACACACAGACTTTTATAATCTTGTTTCATACAATTAGGTCTTTAATGCATGTAATGTTTGTTTTATACATAATGTGATATAACTATACTTTAAAAGAAATAGATACTAATTTGTTATCAACCATTTATTGAATAGTCCATCTTATTCCTGTTGGTCTGAAATGTTAATTTTATCATAAACCAAATTTGTATGTATGCCTGCTTCGGATTCTTTGATTGATTTATTTATCTTTCTACAGATCTGTGTCTCTGTACCAGCCAGTTATGATAATCTTATAGGATATTTTCAAATCTGAGAGATCAAATCTTCAAACATTGTTCTGCTTCAAAATGTTTCTGTTATTCTCATTCTTTGTCTCTTCTGTCTGACCTTTAGTATTAGCTTGTCAAGTTCGATTTCAAAATTACACTGGAATTAAGAATTTGTATATAATAAAATTGGCTTTCAGGGGGATGCATGGTTCTGTGAGTTTGACACAAGCATAGATAAGTGTTGGTACCATCACAATCAGGATACATAATGGTTTTGTAGCCCCAGAACTCCCTCCTGCCATCGCTTGGTTGTCACATCTTCCTCCAACCCATCAATTCTCTGTCCCTAAAGTTTTATCTGTTTGAGAATGTTATATAAGTGGAATCCTACAGTGTGTTGCCTTCTGAGGCTCACTCAGCACAATGCATTTGAGATTCATCCAAGTTCTTGAGTGTATTGTTAAGTAGCACTCCATTGTGTGGAGGTAACCACAGCTTATCTGCTCTCCCCTGCTGAAGGACATTTAGGTTGTTTTCAGTTTGGGGCCATTATGAACAGAACTATCTTAAACACTCATGTACAGATTTTTCTGTGAACGTAACTCTTCATTCTTCTTGGGTACATGCCAAAAAATGAGATGGCTGGGCTGTATGGTGAGTATAACTTGGTGAAAACACAACAAAAACAAAAACCTGCCAGACTCTTTGCCGGGGTGGCATGCTGTTTGGCCCTGCCACCAGCGAGGCCTGAGAGCTCCAGCTCCTCCGTGTCCTTGCCAGCACTTGGTGGTATCAGCTCTCTCTACTGTAGTCATTCTGACCAGTGCAATGTTACCTCATCGTGGCTCTAGCCCGTGTTTCCCTCATGGTCAATGATGGTGAACATCTCTTCGTGTGCCTGTTTGCCATCCTATTCTCCTTATTGGTGAAGTGCCTGTTCAAATCTTTTGCCCATTTTTAAAATGTGTTATTTGTTTCCTTAACCATTGAGTTTTGAGAGTTCTTTGTGTATTCTGAACACAGATCTGTTGTTGGGAGTGTGATCGTTGCAGTCACACAGACCCCACGCTCAGAAGGGCCCCCCACTTCATGTGACACTCTACACTCATGGTCTTGAAACTCTTAATAACTTTCAACAAAGGACCCAGTACTTCCAGCCTGTACTGGGCCCTGGGCATCATGTAGCTAGTCCTGTGTGTGGGGTGTGTGATGTGCAAATACTTTTTCCCAGCCCACCGTTTGTTTTCCCTCTCATTCTCTTAGCAGTGCCTTTCCCAGAGCAAAAGTTTTAAATTTTGATAAAGTCCAGTTTACCTATAGTTTTCTGTGACAGATTGTGTGTTTGGTGCCATGTCTAAGAACTCTTTGATCACAAAGATTTTTTTCTTCCATTATCTCGTAAATGTGTTACAGTTTTACGTCTTAAGATATATGATCTGCTTTGCGTAAATTTTTTTATAGTAGATGAGATTTAGGTTTTACATCAGAACTTTGATTGGCAATATATTTAACTTACAGATTAATTTAGGAAGAACTGACATCTTTACAACATAGCATCTTTATATCCAGGGACATGATAATGTGTCCTTCATTTAGTCAGGTCTGCTTCCGTGTCCCGCAAAGCTTCGTGCTTTTATTCAGACACATCTTGGTCTACACATACACACACATATTTTATTACTTATTCCCAGATATGTTGTAGTTTTTGTTGCTACTTGATATGAGACTTCTTTTCCATCTCGTTCGCTAATTCTTTATAGTTGATGAATAGAGCGGAAAAGAAAGCTGTTGCTTTTTGGGTGATCTAGTGTCACAGAGACTTCCTAATGGGTTATGCTACTTGTCTGCTTTAGGCAGGTTCCCAAGGAGATGACTTCTTCCCCTCACTTCCCAGCTCTCCCTGTGTGAACTAGGGGCGGAGAGTGGGGTCCAAGGTTGCTCACAGGAGCTGCCAGCCCCATTGCTGCAGGGTGCCAAGTGCATTGTTGTCAGCAGAGGGTTTCAGAAGCTAATTACCTCAAACAATAAACACATTTCGTCAGTTCAAATTCATTCAACTGCAAGTAACAGACTAATTAAGTGGCATTTACTTTTAAAAACGTGTTTTATTTTACAGGAAATCTGAAAGTATGCCATTGGTTCAATAATAACATTGGGAATACAAGTTCTTCCCTTTTAGACTTTTTCAAAATAAACTTTTGGTTTGGAATTATTTTAGATTCACAGGGAAATTGCAAAGAAAATACAAAGAGTTCTCCTATATTCTTCACCCAGTCTTCTGGGTGTGAACATCTCCTATAACTATAGTACATTTGTCAAGAGAAAGCCATTCGTATGGGTTCATTACGATTAACTAAACTACAGATGTCATTGAAATTTCATCAGTTTTCCCACTAATGTTCTTGTCCTGTTCCAGAATCCAATCCAGGGTACTTCATTGCATTCATGCCCTTGTATCTCCCCAGGCTCCTCCTTGGCTGTGACAGTTTCTCTGTCTTTGCTTATTTTTCATGACCTTGACACTTTTTGAAGTGGACTTGTCTGGTGTCTTCGTAGAATGTTCCTCGGTTTGATTTTGTCTAATGCTTCCTCGTACTTAGTTTGGGGTTATGGGTTTTGGGGAAGAATACCACAGGGCTGGAGTGCCCTTCTCATCGCCTCAGTTGGGGGGGTAGGGGTATGTGCTATCAACATGACTTACTTATCACTGGTGAGGTTAACCTTGTGAGAGTCAACTGATAATGTTGAGCTTGATGACAGGGGTATTTTCTGCCAGATCTTTTAGTCTATTTATTATGGAGAATTCAAAATATCCATAACAGTAGAGAGAATGTGGGTCTGTATCTAGCTTCGCTGTTATCTATTTATCTATCAATCTTGTTTCATCTGTACCTCTATCCACTTTCCCATCAGCCCCCACTAGGCTATTTTGAAGCAAGTTCTAGACATCACGTTTAATCTATAAATATTTCAGTATGGATCTTTCAAAAGATAAGGACTCCTAGAAACATAGCCACAAGATCATTAACATTCATAAAAAATGTAACTGTGATTTCAAAACTGTTTCTGTTTTCTCGTGGAGGGCATGTGGTTCTCTATCCTTGCTGTTTAACGGTTGCAAGAGAGCCTCTCTGGCTTCAACCGTCACATCTAAGTTCAAGACAAATCACTGGGAGGCAGAGTAACAAGAAATCAGAAGCTTTCCCAGGTCCCTTCTCCCCTCACCCACACCAACAGATTTCAAAATATGTTTCATGGGCCAGAACTGTGTCACGTGGCTCCCATAAGTTACAAGGGAGGTTGGAAAAGCTAGCATTTGGCTTCCCAGCCTTTCTATAATGGAGCATGGCATGGAATAATGAAGCTGGGAATAGATGCTTAGTGAGCCAAACTGTAGTCTTTTTTACACTAATTTTGGGAAGAGAAAGGTTTCACTTGGACCCTTCTCCATTCTGTGAAACTAGTCATTAGGACCAGACAAGGACAGAGCGGGATTGGCAACAAGAACAGCTGAGCTGCTGAGCCATAGTTGTGTTCATGTTTGCCCTGCCATTGGCTTCACAAGGACATCTGCTGGGACATGGCTACACCTAGTAGTGGAGGCTGAAGCCTCAGCTGTGGGTGCTGGAACCATGTGGGGCTGGAACCAGTCTGCCATTTTACTTCGTCTTCAAACAACTTGAAGATGTAGATTTAAAGAATGTTATGTAATAGGACATAAAGTCAGGGCATTCCTAGGGTGGTGAATAGGCTAAGTATGTGCTTGGAGAACTACCAATGGGAGAATGGATAAGCTACCAAGGTAGGAGTACTGCGAGAAAGTTTAATTTTTATGAGTTTAGCAGGAATTTTGCAAAATAAAAAAAAAAAAAAAGCTACCAATTTTTGGTGAATCTAGGAGATACCATTATTTTATGTACTTCTAGGAAAGAAAATATGCTGCCAATAAACTGTGACATCTCGTTTATTCTAAGGCACATCCTGACTTCAGAAATGTTCAAATGTGGGGGATTGTGTCTTAGTGTTGATGAAATGCATTTTAATTATATTACACAAGTAAGTCTTGGATTCTGTGTCACAGTATGTAAACTCTCTAAAAATTGAGGTATATACAGATCAGTGAGATTTCACCTGTGTATCTACCTCTGTAACCACCATTTAGATTAAAGATACAAAACGTTTTCACCATCTCAGAATGTTTCCTACATCTCTTCCCAGTCAATCCCAACCACAAATGTGGCCACTTTCTGATTGTTTTTCACATAAATTAGTTCTGTTTGTTCTGGGACTTCATATAAATTGAATCTTCAGTGTGTACCCTTTTGTGTCTGGCTTCTTTATTCAGCCTAATGTTTTTGAGATTTATCTAACTATGTAAAAATGTAATAGTGTGTTTATCCATTCTCCTGTTGATGGATATTTGGATCATTTCTAGTTGGTTGGTTTTTTTGTTTATTTGTTTTGGTTCTTTTTTTTTTTTTTTTTTTTTTTTTACTATTGTTGACAGAGGTTCCATGACCGTACACGTAAGTCTTTGTGTGGGCTTGTATTTTTATTTCTTCTGGGTAAATAACTAAAGTGGAATTACTAAGTCTAGGGTGGTGTATGTTTAACTTTAGAATAAACTGTCAAACAGTTTTTCAAAGTGGTTTTACCATTTTATGCTCCCACTTGCAAGGTATGAGAGCCCCAGTGTCCTCACATCCTCACCAACACTAGAAATGTTAGTCCTCTAAATTTTAGCTATATAAATAAAGCTCAGAGAGCTCTAATCAGGTAAATACAGTGATCATGGAGAGATGTTAGATTAGAAAAAAACAGTTTTAAAAAGGGTAGAATAGTTCACAGGGGCTAGGAGATTACCCCAGGAGGAATGACTGACTGCCAATGGCGAGGAATTTTGAAGGACTCATTTCAGATCAGTCAGTGGTAAATGGTGGAGATGGTCTGGAAAGAAAAGGGGGCAGACCCCTTTTACAGATATTCAATGGGGTATTTTCTTTCAGTGGAGGGCCCTTGTGGAGGAAGACTGACCTAAGAGTTTGCCTCGGTAAAAGGGAATCTGTTGAATGCACTACAAACTTCGGTGCCTGGGAGAACTCATGACCTTGGGTCTGGAAGCAGTAGAAGCCACTGGAGGTCCAGAAAGGAAAAGGAAATTGCAGAAGGCAATAATACGTTGGCGAAGCAGATCTGGACTGGAGTACAGACTGGGATGGAGAGTGGGAGTTGGGGATCAGATGAGATTTCTGATTGCATGTGTGGGCAGAGCTACGGAGACACTCTGAGAGAACAGGTGGGGGCTTACAAGGAGGAACCATGGACAAGCTAGATGGTGTCTTTCAGGTTATCTGGTCCAGTGTGCTGCCCAGTACAATGATGCGTCTGGCTTCAGCAAACATGTTCTGAAATGGTTCCTTGTACTGGTATATCAAGGAGTTAACTGGGTTCTCCAGCTACTCTTTTAGAAAGACAGCATGCCCTAGGCTGTGGGACTTACTTCATTGACTCTGTTTGCATGTGTCTTCTCCAGAATTTTCCCGTGACAGTATGAGATGAGACTTTCTGCTAGCTCTCTCACAGGCCACCATCTCTACCTAAAGCCTGGAGCTAGAAACCCCTTATAAGGCCTGCTGCCCCTCTCGGTTGGGTGACACGGGGTGGAAACTGCTCCTTCTTCACGCAGACTTTTGCCACTCTGTTCCTCTGATCTCAGAATGGACACACTGACTATGGTCTATGAAATTTCTTTCTTCAAGGGTTAGACAAGAGAATTATAATGCTGGAGAGTAAAAAGCTAATGAGAACTAACCTTCACTGCGAGCTTGCTCTATGCTGCCAGTGGTTCCAAGAGCTGTACATGCATGCTTGGTTTAATCTTTTTTTTTTAATGCTTATTTTTGAGACAGAGACAGAGACAGCGTGCAGGTGGGGGAGGGGCAGAGAGAGAGGGAGACAGAGAGACTGTGAGATCATGACCTGAGCCGAAGTCCGGACGCTCAATTGACTGAGCCACCCAGGCGCCCCTTGATAGACTTTATTTTTAAAGCAGTTTTATATTAACAGAAGAATTGAGCAGAAGGTTTAGAGTTGCCTAATCTCCTCTCTCCCTCTACCCTCACAATTTCCCCTATTTGTCTTAGTGCAGTATATTGTTTAGAATTGAGGAGCCAATATTAATACATAATATTAATACTAACAGGTCAGTAGTTTACATTACACTTTTTGTGTTGCATAGGCTAGGGGTTTTGACAAGTAAATAATCTCATGCATTCGCCATTCCAGTGTCATACGGACATTAATTTCTCTTTCAGGGACACTGTAGCTTGGTACTGTATTGATGAAAGAACTTTCCTTGACCACCAAGGCGTCTGTCCCTGATGGAAGTCAGTGGGTCCCTACTGTTATGGCAAGGAGCTTTGAATGTCCTTCCTGCTTTGCAGGTGGTTTCTCCTGGCATCCCCAAAGAACTATATATGTATATATGTAATATATACTCCCCGTAGGGTAATATGAGTCATGTGCACTGGAAAACTTTCCTGAAGTCATAAAGACACTGGGTTCCAAACACACCTGGCCCCAAAGGTTTTGGGTTCAGAGTCGTAGGCCTGTGTTGCTTAGCATCCCCGGCAGGGTCGGCAGCAGCACCAGAGAATCAAATACTTGTTTCTGCAGAGAAATGATCTCTGCACATATTCACACAAAGTGGGAAAAGTATAGATAAATATCTCTGCGTCAGTTTAAGGCAAATCTTGCTGCCAAGGTGCAAATGTATCTATGGTTGAAAAACAAAATTCAGCCAAGTAAATTTGAAGATCCAGTTGGCTTTATTAAGCGATTCATGAATTGGGTAGCATTCTATCTAGCAAGTGGGGCGACCTCTGAGGAGTTGTACAAAATGGAAGGTTTTTATAGGAAGCAGGATGGGCCAATAAGTTATTAACAAAAGAAAATAAAGGATTATTTCAGGCAAGGTCCCCTTCCCCCCACTGCCCCTACTGGGAAGGACAGAGAGTCTTATCATGCAGATTACCTCATCATCCTTTGAAGGATAGAGAGGGCCCATGTGACAGATGACCTCACTGGTGCTGACCAGAAAATTCCTGACTGATTGGTTAAGACTACATTTTTAGGGGAGGTTGAAATTGTAGTTAAGATAGGCATTAAGCCTTTGTTTGGTGACTTGGCCTAGCATAAGTCACTCCATCTTGGGCCTATGATTTTCTTTTTAACTCTATCTATCTCAAAGTTTCTGTCTTTTCAAAGCATGTGGATTTCACAATTTCAGATGAGGGATGGTTGACCTAGACAATGCATGGCAAAGTGGAACAAATGCCAATATAGAAGGGAGTATGGACACACAGTTGTCTTATGTCTGTAGCCCTTAGCTGAAGCTGATTTCAGAAAAGAAGTGATACAGGAATGGAGTGGGTGGGTATTGACTATTTGTATAAGAAGTTTCTTAAGATATATCAAAGTTTTTATTAAAAGTAAATTCCAATTCAAGGAACCTGAAACAAGTGATATTATCAAGGACTCAGATTGGTCTTTCTGCTTTCCCCTGAGAGTTGTTTGCTCTCAGGTTGGCTCTCCTCATGGTTCCAAGATGGCTGCCAGCAGCTTGCAGAGCTCCACGCTTCCCCACTCAGGTCCAGAGGAAAGAGAAAGCGTCTCTCTCTTGGACAAGCTGAAGTCACATGCCCATGTCTGTTGCCAGGAGTCGGGAAATACCACGATTGATTTAGCCTAGGTTATCAGCCTCAAACTGGCTATGCATATCCTTAAGGGTAAATGAAGACTTTTTTAAAATGGTCCATAGGCTTAGATAGTTTTAAGGCAATCAATTTCTATATATTCATTTTTCATACTCACTCTTGCCTAAAATTGATCTACCTGAGAACCTGTCTGCAGGTGAGGCCTCAGTTGGTTCTTTTCATTCCCTTTTTCATAATCACCCTTCTCTTGCTCCACCAGAACAGGGGGCATGTCTCAGCCATCCCAGCCATTACCATGGTGTGTTGACCCAGGCCATAAAAGTCTCTGGGGTACACTCCAAAAGGACAGTTTTGCAATGTTGCTGTTGAACCAGCTCCTTTAATCAAGGCTTTATGACATTCCCTGTCTTACCCATGGATTTGTTTGGGGTGAAGCATGACTTAGAAAGCCAGTATTAGACCACCCTGGTGCATTCTGAACCCAGATTTAATAGATGGAGTGGTAGGACAGTTTCCATTGGAAGCCCCAGCTGTGCTTAGAACACATTCTAAGAAATTCATGAGAACACAGCAAAGGGGACTAGGTGAGAGGGAAAGTGCTGGTGGCTGATCTCCTGATGTCCCCTCAGCCAGACGCCTGGGCATCAGAGGTGACATGATTGCCATGCATAACATTTGTATTTGGATTGAAAAGTGAAGAGAAGCTTCACCTGACAGGAAGTAAGTCTGTTTGGCTGCAGGTTTGGCAGTGAGGGCTGCATTTGCCAACATGAATATATGACGGACATTTTCTGTGTAAACACAGTGAGTGAAATCTGCTGTGGCACGGTTTCTGTGAAATACATTTAAAGCATGCAATGCACATTTTATTTTATAAAAATGTATCGGGAATGCTTTATTGACGTTGGCAATACTTTTATTTTCCACACCCTTTCTGGGTATGTTGGGTGAAATAAAGTGTCTCTTAGTAAGAGAATGACAAGTATAGTTAATGGTCATTTGCTAGATAGGTAAACCCTTTAATATAATTCTCCCAAATTGAAAGAATGAATGACTCTAACAGGGAAACAAGTCCATTAGCAAGACATGTGACTTCCAAATCTTTGTTCCCAACACAATTAAAGACAAACCCTAACTGACTTACCAGCTGATTGTTAAGAAGAGTTTTTTTCATAAACCAGTGTGTGGTTCTGGCATATAACTTGTGTGCATAATAATAAAACATTAATTTCTGGGATAAAATTCCTTCTCTTGCTTCTATTTATTTATATGAATGAGGTCTCTGCACTTACATTATAGAAAGAAAATATAACAATAGAATTAATCCTATTTCTGAAAATTTCTCAAAATGAGTAATATTTATTCATGGATTTATGAACTAATAACTAAAATATAAAAGTGGCCCAATTTATCTCATTAAAAAATGCCTTTCTGATACAATTTTACTATTAGTGTTTGGGCATTATTTAATCAAAGTCTGTCCTATATTTAGATTTTTATCAAATGTTTACTAGCAATAATTGTAATAATAACTTCATGAGGAAAAAGCTAACTTGTAGAACCTTATGGTCACAATAAATAAGTTAATCCCAAATAATGGACATTTTTTATTGCCCAGAGAAATAATAGCTTGCAAAAGGAATGTTACATTATGGTCAGACTCTGAGGAAGAAATAGAATAGAAACCCAATTTTTAAGTAATAAAAAAAAAAAAAAAGAGCAGTGGGAAATTCGGTCTGTTATAGAAGAGCTCATTCAGGTGTATTTTAGATGTTGGGAACCAATTGCCACAGTATTTGGAGTTTGTTGTATACCTATAAAAAATGAATTGACAGTTTTATTTTAAAATGTCAGGAGTTACATACACAGGATTACTTCTTTTGCATCTAAAACTGATAATGAAAGATTTTGGATGTCAACAGAAAAATGTGTAAGGGTCACATAGTTTTTCAAAAATCTTTTAGCTATACATCAACAGTAAAAACAAAACAAAACAAAAAACAAAAACAAAAACAAAACATTGATCAAGGTGGCTTAGGCCATGTGCTCCATCCATCCCTGGAGATCCCCTTCCCTAGAACTTTCTAGATACCCAAACCCAAACTGGAGAATATTAAGAAGGGGCAAAGGAGACTGGCTGATGCAGAAGCCAAATAAAAGGGGAGAAACCATTCAAAGGTCAATAAAGTCAAGATAAGTTTTTTTCTTTGTCAATATGGTGTGTATGTGCTTGTTTGAAGGCAGAAAGGAGGATCCAGTGGTGAAATGGGGTCTAGACGTCGTCCAGTGAAGAGGTCCTGGGGGAGGAAGGGAAGAAAGAGGATTTAGAGAGACAGTGGGAGTGTGGCTTTGTAAATAGGCTGTGGCAACTGGCTCTGACATCCCTGAACTTGAATGGCCTGAGAGATGGACAGGCACAGCTGGTTACTGCTGAGAGCAGAGTCTCATGGGGATTGTTGAGGTCACAGAGCAGTGTTTTTCTGCAGCCACAGCCTTAACCCCAAGCTACCTGAGAGCAAAACCCATCTGTTTAATAATTATTGAAATAATTATTATTGGTCAGGGGGTGCAGCTTCCAGTTTTAAGAGGAATAAATTCTGGAGATCGAGTGTACAGCATGGTGATTATAGTTAATACTGAATTACATATTTGGAAGTTGCTAAGAGAATAAATCTTATATGTGCCCACCATAAAGAAGAAATGGTAATTCTGTGACAAGATGGAGGTATTAGCTAATGCTGTAGTGGGTAATCATATTGAGATACATGGTGTATCAAGTCAACACGTTGTATGCTTTGAACTTACACAGTGTTATATACTAATTGTATCTCAATAAAGCTGGAGGTGAAAAAAGGGAATTGCTGTTGGACATGCCCCTACAATTAAAAAACATGCTTCCAGGACATAAAGATTGGGTCCCGGAACTTATCCACGTTGGTTCCAAGCAGCAACCATTATAACAGTTGTAACCGTTATAACAGACTATTGGTACTGGAGATAGCCATGAACATAGCATGTTTTTTGTTTTAACTATTTATTAATTCACAATATAAATACAAAATAAGTTACCAAAAAACAAAATTCAACTGAGTAAATTTGAAGATCTAATTGGCTTTATCAAGGAATCATCAATGGGGAAGCATCCGATTAAGCAAGTAGAAAGGAGCTCCGAGTGGAAGGCTTTCCAAAGTGGAAGGCTTTCTTGGACAGAAGGGAGCTGGGACAGGGGTGTCACAAACCAAAGAAAGCATTACTTCAGGCAGGGTTGCCTTACTGTGGGGGAGGGGCAGGGCTCTATCCTACAGATCACCTCCCTAGTGTTCTGCTGATTTGTTTAAAATTCCACTTCAGGGAGAGGCTGAAACTGCAATTTAGGTATTAAGTCCTGGTTTGCTAACCTACAACTTAGCACAAATGACTCCATTCTAGGCCTGTCGTTCCTTCCTTCTTTCTTTCCTTCCTTCTTTCCTCCCTCCCTCCTTCCTTTCCTCCTTCCTCCCTTCCTTCCTTCCTCCCTTCCTCCTTTCTTTCCTTCCTTCCTTCTTTCCCTCCTTTTCTCCCCCCTTCCTTCCTTCCTCTCTCCCTCCTTCCTTTCCTCCCTCCCTTCCTCCTCCTTCCTCCCTCCTTCCTTCCTCCCTCCCTCCTTCCTTTCCTCCCTCCCTCCCTTCCTTTCCTTTCCTTTCCTTTCCTTTCCTTTCCTTTCCTTCCTTCCTTCCTTCCTTCCTTCCAACAATTCCCCCCTTTTTGACCAGACTCTCAGCCTAACTGAAAAATGTGATCAAAATTTAAGGCATTAGCACTGTTCTCAGCTACTCTTCTATAGTTCTCACAGCTTTTACTGATACTCTGGGTGACATTCATGGGTCATGATGTTTTCTTTTTGTGTTTCTATTTTGTTTTGCTTTTGCTGAATCTCTGTGGTAGTCACAGGTCATGACTTCAGACTCACAACTTTTTGGCTGGTCATTTTCTTCATTTTTTTTTTTTTCTTTCTAATGTTCCAGTCTTAGGGAGATCATTTGCTTGGTGGTTAGAAACTGCAAAATGCATGTAAAGCCTTTGAGAGAGTACGATGCACCAGGGAGATTACTGTGACAATTATAAACAGGATAATTTCCAACATCTGTAGTTATACTCTGGAGCCATAGTTCCCAAGACCCAAACCAATCAAAATCAAATAAGTAAGAGATGCCACTAAAGGAGTCACCTTTTTAAGCCAAGTGACTTGCTTGGTGATCTTACGTAACTGAGTTTCAGCTTCCCCAGAAGTGTTGCTTGTGCAGTATGTGATGTAGGCCACAGAGCCTCCCTGCTCAGCTAAAAGATCATCAAGGGTTATCCTCTTGTTCAGAACGACTTTGGCCAGAGAGTCTAAGGATTTTTTTGGGCAGTATTGCTTTAGCCACAGATTCTGCAATACTTTCAAGAGTTGAGGAGAGGCTCCTGATTGTAATCTAACGTACATTTATTCCAAACCAGGGAAGCTGGGCCCTGCCCAAGGGAGCATAGCCTGAATCATGAATGCTTCCCAGTAATTCACATTTGAATCTGTGGCTCAGGACTGGAAAAGTGACAGCCATGGAGGCCAGTAAAAATTTAAAGGTCTGTAAAGCAAACATGCAGTTTTATTCTTAACTCTTGCCTTGTGCCCCTTTCTTTGCATACAGCCTGGACGGAGAATTCCCCAAATTTGGGGGTGTTGGCTGGAGACAGGGAAATGGACTAGCGTTTCTCTAGCATCATGGGCAGATGAGAGTTTTGATGACAAATCCATCAGTTACCTCGCAATAGCCTGGGAGTTACGAATGATGGTGTTATCCTTCCGGGCCAACACCAGTGTGAAGGAGAGAAAGGAAAGAAGACAGGGTTTCATATTTAGTTAAAGTGTGAAGCCTTGATCTGGCATCTTGGGTGGAAACAGTCTACATCAATGTCTGCTACTTCTCCTCCTAGTCAGTTGGGTTTGGAGGTCTCCAGCATTTGTAGAGAACTGGAAGCCAGGTGGACACTTTTCCAGCTGTGAGATGTGTGTCCAAGGTCCAGGCTTCTGAGGTTTGGCTGTCATGTGGGTAGTGAGGAGGAGCTGGTATAGTCCCCTCTGAAGGGACTTAAGGTCAGTCTTTGTTCTCAGTGATTCCAAACCAGAAGGGGAGGGACGATTAGAAACATTAGCAAGTCCTAGTCGGGTATTTGCAGAAACCAGAATTCAGGATCCAGTCCAACACAGAGGTATGTCATAAAGATGACAGCCATCCCATCAGCTCCATCCCAACAGCTCCCATGTTATGAATCCTTGTTCTGCTTGAATCCAGTTTTCCCATTAGTTTTGGGATGTCTTACCCAGTTCAGTTTAATGATCTTAAAGTTGTCAGAAACCTGTATTCTAGAGTACTTGTCATGGGTCTTCTTGAAGACAGAACACTTTTGCTGAAGCACTTCTGTAAAGCATCGAAGTAAAATAATAACTCTGTAAATGACAGACTTAAAAATGTCCATCATTAAAGATCCGTTGAGAGTTTATTATAATTATAATAAAATGGACAAGGAAATTTGGTTATTTCTGTGAAATACAATATTTTAAAATGATAACTGGAATTATGGTAATAACATTATACCAGGAAATATACCTATAAAACACAACATAAAAAAGGCTTAGTATTACTTCTTATTTGATAATGCTTCCAGTGTGCTTTAACATATCCAATTAACATAATAGTAAAACATCTTTCTTTTTATAAGGAGAGAGAACAAATAAGGAGAGATGTTCCACGGACCCTATGAAAAATCTCACATATATTTGTTGTCAACAAGAATTCATTTAGAATTTGATTTGGGGGGAAGTCTGTAAAAAAAAGTATCAAAAGGTTTTAAAGCACTTGGTCAGCTAGGATCACAGGTCACTGTGACACAGTAGTTAGTTCTCTGTTTAACCAAAGTGACAAAGACCACAGGCAATTATAGAAGGTTACATAGTTCTGAGAAAAGCTTAACTCTTTTAACACTCAGAATACTAGATTTAAGTAATCAAAGACCCTCTGAAGATAGTAAACACAGAAAGTGATTGATAAAAAGATCATTTAAAAGGTAGAGAATCCATGAGCATGGAATGTTTTTCCATTTCTTTATATCTTCTTCAGTTTCCTTCATAAGCTTTCTACAGTTTTCAGCATACAGATCTTTTACATCTCTGGTTAGGTTTATTCCTAGGTATTTTATGCTTCTTGGTGCAACTGTGAATGGGATCAGTTTCTTTATTTGTCTTTCTGTTGCTTCATTATTAGTGTATAAGAATGCAACTGATTTCTGTACATTGGTTTTGTGTCCTGCGACTTTGCTGAATTCACGTATCCGTTCTAGCTAGCATTTTTTTGGTGGAGTCTATCGGGTTTTCCATGTATAATGTCATGTCATCTGCAGAAAGTGAGAGCTTAACTTCATCTTTGCAAATTTTGATGCCTTTGATTTCCTTTTGTTGTCTGATTGCTGATGCTGGAACTTCCAACACTATGTTAAACAACAGCGGTGAGAGTGGACATCCAGCATTCTACTTGAAGCTAGAACAAGTAATCCTAAAATTTGTATGGAACCACAAAAGGCCCCAAATAGCCGAAGTAGTTTTGAAGAAGACCAAAGCAGGAGGCATCACAATCTCAGACTGCATGTCTGAGATCTACTACAAAGCTGTTATCATCAAGACAGCATGGTATTGGCACAAAAACAGACACATAGACCAATGGAATAGAATAGAAACCCCAGAATTAGACCCACAAAAGTATGGCCAACTAATCTTTGACAAAGCAGGAAAGAATATCCAATGGAAAAAAGACAGTCTCTTTAACAAATGGTGCTGCGAGAACTGGACAGCAACATGCAGAAGAATGAAACGAGACCACTTTCTTCACCATTCACAGAAATAAACTAAAAATGGGTAAAGAACCTGAATGTGAGACAGGAAACCATCAAAACCCTAGAGGAGAAAGCAGGAAAAAACCTTTCTGACCTCAGTCGCAGCAATTTCTTACTTGACACATTCCCAAAGGCAAGGGAATTAAAAGCAAAAATGAACTATTGGGACCTCATGAAGATAAAAAGCTTCTGCACTGCAAAGGAAACAATCAACAAAACTAAAAGGCAACCAATGGAATGGGAAAAGGTATTTGCAAATGACATATCGGTCAAAGGGCTAGTATCCAAAATCTATAAAGAGCTCACCAAACTCCACACCCAAAAAACAATCCAGTGAAGAAATGGGCAGAAGACATGAATAGATACTTCTCTAAAGAAGACATCCAGATGGCCAATAGGCACATGAAAAGATGCTCAACGTCGCTCCTCATCAGGGTAATACAAATCAAAACCACACTCAGATATCACCTCATGCCAGTCAGAGTGGCTAAAATGAACAAATCAGGCAGGAGACTATAGATGCTGGAGAGGAGGTGGAGAAAGGGGAACCCTCTTGCACTGTTGGTGGGAATGCAAACTGGTGCAGCCATTCTGGAAAACAGTGTGGAGGTTCCTCAAAAAATTAAAACTAGATCTATCCTATGACCCAGCAATAGCACTGCTGGGAATTTACCCAAGGGATACAGGAGTACTGATGCATAGGGGCACTTGTACCCCAATGTTTATAGCAGCTCTCTCAACAATAGCCAAATTATGGAAAGAGCCTAAATGTCCATCAACTGACGAATGGATAAAGAAATTGTGGCTTATATACACAATGGTATACTACTTGGCAATGAGAAAGAATGAAATATGGCCTTTTGTAGCAACGTGGATAGAACTGGAGAGTGTTATGCTAAGTGAAATAAGTCATACAGAGAAAGACAGATACCATATGTTTTCACTCTTATGTGGATCCTGAGAAACTTAACAGAAGTCCATGGGGAGGGGAAGAAAATAAAAAAACGTTAGAGAGGGAGGGAGCCAAAACATAAGAGACTCTTAAAAACTGAGAACAAACTGAGGGTTGATGGGGGGGTGGGAGGGAGAGGAGGGTGGGTGATGGGTATTGAGGAGGGCACCTTTTGGGATGAGCACTGGGTGTTGTATGGAAACCAATTTGACAATAAATTTCATATTAAAAAAAGAAAAAGGTAGAGAAAACCTAATTTCTTCTGAGGAGTGGACCAATCAACTCAAGAAAACTTGTCCTTTCAGTAGATGAAAGACAGTGAATGTTTAGTTACATATATTTAATAGATATTAAAGCTTATTAAAAAATTTTTTTAATTCATATAGCTTGACCATATGTAAAATTCCTTTCCCAAGATACCTTCCCATGAAACTTCTACAACCTTCTCTTTTATATTTAGTGGGGTTTTTTTGGGGTTTTTTTTTTGGGTTTTTTTTTTAGGTTTTGTCTTATGTTTTTCCTTTTGAAGCAACCAGCCTCACTTCAGGACAAAGTTGTCTTCTTTTTTTTTCTCAATCAAAAACACATCTCCATTCCTCCTCATCCCTTCTCTTGCTGAAAACGAGCATCCTACTTTCTTTGCACACAGAGGTATTTCCCTTATTGTTTCTAGTAGCTTACATGTAGATTGAAGTTTTGGACCTTAACAATTTTAATTCTAGGGAAAATAAAGAAGCAAACCTTTGTGAACTGCTATTCTAGAAAATTTATGAATACATTTAGACATTAGACAGAGTGGGCCACTGTTTCAGCTGTTTCGTTGCTGACAGATTTTGAAGGAGGAAACACGAACTTATTTGACCTTTAGGAAATCCAGGTAGAATGAAGACATTACATTTTATGCTTATAACGCTAAAGTCATGCCTGTTTTTAATTAAACTGATAAACTAGCTTTAATACCAAATATTTTTCCAGATCACATGAACCTGTAATTTCTTTGGATTAAATATCTGTTTTATTTCTGAGAATTGAATTTATATAAGCATGCAATTTTCTTTTACCAATTAGATAGAGCTGTTTTACAAATTAATTTTTGCAATATCATCCCAGGTGGCAAATATCACACATTTATGACCCCTGTATATAGACACATTTGAACATACACACGGGCTTCCTGGGTTCCATTCTAAAATTTTAGCCATGAGGGGTGCCCGGGTGGTTAAGCCCTTGACTCTTGGTTTCAGCTCAAGTCATGATCTCATGGTTTGTGGGTTTGAGCCCTGCATCAGGCTCTGTGCTGACAAAGCAGAGCCTGCTTGGGATATTCTCTCTCTCTCTCTCTCTCTCTTTCTCTCTCTCTCTCTCCCTCTCCCTCTCCCTCTCCCTCTCCCTCTCCCTCTCCCTCTCCCTTTCTCTGCCCCTCACCCACTGGCACTGTCTCTGTCTCTCTCAAAATAAACTTAAAAAATAAATAAATAAAATTTTAGTCATGACATGGGTTTTGGTGGAGAAGGCACTCAAGGGTTTTTTCCCACTTAAGTTTCAAATGACCTTTCTTTCCCTCTTTTGTTTTTCTCCTGATAAGAATTACCTCCCTTAAGTTGATATTTTAAAGAGATGACCTAGGGGCACCTGGGGGAGGTTTTAGGATTGGTAAAAAGGATTGGTGGGCTTTGAATTCTCTCTGGAGCCCATACCTTGGGTCCTGTGAAGACTAAATTTGTACAACAGAAATAGCTGTTTTTAATTCCTCAAAGAACTGGGTTGTTGCTAAAAGATATCAGAGGACTGACACATCCATTCACCAATGTTGGAATGCTTTTCTTTCTCCCCAGGTACATTTAGCTCAGGGGAGAAGGACGAAAACAAAGTTCTTACCAGGCTCTGAATATTGACCTCCATCCTGGCCACCTCCACCATAGAGCTACTTAAAAAATTCTTATAAATATCATGTCAGTTTTCAGATGGAACAAATAGCAAATACTTCTAACATCTTAAACCACCCCCATGGATCCAAGAGGTGTCCGCAGGAGGGTGCAGAAGGCATTATCTTCACAAGATCTAGGTTCACTCCCAAGTATCCTGACCCATGGCCTGGATTTGGAAAGTAAGTGTAAAGGCTGCTGTTAGGCAACAGGCTTGAGCAACGAAAGGTAGAAAGGGCCCACAGCGGCCACCTGGCTGAATACAGACAGGCCCATCAGGTGACCCACCTCAGAATATCCTTAGGCCCTAACTAACCAATGGGCTACTTACAACCAGGCACAGTTAAATTCCATACATCCCCACGCCTCCTCACCTTCCCCCTTTAAATACAACCCCCACCCACTGCCTCCTTGCAGTCTCTCCTTGGCGGTCCTGCCTGCCACTCCCTTGTGGTGTAGTCCGTAAACTTCCAGCTCCTCTGTTCTGCCTTGGGTAAATTCTTTCACAGCCCACACCACCAGCTTCCACCCAGTCAGGTCTCCACATTTGGGCGCCCCCATCTGATTGGGAGAGACACTACATTAGACACAAAGTCTCCACATATAGGGCCACCAAATGTAGTTTCTCCCTGTTGGATGGGAGCTCCAAAATGTGGGTGACCTGATCAGATAGGAGCCAGTGGCCCAGGCGGTGGAAGGATTCACTGGAGGCAGAACAGAAGAGATAGAAATTTACTGAATACACTGTAAGGGAGTGATGGGTAAGATAGCAGAGGAGAGAATGTCTGTCATGAGGCAGTGGTGAGAGGTCACAGTTACAGGGCAAAGTGAGGGAGTATGGGAACAGGTGGAATTTTCCCTTTTCTGGCAATCGTAGGAACTGTGCCTGGCTACAACTGGTCAGTTCTAGCCTATGGTTACTTTGAGCTGGGTCACTTAATGAGCCTGTTTGCACTCAGCGCAGTGGTCACTGTGGGCCCTTTTAGCTTACTCAGGTTTCCATTGCTTAGGCCTGTTGTCTATAAGCGTCCTCTACATGACCTAGTGTCAATCTAACCTGTTCTGGGACCAATTTACCCGGAACTTGGGAGTCTTTGGGTCAGGCGGGGAGCACCCTGACATAGCTTTTAAATGCTTGATCCATGCCCACAAATTTCTGTGGCTTTTCTTATTTCTGAGATTCCCACAAGCAATGGGCCTTTAGCTACACCAAGGATAAACATATGCAGTGTAATATACCAGCAGTCATCAAGAGATATCACCGCGTCTTGGCCAAGAGAGTGGGCTGTGCACCACCACAAATTCCCCGGGAGCCTTGGACGGGGGAGAGGACTGAACCGGCAGGTGACAACTGGAGGCTCCACACAGATGGGGAACTGCACACTGCCACTGACAGATCCCACATGGGTCTTGGGACACAATTATGGGCTGGGGGTTTTCCACTCAGAAACCTGGGAACTGCGGTCTGAAAGACACGTGGGTCCAGGCAAAACTGTCTGCAAGCTCAGGTTGGGCTCTGAAGAGAACCTTCTCCGTCTCCAGCTGATCTGCCCTGTGTTGGAAAGCCGATTAGATCAGGAGCTCAACGCAGAGATCAGAGCTCACAGCAGAGAGGAATTTGTCCACAGTCCGCAGAAAGTGAGGAGAAGAACTCAAGAGGAGTTCATAGCTTCCCTGCCTGTGTTTCTCATTGTTCCCAGATACCGTTAGCATTTTGCTTTGGATCCCACCTCTGCCACCAAATCTGTTAAAAAAACAATTCACCTTGTATGAACACATACATTTGAAGTAAATCTGAGGATTTAATTGGTTTATTCAAAGACTCATTAATAGGGGCGCCCAGGTGGTTCAGTCAGTTGAATGCCCAACTCTTGATTTTGGCTCAGGTCATGATCTCATGGTTCATGGGATTGAGCTCTGTGTCAGGGTCCATGCTGAGCATGGAGTCTGCTTCAGATTATTTCTCTCCCTTTGCCCCTCTCCACCACTTGCACTCACATTTTCTCTCTCTCTCTCAAAAGAAAAAAAAAAGGGGGCCAGGGGTGGGGGGAGGGGGGGCAGTGCTGGGATCATGAATAGGACAGCATCCCATTGAACAAATAAGAAGGAGCTCTGAGGAGCTGTACAAAGTAGAAGGCTTTCATAGTCAGAAAGGGACAGGGACAGGACATCATAAACAAAAGAAAGCATTATTTCAGGCAGGGTTACCTTACTGTGGGGGAGGGGGGCAGGGCTCTATCCTCTCTAGTGTTGACCAGGAAATTCCAGACGGATTGGTTTAATTTTCCACTTTGGGGAGAGGCTGAAACTGCGGTTAGGTTAAGGTGTTAAGTCCCAATTTGCTGACATAGGGCTGAGCACAAGTGACTCCATTTGGGGCCTGTTATTTCTTTTTTTTCACAAAGTAAACATATCATGAGATTACAGCTTGATGAATTTTTACAAACTGAACACACCAGGTCTTCAGTTTCCAGGTCAAAAGCAGCAACCACCTTCTACGGGATAATCTGCTAACGTTTAAATTTAGTCCGGTTTAGGCCTGAGGCTACAAAAAAAAAAAAAAAGAAAAAGAAAAAATGTAGTCTTCCTTTGAAATACTATGATCACAGTTTTAGAGTAAACTGTTAACTTGGTTATATGAGTATTTCACTACTGGAAAATGGTTTCAGGAATATTTTGCTCTTAAAAACCACATCTTCAAGCAAAAATCTGAATTGCTCACAGCGATAATTGTTCTCTTTTGGTGCATCAGCAGAATCTGTCAAATGAAATGGTAAATTGGTGAGAAGATAGGGGTCTTTATGAAGCAGTGATGAATGAGCCAAGAAGCAAAATACTAGGTTGCAAAACAGTGGTAACTGTCTCTTATTAATTGGGCTCAGGATACTGCTTTATAAACACGCTTTATGAGTGTCATGAATATGTTAATGGCTCGTTAAAGGTGTTTTGCTTTGTAAAGGTGGTTATTGTTAGAGAAAAAAACTTGTTGTGCTTTTACTTCATTTTATACCAGTAATAATATCAATTAGTATCCTGCTTTATATTTTTATAGAGCATTAACATAATCATTTTAATTATTCATATTTCTTCTTTTCTTATTTGTATATCAATGCAGATCTGGTATCTGTCTCTCTATCTACATTCAATCCACAGAGGCGTGTTTATGTAAATGGAGTGTTGGACATTGTACCTGTGTTTTATTTTTATTTAAAAATTTTTTTCTTAATGTTTTCTTTTTTATTTTTGAGAGAGGGAGAGAGAGCATGAGTGGGGGAAGGGCAGACAGAGAGAAAGATACAGAATCCAAAGCAGGCTCCAGGCTCTGAACTGTCAGCACAGAGCCCAACATGGGGCTCAAACTCACAGACCTTGAGATCAAAGTCAGATGCTTAACCTACTGAGCCACCCAGGGACCCCGTACCTGTGTTTTAAAACATCAGTGGTTAGCTACAGGTTTATAGTAATTTCTTCCCCCTACTGGGGTAGGGTAGAGGAAGCAGTTGAGGATGGGAATGGGAAAGATAAGAGGCCTAGAGGTCATGGGGGTTACTCTGCTGAAGTTGATTGTCAAACGAGGGGCCCAGATGGCCAAGTGGCAGTGGAGGGGACATGCCTGCAGTGTCCCTGGCTCCCTTAACCTCGGGGTGCTGTTGGCACTGAGTCCTGGGAGAGGGGTTGCTGTTGGCTCACCTCCTCCCAGGTGATTCAGCATTTCCCTGTTTCCTTGCCTCCTTCCATGCAGCAGCTCCTGGGCCAGGCCATGTGTTTACATACGTGCACCTGTTTGTATGTGCACACCCTTGTCCTATCACACACTGTTTATTGTGAAAATAGCAAACATTGACATTTGTTAGGCTGAATATCAACAGTAGCCAAAGAAGTCTGGCGAATGTCAGTTCTCTCAACTTCAAGGCATGGTGTCGTACAGCAGATCTCTAGAACTTATGCATTTTTGAAAATGAAACTTTATACCTATTGAATAGCAACTCTCAGTTTCACCCTCTCCCCAGCCCCTGGCAACCACCCTTTTCCTCTCTGCTTCTGCATTTTAGAATTTTTTGTGTAAGTGCAATCATGCCTTATTTGCCCTTGTGTGACTGGCTTATTTCACTTAGCATGATGTCTTCGAGGCTCATCCAGGTCACATATGGCAGGATTGCCTTCATTTTAACAGCTGGATAATATTCCATTGTACGTAGACCACGTTTTCTTTATCCATTTATCCATCAGTGGACATTTAGGTTGTTTCCACATCTTGGCTATTGTGAATAAGGGTGTAATGAACATAGAAGTGCAGATACCTCTTGGGAGAGGTATTTTGATTCTTTTGGTTGGACACCACAAGTGGGATTGCTGGATCATATGGTAGTTCTATTTTTAATTTTTTTGAGGAACCACCAGACTGTTTTCCACAGTGGCTGCACCATTTGTGAGTATGTGATATGTTTACATAAGTTTTTTAGGTAATACTCTCATTGCAATATGGTCGTGGGTACAATTTCTACTTCTTGAGAAATGCCCACACCAGTAGTTGTGCCATTTTAAGCTTTTAGCTTTTGATAAGAAAGGAACTTGAATATTGGGAAGATCTTACCCTTTGATTCTCAAAAAGTGACTTTTGTGGGGGGGGCGGTGTGCCTGGCTGGCTCAGCCAATTGAGCCCCTGACTTCGGCTCAGGTCATAATCTCACAGTTCGTGAGTTTGAGCCCCACATTGGGCTCTGCACTGACAGCCTGCAGCCTGCTTAGGATCCTGTCTCCCTCTCTCTCTGCCCCAACCCCACTCATGCACACACATGTGTGCACGCTCTGTCTCTTTCTCTCTCTAAATAAATATTTTTTAAAAATAGTGACTTTTGGGGCGCCTGGGTGGCGCAGTCGGTTAAGCGTCCGACTTTAGCCAGGTCACGATCTCGCGGTCCGTGAGTTCGAGCCCCGCGTCAGGCTCTGGGCTGATGGCTCAGAGCCTGGAGCCTGTTTCCGATTCTGTGTCTCCCTCTCTCTCTGCCCCTCCCCCGTTCATGCTCTGTCTCTCTCTGTCCCAAAAATAAATAAAGGTTGAAAAAAAAATTTAAAAAATAAAAATAGTGACTTTTATCTGTCAAAGATAGTTTAAATCTGCCTTTTGCTTTTTCCTTTCTTCCCAGTGGGTTTTCAGTTTAAGACTTTAGATTCATTATGTTGTGCCTTCATTTAAATTTTCATTCAAGGTAATTGAAATGTGATGGATGGTCTTTAACACCCTACCACTCTCTATCAAAATGAACAGTTGCAAATACACCCTTTCAGGGGGGAAAGTTTATGCCCACTGTAAGGGCAGGCTTGTGTCAGCACTCTGTGAAATGGAGACAGTGGTTTGGAAACTCAGAATTGTAGGTTACTGACATGTAGACATCAAGAAAGTTGCACATGTGTTTCCATCGATGGAAAAGTGTGAAGGTGACTGGTGATTGGAGAGCAAGTCACACATGGAGGGAGGAGTCTAAGGCAGCAGACCCAGAAGGTAGAGGGAGAGGGCCAGAGTGGATTTGAGGAGCAAGGATACCGGTGGTGGGAGCACAGGGCTTGGAGAGTGCAAGGGGGGAAGAGGAGGCAGGAAGAAAACAGAGTGAAATAGGTTGAGAGGTGGCCCCTGGAATATGAGAGAGAGGACCTCATGATCCTGTAGCGTGCAGGGACTGAAGGGGGGCTGAGGCCAAGATTGGGGGGGGGGGGGCAGTGACATCTGTTCCCAGCAAACCCACCAGCGTTCTACCTGCCTGTAGAATTCTGGCCTTGAAATAGCTCCCATGGAAAGCTAGCACGTCTAGAAAAGTAATTGGATACAGAGCATCTGTCAGTTTACTGAGCCTCCGAAAGACAAGAGCTTGATTTCCTGACTTGTGAATAAACATTTACTCTACTAAGAAAAATTAAGGGATTCCATCTCCTCCACTTAAGTCTAAGTCAGAGAACTGAAGGCATGGTCCTGCTCCAAAGCAAAGTGAGTCCATTTTTTTGATCAGCTTAAGGGAATATTTTTACTTGTCAACTGTTCCAGAAGTAGTACATAAGGATATTGGTATTGTGTATTTTGCCAACTATTAGTAATAATTATATTAGACAGTTGCCTTAATAGAATAATATGTCTTGTACAGAGATTTTTTTTCTATTAATCAATTCACCAGAATACAAGGGTCTTAGCCAAAGACTTCATACATCCTAGCTGAAATGTCCTCACTGTTAACCTTCCTGAAAGAATGAAATAGATTGATATGAAGGAGAAATACCTTGGTTTAAGAAATGAAGTATATCTGTTAATAATGAAAGGAAAATGTGTTTATTTCTTCTGGGGCTCCCCAGTGCCCAGGAGCGTCTTGAGCACAGAAGTGTTAAGCACAGTGTTGCCCTTGGAAGTCTCACAATCAACCTGGTGAAAGATGGCTTGTGTTGAAAGACAAACCACCTTCATCTGGAGCTTGTAAATTTGAGCTGGGGACACATTTGTCACATAGCAACCTTGAAATAAACAAGGTGGCTGCTCCCCCAGAAATAGGAGTTTTATTTGCTGAGGGGGTTGGATCAGATAATCTTCCTGGTCTGGTACAGCTCTAGTCCTCTGTGGCCTGTTCGCTGCCTTTTCAATACACCTGTGGTGAGGGATTTTCAATTCATCTCAGTGGTACTATAAACCCGAAGAGTTATCTTTCAGAGGGCAGTCAGGGAATTATGTATCAATAACTAAAAGTCACAAATCTGTTGGCCAAACAGTTCTACTTCTAGAAATTTAACTTGTATGCTAAGTTCCACAGGTGCACCAATGTATATACACACAAAATTCATCATAGCAATGTTTGTAAGGAAAAAAAGTAGGAAAAAAACCCTACATACCCATCAGTGGGAGACAAATGAATACATTATGATTACTCATTCAATGAAATACTAGTCAACATCAAAAATATGAGATAAAGCTGTATGTGCTCATATATGTGTATTCTTATCTCCCTGAGGACATATATATTTGTCTTTTTTTTTTTTTTTTCCCTCCAGCACTTAAAACAGTACCTGGAACATAATAGGTGCGAATAAATCTTTTAAGTGAGTAAAGATTCATGATGAATGAGTCTTAAAAGTGAGTTTAAAGATGCCTATTATAAATGCCCCCAAAGCACTGTGTATTACCCAGGGCATTTCATAATTGGATCCTTGGCCATTCCCAGTTGCATTTGCAGGAGATATGAATGTTTTGTACCACTCTGCCCTTAAAGGGTAGATAGTTTGTTTAGAAGTGATAAGGCTTTATCCCCAATCCAGGTGACATTCCTGGGTTATAGGGGTGGAGGTGGGGAAAACGCCACAAGCACTGTCCCCCAGTCAGAGCACTGCACAAACCAAGCTCATGGCTGCAGGCAGCTCCAACTGTGCTTGAAACCTGAATAGGAAAGAAATTGCCAGCTGCTCCATAGGAAAACATTTTCCGTGATTCCTTGTTAGTTTTTACCACAAACTCTTTAGCTCAGCAAAGTTTACTCCTTAAATGAGACGAAATATTTCAAAAGAATGTATGTTTGCAATGAGTGTGATGGAGTTAGACTTTTTCATATGAAGGAGTTTGAAGATATATACTTAGTGAGACAAGAGTAATTTTTAAAATGTTCTTTTCCTGAAATGATAATGCAAGAGACAAAACCCTAACGTTAACCTAATGGTTACCGCCGTTTTGATAGGCTGGGATTTCAGTTCCCCTTAGCTATTTTATTTCTTTACCTCATGTTTGTTTGTTTGTTTGTTTGTTTTCCATTCTGTCCATTTTAGTAAAACACTTGGGGATATGCTCTTAAAGGAACACCTCCTAGTCTTCGCATCCCCAGTCTTTTATAGAAGAGATCATAAAGCCTAATAAATATAACCACACCTGTTGGTTAGTGATACACGGTACAGAAAATAAAACTGCTGCTCGTTTTCCTTTTCGTGTTTACAAGATTATTTAAAGATTTGTTTCAAAAGAACTCTGCTGAAAATATGGAAACTCGACATCATCGTAAAAGTTGCTGAGGTGCTGGGTGCTGGATTTACAAGTCCACTCTCTCGGCATCCGAGTTTGTGGTAGATAAGCCCGGTCTTGGCAGCCTGTTTGTAGCCACTGAAACTTGTATGACTCTCGGACCGTCAGAAACTTAGTATAGCTTCTGATGGACAGCTATATGGCTTTCAGGACCATGGGATTACACGCAAGGAGTGGGGAGTTACGTCCTCCCTCCTCGAGAGCAGAGCGTCTACATCAATTACTTGGAATTCTTCTGCATGAGTAATCCACCTCTTCCCCCCCATTTATTCATTTCACCAACTATTGGTGTCAGTAGATATTTATTTTCTACTTTGAGTTATAACCCAATACTGCTTTATTTACTTTGTGTCTCAAATTGTTCCAGTTTTGGCCTTTGGGAGCTGTTTCGATTGGCTCCTGTGTCCCTTTGACCTACTCCCATGTGTGTTTCCTTGGGGGGGGGGGTGTGGGGGGAGGTAGGATTTTGTTTGTTTTGGGTCAGCACTGCCTGGCACTATAAGATGCTCTGGGCTCATCTTCTATACTTCCCTCTCTAATCCTTCCTTCAGCTATTTCTTCAAGGAACTCTGCTTCCTTTTACTGGGGAATGGTATTAGAAACCAATATCTAGGCTTGAAGTGTGCTTGCTGCTAATGGGGTCATTACTTTTAGGCCTTTCCAGCTGACAGAGCAAAGAAACATAGGTGTGAATCCTAACCTGTGTATATGTACATAGCAACATATAACCATCTGTCTATTAAGCTAAACAGGAGTTAATCCTGGTGAACCTTGGTCTGTTCCACATGGATCATTCTAGCCTCCTTCCTTTGCTTATCTGTAAACTCCCACTCCCAAGAGTGAGGAACCTGGATCCCAACATTGGCCATGCCCTCAATTGTTCAATATCAGTGCATATGTATAGCAGCATCAGACTTACTACCCTATACCCCCACGGGAAACAACTTCATCAACTAGAGTACAGAGCATATGCTAGGCCCTTTTGTTTTTAATGTTACAGATTCTATTCACCCCTAAAGTTATTAGGTCACCACCTTTTCTCCCTCCCCTCCCCCTTCATCATTACTGTTTCATACCTTTGTAATATAGTTATATTCCCTTCTCATGGTCTGCATTCCTTGTTGGGATCCCCTGGCCTCCATTTAGATTTTTAAAATCTAATCATTGGATTAAATTAATCATTTAGTTTTTTAAAATTTTCATACATTAAAGTTCACCCTTTGCTCTATGGATTTTTACAAAGGCATAATGTCATTCATCTAACCGTTGGAATATCATACAGAATGGTTTTACTGGCCTCAAAATCTCCTGTGCGTTACCCATTCATGCTACCCCTTCTCTACAAATAAATTAGCCTAAAAACAGAACATCAGTCTCTAACTTCCTGACAATGACACCATTTAACTTTTTAAATAATAATTAATGGGGCGCCTCAGTCGGTTAAGTGTCTGACTCTTGATTTTTGGCTCAGGTCATGATCTCACAGTTGTGAGATGCAGCCCTGTGTGGGGCTCGGTGCCGGGCACGGAGCCTGCTTAAGATTCTGTCTCTCTCCCTCTCCCTCTGCCCCTCCCCTGCTTGCAATAAATGAATGAATGAATGAATGAATGAATAAATAAATAAATAAATAAATAAATGTTAGTATTGTGAAATATACCTACAAAAGGGCATATCCAAGATGTATGTATCGTTTTAAAAAAATAGTAAAAATTTTCCTATCCTACAGTCATGATCTTTCAGAATGTAAAGGGACCTCATACAGTTCACACTGGGGCTACAGAGGCTTCCTGGCTGTCCCAGGTGACGCAGTGGCAGGGTCACTGGTTCTGGTAGCTGGTTCTACTGATCCTTGATCTAGTGGACTTTTCATTGTTCAGTTATAAAATGCTACCATATCTTTAAAGTCAAATACTTGATATTCATTTTGAACAAGGATCATCTTTTAAGTCAAACTAGATGCCTAATGATTGTTACCTCCATTCTCTATTACTTTTTGATTGATACAAACGTTATTTTTCTCTAGACCTTCAGTGGAGGAAAGGCCCAAAGATTTCTATCTCATTATATAATGAAGGAAATGAGGGAATAGCAGTGATTTCTAAATACTAGATATTATGACCCTGTGGCTTTTAAAATAGGGACAGATTCTAACAAAGGGATACTTAGTATCCCTTACATCCTGGTGCTACTCAAAGTGGTCCACAGGCCAGCAGCATCCACATCACCTAGGAGCTTGTTAGAAATGCAGAATCACTGGTTCTGCCACAAGATGCTGAATCAGAATCTGCATTTACTGAGATTCCCAGGTCATTCATACGCGTACTTCCTAGTCCGGGCTCCAGGATGCATACATAGTTAAATGTTCACACAGCTCACATTTAGAACACAGAAAATCATTTTCCAAATTCTAGAGTCCCATAAGGAAGGAAAAATAGAGTTTTCTAGACTGCCTTTATCTCCTAACATACTATTTCTCATATACACACAATTAAGGTATCCCTGAAAGCAAACAGTCAAGATATCTGTCTGTATACCCTTAACACCCTTTTATTTACCACAGGGAGCTGTCCTAAGCTAAATGCCTAAGAACAGGATCCGGTCCTGTCTCTCACCTCTGTAGGATCAGGAGGGATCAGTAGCCTATGAAATTGCAGATACCCCAAATGAGCTCAAGTCAACTTCATTTGGTGTCATTGTTAAATGACAGTTTTGAGACGCAGTGATAACATATGGAAATCTATTGAGTCAGCATTGCAATTCTCAAAAATGAAATGCTGTAGTGTAACAAAGTATGGATCTCAAATTAATCCCTATGTCTGGGTTTTTGATTGCCAGTTATATGTCAAACCCTGAGCTGTAAATTGCTAATTTGATGGATAATGGCCTGTCAGCAGATTGACTTGAAGTAACAATTGAAATACATTTCAATATATTTTAAATATATTTTGAACAAGATGCCACAGCAGGATAAACAAACAGCTTTGATCTCCGTGTCCCGCATGTGGTGTTTAGCAGCATCCTTGGCCTTTTCCCAGTAGAGGCCAGTAGCATGTTCCCTCCCCTGAGATGTGATAATCAAAAATGTCCTGGGGTGCCTGGGGCTGAGTCGGTTAAGCGTCCAACTCTTGGTTTCCACTCAGGTCATGATCTCCTGGTTTGGGGGTTCGAGCCCCAAATGGGGCTCCCTGCTGCCTGTGCGGAGCCTGCTTGGGATTCTCCCTCTCCCTTTCTCTGTCCACCCCTGCCCCCCGTGCTCTCTCTCTTTCTCTCTCTCTCAAAATAAATAAATAAACTTTTAAAAAAGTATTCTTAGACATTGCCAAATGTTGCCCTGAGGGGCAAAATAGCCCCCGGTTGAGAACCACTGTCCTAAGCCAACATTCACACCCAGAAAAATGTGTGTTCCTTGGCAATATGCTGAGATCATAGCCACAGTGTATCAGACAATGAAGCTTCTGCACAGTGGCTGGAAATATCTAGAAGGTTGAATTTTGAGGATGAGGTCACTTAGTTAATAAGCTTGGTGTCTTCTAATGTCAGCAGTCATGGGTGTTCTATTCTACCACTGACATTCAGTTATGGCTGATATAGCAGTTTCTTGCAGAAGGCCTGTGGTAGCTTCTCCTGCCTTTGGAATTAGGAAATCCTGTGAAATGCAGTCATGAACCAGAACAGAGCACTGTTTGGATACACAGAGCAACCAGTTCTCGAGAACAAGAAGATGACTTTTTCAGAGTTTTACACTCCTGGTGACTCCTTATTCTCCTTGACCATAGCCCTGGACTCCCGGGGACCCTTAAAGGATCGTCAGTTCAGGCTGCCATAACAAAATACCATAGACAGGCAGAAAACAGAAATTTCTCACAGTTCTGGCAGCTGGGAAGTCCAAGATTAAGGCATTGGCAGGTTCAGTGTCTGGGGAGAGCCTGCCTCCTGTGTCGTAGACAGCCATCTTTTCGCTGTGCCCTCACGGTGGAAGAGGCAAGGAACCTCTGTGGGAGTTCTTCTGTAAGGACACTGATCTCATTTGCGAGGACTCCACCCTCATGACCTACTCACTATTCAAAGGCTCCTTCTCCAAATACCATCATGTTGTGGGTGGGTTTCAACGTGAGAACCTCGGGAGACATACACATTTTGTGTGTAGCAGGGAGAGAGAGTTCAGAGAGCTAACTCCTTCCAGCTGTGTTTAAGCAAAGCCTTCCTATCACGGGCTCCAGGAAGAGGATTGTGTTCGATTAGATCCAGGCATTATTCTATAATGCTCTCCCGGCTCTAAGAGTTTACTTCCAATCCAAATGTCCTCTCCTCTACAGAGCTAGGGATGACTGAAAATAGCAACAGCCCCTAAAGTGGCCTCTAGGAAGTTTGCCCTTCTTAAAACATGGCTCCCGTGGCCCTCAGAACTCAGGGGCATCAGCTCAGAGACAGTTTCTCCCGTTGTCCTCTTACCGGCCCGGACTTTTGCGTGACAGATAATGTCTAAGCTTCAAGTTTCTTTAAAGACACTAGTTGGATCACTAAGATCATCCCTCTAATCCCTTTGCTGCACCATAGACCCTTCCAGTCCTTCCGAGTTCACAGCTCCCCCCACTGTACTTCCCGGCTGCTGCTTCTGCTCCTGGCCCCCCATCTGCCCAAGGCCAGTCCTGGTCTTCGTTTGCCAGACTGCTCACCTGTTTCCATCTCAGTGCTACTCCTTCCCAAGCTCCCTGGGTGGAAGGAGACACTATGACCGCCACTGCCCTGTCCTCCCATCCTGATGGTGCAGCTATGGACACTGATGTCGTTGACCCCCTTTCCAGAGCTCTGCACCTCAAGGGTGGGGGTGGGGCCTGCTCCTCACTGAATCTCTGCACCCCCACAGCACTTATGCATCTTACCCATCATGGCTTTCATCATTTGTTTGGAAATAGGGGGACACTGTATCTTCCAGTGTCTGGGGTGTACAGTCGATCCTCGTTATTTAGAGGTTCCGTATTTGCTAACTTGCCTAGTTGCTAAAATTGACTTGTAACCCCCAAATCAGTCCTCATGAACTTGGGTGGTCATCATGGACATGCTCAGCATATGATGAAACACTGTGTTCCTGGCTGAGGGACAAGAAGGTGACACAACTGCCCTTTGTTTCAGCTCTCGTACTGTCAACAACGCCCTTTTCCTCCCATTAGCTGCCACTTTTTTTTTTTTTTTTTTTTTTTGCATTTTTGTGCCTTTCGTTGGTGATTTCATTGTTGCAAACCCAAGTGTGGTGCTAGCCATTGGTCAGTGTTCCAAAGTGCAAGAAGGCCAATGGTGTGCCTTACGGAGAAGACACTCGTGTTCTGTAAGTTTCATTCAGGCAGGAGGTGTGCTGTTGGTGGGACATTCAACGCTAATGGACCAACAATATATATTAAATAAGGTGCTTTTAAACGGGATGACACATAACACAAGACTATGTGTTGATCCCCTGGTGCGATTGTTGTGACCAGAGGCTCACAGGAACTGAACCCTGTGTCTCCCCTAGTAGCAATCACTCAATATGCACTAATTTATAATTAATTATATATGTTTACATATGCAGGTGCTCCCTTGAAGGGTCTACAAAAAGCTGATGACACTGATTGCTCCAGAGAGCAAAACTAGGTGGCTGAGCGACAGGGTGGGAGGAGACTTTTTATGATACTGCCTTTTGTATTTTGTGCCATGCAAACATACCCATCAAAAAATTAAATGTAGTCATTTAAAAGCAAATCATAAAGTGAAAAAACACCATTTAGTGTTATTTGTCTTCAGTGTCAGGGAAACAAAGCAACTACTGCTAAACATCTGGTCTATCAGGTGACACTTGACTTGCTCCCTGATCTTTAATGTCCTACACCAGCTCCCCCATGCTCTCTCTGCCTTCTCAGCCCTGCTTCTCCCCACCCCTTCATGAATGATTCGGGTATCCCTTCCTCATGAGAAACACTGCTGTCCTCTATCCCTATAGTCTACTTTTCCATCAAAGTCCTGGAAGAGTTTCCTGACCACTTTTTCCTTTCTCTGTTGGAACTACTTACAGTTCACTGTCACTCAACATCCCCTCCTGATGTTGTCGGTTGGCTTTAAGTTTCAAGTCCCTCCAAACGCATTGCCAGTTCTTGAGGATGAGATGGGGGTCTTACTCCCCTTTGAACTCCTTCAGTGCCTGGCATGTAACAGACAGTAATATTGATTGATTGATTGATTGTCCTTTATCATTCAGTACCAAAAGCATTTTTATTGAAGCCTTTATTTCTAAGTAAATTCCTATCCAGTTGTGTAAAACTGAAGCCTAGGTGATTATGCTTTAAGAGTAGCATGAGGATTTTGTTTGGAGCTCTGGGAATGACTTGTAACTATTCTACGAGATGGAAGTAGGTTATTCCACCTGTGAGCAGAGAATCTAGAAACCAGATTTTTATCTCAAATAAGTCACAAAGTGGGAAGGGATCTGAGCTTAGTTTTGCTGAGTTGTTATAGTGCTGACCAGTGTCTCTGGCACCTAACGTAACTCACTGATCTACGAAAGCCTGTCAGGTAGCTATAATGAAGCCTGTTTCATCGATGAACAAACGGAAGCTTCGCTAGTAATCTAAGCATAATGTAGCTGAGAAACCAGAACTGAGCTAAGAACTCAGGTCTGAAAGTCTACCACACTGGCTTGCCCCCATACAGAACAAACAATAAGCATTTTGAACAAATAGGAGTGAAAGTATCATTTTGGCTGTAAATTCACAGTCTTGTGCCTTTGGGTAAAACACAGGGCAAGAACATTTGAGATGGTCCCAGGCAAGGCACTGGATAACTATGATATGTGCTCTAAGCGAGGAAATAGAATGAGGGACTTTGCCCTCCTTCAAAGTGCTGGTATCAGCCGGCAAAAGTTCTCGATCCTAGATGAACTACATTAGACACACCTGGGGACTTTAAAAAATACAAGTAAGAAAAAAAATAAAATAAAAATATGAAGTACAGATAGGGAAGGCATTCTGACCTAATTATTTTGGGAGGGACTCAGGCCCCAGTTATTTCATAAAGCTCTCTCCAGAGGATTCCACTGTGCAGCCAGGATTGAGAACCACCGGGATGGAACAATAGGGAGGTGCAAGGACCAAGGCATTTCTCTAGTGTAGCGGCTTTAAAATCTGGTCCCCAGACCAGCAGCATTTGCATCACCTGGGACCATGTCAGAAATGTACTTTCACATTCAATCACTGAATCAGAAACTCTGGGGTGGGGGGCTGAGGGGGGGGCTGCAATCATATTTTAGGTTTTAGAATCATTTTAGGATGATTCTGATGTGTGGTAACATGTAAGAAGCCCAGCTCTTCAAGCAGGCAATTCACTGAAAAGGGAATACAGATAGTCAGTAAACATGCGGAAAAATGTCCAGGAAAATACAAATGACAATAACAAGGAAGTACACTTTTAGTCTTTCAGATTGGTAAAAATGTAAAGGATTGATAGTATCTAGTGTGGCAGTCGGATACAGGAAACACATACTCTCAGATAGGACTAGTGGCAGGGAAACCAATGCAACATCTCTAGAGCAGAGTTTGGCAGATTAATTTAAAATTTTAAATAAGCTTATCTCATGACCAGGCCGTTTCCTTTCTTAGCCTCTCTGCTACAGAAACCCTTGCCCCAGCGCATAAACACACGCATACAAAGATATTCATCGTGCTGTCATTGGCGATGAGGAGAAACTGGAAACAACCTAAATACTCACGGATAGACAGACGGCTAGATAGCCTGAGAGCACAGCCTTCCTATGGGATACTAGGCAGCAGGGGAAAAAGGAAGATGTGGCTCTAAGTGTGGAACTCTCCCCGAGACAATGTGGCATGCAGAGGCAGGTTGCAGAAATAGATATAAAATATGGCACCATTTAAGCTAGGAAAATCACACCCAAGTGCTCTAAATGTTCTCTGTGAGTGTAAACTTATTAAAATGCATAGACCAGCTCTCACCTCTGTAGGGGACAACAGTAAGGGAAACAGATAGAATGCAGGTGTGAAAGAGACTTCAGACTTACCTATAATTTTTAAGTTTCTTGTAAGATTTATGCAATGAAGTATTTCTTGAGCAATGAAAAACAATTTTTGAGAACACAAAAAACACCCATGGAAATGTTCTACTAACTTGATTCTTAATCATTTTTTGGTCATGACTTCTGGGAATTTGATGAAAATTCCACACACACACACACACCCTCCCTCAGCCCCAAATTCCACAAAGGCATGAAACTTTTTGTTTAATTTCAGGGAGTTTCTAGATACCCTGATGCCTCTTAGGGCTTCTGGGTCCCGGGTCGAGAGTTGCTGGCCTGCCTGATCTTTGAGGATCTTGAACAGCTTTACTTTTCCACCTTGGGTTCTATGACCCCGTCTTCACCGTATGTGTCCCGGAGGAGTCATAATGTCTGACAGCTATTTTTATGAGCGTCAGCAGCTCTTCTCCAGCAGATTAAATTTCCCCAGAAGGTAGATTTTCGCTGACATCTTAATACTTGGAAAGGAGCGGATGATCCTTGAGGAGTGAGTGAATATAGCATATGGTTTGCCGAGCCGCAAACAGAAGCTGATCTGTGTCAAGGAAGCTCCAAGTGTTATGCATTTGCTTTGAGACATCATCAGGTTCTTTTTTTAAGTTTTGCAGTGTCATTCTGCCTTCACATGCGCACGGACCCCTTTCCGGACCCTTTGGCTGTAAGAAGAGATTTTTTTTTTTCTTTTATGTTTTCAACGTTTATTTATTTTTGGGACAGAGAGAGACAGAGCATGAACGGGGGAGGGGCAGAGAGAGAGGGAGACACAGAATCGGAAACAGGCTCCAGGCTCTGAGCCATCAGCCCAGAGCCTGACGCGGGGCTCGAACTCACGGACCGCGAGATCGTGACCTGGCTGAAGTTGGACGCTTAACCGACTGCGCCACCCAGGCGCCCCTCTTTTATGTTTTCAAGGAAGAAAGGGGGCAAAAAAACTATCTTTTCACTTGTAAAAATTTTAATCAATTTCCCTTTTGCTATCCCCAAATGGTCTTATGAAATGAAGGCTTTTATGTGTCCACTTTGAGTCTACTTTAAACTGTCTTGAAGGGCAAAGTTGGTCCTCATAAAAGTGAAGCTCCTTCGTAACCTACTTCTTACTAAGTTCCTGAGCTGCCGGTGGATTTACGGCCCTCGAACACTGAGTCTCATCTTCAGTGTGTGTGAGTGCCTTCCATCCAGTCCCCCGGGGAAGCACTTTTAATCCTCTTACTGTGCCCACCTCAGTTCCTCGTTGCTTTTCACACCATGGCAGGTTTGGGAGAGCCCTGGAGAGGTTGGTTATGAATGGATCTATTTATCCTTCCTCTGGCTTCTCCTTGACTTGGTTACATTCTGAGTAGGAGACAAGAGGTCAGAGTACCGGATGGGATCAAACTGGTGCAGCCACTGTGGAAAACAGTATGGAGGCTCCTCAAAAAGGTTAAAAATAGAACTACCTTATGACCCAGCAATCACACTGCTGGGTATTTACCCAAAGGATACAAGAATACTAATTCTAAAGGGATACGTGCACCCCAATGTTTATTGCAGCTTTATCTACAAGAGCCGAGATATGAAGCAGCCCAAGTGTACATCAGCTGATGAATGGATGATGAAGTTGCAAATATAATGGAATATTATTCAGCCACAAAAAAGAAGAAAATCTTATCATTTGCAACAGGATGGATGGAGCTAGTGGGTATTATGCTGAGATAAGTCAGAGAAAGACAAATACCATATGATTTCACTCTTGTGGAATTTAAGAAATAAAGAAGTAAAGGGAAAAAAATAGACAAAGCCAGACACAGACTCTTAATTATAAGACAAAACTGATGGTTACCAGAGGGGAGGGGGTGGAGGGATGGGGATGAAGGGGTGCACTTGTGGATTTGAGAATAGGATGATGTATGGAATTGTTGAATCACTAGGTTGTACACTTGAAACTCCTGTAACACTGTCCGTTGACTAACAGGAATTAAAATAAAAACGTGAGGGGCGCCTGGGTGGCGCAGTCGGTTAAGCGTCCGACTTCAGCCAGGTCACGATCTCGCGGTCCGTGAGTTCAAGCCCCGCGTCAGGCTCTGGGCTGATGGCTCAGAGCCTGGAGCCTGTTTCCAATTCTGTGTTTCCCTCTCTCTCTGCCCCTCCCCCGTTCATGCTCTGTCTCTCTCTGTCCCGAAAATAAATAAACGTTGAAAAAAAAATTAAAAAAAAATAAATAAATAAAATAAAAAAATAAAAACTTGAAAAAAACACCGTATGGCGTTTTCTAAGAAATGTGGATGGTCATACCTTCAAAACAACAACAAACTCTGGCCTTTATTCAGTAAGGATGAAAATGAGTATTCCTGAGTCCTTTCTCCTCTTGGAGAATATTTTCTGCCCTGGGCATTGAAGCCTGTCTGTGGGCTGGTCCAGCCTGCTTTTTCAGGCTCGCTGCTTGCTTCCGTGAACTCTTGGTTTCAGCCACTCTAAAGACCCCTTCCTTTGGACAAAAGTCCAAGTCCTTTGCTCATGCCCTTCCGGCCCACCCTGCCATGGCCCCAGCCACATTCATATTTTCTTTGTTCATCATGATCTAGATTCCAGTGTAAAATTTTCAGATAGCATTTGCTGATCAACGCAGTTGACCATACTCATTTTGCTTTGAGTGTTTACAAAACTTTATCTCTTCTACTCATAAGGTACTCCTCACCTTTACCTCAACAAATGTGGTTGAACATTCGGTGCTCTTCGGGTTCTGGGGATACAAATGAGATTCTGTTCCCATGGAGCTATGTTCAAGTGTGTGAAATAGAATGAACAGGCACACAGATAAATGCACTAATTTCAGAGTGAAGAAAAGAAAGCAATGATATAATAAAGTGAACAAGAAAGATAACATTAGATAAGATGCTCAGGGAAGGTTTCTGTGAGGAGAAAGCATTTGAGTTGAAATCTCTACGGTCAGAAAAAGAGCATTAGGCAGATGGAAAGGGCACATGCAAAGGCCCTGAGGCAGGAGGGAGCTTGGCATGTGGGTGGTCATGGGTTTCCTTGAAATAAAGAGATTTTATAAGATGACTGTATTTCCTTTGCAGCATCTAGCCCATAATAAGGCAATCAGCTCCTAGACTCTTCTCTCCATGAAGGTAGATTCCATGTCTATCCCACTTCCCATGACTAGTAGCACAGTGCCTGTCATACTAGACATTCAAACTGATGAATGAATGAAGGATGAATGCTCATTGAGTAACTGAATGCCTTCTGTCTGGTCTGATAGAAACTTTGCAGCAGAGCCAGAATGGACAAAAGAACTCCTTCTTTTCCTAAATGTTAGTCCTTGCTTAGCCAGCTCTCTTCGAATCTCCCTTACTATTCACTCAATGAAGTCAGACAAGGCACTGAACTCCCTTTTCGGAGGAACACTGTACTCATGAGAGATCTCATATATGAAATGTTTGGAACTTTTGGAAGCTGCTCAATGAATTCAGGCAATTCCTACAGCATGGCTCAGCAGGTGGGAAGCCGGAAGTCACTGTATATTAAAGTTTACTCAAGCAGCAGTAGGAGTGCAGTGTGACCAGTCCCTGCCCTTACTGCTATAGGATTCCAAAGCTGGCACCGCTTTTAAGCTTTCGGAATGTGGATAAAGCATTCCATCATGTTAGCAGGACACTATTTTACCTTCCCCGCTGCTGAGCTGATTGTTGTAGTAATCCCAGGGCACCCGTCTGGCCCTTCTCTTGCATTCTCTCATGGAGAAGGCTGTGCTACAGTCATTCAAAAGTGATCCCTAGTGGAGTGGTGTCTTTAGCGAATCGAGGAGCCTGTCCATTCACAGTAGAAGCAATAATGTAGTAAGATCAGTTTTCAGGAGCATCAAGTCCAGTAAAGAATGTAATCAAGAGCTCTGTTAAAATAATGAACTTGCATTCAATAATGAACCTTCACACAGCAGTGGTTGAAACCAGACTTACTGCGGCTTTCGGTGGAAGTAGAAGAAGCATAAATGACTGTGAACATCTTTGAAATGGCTAAGAATAATTTACTCTTTCAGTGTTCTACCTCTGTCCAGTATTCCTGTTTAGGATTACAAAATGGTAGAGACAGTGGCTATTGGCTCAGATGGGGAAGTGGATGAAACACTTTGAGGCCCTTCCTCCCGTGAAGCTAAGAGACACCCCAGTTCACTCCATCAAGGGGTCCATTTTTTCCCTAAACAACAAAAAGCAAGTGCTTTCGCAGTGATATTTCCTAGAAAGAATTCTCAGCCCACACCTATTTCCAAACCCACTCTGCTGCTATTACCATTGCTGATGGCAGTCCGGACCTGAGCACAGGTGCAGGGAACACCCATATGCTAACAATCTCTCGTGTGACTCATGAGCCAAGCTGACCTCATAGCTAAGCTTTAGTGTTACATAGCAACAGAGAACCTGGGCTGAGTATTTCTTTTTTTCTTCTTTTTTAAAAATTTTATTTTTTTTAATTGACATCCAAGTTAGTTAGTGCAACAATGATTTCAGGAGTAGATTCCTTAATGCCCCTTCCCCATTTAGTCCATCCCCCCTCCCACAACCCCTCCAGTAACCCTCTGCTTTTCTCCATATTTAAGAGTCTCTTATTTTTGCCCCTCTCCCTGTTTTTATATTATTTTTGCTTCCCTTCCCTTGTGTTCATCTTTTCTGTGTCTTAAAGTCCTCATATGAGTGAAGTCATATGATATTTGTCTTTTTCTGACTAATTTCACTTAGCATAATACCCTCCGGTTCCATCCACATAGTTGCAAATGGCAAGATTTGCTTCTTTTAGATTGACAAGTAATACTCCATTGTATATATAGACCACATCTTCTTTATCCACTCATCCATCAATGGATATTTGGACTCTTTCCATACTTTGGCTATTGTTGACAGTGCTGCTATAAACATTGGGGTGCATGTGCCCCTTTGAAAGAGCCCACCTGTATCCCTTGGATAAATACCTAGTAGTGCAATTGCTGGGTCGTAGGGTACTTCTATTTTTAATTTTTTGAGGAAACTCCATACTGTGTTCCAGAGTGGCCACACCAGTTTGCATTCCCACCAGCAGTGCAAAAGAGAGTCTCTTTCTCCGCATCCTTGCCAACATCTGTTGTTGCCTGAGTTGTTAATGCTAGCCATTCTGACAGGTGTGAGGTGGTATCTCATTGTGGTTTTGATTCGTATTTCCCTGATGATGAGTGAAGTTGAGCATTTTTTCATGTGTCAGTTGGCCATCTGGATGTCTTCTTTGGAGAGGCGTCTATTTATGTCTTTTGCCCATTTCTTCACTGGAGTATTTGTTTTTTGGGTGTTGAGTTTGATAATGGGCTGAGTATTTCTAAGCACACTACCTAGTTGTTTTCACCACTCAACTTAAAATGTCAAGTTTAACAGTGACCTGGTGTAGTGGCCCGAGTTTACTATCGTGTATGTAATAATAACGTGTAGCTGATGAGGGTGGGAAGAAGAGACAGAGGATGAAATGGTAGTGTCCATACTCCTGGTTTAGACCCCTTTTGACCACTTCACAGTTACTCTCTGAAAGAGCACTGCCTGTGATGCAGTTTGAGCTTAGACACCGACAAATGTTAGTGCTGGTGCTAATCATTTGACCGGCTGATTAATTGATTGATTGAGTTAAGTTGGGGACCAGTTCGGCAGCTGTACTCCCTAAGTATTTCCTGCTGCACCGTTATATCTCCAAAGCATTGTCCAGCCTGCAACATTAGAGGGCCTCACTAGAAGGCAACCAATATGGCCTGGTATAAGCACACTCCGTGGTCTCCCTGACTGATGTTGAACCCAGGTTGGAATGAACTGGAAAGTCCTTCTGAACAGCATGGGGGCACATCATGAAGGCTTATTATTTGCCACACAGTTACAATAAAACTTGTTTTCTAACTGGTGTCTACTTATTTCCAGAAGAAGCAATTTCCCTTCTTTCTGGGGAGTTCACAAGAAGGATGCTTGACTCTTAGAACTCAATAGATGAGGAAAATCTTGAATCGTTCTCAGGAAAAATCTTCCCATTAGATCCTCATGTGTCATCAAATAAGCCCAGTTTTCAGAACATACTTTCCATCTTGGACTACTTTTCATAAAAAGAAAATTTACAAAAGAAAAAAACCAAAACCCCAAATTTACAACTTGGAGGCTATCAGCCAAGACTGAGGGTCTGCTCAGTGGACTGACACTGACACTCAGTGGTTCTGATTTAGCTTCTGCCTTCAATTCTTTGGTGATCTGGGTAATATGACTTCGACTCAATAACTGTGAGCCTCGGCATGCAAATGCAAAACAGCGGTTTCCAAAGTCCTAATTGTGCTTTCCAACTAAACTAGCTTTCTCCACCCAGTTTAACTCACTTGATGCATTCACTTACACTACAGGTATTTCAGGCACCCAGCTGACTCACTCTAAGAGGCACCCAGCATGCCTTTGGCCCATTACTAGTACTAAGTCACTATAAAGATGAGGAAGACAAGGCAGGAGATGAACAGCTTTTGCCTTTTGCACAGAGTCTAGTGGAAATGACAGTGACACACACCGATGGTGAAGAGCCATCTGTGGGAAGCTGGATTTGAGGGTGACACAACGTGGAGAGCACAGTGGGGAGAGGACAAGGAATTCTTGCAAGACCAGGAATTTGTTTTCGGTGAGGAGGGGACAACACTGGCATTCGCTGTTGAAAGGAGGCTTTTCCAGACAGAGAATAGAGAAAGTGCATTCCCAGCGGGTGGAACCACGTTAGCAGCACACCCCACATGGAGACGTAGGGGAGCCTGATACGTCTGAGAAAAGGAACTGTCCAGGCAGCTACTGTCCGAGGTGTGGCAGGGCACACACGAACACAGAAGAACCTGGAGAGCCCTGTAGCGGTGAAACACAACGGGGCTTCAGTCAATTCAGGTCCGGGCACCAGGAATCAGCTGCAATCACTAACAAAACCCAAAGGGTTCCTTTGTTCATGCTGTGATATTACTGAGGCCCAGGGAGCAGGACTTAGGAGGCAAGAGCGTGTGCTCTGTTGTGCAACAGACTTGAGTATGTTTCTTGGCCACAGATCTTGCTGTAATTGTGGGTTTGGAAAATTATTAGCTCCTCCTAAACCTCAGCCATATTACCAGTAAAATAGGGCTAGGAGTAGTGCATCCTTCTTAACTATGAACATGAGGAACAAGTGAGAGAATGTACATGACTGGCCGGTACACAGGAGGTGCTCAACAAATGTTGGCCGGTACACAGGAGGTGCTCAACAAATGTTGGCTCATATCCAGGAGGTGCTCAACAAATTTTGAGTTCATAATAACACGACTCATAATATCCGGCGAATAACATATGATTGATAATGACGTTTCCTTGGTCAGGGTCAGTAGAGAAGCCCAGGGTCAGGTAGATCAACTGAGGTCAGATAACCCCATCACTCGGTTTCTGAGAACAGCCCTGGTGGGATTTACAGCTTGGGCCCCATGTCTCAGCCAGATTTATAGTGTGGGGAGGACATGCCCAGCAGGCTCATCTGTCCTCAGATTTCTTACCCCCATCCCCCCTGCCAGGGATCAAGGAGAGGGAGCCCAAGCCTTGGATTATGAAGACATTCTTGCAGCTCCCTGTGTAAAATGATAATGCCAAAGGTTCCTGGCCCCAAGCACGGGAATACGTCCCCCATCCAAGGCTCCTTGTCCCCACATGATTACTAGGTGCCTGCTGATATTAGACCCTAGGGACTATCTGTAAAGTCCTTGTTTCTTTCCCCTTTTGTCTTTTGTGTGTTTAACAGCTGTCTTGTACAGGTGGATACAGGGTGTGTTTCTACTTCCTGGGAGTGGTTGTTGCCTTGAAAAGAGATTTTTTTTACTAGACTTGATTTTTTAAGAGCAGTATTAGGTTCACAGCAACACTGAACAGAAAGTAATAGAGCTTCCACATTCCCTGCCTCCCTGCCCAGCCACCCACACCCTCCCCAAACATCTGCACCCCCAGAGAAATGGCACATCTATTACATTCGATGAACCTATGTGGACACGTCATCTTAACCCCAATTCCATAATTTACATGAGCGTTCAGTCTTGGTGGTGTACCTTCCGTGGGAGTTGTTAACTTTTTATGCCAGCAACATTTAAGATTGCATTGAACTACAAAAACAAACAAACAAACAAACAAACAAAAAAGTAAGAAAGGCATGAAGAAAGGAAGGAGAGGAGACAAAGGGCCATCTGCTCACCCAGACAAGTCTCATCCCCAATCTCTGAAGCTCTTAGTAAAGGTTAGTGATAGTTCTTGCCTAAAATGTCCATATTCTTCTCCTGTTTCTGGACTCTGCTTCTACTGTCCTGCACCTGTCTCTGGGCCTTCCTCTTCCTGGGGAGATAACTCCTGCCTTTGAGGCTTTTCCTTGTAGCCTTTCCCCCCCACACACATATTTTCCAGGGCTACAGGATGGGCCCCCCCAAACTGTGATAGGGGAAAGTGTTTTGAACTAGATGTCTCAGAAAGGGACGGGGGCAATTTGGAGAGATTTCTTTTAGCCCCTAAGACAACTTATTTTAACTGCTCTGGCAAAGTTCTTGTGAGGAAATCTAAGTCAGCATCTTGCTCTGACAGGTGAATATGCTTGTGTGAAGTTGGCTGCTCCGGGAGCCCTGGGCAGTGCTGAGACGTCCTTCCAAACAGGGACCCAAACAGCTGAAGGGCTCCAGTTACCCAAGAGGTGAGTGACGTGGACACTTTGCCAGTTGCAGACAGGAAAGGAGTGGGGCGAGGGAGGTGCTGGAGGGAAGGACAGAGGAGAAAGGAAGGACAAGGTTGTGGGGGGAGTGAAGCAGGACGCAGTGGGCCACAGTCAAGCAGCCTGGGGGAGGGAGCAGAGTCCTGTCGCTGACCATACCCCTTGCCATACTTTGGGGGACAGGGATGCCTCCCACCTTGAACCTCAGGGTGTGATCAGTGATTTACCAACCCCGAATACACCCTGCCTGAGGTGGAAACCATTCTGGGTGACTGCCGGGGTCGTGAATGTCCTCTCGTGGCGAGTGACTGTGGCAAACGAAGTTAGCTGCCTGCAAGCTGGCAAATGGAGTCTGTCCTAAACCTTCGATTCAGGATTTGCATGTGTGTTAAGTTTTTTTCCAAACAGAAAATTAAAATGCACACCCATTTAAATGTTTTCATTTTACCTTGTTTTTGTTCATTTGCATGTCCTGTATTTTTCTAAAATACGGATGAGTTGTGCTGGCGATGAAAAAGATAAATTATTTCCAGCTGTAAAAATTGAATCAGTTTGAAAAAAATTACAAAACAATTTTTTTTTTTTTTTTTAGTTTTACAGAGGATAGGATAAAGGGATACATATTGTTGGCCTTGTTTAACTGTGGGATGGAGGTGGAACTGGAACAAAAGGTGGGGGTAGGGGCTTGTCAGCCTTAAACTGTCTCTATATTGCTTACATCATTCAAATGAGTGTATGTTCCTTTTGCCATTTTTTAAGGAAATTCAGGAAAGAAAGGAAAATTAAAAAAATTTTTTTTTGCCATGTGTTTTTCAAAAGCAAATCTGTTTCATTAAGCGAAACTTTTAATTCACTTTTTGAAATTGTACAAGATGTTGTGAATTGAATGTTATTTTCTTCACTCTTTAGCAGATCCTTTCTGCCAATTTTACATGTTTCAGCCCACCTGGCAAAAGTTTTGCATTTGTCCCTCAATATGGACCACACGGGCCTTTCTGTCACAAGCAACTGTTTCCACCAAATGGATTCAACATGCGCCTTCAATTCAGAGCTTCGGTAGCTCAAATGACATTTTTTCAACTATGAAGTTTTGTTTGAGCTGACAAAAAAAGTCTGGGAAATCATTTAACAAATATCCATGACTCACCGTCTTGGTTTAACGAACGTCATTTTCCCATACTTGCTTTAGATCTTTAAAAACTATTGCAATTAATAATAATAATAATAATAATAATAATAATAATAATAATAAACATACTAGTTGTTTATCTCCTGCCTTTATTCCAGTAGTAAATGTGTCCCTGAAGCTGGTATGCATCTTACTGTCCAGTGTTTTATGCTTTCATTTTATGTGTGCATCCATAAACAACATGCACCATTATTTTATATTTTACCATACTAAACCAAAGTAGTATGGTGCTATCTATGTAATTAATTTTTGCTATTTTCATCAACTTTTTTTCTTGAGGTTTATCCAGATTGATACACGTAGCCCCAGTTCGTCTGTATACATCTCGTTGTATAGCTCATCTGCAACTTTTTTATCCATTCTCTTACTCATAGACACGCAAGACATTTCTGGGTTTTCCCCATTATAATAACGGCTGCATTGAACATCTTTGTCTGTGTGGTCTTGTGCACTTGAACCGGAGCCCATCCTAGGGATGGTCCTCGCAGGGAAACCACTGGGTCACTGAAACATCTTCTAACATTTAAGAGAGAGGGAGACACACACCCAAAGTCTCGGTCTTCTTCAGGAAGCAGGTTTAGTAAGGACTCTGGGTCATTTCATTGCCCCCAAGGGTGAATTCCCCACTTCTTTTCATTACTTTGCTCTCAAATTGGAAACCTGGGAGCCTTCCTCCTTAGAATCCAGGTTGCAGAGAATTTGTTGGTCTGAACTCAAAGAACTAACTCATCCTGAAGCAGAACTCATGAAAGTGTTAATTTTTCCTTTCTTTTCTGTTTCTGTTGCATGGTGATTCAGAACATGTTAAATAAAATATCAAGGCCAATGAGCTTATTCAAGAAAGAAAATGTCTTGCTAACTGGGATGGTAAATTCAAGACCCTGAATGGCTATGAGCTGGACTGAAGGATGTCCCTGGGCTGTTACTTGACAGAATGCTGGAATGGTATTTTTCCCCTCCTTCTAGATCAATTTCAGCATGTTCCCATCAGCAAATTCCCAGGTAATGGATAGGCAGCTTCATTTTAAGAGTCTGTTGGTCACAGTGGTGACCTGTGGCCTTTCCAGGAGAGGTAAAATAAATCCTCCTGATGTTGCCCCCTCCTGCCTCATGCCAGCCTTGTCATAAATCAGTCCTCCCAACCTGAGTGCTTCTCAGGACTGACAGACCCTGTGAGGATCAGATGATGCCTGTGCTGCCTGGTACCTGTGGTCACCTGAAGCTTCCTCAGCCCCACATGTGAGCACCTGCTCCAAAGGTGTGCAACACGTGCCCCAGACCTTCCCAAGCTTCCCGCTGCCGTCAGGAGGACCCCCAGCCCTTTGGGTTCCAAAGTGTGCCACATGCACCAGGCACGATACACATTGTGAACTAAGGTGGCCTGCCGCTAAATCTGTTGCATTTTAACGGTTGTTAATTTTTAGGCGTATTTCACAAACTTTATTGCATTGAAGGTTAATCATTAAGTCATTGGTTTTAAAGAAAAATATTAAAAACATGAAGATGCATGTGTCTATGGCAAACATTATGAAGGTATTGTGCAAATGACTACATTGAGGAGACATTGCCTGAGCCAAAACGTAGTCTGGCTCAGTGTGCGAGAAGTCACAGCTCATCTGAGCATTACACCTAGTGAGTGTTGCTTTGGGTACATCTCTTCAGTTCAGTTGAGTCTGAGCTTACCCACCTGGAAAATACAAGGGTTGGAGTAGGTCACTGGTTCTCGGCCCTGCCCTCACCTTTGAATCACCTGGGAAAAATTTTAAAATACTGATGCCTGTCATTCTCTGCAGACCAACTCCGTGATCATCTCTGGGGTTCGGCCAAACATCAGTATTTTTTTTTAATGTTTGTTTGTTTGTTTGTTTGTTTATTTTTTGAGAGAGAGAGAGAACATGTGCACATGTGAGCAGGGGAGGGGCAGAGAGAGAGGGAGAGAGAATTCCAAGCAGTCTTTACGCTGCCAGTGCAGAGCCCAATGTGGGCCTTAATCTCACGAACCATGAGATCACAACCTGAGCCGAAATCAAGGGTCAGACACCCAGTCGACTGAGCCACCCAGACTCCCCCAGACATCAGTAGTTTTTAAAAGCTTCTTCAGGTGATTACATACAGGCAGGATTGAGAACCAGTGGATATAATGATATCTGAACTTCCTAGGATAAACTAATTTTCTGGTGCCTTGGGTAGACTATAAAATACTGTTTCAGCAACAGTGGGGGAGGGTCATCACCCTCTTCAGGCTCGGCCATAACCAGTGTGATATTTAACCACTGGGCAAGCCCGGTCAGCACAGGTCTATAATCCCCCTGAGGGCAGGGACTATGTCCTTTATGTGGATCTTACCTGTTGGTACCATGGTGCATGGTATAGAGTAGGTGCTTAATAGATGTTGGATGAACATGTTTTATTAGGATATGTAGGATTAATCATCAGAAATTTGTAACCAAACTCACAAGAGACTGGTTTTTATGCCTAATTTCCAGCTTATTTGTTCCTAAAAGGAGCTCTCAGGGTTCAAGAAGTGGAACCAGTCTTTGTCCCAATGCAGTCTCTTCCTGGCGAAGGGGATCCAAAGGTTACTTGGAGAGCACAGAGCAGAAGTTGGATCTTCTTATGTGCTATTGTTATCAAGTTCTGGTGATCGGATGGCCCGGTCTCCGTTTCTTCAAGGCTATTTTAACGTACAGGGTCAGGATCAATCATGCAGCGCCAGATGATGAATGACAGATGCTCATCGTCCCACTTTCCCTTTTCAAATATTCATGCAGACCACCACCCTGCCGTGCACACTCGTTACCACAACAGTTTCTTAAGTGCTGGACAGGTTCACGTGGAGTTTGGCTGCTTGTTAATGACATACTCAAGGCAGGCACTTTAATCTCGGTAAGGTCACTCCAAAGCACTCCGCAAGATGGGTTACTTCTGGAAAGCTGTCCTGTAGACAGCTAATCCCATCCTTCTTGCGGGCTTGACTTACAGAGACGGCATCTGCTGACCTTTCTTTTTGGGAGCCACCTTATTTTGAGGGCAGTAGCGCTTTGTCCACTGTCTACAGTTACCACAACTAAAAATACTTGGGAGGGTGAAGAAACTTCAAGGGGACTTTGCAGCCAGGACTGTATTCCTTGTGTTTAGCTACCATATTTCAAGGCGGTAGCCTTTTTATTGTACTGAGCTGCATGTTACCTGCTAGACCAGTGTTTGGTGTCATGGTTGATCAGAAGCAGATCTTTATGCTGAGCCTTGTGATTATGTTGCCTTTTCCCTGCAAACGCACCCAACAGCCACGTTGCCTGTGATTTTCCTGATGGCACTATGACCACTTAGCCTCAGCATACAGAATTAGCCACCTTCCCCGTGTATCATGCCAACGCTTCACTTTTCTCCGGCCCGTGTGAACTTCCATCCTTCTGTGGCAGCCATAATCCCCTACGTGCCACCACCATCTCCGGGTCTGGTGGTCTAATCGGAGCGCTCCCACGGAGACCTAAGACCAGAGGAACAGAGGCGTGCTGGTGTCGTGTGTGTGCTGGTGTTTGTCTAAGGAAAAGCATGGAGTGTAACGCTGTGGTTCCACCTCTGCCCGCCTTCAATGCCAGTGAGCTGTGTGAGTGCCACCCAGCGTCACTCAGCTGCCAACAGTCCGAATCCACACGTACATCTGCTAGGGTCCAGCACTTGCCGCCCTGCTTTCCAGTGTGCTCGAATCAAGGGAGGTCCTTCTTCCGTATAGAAACGTTAGAGGAACGCTGAGGACTTGCTCTTATATAAGGAAACTCTTCCTTAAAGTTAATGTACATTTTCCCTCCATTTCGCCTAATTGCACCAGGGGAGGTATATGTATGTCCTTGCACATCGATACAACATTTATGGAAGGACATACAAGAAACTGGAAGCAGTGATTATTTTAGGGAATGTGACTTGATGAACTGGGGTAGGAAAGAGGCCTTACTTTTTTTAATTTAAGAACCTTCTGTGCTGTTTTAGACCACTTCCTCGTCCATTAAATAAGAGATTATATCTGAAGGATCAGATGGTCTTCTGAGCCCCTTTTCTGAGAGTCTGTAATTCTCTTGAATGGAGGGATACATTTTGTATTTCTTTCTCTAACCTTTTTAATGGAATTCAACTCTGCTGATTATTTTAGAAACACCTCCTTTTCCCACCATTGCCAGAGAATGAAATTTTCCATGCTGTGAATTCTCTAGGTAAATGAGTCTAATCCCTTTACACTGCTGAACTTTGGAATAACTTCTGATGGAATATCTATAAATCGTATGACATACCTTCCCATCTTCCCTGTTTCTCTGCAGCTATACTGAGGTACATATAGTTCACATATCACAACATTCACCTATCCAAAGTTCAGAGGCATTTAGTATATCCACAGGGATGTACAAACATCACCATGCTCTAATATTAGAACATTTCAACACCCCCAAAAGAAACTCCATCCCATTAATCTGTCACTCCCACTAAACTATTTATGTCCTTATGGATTTGCCTATTCTGGATATTTCACACAGATGGAATCATCTCACATGTGGTCTTTGGTTTCTATCCTCTTAAACAGAGTAAATAGTATTTTACCATTTCTTGATAGTATAAGCTTCTTTTCATTGACACGGTGCTCACGAGAACCTCAAGACTACGGAGGCAGGGAGGCTGTTGGTCTCTTGATTCCATGGCCCATTACCATGCAGGGGACTCGGTCAGCTCTCTGCTGCCCAGGCCGTCAGGCGACCTCTGGAATACCTTGTCTTATGACCTTGGACTCTTCATTTTAATAATCATTTCCTTTCTGATTGTCCCACTTTTGCAAATTAGTTCTCCATTAGTGCATAAACTGGATCCGACCAGAGGTCCACATGTCTTGTCTTGACCTAGGCTCATAATGTAACTCAACTGTAAACCTCTTTGATGCATTTCTCCTCCTGGAGTGATTAAAAAAGCTGAAACCTTCCCTTCTCTTGTTGCTATCTTGAGCATCTCGTATCATTCACTCAGCTAAATTCCATCTTGGAGATAAATCCCGCACAAGTATTTTATGATCTCTCTGGTTTAAGCAGCACTAAACCCTTTGATTCCTTATATCCTTCCTCTCCCCTTTCTTAAAATAGTCTGTAGTTTGTGTCAAGGATTTCATTGACTTCCCTTTCTCTAAAATTGTATAATTGTGAAAGAACAGGTTCCCTTATTTCCCTCGAAGAGCATGCATAATCAAAACATTCTCGAATGCAAACCTCCAGGCAGGGTGGGGCCGGGCAGCCCCTAAATCGGCAGGGCAAGTGTTTGCCAAGTCTAAGAGCATTTGAATGTTTGGCTCAGAGAGAGGCTATTTGACATCTGAACTATCCTAAAAAGCAGAGTCTCTGCAAGTACTCCCTTTACCTTTTGGTAGGAATGGAGCAAAGTGGGGAAGAGCCGCGGGTCTGGGTCCGACTCTCACAGGGGCTGTTTGCGGTTTGAGTCCATCTGGCAGGGAGGGGATTGTCACCATTCTGAATTTAGCTGGAGGAGCATGACAGGGTCTAACCGGGAGTGTGTCATGGGAATTTGAGATTTCAGGGCTTCTCTCATGCTCAGTATCAGGATAAGCCCAGAAGTTTGGGGCACCCATTGCCGAGAGCGGCTCTGAGACGTGAATCTGGAGACCCGAGAAAGTTCAGTCTGTGTTGGGGAAACCACCCCTCGTTGGCCTGCCTTGGGCAGAGAAGGGTGGTGAGTAGCAAAGTGCCTGGCGCACAGCGGACTCTAGTAACTCCCTACCAAGTGACCAGATCTCACGTGTTGAGTCTGAGCTGCTGGTAGGAACTGACACCAGATGCTGAGGAAGATCTTCACACTGTAGGCTTGGCGGGAGATGCCGTGACTTAGGCTCGATCTGCCGCACGTGCAGGGGAGTGACTGGAGAGAAGCAGAATGTACCGCGACTCACCGTGGGAGGTGAGAACAGAGTCTGAGCTTGAAGACGTGGAGGTGGCCCTAACTTGGAGTTGGGCACCAGAGAAGAGTTTGGGTACATCCAGCTCTGGGTGACCTGGTACCAGGGGGCTCGCTGAGCTCAGATCCTGGCAGACTAGCAGACAGGATACGCTCGCCCCAGGGGAGGTAGCCAGAATCGCTGCGGCCCCCACAGCCATTGTGCCCTGGGCCCGCATTGAAGCGACTCTCCATACGTGGCCCAGCACTGCCCTCTGGTGGCCAAGCCCATGAGCTGCTCCCTGGCTGAGAAGGATTCCCGGGGGCTCCTCGTTTGTTTACAGCTTCCTAGCAGATGCCCTCAGCATTTGGGCTTTGGGACTAATTTAACTAATCTACATGAACCCACTCCTGCTGTGATATGAGTACAATAAGCAGGGAGAAGAAATGTACTCAGCGCCTCTGGTTCCAGACAATCCAGTTAGCCTTTAAAAACTACCATTAGTAACACCGCATGGGACCGGCATTGTGCTCGGCCCTTTACTCGCGTCCTAGAACTAATCTCCAGGAGAGGTGCTGTGATTACTCACGTTACAGAGGAAACATCAGGCTCAGAAAGCAAGTTTCACTCCTGCTGCAAGACTGGGACGTTTGCCCCCGGTGCACTCTACCTGTTAACCGCGGTATCCTGCCCCCGCCCCCACCCCGACAGTGGGAATGACGGGAATGGAGGGGGCAGGGGCGCTTGTATTTTATCTTCTGTTTTACAAATGTATTTTAATGATGCGGATTGGTAGACGTGGTTTTATAGGAATAGGGTCGCTCTTTTTTTGAACCCCGAAGAGTCAGGAGAGCAGCTTTATTCTGTCTGTTCCTCCAGCGCGCAGACCCAGGGCCAGCAGAGCGGATTTCTCAAGGCCGATTTCCGCCCCAGGTCGAAGCTTTTTGCTAGCCAGTAGGGGCTGCCCCACCGGGGAAAATGGAAAATGGTGGCACGTGGACGTGCGGCATCTTTGGAAGAGCTTAGACTGGAGGTCGCTGGGAAGTCTGTACAGGAGAACCATTGCTGGGTGGAAGATGTGTTCTAAGTCCTCTGTTCCCCAGTCTGTGACGCTACCAGCGGACGGCAGTGCCCGCTCTCGCCTGCAGGTGGCAGCCACGGCTCAGTTTCGTGCCTGGGATCCCACGGTAGACCTGGCGTCTCAGTTCTCCATTCACCTGAGGGGACTTACAGACTGCTCATGGCCCAGGGGAGGGTGAAGGGGTGCACCCCCAGAGATCCTGACTTCTCTGGTCTTGGGGTGTGGCCCGGGCCTTGGGATTTTTAGCGCTCCCAAGTGCTTGTAGAGGGAGTGGCTGACGCTGGCATTTCTGTTGGCTTAGTGGACAGCCTGTTTCGCTTTCTTTTCTTTCACGGAACCCTGCAGGGGGAACCCGGGGATGCCCCTCCCCACCTCCGTCCCCCACCCCCACCCCCAGCGCTGTAAAGGTCACCGGCTCACTTGGGGAGAGGAAAGAAAAAGGGCCCTCCCAAAACAAGAGGGAAAGAAGAAACAAGAGCCCAACCGGGGCACTTGAAGCAGTGGTAGGCAGTCGATTCCCTCGGGAAACAAATTAAACGAAGCCATGCAGGGCGGCAGAGGAATATTCTAGAAGGCAGGGTGATACACTGGGATGCTGTTCATAACAGCAGAAACAGCTGTTTCCACAGGCCTATGACACTGGGGCACAAACCACGTTGCTGTGGCGGGCTGGGACCCGGGTGAGGCCAAGTGAAGCACTTGATAATTATGAGAACTAATGATGTTTCAATGTGATTTTTTTTTTTCAATCAAAATCAATGCAAAAGAACCCATGATGAACATTTTATTTTTTATTAAAAATTTTTTTCAATGTTTGTTTATTTTTGAAACAGAGGGAGACACAGCAGGATCAGGGGAGGGGCAGAGAGAGAGGGAGACACAGAATCTGAAGCAGGCTCCAGGCTCTGAGCTGTCGGCACAGAGCCCGACCCCGGGCTTGAACTCAGGAGCTGTGAGATCATGATCACAGACCGTGAGATCATGACCTGAGCCAAGTCTGACGCTCAACCGACTGCGCCACTGAGGCGCTCCCAAAATATGGACAGTTTAAATTAAGGCTGGACAGGTATTTGTGTGTCCTCCTTTTGCCTCGGCTTTGATATGCAGCACAGCACTGCTCTGGACGTCTCCAGAAAAATCCAGGCAAAGGACAGAGGGGCGTCTTCTCCCCTCTGTTGCCCGCACTTTGCCAGAGCCACCCCTCTGCTGAGTGGCATCCACAGAACGTGGGGACAGGGGCGGCTGGCAGAGCAGTGCTGCCACCTAGTGGAACCTCTAGGTGTGAAAGGAGATGCCCAGCAGCCATCCAGGGGCAGCTTGTCCCGCACCTCACCTGGTAGACCCTACCTGGGGCCTTGTTGGGGGGGGAGGGGGGTGAGAGGGGGAGGGGCTGAGGCAGGGCAGCAGGGCCTGTGTGCACAGGTGGGCCAGGAGATAGGGAAGCGTGGGGTAGTGTCGCTGGGACTCCGGTAGTTCCTGCAGGCTGGGTACGCCCGCCCAGCGCAGAAAGTTCCCGTGACACAGTCAGCAGGGCCAGAACCAGTGGGGTAACCTCGAAGCAGTCACTTACCCTCACTGTTTAGCTAAGGACATGGAAGGGGGGGGCTGCCTATGACCATGAAGGAACTGGAAGCAAAGTTCAGACAGGAACTCAGATTTGCTCACCGCTGGGTCGGTGTCTGGAGTGACTAAACTCTGCATGTGTGTATGTGCATGCATGCATGCATGAGTATGTGTACGTGCATATGTGCATGTATGTGCATTGTGTGTGCATGTGCATACGCGCATACATGTGTGTGCATTGTATGTGTGCGCATGTGAGCACATGTGCATACATGTGTGCATGCACGTGTGCACACATGCGTGTGTACATGTGTGTGCATACATGTGCGTGTGTGCATACGTGTGTGTGTGTAAATTTGAAAACACAGGGTGTTGGGGTAGGAACTGTAGTACAAAGGTAAGTGAAGCAGTAAGTCACAGATCCCACTTAGGATCCAGGGAATAAAAACATGTCCCCAGAAATGTGTACGAAGGATCAGGGGGTGACCATCGGTGGATGTGGGGGACGGAGAGAACTCCAGATGTGTTAGGATTTCAACAGTGGAGGTGGCCGGGCGGGAGGAGGAAGGGCGGCCGTACCCGCAGGCGTGCGGAATGTCAGGTGGGTGTCAGTCTGGGACCTGTGTGCTCAGCTCACAGGCAGAGGGGGCCCTTGATGATGTCTGGGCAGAGCAGTGACAGCTCAGAGCTGTGTTTCCAACAGGCTTGACTAAGGAGGACCATGCCATCTGAGCCAGTGTGAATGGACCGGTCTGTGACATTGGTCGCCTCGAACCCTAATCACTTTTTGGCCAAATGGCTTGTGACCCACGTGTAGCTCAGATCCCCACGTCTTCAAATCGCTAGCTGCTGAAGTCCAAAAAGTGGCTTCAGTCAACCCGTGGAAGGCAGGAGGAGACTGTCAAATTTGCTTCTTCCTCTTGCTGTGGAGCAATGATTGATAGTCAAACCATCTTTATCTCCGGAGCTCAGAGTGATTTAAAACACAGAACTATTAGTAGTTCCTTACAGAAATGGCTAGAGCCACAAAAAAAAAAAAAAAAAAGCCTGTGTGTGTCTTCAGCCCCGAATTTCAAGCAGTGGATCGGAGGCAGTGGATTGCTCAGAGCTTCGAGGGAGAAAGGTGGGCGCGACCCGGACCCGGTGGGCGCTGAACCGTGTGCCCCGCAACAGGCCCCTCAGGCCTAAGAAGCGACCCAGAGATCGCAGTGTGGAATTTGAATCCCCGCCTGGGGGGCTGTCTGGGGTCCCTCATGGCTGACAGGACTGACTCCCGCTTGAGGGCAACCCAGCTGGTGTCACCACCCTGAGCTCTCCCCAAGGAGGCTCAGATGAAGGGGGAAGAGCCAGGCGGCAGGAGACTCTCTATTTAAGGCTCCCTCTGAGCGCCAACAACCTGCTAAGGTCACAGCTGAGCTGCGCTTCCCACGGGAAATGGCCTTCTTGTGCCCTGTCCCACGGAGCCTCTCAGAAGGTGACAACGTGACCCACGGGGCTGCGCCCTTTTGGCCGCGGGGAGATTATTTTTGGCTGCAGATTTTATCAGGTACCTTTACTTATTGATCACTCCTGACACTAAAGACCCTGTGAGGGTCCGGATTCACTGTAAGGACTGAAAGCAAGTCACTTACGGGGTAAAAAGTCGTGTCCTTTTAACTTTCGGACAAGTGGTCACCGTGTCTGAAGGGTCACTGTCTGTGCCGCGTCCCCAGGCGGTGGCAGGATTGAGCCTGGTAGAGGATGTTGGGAGAGTGCCTAACGCTGCATCTGGCAGCCGAGGTCAAGGTCTCCCGTAAGGCTGCCCTTGTCATTCCTTCATCAGCACGGCCAGGCCTCAGCCTTGCCGGGGGTGGGGGGGCGGGGGGGGTGCTGGTAGGCAGAGGGTCGCTGACTTCTCTCTGCCTCCTGACTGGACGGGCTGTGCCTGTGAGGAGAGCATGTACTCCACCCTCTGCAGCCCAGGGAGGGGCGCACATCCCAAACCCGCCCTCCTCCCAGAGACCTGCAGGCCTTTCCCTGGTGCAGGTGGAGATGTGACCGGCTCAGACGGCCATAAGCTGGTGGGCGCAACCGGGGACACAAAACAGGAGGAGATCTTAGGTTTCTGGCTTGAGGAGACTTCTCAGAAAAGCTGGCTTTTGCCCCTGCAGTGGTACCGAGATGCCCTCAAAACGGGCGCTCACGGGGTATGCCTTGTTCTTCAGGCCTTCACACCCGTTGCCCATGGGACAGACCCCAGGCCCAAAATAGGTGCAGCTGCTACGGAGGCTCATCTCACCCAGAGCTGAGGCTGAGCCGTATTTGGAAACGTACGTCCCCCCACCCCCGTCCTTCCCCGCCCTCCCCACTCTGAGCTTTGAGGCCTCAAGACCTGGGTTCTCCCTCCCTGTCCTGCTCTAGCTTTCTTGGGGACCTCTTCTCCCATTCCCTGTGCCTGGGCCCCTAGTAAGCAGCGGGTAAATGACAGATGAATGAAGGAGCATCGAAAGAAACACAGGCCTGAATCTTCTAGCAGCCGAGCTTGGGGGAGGCTCTGGCCCTGGGGCTCACGAGCTGCCAGCCTCCAGCCTTGACACCTCACCCCCACGAGCCTCCTCTCCGACACTTGATTCTCCCTCCAGGCTCCTGAGCTGGCGTGAATCGCAAACACTCATTGTTTCAGAAAGCCAAGAAAATCAAGTTGGGGGTTAGGATGGCTCACAGATTTGTAGAGGCCCCTGCTGGGGTATTATTGTGTCTTTGCTCCCGATCCTAGGAGGCAGTCAGGACAGAAAGAACAAAGAAGACCACAGGGTTTTCCCCAAGGGCACACAATCTCCACCACTGTACTTTTCTTGCCAGGAATTCCGTTTGGCCTAAAGCACTGAGCCCCTGCTGTTCACAGAGCACCTCGATCGCTGCTAAAGGGATTGACTTTCTTATGCTCTTAAAAAAGCGTGTCACCCTGTCACCTTCCTCCGTTTCCCATTACCTCTGTGTTTTGTTTTTCATCATTATTACTTGAGTGCTTGTGTTTCCCTTACTGTCCTGGAGGTCCGAGGTTCTGGCTTACTTTGATTTTTTATGCTTGAGTCACTGGGTACCCCTGTGCTGATGATAACTGTCCCCTTTTTTTTTTCCTTCCAATCTAAGCTGCCCTTTCTCTCAGCAAGCTAGTGTCAGGTTTCTTGATGAAGGTGGTCTAAGAGTGTGTTATCACCCGCTCCCCTAAATCTCCTCAGAGCTCCTGAGCGAGGGTCATGTCTACTTTGATAAAATGCTGAGAAGGCCCACAAATGCCCGGGTGGTGGGGGCTCCCAGCTCCTCACTGCCATGGAAAGCCTGAAACATCTTAGCTAAAAATAATCAGTGCCATAATGGCCTGCCTCCGGACGCATGAGAGCCTCGGGAATGTCTCGGCATTGCTTAGGGTAAACCAGATCACTGCTCAGCTCCAGCAGGCGGCCTCAGAACCTCTGAACCTCAGCTGTTTTTCACAGTGGGATTATTGGTAGGGGCAGAAATAGAGCTCCGTGTCCTGGTGGCTTCCTCACCCCACATTCCTAGGCACACTTTGCTTTATTAAAGCTCTCAGCTGTCACCGTGATCCAAGCGTGGAGAAAGGAGAGACTGCCCTCAACAGCTGTTGGCGGGCTGCAGACCAGCCAGTGTGCCCCCATAAGGACATGTTACTCTTATTAGAAGCTGTGTCCCTCTTATGTCCTTAAGAAGGGGGCCATCTGCCAATCATAAATCAAGATCTCGTCTGTTCCAAATACAGAAGAAGTCGGCCATCTTAGTCGGCAATCCCTTTATAGCTGACGAATTTTTTTTTTTAATCGTGTGCTCCAGCATGTATTTCTTGTGTAATTAAAAATCATAAAAGGTAATAAAAAATAGAAATCTGCTAAGAGACTGGAGGCTCCATAAAGAATTCAGAAAGTCAGAGGTTTCTGGACAGTATAAGAATCACAGGGGGAGGAAATAAATAACTTCCATGCTCAAACCTCAGGGGAAAAAAAATAAAAGAGAAAAGGGAGGCTGTTTAGAAAAAGGAAAAGTAATTTGAAGTGGCCCTTAATTTGGAGGTAGTGGGGTTCTACCTAAAGAAGTTAGCCAGAAGCGGAGGGACCCTGCACCCTCTTTTGTCATCCTGTTTTGGGGCTCACATGCAGCAGAACCAGTGGGTACTGCAAACGGGCGAAAGATCACCCACGTTCCTACCAGACGGTCATATGGCCCAAAGGAGGGAAGACTGTCTGAAGAAGGGGTGGGCTGAGTGGGTGGGCAAGAGAGGGTTGCGGTGGAATCCCTGGAGGAAATCAACACAGATAGTCAGTAGTTAGAAAAAAAATTCACACTCTGGGTTTTGTCAGCCCCGTCCCAACACACCTGTGCCCATGCCCCCATCTCCCCAGTGTTTCTCAAGTCGGGTTTGCCTGCTGCTCTTTGAGTTTTGGGGTCCAGAGAGATTCTCAGCTCTGCCATTTTGGCCTTGAGCAAGTTATTCTATTTCAGTGTTCCACGGAAGACGTGAGGCAGTGTGTGCTGGGAGCCCACAGTAAGGGTTCAATAAATAGTGCCTGAGATCATCATCCTCCCCTCCGCTCCCAGGCAAGTCTTCCTCTCTCCTGCTGTGTGGCCTGCTGAGTCCTTATTTGGAAGGAGATCGTGCTTTCATTTCCCCTCTGCAGTAACAAGGCCTGTATTTTCTGCAATCATGACATTATGACTTACGTTCCCTTGTTTTACGGAGCAAATGCACTGGCAAAGTTGTTCGTAACAGGAACTCTTAGGAAATTTGCTTTTCCGTTTTACCCTTCACAAAATTAAAGCCTACTAGAGATAGTCATGGATCGCTTCCAGAACCAACTGTTCATCACCTTCTCCTTTGTGGGAAATACGGTGCTTTGCTGATAAGAGAACATATCGGGTCCTACAGCCCCAGAGGTTTTGAAATTTGTGGCCCCAGTTCTGTGTAGAATGCATCGGGGCCTTGTCTATCAATTTGTGAAGTCTCAAGTTCTACAGAATAAGTTTACTTCAAAGATGGCCCTTCCTTCATTCCTTCCCTTCCTCCCTCCCTCTTTTCCTTCCCTCCTTCCTCCCTTCCTTCATTCCTTCCTTCTCTCTTCCTTTCTTGTATTTTAGTATGTATTTTTTCAAAGACTATTTCAGAAAACATAATCATAACATCACATTATACCTTGAAAATGAACAAGAACCCCGTGGCACTATCAAATATCCAGTCACTATTCAAGTTTCACCAACAGGGAGGCGTGTGTGTGTGTGTGTGTGTGTGTGTGTGTGTGTGTGTGTGTTGTGTGTATGTCCCTCACAAGGCTGTGCTGAGCACTCGGTGGACAGGTCTGTTAAATATCTTTTAATCTATAGTTCTCCCTCCGTTTCTTTTATGTATTTTTCCTTGTAATTTATTGATTGAGAAAACTAGATTTTTTTTTTCAGTTGAGTTCCCCACATCCCAGAGTTTATTGGATCTCGGGTCCCTGTCGCCTACTGTGTGCTTCCATCAGGAGGTGCATAATGTAATGTCCGGTTGTCTGTGTTTTTGCCACACCGGTAGCCACAGTCCATCAGGGGCTCATGATCCATATCACAATTGTGAGGTTCCAGTTTTTGCGACTTCTGTATTTACCCGTTTGACAACGAGAGACTGTCTGCTTCCCGGGGCACCCACCTCCCATGGAAGGCCACCTGTAAGCAGTCCTTATCACTTCTGAGCGGCTCTGAGCCACCGCCAGCCTTTTGGTCCAGCCTCGGGCCTGGGTCCCCATGGGACTTGTTCCCACTGTGACTTCCTCCTAGCAGCCGCCGCCCCAGAGAGCCATGTCACTTTGTAGTCTCAGTGTTCCCAGAAAGTATTGAAAGCAAGTCAAAGAGACACGGTCTTTGAGACAAAATTCTCTGAAACCACTGACACGTGAAGTCTGACATTGATATTGGCCTTCTTTCTAGTGACGGATCGAGGAGGTGCTAAACTCCATGCTGGGTGCTGAAGGGAACTCCCCGCTGGGCCTTTGATGCCCACGGAGTCTCTCCTCTTCTAGAATTGGACAGAGAAGGGAACTTGGCAACTCTTTCTGATAAGTTTCATTATGACAAGAAACAGATGATTCCGGGTTGGAAGGAGCTATTGCCAGCAGCAGCTCAGCCAGAGAGTTATAGTGACTTCCTGCCATTTTCCTCTCTCTTAAGGCAAAGGCAGGTTCACCCTGGGTAAAGGGTAAGATTTTCCGTTGTGAGGCTTTGAAATAGTGCAGACGGAGCCAGGGACTCAGTGGTAGATTCAGACTGAGCTCTTGGACAGGCCCAACACCAGCTCCTTCATTTGTGTGTCCCTGATAGTTTGCACAGTGCTTTGCTAGACTCCAGGGGGCCTTCCTGGTAGGCTGTAGACAGGGGACTCTGCCCCTTGCCCTGTAACCCTATTCAACAGGAGACAGGATTTTCCCTGACCTGAACCTTTGTGTTTCCCTCATGTCATATTGAGGGGCAACTCTTTTAACAAACTCCCCCATTTTGCTCCCCCTGCCAAAGCAGTGGTTAATCTAGGAGTATCTTTTCCTTATGATCCAATCTCATATTTAAAAGCAGTCTTGGGGCACCTGGGTGGCTCAGTTGGTTAAGCGGCCGACTTCTGCTCAGGTCACGATGTCGCGATTTGTGGGTTCGAGCCCCACGTGGGGCTCTGTGCTGACAGCTCGGAGCCTGAGCCTGCTTCCGATTCTGGGTCTCCCCGCCCCCTCTGCCTCTCCCCTGCTTGTGCTCTCTCTCTCTCTCTTTCTCTCTCTCCCTCAAAAATAAACATTAAAAAAAATTTTTTTTTCAACGTTTATTTATTTTTGGGACAGAGAGAGACAGAGCATGAACGGGGGAGGGGCAGAGAGAGAGGGAGACACAGAATCGGAAACAGGCTCCAGGCTCTGAGCCATCAGCCCAGAGCCCGACGCGGGGCTCGAACTCACAGACCGCGAGATCGTGACCTGGCCGAAGTCGGACGCTTAACCGACTGCGCCACCCAGGCGCCACTAAAAAAAATTTTTTTAATGGATAAATTAATTAATTAATTAATTAATTTTTTAAAAAAAAGCTATCTTCCTCTGTTCCCAAATACACACATCAGAGGAGTTTGTCAAGCCATCTGCCTACGGAGATTTCAACATTAGGCATAGAAATCCCCAAGCAATGAACCATTTCCACACAGGGAAGAGAAAACAAACACAATGCTACAGCCTTAAGTTGAAAAGGAAGCAAAGTTTAATGCATGAGAAGAAGCAGCCACATGGGAATTAACTGTAATGGCCAGGAACCATGAAAATACACATTTTGCATATTTTCTGCCCTGTTCCAGAAGAGAGCTGCTCACTCTTCACTCTCATGGACCACCATCTGGAAAGAGAGTGGGCACTTTGAGTTGCGTCAGACAGCAGAGACACATTTCCTCCTGACCCCTCTCCCCACAAGCACCAGGGAGTTGCTTGCTTGGGTTTTTCAGGAGGACACAGGATATTTTTTGGACCTCAGGAGAATACACGACTGCATCCATGGAGGCAGTCACCCCGTAGCCTGAGAAACTGGCCCCCAGGGAACAAGCCCCATCCTCAGGGACCTGGTACCTGTGGTTATTTGCCTACAGGTGCAGTGAATGAAGACCAGCGCCAGCAGAGGGCGTCTGAAAGATCTCAGCAGGAAAACGCTCCTTCCTTTTCAGGATGGTGTTTTAGTGCAAACTTGTGTTCCAGTGAGACTCATCTTAGCTAAATGACTTCAAGCAGACCCCTTGCTTTCCTGTGCCTGAGACTGACCAGTTCTAAAGTAAAGGCTCCTCCAAGGTTCCTTCCAGCTCCAAAGTGTCTGCATCACTGTGGGTTCTTCCCAGGTGCCCCGGAGCCACAACCCTCGCCTACACCTGCCGCTCTCCGTCTAGTGTCCACGGGGACCACTCACCCTGCTGGAGGTGAAGTCTCGGGTCTTGGCGCGAAGCTTGTTGACTTGAGATTCTGCAATATCAGCACGTTCCTCCGCCTCCTCGAGCTCGTGCTGAGCTTTGCGGAATTTGGTGAGATGCGCATTGGCTTGTTCATCCTAAAACCAAAGAGCCCAGGCAAGGAAGGTGAGCGCGCGCCTGTCTCAGAGCTCCCTGTGAGGGACAGGCCAGGCTGCTGTTGGAAAATCACAGTGTGTGCCTGACTTACAGCCTCCTCGGCCTGCCTCTTGTAGGATTTGACTTTCACTTGAAGCTTATCCACCAGATCCTGCAACCTCAGCACGTTCTTCCTGTCCTCTTCACTCTAAAAGCAAGGACACAGCGTGCGGCTAGAGGAGGGGGCAGAGTTGCACGAGGTCTGGCCACTTTCTCTGGGGCACTGGGTTGCTTCCTGTATTCTGGAGCGGGAACCCAGGGCGGTGTTTGCGCTTTGCAGAGAAAACGCTTTGCAGAAATGCTTTCTTTCACTTACCTGGTAGGTTAACTCTTTGACCCGCCGCTCATATTTCCTCAGGCCCTTGACGGACTCTGTGTTCTTCTTCTGCTCCCCTTCGAGCTCAAACTCCAGCTCCCGGATCTGCAGAAACGGGTGGGAAGTTAGTCCGTCCGGGGCTGGAGAACGAGCGGTTGAGGCCAGAGGCTCGACCAGGGCTTCCTCCCACAGGTACCCGCGTCTCCAGTTTCTGGATCTGCTTCTTCCCGCCCTTCAGGGCCAGCTGCTCAGCCTCGTCCAGACGGTGCTGAAGGTCCTTCACCGTCTGCTCCAGGTTCTTCTTCATCCGCTCCAGGTGGGCGCTGGTGTCCTGCTCCTTCTTCAGCTCCTCGGCCATCATGGCCGCCTGCAATTGCGTCACACCACAAACCCACCAAGATGCATACAAAGGTCAGGTGCCCTGGAGCTACCGGAACCTGGGTACCCAAGGACCAGAGTCGTGCTGGAGAAAAAGGACGAGGGACGAGGGACGAGGCGGCCCCTCAGTCCACTCTTCCACAATGGAGCATGAGAAGAGCTACACCAAGTACACAAAGTAACCCGACTAACACGACCTGCGGGGACTGGATGGAAAATGGGCTCTTCCCTTTCTGACACTGGCCTCCCTGGGACCTTCCTCACCACCCCAGGAAATTCTTTGCTTCATTATCACCAGCGTGTGTCTTCAAAGGAATCTGAGACCTGCAGAAGACCGAGTCGGTACCCGCAGTGCAGGTTTGGGGATAGTGAGCTGAAGGGAAGGTGGGTAGGGAATGGAGGCGTGGGCGAGCAGGGCTGCGGTGGTCCCCACAAGCATCAGGTGGCACTGTGGGAGCTGTGTCTGGTGGGGACAAGCCCGCTCAGGCCCAGGCGGCTTCAGGCCAGGCCAGGTGACATTTGGTGAGATAGTGACATCTCAGAGTTTCATTTTCATGTCTGCAGCAAGTGAGATGTTGAAGGAGAGAACAGCATACCTGTCTGTGGGCCTTAGAAATAGACTGTAATCCTTTCCAGTCTTTTTTTTTTTTTTTTTCTTTGCCCCATTATTTATCACATTGGCCTTTTAAATGTGCAGAGGGGATGTGCTGAGTCGGACGGAGGGGAGGCAGATTGCAATTTGGGAGCAGAATGCACCCCATGTGTTCCCCCCGGAGAGGCCCACCAGAGCTGTCTGGTGGGAACTATCTCAGGCTTGGGAGAAGGAGGGGCTTTAATGAAACGCAGATTTGGCCACCCCACAGGGACAGCACAGGAGAGCCTTACGTCTGTGATGGCCTTCTTGGCCTTCTCTTCCGCATTCCTGGCGTCCCTGCTGGCATCTTCAACCTCGCTCTGGAGCTGCGTGAGGTCCGTCTCCAGCTTCTTCTTGGTGTGGATGAGGCTGGTGTTCTAGGGCGGGGAGGAGGGCCGTGTCACCCGGCGCAGGTCAGGCCCGGGTCTCTTCCCCTCCGCCGGCCCGCCCGCCCACCCCTCACCTGGGTGTGAAGCAGCTGCACCCTCTCGTTGGCGTCCAGGAGCTCCTGCTCGGCCAGCTTCCGAGCCCTCTCCGTCTGCTCCAGGGTCGCCCGCAGCTCCTCGACCTCAGCCTGCAGCAGGTTGGCCCTGCGCTCCACCATGGCCAGCTGCTCCTTGAGGTCGTCCTGGCCCCGGAGCGCGTCGTCTAGGTGCAGCTGGGTGTCCTAGGCAGAGAGTAAAGGAAACGTCTCGTTGGCGTCGAGGCATGAGGGCCACGAGTCTAGTCGACGTCTCTGAGCGCTTGCGGACGGGAGAGGCTGTCCCGCCAACGAGCCGTCCCAAACCTTCAGCTGCCCTTGGACACTCCGGAGGTGCTTGAGGGTCTCCGCAGCCTGGCGGTTGGCGTGGCTCAGCTGGACCTCGATTTCATTCAGGTCCCCCTCCATCTTCTTCTTGATCCTGATGGCCTCGTTCCTGCTGCGCACTTCGGCGTCCAGGGCGCTCTGCATGGTCTCCACCGTCCTCTGGTAGTTTCTCTTCAGCTGCTCAATCTCTTCGTCTTTCTCGGCGATCTTTCTGTCGATTTCTGATTTCACCTGTGTCAGTTCAAGCTGGATTCGGAGGATTTTGGCCTCTTCGTGCTCGAGGGCGGCCTTGGGAGAAGAAAAACACAGGAAACAGTGCCCGTGAGGGAACAGAGTCTGCTACGTCACCCTTTGTGGGGGCATTTCATAACCGTAACTCAACAGCATTCAAAACTATCTTTTAAAAAATTCTGGTGAATGGATGAAAAAGATGTGGTTTCTATATACAATGGAATACTACTTGGCAATGAGAAAGAATGAAACCTTGCCGTTTGCAACAACGTGGATGGAACTGGAGGGTATTATGCTGAGTGAAATAAGTCAGTCAGACAAGGACAGATATCGAATGTTTTCATGCATATGTGGATCTTGAGAAACTTAACAGAAGTCCGTGGGGGAAGGGAGGGGGAAAATAGTTACAGACAGAGAGGGAGGGAGGCAAACCCTAAGAGACTCTTAAATACAGAGAACAAATTGGGCGTTGATGGGAGGGTGGGGGAGAGGGGAAAGTGGGTGATGGGCATTGAGGAGGGCACTCACTGAGATGAACACTGGGTGTTGTATGTAAGTGATGAACCACAGGAATCTGCCCTCAAAACCAAAAGCACACTTTACACATGGTATGTTAGCCAATTTGACCATAAATTATATTAAAAATAAATTTAAAAATAAATTAAAGCGTCTGACTTCAGCCAGGTCACGATCTCGCGGTCCGTGAGTTCGAGCCCCGCGTCAGGCTCTGGGCTGATGGCTCAGAGCCTGGAGCCTGTTTCCGATTCTGTGTCTCCCTCTCTCTCTGCCCCTCCCCCATTCATGCTGTGTCTCTCTCTGTCCCAAAAATAAATAAAACGTTGAAAAAAAATTTTTTAAATAAATTAAAAATTTCCTTTTTAACTTCAGTGCAGAAATCATGTCTGTTTCACTGCTGTTTGTTTTTTATTATCTGATCAAACAGTAATAGCATTTAAATCATCCTATCCCTTAGGGGCATAAAGCGCCTTATGGATGCTTTAAATTCATCTAAGATTCTGCAAGATCTCACTTTTAGACCTATCTTAATGTAATGATTTTTCCCCAGTGAATCCAAGATAGTCCACAGGGGTTGTTTCATGCCGGCAGATAGGAAAGGAGCCGGCATCAGGATGGTGGCTTGGCAGAGATGGGAAGGGTGACACGGGGCGAGGCCAGCGGGCATCGCTGGTGGGAGCTGTCCCCACGGCTGCCTGCCCGGTGTCTGCTCACCTCCGCTTCCTCAAGAGCCAGCTGGATGTCTGCCTTTTCCAGTTCGATCTGCTTCCTTGATTTCTCCAGTTCGTGGATGGTCTTCCCATTTTCAGCAATTTGCTCCGTGAGATCTGCTATCTCCTCTGCAAAGAAATCAGTTTGGGTTTGCACGTGAGCGCCTCCCCACAAGCACCTGCGGGAGGCCCTGTAACCAGCCCGTCCTGGTTCTAAGGTGGCTGTTTCCCAGAGACAAGACACCGGACAGACAGACAAGAGCTCCTCAGTCACCCCAGCGGGTGACGAGCGCTTTCTGGACATGCTCAGAAGGACACGCGAGCAGGGATTTGCGTCCCGAAGCCAGGCCCGCCCCGGCGACAGCACCAAGGCAGGCGGCAGGCTGTCTAGAGCTGCTTACGCTCCAAATTCTTGTTCTCTCGTCTCACGGTTTCCAGGTGATCCAAGGCTTCCTCGTAGGCATTTTTTAGTTTGAAGAGCTCGGTGCTCAAGGACCGGGACTCCTTCAGAGATGCCTCCAGCTCTGTCTGGCTCTCCTCGCACTTGGTTTTCCATTCGGCTAGCACCTGGAACACAGGCATGGAAGCGGTCCCCTTCCTCAGCTCTTCTCCAAGCCCCGAACTAAACAGAAGCGTGCAGGTAGCTAAGCCTAAAAGTGCGGCTTCACTCAATACCATCTGTTGCCTTAGTTCCTTGTTCCTGATTATCTGACTGATGGAGATTTCCTCCCACAAATATACCCGAGATCAGTAACAGATCAGCAACAGTTGCCATCTCTAAAAAGCCCATGGATCCTTTGAGAAGGAATTCTCTGCCCTTTTCTTAATAGGAGAATGGCCCTGAACTTCTAAAGATTTCCTTAAAACTTTGGTTCAAGTCAACCTTAGTGTCCTACTAAAAGAGAGGCTTCCAGAGAGCCTCCCGAAGGGACCCGAGTTAGATTCCCTCGTGTCAGCCCCCCCCCAGACACACCAGCAGTGTGGGGAACGGCAACGTATGGAACGGAACAACACTGTAGCAACCGGTTTGTCTCCCCCGACAATGCTTGAGAGGGGCCTCCACCCCCAACCCATGCCCGTTTCATTTTACACAGGAGGAAAAGCCAGCCCGGTGAAGTTCAGGACTTGCCCAAGGTCACGCTGCCGGTCGGGCCGATCAGGACTGGGACCCAGCCTCCCAGGACTACAAGGGAGTCCCCAACACCAAGCGTGCAGCTTGCATGGCACTGACCCCACACCTTGTCAAAGTTCCTCTGCTTCTTGTCCAGAGCGGCGGCCATGGAGTTGGCTCTTTCAACGTCGACCATCAGGTCCTCGACTTCTCCCTGCAGCCTCTGCTTGGTCTTCTCCAAGGAGGCGCACTTAGCATTCACTGCCTCAACCTGTTCCTCAGAGTCTTGAAGGCGCTGAGCAAGTTTTTTCCTTAAAGAATATGAAAGAGAAGCAGATGCTATTTAAATCTCAATCCTCCTCAACAGCACTATTCATCAAGTTGGAAGCACTCATCTGTGTGACTCAAACAGCCGCCTGTTTTCATAAGCCCAGGAGAGTTTCCTGTCTGCTAAAGCACAGTGATCAGTAACCTGCCTTGTCTCTAACCAAGATCAAGGTTGTTTGTCTTCATGAAATGTGCTGCTGCCAGGTCCCTCCAATGGCACACGCAGTGCCACATTAAAAGATATTAAGAGAGGTGAGGGAAGGGGCGCCTGGGTAGCTCAGTCGGTTGAGCGTCTGACTTTGGCTCAGCTCATGATCTCGCGGTCTGGGAGTTCGAGCCCCGCGACGGGCTCCGTGCTGACAGCTCAGAGCCTGGAGCCTGCTTCGGATTCTGTGTCTCCCTCTCTCTCTCTCTCTCTCTCTCTGCCCCTCCCCTGCTTGCATTCTGTTTCTCTCTCTCTCAAAAATAAATAAACATACAAAAGAAAAAAGAGGTGAGGGAACACCTAGTAATGTAACAAAACCATTCCCAAGTACATAGTTCTAAAGTCAGTGCCCTCTGTCAGTATCATTTGAGAGTTCTCATTCCTCTAAAGGCAAATGGAGTTGCGTACTTGGCCTCCTCCAGCTCCTCTGTGCGCTGGATGGCGTCCGTCTCGTATTTGGTCCTCCACTGGGCCACCTCACTGTTGGCCTTGGACAGCGCCCTCTGCAGCTCGGCCTTGCCCTCCTGCTCCTCCTCGTACTGTTCCCGCAGCAGGTCACAGTCGTGGCGGGAGGACTGCAGGGCGTGGGCCAGCGCGTTCTTGGCCTGCAAGAGTCAAGGAAGAGGAGAGCCCCCAGTGGATTAGCATTTTGGCGTCTCGCACCGTGACCCTGCTACCATCGCCTCCTGAGTCAAGTTGCCGTGTTTTCCCACAGGTGGTAATGGAAGAGGAGATCAAAGAAGCACTCCCTTGGATTTCCTACCTTACTTTCTTCCTCTAACTGCCTCTTGAGCTCCTCTATTTGCTGGGTAAATGCTTGCTTGCTCCTGGAAAGTTGGGACACTATGCTTTCCTTTTCTTCCAGTTGACGACTCAGCTCACCTGTGTCCAGAAGGAGATATTTTCATTTTATTCACTTTTTCATTCATTCATTCATTCATTCATTCATTCATTCATTCATTCATCAAGTTCCTGCTATGTGTAAGGCACTGTGCTAAGATCTGGGGAGAGACTAAATGAGCAGGTGTGGTCCTTTCTTAGGGGAGAAGAGAGGTGTCCATGAAAAGGAAACCAAAGACACAACTGATAAGATATTGTCATAAACTCCTAGAAGCTTGGGGTGACTTTTGCCAATAAAACCCATTGAGAACAATTGTAAATTTAAACATTACCACCTAGGGACACCTGTGTGGCTCAGTCGGTTAAGCATCCAACTTCGGCTCCGGTCATGATCTCACAGTTCGTGGGTTCAAGCCCCACATCGGGCTCTGTGCTGACAGCTCAGAGTCTGGAGCCTGCTTAGAATTCTGTGTCTCCCTCTCTCTCTGCCCCCCCCCCCAACTTGCACTCTCTCCCTCTCTCTCTCTCAAAGATAAATAAAACATTTAAAAAGAAACAACCATTACCACCTAAAAACACCCATCAGACCTTCCAGTGGCTAGTATTTCCAGCTGTTTGTTGGTTTGCCATGAAAGAAAACTAATGCTTTCTTAGAACTTTACAGCTAGTAATTTGAGGTTAGACTCTTGAGTAAAGGTGGTAGGTTGAGGTTTATATGCTTCTGCGGAGGGAAGAGGGGGGAGGTGGGGGGAGAGGCCTTATGACTCCAGAGGTGAATTCCCAAGAAATTCCCAAGGTTATTATACAAAGTGGCAACTGAGCCTCTCTTCTTCCCTGTGTTGGTCGTGGCTGCTAGCAAAGGATTGACTGATTCACAGGGATGATGGGCTGGAGGAGCAGGGCTGGGGGCAGGGCACATTTCCTAGGTGAAAGCCCCAGATAATGTTTCCCTGTATTTCCACTACTACGCAGCAGGAGCCTATCCAAACCGGCCGTGTTTCTTGATCTATTGTCTGAAACACTTGACTGCATACCACATATCTGAATTCGTGCGTGGCAAGATATGGAAGAGCCAAGAGCCTTATTTCTAGTCCTGTTTCTGACATTTAGATCCTTCTTGATGCAAGGTATTATTAGTGTTGAAAGAGCTTGAACCAGGTGATGTTCTGGATCCCTTCTCATTCTGGTCTGCTTCTCTTCACCCCTGTGTTTACTGAACTCTCAATGGTGCCCCCCTTCATGATATTTTGAATGATCCCTTTTTTGTTATTCTAATGGCTTTTCTCTGATAATATGCTTTCCTAGAGGTTCTCCCCACACAGTGCTGCCCTTTCCTGTCGACCAGTCGCCCCCCACCATAGGCGACCAGAAGGCATGGCCCCTCCCATCCCATCGCTCACCAGCCTCTGTCTGCAGACGGGACTTCTGTGTGGCCAGCTCGCTCATGCTCCTTTGAATTTCCTCGTTCTTGCCCCTGGCCTCGCTTAACTGATCCTCCAGAGTTCGGCATATTTTATCCAGATTGGCCTAAAGGATTGAGAAGGGGGAGAGAACCAAGTCCGTATTCAGACCGCAAAGACCCAGAGGCGGCTCTCCGCAAAAGCACTGGGCCCCGTCCTGCCAGAGCACCTTCGATTTAGACACGCTCTCCACATTGCTGGCCAGGTCGTCGATCTCCATCTTCAATTCGCTCTTCTCCTTCTCCAGCTTCTGCTTGACCCTCTGTAGGTTGTCTATGTGCTCCCCCAGCTCGGCCATGCTGTCCGCGTGCTTCTTCCTCAGGGTGGCCGCCGTGGCTTCGTGTTGCAGGGTGGCCTCCTCCAGGTCCCTGCGCATCTTCTGGAACTCGGCCTCCCGCTTCTTGTTCAGCTCGATCTGGGTGGAGGTGACGCCTCCCGCCTCCTCCAGCCTCTCGCTCAGCTCCTCCAGTTCCCGGGCGTAGTCGCTGCGCTGCTTCTCTGTCTTTGCACGGGTTGCCCGCTCTGCCTCAATCTCTTCTTCCAGTTCCTCAATCCGAGCCTGTGGAGGGCAGCCATTCACCCATGGGCAGTCAGTCCCTAGAGTGACTCACCCTGCATGTCAAGCATGGGCTAGTTTCCATTCTCATTAGATAAACCAAAGTTTAAGCTTCTCCTATAGGAGGAAATGTTGCTCGTTTCCTTTAATACAAGTTTTTCCTGCCCCAGTGTGGTCATTACCTCTGCAGTGACCAACCCAGGATATTCTCCCTTCAACTACACGTTGACCCCAAACACCTTTGTTATGTATTTTATTTTAAACTATGGAAAAATTGCTCATCGCTGCTGGGTCAGCCTAGCAGAAAGGCAACAATGAGGCGGGCATTCCCATGGTCCTGCCCACCTGCTCACAATGGCTTACAGCAGGCGGCACCCAGCCTACAGTGGGCGACCTTCATGTGAAAGAAAAGTCCAGGATTCCTCCTACCTGTAGCTCTTTGATCTTCTTCTGAAACTGGAGGCCCAGAGTCTGCTCATCTTCCATTTTGCTCTGCAGCTGACTGTATTCGAAATCCTTCCTGTGGAGGGAAATGTAGAATGCGTGAAGACAGACCAGCCAGAGACTTGGAAGACTGAAAGCAGTGGTTTTAGGACCTACTTCTTGAGCCTTTCATCCAGCTGCTGCTTATCGCTCTCCAGATCTAATATGGACTCTTGGGCAAGCTTCAAGTCTCCCTCCAGCTTCCTTTTGTTCCTTTCCAGATCTACACGGAGCTTCTTTTCTTGTTCTAGGGAGCTTTCCAGCTGAAAAGGACACCATATCCTTTTGAGAACAAATGCTCTGCACCAGAGGATTTGGGGGGTTCTTCCAACCCTGAAGTTCTGGGACTCCCAATTAGTACTATTTCCTTACATCATCAACTTGCTGCTCCAATTTGCTCTTGATTTTGCTCAGAGAGTTGACTTTGTCCTCTTCGGCTTGGAGGTCATCCAGGGTCTGCTGGTGGGCCTCTTGGAGGGCCTTCTTCTCCCTGGTCAGCTTTGCAATGGTTTCATCCAACCCAGCAAGTTCTTCAGTAAGGTTTTTAACCTAAGAAGAGGCCACAAGCAATTAGAAGAAGAAATAAAGGCTGGTTCGCAAGGACTACACGAAGCTGGAAAGACCCACGGAGAGAGAGTACCTTGTTCTCTGTGGCATGCTTCTCCTTTTCAACCTTGGCCAGGGTCAGCTCAAGGTCATCGATGTCTTTCTTGAGCTCTGAACACTCGTCCTCCAGTTTCCTCTTCTTGGCCGTCAGCTCAGCGTTGATCTCCTCCTCATCCTCAGCTCTCTCAGTCACCTCCTTGATCTTGGCCTCCAGCTGGAATTTGGCTTTGATCAGCTGGTCACACCTTTCCTCTGCATCCAACAAGTTTTCACTTTCCTTAAAAAAAAAAAAAAAAAAAAAGAATCATGACTTCCTTTGATGAGATAAGGTTTGTGACATTTCCAACACCTTGGTATACATGAAGTCCTTTATGAAGCACCCCAACTAAAAATCAAAAATCCCACCCCAAGTCCAGTTTTTCTAAATAATCAAATCTACAAGAAAAGTTTAAAAAAAAATTCTGGACACTCACAGCTTGCACTTGGAGCTGTAGGTCATTCTTCTCTTGTACTAGAGTCACCAATTTTTCCTCCAGTTCCTTCCTCTTCGCCTCTGACTTGGCGAGTTCGTCTTTGGTTTTCTGAAACTCCTCCTTCATGGTGGCCATCTCCTTCTCGGTCTCTGCGCTCTTGAGGAGGGGCTTGATCTTGAAGAAGAGTTTCATCCAGGGCCAGTGCTTGACGTTCATGAAGGCACGGACGTTGTACTGGATACAGAAGATGGACTCCCTGAAAAGAAAACATTGATTATTTCCAGGAGACACCCCCCCCCACCGCCGCCTTCCCCAAAGGGCTCATGCTTGAACAGAGACCCTCCTCGACCTTCTCTGCACCATCTTCTGGAATTCCACACGCATGAGAAACCCCCTGCACACCGCTTGTGTCCGGGTGATCAGTTTGGCCAGGCGGTCATCCCGCATTTCTTCCAGCGTTCCCAGCAAGCCAGCCTTGAAGAACACCTTCCAGGGGAGAAGGATGATATGAGTCTGTGTGCTGGAGAAGTCTAAAAGGGACTATGGGCCAGCATCTGTCAGAACCAAGGCATTACCTTGGTATGCCCAAATTTGTACTGAGTGTGGTCAATATCGATGGATGCCAGCAGCTTCTCACAAGCCTTCTTGCTGTCGATGAATTGTCCCTCAGGGATTGCGCTGGCATTCAGCACTCGGTATCTGCCATTGTAGATACAGGGACAATCATAGACCATCAGCAAAGATGTAAACCTTGGAGACCAACTAGTCTGGGCCTCTCTCCTAATAGGCAAGAAGGCCAAGGTCCAGAGAGGGAAAGAAACTCGCACACAGTCACACTGCTGGGTGATGGCCTTTAACCCAAGCCTCCTGATTCTCAGGGAAGGTTTTTTTCTGCCATATTGGATATCAGACAAGCTCTTGAGAAAACATGGAAGAAAGAAGTGCATACATACTTGGCCAGGAGGTACGTCAATCATTTTACCTGAAACTCTGTACCTGCTCTGTTGAAACGGGCCTTTTCATACCAGTATTTCTCCCTCTCAAATCCCAGCATCTACACACCTCAGCAAGAAGCATATATGACATTTTATCACACACCTTTGCTTAAAATCTCCATACAGAATCCTATTTGGGAATCCCTTCCTGCAAATGCGGATACCCTCCAGGACACCATTACACCGCAGCTGGTGCAGGACAAGGCTGTGTTCCATGGCCCCTGAGAAGAGAGGTGAGAAACATTAGCTTCACGCAGGATCTCCTGGAAACTGGGCACCATGTACAGCGCCAGCAGGTGTCTTACCTGGAGTTTTGGTTTCATTGGGGATTATACAGCGCACAAAGTGAGGATGAGTCGTTCTTAAATTTGACATCAACTTGTTGAGGTTTTCCTAAAAGAAAAAGACTACATTTGACAGGCTGCTGTAGGCTTTTACAGAGACAGAGATATATCGTAATGAAAAATGAGGCATCTATTTTGAACTTACCATGAATTGTAAAGGACGAAATCTTTTAACTCTTTCTTTGAATACCCCAATGGCTAGAGGTACAGGCAAGTAACCGATAACAATAGCCTTTTGCTTCACAGTGAGCTGGAGACTAACCATGTACAAAATGCTCTCTGAAATCAATTCCAGAAATATGTCTGGCTCCACAGGGAGCTTGGGATGCTATTGCCTGTGTCCTTTTGGCAACTTGGAAGGTTTGTGCTGAGGACTCACCCCCTAGGCCATCTAGCCCAACTCCTTGCTGTACAAAGTGATAATCAAATTCTGGACCCACATTCATTACACCTCATTTACATATTTGTATATTTATATAATTATTATATTATTATAGGTTCATATTTTATCAAACTGCCACTCAGCTCCCCAAGTAACAGCAATCAGATTGAGACCACATTACTATTCTTGAATAAACCAAGGTTGTCTCCATTGCTCATTTTGCAATCGCTTAAACCAACTGCAAGCAAATAAACTTGTATTTTTCTTACCCTGAAGAGGGCAGACACAGTTTGGAAAGAAGAACCCTTCTTCTTGGCAACTTTCTTCTTTCCGCTGTCAGCTGAAAGACATAAAAGATGGCGCACACTCTTATCAGATCTACAGGGATCTTTTGGGCCTGTGAACTGAGGCACAGGAGATAGCATGGACACAAGGCGCTCTGTGGAGTCTGTTACCATCTGCCGTAGCAAAGGTGGCGTAGAGGTGTGCCAGGAGCCTGTTGGAGGACTTCTGGTATAAGCCGACCACGGTCTCGTTCAGCGGGTCCTTGTTCTTCTCCAGCCAGCCCGAGACACTGTAGTCCACAGTGCCCGCATAGTGGATCAGCGAGAAGTGGGCCTCAGCCCTGCCCTTGACCACCTTGGGCTTCTGGAAGTTGCTGGACTTGCCCAGGTGCTGGTCGTACAGCTTGTTCTTGAAAGAGGTGTCTGTGGCCTTGGGGAACATGCACTCCTCCTCCAGGATGGAGAAGATGCCCATAGGCTGGATTAAAGCAAAGCAAAACGCATGTAAGGCACACGTGAGCTGCAGCAGTGAGCCGCAGAGTAGACAAGACAAGGTTACTGAGTAGACAGATCAGGACACCTTCTCGATGAGCTCGATGCAGGCAGCCAGGTCCATCCCAAAGTCGATGAACGTCCACTCGATGCCCTCCTTCTTGTACTCCTCCTGCTCCAGCACGAACATGTGGTGGTTGAAGAACTGTTGCAGCTTCTCGTTGGTGAAGTTGATGCACAGCTGCTCCAGGCTGTTGTACTGATGCCAAAATACAGAGTTCACGTGCAAAGTTAGACTTCGAAAACCAAAGACCCATCAGCCTCCCTCTTCACTGCCTCAGGCTCTGCCAACTCATTCATTCCCCCCCCCCCCCAACCCCCGACACGGGCATGTTCTTCAGGGTCTAGCCCAGATCACATCTCCTCCTTGGAGACTTCTCTTAACTTCTAGCTGGAAGGTGTTTCTCTGTCCCCCGAGTCCCCATGGTCGGGATCTCTCCTGTGCACCAAGCACGGTCTGCTTATTTTGTAGTTACTCTTAGGTGCACAGTACATACCTTCTGTTTTCCTCTACAAACTACAAGCTCATCTTTCATTCGCCAGCATGTCTTGTGTCTCTTGTAGACACAAAATATATGCTCTCACGGATGGCTATATGAGAACCTAGAACAGCAGGGTATTTATGTGAAAATCCCGTGACTGGCTTATCAACTTCTCTATGTGGCTGGCTCTTCCTATGCCAATAATTGCATTTGAGTTCTTTCTTTTATCCACTTCACAATGTCTTTTATAAAATTCCACTTACCACGCATCTCCTCCTCTCTTGAAATTATACAGCCCCCCCACCCCACAAAGTACTTCTCTTCTACCTGATCCACCCTACGGTGCCCTACAGGGTGTGCTGCTCTGACAGGTTGCTCACCTCAACCTGTTCCCTCTAGGATCATCATGACCAGTCCCTCCACACACAGCCATGTGAAGACATGAGCACTGGGAACACAAACCTCAAAGATCTCAAAGCCCGCAATGTCCAAAACACCAATGAAGTGTTGTCTTGGCAGCTTTGTGTCCAGTTGTTGGTTGATGCGAGTGACCATCCACAAGAACAGCTTTTCATAAACTGATTTGGAAAGGGCATTCACAGCATGGTGGACCTGTTAGAGGAAAGGTCACTGGGGTTGGAAGGTGATGGCCGTCGGGTGCCTGTGTCTCTCCCAGCCTCTAAGCAGCCACTTACCTGATCCACGGTTTGACCTTTGGTAACGTACTCATTCCCAACTTTCACTCTGGGGAAGCACAAAGCCTTCAGGAGGTCCGAAGAGTTCAGGCCCATCAGATAGGCTGTTTTGTCGGCCACTGCCAGGAAAAGAAAGACAGAGGGACACCCGTCAGGCTTGGCAAAGTAGAGGAACCACTCTGAAAATCATCCAGATGTTTCAAAGCTTGGTGAAGGTTGTCTTGTTTTACGTTCCGTATCTTTATATTTTTAAAAAACGTTTATTTGTTTTTGAGAGACAGAGCATGAGTGGGGGAGGGGCAGAGAGAGAAAGACACACACACAGAATCCGAGCAGTCTCCAGGCTCTGAGCAGTCAGCACAGAGCCCGATATGGGGCTCGAACCCTCATACTATGAGATCATGACCTGAGCCAAAGTCGGATGCTCAAACAACTGAGCCACCCAGGCACCCATGTTCCATATCTTTAAACTGCTGGTATGTGGCCAACGGAAGCCAAGTCACTCAGAGGATATGATAGCTTTTATGAAAAGGTAGGACTGGGTTCCGGAAAGCCCTGGTCATGTCTCATTGCCTCGGAAACAAGCCCATTCCAGTGATTCAGCAAATGGGGATGGTAACGCTAGGCATCAGAGCCCCAGAGAGGTCCACCTCTCCAGGTGGAAGAAGGATTAATTGCTTTCAAACGAGGCACCAAATGATCTCCACGGACTCCTCCCTCCACCACCCCCCAGCTCGGGCTTATGTCCTGTTGTGGTGATTTTGTACCTTCGGTGCCGTCAGGCTCTGCCTGCTCTTCCCGCTGCTTCTGCTTGAACTTCATGTTCCCATAGTGCATCACGGCGCCCGTCAGCTTGTAGAGTCCAGACTTCTCTTCTGGGGTGAAGCCCAGGATGTCGATGGCGCTCTGGCATTCAAAGAACAGCATGTTAGTCCACTGACCCTCGTGATGGAGGAGGGGCGCCCCACACGTATTGCCTCTGTTCTACTTACGTCGGTAGCCAACAGCTCCTCCGCGTCATCAATGCTGGCCACCAGGATTTCACCCTGGCTGATGAACGGGTAGTCGTAAGGGTTGGTTGTAATAAGGAGCAGCTCTGAAATGACAGATTCAAAATAAGAGGTCCCCCAGGTGCAAAGAAAACATCCACCCAGTGGATTTGAGCTCCTGGATTCTGGGCTGAGGTTCTCACTGCTGGAGCCCAAATTGATCTTAGAGTTAGAAATCTCTTCAACAGCTTCCCACTACTCAGGCTGTGGCTGACCATTTAAAGTCCAGGGAAGACTTTGCAGCCTGCCCAGGCAACGTAGATTAGGAGCCCGAGAGAGCATTAGAGTTCTCTTGCCTTGCACATGAATGGTGCATATCAGTGTAGGTTGGGAAAATTTAATACAGAAAACTGGCTTAGTGGGGGTCAGGAGAGGAGCCCCCATGGAGGGGAAGCACAGGTGGTTTTCCAAACCCCTTGAAAGGCTGCAGCGTGTTTCCAGGCTTGGGACCAGAAGGCAGGCCGAGTACAGCCAATGAGCAAAGACCCTGCTCACCTAAGCCTCTGTCGGGTGTGGAACAAGGGGCCAGGTGAATATCCTGTCCTGGTGCCTCGCGGTATTTGGGGGAGAGGTTGGGTCCTACGTCAGAACACTAGGGGGCGCGGAAGGACAATTAAATGCCTAGTTGTTGAGAAGGTGATTTTGGAACCAGTGCTAAATCCAGTCATGGTTTCATCTTGTTCCTGTCCACTGGATTCTGGTTTTTTGTTTTTTTGTTTTTTTCCAAATTGACACATCACTGTCAAAATAGCCACATCTATTCCTAAAACAAACTTCTTCCGTTGGCTACCTAGTCCCCTATATACAGGTGCGACTCTCCTTGGTCCGGTGACGCCAGAGCCCGGACGCCTCACCTATGAGCTCAGGCTTCTTGTTTGAAAGAATCTGGTAGAAGATGTGGTAGCTTCTCTCCGCCTTCAGCTGGAAGGTCACTCTTGATTTTTCCAGCAGATCTGTGAACACAAACATGGCACTGTTTTCCAAACTGGCCCCACCACCCCGAGCCGCCATCCTGCCCGTAATCTACTTACACGTTTCAATGTCTGCGGAGGCCAGCTTCCCGGTGGTTCCAAAATGGATTCGGATGAACTTGCCCTATGGGAGGTGGGGCGAGGAAGAGACACCAATGTCTAAGCGGTTCCAAATGTTCCCGCTAGTCTCCTGGGCAGTGTGAACAGGAGCTTTATTTCCCTACCTAAAATTAAGTATGTCTCCTTCTCCCTTCTCTGTCCATTTTGAGGGCCCCCCTTTCTTCCATGCCCTTTGCTCCACATTTCCTCCAAACGGCCCCCACCCCATCCAGTCATATGGTAACAGAGTGATTTTTTTTTTCAAGATGCAAATCAAACCATATCACTTCCCTGCTTACAGAATCCCTCAGTAGCTTTCTGAATAAAATCCAACCCCCTTCTTGTGGCCTCCATGTGACCAGAGCTCTGTCTTCCTCTTCCCCCACCTCTTGGGACCTACCTCCTGCCCACCTTGCTGCCACCATGAGAACACTCTCGGGTCCCTTGACTACATAAGGTCTCCCCCCGCCCCAGAGTGTGCTTGCTTTTCCCTTTGTACTTCCTCATCCTGCAGATCTTGGGGTTCATGGGCCAGTACCCCCCCCCAGATCCCTTTTCTACCATTCCTGTCTTAAGGAGATCCTGCCCCCAGTCACTTCATCACACGCCCCATTTGTGGAGCTTTTCATGAAGGCATCATTATCTGAAATGGTCTGGTTGCTGTGTTCCATTCCATCATTGCCTGTCTCCCCCCCAGCCCCCCCCCCCCCACACACACACAGCCTATTGCCTCCGAGAGGACAGGAAGATTGCCTGTCCTCAGGGCCCCAGAGAAAACCCCAGCTGAACCAAACTCAGACTCACAAAGCGAGATGAGTTGTCGTTCCTCACGGTTTTGGCATTCCCAAAAGCCTCCAGCAACGGGTTGGCGCTGATGATTTGGTCTTCCAGCGTCCCCTAATGCAAGGAATCGCGGGGAGGAAGAAGCCTCAAGGGACAGGGGGAACCACTCCCTGGCCCTGTCACTCCCCCCCACCCTTGCTGTTCAGGGCAGAGCCCATCCCTTCCTCCTTGACTTTTCCAGTTCAAGTACCAACAAATCCTCAACATGGCCCACTTCACACCCTCTTGCTGTTTTGTAATACAGTGAAACCTTGGATTGCGAGTAACTCGTTTTGTGAGTGTTCCGAAAGACAAGCAAACACTTCTAATAAATTTTAACTTGATAAATGAGCAGTGTCTTGCAATACGAGTAGTACATGATGCCCAATGTCACATGATCCCAACTGAGCCAATGGTTCTCGAAACTCACTTTGATAACATGAGTGCTTTGGATTACAAGCCTGTTTCTCCAACGAACTCTGCTCGCAAACCAAGGTTTTACCGTCCTTGGGTACACTTGGGTGTCTTGATATAAAATTCCCATAATGCTTCATTCAGTCCCTCGGTTCTTCAGTTAGTTGGGTCATCTGCATTCATTTTGTACTGTTGTCATCTGTTTGTTTGGAAAAGCACGTGTGGCTACAGTTTTCCTAAACTGGTGCATGTGATTCTGCCATAAAAAGAGAAAGCTCTCCAGGCACCTGGGTGGCTCAGTCAGTTAAACCTACTTTGGCTCAGGTCATGATCTCGCGGTCTGTGAGTTCGCGGTCTGTGAGTTCGAGCCCTGTATCGGGCTCTGTGCTGACAGCTCAGAACCTGGAGCTGCTTTGAATTCTGTGTCTCCCTCTCTCTCTGTCCTCCCCCACTTGTGCTCTCTCTCTCTCTCTCTCTCAAAAAGAAATAAACATTTAAAAGATCAAAAAAGAAAAAAAGAAAAAGCTCTCTGAGCTGCTCCCCAAATGACCTTCCTTAGTTAAGCCTTACATCCCTGTTTCGTAGGAAATCACAGGATCTGGCCGTGTAAGCTCGACCCCACACTGGGTTGTCTGCAGTCACGGGCTCTCTGAGGACTTCAAGTCTGAGCCTGCCCTCCTTGCCTTGAAGAGAGGGGAATGTGGCCTCCTCACACCCCTCACTGTGAGGCTGAGACCACGGTCACAAGCAGAAGCATGGCAAACCCCTCCCCTTCCCTATACCTTCATCTTGGAGTCCTTCTTCTTGGCCAAGTCTCCAGTAGCCGCAATTGTTGCAAAGTACTGGATGACCCTTTTGGTGTTCACAGTCTTCCCTGCCCCGGATTCTCCGCTATTTGTTGTGACCCAAAGAGAGAGAGAAAGAAACATGTCCTGTAGGTATAAACTGCCTCCCCAAGATGTCACACAGAGGCCTGGACATACCCCTGAGCCACAGCGGACACACACCTACTAGACCAATGTGAGAAACTACTCAGAGAGGCAGAGGCCCCAGGGAAGCCTCATCACTTCTGAGCTGCCCCAGCGGCGGGCGATCCCAGTTTCCTGAGACCTTGCACATACCCTCTTGCCCATCACCATCTCCATCTTTTTATCAGACTCTGCTTTAGGTACTTTCTATTTAAAAAAAAATTTGTTTAGGCTTCTTTACTTATTTTGAGAGAGACAGAATGTGCAGCTAAGGGACATAGGGAGAGGGAGAGAGAGAATCCCAAGCAGGCTCCGCACTGTCAGTGCAGAGCCTGATGCAGGGCTCGAACCCATGAACCGTGAGATCATGACCTGAGCTGAAATCAAGAGTCAGACACTTAACCGACTGAGCCATCCAGGAGCCCCCTTTCTAATCCACAGAGTAAACAGCACCTTTGCCTCCTGCATTGGAGACAAAGAGCCACAGCTATGACACTTACGTGATCAGAATGGACTGGTTTTCACGGTCTGCAGGAGGAGAAAATAAAATAGAGTTGATGGCGGCAGAAAGAACTTCCCCACTTTGTCAGGAGGTCCAGGTTCACTACGCCGGTCCTCTTGCCTGTAGCATTCTGTGTGGTCCCAGGGGTGGCTCCAAGAGCCTCCTCTTTGACAGTAAGACTCAGAGGGTAAGGCTCTGCTTCAAACCAGCCAGTGGCTTCTCATCTAACCAGGCTGGACCACATGACATTGGCAATCTTTATTTTCACCCCGTAAACCTGTCGGTTTCATAGGCTTTACGCAATGCTTGCATTCAACCCAAACTCTCTAGCAGGGCCCCTGCAAGGCCCTAAAAGATCTGGACCCTTTCAGCCTAAGTCCCACTACCCTCCTCTCTTCGTGCTGGAGGGTACAGGCTGGCCCTCCATTCCAGCGCCCCCCCTCCCATCCCCCCGTCCAGAGACGCACCTGTCAACATGAACTGATAGGCGTTGTCAGAGATGGAGAAGATGTGGGGCGGGGCCTCCTGGCGCTTCTTGCCTCGGTAGCCCTCCACCACCTCGGGGTTGTACACCGGCAGCCACTTGTAGGGGTTGACGGTGACGCAGAAGAGGCCCGAGTAGGTCTGTGGGAGTGTAAAAACGGGGTGTGTGTGTGTGTGTGTGTGTGCGTGAAAGCCTTTGCTTTTATTATTATCTCACTTTCCTTACGCAAAACTTGTAAAGGGGAGACTGATTTCTCTTCAGCGATGGGGCAGATGACTGAGAGAGGGGAGCCGCTGGCCCTCCAGCAAATGACCCTGCCCAGACCCGGAGCTCAGCCTGGCTTTCCTGCCCCTGCCTTCCCTCCCTGCTTCCAGCCTCTCTTCCCAGTCCCCTCTTCCTCTGTCACCTGCTGTCTGTCTCTAACCCCTTCCCTCATCCTCTCCTCCCATTTCCCCTCTTTTGTTGGACAGCTGAGTCAAACACTAGGCTTTCTGATGCTGTTACCCACACAAATGTCCCACCTGCCCCCACCCCCCAGCACCATCAGATGCCCCAGGAAGCGTGGGCACTCACATAGATCATCCAGGAGGTGTACCGGTCCTTGAGGTTGTACAGCACAGCTGGCTCGTTCAGGTGCGTCAGCATGGCCATGTCCTCGATCCGGTCGAACTTGGGGGGGTTCATTGCATACACGTCCTCGGGTTTGACCACCAGGGTCTGCATGGAAGAGATACAAGGACTACCTGGGGTCCGCTGTGTGTTTTTCCCCCTGCAGGTATCTGTCTAGATCCCACAAACAGCCTGGATCCCAAGGGGCAAGCCCCGCACCCCTGCGTTGCCCCTAGAGTGCTGTGAACGTCAGCAAAGGCTCCTGAACGCGAATCGCTTTAACCAGCCACAACCGGGATCTTCGCCCACCCTGCAGCCTGAGGCCAGCGTTACTAGGCTTTCTCTGAGGACACCAGGGAAGCCGTGTGGGCGCGGGCAGGGGCACAGACGCTGGGACCCCAGGGGCGGACAGAGGGCCCAGCGGCCTGCAGGGGGCGTGCGCAAGGCTTACCCGGTTGTCTTCGGTTTCCACTGTGACCTTCCCATCCTGAGTACTCTTAATTCTCCCCTTGGCGTATTCCTCCTTTGAGTCGACCACAAAGCAGTAGGTTTTGGCATCAAAGGGCTGGTTCTGAGCCTCGATCCTCTCCTTTTCCGACTTCCGGAGGAAAGGAGCGGCGATGCCGAACACTTCCATCTCAGTGTCACTACTCATGGTGTCACTGGAAGGCGGACCAGCAGGTGAGCCCTGGAGGGGACCCCACCCCGTTCCAGGCCCGAGTCCCTGCGGCTCTACCTGAGCCGCCCTTCACTCCCCGGGGCTCCACCCACGGGACCCCAGGGCTGCGAAAATCAAATGTGCACATATTTGCCCGGTGGGTTCTCTGCACAAAATGCACAGAGCACAGGAAATCCAGGCTCTGACTAGTTGAGGCTTGGATGGGAAGGGGCCCCAGGGCCGAGTGCAGCTCTCTGCACCTCACTTTCCTCTTCTGCGAAGCCCAGGTGGTGCCGAGGGAAACTTGACAAATAAACGCCATTCTTCAAAGGCAGGGTGCTAAGTGGCAGATCACTAAGGAATTTGGGGGCCGTTTGGATTCAAGGTGCTCTCTCCTCACACAAGGAAGCCTCTGCTTCCTTCGGTTGCTAAGACTACAAGTGGCATCAGATGCCAGCATCCGTCTGGAAGTTTCCTCTCCAGCCTAAGTTGTGCTTGTCTGAGCCCTCTTGGCTCTGAGCCCTCAAGGCCACTGGGAGGCAGGAGAAACTGGTAACCTTGAATTACCTGGAGCCTTCCAACCGCAGAGGGACTGGACCTTTCTTACCTGGAGAGTCACACCCACAGGAAGGCAGCAGGAAGCAGCAGCCGTGGAAAACCTGACCTGCAATAAATACGCAAAAGGCAAAGTCAGGGCACGTGGGAGCATCCGGTTCAGCTTTGAAACGGCTCTCTGTGGGATAACTAAGTAAGACTAACAGGCAAATGACTTAGGAAGGGCCTTGGCCCAGAGGCAGCTGGAGGAGCAGGTGGGACGTGACCCACAAGTAATCCATTAAGGCAGTAAGAACCCAGGCTGCCCCCAAATCTGGCTGCTATCAGCAGGGCCTGCCATTTAGAACTGGGCAGGAAGGTCGTAATCCCTGTTAGGAAGCTTGTGGTTCCCGCAGGGGCAGGTCTCCTAGACTTCGATGAGCAGAGAAGATTCCCTGACATTGGCTCCCGGCCGCACAGCCAGCGTGGGCTTGAGGGGACAGGGCACGGGACAGACACACAGCCCAGGTGGGCAAGGTGAGGGCAGGGAAGGCGCTGCGTCCCGCTGGCCGTCTGCACGGATCAGAGACGCCAGGGGAGTACAGCGAGCCATGACGGACAGGCCACGGTCCACGGCGTGTGCAGCGGGTTCCTGCCCAAGAGGGCGCTCGACGACCAGGTCAAGGGGAGAGTGCGGAGGTGGAAGGAGGGCCTGAAGGCCCCCTGCTTCGGTGGCTTGCTGGAGGCAGAGGCGGATGGCCACTTGGCTCAGAGAGATCCAGCTCCACATCTAACTGATTTCTTACCAAAGCCAGGCAGGGCCCGCACCAGCACCCAGCCACTCGGAGTCGGTGTCCCCCCGGGACGCAGAGATGAAAAGGGCCCCCAAGAGGGGCGCTGTGACTTACCTCCGCCCGGGAGAGAGGGAGCTACAGAGGGGCTGCTGCCTCCTGGGCTTTTATAGGCCCCCCGCCAAGCCCACGGCTCAGCCCTTCTCTATATTTGGAAAGAGAGTGACCGACACCACAGGCCGAGAACCAGCTCCTTCCTCACGTTTTTTTTGGTCGTTGCCAAGGGACAGGTATATATAGAAATGATCGGGATCCGTCACCATTTTCCAGCTGTGGAGGTTGGAAGTTTGAGATGCCTTTCTCTGAGCTTGGGGCTGGCACGGCCTCACCCGCAGGGATGTAAGTGGCCGTCTGGCTGCAGAGGGCCCGGTCCACAGGCGGCTGGCGCTTGGCGGTCAGGGCGAGCTGGGCCCTGAGGCCAGAGTGCAGCCCATCCCACCGCGTGGCAAAGGGGACGAAAACTTAAATCCTCTGGGAATTGTGAGCAAGACTTTTGTCACAACACAGGGCTGGGACAAGGCTGTGCGATGGTAGAGTTTGTGCCAGGAACAATACCAACAACAACACCCATAATAGTAACTCCTCCGTCACCTCCCCCCTGCTGCTTTCACCGTGTAACTTTCTGCCTTATTAGGATCATTTTTAACTTAATCCTTTTTGAAACCCCAGTAGGACCACCAAGTACATGAATTCCAGGGAGCTATTCTGGCCCCAGTATTCTCAGCAACAGCTGCTTAAGGACCTGCTGTTATTAAGATATATTACTAATCGGGGAGGACCAGCTGCTGGCCTGGGTGGGGGTCATGGGGGAGCAGTGGGGCCTGCAGAGAGGGGGGGCGCAGGGGGCTGTCTGACACATGCGGGTGTTTCCAAATTGAGATTGGAAAAATAAAACCTCGGGACAAGAGTAAGGGTGTATTTGGGGCACCTGGACGGCTCAGTTGGTTGAGCGTCCGGCTCTTGACTTTGGCTCAGGTCCTGATCTCATGGTTTGTGAGTTTGAGCCCCACGTCAGGCTCTGTGCTGACAGTGAGGAGCCTTCTCGGGATTCTCTCTCTGACCGCGCCCCCCCACCTCAAAATAAATAAACTTTAAAAGAAAAAAAGAGTAAGGGTATATTTGAAACTTTCACCCATTCTCCTTCTATTTTTGTTTGTTTGTTCCTTCACCCCACCCACTTTTTTCCCCCCTGGCCAAACCCTTGGGAGGGTGGCCAGGTGGGCATCCTGTGGTTAATTGTAGCCAGAACTGGGTGTTCCCACTTGAGAACAGGAACTGCCACCTAACGACCCTCCCATCCTGAGCCCAGACAAGAGGCTGCGCAGAGAGGCGTGCAGTAGGGAAGGGGGAGCTGGGCCACAGTCCCCGTGATGAAGGGACAATAATTAAACACCCACTGTATACTGGTCCCTGTATGGGTCACATCAGGAAGATTCAGAGGAAATGGCAAATGCAGGCTTACGCTGAGTGGTTTCTATTCTACATGATGAGTCGTTGTTTTCAAGATTTGGGCAATTTCAGATCATAGCAATACGTTTGAAAATGGCTGCCACGCCAGAGAGCTGCTTACCCCCCTGCCTGCTGCACCAGCCAGCTGGGACGGCTGGGTTTCACTGCCCCTTCTCCTCCAGTTTGGACTGGGACCCCCGTCCCTAGAGCCCCACTTCCTCTGGGGAGAGAACACTGGCCTCCCAGTCTCTGGGCATGCCCCGAAGGTCTGTGGTCTCCTTGGGGCTCGTCCTGCCTATTCGGTGACACCCTTTGATATCTGCTGGGCATCTCGGGAGGCCGGATTAGGATTAGAACCATCCCCTGTGAGACCAGGGATGTTAGGAAGCTTGGGGGTGCTGAGCACCTGTGACAGGGGCCTGGCGCCTCTGGGTGGTGGACGGGCAGGGTGGGTCATGCTATTCCTTCTCAAGCACCCACGGTGCCTGGGAGGGACTTCATGGGACTTCAGGGTTTCCTTTTTGTAGCCACCCATGTACTCATCTCTCTGTCCGACCATGTCCGTACGTACCTCTGGAAACCGAGGGGCCGTGTTCTGTGCAGGATTCCTTCGAGTGCCCTGTAAACGAGCACCCGTCACGTGGCCAAGCTCAGCACCGGCTCTGAAATGTCAGTGGCCTCCAACCCCAGCTTTTCCAGAATCACCCAGCCTTTCTCCCTTCTCCCCATCCCATTTGTGGTCATAGGATCTGAAGCGTCAGCTGAAAGACTGGACAGGCCATTTGCTGAACAAGCCCCTCTGCATGTGAGGACATGGAATGAGGGGGTGGGGGGCTTGCCCAAGGCCCATAAGGAAGAGGACTCGAGTCCAGGATGGACTCAGCTCTCCAGGAGGAGCTCCCAGGAAGGCAGAAGTGACAGCACAGAAAACAGTGCCAGTGCAGAAAACAGGTTAAAAATTAGACATTAGAGAGGCACCCGGGTGGCTCAGTTGGTTGAGCGTCTGACTTGATTTTGGCTCAGGTCATGGTCCCAGCCTGTGCTGGGCTGGAGTCTGCTTGGGATTCTCTCTCGCTCCCTCTGCCCCTCCCTCCCACTTGTGCTCTTTCTCTAAAAATAAATAAAATGAAAATAAAATCTGTTTAAATAAAAAAAGTTATGAAAAACTCTAGACATTAAGAATTAAAAGATCTGGTACTCTGGAAAAGCGTCTTTAGGAGAGGGAAGAGCCACGTGTGTGCATATGTGACGTCGGCAGGCTACGGTGGTAACAGGTCACCTTGTAAAGTTCAGGCCTTGGGCCTCACTTCTCTGAGCCTCTGTGTCCTCATCTGTGAAACGGGGATGAGGCAGCTGCCTCACAGACTACATGTGTCCATTCAGTAGGATCTCAAACTATCAGACAGGCCGTGCCATGTGTTGGGCATATGGTAGACGTTTACACTCTCCCCTGTATCTGAAGGCTTCCAAGTAGTTAGTACAGCAAGACTGGTTTTCTTGATGACCCTGAGTAGATCATAGTGAACATTTGTTTATTGAGATGAGGGGGAAAAGGACATATATAATATGAATATTCTCTTGAAAGATGTCCATCCAAAGAGAGCGAAATCTTAAAGGGGAGAACCTCTCCCCGCATGAAGGGAACGGCTTTCAGGGGCTAAGCTAATGGTCTGCAGGCATGGAGTCTCTCCTCTGATCGGGGAAGGGGGGAATCAGATGACTCATTAGTATATTATTAGCCGGCTTTTTGGGAACAGGAGGAACCCTTGTTCCTTCAGCACTCGCTCGGCTAGAGCTAATCCCCTCAGCCAGGGCAGAGAGCCACATTTATTCCTGGATGAGTTAGAAACCAAGTGCATTGTGTCTCAAGAATGCTTGGGAGGCAGTAATGAGGGCGGCTGGACTCCCCTTCCCCGAGCCTGGCCGTCTCCTCCCGAACCCTTGTCCTCTGCTGCTGTTTGATGCCCGCCGTGCAAGGGGACCCGGGGCTCTAGCTTCACGGTGCAGTGCCGTCGAGGCCACTCTCTGCCAGAGCATGAAGTCAGCGTTTAGAGCAGATGCCTCCTAGATCAAGTGCTTTCTCCGTGTCCCGCTGTGGTGGGGATTAGGTGTCACTTCAAGCAAGGCACTCGGTTATGCTGAGCCAAGGCCGGTCCTGGCACTTGGAGGGAAGGATGGGGGTCCTGAGCCCATGCCCAGAGCCCCAGGTTGAAATTCAAGTGGGGGAGCGGGGGGCCCATAACTGTTCTTAAATCTAATTCAGCCAACACCCACTCTTCCTAGCTTTCTGGTAGGAAAATCTCCAAATGTACAGCTAAGTTCAAAGCCTCGTAAATGAACACCCGGGACTATAATGCTGCTGGGTTTGAAGCCAAATCCGCGCTCCGAACTGCCTCACTGTGCACGTGGGAGGAGTTCAGGGACATGGATGGTTGGGGAGTTAGGACCTGGGCCAGGAGGAGGTTGTGAAGTGAACCAGAGCAAACTGCTTGAAAAGGTCAAACCTGAATCTATAAGTGAAGGGGGGGAGGTGTTAAAATGTGAGCAGATCAGGAGAGAACTCCCACCCCGGAAAGCATAAGGAAAGAACCCACAGAGCACAGAGATGAGCAAGCAGGCCAGCCAGGGCAGGATTGGAAGTGGCCCGGCCAGCCTAGAGGGGATGATGAGCCCCATACCTGCTGTGCTGCTGTCACAAGCGTGCTCTAGATTCAGGTGATTGATGGGCCCTTGTGGTTGGGAGCACGGAGCATGACTGAAGCCGGGAAGAATGTCTTGAGCTGATGGGAAGAAGATGGGCATTCCAGCGGAAGGCACAGGCATGGCCCAGGGCCTTGCCAGGGGATTTGGGGATAGGAATAGAGAGTAATGCAGGGGTCAGAACAATGCCGTAGAGAGGGAAGCAAGTCAACTTGGCCACGGGCTGCCTGTCAGGCGTGGAAGGCAAAATTCAAAGACCACCCAGAGCTTACCGATGGGATGCCAGGGAGAAAAAGTGGCGCGGTGGGAACAGAGAATCTGGAAGAAAGGTGGCTGGTTTGGGCAGCGGCAGTTGGTGAAGATTTAAGGCATAGCCTTTAAATCGAAGGATAACACTGAATTTTTTCACTTTAAATTGTGGTTTTCAAGTTTAGCCGTACCTTAGAGTCACCTGGGGAGCTGTTAAAAAATAAAAATAAAAACAAAACCTTGCCATAAGCAATTGGAAGACCTCATATTGCAGAAAAGCCTCCGTGGCAAAAGAGAAAAGAAAACGCTAACGCGTAAACTTAATGCGATATGCGCCAAAGCCTCACCATAGTTGTGAAAGGCACACAAATGGATTTTCCTTGCTACCGGATAGGACGATGCAACATCACAAAGATGCCTATTATGCCCAAGTTATTATAGAAGTTCATTGCCATCCCAATAAAAATGGCAACATTTTTTTCTTTTCTGGAGCAGGATAGTTAATTGTAGATTCCTTATATGCACAGTAGAGAAAACCCTGAGAAAAGAAGCCACAGGCAGGACATTCCCCCAGAAACCAAAACATACACCATAAAGTCTACATATTGAAAAGTGTCATTCTGGGGTGCCTGGGCGGCTCAGCCGGTTAAATGTCTGACTCTTGATTTGGGCTCAGGTCATAATCTAACACTTCGTGAGTTCAAGCCCCACATCAGGCTCTGTGTTGGCAGTGGGGAACCTCTTGGGATTCTCTCTCTCTCTCTCTCTCTCTGCCCCTCTCCCACTCACACTGTCTCTGTCTCTCTGAAAGTAAATAAACTTAAAAAAAAAGAAAGAAAGAAAAAGAAAAGTGTCTTCCTGTGGTGTCTGGGTGGCTCAGCTGGTTAAGCATCTGACTCTTGATTTGGGCTCAGGTCATGATGGTGCGGTTCGTGGGTTTGAGCCCCACAGCAGGCTCTGTCTATACCGACATTGTGGAGCCTGCTTGGGATTCTGTCTCCCTCTCTTTCTGCCCCTCCCCTGCTCATGCTCTCTCTCTTTCAAAATAAATAAAAATAAACTTAAAAAAAAATAGAAAACTATTTCCTGGTGCCTGAAGAGGCAGACAGACCACAGAAACATAGTAGAAAGGCCAGAGAAAGGCCCACATATATATGAAAATATGATTTAAGATGAAGGTGACATTTCAAGTCAGTGGAGCAAAGATAGAGTCTCTCTAATGAGTGTTGGAGAGACAACTGGATGGCCCTTTGGGAAAAGATAAATTCGGATCCATACCCCATAGCACACACCAGATAAAATAACAAATGTATCAGATCCACATGTAAAGAAATGAAGCAAGCACTAAGAAAACATGAGTGGAATCCTTTATACTCTGGGAATGGGGAAGGCCTACCACGCCTTAAAATTCAGAGCGGTAAAATAGAATAAAAAAAAACAACAACCAGAAATTCAGCATCATAATAATTAAAACTTCACAAGTCAAAGAGCATCTGGGTGGCTCAGTCAGCTGAGTGTCTAACTCTTGATCTAAGCTCAGGTCTTGATCTTATGGTCGTAAGTTTAAGCCCCACATTGGGCTCCATGCTGGGCATGGGGCCTTCTTGAAAAAAACCAAAAAAACAAAACACCTCACAAGTCAAAAGACAAAAAGTTAGCAGAGTCAAAAGACAAATGACAAATAAACAATAAAAAAAGAAAAAGGAAGAATAGGGGCGCCTGGGTGGCTCAGTCGGTTCAGCATCCGACTTTGGCTTAGGTTTTGACCTCACAGTTCATGGGTTCAAGCCCAATGTCGGGCTCTGTGCTGACAGCTCATGCTCTGTCTCTCTCTGTCTCTCTCTCTCTCTCTCTCTCTCTCTCAATAATGAACATTTTTTTTTTAAAAGGAGAAAGTGACAAACTGTAAGAAAATATTTGCAATTTAAATGGCAAAGGGCTATAACCTCCTTAATATATCAAAAATTTCTTCAAGTTGAGAAGAAAAAAAAAACCCTCAGAAACAAATAACAAACAAACAAGGGGACAATGCACAGAGAAAAATACACAGGTGGCATTTAAAGATAGGAAAAAACCGCCCATCCTTATTTTAAGAGAAGCCTATATTGAAATTTCACTTTCTCGTCAGTGGGAGTGGAGAAAATCCAAATGCTGGACAACAGAGTCTCTTGAGGAGCTGTGATAAAACACACACTCTCGTGCTTTTCTGGAGGGTGAAAAAGCGTGCACTTGCTATGGAGGAGAATTTTTACACATTCACTGCATTGAATATGCAGTTTCTCTTTGGCCCAGAAGAACCACAGCTAAGAATCCACCCCGAAGATAGGAGTCCACAAATAGCAAACCATCGTAAGCACCAGATTATTTATTGTGAACTGTTGATAGCAGAAAAAGATTGAAAGTAGACCAAGGATTTATCTATGGGATGCTTATCGAAGAGGATGATTCAGCATCACAAAGATGCTGATTATGCAAAAAAAAAAAAAAAGAGGATCCACCAGGAACCAATAAAAACGGCTACTTTTGAGGGGGAATAGGGTCATGAGAGCTTTGCCTTCTAATGTGGTTTTTGACTCTTGAACCATGTCAGTGGTTTATGTATTCAAAAACAATATTTTTTTAAAAAAGGAAAGAAAAAAAAAAAAAAAACCATTCCCAAAATTGAACACGAACAAAACGAATAAACCTAAAGTGTATCAAATTCGTAACATACCCACACACAGAAAAGACTTCATTCCTGTCAATTCTGAAAAATACTCTGGATATTCTTAGGGAGATGTGTTCAAAGCATGAAAACAATCAATAGGCTTCTCCATAGGTTTATTGCAAGTTGTAACACCGGGTTAGAATATGGAACAGTTTAGATGTTTTTGGATAATGCAAATAACAAAATTTTCATAAAAAACAAGCATTGCATGGGGAACCAAGATTTCACTCTATGAGAAAAACGGCACAAGTGTAAAATAAAAAGAAGGCGAGAAGAACCCAGGAATGTTCATTTGAATTGGACCTGTTAGTGTGAATCTGTTGGAGTGTCTGGAAGAATACTGACTGCGTTTGAATATCAACAGATTGTATAGGAGATAGTCAGTGAGTCCTGAAGTAAGATAAGACCAGGTTGAGGAGTGAGGGGATTCTTCTTCCCAGAAGAATGCCACTAGCAGACCAGACAGAATGAGAAAATGAGCAGTATCATTTTGCTACCTCCGTTGTAATTGGTCAGAGCGGGGATCATCAATGACACTAAAACCACTGGGTCAAAGCGTTAGGGAGAAGGATATTTACCACCCTAACTGGGTGATGAAACGGGGCACCACAACCTGACATCCTCCCACGGGTGGTGCAGGATATCCTGCTTGAGACAGCCCTGCCGGGATGTCTAACCTGAACCTGACCAGGCCTCTGGACACAGCGTCATGCCTTCAGAAAGTAGAGCGAGGAACAGAGGAGTGATCCCGTGAAGAAGAAATCACCAGTCAAATCCAGAATGTGACATTCCACAAGAAAAAAACTGGCCAAGAGTTCAAAATGTGTCATTACTTTTTTAAAAGTTTATTTATTCATTTTGAGAGAGAGAGAGAGAGAGAGAGAGAGAGAGCCAACATGGGAGGGGCAGAGAGAGAGAATCCCCAGCAGGGTCTGCACAATCAGCTCGGAGCCTGACATGGGCCTCAATCCCACCACCCTGGGATCATGACCTGAGCTGAAATCAAGAGTCTGGCACTCAACCAACTGAGCCACCCAGGCACATCCCAGGTCAACATTGTTATTTAAAAAAAATCTGCTTGAGGTTAAAAGAGACCACAGAAATAGAACCAGATCCAATACATGAACCTTGGTGGGATCCTAGACTGAAAAAAAGAAATGAAGGTGGGGAGAGAGGGAAGAAAGAACAGTCTGGAACGATTTGAAATGGCATTTGGGGACAAGCTGAGGAAATCTGAGCTCAATTGGCTATTAGATAGGAATTATTGTGAATTTTCTTAGGTGTAAAAATGGGATTGTCCTTCTATAAGGGGCTCCAGCCAGAAACGTGAGTCCTCTAGGATACAGACCATCTCTCTAGTGGAATAATTCATTCTAGAAAAGCAGATTCTGGGGTTCTCAGGAAACAGAGTTATAATGAGTGAAGAGTACATTTAGAAATGATGTAGCAACCAGACCTTGTGGGAAAATGTTCCTTTCGTCCATATTTTTTTTTCTGATAATAAAATTAACATTCATATAAAAATCTTTATTTTATAAGAAAATATAAGATAATGAAGATAAATCATAATTTCCCCCACTGAGACTAATAACTGCTAGTATTATATATTACTTCCAAGTATTTTTATATGCCTATCCATATTTGTCTTTTCAAAATAAAAAGGGGAGATTGTACATATTTTCTACTAAAGCAGCACATACTTACTGAAAAATCAAATGATATTGTGCAAAAATGTATTTGTAATCAACTTTGCATTTACATGATGTTATTGTGGACATCCTTCCAGGTCAGGAAGTTTAATTTTATAAAATTTATTTTTATTTTTTGAGAGAGAGCACACGAACGTGAGGGAGGGACAGAGGGAGAGGGAGGGACAGAATCCCACGCAGGCTGCACCCTCAGTATGGAGCCCACCACAGAGCTCAATCTCACAAACCGTGAGATCATGACCTGAGCCGAAATCAAGAGTCCAATGTTCAACCAACTGAGCCACCCAGGCGCCCCAATGTCAGAAACTTTAATGTATACATTAAATATTATATATATATATATATATATAATATTATATATAATATATATATTTTTAGTTTATTTATTTTGAGAGAAAGAGTGAGTAGGGGAGGGGCAGAGAGAGGGAGAGAAAGAATCCCAAGGAGGCTCTGCACTGTCAGCACAAAACCCAATGCAGGACTCAAACCCATGAACCGTGAGATCATGACCTGAGCCGAAATTGCACGTTGGATGCTTAACCAGCTGAGCCACCCAGGCACCCCACGATGTCAGAAACTTTGCATCATCATTTTTAATTGTGCCATGCAATTCCACTATGTAGATGTACCATAGTTAATGTAGTAAATCCCGTTTTAACAAATATAGTGACAAATAATCCTTTATCTTTGAGCATTTATCTATTGCTGTAGGATACATTTCTAGAAGTAGGATTACTGAAATGCATTGCTTTTGGTTCATATAACCATGCCACTATACAAGTCTCCCAAAGGATCACATCCATTCACAACCCCCGCCCCCACATGCACCCCTGCCTTCCTCCCTGTGTAAGGGTTATTTCCCCACACTTTGCCAACTCTGGGTATCATCACTCTAATTTGTGCCAGTTTATATATATATACAATATTTTTTTTAAGAGAGAGAATGAGTGGCAGAGGGGCAGACGGAGAGAAAGAGAGAAAGAGAGAGGGAGAGAGAGAGAGAAAGAGAGAGTGGGGGTGGGGGTGGGGGAGGGAGAGTCCTAAGCAAGCTCCACGCTCAGCTCAGAACCGGACTTGGGGCTCGATCCTGAGGTTTTCCCTTGCTTTTCCTCTGTTATGAGCAAGGCTGAACCTCCTCTACTTCTGGTCATTTGTAATTCTACTATAAATAGTTTTCATGCCCTGTGTCTTTTTTCTCTGTAGATGCTAATATGCTTTTATTTTAAGAACTTTCATATGTCAAGGATTTTGGTAATCTCTTGTGTATATTACCAATAACTTCCTCATTTGCTCCTTATCTCATCTGAGCCTCCCAGCAATCCCAGAGCAGGTGGAATTATCCCCACTTAATTGTTGTGGAAACTGTGAGTCGGTGGCCATGTTTGGGTTTCCTTGCTCGGAGTGTGGTACACCCAGCTGTCCTACTGCTCCAACAGGGTCCTGATGGCAAGTGACGTTTATCCTCGACATGTCAAAATGTCTTAAACATATGGTCCTCAGTTTCCTCTTCTGTAAAAAGAAAAACATGGAGTTGGATCAAATGATCCCTTACGTTCCCTTTAGCTCTGCCCTCTTTCGGTTCTGTGATTCAGAGCACAGGAGAGATCCACTGGGACGCAAGGCGTTGTCTGCATCCTCAAATCGTGTGTGGCATGTGGGAGGCAGCTGGGTTGTCTTTCTCCACGTACGAAGTGCAGGGTGAGTGTCTGTGACAGTGTGTTACCAAGAGCGTTTCCTTCCTGGACCTTTCCCGGGGCTGGAAGTGGGAACGTGACTCTGGCCCTGTCTCTCCCCAGTCAAAAGCACTTCAAAAACAGAAGGCAACATCGATAAACTCCCGCATTTCTGTGTCATGGCGGGAGGGTACTAGGTCAAGGTAGCTACTTCCTCTTCTCATGATCCCAGCAGACATCATCAGTGGATCACCACACACCATCTGAGCCAGGTCACAGCTTCGTAACCCTTAGAATTGTCTTACAGGAAGCAGCAACTATTTGCTTAAAATTGACACAGGGATAAACTAGTTGTCTTCCTGATACTAGGGTGTTTTTCCAAAAGATCTCTTTCTCTTTTTTTGTAATTTTTTTTTTGTTTATTTATTTTAGAGAGAGAGAGACAGAGTGCGGGGGGGGGGGGGGGCAGAGAGAGAGGGAGACACAGAATCCAAAGCAGGCTCCAGGCTCTGGGCTGTTAGCCCGGAGCCTGACACAGGGCTCAAATCGATGGATGTGAGATCATGACTTGAGCTGAAGTCACTCAACCAACTGAGCCACACCTAGGCATCACAAAATTAAAACATGTTCGTTTAGGTGGGTTTAGGAAATAGATCCTCAAAAGTAAGAAAATTTAAAAAAAAATCCATAAACATATCATCATTGTTAATGTCACTTTGGTATGTATTTGGGGGGTTTATACAAAACATGAGATCAAACTTTTGCCCCTTACTTACCCGCCTGAAGTATATATTGGATATCTTTCATATCATTAAACATTAGTCAACCATTCCCTTTCAAGGGTCCATGGTGCTCCCCTTAAGAATGTACGATGGTTTATCCCCTGTAGCTGGGTACCTTACAGATTCCCCCTAGGCTGGGTCACCTAGGTTGCTTTTTGTGGTTTACAATTTCTATTATCTGCTGTTACAAAAATGTTGCAATGAACAGATCTTTGTGCATATCTATGGTTCTTTTCGTGGGTAAATGCATAAAGATGAAATTGCAGGCTTGCTTTAGAATGACAAATTGCTGGGGGTGCCTGGGTGGCTCAGTCCGTTAAGCATACTACTTCGGCTCAGGTCATGATCTTGTGGTTTGTGAGTTCGAGCCCCGCCTCTGGCTCTGTGCTGACAGCTTGGAGCCTGGAGCCTGCTTGGGATTCTGTGTCTCCCTCTCTCTCTCTCTCTCTGCCCCTTCCCCGCTTGCACTCTGTCTCCTTCTCTCTCAAAAATAAATAAACATTAAAAAATATTATCAGAATGGCAAATTGCCATCCGGAGAGACTGCCACACTTTTATAACCCACCAGTTCCATGAGACAGTCCACTTCTCCCTCATGCTCAGTGAGTAACGTTCTTTTTAGCATTTTGTCAAAACTGTCAAATCTGTCAAAAATTCTTGTTAAATTTTCATTGTTTGATCACTAGTGATGCTTTTCTTTTTTTTTTTTTTAATTTTTTTTTTTCAACGTTTATTTATTTTTGGGACAGAGAGAGACAGAGCATGAACGGGGGAGGGGCAGAGAGAGGGGGAGACACAGAATCGGAAACAGGCTCCAGGCTCTGAGCCGTCAGCCCAGAGCCTGACGCGGGGCTCGAACTCATGGACCGCGAGATCGTGACCTGGCTGAAGTCGGACGCTTAACCGACTGCGCCACCCAGGCGCCCCGATGCTTTTCTTTTTTTAAATGGCTGTTAACTACTTGATATTCTCCTTTTCTGAGCTGCCTCTTTATATCCTTTGCTCAGCTTTTCGGTGGGGGTTTATCTTCTATCGCCTAACGGGTCTGTAAACATGTCTTATGTACTAGTGTTGGTAACTCTTTGTTACTTACTTTTTTTGATCAAGCCTAGCAGTGACTTACTCTATGCTTTCTGCCTTCAGAGCCATGTGTTTACAAAGTCTTCCTCTACCATTTTAGGTAGCCTTTTATGCCGGCAAGTAACAGGGGCTCATTCAGAAGCTCCAGAAAAAGAAGGTGGGATGGGGAGGGTGGGCACTGTAAGAGCAGGTGGAGGTGAGATCTAAACCAGGAATCCCCAGGCATGCTGAAGCACTCTGGAAGTCTCCAGGGTCAGTTTGAACGGGGGAAGAAAATGTCAGCCCCTCTGCTTAGCTGCATATATGTTTCAAATTTGTATAGGGAAATAGAGCAAACATACGTAAGATACACACAACTATACACATTCAGTTTGTAGAATAATAACACAAATTCCCATGTACACATCACCCAGGCTAAAAATATCATTTATTTGCTATCTCAGCCTTTCAAATTTCCCGTTTTTGTCTTTTTTTTTTCCCCACGTGTTACCTCTGGCAACCATTGACAGGTGTATTCATGGAGTAGTATGTGCATATAATTTATAAATAGGTAAGGGTCATATGTTGGAGGATGCATTTCTTATTTAAAAACCTGTTACTCCAAAAGCTTTGAGATGGCTGCTCAAGGAACGGTCTCTCTTTCGGGGTTCCTGCTTGTCTCTGCCTGCCTGCCCCCTACTCTGCCCACAGGGCCCCTTTGCTCACTGCCTTGCGTGCACGAAGCTGACCGGCTTCGTTACCTTCCTCTGTTCGAGTACCCAAGGGACGAGCTGAGCGGTCCAGCCTGTGAACTGGCCGCCCCCGGGCTGTAGCGCGTGTGACCCTGTGGTACAGCAGACCATCCACTGCCGCCCTTAGGCGTGTGGGCAGGACATGCACCTTGTCACCTGGGGTAAACTTACCTCCAGTGGGATAGCTAACTACTCACAGGTATTGCCTCCCAGAGCCTTTATTATTAGTCTTTATTCCTGAATTCTTAATCTACCTACGTCCATTTTAATCGATTCCATTTAAGAATCTAACATTTTTCATTTCACTAAGTTCATTCAGTTCTGATACTAATTGTTAGGAATTGTCACCCATATACCACGTTTGTTACAAAGTTTTATAAAAGCATGTATCTGTTTCCATATTTCTACTTGTGATTTGATCTATCTGGTGAATGCGGTTTACATCCTGCACTTTTAAAATTTGATGGCTTGGTAGTATGTCATAATATTGGGGAGGCAAGTCTTTTTCTTCTCTTTGCCATTATTTTTACCACCTTCTTGTACTTTCCTGTATAGCTTTTCCATAGTTATTTTTCATATTTATTTTTCCAGATTAATTTCAGAATCTTTCTTGTTGAGCTTCCCAAAAATGCTATTGGAACTTTTTAAAGTAAGGTTTATCGAGGCGTGTGCGTGAGATCTATGTTGTGGATATGCCTAAATTATACGCTAACTGCCAGGCCCTTTTGAGGAAGGAAGGTGATCCTCTGCAGGGCTCCGTGGCCCCACTTTCAGTCTTACCAGAGCCTGAGCTGCCCGGGAGACAGGCACGTTCAGCCTCTCCCAGACCTACTTCATTACTCCAGCTATTGTCATCAGCCCCGGGACGACTGGAGGGCAACGTTCCTCAATCTTGTTTCAATTCAATTCTCCAAAATGCCCAAGGGGAAATACTGCATTTAGCCCTGATAAGGCCTCACAGGCTAACCAAACAGCGTATCTTTTTGCTTTTTGCTGTAATTACATCAACAGAGAAACCCTTGGCATCCTCTGTTGCAGAGAAGTTCTGACAGGGAGTGATCTATGTGTTTGATTAAAATTTGAAAAATGGAGCGATCCAACCATTATCAGAAAATGGAATTTGTTTACTTGAGAGACTCTTTCAAATTATGTGTTTGATGGAAGGAAAATTAATTAAAGAGAGGGCTTCCTGGTTGGGGGAAGATGAATTACTTTATTAGTTTTTATTTTCCCTCTTTCTCCTGGGGAGAAACGAGGGGGCTCTGCGGCCTAGAGGGGGCGGAGGTCAACGCGTCGTGGAGCAGTGGTTCTCAAACCTTCATGTGAGTTACGAATCACCTGGAGGTCTCGTGAAAATGCAGGTTTTTAATTCAGGAGCTCTGGAGGGGAGGCTGAGACGCTGTGTTTTCTAGTTAAGCCCCGGGGTGCCACGACACTGCTGGCCCAGGGCCACGCTTGGGTGAAAGGGCTGGGAGGTGGTTCTTGTATTGGTTTTACCACAAACCTGCAGAGGAGTCCCCACTCGGGCCTTTCCTCCCCCACACGACGAGGACCTGCTGGAAGGTCTGCGACACGTCCCATAACCAGTTGGCATAAAGGCCTCAAGGCCATTGTGGAGACCTCGCGGCCCAGCGGACACAGCCCAGGGCTCTTGGTAGGACTGCTTGAGACGGGAAGGCCCACACACATCCACAAGGTTCAGCTTTGGCATCATCTTCATGGAAAACGGCTGAAGGGCCGCCAACTGCAGACCCGCCCAGGAATACTTCAGATGGCTCGACTACATGGCCGTGTCCCTGGGTGCGTCCCCTAAAAAGGGCCTTGACCGGCACAGGAATCATCAGAGCGGCCCCCAGCTTGACTGACAACGGCCAGCTGCTGCTCATGGCGGCGGCCAGTGAGGAACATGCCTGCTCCCTCCTTCCGCTGGCGGCCCGCGGTGTCCCGGGCCCAGGAAGCCTCCAGGAGCCTCTGAGCAAGCTTCTGTGCCTCACGCAGCCGGGCCGTCTCTGTGCAGTCCACGCCCCCCACCGCTTAACCAACTGAGCCACCCAGGCGCCCCATAGAGCTGAATACGTTTCAGATGTGCGTGTCATTGCCGGGCTCACGCTGTCCCTTTGAGCTTTGCCATCAGTAAGCACCCAGCTCCTGCCGGGGTGGGAGCGCCAGACGGACTGTGCCTTAGTCTTCCCTGTCCTCGCGGCGCTTGGCTTTGTGCTCAGTTATTCCTGCTGCGCAAAGAAAACAACTAAGAGCAGGGTGGGGGGCAGTCTTTCCCATGTGGTCCAGCCCAAACACCGCCACTCCCGAGGGGGAATGCAGGGAGGCTTATGGGGGCCGTGCCACTCGAAACCCCGCGTGTCCTGGGCTGCGTGCAGACACGGACGCAGTCCACGTGCAACCTGGACACAGCACACCTCTGTGACCAACGGTGTCGAGGCCCCTTGCAAGGAAAGCACCCAATTGTAAACTTGACTTTTCACTGACTGCCTATTTGCTGATATTAAACAAAACACCCAAGCTTCTTTGTTTTGGTTTGTTTTTTAATTTTTTAATGTTTATTTTTAAGAGAGAAAGACAGAGCATGAGTGGGGGAGGGGCAGACAGAGGGGGAGACACAGAATTCAAAGCGGGCTGCAGGCTCCGAGCTGTCAGCACACAGCCCGATGAGGGGCTCGAACTCACAGACCGTGAGATCATGACCTGAGCCGAAGTCAGATGCTTAACTGATTGAGCCACGCAGCACCCCCCACCCCCCGCCCCTGCCCCAAACTTCTTTGGATGTGATGATGGCACTGTGGCTATGTTCTGCAAAGACAGAGTTGGCATCTTCCAGAGAGTCGCACCCATGGGGCACTGGGGTGGGTGGGGGTGGGTGCATGTCGCTGAAACCAGATCAGCCCTGCGGCGATAACGAAAGCAGCTTGGTGACGGGTGTTACCAAGTCCACTGAACTATTCCACGCTTGGGTTGGCTTTTAAAACTCCCACCATAAAAGGAAAAAAGAAAATTCGTTTTCTTTCGATTAGACAGCCAGATATGTTCTCCTGAATTAGTACACAGGGTGCGTGACTTTTAAAACGGCCCCCCCCGCCTCCCGCAATGAGGGAGTACATTAGAACCCGGACTCCTACGTGAACCAAAGCAACAATTACAGCGGGGGCTCTGTGCAGATGGGTCGGGCCAGGCTCTTGCTCTCAGCCCTTCCGTAGACTGTAGAGCCAGAGTCCCTGCCATGCACAGAATGTGACGCCGGGCCTCTTCTCCAGCCTCTACCTGCCGTCCTCCCTGACTCCCCGAGCTACTGTGACGCCAGGCCCCTTGCTATTCTTGCTTCCCAAGCACACTCAGGGGTCAGGGCCCTTTTCCTGGGAGGTTCCCCCCAGGTACTCACACAGCTCGCTCTCAAGTTTCAGATGGTCACCCCCCAAAGGACCGTCCATGACCAGTTAATGCCGGTCCTCCCCATCACTCTTCAAACTGTTACTTCTTTTCTTCACAGCACTCACTGACACCATTTAATACATCTGCTCATACTCCGTCTACTTCACTACAGATAAGGGGACTTCATGAGGCCTCCGTGCCCACCAGGTCCTTGAGAAAGGACCCCGTCACACCGCCTGCTCTTACCGTGTAATCGTGCCCTGGTGTTCTTGTGTCGACCAAATGCCTCAAGTTTCTGGTTCGAGCCTTATGGGTTTTTTTCCAAGAAACTTGTCTCTAAATCTGAATGCCATTTAAGCAAGCAGATGCGAGCAGTTCGTTAAGGCAGGACGACCAAACAGGTCCAGGAGGTACGTGCGTGCCAGTACGGGGAGGGGGTCAGAACACGCAGGGGCCTGTCACAAGACCACACACTTCAAGGCAGGCTCAAGTGGACCCGTGACAGAGGGAAGGCAGGACATGCTTCTAACCAACCCACTTGTGGACACCGTCTGTCAAGCAAGGCCCAGACCCCCATGCTCACCAGGGCCAGAAGGAACGGCAGCCCCCACCTAGAGGCATGTTAGGCACGTGCTGTTCTCCTCGGCTTCTCGTGACTATGACACTATGACGTTGACCCAGGGCCAGCGGTGCTGTGAGCACTCCCAGGTCACAGGCAGGAAACGAGGTCTCCGAAGGGTTAGCTCGGCGCACACGGTCCGTGTTGAAACCAGATCTGGTTTCGGTGCAACGCGTCCCTGAGGAGCAAGACTGTGATGGTTCCGGGTGAGCTGGCAGGCTGTGTGCTCAGCGCACGCCTTCCAGCGCCTGCAGGAGAGGCTCTGGACTACGCGTGTGCACGTGTGCACGTGTGCGTGACAGGGTCGGGGAAGCACGGACAGGACAAGTTTGCCCTGAAAAGTAGTTTGTCTCTGGCTAATCCACCACCTAACCTTGGTGAGAACACTGGGCTAATTTCATTATTGACCGAAGTCAGCAATCAACAAATGTACAATAATAGGGGTGCCTGGGTGGCTCAGTCAGTTAAGTGTCCAGCTCTTGATTTCCGCTCAGGTCATGATCCCACAGTTCTTGGGTTCAAGCCCCACATCAGGCTCTGTGCTGACAGTGTGGAGCCTGCTTGGGATTCTCTCTCCCTCTTTCTCTGCCCCTCCCCCACTTGCTATCTTTCTCTCAGAATAAATAAAAATAAACTTTAAAAAAACCACCAAAATATATATACAATAATATAAAAAACTATAACAATTAAGAGTCACATGACAGCCAGGCATCATCTTGCTAGTCACCGTAGCGACACGCGGGGCTCGAACCCACGAACCGTGAGATCACGACCTGGGCTGAAGTCAGATGCTCAGCCTGACTGAGCCACCCAGGTGCCCCTAAGAGATTTTAAATATTGATGATTCAAGGTAAATACATCCCAATGCTGTTTCTTGGTTTGGGAATAATGGTGATTTTTAAGTTACTCCCTCCAGTTTTTGTGTATATTCCAAATTTCCTTTACTGAGAATATAGTAAAATTGTGGAAGAAGAGCCAATAGACTTTAAAATACATCTTAGCAACGAATAACGAATGATGACCGCCTGAGTTCTGGAGGTGTTCAGGAACGCTTGGCTAAAGGGGTAACTGCATCCCGTTAGCAAATAGGAGGAGCCACCCATATCATTAAGAATAATGGGACTCGGGGCGCCTGGGTGGCTCAGTCGGTCGGGCGACTGACTTCGGCTCGGGTCATGATCTCACGGTTGATGAGTTCAAGCCCCATGTTGGGCTCTGTGCTGACAGCTCAGAACCTGGAGCCTGCTTCCGATTCTGTGTCTCCCTCTCTCTGCATCTCCCCTGCTCGTGCTCTGTCTCTGACTCTCAAGAAATAAATAAATGTTAATAAAAAAAATTTTTTTAAAGAGTAATGGGACTCACGACTATGAGTAGAAAGTATAAACTCAGTGGATGAAAAATGCTCTGAGTGGGTGGCTGCTCTTTTAAAAGTAGCTCACGCAGATTTAAATTGTACTATATGAAAAAAAGATGTTGAGGGATTGTGGATGACTTCAAAAATTTAGTCTTTTTATGGACTTAAAGCAATAAAAGATATTTTAACTTTTTTATACTTTTTTGTGACAGATAGACAGCAAGGGGGGGGGGGTGAAATCAAGAGTTGGATGCTTAACTGACTGAGGCACCCGGGCGCCCCAAAAGATACTTTAAAATAACTCACCTGCAATTCCAAATCACTCTACTGTGGGGGGCACCTGGCTGGCTCTGTGGGCAGAGCATACGACTCTTGATCTCAGGGTCATGGGTTCAAGCCCCACGTTGGGCACAGAGCTTACATAAACAACAACAACATCAAGTCGCTCTGCTGGGTTCCCTTAGCCTCCAGCCCACAGGTGTTTTACTGTGGACTGACCAAACGGGTGTGTGTTCAGTGAATCTCGCCCCCTGGACCTCAGGTCACCAGCTGCCTCGCGGATAGCCGGGTGCACGAAGTACTTCCGTGCATGCTGCACAGGCAGGATTCTTCTACTTTCCAAATAAACAACAGCGTTTCTGAAAATACGAATTCCCTTGGAGAGCCCAGCACGAGCACTTGAAGGTCTGCAAGGGATACTTTGTTGAAAGGCAGCCTTCATTCTGGTTTCCCCGAACTCACAACTGGAAAGGTCGCCCGCCCGCCACAGTGCACCCCCAGGCTTGGTTGGATTCACACGGTCACGGTCAGCACCCCACGGCAGTGGGTCACGCAGGGGCTTGACCGGACACGGAGACCCACGTTCTAACCTAGGTTCACGAGGAAGGGCAGTAGCCGCATCCCTGGGACTGTCCCCTGGCGCTTAAAACGAGATTTGACGTCATCCCTGCTTCTAACATCCTGATTCTAAGCCTTTAAACTTGACACTGGAACGAACAGCAAATGCGGTTCTTCAAAAGCCGCCGTTCGCTCTCTGGATCCTCGCGCAGCTCTAACCCGCGACATCGGAGAACGAAGACTCCATTTTATCTGGGGCCAGCCTGCTGCAAAGTGACCCACACAAATGTCCTGTGGCCTAAAGCAGACCAGCTTCTCTCACGTCTGGCGTGTTAGACATTTGGTATTTTCTTTGTCACATGAGACCAGTCCTTCGGCAAAGCCCCTCGCCTTCTTGACAAGGTTCCTAGGAAAGTCATTCCACCTTGGCGTTTACAGGAACTCAGTCCTGTGGCTGTTTCTTCTCTACCGGATAAGGGAGAATGGCCAGGTGCCAGCCGGTCGGGGCTGCTGGCACAAAGCCACACAGACTTGGGGGCGGGGGTTGGGGGTGGTGCGGGGTGGGGAGCTTCAGCGTGGCTCATTTTCTCACCAGACTGGAGCCTCCGAACCCGAGATCAAGGTGTCAGCGGGGTTAAGTTTCTCATGGAGCTGGTCTTCTGTGCCCCCACCCTCTTCTTTAAGGACACCAGTCACACTGGGCGAGGGCCCACCCTAACGGCCTCATTTTATCTGAGTCACCTCTGCAAAGACACCCTCTGCCAATACAGTCCCATTCTGAGGTACTGGGGATCAGCACTTCACCATCCGAATCCTGGGGGCGGTGACCATGCAGCCCATGGCCGCTTTGGAGTGTAAGGTTTTCCTTTTTCATGTACTTTGACGTATTTCTTGTAGGTTTAACGGAAGTATTGCGAATTTAAAAACCACGACAGGCCTGTATCTTGTGCACGTGGAACCTAAGTGATGTGCAAGAGTGTGTCTGACTATAAACTGTACCCGTTGCGTTAGGATTTACTGAGAAACTTTGGGAGTACTTGGCCCTGGGTGGCCGCTTCTGGTAGGAAAAAGGGACACTTGAGCCCAGACGCCCAGGGAAGCTGAATTCACAAAGGATTCATACCACCACTCATTCTCCTCAACGGCTGTGTGCATAGCACGCTGTTAACAGACACACCAAAGGATGGGTCAGCTTTTCACTTGTGCAGATCAAAACGCTGCTTCCCCACAAAACGGTTTCTCCAGCCTGATCCCCAGGCCACCAGCATCTGAGGCACCTACGTGTTGTTTGTGAACACAGGGGTCCAGGGTGCCTGGGTGGCTCCCTCAGTCTGACTTCGGCTCAGGTCACGAAATCGTGGTTCATGGGTTCGAGTCCCGCATCAGGCTGTGTGCTGACAGTGCAGAGCCTGTTTTGGATTCTGTGTCTCTCTCTCTCTCTACACTTCCCCACTTACGCTCAAAAATAAAATAAACATTAAAAAAAAAAAAAAAAATGAGCGTACAGGTCTTCGTCCCACCCGGAACCTGCGAATCCAGCCCTGGCCGGAACCTGAGCTCTAACAAGCACCCAAGGGGCCCACCAGAGTCTGCAGGTCTCTGTGCTGCCGTGGACGCACCCACCCTTCACCACAAGAAAGGTCACACTGTCCAAGCTGCAAAACCGAGCACACCTTTATTTCACACCCACTGCAACCCAGCCAAGGCAGAGGAGAACCCTGTGTCACAGTCCCGATTCAAGATCCTCTTTTGTCCATTTGGTAGCTGCCTGAAAACCCGGCACATTTAAATGAAAACCACATAAAAGACCCCTAGAGAAACTGACCCATCTTCCCCAAACAACAGACTTCCTCGTTAGTAAAATCAGCAGGTGCCGATGGAAGCACAATACAAACTTGACCATGGTGTCTGTTCGCACAGAAGACTATACTTAAATGCTTTCAGATCTAAAAACCCAACTGTGAATGTCCAAGAGCCCGATTTTAATTTGACTGTTATCAGCCACCAAGAACTCGAGGAGGAAAGCAAGGGCACCGTGGAAATTACTCTTCCTGGAAATTCAGCCCCACAACCCTGGCGACAAGGGTCCAGGACACAGGAGAGACAGCAGTGCTGATCCGAGGGCCCCTCTGACGTGGAGAAATGCACCTGCTGAGTCTCTCCTGAGTCCATCCCACGGCTTCACAGTAACTTGGTCCTCCGGTCTCAAGCGACTATTCGCTTGTAATCTTTACAGTTCCAAGAATCGATTTTGGCTGAACCCAAGGGTAACATAATACCCATTTGTCCTGCACCCATAATGTCCACAATACAGATATTCTTGCGGTACGAAGGCCATTCTGTCGGTTGCACATGTATATACACAGATAGATGTTGGCTCCTATGGGAGACAAAGCTTTTCTCTTCTTTGGCAAGAGAACATCCACCCGGCGCCACTGCTCTGGCTAGCTCTTTTTCCTACGTTCCCTCATGTGCGCAGCAATGGAACCAGCTATTTCTGCATTCTTCTTGTTCTGGCCAAAATAATCTAGAAACTGGCCATCTGGTCCAATCAAGTACATTATTATTGTATGATCCACCTGCAGAGAAAAAGGTGGGGGAGGGAAAGGACAAAAAGATTACCAAAATAAGTCGCTTATTTTTCTGATTAAATGCTGCAGATGAGAACTTCACATTAATGATTAAATAACCTCTGTAACATGTATCGTTTACAGAATGCGTCTAAGCCTATTTTCATAAATTCACGGTGACAAATACCTAAAATCGTTTGCATTCCAGCACTCTCCACTGACTACTGCCTTAGACATCAGCTAGAATTTGGGATTCTTCTGGTTCTGTCCATAACACACACATGCACTCGATCTCGGAGAATCGACTTCCAAGAAATGGCTGCTGCTTTTGGAAGAAAAGGGTACCTCATTGCTCCCAAATGCTGCCTACCACACTGTATCAGAAGAACCCAGAAAAGTCACCACTACTGTAAGTGTATGATTTACACATTCTGGAATGCAGAACGTGGAACATTCTGGAACGTGGAAATAAGGGTTTTTCTCCCCCAGGAAGCTGGCATAGACTCTGCCGAATGATCCTATCTGAGGCAGATCACCTGGGCCGTCCTCAGGAGACGTAAATGCTACCCCTCCGAGGAGTCATCTTACAGTTATCTATTTTCCAAGCAAAGTTCTGAAAACATTCCTACCTCTAACCTAAGCTTGGATTGGTCATACAGTTTTTATTTATATGCCTCCACTTAATCCAACTTTAAATGAGCAGAAGGCTTGGCGCTTAAGGAGTCCTTGGAATTTATTGCAGGCTTGATTGCTATTTGGCAAGACAAAAAGAAAGGCCGAAATGTGATCACACATACCGAACTGGAGACACCCCCAAATACACCCGCCACACATTATAGGTCTGTGAGGTTATTGCTTTTTTATATACACACATTTGCAAACACAGAGCAAATGGAAAGAGCCACTTGCCTGCACACAGAAGGAAAGAATGTGCCCCAAGAGCTCAAACAGCTGGTGATTTCACGTGTCCTGGAATAATTCGCTGAAGGAGCAGGACGGGGAATCAGCGTTTCTCCGCATATCTGATACCGAGTCAGAACTGGGTCTCCAGCTCGCGCTTTACACCTTCCTCTGTATCTATAGCTTCCGTTTTTCTGTTTCTTTTTGTACTCGATTCTCTCACTCCCTTAAAAAACTAAAATTCCAGGGGACTTATGTTATGAGTGTTCTTACTGGAAATTACTTTCTAGTACAAAACGAAAATACTGTTCTACCCCTATCTGTCAAACTTGTCCGTGGCCGTGTCTCAACGTCCAGCTGCCTTGTGGGCAGAGCGAGAGCTGCCGTATGTATCTAACCCACAAGTTTAGAGTTCTAGTAGGTCCCAGGACAGACACAGGAAGCCAACGTTCACCGACAAGCTCTGTCACATGCCACCTTCGTCCCGAGCCAGGCATCCCACTCCTCTAGAAATAATCCAACAGGCTGGAGAGGAAGTTATAGAACAGTAAGAGCCAGACCGAAGCTGAGAACCCAGGCCTGCCCGATTTCACAGTCCGCTTCTGCTGCCACCTTGCTGCACGATCTCTGCCAGCGTTCTGCGGAGCAGTCTGTATGCTTCACAGACACGTGCATTTTTTATGTTTTGCAAAGTAAATATATGCGCATAAAAACCAAAAAGGATATACGGTAAACTTCTACAGGGGAAGCCTGCCACTCCTTCCAGACTTCCAGGAGTCCCTCCGTTCTCCTCCAAGGGAACCACTGCCACCAGATCCTTCTGGATTCTTCCAGAGAAAACTGTCCACATCTGTTAGCGAGTGTACATACCTGCCTACTTCTTTCTATACAGAAGCAACAACGTCCTGTAGGCGCTTTCTCATTTAACAAGGTATTGGACACCGTTCTCCGCCAGTAAGTACAGGGTAGCTTTTAAAAAATGGTTGCCTGGTTCCTCCCTACGAACAATACTGTAGGGTACAGGTGCAGAAAAATCCCTCAAAGTAGAATCTCTAAAGTAAACAGTACTCCACTTTAAACGCTGACAGATACTGACAGTTTTGGCTTCCGAAGAGGGTCTCTCAGTTAAATTCCTATCATCTATGCACAGAAACGCCCATGGTTCTAAATTTCCTCCCAACAGCATATTCCCTTTTTCCCCAAATTAGATTTCGACAATACATTTCCAACTTTTGACCTTTGCTGATCTAACAGGTACAAAATGGCATTGCATTATACAATTCACATTCTTTCACTAGGAGTGGAACTGCACATCTTTTCTTGGGTTTGAAAGCCAGTTATGTTGTTTTTCAAAAATATTTCCTACTTAATTCTTACATACAAATGCTATATATATAATGTGTATATATATATATATATATATATATATATATATTAATAATATATATATATATATAGCTTCCAGTGGACCCTAAATGTTTGGCACACCCATTTCTCTAATTTTTTTTTTTTTTTTTAACATTTATTTATTTTTGAGAGACAGGGCATGGGCAGGGGAGGGGCAGAGAGAGAGGAGACACAGAATCCGAAGCAGGCTCTGGGCTCTGAGCACACCGCCTGACGCAGGGCTCGAACTCATGAACTGTGAGATCATGACCTGAGCCGAAGTCGGATGATTAACTGACTGAACCCCCCCAGGCGTCCCTGGCACATCCAGTTCACATGTACTATCAGTCTGAAGATTCCACGGGCACTCAAAAGCCAGAAGCTTCCCCTTTCCTACTGCTGCTTGAGATTAAGAAAACCTGATTCCCTCACTCCCTGCGGGTCCTTAAATCTTGACTGAAGTTTCCCACACCATTTTGCGGACGAAAATCTGTGACCTCAAAGGACAGAAGTCATACCAATGAAAAACCTAACAAGCTGGAGAGTGCCTCCCTCTACTGGTTGATTTAACAAAGAACTCATTGGTTCTTTTTCATTATTATTAACTCCAGCGGAGCTCACATACAGTTCCATTAGCTTCAGAGGCACAATTCACTGGTTCTGATCAAAAGGTCAAATTCTTATGGCAGTAGACCAGTATTTTTCAAAATCGGGTCTAGGATGTATTCCAGAAGGTCCAAGAAGTCTCAAGACTTAGATATCTGCATTTTAATTTTTAAACTTAAAAAAGTTAATACTCATTCTGGATTATCTGCGTGACTATCTTATGACTGAATACAAATCTCCGTGGCCAAATACGTGTCTATGTCTATGATCTCGCAGACACCTGCTGTCACTGCTGGTTACAGGGCAGACAGCATGCAAATGATGTGTTCTTGCTGGGTCCCAGACCAAACAGTCAAGGTAGACGACACCAACATTTCAAAGTATTTTAAAGAACACACGAAGGGCGGTTGATCGTATAGTTGGGCATCCAACCCAAACCCTGTTTTGGAGACAGGCTCCTTTAATTAATCACTCCACCTGACCAATGTTACAGAGAAACCAGAGCACGACAGCTGAGGGGGAAGAACTGAACTAATACTAAACAGCAAGGCCAACTATTAATGGACAGGAAAAAGTGTCCCGTTTGAGAAGAAAACCGGGTGGGTGGGGTGGTGCTGATGCCCTTTGTTGGTGCTTCGCTGTGAAAGCCCAGGTAAGAAGAGGGACCGGGTGACGTGGACACAAGGGCTCCGGGGGCAGTGCTGGAGAATGTACGAGCTGTGCAGGAATGACTGCCATTTCTGGTTGCTATCATCAGAAAGCAAATAGTAAACACGTAATTGTGCATATAATTCATATTTGAATATGAATTGAAGCATATAATTCATATTTGAATGGAATATAATTGAAGCATATAATTCATATAAAAATAAACCTGATGGAAAGTCTATCTTCTTATAGCTTTCAGTCTTTTCTCTTGCTTTTCAGAACTCTTGCTCATCCCAAAAACGCAGTTCTCTATGGCCTAACACTGCTCCTTACACCTCTTCCCTGGGGACACAGAGAACCTAGACAATGGGTTTTTGTTTATTATTTTATCATTATTATTTTTTTGGAGAGGGAGAGAGTACGAGTTGGAGACAGGGGCAGAAGAGAATCTTAAGCAGGCTCCACGTTCAGCATGGAGCCTGACGCTGGGCTCGATCCCACAACCCTGGGATCACGACCTGAGCCGAAATCAAGAGTCAGACGCTCAACCAAATGAGCCACCAGGGCTCCTATATATCTTTTTTTTAATTTTTTTTTAAAATGTTTATTTATTTTTGAGAGAGAGAGACAGAGCACGAGTGGGGGAGGAGCAGAGACAGAGGGAGACACAGAATCCGAGGCAGGCTCCAGGCTCCGAGCTGTCAGCACAGAGCCCGACATGGGGCTTGAACCCACGAACTGTGAGATCGTGACCTGAGCCAAAGTCGGACGCTTAACCGACTGAGCCACCCAGGTGCCCCAGGGCTCCTATATTTTTAAATTTAAATAAAGCTTTGTCCCCAAACGATGGGTTTTTTTTATTTCCAACATGGTATCCAAGTACCATGTTCTACTGAATCTAAAATACCACTCATTATATATTTTCCCATAATTTTCTGGGCCACTAAAAAGGAAAATGGGCAATTCAATTATAAGGACACTGAATGTACATTAAATCAGCATCCTTAAAAAAATTATACTTCTGGGGCGCCTGGGTGGCTCAGTCAGTTAAGCGTCCGACTTCAGCTCAGGTCACGATCTCGCGGTCCATGAGTTTGAGCCCCATATCGGGCTCTGGGCTGATGGCTCAGAGCCTGGAGCCTGCTTCCGATTCTGTGTCTCCCTCTCTCTCTGCCCCTCCCCCGTTCATGCTCTGTCTCTCTCTGTCTCAAAAATAAATTAAAAAAAAAAAATTAAAAAAAAATTATACTTCTATTATCCTTTCAAATATCCCTAATTCCTGAGGAATTTGTGACGATCGCAGCTTTTCTCTCATTTCTGCAGCCCACTGTCAGACCGGCACAAGTGTGCGGTCTGAGCACCAGCCTATGGGCGACACTCGAGCGTCTACTTACGATGTAGTCCTCGTCCTCGTCCCTGGGGCCAGGACTGTAATACACCCTGTACGCTCTGGCCACTTGGTCGATCTCTTCTTTGGTGCCAGTCAAGCCAACCAGTTTGGGAGAAAATTCTAAATTAAAAAAAAAAAAAAAAAAGAGAAACACAGTGAAAAATAAGAAGCGAGTAAAAGCACCCCCCATCCCCTGCCTTCAGAGTCTCTGCTGCTGCTTTCTCCCCGTGTGTCCTGGTCCCCCCTTCGTGACTCACGGGAACAGACACGCACACAGAACAAACGCAAACTCTCCCTTGTAATGAAGAAGTCACGTTCACCAAGACAGGCCACATTCTGAGCCATCAAACACACCCTAACACATTTAAAAGGACAGAAACCATACGTGTGCTCTCAGATCACAGTGGAGTTGAACTCAAAGTCTGTAACAGAAAGATCGCTGGAAAATCCCAGGACGCACAGGGACGAAACATACTTCTGAATAACACACGGGTCAAAGAAGAAATCTCAAGAGATATTTAAAAGTATTTTGAACTAAGTGAAAATGAAGACACAACTTGTCGAAATTTGTGGGATGCAGGGGCGCCTGGGTGGCGCAGTCGGTTAAGCGGCCGACTTCAGCCAGGTCACCATCTCGCGGTCCGTGAGTTGGAGCCCCGCGTCGGGCTCTGGGCTGACAGCTCGGAGCCTGGAGCCTGTTTCCGATTCCGTGTCTCCCTCTCTCTCTGCCCCTCCCCCGTTCATGCTCTGTCTCTCTCTGTCCCAAAAATAAATAAACGTTGAAAAAAAAAAAAATTAAAAAAGAAATTTGTGGGATGCAGCCAATGCAGTCCTTCGAGGGATATTTGTGGCACTGAATTTATACAGTGGAGAGGACCTAAAATCAGGAATCTAAATATCCCCCTAGGAAGCTAGGAAAAGAAGAGCAAATTAAATCCAAAGTGAGAAGAAAAGAACTGGAGCAGAAATCAATGAAACTGAAAAGAGGAAAAAAAATCACTGAAACCCAAAGCTGGTTCCTTATCATATGGAAGTGAAATCCTTTCAAAGTCCTCTTGTAATGATCTGGAGGGAATATGTTCTAATCATTTAAATCACATTTCTTATTAATTTGGTTGTTTTTAAATACTCAGATACGGTTGTGAGACATGCTCAAGCTTAAAGATACTACCGCGAATTAAGCATTACAGTGTTTCGTTGTATCCTGAAAAAGAGGTTTGCTTTTTGCTTCACAATTCACTTGACTCCGGTCCAGGGCTGTGTCTCATCTTCCAGCAAATAACCTCCCGGCATGTATTTACTGTTTGGTTTTTGGGATTTATGGAAGTGAGCTGGTGAAGTCACCAAACCACCACGGGGATGGAAGTACAACACTGAGCAGCAGTGCCTTCTTCCAAAGGAAGAGAGGAAAAAAGCCTGTTTTCATTTTTCGGACTAATCCAACCTAAATCGAAAATCCGTTCAGCTACTGAAAAAGCACAATGGCTTGTTTTTCTTTTCCACTCTGAGTAAACAGAAAGGTAAATGAAGTCTGAATTAGTTGTATATCCAAAACTTTTAAAAAATATTGCTGAAATTGCAATAATTTTCGAAATATGAACTTCAATATGTAAAAAAATTTTATTAAGTTTCTTTATTAATTTTGAGAGCAAGTGAGTGAGCACACAAGCGGGGGAGGGGCAGAGAGAAGGAGAGACAGAATCCCAAGCAGGCTCCGCACCATCAGTGCAGAGCCGGATGCGGGGCCCAAACTCATGCACTGTGGGATCATGACCTGAGCCGAGATTAAGAGTCGGACGCTTAACCCACTGCACCACCCAAGTGCCCCCAAACTTAAATATTTTCAAATCCCCCCACCCCATCCAGTGCAACTGGTCAAGATGACACCATCTCTGTATGTATGTACTGGTGGAGAATATTACTGTAAGGGTTTTGCATTTCAGTTACAGGAACTCAGAGGCCTACTTATCGGGAGATATTTAGGATTTGGTTAATTTATGGTTAAAAAGAAAATAACTGCCAATGTAACACACACTTCCGTCAGAGACCGTTTATCACCCCATGAGTTATACCTGCTTTTTACTGCTTTTGGAATAAACTATGCCACTGTTCAAATTTCTGCCTAACCTGCAAACGGTGAACACAAATTCACCTTGAATATCTAATAAAAGCTCTAAAACTTTAAGAAAACATAAGCCTTTGTAACCTTCGGCTGGACAAAGATTTCCTACACATGAAACTAAAAGAAGGGTCTCTAATTGTCTCTAAACCAATAAAGTGCTCTTCAAACCACACCAAGTGTGGGGAGCACGGGCAGGAGCCAGAGCTCTCATGCACGGCTGCTGGGAATTTGAAAACATACAACCACTTTGGAATACTATCAGTTTCTTAAAAAGATGAACACACACCCACCACACGATCCAGCAATCAGGCGTTTACCAGGGAAATGAAAAGTATGTGTCTGTACAGAGGCTTGTACATGAATGGTCTTGGCAGCTGTCTCTCTCCGTAAATAGCTCCAAACTGAAAGTGACTCCAGTGTCCATCATTGGAATATTACTCAGAAGATAAAAAAGAGTCAACTGATAACATGCTAAATCATGGACGGGTCTCAAAATAATTATGCGGAAAGAAGCCACTAAAAACAAAAGAGTACACTAAATAATTCTGTGGACACAGACTTCTAGGAAATGGAAACTAATCTATGTTGACAGACAGCAGATCTGGGGATGGGACGGGGGCAAGGGCACAAGGGGGTGACAGGTATATTCATTTTTTGATGGTGGTGATGGTGTCACAAGTGCAGACATGACAAAAGATAACTGTGCACTTTGAATATGTACATGTTATCATATGTCAATTATATCTCAATAAATATGTTAAAGGACAAGATACAGCAGGTCCTTCACAAAACACACTTTTTTTTTTTTTTTTTTCAACGTTTATTTATTTTTGGGACAGAGAGACACAGAGCATGAACGGGGGAGGGGCAGAGAGAGAGGGAGACACAGAATCGGAAACAGGCTCCAGGCTCTGAGCCGTCAGCCCAGAGCCCGACGCGGGGCTCGAACTCACAGACCGCGAGATCGTGACCTGGCTGAAGTCGGACGCTCAACCGACTGCGCCACCCAGGCGCCCCTCACAAAACACACTTTTAAAAAAAACCTCAAAGCTTTAGATGATACACATTGCAATGTGTCATATAACAAAATTAAATGTAGAAGTACTCATTAGCTCCTTTGGCCTAAATCAGTTTCACCATAATGAGACTTAAAATTCCAATTCCTGACTTTTGAGTGCCCATGTTCCTGTCACTCCTACAACAACAAAACAGATTCTTATTCCCATCATTTTTTCAGCTGAAGGAAACTTGGATCCTAAGAAATTATGCAACTTGCCCAAGCTCCTAAGAACGTAAGCATTCACCCTTAATTCTACCGGCACTTGCTCCTTCGAATTGCTTTCTCATAGGTTTTAACCTGCATGTGATGTTTCAACTGAGATTCTTCTACGAAAAGTTATAAACGTGCTTCTCATAATAAATGTTCTGGATTTATAAAGTATACGGTAGGAGTTCACACTGTGCTCACATCTCATAATGTCGCTAATCTTGGGGCACCTGGTGGCTAAGTCAGTTAAGCGTCCAACTTTGGCTCAGGTCATGATCTCACAGTTCGTGGGTTTGAGCCCCGTGTCGGGCCCTGTGCTGACAGCTTGGAGCCTGCTTCGGATTCTCTGTCTCCCTCTCTCTGCCTCTCCTCTGCTCGCTCACTCTCTAAAAATAAACAAACTTAAAAAAAAAAATAATAATGTCGTTAATCTCCCAACGTCCATACTCCCAGGATGTACATCTGTCCTATTACAGAGAGAATGAGGCACAGAGGCGGAAGGAGAAGCAATGTGTTCTGCCTCTCAACTCAAGATTCTGTTAACTTAGTTGATATCTGAGGCCAAGTCTGGTCCTTCCTGTGACAAAATACAGAGAGCTGTGCATCAGGAATTGAGAAACTTGTTTCTTATTTGCTTATTCACGGTCACAACTGAGCCTCACCTTTTTTATTCACCTGTAAACCTGACGACGACACCATTTGTCCTCCCGTGTCCACGAGGCACGTAAGGTCGAATGAATCCATCTTTCAAGAACTCTAAGAGCTACACAAATGTAAAGCATTATTAATAGGACCTACCTTTCACATACTTGGCGATGGCTTCTTTGGTGTCCCTCTCTGGGTCGATAGTGATGAAAAGCGGAGTTAAATTTGGCAGAGTTGGAATTCCATCTGAAAGAATATTCCCACTGGTCAGAACTCACGCTCCGGGGGAAAAGATGAATGCTGGCAGTTACAGCAGAGAGAGCCGGAAGTGCTACAGCGAGGGTTAGGGAAACACAGGGACACCTAAGCGTGGAGGAGAGGGCGGGGAAGGGATGGGACGGCCTGCGAGCAGGTCCCCAGAGTATCTGCGGTGGGATCAGATAAGAATCCTACTGAACACCTTCACCGGTGCACACGTGTTACCGGGGTCCCGTCACGTGGGCATCTCGTGTTCTGATCCAACGCGATGTGTGCGGTTTTCACCCCACCACACCTCAAGGGCAAGGTGAACTATTAGTGAGGACTGAATCCCCGGAAACAATCCACTTTAAGGATGGAGGCCTGCCTCCTGTCTGGGACTAACCAGTGCGGCTGACAGCACATCACAGACCACACCGCCGTCTTGCTAGTCCGTCACGGGGATAACGACAGTGTCAGTGACGGATGTCTACAATCAAGGGACATAAGCAGCGCTATAGGAGACCAGACCTCACTCACATTTTTAAGCAATTTAACATTTGGCATCAGAACAAGCTCCCTCTGGTAGAGAATATGGTCGTGGGAATCAAAGCAGCAAATGAGCCTGATGCTGAAATTTTATATTCTCAGAAAGCAAATAATTACAACACCTTGCGCCACGGAAATCCGAGGACGTGAAAGTACGGAAAGTAGTTTTTACAGTTAGCGGTGGCTTACCTATCTCATCCACGACTTGAATCATTTTTTCTAGTTCTTCTGGACAGATATCAGGGCAATGAGTGAAACCAAAATAAATCAGGACCCACTGACCCAGGTAGTCTTGGTCAGTGACGGGCTCTCCAGTATGAGTCGTGAGGGAAAACGGGCCCCCGAGGAGAGGCTTTCCCAAGCTCCGCTGCCGCTCCTTCTCTAGCTCTTAAAGAGATACAAACACTCACGTTAAACAAGTCAATCTAACCACAGGCACTGAAATGCCTGATGTACGGTCAGTACTGTACTCATGACTGTGGGGGCACAAAATGTGTCTGTTTTCTAGAAACTTAAAAAATATTTTAAGAAAAACAATCCTATGACAATGCAACAAAACCAAATTGAATGGAATGGTATGGAGAGAGGACTCTAAGAAAGTGGTAAAGGTATTTCTTCCTCTTTTGGAATAGTTCAGTCCTGTCATCAGGTGTGGCCATGGTGGGGGTGGGGGAGGGGCCACAGGGGCCCAGAGCGGACTGTCTGAGCCCAAGTGGGGCAGGGTGGGTGGCCTGGCACCAGGAGTCTTAACCTGAGTGTCCCAAGGGCATCTGAATGGGCTGGGGACAGCAGTGATGGGACCTCAGTTCTATACAGGGGATTAGTAACAAGTAAGTAAATTAAAGATAAGCGTTATACATGGCAAGACGTAGAAAGATGGGGAGAAAAACCCAAATGCAGTCTGTGGCACTGTGCAGAAACTGGAGGTGCCAGGGTCAACTTGTGGCTGCAACATGCGTTCACACAGAAGCAAACGCAGATGTAACCACATCTGTCCACTGAGAGGACCCTGCAGTGGACACAACCCAGCAGCAACGAGCCCTGGGTTCTAAGTATCACCCTCCACTAAAAGCGAACAGGGCTTTTTGGAGACAGGGCGGGTGTCAGGGCCATGGCAGAGAAGTACAAGAGGAGCCTGGAACATCCTGTCACGTCAGACTGAAGGAAGAACTCCAAGAACACTGGAGACGTGTCCCAAGGAACAAGAGCTGCTCAGACTGCCAGGGACCAACAGGGGACAGTGGAGCATCAAAATAAAGAGAATATGGATTACGATTCATTAAATACGCAGGAGAGCACGAGTCCACAAGGATATAAATAAATGGAGAGTTTGATGCGGACTGGGATGAACATTTAAGTGTGTAAATGCACACCACGAAATATATATTAATTACATTTCGGGACAGAAGCCTGACAGACACACCCTCAACCTGAGCACTATCAGTAACGGGACCAAAGGAGGCCCTGTGCCACCAGACGAGACGCAATGAGAACAGAGCGCAAGTTCTGTGACATTCCTGCTGAAGGAACGTGACCCGAATCTGATCACGAGGAAACCAGACAAACCCAAACTAAGGGACATTACTGGCCTGTAATCTTCACAGTTTTCAAGGTCATCAAAGTCTCATAAAGATGGAGAAACTGCTACAGACTGAAGGAGCCTAAAGAGACAAGTAGGTACAAGCCTGGTTCTGAACTGAACTCCTGCTATCAAGAAGGCCAAGTTGCAAAACTTGAATGAGGCCCGAAGACTGAATGGTAGTTAACATGTCAATGTTCATTTTCCGATTTTGGTGGCTGTATCATGATTAAATCGGAGAACGTACCTGTCTGTAAAAAGTACACAACAGAGTAGAGATGATGATGCAGAAATACTTGAATTTTTTAAAGTTTATTTATTTATTGAGAGAAAGAGAGAGCAGGGGAGAGGCAGAGAGAGAGACAGAGAGAGAGGGACAGAGGCGGAGAGAGAGAGAGAGAGAGAGAGAGAGAGAGAGAGAAACCCAAGCAGGCTCCACACTGTCAGCGCACAGCCCAACACGGGGCTCGAACTCGCAAACTGTGAGATCACGACCTGAGCTGAAACCCAGACACTTAACCGACTGAGCCACCCATGTGCCTCTGGAGATACTTTAAATATCGTTTCATAATAGGGTTTTTAATAAAACAAATATTATCGCAGGTGAAATTCCAAACTAAAGTCAAAAGCTTGCTTATTCTAGAATGGTCTCTGCCACTACTTTTCCTGGCTTGTTTTGTTTCTTTGTGAAACTAAAGGAGCTTAATTTCTTGCTAGAATATGAAAATCCCATCGATAAAATACTGGTTGTTACACAAAACAAACAGGTCTGTATATCAATATGGGCCTTCTACTGCTAAGATTCTAGAAGCCTATGAATTCTCCCAGATCTAAACATATCCTTTGTATCATGGCTTCAAAACAGGCTCTGAAGAACCAGAACAGATTTAAGTAATATTTTATTTTTTATTATTATTTAACGTTTATTTATTTATTTATTTATTTATTTATTTTTTTAATTTTTTTTTTTTTTCAACGTTTATTTATTTTTGGTACAGAGAGAGACAGAGCATGAACGGGGGAGGGTCAGAGAGAGAGGGAGACACAGAATCGGAAACAGGCTCCAGGCTCTGAGCCATCAGCCCAGAGCCCGACGCGGGGCTCGAACTCACGGACCGCGAGATCGTGACCTGGCTGAAGTCGGACGCTTAACCGACTGCGCCACCCAGGCGCCCCACGTTTATTTATTTTTGAGACAGAGAGAGACAGAGCATGAATGGGGGAGGGTCAGAGAGAGAGAGAGAGAGAGGGAGACACAGAATCTGAAACAGGCTCCAGGCTCTGAGCTGTCAGCACAGAGCCTGACGCAGGGCTCGAACTCACGGACCGTGAGATCATGACCCGAGCCGAAGTTGGCTGCTTAACTGACTGAGCCACCCAGGTGTCCCATGTGATATTTTAAAGTTTGACTAGAAACTTTTAAACCAAATCTTAAAAGCCTGGAGTAGTGACTAAAATATAAAGTTCTCGTAGCCAATTTCTGGACATTTCAAGTGCTAAGCCAGAGCAGTTCCTGGCACTCCCTGACCAGATTCTCCCTATTTCTCTCCATCATCCAAGGTCAGCCGGTGGCCCTTTCCTCTGCTGATACTTGGTGTTCTGTAGGAGGGGCTGGCCCTTCAGAGGCTGGGGAGAACCTCTTCTAGTGAAATCCTTCACTCTGTGTCTGCTTCCCTGTCACGAGCACCTCGATGGCTGGAATGCATCTAAGTCATCCTTGGGAACTCTCTGGGCCTCATACCACCCACGCTGCCATCTGTTCACAATTAAGTCTTCATATTGTTACACAGTGGCATCTGAATACAGATAAAAACACAATGAGAAACCAGGTGAATTCCAAATCCAGTTTGGAAGTCAGTGAACAGTACTGAACCAATCTTAATTTCTTAGTTTTGATAAATGACCCATGGTTATATAATTTGTTAACCATAGGGAAAGCTAGGTGAAAGGTACATAGTAACTCTCTTGTGTCATCTTTATAACCATCCTGTTCATCTAAGATTATTTCAAGATAGGGGTGCCTGGGTGGCTCAGTCGGTTAAGCATCCGACTTCAGCTCAGGTCATGATCTCGAAGTCTGTGAGTTCGAGCTCCGCGTTGGGCTCTGTGCTGACAGCTAGGAGCCTGGAGCCTGCTTCGGATTCTGCGTCTCCCTCTTTCTTTGCCCCTCCCCTGCTCACACACTCTCTCTCTCAAAAATAAGAAAACACTAAAAACTTTTATTGCAAGATAAAAAGTTTAAAAACAAAATAAAAGATGCTAAAAAAAAAAAAGAAAGAAAGGTTTTATTCAGAGCTGAGCAGAGGATATCTACTTACTCTCTGTCTTTTCTTTCTTGAAGTACTTCATTCCAGCCAATAAGGCTCCACCAATAGCAAATGTGAATGCTAAAGACTTCCAGGAAACAGGCTACTGGGGCAGAGATTTTACAAACAAAAATACTAGTCAGATGCAAACATGCAATTGTCCTACATTTATTACTATGGTAGTTTTTAACATACATAAACACACATCTTGATCTTCTTCAACATGTAGAATGTTTCATGTTGCTCTGGGATGAGAAAATACTGGGGCGCCTGGGTGGCTCAGTCAGTTAAGTGTCTGACTTTGGCTGAGGTCATGATCTCACCGTTTATGAGTTCGAGCCAGCCCCGCATCGGGCTCTGTGCTGACAGCTCAGGGCCTGGAGTCTGCTTCGGATTCTGTGTCTCCCTCTCTCTCTCTCTCTCTCTGCTCCTCCCCCATGCAAGCTCTGTCTCTCAAAGATGAATAAATGTTAAAAAAAATAAACTGAAAAAAAAAATACTCGACAGTGTCTGTGGATGGAATTCTATCTGGGCTGCCAACACAATTACAGAGGCATTCCTTTTCAAGAAGAAATTCCCTAAGTCCATTTCCTTTCATGTGAAAGAGGACCTGAAGCTCAAGTACCAGGACTGTTAACACGTGTGACCTTGACCATAGTGGCTGATTTCAAATCCAGTTAATTATGTGTTTGTGCTGATATGGAAAATATAAATAAACCAAATAACAATTTGGGAGGTCACTCTAACTCTGGCTTCCAGAAGTAACAAAGTCAAAGTAGAAGAGATCTAAAAAATGGAGCTTCTTGCAAATTGCATCAAGTTAATTCTTTGTACTCTTTTTCAGGTCCCAAGGTAAGTAAGATGTCCACTACCTTGGTCTAATTCATCACCCTTCTTCCCCCAGCTTCTAAAACCCACTTCTCTTAACCATCACTAGTGGGGAGCGGCTCTCAGGTTTTTCCAGATCAGAACTAGAACCTGAGCGAAATCAAAGAGGGCATACCCAGCACGCAACTACGACCCACATTTTGCTCAATTTCAACTTACACATCGAACATCTAAAGGGGCGTTCAAGTGACAGGAATTAATATGCTTGGATTCCTCAGTCCTGGTCAGTTCAAGGTTGAGACCTTCAAGAACACCCGAACTCATTTTGGGGGCAGGGGGGCACAAAAGCGCACTACAATCCAAACCCGAGAATCCAACCGCGGGGAGGCGTCGGTTCTCTCTTCCGCGCTGGGACCTCCCGCAAACCGAGGGGGTCGCGGGATGAGAGTCTGTGACCGCGTAAGGCTGAGCCGAGGACCCTTCCAGGCCCGGCCGAGTGGTTTCCGAGATTGCGACCAAGTGGGATGGGGAGGTCGCGGGCCGGCGTGGAGACGCGACGGACAGAGGAAGGGCTCCGGCTGTGCACTCACCCCGGGCTTGGAGGGCCGCGTGGGGTCTCTGCGGCCCTTCGGCTCGGGACCCGACGACCCCGGTGGAGGTGGCGTCGCCGTGCAGAGGGGCCGGTCTCCCCGGCAGCTGCGAGCGAGCTCCGAGGTCCGTCGCGCCTCCTCTCGCAGCGCGCAGAGCTGCCTCATCCAGGCTCCGGCGGTCCCGTCCGCCGGGGCCCAGACCCCGAGTCCGTGGGGCAGGAGACGCCAAAGTCGGCTCCCCGGAAGCCGCATAGCGGACCCCGGTATCAGTAAGAAGCCCGCCATGGACCTAGGAGACCGCGCCTCCTCTAGCCCGCCCCCCCAACTTCCGGCGCCGGCTCCACTTCCTCCGGAAGTCGCAGGGGGCCGCTCTTTCCGCTCCGCTCGTTGGTGGCGAGGTCGCCGAGCCGGTATCCCGGGAGGACTTGGCCGCGGACCCGCCGCGCGGTAGGTGGTTCCTTGCGGCTGGAGGCGGGTCCGGCCGGGGCTGGGCGGGGGCTTCGCGGCGCGGGCGGGCGGCCGACCGACCGGGGGCGGGAGGCTGCGGCGGCGTCCGGGCCGCGCGGCGGGGGCGTGGCGGCAGTCACCGCCCGCAGAGCCCCGGTCCTCCTGGACGCCGGCGGGGAGCCGCTGGGCTCTGACTGCGCTGCGCCCCCAGTGTGGAGGCGGACCTGTCGGGGTAATTGGGGCGGCCGCGGTGGGGTAGGAGTGCCGGGCGCCCGCAGTCGTCCCCTCGCCGCGATGTCACCTCTCTGGGAGCCACGGCTCTGGCTCAGCCCGCTGGGCCCCCGCGTCCCAGGGTGCTCTCGCCGACGCCCCTCCCCGCCTCGGTTCCCGGGTTCAGCCTGGCGGGTGAGGCCCTCACCTGGGACCCCCTGCCTTGGGGGGCAGCCCGCGTTCAAGGCACGGAGCATCCCTGCGCCTCCCATGCTCGCGGAGGTACAGCTTGCGCGCGCACACACATACACCCTCACACCCTCTTTGCCGTCTTAATCTCTTCGCGTCTGCACTCTTGACGCCTCCCCACCCCACTGGATTGGCAAAACACTGGAAAATGCCCAATTCTCTTCCTTAACTTCAGGTCACACTCCCGCGTGGCCTTGGTCAGCGAGCTTCCAGTGAGCAGAAGCAGCTCGTGTCCCAGTGATTGGGGGACTGGGGCAGGCTGTGTCCTCGAGCCCGCACCACTGGCCCAGGACGGTCAAGTTGGAGCCCGGTGATGCCTGAGTTTCTTGCTTCTGGAGTCGAACTGGGATTTTCTGGAAGTTCCGCTCCAAGTACACGGTGCACGTCAGATCATTTTCAAAGTAAAATTTTCTGTTCTGAGATTGCCCTTGGGTAACTTTTTTTTTTTAATCGTCTTATTTCTGTGTATTTGTTTTCCTAAGGAGTTTTCCCACAAATTGCCGAAAAGATTCAGTAACAGCTTGCTAACTCAGGCAAGGAGCACACAAAATTATTGTTTATCTTTTTTAATTGCTCCTGTGTATGTTAAGTATGTCGATCATATAGCTTAAAATTCAGTGTTATTTTTAGCTGGTCTGTTAAATTGTGTTTACCAAAGTGATTCCTTCAATAGCTTTATTCTTAATTTGTTTACCAAAGCATTTTTTGCAACTTTTTTTTTTTTAAGTAAAAAAAAAATTATTTATTTTTATTATTTATTTTTGAGAGAGACAGCATGAGCAGGGGAGGGGCAGAGAGAGAGAGGGAGCCAGAGACTCCGAAGCAGGCTCTGTGCTGACTGTAGCGGTTTGGCGGGGGCTCAAACTCACGAGCTGTGAGATCATGACCTGAGCCAAAGCCGACACTCAACCGACGGAGCCACCCAGGTGCCCCTACAACTATTTCTTATTACATTTATAATATTAAATAAAATACTCATTTCTAAAACCATTCTTGACTCAAAGTAGGTGTTTTAAAAGTATATGTGGGATGAATTGCTCATCACACTTCTAAACCTGATTTTATGGACCCATGAAACTCTAGTGTTAAAAGATCCCTAAGAAGTTTTCTGGTGTAAACCTGTCGCTTTTATTACGACTTTTAAACCATGGAGATCAGCAAATGAGTTTTCCCCTTTCAATTTAGATACTGTTTTTGAAGGAGACGGGACCTAGGTAATATCATCTAATGTTTGTTCTATCAGTAGCGACCGGGCTGATCAGATTTTGTGCTTGACCTAACGTTAGGCTGTCTTGACTAGGACAGGACTAGCCTGACTTTGTGTGGCTCCCTGTCATTGACTCTAAGTCTAAAGTTCTCTTTTGGCCAGCAAAAGAGCGAACACAGGATTAAAGTGAGAGATGGCTAATATCTGGGAAAAGACAAGAGCCCCGAACAAGGGTCTTCCCTGTTTTTATTAGGATCAGAAGGCTTATAAATGTGATGATGGACGTGCACAAAGGGACAATGAATCTGTGAATGTTAACTTGTGGACGTGAGGGAAAGGGGGTCTTAAGGATATTCGGGGTTGGGGGTTTGGGTTAATACAAAACAAAATCCAGGCGCTGGGAAGTCGGGAGGAAGGTTGTTTACAGCAGACAGGAGGCAGGACCTCTGTTTATCTTCGCTAGGCTAGGGGATGAGACAGGTAGGAGGAATAACCTCAGGGTTGACAAGGCACCTTTTCTTTTGTTAACCATCTATGCTCCAGGCTGCTTTGCCTGCAGCGTGGGGTCCGTTGTCCAATTTACCTAACCTGGCCCTATCCCCCTGTGAAAGCAGCTTCTGCCATAGGACTAAACTGGGGTGCTTCCACCTTGAATATCTAATCTTGTTTATTTCATATACCTGTGTACTGGGCACCTTTGCACCGTTTCTATTTCAGGACTTTGCCCCTCCCTCTCTATTCTGGGGGCTCTGCACCCCCTCTCTATTTTGGGTGCCTTTGCACCTCCCTAGTCCTGGCACCTTTGTGCCTCCTTATCCTCGGGGTGCCAATCTGGTTTACCCAAACTCAGGTTTGAGCATTTTAATGGCTTTGTATTTCTTTAAGCATTGTTAACCCATTGGCGTAAGCCCGGGGGGGGGGGGGGGGGGGGGGCGGGGGGGGGTTCCTAAGCTCATCCCCCATAGCTCCCAGCACTGTAACTTGTTCACTTCATCTCAGGTCCAGATTCCCGCCCCATGTGCCTAGCCACAAACCTTTCCAGCCTCAGCTTTTCTGTTACTGTAATATTTAGCACAATTAAATGCTCAGACTGCTCACCCCGCCCCCCCCCCCCCCCCCCCCGCCTTTTCTTTCCACAGCCACCCATCCCATGGGCTCTGCATATAAAAACTCTGCTGACTCCACCTGCCTTCTTCCCTAAGATGCTTCTGGCTTAGCCTCTGAGTGTCTCTATCACAGTGGTTCCCCTTGCCGGTCTCTCCTTATTAATATCTGGACTTCTTTGCCCACTGCTTTGGTTTCCTTTGACAACAGCGTAGGGCCGTCTTCATGCACAAGTTCATCATAGATGCTTGAGGGACTTCGACATGGAGCTTCGTCCTTCTGCCGGTCTTATTACTGAAGTTTTATTCGTATCATCTTGTAGCAAGTTTCCAGAAAATAAGCATCTCTGAGATATTTCTTCCTGATTTTTTAAAATTTTTTAATGCTTATTTATTTTTGAGAGAGAGAGAGAGAGAGAGAGAGAGAGCGTGTGCATGCACAAGCGGGGGAGGGGCAGAGAGAGAGAGGGAGACACAGAATCCAAAGCAGGCTCTAGGCTCTGAGCTGTCAGCACAGAGCCCGACGCGGGGCTTGAACTCATGAACCGTGAGATCGTGACCTGAGCCCAAGTCGGATGCTTAACGAACTGAGCCACCCAGGTGTCCCTAGAGTGCTACAAATGATGAGCCTACCTTGACACATCATAATTAGTGTTTATAGTTTGCATTAGGGTTCAGTCTTGGTGTTGTATATTCCCTGGATTTTGACAAATAAATAATGACAGGTATTCTCTGATATGGTAGCATACAGAATAGCTTCACTGCCCTAAAATCTTCTGTGCTCCACCTGTTCATCCCTCTTTCCCCTTTGACCCCTGGCAACCACTGATCTCGTTACTGTCTCCATGGTCCTGCTTTCCCAGAATGTCATATCTTTGGAGTCCTATGGTATGTAGCCCTTTCACATTGGCGTCTTCCTCTCTCTTTTTCTTTCTTTTCTTTTTTTTTTTTTAATTTTTAACGTTTATTCAGTTTTGAGAGACAGAGCACGAGTGGGGAAGGGGCAGAGAGAGAGGGAGACACAGAATCTGCACAGGCTCCAGGCTCCGAGCTGTCAGCACAGGGCCTGGCGCGGGGCTTGAACCCATGGACTGTGAGATCATGACCTGAGCCAAAGTCAGATGCTTAACCGACTGAGCCACCAGGTGCCCGTTTCTTCCTGTTCTTAAAAATCATTCATGCCTAAGGAGGTTTTCACAAAATGCTGCCTGTGTATCATGCACCATGACTATTTGGAGGAGTTTTTGTAGGAATTTACTAATAAAGTTTTTGAAAACCTGGTAGAGTTTTCTATTGTATTCTGATCTATAAAAAGCTGCAGTCGTTTGGTTATTTTGAGGTTCACTAGGCAGATGTATTTTCTGATAGATAATTAAAAAATAGCGTGCAGTACTTTGTGATTTACAAGGTGGATTGCCGTGCGTTATAAGTGAGTTGAATCTCACAAGTGCTGATGAGGGTTCTCTGGCTCCAGGAAAAACTGGGCCTACAGTTCACTTCCAGGTCTTCAGTTCCAGAGCCTTCAGCGGCCATCCTGCTGCCCGGTAACTGAAACGTCGGTAATGTCACATATAGTGGTGTGCGGTCCAAACTTTCAGAACAAAGTCCCACTTGAAACTTGGGATTTTCCTTTCTTTTCAAGAGCACATTATTCCCTTAGCTCTTCTAATCCGTCTAGACTTGATCTTCTCTACAAATACTCTTAAAAAACCTTACAGACATTTAGAAACACGCAGAAAAGTAGAGAGAGTAAACCTCCCGTGCCCATTACTCACTTCAGCAGTTACCCTTTACTCACCCACTTCTGTGTGTATATGGCGGAGGCCGGAGGCCATGGAGGCCACTCGGAAACACTCTCATGCCCTTGGCGTGTTTCGAAATTCCTAGTTTCCCCACCGGAGGCGTGTGAGCTTTTTATCTCTCTGTCCACCAGGAGCAGTCTTTCTGAGCTCCAGGCATCTTGTAGGGCCAGACTGTAGAAGACGTTGAATTAGTTTCTTGGGTCAGTCCCTGCCCACTCGGGGTTTTTCTTTTTGACCCGCCTTACTCACCTCTGACCCTAACAGTCCTTCCCTGCAGGTGGCCTGGCCCCTACCCCTGCTTCATGCCTTTCTCCTAACAGATTGCAGTAGCGATTTTCATTTCTGTTTTTCAAAATAGTTTCTTTATTTCATAAAATGGTATTTCCCTGTCTTTAGCCTTGTTTTCTTTTCTTTCCTTTTTTTTTAAGCAGACTTCACGCCCCGCACAGAGCCCAGTGCGGGGCTCGACCTCATGGCCCTGAGATCAAGACCTGAGCTGGGATCAAGAGTCGGATGCTTAGCCGACTGAGCCACCCAGGCGCCCCAGCCTTGTTTTTAAAAGCTCTACGTCTTTGACATTACACGTCTCCTTTCTACCGCAGAACGCTACTGTTTGCAAGTGTGTGGCCCCTGCCGCTTCTCTGCACACTGCTTAGTTTTAGTTTTCATTAAGAGGTTGGCAAATCTTAGTTTGCCCTTGAGTTTCTCTAAACTGTATTGCAGTGGAAGGTGTATCCGATGGGACCTTAGAGCCAGTTCCGTTTGGCTTCACTGAGAGGAGAATTTAATGGCTGATAGAACGAAACGACCAAGCAGGGACAGGTGGGTCCAGGCATTCAACTGATGTTTCCAGGAACTTGACTTCTTTCCGTCATTCCGGTCTGCTCCCATCTGGGTCGGGTTTCTTCTCAGGTCGCCTTCCCCAGCAGCTCCAGTCTTCGCCCTCAGCTTCGCACCATAGTTCTGGTAGTTGGGCTGGTAACTCCGGCAACAGTCCCGCACGCAGCTGGTGCTGGCTAACTCGGCCTGGGTCACGTGCTTGCCCCTGACCGACCAGAGGGACGCTTCCACAGCCAGCAAGGGAAGGCCACACCACGTGCGCAGAGAGTGAGGATTTGTGTAGATGTCTAAAGAGACAGGGGTGCTGTTAACCACAAGAACAGGAAATGAATACTGTCTAGGCAGGCAAAAATGATAGCTGTCTCTGGAGAAGATCAAATTAATTGGGACTAAAAGCTCCCTCTAGGAGATGCACCATACCATTATCACCTTAAAACTTGTGAGCGTAAACACAAAAACAAAGAGGCTTTTCTGGCAAGGGAGAACAGCATTCCCAGAAATCGTTTCCTCTGAAGCTTTTGGTAATAACGCTCCAGGGATACATTTACTCACTTACCTTCTGGTTGGATTCTTCCATTACTCCGTACTTGGAGTCACAAATATTTGAAACCTAGTATGACTACAGATTGCCATCAGATTTGGAGGAGCTGTAGATTTATTGTATCTGAGTTCTTCACCTTTCAAATGAGATGATCTGACCCACCCCCCACACATACTGACTGCCTTGCTTTCTACTGGGATTTTCGGATGAGGACTGCAGGAAGCAATGAGCATGTGAGAAGAAAAAAAAAGCGTAAGGACACCAAGCCAGTTTTCAGGATTGCCATCTTTCTAGTGCTGCTTTGCCTGTGTTAGGGCTATAGTTCCACCAACCAGAATAAGGAAGAAAGTAGCGGAAGCTCCCATTGAGTGGGTCAGGTAGAATCGTGTCCTTCGTGAACGACAGTTTCGGAATAAAGGCCCGTCGTCCTCAAGCCACATTGAAGTCCCACCCTTTGGCCGACTGCGGAGGGTCCCCTTCACATCTGACAGCAGCGATCTGTCGACTAAGACTTCACCTATTGTAGATGGTTCAAAGGACCCAGTAGCCATAGTGGGACCAGGAGTCCGAAAGTAATTTTAGAAATTCCAAATGGATTTGTTGTTTTAGAAACAACTAGGCCTTAATAAACTTAGATATCACAGCACAGTTTATTACTGTAGACTTAGAATAAGAATAGTCAATAGGAATAGGAATAGACTTAGGACCGTAGCCTTTGATTTACAAAAAAAAAAAAAATGTTTACTTTTGAGACACACACACACACACACACACACACACAGAGTGTGAGCGGGGGAGGGGCAGAGAGAGAGGAGACACAGAATCCAAAGCAGGCAGGCACCAGGCTCCAGAGCACAGAGTGGGGCTTGAGCTCACGGACTGTGAAAACATGACCTGAGCTGAATTCGGACGCTTAACTGAGTCCCCCAGGCGCCCCTGAGTTTTATTTTAGTTTTTAGTGTTCTTGGCTCTTTTAAGGTGTTACAAATGATTCTAAATTTAGGTTGTAAACAATCTAATAAAATCATAGCTTTTCAGGTCTAAATCCCTTGTTCTTGGCTAGTGAGGGAGGGCACAGATCACTTGTAAGAAGAAAGGATTATGTAGTTCCCATTTTGGTTGTGGGGCCAGGCTACTTAATCCTCAGGTTGAAAACTGGTTCAGATTAGAATCCAACTATTGAAGAACCAGGAGCGTTTTCTCAGAAATGGAGATAGTCACATCAATATTACAGTTTTTGTGCTGGATTTTGTTTGTTTAAAATGATTCCTCTCATACCTTTATTTCCTCTCCCTGTTATTCCAGGTGTAAAATACGAGAAAGTTATTTCAAGTGGTGTGGCCACCAAAGAAAAGATTCAGCCTGACACAAAAATAACCTAGAGGGGGAATCTAACATATCGAGTGCAATGAATGAGGGTAATATACAACTTTCTGAAAAAAAGAGTTCTGGCATTTTGATAGAATTATTTTGGTTTTTGTGGAAGAAAGTACTGTGCGTGTGTCTGTGTGTAAAATGACAAATTCTGTCGGATGTGAATCTGACTTTCCTGGAATTAGAATGCCTGTTCATGGTAGGATAATACCCTTTTGTTAATTGTTACTCTTGTGAAGAATAGAGATGATCATGTATTTTACGATGAGGGAAAGGAACCGTTTCAAAGACGGTTAGTTTGGACCCAAGACCGTTTGACTTTAAGACCCCTGCACTTTTCTCTCTACCATGGTGCCCGGCAGGTTAACTCTTAACATTCACTTCACCATTCACTTCAGCCCATTCTGAAGACTAAGATGTTTATAACGTGGATATCTTTTTTTTACCTTATTTTGTTTTATTTGTTTGTTTTAGAAAGCCGTGTGGAGGTTATGGATGATAAGCCCGGTCCTGGACCACTGAGTGAGACTTCAGAATTTCTCTTCTCCTTTGGAGTTATAGCAGATATTCAGTATGCTGACTTAGAAGATGGCTATAATTTCCAAGGAAACAGACGGCGATACTACAGACACAGTCTGCTCCACTTACAAGGTGCTATCGAGCACTGGAATACAGAAGGCAGCCCGCCCCGCTGTGTACTTCAGCTTGGAGACATCATTGACGGATATAACGCGCAGTATAAAGCCTCTGAAAAGTCGCTGGAACTTGTTATGAACACATTCCAGATGCTTAAAGTTCCCGTTCATCATACATGGGGGAACCATGAGTTCTATAACTTCAGCAGAAACTACTTAACAAATTCTAAACTTAACACAAAGTTTCTGGAAGACCAGATTGTGCACCATCCCGAGACCGTGCCTTCAGAGAACTACTATGCTTATCATTTTGTACCGTTCCCTCAATTCCGGTTCATTTTACTGGATGCTTACGACTTGAGCGTCTTGGGCGTGGATCAGTCCTCTGCAAAATACCAGCAGTGTCTGAAGATACTGAAGGGTCACAATCCAAACTCGGAATTGAATAGTCCTCAAGGTGAATTATTCCTTTGAGCTGAGAATCTAATACATTGTCTTTAAATTCTTCAGCCACCTTTTATTCAGCAGGAAGATGGATGGTTAAGGTAAAAGTATATCGTCGCCGTCGTTCAGGGTCAGGATTTCTCACGAGCCCCATGGCACGTGCATTGGTTGCAGTTGGTCAAAGATGCGTTTCACGGATGTCTGAATGTCTCTTCTGGGCCAGGCCCTTTTTCTAGGGCTAGCTAGTCAGAGCCATAAGCCATGCTGACAGCATCCCCTTTCTTTTTAGTGGATTGAGTGGAGGAAACGAGAGACACGGTGGGCGGGACCGGGAATAAATGAAACAAATGAAATTACTTCCACGGTGATAAATCCTACCGAGAAAATCACATAGGGTGTTAAAGGATCGCGTACTGTTTTAGCTTCAGTGGTCAGAGGAGGTGGCCTCTCCAGAGAGAAAAACATGGAAGCGGAAGCCTGGATGGTCGGAAGGAGTCGTCCTTGGGAAGCACGGGGCGGGCAGAGTGTTGGGGACGGAGTGGGGGACAGATGGGAAGGTGCCCGGCAGAGGGAGCCTTGGGCATCAGGACACAGGAAGAGGCCAGTGAGGGAAGCAGAGGCGCATGTGCAGCGCGCCTCATCCGTACTTTGCCCTGTGCCTCGTGGCTCCCCGTTTTGAGTCAGCCGCTGCCCAGCATTCCTCAGGAAAGGTGCAAGTGTCCCCACGTTAGCCGAGTTCGAGTGCCCAAATGAGGGGAAAACTGGCCGTTGATGGGTCTAACGTACCTCATTCATTTCAGGACTGTCTGAGCCCCAGTTTGTCCAGTTCAATGGAGGATTCAGCCAAGAGCAGCTGAACTGGTTGAACGAAGTCCTCACCTTCTCGGACACAAACCAGGAAAAGGTGGTGATTGTGAGTAAGTATTTCAGTTGCTCGGTTGCACCAGCGTCGTGGAGGACGGGAGAGTTAGGTCGGAAGTGCACTGCTAGTATTTCGGTTGTGATGTCCTCTTGCTGTGAAATGAATGTGAAATGAATGCTTCCATCCCCCCCCGCCCCGAGAACCTGAGTATAAGATCGACGTTTACAGCCGAGCCAGGAAAGAACTGCAAAATAGCAAAAACATGTTGCCACATGTTAGTGCCTGGGAGTCGGCCTTTTAGGTTTCAAAGTAGAATTTCAGCACAGGGGATCAGTTTACGTGGCACAGCTGGCTCTTGAACGACGCAGGGGATGGGGTGCCGCCCCCTGCACAGTCGAAAATCCACGTGTAACTTGTGACTCCCTAGAAGCTCAAACTACACGTGGCCTCCTGTTGGCTGGGAGCCTTACGGGTAACGTAAACTGTTGGTGGACACATATTTTGTCTGTTACGTGCATTCTGCACTGCATTCTTACAATAAGTGAGCTAGTGGAAAGAAAATGTCATTAAGGGAATCATAAGGAAGAGAAGGTACGTTCACAGTCCTGTAAAAATCTGTGTATAAGTGGACCCGCACAGTTCAAACCTTTGTTGATGGTCAGCTGTAACATCTGAGTGCGAAATTCGGTCTGGGACCCCCCCCCCCCCACCCCAGACCTCAGCCGGCCAGGCACTGTGGCCGCTGGATAGAGGCATCGGCTGTCGAGTGTTGGGGTGTCAGGTGTCACAGACGCACCTGGCGGTGAGCACTTCACATCTGGAGCTGCGTCTGCCGCGTCATTGCAAGGAGATAAGATTTACGGGGCTTCTGCTTAGAGTCATCTACAGAACTGCTGTCGTCGTAGGTTGTAGGAACCTGAGGTGCGGGTGTGCGCACACACACAGAACTGAATTTGGACTTGGCGCATGGCTGGTGTCCTTGGTCTGGGGTCTGAGTTTCGATCCTTGCCGTAGAGTTGATGCGGCGCAGTGGCTGAGAAGACCGTGCTCGGGGTCCCAGGGATGGGGCGCCGTTCCGTGCACGGGTGTTTGCGTGAGCTGTGTGACTGGGTAAACGTGGAACCTTCAGACCGATTCTCTGAGTGTCGTATCACATGGAATCATGGACACGAAAACCCCTCGAAAACGACGGGCTATTCTGACAGCTGGCGATAGAAACGCGTATGTCTCTAAGTGTGGTTTTCACTTGGTGATCCTGCACCGTGGGAAAACACGTAGACGGAGCAGGGGTGTTGGGGCTACCGTTAGACCAAGTGTCCTTCCAGGCTGGGAGGACACAAGGTGCCCCGGGGTCATTGGTGCGACGCGACACTCCCTGACTCCTCCGTAGCTGGCCTCATTGTTGACTTGTCTCTGTTCAGCTTCCCGCTGCCAGGCCGGCCCTGTCACTTCCGAGGACACTGGCGCGGAAAGGGACCTACGGGTCGTGCCGGCAAACCTGCCAGTGTCAAAGATCAGGAAACAAAGAAATGAAGCAACGTGGTTCTTTCGGTAGCGTGTGGTTTCGGCAGGGACTAGAGCCCACCCCAGCCTCCTTTCCCCCTTGTCTTTTTACTTCAGGGCACCTGTCTCCGTTAGCTGTCTCTTAGGTTTCTGCCTGTTGCTGTAAGCTGAGAAACCGGATGAACGGACCTTTAACAACTGCGTGCGTCAGGTTCTCTATGGCAAAGTTTAAAGTGGCTGATAGCCCTTGGCTTTCGTTTTTCTGTGCTCCTTCGCTTTGATTTTGGGTACCCACAGGCCATTTGGCCTGCGTCTTGGAAGGCTGGCACGGCTGGTGGCCGAGATCTGGTGGGGACACCGCAGCAGGACGGGGTTCTGGGCGGAGGATTCAGCAGCTGGGGTTTGGAAATGTGAAGTTTCAGAGGCCGCTAGACTCACTGGAGATGCTGAGGAAGCAGTTTGGGTGTTTGAGTGTGAAATTCACGGTGGGGAGTCCGGGCGGGATGTAAGCACGAGGGACTTGGAAGAGTGCCCGTGACGGTCGGAACTGTGGATTCCTGGATCGCCAAGGCATCAGGCGCGAGTGGAGAAGGGACCCAGGGACCGAGTGTTCAGGCGCTCCCAGGAAGAAGCGGGGAGTGAGAATTCGTGGAAACGTCCGTGGAGCAGGGAGGAAGAAGAGGAGGACTGGTGAGGTTCTGGCAGCCTGGGGCCTCAGGGATGGGGAGACGGTCCCTGGGTCACGTGTTTCCAGGTCTCTCGATCTGGAAAGTCACCCGGCCTCTCTGGACCCTGAGCCCTTAGCACGGCCTCAGGAGTGGGCATGTGTCGTGCGTGGGCACACTCGTAAATTCTTTGGACGCCTTTGGCTCTGTCTTTAGGGAGCTATTAATCCTCCATAGTACAAACTAAACAGAAACAAAACAGAACAAAAATTCAGAATAAATGTCAGAATAAAAATAACACTTTACGGGAACAGAAAAGGAAAGTGACTTAAGGGGAGGAACCAAAGCCAAGTGAGCTGTTGTGCCCACGCCGCAGACTGACAGACGGGGTGGCCTCACGTGTGTTCAGGAATTCGAGATTCTCCTGGCTCTCCCTGCATGCACCTCCTGTGGGACCTAGGATAAATAGTCCCTGCTTTACCTCACTTTCCACATCCGTTAAATGGCTCCGACTGCCTTGATCTCATGGAGGTCTTTACAATGGCGTGCATTCATTTTAACGCCCTGAGTGTCTGTGTAAGTGACATGTGACCCGTTGACCCATCCCTGAACTGTTGTCACATTTAGGAGTACCTCTTTCTGCGTCTCTGCCGTTCGTGTCTAAGGAAATTGGCGAGACAGATTCCAGCACAGCATCCGCCTGACTTCTGCGGACGCCCTCAGGGTTTCTCCGTGTCTGTGCGTCTTCAGACGCTCTGGGCGTAGGGAGCTCAGGGGCTCGGCCTCTCCCCGTGTACGCGGACTGTCTCCCTGTGTCTCCGCTGCACACATGTGGCTGCAGATTAGCCAGCTCTTCGTGTATGTGGATTTTCTCTGGTCTTAGTCCGTCTGGAAGAAGTAGCAACATGCTTTTTTTTTTTTTTTCCTTCCCCGTGAGTACTAGCTTTTAGCCATTTCTTTTGATGAAAGAGACATTTCCTAATCGGCTCATAACTCTTCTTCTCTTTAACTAACAGGCCATCTTCCCATTTACCCAGAGGCCTCTGACAGTGTGTGCCTGGCCTGGAATTACAGAGACGCGCTGGCCGTCATTTGGTCCCACAGGTGTGTCGTGTGTTTCTTCGCCGGTCACACTCACGATGGTGGCTACTCCGAGGATCCTTTTGGTGTGCACCACGTCAACCTAGAAGGGGTTATAGAGACGGCGCCGGACAGCCAGGCTTTTGGCACCGTTTATGTCTACCCTGACAAGATGATGTTGAAAGGGAGGGGCAGGGTTCCGGACAGGATCATGAATTATAAGAGGGAGAACGCCTTCCGGTGTTAGTCTGGCTCACTGCGTTTCACGTCGTTTGCCTTTGGAGAGAGAGAGCACGGCTGAGCTTTGTGTTTTTGTTCATCTCCCCCCCCCCCCCCCCCCCCCCCGGCCCCGAACCCTCGGGCTCCTTGCTTAGTATTCTCTTTGCACGACAAAACGGATCTGTGGCCTCGGTGTGCGTCAGCTCACGAGATATTCTGAAGTGTCGTTTTTGGATAACAGATCCGGTGCTGAGAACTGGACACAGAATGAATGCAGGTGGCGTGAATAAACCAGGGCAGAGACTGAGGGGGGGTGGTCGAGTCCTCAAGACAGACTTCATTTAGCCTGATCTGGAATTTTTTTTTTTTTTTTTTTTTTTTTTTTTTTTTACCAAGGAGGATATATTCATGTATTAACCATGTAACTTAACGTTCGTAATAATAAAATAAGCTCAGGTCAACTCTTTCTGTGTATCCTGCTGTGTGAATGAGCTTCGGACTTTTTTTTCTCAGAATACCCAACATATTTGTACATTTATTGGCTTGTATTCCTGTCCTATAAACAAAGTAAGTTGTCTCACGGGTGAATGTGTGGTCCCTTCCACGCGAGGCCGTGAGAAAGGCCTCTGGAGAAGTCACGCGGTCCCCTCGTGATTCTGAGTAAAGCGGGATCAAGGGCTGGCACAGCCGTGTACCTGCTGGCGTGGCCCCTCTGGGCAGCAGCTAGTGCTGTGTGAGACTGCAGGGGGGAATGAGTTGACTCTCCGCTCCCCGTCTAGACGAATGGGGCACGTTGACTCGGCTGTCCCACGCGCTAAGATTTCTTTGCGGAAACATTTACTAGATGGCGAACGGGACCGTTGAAGCTTGGAGCAGGTTTGAGTCAGGGCCTAAAGAAACACCAAGCGAGAAGACACCGATACTAGTCAGCCTGAGTGTACCTGCCGAGCGCCTGGGCTCCGGGGGCGAGGGGTGTGTTCGTGTTCTGTGGCTGCTGCGGCAAATTACCCCCACGTTGGTGGCTTAGATTGCGCGTATCTGATGTTTCTGGAGGTCGGAAGTCTGAAACCACATTCCCTGGGCCAAGCTCAAGTTGTTGTCAGGGCCGCGCCCCCTCGGGAGTCTCTGCGGCAGAATCTGTATCCCAGCTTCTAGAGCCTCCATTCTCAGAGCCACCAGTGCAGCCTCTTCAAGCCTCCCTCTGCCTCCCTCTGCCTCCCTCTCTCTCATCGGGACGGCTGGGATTACGGGGAGACACCAACTGGCCGATCCAGGATCGTCTCCCCACCTCAAGACCCTTAACTTGATCGCGTGTGCACAGTCTACTTTGTGATGCAAGGTTAACAGTCCCAGGCTCTGGGGGTCGGACCGGGCGATCTTTGGGGGCCGTTATTCGGCCTACCAGAAGGGTGACTGTAATGCGCTCCCTGCATTCACCGACTTTACCATCCGTAGATACAAATGTGTGAAGAGAGGCCTGGGAATGCGGAGCGGGGGGGTGGTTCGCTTTTGTTTCACGGGATTAGGGAGGACTTGAAAAAGGAGGAAAAGGGTCTTGATGGGGTGTTAGGCAGAAGAGCATCAGCAGAGGTTAAAGGGCACGCTGAGCTGAGTGGCAAGTAATGCTGTGTAGACTCCCTGAAAGGTGCCTGGGGTTATGGCAAGAAATAGCGAAGGCAGAGGACCGGCGAGGGCCGTGTTGTGAAGTCTTGAACGATGAGCCCGGAGTTAGAAGTGAGCTTGTCAGGTTTCTGAGCTGGGGAAGTGTGGTTACAGGTGCCTCTCAGTCCTCGCAGGAGGAGAGGCTGATGGGGAAGAGAAAAGATGGGCGGGAAGGCAGGGGCTCTGATAATAGAAACGTTAAGGTTGCTTAAATTCAGCGGAGAAACAGAGTTCACAACAATCTTAGTGCCTTTCCGAAGGCAGCACTCCTACCAGAAGTTTTCTGTGCTCAGAGATCTAAAAGGAGCTGCGTGTATTCACAGAATTCACAGTGATATGGGGGCCGCAGATACGATGAAAGTGTATTTTTTTTTTTTTCAACGTTTATTTATTTTTGGGACAGAGAGAGACAGAGCATGAACGGGGGAGGGCAGAGAGAGAGGGAGACACAGAATCAGAAACAGGCTCCAGGCTCTGAGCCATCAGCCCAGAGCCCGACGCGGGGCTCGAACTCACGGACCGCGAGATCGTGACCTGGCTGAAGTCGGACGCTTAACCGACTGCGCCACCCAGGCGCCCCTGAAAGTGTATTTTGAACGTCACTTCTTTTTTAAAAAACTGGAACATTACTGTCTTTTAAGCACAGAAGCAGGCATTCCTTGGATGATAGATAGATCCTATACAGGACTTGCAAACAAATCCATTTCTTCCTGTGTAACTTTGGTAGTGACATCAAAAGAGGTGTAAGAACCATCAGTCTCATGCGAACTAAGTGTGCACTGGAGCACTGAAATCCTTTATGTGTATTTTATTGACCTTGAAATAAATTTCACGTCGGTTGCTTACAATGACAAGATTTTCTTTGTCCCTTTTCCCTCATCTAAACCTTGAAAAGAGAATTTCGCTTGTCCAGTGACCACTGTGTAAACCAAACACAAAACATACGTGCCTCCTTTAACAAGTATTTATAGAATCCTTAATATTGTATTAAAGGCTATAAAGGTAGACAAAGGGACAGACTTATTTCCACTCTCCTGATACATAATTGGTACTAATATTCTTTTGAGTGAAATACTTCCTAAATGTCGTGAGATGGTATTTTGACCCCAGAGTTTGATGCTGACCCCCCAAAATTGCCATCCAACAGAAATACGATGTGAGCCATTTAAGTAATTTAAAAGCATTCACACTTCAAAAATAGAAACAGATGATAAATTTTAATGATATATTTTATATTAACCAAATATGGCTAAAATATTTCAACGTGTAATCAATGAGAATATTTTATATTTTTTGTACTACATCTTTAAAATCCAGTGTGTGTTTTATACTAGCACCCCTCCATTGGGACGCCACATTTTCACTGTTAATACTTCATCTATATTTAGATATAAAAACTGGAATTAAGCAGATTCACATAACCATGTTGTTCCAAACACACTCAAAACAAGCGTTCCAGACACATTTCTAACTTTTCTAATAACTGAATCGACATGTTATAAGATTAAAGTGAAAAACGTAGAATTTTACTTCCTCAGTGTAGCCACATTCCAAGTGCTCAGTGCTACATCTTATGGTTATGTCAGCACGTTACGTGACGTCTGTATGCACCGCGGTGATGTCACCGTGTCACGCGTGTGTGTGCGCACTGCGGTCATGTTACCACGTCGTGTGTGTGCGCACCACGGTTATGGTAACATAAGTCGCCAGGTTGGAGAGTACAGCTCCCAGATGGTCTTCTCCCCAGGGTTACCTTTGACATTCATTTAAAAAAATACCGATTTTAGGGGCGCCTGGGTGGCGCAGTCGGTTAAGCGTCCGACTTCAGCCAGGTCACGATCTCGCGGTCCGTGAGTTCGAGCCCCGCGTCGGGCTCTGGGCTGATGGCTCAGAGCCTGGAGCCTGTTTCCGATTCTGTGTCTCCCTCTCTCTCTGCCCCTCCCCCGTTCATGCTCTGTCTCTCTCTGTCCCAAAAATAAATAAACGTTGAAAAAAAAAATTAAAAAAATACCGATTTTGGTCATACTTCTCATTTACCATGTAGCGAATATTCCGTTTCCTTCTGGTCCCAAATTCCTTTATTCTGCCTAATTCTCCTTTCTTTCCAAAATGTGCTCGTTCCTTGGGCATCATTGAGCTCACTGCACTGCACGGGTCCAGTATAATGAGTTCATTTCGGGGGCACAGCCCTCTCTTGAATCTCTGTTTCTATCATTCCACTGAAACCCTGTTTTCTTCTGTTTTAATCACCTGTAAGCCCCTTATAAGCACTTGGTAATTTTGGAGGCTCTCATATTATCCACTTTAATCCCCTGCAACTGTATTAAATAAGTAGGAGATCTGGTTTTAATCCTGTTTTACAGATGAAGACATATCCGCCAGGAGGTGTATATATTTGCCCAAGTCATATAGACAGGGGTAAGCTGAGTCAGAATTTGTATTTCTTCACTTTTGTTCTGTGGCCTTTTCTACTCTACGGGGACCCAATCGAATGTCAGGCCCCTCTCTTACCAGTTCCATGCAACTCTATGCTGTACCGTAGACATCCTCAGAAAGTTCTTGGCATTTTTTTTTTAATTACCTCTAATATTAGCTGAGATTACCTGAAGTTCCTAGGAAATTGGCTTGTTACAACCGTGTTTATAAAAAATTGATTGACAATACTCATTTTAATAATGGGATTCTTGGCTTCATTTAAAGTACTGTCTTGCAGTGAGTTGGCCAGGAGGACCGCATCTCCTTGTTTATGTATATGTAGACCCAAGAGAGAAATGGGAAGAGAGCGATTACAATGGCAGTAGCCAACTGAATTCTTCCACCAACTGGATTCCTATAAAGACACACAGGAATGATTATCAGTAAAAATCCAATAACATTTATGGATTGCTTTGGAAACAAATATAAAGGTTGAATTTGGTGAACACATTTTTATAGGACTTTTTCTTAATTTTTATTGGACTATAGCTTATTGATTTGTGGGAGTTCTTTTTTTTATTTTTTACCTTTTATAAAATGTCTATTTATTTTTGAGAGAGAGAGCATGAGGTGCGGAGGGACAGAGAGAGAGACATAGCAGGCTCCAGGCTGAGCTGTCACCACAAAGCCCCAGGTTGGGCTCAAACCCACCAACCGTGAGGTCATGACCTGAGCTGAAGTTGGACACTTAACCAACTGAGCCACCCGGGTGCCCCGGGAGTTCTTTATTCTTAGTGCACATCTTTGTTGTTTATCTATGTTGCAAATAGCTTTTCCCACTCCTATAATGATGTCTTTTGAGGAACTGAAGTCACTGATTAATTAGGCAGTGTGACAATCGATCTTTTCCTAATGATTTCTGTATCCTGTTTAAGAAAACTTTTCCTCCCCAAGGTCTTGGAGATTTGGGGTTATCTTCTTTAAAAGGCTCACTGTTTTGCTTCTCACATTAGATCTGTAATCCACCTGGAACGGCTGTTTATGAAAGTCAGGTGGGGGAAAGTTCGGCCACATGGGCATTCCGTTGAGCCAGCAGGACTTGCTGAGAAGTCTGCCTTTCTTTGCCGCACCTGTACTGCCGCAGTCAGGAGTCAAGGGTCTACCTGTGCGTGGATGGACCTGTTTCTAGATCTACTCTTTCATTAGTCTTACCCTTTTCCCAGTACAGGTTTATCCCTCCACTTGTCTAGGTCTTCTTTAATCTCTCCCACAGCGTTTTGTCGATTTATTTGTAGAGCTTTTGCCTATCTCTTTCTAGATTTATTCCTAGGGAGTTGATTTCTCGATGTTCTTATTTATGGTTAACTTTGTTTTCACCATTTTCTGCGACTTGTTGATTTGAGTACGGTCACCTAGTGGGCAGCAATCATGCTAATAAACTCACTCTAATAACTTTTCAGATTGTTTTTGATTTTTTGTGTACACAATCACGTTACCCATGGATAGCGAACGTTTTTCTTTTCTAGTCGTTGTGCCTCTAATTTTTTTCTTGCCTTATCGGACTGGCTACGATACTAGCTTGAACAGTGTTGAGCGGAAGTGGTAATGGTGGCCAACCTCACCTTTTCCTGATCTCAGAAGGCAAGTTTGCAACTGCTGGCCACTGAGTATCAGGCTTTGGTGTAGATCCCATTGGTCAGCTTTAGTTCCTTTCTACACCTGTTTCCTAAGACCTCTTGTGGACGGACGGTGAATTTTACCAGGTATCCTTTCTGTATAGATTGAGAAGAGAGCTTATTTATTCTTTTATTCTGTTAACATGATAGAGAACACTGGTTGGTTTTTGAATGTTAAACCGTGTTCACAGAATGGACCCAAGACGGTGGTTGGGTGATATATTGCAGGATTTTATTTACTGGTGCTTTATTTAGGATTTTCTAATCTGTGCTTGTGAGTGAGGCTGCTGGGTAATTTCTTTTCTTCTCGCTCTTTTTTTTTTTTTAATGTTCTTGCTAAGTTTTGGTATCAAGGTTATTCTGTCCTCATAACATGAATTGTAAAGTGTTTAATCTTTTTCTGTTCTCTGGGAGTGTGTTAAAGGCTGACGTTATTTTTTCCTTAAATATTAGGTAGAATTCTCCAGTTAGGGCATCTGGTCTAGAGTTTCTCTAATAGTTATGGAATTGTCCTGGAGTATTTCTTCTCATGTCAGTTTTGCTAGTTTATATTTTTGAAGTGACTTATTCATTTTTTTTAAGTTAATCTATTTTGAGAGAGAGAGAGGGTGCACGGGTGGGGGAGGGGAAAAGAAGGAGAGAGAGAATCCTAAGCAGGCTTCACACTGTCAGCACAGAGCCTGATGCGGGGCTTGATCCCACGAACCATGAAATCATGACCTGAGCCGAAATCGAGAGTCAGACCCTCCACCGACTGAGACACCTGGGCATCCTCAAGACATCTGATTTTAGCTAACGAGTTGAAAACTTACTTTGATGAACTGTGACATAGGCTCATCCATGCTGTGATAATCACCAGACCAAACAGTTCCCTATAAAACAGCATACATTTCAGATATTTGAAGTAGCTGCAAACGACCTGTGAATCGTCCCTTTCTCTCCGTGACCACCAGCTGCTGCTATTAGATGACCTTCCCCCAAGATATGTAGCATCTACAGAATATTTTCAAGTCTGGCCATGAGTCATAAATTACTTCTTTCAGACTATTTAAAGCCTTATATGAACACAGGTTTCGTCTTATGAGGCAGGTGTGAGCTCCATCACTGCTCCTCAGCTTCTAAGTGCACAACGGCACAACACAGAAATCACTTCAGGTCACGGGGAGGATTAGAGTACAAGCAGTGAAACGATCCTCGATTGATCATACAGGCACCACTTTACCACTGTGTTAGAGGGATCAATGTTAGGTAAGATGAACTCAAATCAATAAATAATTAAGCACGTGCAGCAGGAGCATGGGTCACGTCTTAGAGGAGAGGAATGATTTGTAGTATGAGGCAACTAATGATTTTGGGGTGGGTAGATGCTTCTAGAAATATGCCTTAAAAGCATCGTTTACATAGAGTAGAAGACAGTCATTGCTGGCCATGGTACCACCGGAAGCCAGAAGTAACTCCGGAAGTTACCGGAAGTAACTCATGGGCCTGAAGTTGGTGGAGGTGATTCAGCCCAACCTGATTTGCTCTCTGGTTTTCCAGGGATTAAGGCCTATGGCAAAGAAGCACCCTGCCAGGGACGAGTAACTTCTAGGTCTCTAACTCTTGGCGTTAGCAGTAGGATGGACAGGAAGGGAAGGGGGCTATGCAACAAGCCAAGGAGTCAAGGGTGGGAGGAAGCAAAGGAAGAGGTGATAAGTTCGGATCAGATGGCCTTGACAAAGGGAGGGGATGACAGGAGACTTAGCAGGGCAAGGCTGACAGACGTTGACTTAAAATACTGACCTCTGAGGTGGCTGCTCACGCTTGTAGGTAAGATTTTGGCCAGAACCACAACTAAATCAGAATGCTGATGGAGTTTTCGCCTTGTTCGACCAGACTCTTAACTATACGGCTTCCTCGGCTCGTTCATTATAAGGGAGCCGAGGTCAACTGCCTAACCTATGTGCTGACCGCCTCTAGCAGTGATTGTGGGATGTGGTGCGCAACGCTGGGCGTGAATCCTGGCTCCATCATTCCTTCAGCTTCTCCAGGCTCCTCTCAAGGAGGTGATACCTTCCCTGCTCCTGATGGTGTGGCTGAGGGAGCTGAGTCATCGTGGTGCAGATCAGGGGTTGCGGAGGACCAGGAGCTTTCTCAGTTCTACCCCACCCCTTCCAAAGAGCAAAAGTCACTGCTCACCTGCCTTCTTCCTCATGTAAGACGTTCTGTTGTGAATGAAGCCAGAGGTGGGCCGCCAAGCCGACAGCCCACACGATACACAGGAATGTGTGTATTGCAGAGATACTCTTCCAAATGATGTTGCCTGAAAATAGATACTCTGACACTGTCAGTCATGGAATCACATCCCAGAGAAACATGACCTCTCTGTATCTGCTCTGCCATAGTTTTTCAGGTAAAGCGTTCAGAAAAGGCTGGGGTGGTGCCTGGCTGGCTCAGTGGGTGGAGCATATGACTCTTGATCTCAGGGTCCTGAGTTCGAGCCCCACGTTGGGAGTGGAGCTTACTTAAAAAAAAAAAAAAAAAAAGCTGGGGTTTCTTTAAGTTTTGTTTTGAGGAATGTCATAGAGGTTAAAGCAGTAATAATCAGCTTAAGTGGACATGTGCCCTTTCTATAATGACTACCCTCATTTTCTTTGGGGGTCTGCCCTTCCCACACCCCCCCGGCCATGTGTCCCAGACAACTGGACCTTAGCTTGATTATTCAGTACATTTCATCCCTTTATCGGTGGTGATTTGGCTCCAGAAGAACAGCTGACAAATCAGGGCCGACAACTCAATTCTGAGACGTCGGTGGAGATATCGGGGAAGCAGTTCCTATCTTCTGTTGGACTGAGCGGGCAGGAAGAAGTGAACTTTGACCTGCCGGGCTACCACGAGGGGCCCTGGACTGAAGTCCATCGGCACCTGGTGGAACAGAGAGGTGCCAAGAGTTCTGAGCCAGTGCCTGAAGCGAGGACCACCCCTGCGTTTCTTTCAGTCACGTACCCCAGTACGTCTCCATTCGAGCTCACAGCCCGTTTGAGTTCAGTGTTTTCCTTGCCGGCAACTAATGGAGCCCAAACCACTGCACCTTAAAGATGCGGACAAGAGTTCCCGGCGCCTGTACGAGGACCGCGTGCGTCTAGGGGACACGAGTTTTCCCCATCCAGCTGGGAGCCACTGGTCTTTATTCTAAGGCCCTGAGAACTCTGAGGACTCACTGGCAAAGGAGCTGTTTTCACGACAGTGAAGAATAACCCGTCAGGACCAACAGTCCTGTTAATAAGAAAATGTTAGTAAACACAGTAAAATGTAATTTCTTTTTTGTTATGAGACACGGTTTTATGGTATAAAACTGTCCACCTCAAGGTTCGTTGAGTTTTTGGGGCTGTAAAAGGTGAAGCGACTATGTTTTGCCCGCATCGAAGTAGGTAGCTTGTGGGCAACATAGACCTGATATTTTAAGGGAATTTCTTTATATGTATACCCACCTGGCAGATTTTATATATGTATGTGAAATGAAAAAAAATGTATGTATATACGTGTGTGTGTATACATATATATTTTTTTTCATTCCAAGGAGCAGTTTATAAAATGTATGATAAAGCCTCTGTGTTACAGCCATCCATTCACTCAGCAAGCATTAAGTACCAAACCGTATTCGTGGCCTTATTTCAGCGGGGCTTGGGCAAAGATGGGCTAGACATGGTCCGACTTTTAAGGGGCGTACAGCCTAGTGGGGGGAAAACATAAAAAAGCATGAAATAAATTGTCGTAGGTACTACGACAGGACAGAGGGAGGCTGGGGGGGGGGGGGGTGGTGATACGTATTAATGCAAAACCTAGACATTTGTATGGATGTTATAAACCGTTTCTCTAGTAGCCGGCCATATACACGGGGGTTGAATGAGTTCAAATAAGAAAGTGATTCCCGGCAGTGGTACTGGAGTTAAGAAGAATTGATAAAGACTAAACATATAATAGACACTGGTTGCCACTGACTCTGGAGATAGCAGGTTAGCACTTTGTTGCTGATTTTCTATCAGCTTGGTGGCTTTAGAAATCGGCATGGTGACTGACGCCCTTCTCTCTCACGGGCTAACCCGCAGAACCACTGTTGCCCACGAGCATAAACGCCCTTGGGTTCCGAGTTGGTGATCTAGATTAGAATTAGCCCCTCTCATCATCAGAAACGAGAAGATCTGGACAGCCCCGTGTTTCTCCTGGGAGTCTGTCATTATTATAAGAAGTCTGATTTGCTGTATCTCCCTGCAGAATCCAGGGTTCGTACCCGTGACAAGGGGGTTAAGTCCAACAAGCAAGGTCAGCACAGCAGGGATCATGTACACCACCTGTTAGCAAAGAGAGAGAAAATTACGTGGGTAATTTCCGCCCCATGGCATTCGTTCTTAGTGTCTCTCTCCCTTGCCCACCTGCCATTATGAAAGCCAAAAAAGCCAATTTATATTCCCAACCTCTTCAGCTAGGGTGATCATGCTCCCGCCATGAAATGTAGTAAGAAGTCTTGTAGGGGCAAGGCTGATACCCAGAGCATTTAACAACCAATAATGCCCGGATGCTGACCGAGCAGGATGGATCCCAGACCATAAACCAAGTTGGTATGCACACACTGACTAGCAGCCTGTCTGAAGGGCTTCCTGGGAAACATTTCCTCCCCAATAAAAGGGAAGAAAGCACAGGAGGAAAAATCATTTTGCTCCTGCCTTACTTCTTCCTACTGGGGATGCCCTTGTCTGGGGATGATGTCTGGAGCGGCAGCAGCCATTCTGTGAACATGAGAGAATATATCACCCACACACTGGAGATGGCAAAGAAGAAAGGAAGCCCGGGTCTTTGATCACGTTGTTGGCCGCTAAGCAGCTCCCTCTGGACTTCTTGTTAAGTGAGATACTCTACTCTTATAACCTGATGCTAGGCAGATGTTCTGTTATCTGCTCCTATATGCATCCTGATACAGGAGTCCTCCGTGAACAAGATGAGGTAGGGGACGTGGAAGTGAGTCAGGTGTGAGGTACAAGCCCCCAAGGCCCAGTGATGTAGTACTGGTTCCTGTTTGCATCCACTCATTCTTTCTTTCACTCAACGGTCAATACAGAAGGACTGCCATAGGAAGGCTCTGTTAGGTTGCCTGAGGAATACCAAGAAGAAGGAGTAAGTGGTCCCTGTTCTCCCGGGAGCTGGCATGTACCGAACCAACTCAAATGTAAAGCAGAATGTGTTAGTGTTAAAGGTTTGAAGGAAGGACGGTTAGAACCTATGGGAAAGAGGGAGAGAGATTTGAGTGACGTAGCATTTGAGATAGACTTTGAAGCTTGAGCACGACACACAGAAATCCCAGGGGCGAGGCACAGTAAGTAATACAGGTGGATCGGGCTTCCAAGACCAGGCTGGGAAGGTGGGTTGGAGCCATCCTGCGGTGGCCGTTGAGTGCCAACCTGGGGAGTTGTAACTCAGGGATCTTGGGGAGCGAGGGAAGTTTCTGAAGCAGGAAGCGATACGTGGGAAGCGGAAGAGATCAGAGGCAGCTCCAAGAATTGGGAAGCTATTACAGGAGTCCACGTGGGGTGGTGGAGGGCTAACCTGGCAAGGAGGGCTGTCTGCGGGGACATGCTGTCTGTTGGTGTTACGTCGTCTAAGCGTGAAGTGAGAGGTGACATACAGACTGTACAGGTAAGCGGTCAGACCTACATGGGGCGCTGTTGGATTGCTTTGTTCTTCGTTTTGTTTTCTGAAAGGCTCTCAAAGGTGGTAGTAAGGGACTGAGATGTGGTTTGGAGCAAGGCTGACCCGGAGGATGATTCAGCTGTTGGTGGAAATGGGTGAGTCAGGAGGAGGAGGGGGCTTTGTAGGGAAAGATGCTGGGCAGGACCTCGGGGTGTTTGAGGAGCCAGTGTGATATACAGGTGGAAAGATCTAGCAGTCTTTTGGAAATTCACCATTAAGCTGGGTGTTGGAGAGTCGCCTGCAGGGAAATAATATTTGGAACTCAGGACATGGCCCCGCGTGCTGAGGAAGAGGCAGTTTGATTTGATGCGAGAGCATGTGAATCTGGACAATAAGCACTATCAGAAGGAGTTCCACTGCACTAAAAAGACTGGCTGGGATTTCACATTACAAATCCAAACACTTTCATTTGTTGCTAATATTCTTCCAAAGCCAAAAGTCATCTTGGCTGGCGATACTGCAGTCTTGCGTATCCGTTTTGAAAGAAACTGGGCAAGATCCAGACATTTCAGGAAACGTGTGGACGATCTCTCCCTCCTCCAAACAGTTCAGCCAGAGCATTGGTTAGATGTATCCTGTAGATTTTATGGGCTCGGATTACTCTTTATAAATATAACTCACTGAATTAGAGGAACCACAGACCCTAAGCCTGCCATTTTCTGGTCAAATGTTTGTTGAAGTGTCTGGGTAGAAACTCACCGGGAATGGTTCAGTTGACCTTGGGAGGTCTACTCTGTGTCTTCAGAAAAGTGTCCTCAGTTGGCCCATTTTTATGCAAAGGGAATACTGCCCTAAGGACCCCTGTGTCTGGAAAATTCTTTGTTCTCTCCCTCATACACATTACTACCCTGATCCCTTCCCCTCTGACACTTTAGGAAAAAGAGCTTGCAAAGAATTTATTTCTGAGTTTTTCCGCACATGGAGCCGGGAGGGGCGACAAAATGGGTAACAAGCCTGTGTGTTTCGTGCACGGCTCCACGGTTCCCTGGGACGCAGGAAGCAGCTTTTACTCACCATCCACAGTTCTGCATCTGGATCGTTCACCTGGAAAGACAGGACGTGTGGCATTAGCAGGCGCGGCCCGTGCCCCACTCCCGTACCTGGTCTGCTCCTCGATGCGTCCCAGTCCTGTTAGGTGCCAGGCGCGGCGCCAGGCGGCGGGGACAGAGTCTAGCGGAGGGCGGGGTCCCAGGGGCTTCTGGCTGAGCGCCGCAAGGGGGCCGCACACACTGCGCACACAGTACCGGTGTTGTGGGCGCCCCCGTCTGAGGAATAAGGAAAGCCCTTATCGGGGGTCCCAAGGCAGACCTGAGGGGTACCCGCGCCCCAGACGGTTCTCCCGGGCCCTCAACCGCGCTGGGTCCCCGCTCCGGGACGCGGGCGTGCGATCACGGGAACGCGCCTGGCTTTCCGCTGGGACAGGGGCGGGGGCTCCGCGCGTGACCCCCGACCCTGCGGCCCCGTCAGTCCACACCGCGTGCCGGGAACCCGCCCGCCGCCGGGAGCCGGGGCGCTGACCTGCACCAAGGCCGCCAGCGCGAAGAAGGCGGCCATGAGCCCGTTGCAGGCCCGCCACAGGCCGGGGGCCCAGCGTCCCGCTGCAGGCGCCATCCGCTCGGGGCCAAGGGTCTGGGCGGGCCGGGGGCGGGGCGTCGGGCTTTAGGGGCGGGGCGTGGCGGGGTTGTGGCGTCCTGGACCTAGGGGCGGGGCGTCGGGGCTTAGGGGCGGGCGTGGTGCGGAGGTGGGGGCGGGGCGTCGGGCGGGGACGGAGCCAGGCGTGAAGGCTTAGGGGCGGTGCGGGGCAGGCCGGGGGCGGGGCGTCGGGGCGTGGTGAGGGTGTGGTGTCAGGGCCTAGAGGTGGGGCGTCCCGGACAGAGGCTGGGGGCGGGGCAGCGGGGCGGGGCAGCGGGGCTGGGGCAGGGCTTGCAACAGGGCAGCGGTGGGTGGGCTTCCCCTGAAACCCACTTTGTCCTGCGCCGGTTTCTTTCCCCAAACACCCCCCCCAGGTGTCGTGTGGCCGCTGGCGGCCGCTCGCTGGGTAAGGACGTGGCACTACTTTAGCCTTACTACTCCTCCCTTTAGATTCTCCCGAAGACGTGGCCAAGGAAGGTGCTGTGTCCCCATTTCACAGATGGGGAAAGCGAGTCTCAGAACGACTGGATGACTTGCCCAAGATGGCACACGGCTCCGGGGCCCCCACGCAGACCAGATTCGGTCACTCGCCGCTGACAAAATCCAAAGGCAGGGCGACCACTGGTGGTGAAACAAGAAAGGAATTTGTTTCAGTGAGGCCAACACCGGCAAGACAGCGGACCAGCGTCTCAAACGCTGTCTCCGAAGTGCCAGAAAAACTTCTAGGCTTACGGAAGGAAAATGTAGGGCGAGGGTCGGTGTGTGCCAGCAGGTGGCAGTGCAGGTCGGGTGGAACCCTGTGTTGGGGTCTCATGCAGGGTCTTGCTGGCTCAGGAAGGTCCTTATGGTTTGAGGGGGTGGTTCGATCCCCATCTGGGGACTCTTTGCCCGCAGGGTCTGTTGCCCGAGTTAAAGGGTGAGCTGGAAAGCAGAACTTCATCAGTTAGAACGTTTGAGGTCAAAACGGAGGTAGCTGGAGTCAGTGCTGCTCCTGGGTGGTGGAAGGTCATGTTTGAACCCTGTAGGTCCAACCACCCTGCCTGTTCCCCAAAGCTACCTTCCTCGCATTAGAGGAAAAAAGAGAACGCAGAGTGAGAGGCAGAGAGAGAAAGAGGCCTCTGTCTGTGTGCATTTTCTGATTAGTATTTATGCATTTCTTTCCAAAGCTCTAGGAACTTTGAGTGCCCTGTAAGCATTATGGTAATTTCTTAGTGACGACAGTTCTATTAGCATCTTACACAGCTCACAGCTTTTCTGCAGACAGCCTCGTTTATCTTCATGGGCTTTTATTATAAAAGGTATTTACATATTATACATATTTACAATTCTTTCCCACCCCCAAAACCAACAAAATTTCCCTACGCATTGCTCATGAATTTCTTATGAACTAAAGACACCAAAATATTCACTGTCCTCCCCTAGCTTGTTTTACACTCCTTTTTTTTTTTGTTGTTGTTGTTGTGTAATTTACCCTCTGATTAGTCTTCCCTAGGCTCATTTACACATCCATAGGCCTCATCATTTTTGCTGTTCTAAGGCATCTTTATCTCTTCAAATCAGGAGCACGTGCTCCTGGCCTTCTTTTAGCTCAATCTCCTAAAATGCTGTAGGAGTTTCTTTAACTCAGTGTCATTCCTGCTGGGTGCCCGGCCCTGTGCTTAGGGCCTGGACCCTGCGGGTGGATTTGCAGTGTGTTCTTGGAGTAGGGAGTCTGTGGGCTGGGACGGGGTGGGGTGGGGGGGGACAGACAGGCACACATAGAAACAATGGCTGCATGTTGGGGATAAAGGCCAGTCAGAGAATGTGGCTTCTTAGTGAGTTCCACTGCCTAATCAGCCCTGGAACCCGAGAGCAAGTCCTGACCACCCTCACTGTTCTATTCCTTATCTGAAAAAAAGGGGCCCCTGAGTGGTTCAGTTGGTTGAGCGTCTGACTTCGGCTCAGGTCATGATCTCACACATTGTGAGTTCAAGCCCTACATTGGGCTCTCTGCTGTCAGCACGGAGCCTGGAGCCTGCTTCGGATTCTGTGTCTGTCCCTCCCCAGCTCATGCCCTCTCTCTCTCTCTCTCACTCTCCCTCTGTCAAAAATAAATAAACATTAATTATTTTTTAATTTTTCTAAAAAAACTAATAAAGGAGAGGGTAGTGTTTTAGGCTGAATTGCACCCCCGGCCAAGTTCATATATCAAAGTCCTAACACCCAGTACTTCAGAATGTGGCCGTGTTTGAAGGGTCGACCGAGAAAAGAGGCAGAACTGAAATAAAACGAAAGCATTTATTTGGGGGTCCCAGAATTGCATTTTGGGGGGGGCACAGATTCGGGTAGCAGCCCAAATTGTGTCCCATGAGGAACACAAGTCAGGTTTCTGAAGACACAAGGGAATGTTTGTGTATGTTGTTCACAAATAATTTTGATTGGTGTTAGTGGCAGAAAGCCAGTGGTGGCTGGACGTCGTTGGTCACCAAGGATGCCGCCAAGCAGAAGTCCATTCCTGTGGCAACTACAGGTGTTCGTGCAGAGTCCCTGGAACATTTGTGGTTTGGCCCAGTTCAGAAGTTCTACCCAATGAGGATGTACTCGAGGACCACCTCCCTAATAGTCCCCTGGCTCCCTTGTAAAACCCTTGACGTGAGCGACTCCATTTCATTTCACCTTTCACAGGAGATAGGATCTGAAAAGAGGTAACTAAGTTAAAATGAGATCACTAGGGTGGGCCCTGATCCAATAGGACTGGTGTCCTTTTCTTTTTTAATGTTTACGTATTTATTTAGAGAGAGAGAGCAGGGGAGGGGCAGAGAGAGAGGGAAAGAGAGAATCCCACGCAGGCTCCATGCTGCCAGCACAGAGCCCCACACGGGGCTGCATCTCGCCAACCACAAGATCATGACCTGAGCCAAAATTGAGACGGATGCTCAACCGACTGAGCCACCCAGGCGTCCCCATGACTGGTGTCCTTCTAAGAAGAGGAGATGGGGACACACAAACACAATACACACAGAGGGAAGATCACGTGAAGACACGGCAAAGAAAGACGACAGCCATCTAGGAGCCAAAGAGGGAGGCCTTGGAAGAAACCAGCCCTGTCTGCACCTTCACCTTGGACTTCCGGCCTCCAGAATCCTAGAAAACGGATGTCTGTTGTTGAAGCCCCACAATTCTGGGCTACGTTGTTACGGAAGCCCCGGCAAACTCATACAGGGAGTGATTATACTACCTGCCGACCAAACAGGAGTATATGGCAAAGGAGAGACTAGTGTGGAAAGTGCCTTGTAAACTATGGTGTGCCACCGTGGAGTTTTATAACTTTCGCTATTGTCTGGGACCTTCAAGGTCACCGTGTAGACATCTGTTGTTTTCACCTGTGCAGGGCTCATCCCCCTCCTTCTAGGGTCAGCACCCCAGTTATTTGGGGAGGGACCCACCTCCCTCCCCTGGGGCATGTATTATACTCAGAGGGCCGACCATGCTGCCCCCTTTCCAGAAATAGGGAGGTGACCCCAGGCTGCCACTCGGCGTAACCCATCCTCCTGACCGCACCGACTGGGTCTGGGATGGTACGTGATCCCAACTGGCCAGTTTCGGTCCTGGGAGCTGTGCTGGACTGGGGTCGCCAGATAAAATACGGGGTGCTTAGTGACATTTGACTTTCACATCGACAAGGAATCATTCTTTTAGTATGAGTATGTCCCAAATCTTTGCAAAGTCTGGTAACCCAGACTGCTTTGCTTCCTTTTTTTTTTTTTTTTTTGCTGACTGTGTTGAGCTGACCACATGTATGCCAAAGCTTCCAGCAGAAAGCCTTCCTGAGGGTGACATCATGTAGAGGAATCCGAGGTCAGAGACAAAGAAGGCAGGTTCCAGATGACATCACTTGAGGCTCCAGAACCAGCCACATTCAACGCTGGGGGCTGCCGCGCCCCCCCTTCAGTTTTGTGAGCCAACAGAGTCCCTTCTTTCTACGTACGCCTGTGCGAGTTGGGCTTTCGTCACCCATGACCGCAGAACGATGGCTTGTAAAACCATGAATCAGTACTTAGACCTATGCTTGAAATCCTGTGTTTTGCAAAGACAGGGAAGAGAAGGCTTAGCCTGAAAAGTCATGAGAAATAAGTTTTTTTCTCAAAGTATATTTATTTATTTTGAGAAAGAAAGACAGCATGAGTGGGGGAGGGCCAGAGAGCAACGGAGAGAGAGAGAGAATCCCAAGCAAGTTCCGTGCTGTCAGCGCAGAGCCCAGCTCGGGGCTCAGTCTCGTGAACCATGAGGTCATGACCTGAGCCAGAATCAAAAGTCGGACGCTCAACTGGCCGAGCCACCCAGGCGCCCCGAGAAATAAGTTTGAAAGAATCCAGCATCCCAGAGAGGTCTGCCTGAGGAGTCACTTCGTCTCCCTTTCTAACTGCAGCGTTACAGTACGGTCGAGATGATGCCACGTGGGTGGGGGCAGGGGCCTGTCACGGTGGCTTCTGCAGAAGGGGCGGCTCGACAGGCCTCCATTCTGCCGGGCTGTCCGCCAGCTGCCAGAGCCGTGACAGCATCAGGAAAGCAGCGGGAGCCACCCACCGGTGCCTGGGCAGCACGCCGATACCTGTCCCCGGAAGACTTGGAAACAGAGGTGCTCGCTGGTGCTCTGCAAGTGGGATTATAAATTCAGTGACTTGAATTTTTTGACGGAGCAGAGACCAGCAGACTCAACGCGGACAGACGTAGCCGGCCTCCCGGGGCCACGGGATTGACGGGCAGCTGATGAGGCCTTGAGCGTATCTAAAAAAGAGTGTCAGCAGAGGGGGCTTGGTGGCCGTGAAAACCCAGAGTCATGTCCATCCAGTGGGCCAGGGTAGGCCCAGCTCACACCAGCTCAGGCCGGAGAGGGGCTTTCCTCCGCCGGCCGGGGACACTCAAGGTTCCCCGTCAAACGTCCTCGCGCAGGCTGATGTCGACCGAGAGGCACCTCACAAGCTCCATTCCTCTCTGTGCTGTGATTCTAGAGTTCTGGAGAGTGTGGCCTCACACCCACCTCGCCTGCAGAGCGGAAGCCGAGCTGACCTGCTGGCCCCAGCCATCTTGCCCGCTTCTGAGTGCAGCTGAGGGGGCACCGTTCTCTCTTACAGACTCACTTACCTTGTACCCATCCCCATTACCTGTCCTGTCATCAGCCACTCAGGGGTGGGGTGGAGCAGGAGAGACAGGGTCCGCGGCAGGGTCATCGTCGGTGAGTGTCCTGAACGCGGGTGTTGGTGATGCCCGCTGGATGCCGTGTTTGGGGACAGAGATGACAGGGGCTAAGAATCCTGCCTGTGCCAGATCCTGTCCCATCCACCTTTCTCCATCCACCGCACTGGATCTCCACCCTTCTGTCCAGTCTGCTGATTCTGTCTGTGTGAGGGAAGTGTTGCTGTTGGCAGGGGTTGGGGTGGGGAGGTGGGGCCGGGAAAGGACAATGGAGGGATTCCTCCCCCAGCTCTAAGGTTTCTGAAATCAGACGTGTACCTCACCGTGGCAAGGATTGATTTGCTTTTGCAAAACCCACCTGGTCTCCATAAGGGACTGGGTTTCTGATGAGGGAGCGTGGGGCAAGCTGAGGGCAGAGGACAGGCTAACAGCACCCCCTCCCTCCAGGCGGGATCTGTGTGATATTCCTGGGACACGCCTGCCTACCCGAGAACAAAGGAACGGGGTTTAAGTGCTGGCCGTGGCGACGTGGGAAACTAAGGTGAATGAAAAATTCAATTCCCTTATTGCCTACCGCCCACTGACAAGTCCTTGAAACGGGCAGAGTGACCGTCCTCCAGGAGCTCAGCTGCCTCGATGACGACACTTTGCTGGGGGCAAAGAGAGAACCTTAGCTTAATATTATCCCAACCTCGAGGATTCTGCAAGTCAATTTCCTTTATCTCAGCTGCCCCAAGATAATGCTAGCAATCGTACTCTAAGGTTATGGCCCCCTGATATGCATCTGAAGGGTCTCATGACTGGGGTTTTATTAGATGGTTAATAAATGGTGTTTCCTTAGCAACAGCTAGCCCCTCAAGGTCCTGGAAACCTTGCTTCCAAAATTCCTTAGAGACTTATGCTGTCCCTGCCCCCCTCCCAACCTGAGGGTATGTAACCAGTCTCTCCTCACAACCCCAGGGCAGCTCTTCCTGCCCACGGGTCCTGTCCCTGGGCTTTAATAAAATCACCGTTTTGCACCAAAGACATCTTTTTCAAGAGTTTTTTTCTTGGCCATCGGCCAAGTGATTGACAGTGAAAAGTCACCTGCCTCGAATAATGTTCCTCAAAATTCCAGATGTTCCCCTTATACCCACGGAGGGAGAATGTGGACAGTTCGACGTAGCGTCGACGTATATTTCTATCCATCGCTCGGCTCCCTAGCAGCGTACTGATTTCACACATTCACTAAATAGTTATTCAGGCCCTCCTCTGCATCAGGCACCATGCTGGTAACCGAGGACGTGACTGTGAACAGAAGTGCCGGGTCCTTGCCCCTTGGCGTTTGCAGACTGAGCGATAATCACAGCAACAGGCCGGTGATCACAGCAGGGAGGGGCCGGGCAAATAGGACTGCAGTAGGGATGTGTGAAACAGGGGAATCGGACTTTTTCCAAAGGCTTCTAGAAACTTCCTGGAGAGGGCACTGAGAGATGAAGGGTGAGTGCAGATGAGGGAGGTATGGGGCAGGGCTTCATGCAGACCACGGGGCAGGCCAGAAGGCCCCGAATTGGGAAGCGAAGGCCGGGGCCCCGGTGTGAGTGGAGAAAGGTGCAGGTCGAGGAGCTTGGTTTTATCCCGAGTACAATGGAGAGCTGAGCTGGGGGTGGCGAGGAGGGAGGCGTGGGCGGGCCAAGGCTGAGAGAGCCCAGAGGAGGCGCAGGGACTGGCCAGCAGGTGCCTGCAGCAGACCAGCCCACACGTGATGCTGGCTGGGACTGGGGGGGGGGGGGCAGTGGCCGCAGGGAGAAAAGCCCACTCGAGCAACACTGAGGACAGAAAGCCAACGGGGAATAGCACACGAGAGTCCACTCTCCGCGTGATGGCCCATTAAGCGTTTGGGTCTGCGTGCTTGAGGCCTGGCTATGGCAGGCCGGTGAGCTCCGGGAGGACTCCGTGAGACCTCTTGACACCTGCCCACGATGGGATCCCTCCCCTACATGGCCTTGGCTCTGTTCAGATTCCCTGGTGGGCCGTTCGTTGCTGGGAGTAGCTCACCTGGCCTCAGTTGGACTTCCCTCGTCCTCTGGTGGGAACCAGGGGTCCTTTCTGCTTCTCCTTACACTCGGCTGTTATTGCTTTCCTAGCGCATCTTGGTTTTTCCCTTGTGCTGATTGATCTGTGTGTGAGTGTGCTGTTCCTGTTCCTGGACTATCCCACGAACGGTCACTTATTTCCATTTCTCTCGTGGGGGTGCCTGGCATACTTGGATACAGGGCCTGCCTGCTTGCCTCTCAGCCGTTCTCAATACCAGAAAGAGTTACCACCCCTACCCTTGACTTTTGGAGCCTTATTCCGTGAAGGTGGGAATAGTACTTGGAGGTGGGAAAGGTGAAGTGACTTTGGATCCCTCTTCTCTCTGATCCCCACCGGAGGCAGGACCAGGCTGTTAGGACGGTGGGTGTCCACAAGGTGGCGGACTCCTGCTACCATTGGAGTCCAGGAAGCTCAGCGGCTCTGTAGCGGGGAGGGAAGGATGGAGGGAGGGCAAGGCGGGGCTGGCTGTTTCCGTTGGCTCCCCCTGCCTGCTTGCAGTGTAGACTCTCTGGGTGGTTGCGGAGTCGGGATCTGGGGAAGAGGTACAGACAGAACTTTGTACCAGGAAATACTGGTGTCCAAATGGGAGCCTTGCAAGGAAGAGCTGAGCTTTGCCTGTCTCCTAGTGCAAACTGCTTACCTCCCGCCCGCCCCCGCCCCGCCGAGATTCCAGGGAAAGTAAGATAGATATGTTTAAGAGGAACAATCGCTTCTAATGTTAGAGCACTCCAAAAGTAAATAATAATGATAATAGCAATCAGCTGTTGAGTATTTACTGTGAACCGGGCTGCTGCCTTTTGATGTCCTTGACACCCTAAAGTGACCGCGAAGTCCGGATTTCTGGATCTAAACTCACACTCTTGCTCCCATCCTACAAGACCTGGCCCTCCCAGCTCTCCCTCCGTCCCAGATGGCACCATCACCCTATTACTCTTTGGATTAGTTGCCTAGGAGTGACTTGGCTGGTTACCACAAAGCTGGGGACTTAAAACAACAGAAATTCTATTCTTCCACCGCTCTGGAGACCCGAAGTCCAGCCAGGGGTCAGCAGGAACGGGCTCCCCGCCGAAGGCTCTGGGGAGACTCCTTTCTGGCCTCTTTCAGCTTTTGGTGGCTCCTTGTGGTCACGTGACTCCAGTCTCCCTCTGTCCCTTCACAACGCCTTCTCTGGTCCTTGTCTTCATTCTTTTGTCCCTTTTAAGGAGACGGATGGACAGGATCGTTGGCACTTAGGGCCCCCCTGGGTAATCCAGGTTGATCTCACCCGCAGATCCTCAACTCAATTATATCTGCAAAGACCCCTTTCTCTAAAATAGGTCCCATTCACCAATTCCCAATAGGTTAGGACGCAGATAGACATTTTCAGGGCCACCATTCAGTGTACGAATGCCATTGTGGAAACCTAGGTGTTACCCTGGACACCTCTTCCTCCTCCCTCCCTCTGAAGTCCACCACCGATTCAGGAGGACTTTTCTGCTCCATGACCCTTTGTCTTCGTTGCCAACACCCAGTCCAAGCCATCGGCGTTTCTCCCCTAACCTCCTCCCTGGTTTCCCTGCGTCCACCATGTTGTGGACTGAACCGTGGTCCCGCTCCCCAATTCGTATATTCAAGCTCTATCCCCCAGTGTTGGTGGCTTTGGGAGATGGAGACTTTCACGAGATAAAGTTAGATGAGGTCCCAAGGGTGGGGCCCTAATACGATAGGACTGCCATCCTTACAGGAAGAGATACCAGAGAGATCTCTCTCCACGCAGGGACAGTGGAAAGCCACGTGAGGACCCAGTGAAAAGCTGGCCGTGCGCAAGCCAGGAAGAGAGACCACTCCAGAATGTCCCCCTGATGGCACATAAATGTCTGTGGACACAGCCACCCAGCCTGTGCTGTTTTGTTCCAGGGGCCCAAGCAAACTCACGCACCTCGTATATGCTCCCTCCCACCCAGTCTCTCCATTGCAGCGGCAACCCGAGCTAGACGCAAATCTCAAACCTCTGCTTAAAGTCAGGCCTCCTTCCCTCCCTCCCTTCCTTGCCCAAATTGGTGCAGGCACTGTGCTGAGCACTAGGGAGCTGGCTCTGAGCAAAGCAGCCAAGGCCGCCTGATGGTCCTGTGTGAAGCATACGCCCGCCCTAGCTGCCTGTGGCTCTGAGGCTTGGACAGGGTCTGCGAAACCCAGTCTGGCCAGCCTCTCCCCTTGTTCTCTGCTCCTCTCCCCCCCCCCCCCCCCCCCCCCCCCCCCCCCCCCCCCACTTCTCGTAGACACCTGCGCCCCTCTCTTGCACAGCCTTCTCCGGTTCTTCCGGCATGGCTTCTCCACCCCTCCGGGGAGCTGTGGAGCTCTGTGGCTCCTCCTGCCCGGAAGGCTTCCCGTTTGCTTACTTAACTCTGGCTCCTCTGTCTGCTCTCGGCAGCTCTGTTACAGGCTCTCGGCAGCTGCCCGTCTCCCCTTGCAGCACTGATCACAGTGGCAATTAAATAATTAACCGTGCAGTGTGGTGTCGGTCTACACCACCAGCCTGAAAGCCCCATAAAGGCGGTGCCTGCTGTTGCCTCCTGATGCTTTCCCAGTGCTTAGCAAAGTCAGAACCTGGCAGGCACTTGTTACTTATTGTTACATGAACCAGCAAAGGAATGAAGTCGCAACTCTAATCCTGAGAAGCATCTCACATGCTTGAGATATTTTTGCTCCCAGTGTTCAGCTGGGGAAAAGGAAGGCGCGGTAAGGCCAGGTGACTGCCACGGGGTCACCCAGTTAGTAACAGTTGGACCTGAAATAGGAACCCACAGCTTCTCCGACTGCAAAGACAGGGCTCCTCAGAGCCGTGACTCAGACCCAGTTTGCTAACTTAAATGATGAGAGAATTCTTTTTTTTTTTTTTTTTTTCAACGTTTATTTATTTTTGGGACGGAGAGAGACAGAGCATGAACGGGGGAGGGGCAGAGAGAGAGGGAGACACAGAATCGGAAACAGGCTCCAGGCTCTGAGCCATCAGCCCAGAGCCTGACGCGGGGCTCGAACTCACGGACCACGAGATCGTGACCTGGCTGAAGTCGGACGCTTAACCGACTGCGCCACCCAGGCGCCCCAAATGATGAGAGAATTCTTAACAGAAAAGCGGAAGCGTCCCAAATAGAAATTCATTAGGGAATAATTTCTTTTATCAAAATAATTATTGCAGGGAACAGGAGAATGGATAAACAGTCTGTGATATATTCATATGATGGAATGCTACTAGCACAAACAAGAAATGAACTAAAAAATGCTATTGCATTAGTGAATTGCAAAAACATTGTACTGAGCCAAAGAAGCCAGGCGGACAAGAGCACACGCTTGGAGAATTCCATTTAAGTGAAATTCTAGAATAGGCAAAATCGTCTATGGTGAAAAACACCAGGTCAGCGGTTGCCTGTGGGGTGAGAGTGGGAGAGGGCAGGAGGGAACTTTCTGGGGTGGTGGCAATTTTCTGTATCTCAGTAGAAGTTTCAGTTACCCGGGCGTGTATGTATTTGTTCAAACTGCACACGCAAGCTTGGGATTTGTTAATTTCTCTGTTTGCAAACTTTATCTCAAAAAAGGAAACCCTTAAGCAAATGTTAAATTCTAGTTAATGATATGCACGCCAAAGGGTGGAGGGTACTAACGTCTGCATCTTGAAAACTCATCAAAAATAAGATGGGTTGGGGCACCTGGGTGGCTCAGTCAGTTGAGTGCGACTTCGGCTCAGGTCATGATCTCGCTGTCCCTGAGTTCGAGCCCCGCGTCGGGCTCTGTGCCAACAGCTCGGAGCCCGGAGCCTGCTTTGGATTCTGTGTCTCCCTCTCTCTCTGCCCCTCCCCTACTCGTGCTCTCTTTCTCTCTCTCTCTCTCTCTGTCAAAAATAAATAAACATTAAAGAAAAATTTAAAAACCTCCGATTCTTGATTTTGGCTCAGGTCATGATCTCTCGGTTGTGGGATCGAGTCCTGTCCTGTGTTGGGCTCTATGCTGAGTGTGGAGCCTGCTTGGGATTCTCTCTCTCTCTCTCTCTCTCTCTCTCTCTCTCTCTCCTTCTGCCCCTCTTCCCCACTTTTGCTCTCTCTCTTTCTAAAAATAATAGAGAAAGAAATGGATTCCTATTTTTTAAAAAAGGAATAAAAGCAATGAAAACGAAACCCCAGGCTTATGTTTCAAACTGGATCAAGCTACTTTCTAGGAGCACCTCATGCTGACACTGTCCTCTTGGTGGTAAATTCAAGACCGCCCTCTCAGGGGCTGCAGGGGGTGAGGAGCCTGGATGGCCCCGACGAGGCAGCTCTGATGCCAGATGCATTCGCCTCCCCATCCTGTCCCCACCACTGACCGGTTACGTGCCCCTGGGTGCATCACCAGACCTCTCCCGGCCTCAGCTTCCTTATCTGTAAAATGGAGCAGGTAAGGTCTAGCTGACTGCGTGCATACTGGGATTACCGATTATGACCTTATTGAGTCAGCTACCACCTCCGTGCACATCCGTCCCTCCTGTCGGTTCCAAGGTGGGGTCTCCTTGTCCTGTTGCCCCGTTTACTAGCAGCTTTTGACCTTGCTGATCAGGCCTCCTCCTTGAAATACTCTCTTCCCTCAGCCACAGAGCCCAGCCTCCCTGGCTTCTCACAGCCTCCTTTGCTGGATCTCTGTCATCTTTCCAACACGTGGTCCAGGGCTCAGTCTTTAGCCTTCTTCGCCCCTGGCCCTACACCCAACCCTACGTGTGATTTCATTTTAATCTGTTCAGGTCTTTTTTTTTTAATTGAGGTAAACTTGATATATAGCATTATGTGAGTTCTGTGTGTATGCCATAATAATTCAATATTTGTATACACTACTAAGTGATCACGCTAAATCTAGTAACCAACTGTCACCTTACAACTGACCCCCTTTGCCCTTTCTGCCCACCTCCCGCCCCCCTACCCTTCTGATACCCACCAGTCTGTTCTCTGTGTCTATGAGTCTTGTTTTGTCTGTTCCTTTTTGTTTTTCAGATTCTACATATAAGTGAAATCATACAGTATCTGTCCTTCTTTGTCTGACGTATTTCACTTAGCGTAAGACCCTTGAAAGGACTCTATTCAACACCCTCCCCTCCGCCATGTTCGCAAGCAAAACTCACACGTGTCTGCACTTGGTCCTAACTCTGTTTTTCCAAGGTCACGGTCCGTCACATTCTCAGAAAGTGGACCCCGACTGCAAAACGTATTCTTCTCTAGCCTGACCACACCTGTGTCCCAGACAGGCGCTACACGGAGCCCCTTCAAAACCTGTCCACCCATGTTGTTCTAAATGGCAAGGTTTTCTCCTTGTTCATGGCTGAGTAGTATTCCATTGTACATAGGTACACATCTTCTTTTGCAGCCATCCATCAGTGGACACTTTGGATGTTTCCACATCTCAGTTCTTATGGGTAATCTGCAGCGAACATGGGGGGGGAGCAGACATCTTTTTGTTTTTTATTTTATTTTTAATTTTTTAATATTTATTTATGAGACAGAGAGAGAGAGAGACAGAGGGTGAGCAGGGGAGGGGCAGAGAGAGGGAGACGCAGAATCCGAAGCAGGCTCCAGACTCAGCTGTCAGCACAGAGCCCGACGTGGGGCTCAAACTCGTGAAATGCGAGATCGTGAGCTGAGCCGAAGCTGGATGCTTAACTGACTGAGCCACCCAGGCGCCCTGAGCAGACATCGTTTTGAACTCGTGCTTATGTTTTCTTGGGATAAATACCCAGAAGCGGAACAGCTGGATCATATGGTAGGTGTATTCTTCGATCTTTTGGGAGCCTCCATTCTGTTTTCTGCCGTGGCTGCACCAACTTACGTCCCCGCCAACAGGGCACGAGGGCTCCCTTTTCTCCACATCCTTGCCAGCACTGTTCTTTCTTGTCTTTTCGAGACCAGCCATTCTGACAGGTGCAAGATGAAACCTCCTGGACATTTTCACTCGCGTTTCCCTGTTGACGAGTGATGTCGAACATTTTTTCATGTGCCTCAGGGCTGTCCGTATCTTCTTTGGAAAAATGTCCATATAGATCCTCTGCCCGTTTTCAGTCAGATTGTTTGTAGGGTTTTGTGCTGTTGAGCTGTTTGACTTCCTTCTCTGTTTTAGCTTCTTCGCCTCTTATTGGATGTATGATTTGCAAATAGTTTCTCCCGTTCGGGAGGTCGTGTTTTCATCTTGTTGAGGGTTCCTCTTGCTGTGCAGAAGCTTTTGAGTTTGATATGATCCCACTTGCTAATTTCTGCTTTTGTTACCTCTGCTTTTGGAGTCAAACCTAAAAATTCAATGCCAAGGCTGATGTCAAGGGACTTACTGCCTATGTTTTCTTCTAGGAGTTTTATGGTGTCGGATCTTACGTTGAAGTCTTTAATCCATTTTGAGTTAAATTTTTTTTAAGTTTATTGATTTACTAAGAGACACAGAGAGAGAGAGAGAGAGAGAGAGAAAGAGAGAGAGATCTGGGAGGGGCAGAGAGAGGGAGAGAGAGAATCCCAACCAGGCCCCACACTGCTAGCACAGAGCCCAACGCGGGGCTCAAACCCATGAATTGTGAGATCATGACCTGAGCCAAGGTTGGACACCTAACCAACTGAGCCACCCAGACACCCCACTACTTTTTAAACCTTCATTCTGTCTTTATAAGTGGTTTATACCTTTAATGTATGTTCACCTTTACCAGTGAGATTTTTACTTTCATGTTTTCTTCTTATTAGTTACTCGTTTTCTTTTCTGCTTAAAAAAAGTCTCTTTAACATTTCTTATAAGGCCGGTGTGGTGGTGATGAACTCCTTTAGCTTTTGCTTGTCTGAAAAACTCTTTATCTCTCCTTCAATTCTGAATGATAGTCTTGCTGATTAGAATATTCTTGGTTAGAAGTTTTGTTTTCTTCCCTTTCAGAATTTTGAATATATCATGCCACTCCCTTCTGACCTGCAAAGTTTCTACTGAAAAGTCAGCTATTACGAGTTTTATGGTGATCCCATTGTATGTAACAAGTTGTTTTTCTCTTGCTGCTTTCAAAGTTCTCTTTCATTTTTAACATTTTAATTATAATGTGTTTTGGTGTGGACCTCTTTGAATTCATCTTATTTGTAACTCTCTTTGCTTCCTGGACCTGGATGTCTGTTTCCTTCCCCAGGTTAGGGAAGTTTTCAGCCATTATTTCTTAAAGTAACTTTTCTGCCCCTTTCTCTCTCTTCTCCTCCTGGGACCCCTATGACGTAAATGTTATTCTGCTTGATGGTGTCCCATCGCTCTCTCCAGCTCTCTTTACTTTTAAAAATTCTTTTTCTTTTTGCTGCTCTGTTTGGGTGAGTTCCACTGCCCTGTCTTCCAGGTTGCTGATCTGTTCTTCTGCTTCATCTAGTCTGCTTTTGAACCCCTCTAGTGTATTTTTCATTTCAGTTACTGTATTTCTTAGCTTTGTGACTTCTCTTTGGTACTTTCTTGTATTTCCTGCCCCTTTGTTGTGCTCTCACTGTTCATCTGTCTTGCTGAGTGCAGTGAGCATATTTATGACTGTTATTTTGAACTGTTTAAAAAAATTTTTTTTAATGTTTTATTATTTTTGAGAGAGAGAGAGAGACAGAGTGTGAAGGGGTAAGGACAGAGAGAGAGGGAGACACAGAATCCAAAGCAGGCTCCAGGCTCTGAGCTGTCAGCACAGAGCCTGACGCGGGGCTCAAACTCACGGACCGCGAGATCATGACCTGAGCCGAAGTCGGACGCTTAACCGACTGAGCCACCTAGGCACCCCAGTTATTTTGAACTCTTTATCATACATTTTACTTACCTCTGTTTTATTAAGATTTTTTTTCCCCTGAGATTTTGTCTTTTTCTTTTGCTTGGAACATATTCCTTTGTTTTCTCATCTTGCTTGGCTCCCTCTCTTTCTGTGAGTTGGCGCACACACAGCTTCCCCTCCCAACCTTGAAGGAGTGGCCCTGTGTAGAAGAGGACCCTTATCTTTCAAACTTGCCCTAGCTCTTGGTTGTCCCTCGCGCTCGTTAAGGTCAAAGTAGCCTGACTTACCCGTGACAGGTTCCAGGTGTTGAGCGTGTGCCAAGTGTGTTCCAGATGGAGTGATCTCGGCACCTAGTTCCAGGCTGATTGGAAGCCAGGTTCTCAGGCAGCAGCTTTTAACATACGTAGGTAGGTACAGTCCTATGGAACTGCAGTTGTAGACCCTGTTGACCTCTGGACCAGGAGATCTGGAGGTGTTCCCTGGATGACAGGTGAAAGAATCAAGGCTTCGGATAAGTGTATAACCTCGCTTCTGGGAGGTACCTTCAAGCTGTGGCCACGCCAAGAGAGACTGTGAAGATGATGTCTTTCCGCCTGCATTCCCTGAGAGTATCTTTGTAGCCGCCGCTAAAGGTGTGGCACACCTAAAGCCTATCCCTTAGCCTGAAGTTCCAGGACACGTAAATGGGCCTTTTTCACAGGCAGAATGGGTGTGTGTTTCAGGCTCTGTCTGTGCGCTGAGTGCCCGGGTATGCTCTGAACCGTCCTTCTGATTGTTGCAGTCCCATGGGGCCCAGGAACACAAGCGCCTCTGGCCACCAGAGACAGGCGATCAGGAGGTGTTTCCTGAGTGCACACTTTCCCACCAGCTTTAGCAAGGCTGCTGGAGAGTGTCGAGGGCGGGGCGTGTGTCCACAGCTTTATTTGATGCAACTCGTGAGTGCTGGGACAGTGCAAGCTCTTGGCTTCGGTGGCTTGGGAAAGAGCCCCGGGGGCAGGGCACACCCATGGTCAAGCCAAATTCTTGATTCTTCCCCACCAGCTCCGCCTTCAAGTCTTCCTCTCCCAGGTGCTCAAGCCAAAACCCTTGGAATCACCTTTGACTTCTTTTCCTCTTCCGTAGCTAATCCAGCAACAAACCTGTCGCTTCCACTTTGGAAATCTATTCACAGCGGGGCCACTCCTGTCCACCCTGAGAGTTAGCGCTAAAGTCGTCACCTGGACTGTTGCCTTTGCTGCCTCGGTGGCATCTGGGCGTCCCCCATCTTTCCTCCTCAATTCTATTTTCCCCACAGTAGCCAGAACTGTTCTAAAGGAAAAAAAAAAAAATCAAGACCCTCCTCAGCTCAACACTCTCTAGTGGTGCCAGAAGAAAGTTCTATGTCTATGTCCTTCCTACAAGGCCTATGACCTCTCTGAGCTCATGTCCCGCCTCTCTCCCCTTTGCTCATTCTACACCATACCTACTGAGTTCCCCGCTTCCCTCCCACATACCACGCACACCGTCCCCTTTCCCGATGGCATTTCTTCCACACGGATTGTTCTCTCTCTGTGGCTTGATCTCTCCCTTCCTTTAGGTTACCATCAGGGGACACCCTATCCTAAAGAGTGTACTCCTCTGTCTGAAATAGTACCCTTCTTCACTTTCTACCCATTTAGCCTGCTTTATTTTTCTCCTAAGCGCTTCTCATAGCTTTATATTGTGTATTTAGTTGTGCATTTTTTAATTCTCTTCCCACTTGAACGTGAGCCCTTTGAGAGGATAGACTTTCTCTATTTTACCCACCATTGTATCCCCAGGACCCCCAAACAGAGCCTGGCACACAGCAGGCTTGGCAGTAAAAGGTTCATAGGTTGGATGAACCAGTGAGCAAACACATGGCTCAGTGCTGGCCTAGAAAATGCTCCCACAACCTGACTTCCGTTGCCGTAATTATGGGCCTTTATGGACAAATAGGACAGAATTAAGGGGCGAAGACCTGCTTCTGGTCCCAAAGCTGAGACCTGAGTGGAAAAAAACCCCTTTATCCCTTGGGCGGTTTCATCGTGGGGGTGAGTCAGAAGTTGTTTTGCAGACCTGGAGGCTGGAGGGTCACATGCCCCCAGACATTACTGCCCCTTCCTGCTGAATAGTTTTGTCCTCCTGCCCACGCCCCTTCCTCACTTGGCTCCCTGTTTCTGCCTGGGGAGCATTTTTTTGAAATGACCCTGACACGCCATCACTCAGTGCCTGTGCCCCAGGGCACAGGGCTTTCCACCGGCTGCAAGAGAGCACCCCTATGCATTTCAGCAGAGTCTGTTAAAAGGCATCCAGCACAAGTCTGCTGGGCGTGCTCTGGAATTAGCTCAGCTTGGATGGCGGCCGGCTGGCCAGCCGTTCTTATCTCTGCAGACAAATAGAGACGGCCCTGCCTGCCACCTGCAGGAAGTGGTGCTTTTGATCTCTGTGGGGAAACCTGCCTTATAGCTCTTAAAAATTGAATTATGTTCTGTGTAAATGTGTTTTTAAGACCTCATAGTCTACGGAAAGAAGCAGGATTCACTTATCAGAAAGGAGATTTGAAGTTACTACAATCAAACAATTATGGAGTGATTTCTTGGTTGATGACGCAGTACTTGTGTGTTAGATAAAGTCCAAATACCTGATAGAAAGCAGCCAGACCAAGAGGGGAGGTTGAGAAACACAGGCATACAGGGGGGCTGGGTGGGGAGATGGAGGAGGAGGGAGGGAGAGGGAGAGTGGGAGAGGGAGGGGAGGGAGTGAGGGAGAGAGTTAACCCTTCACATTTGGGGAAGAGTAATCCCAAGAGTTCAAGCCCATGACTGGCGTGGGAAGTACGTGGCTTCCGTGCCTAGTTGGTGAGCTGGCAGCTAGGGGCAGAGTTAATCTTGCTCCCTCCTTCCTTGATTCTTTGTCCTTTGCGTCCAGCCTATCTGGGAAGAACATAATTGGCTAGAGAGGCTTTGGCAGCAGCCCGACCCAGCTACCAAGCAGCAGCCTGGGATGGACAGAAAGTTGGGTCCCCTCGCGAGTGACCGGTGTTTCCCCTGAAATCTCAGAGGCGACTTGACTTGTCTACAGAGTGCGTGGAGGGCAGAGTCCCTCTGGAAGCCTATCTCCCACATGCCCTAGCTTCCCTCCCCCTGCCCACAAACAGACACACTTGAGATTTTTCAAACCACACTCCCTGTGGGGGAAGGAGAGAAGGGGCGATTCTCCAGGGACCACTGTCCGGGGTGGGGGGCACGGAAGGGGATCAGGTGGCTGGGACTCCAGGTGCATCACCCCACACCCCATCTCCAATCAGAGAAGCTCCGTTTGGCTTTGTTTTCCATACCGTGGATCTGTAGAATATATTAACTGAAAAAAGAGGTGTGCAGCAAATGCAGATTTAGGGTACGTTAGAAAGGGCAGTTGGTACGGACAGACTGAAAACCGGAGTGCCTCAGAACACAGATTCTGGAACAGCGCTCCGTGGGTTCAAATCCCAGCTAAGCCCCATACTACTTTTACTTCCTGGTCTGTAAAGCGGCTATAGGAAAACAGAAGGACCCCATGGCGCTGGGAGTATTAAATGAGGGGACATATGGAAAGCATTTAGAAAAGGCACATTCCATGGCAGACACTCAATAAACGGGAGCTGCTTTGAAGTCTAGGTGGGGAACCCACGTTCGATTAAGCAGCTGTTGCTTTGCTTATCATTTGGGAAATCAGAAAGCCCTTTGACGATGAGTTCTTCTCCCTACCCAAACACTTCACTCTTTAGTATTGATGCCTGGCCAAGTTAATGAAGGCATTGTACCGAGTTAGCCCTTGTGGTTGGAGGAGAGACAAAACACTGTGTAGGCTCAAGAAGTAAGTAAGCCGGGGGTGGGGTGGTTATCGTGAGAATGGCACAGGCGCCAAGAGAAGACAGAAATCTCAGAACGGGACCAGGGTGGGCTCCTGAACCCGGGACCCAGGATGGTAGGATTCCCAGAGCCCGGAGATGGAAATGAGTCTGGGATCCACATCAGCTTCGGGGCTGGGTTTGGCAGTAACGGCCCATCGTTAATGTGGGTTCAGCTACTTCAGTGTCCATTCATTCTCACGCCCCTCGCTGGCTTACTCAGCTGCTCTGTTTCTTCTCTGTATCACCCTGCCGATCGATCTCCCGACCCCCACCTCCCTCTCCTTGTTTTGCTCTCGTCCCGTAGCTGATACAGCACCGTCACCCTGGTGGGTTCTGGAGAGAGCACAACTGACTGGTCCAGCTCCCTCTACTGGCCTAGACTCTGGTCTATGGAGCTTGCCAGCCCAGGATTGGCTCTTCGTGGGTCACCTGATCACCACTGTCCAATCAACTTTGGCGGCGCTGGGATTTTGGGAGGGGGGTTGTTGAGGAACGGAGGATGGAAAGGTCACCCAGAACCAAACCTGCAGGGGGGGCAATCGGGAGGGCTGTTGGTAGGGGGGGGGGGGGGCGGGGGGAGGGCACTTGTCCCAAGACCATCCTTATGGCAGGCCCCCGAGACTGACTTCCCTACTGCCGAATTGCCTTCATTATTAAGAACAGTGAAGTGGGAAGGTCTGCCGGTCTCCCTCTAGGGAGGGATCCCTGTTTGAATTTCTTCTGCAACCAAGGCACCTCCACTCAATGGGCAACCTCATTACTTCATTTCAAGCCAAGTGCTCTGGAGGAAATAAACAGCCCTGAGGGTGGGGTTTGCAAACCCAGACACCCGATGGCTCAGGGAGGCAGAGCTCTGGTTTCTTCCCTGATGTGGAAGGAAACCAACTTATCCAAGACAAATCTCTGAGGAAGCAGAATTCCCAAGTCTTTGCAGCAGCTGCATTTTGTTTCTGTTTATTCTTGACTGCCTCAATTTAGGTAGTGTGGGACAAGAATGAAATAAACCGAAAGGTTTATTTGACCTCAGGGTACCCAAAATTGCATCAGTGGATTCCATAAATAACGAGATGGCCCAAAGTTGATCTGATGGGCAACTCCTCATTTCCGCTTTGCATCTTCTTGCTCCCTGCTTGGAAATACCAGCCTGGGACTGCAGCAAACACTCAGAGGTGCTGTCATCCGCCTCTCACCCCAAAAGAAGGGCAGAAGAAGAGGGTGCATTCAGCAGAAGGCAACAGATAGTTTTTGAGCATCTCCTGGGTATCAGGCACTGGAGGTAGACTGGTGTAGCGAACAAGACAGAGAAAAGACCCCGTCCTGGAGGGGAAAACAGGCAACATGATGAGTAAGAGAAACAGATGGTTTCTGTACGTCACTGCAAGGACTTTGGCTTGACTCTGAATGAGACCGGAAGTCACAGGAGGGTTTGGGGCAAAGGACTGATGTGGTTGGACTTCCATTTTAAGAGTCACTCAGGGGGCGCCTGGGTGGCTCAGTTGGTTAAGCGTCCACTTCAGCTCAGGTCATGATCTCACGGCTTGTGAGTTTGAGCCCCGCGTCAGGCTCAGTGCTGACAGCTTGGAGCCTGGAGCCTCTTTGGATTCTGTGTCCCTCTCTCGCTCAGCCCCTTACCTACTCATGCTCTGTCTCTTTCTCTCTCTCTCTCTTAAGAATAAATAAAACATTAAAAAAAAAAAAAAAAGAGTCACTCAGGCTGCTGTGTTGAGAATAGACTGTCCCATCCTGCTGGCGGCAGTGACCGTCGAGAGCCTATGCCAATAATCCAGGCAGAGGTCTATCTTTAGGTATGCTGTTACATCATCACCTGGACATGAGGTGTTCACAAACAAAAATCCCTTATTTCCCAAGCTGTCAAGCCAGAAGAGGAACCGTCTCCCCGCTCATATCCTCACGATTAGATTCACTGGTATAAAATCAGAACTCTTGGCCCCCTCAGCTGCCCTGGGGAGAGGTGGAAGTAAGCAGGAAGGGGACGAGAGCAGTGGAGTAAGAAGGTACTTACCTCCTCTAGTCTCAACATAGCTGGTGGGAGGACTCTTAAAATGGGAGTCAGGTCATGGCAGTCCTTTGCCTGAAACCTTCCAGAGGCTTCCTATTGACTCAGAGTCAAGCCAAAGTCCTTCATTTCAGACACAAATCACCGAAGTTCCAGAGAATTCTGGAGGAGAATACTCTTCCTGCATCTACAAGTTCCCTTTTCACTAGTTGGGTCTCATGGTGATCGAGTAATGGTCAGTGTCCGTCCACACAGCTAACCCTCACTCTTTCCCGGTGGCTGGCTGACCTTGGAGTGGGGTGCTGAGGCCAGCTAACTTTTGAGGAGAATGTCTGAAATGACTCAACTATAGGATTTCAAAACTGAAAGAGACATAACCTAGCCCATCCCCAGCCCCCAACTCATTCTACAAATGGAGAAACCAAGACCTAAAAGGAGGAAGTGCCCTGTGCACTGAATGACTTCATTCAGTGACGGGGTGGCCGCTGGACCTCCTCTGGACACGATGGCCCAGCTCCGTGCCAAAAACTTCTCGAGATAGGACAGGCACCTGTCTTCCCCATGAATCCCATCTGCCTCACAAACTCCCTTCTCTGAGTGAGAACCATAATGCTGTCCTCAAGAGCGGATTCATTCTTCCCCCTACCCATGTGTCCATCCATCTATCCATCATTCATTTCTAGTGGGTCTTCATATCTTCCTTTCCCTTCCCTTTCAACACTGGGATTTTCCTGTATTTCATTTATTCTCCAGTCTCCCCATGGGGCTTGGGTAGGATTGACCCCACCCCCAGCTCCACCCATGCCCTTGACCACAGGGATGGGTTCAGAGAAAGGAATGTCCCCTCCCTCCAAAACATATGCTACTGTTATTGGAAGTGACTTGCTTTCTTCTCCTGGACTGTATGGCGATGGTGTGAGGCCATGACATGTTGTCCCCAGAGTTTCTGGGCCACCACGAGGAGCCTAAAGATGACACTAGCACCACACAAGACAGGAGAAAGAGACATAAAGACCAAGGTTGATTAGGTCCTGGATGAGTTACTGGATCAAGTCTCATTTGAAGTTAGAATTATTTTTGAATATCCAAGATTTTTTAGCTAAATCATTCTTTTTTTTTTGCTTTAGCCGGTTGTAATTGGGTGCTTAATTGGGTACTTTAATTATGTTGCTTGCAACCCAGGGAATCCTGACTGGCACACCGTTTCACCAGCTAACATTTATGGAGTGATTGCCATGTGCTAGCTCTCTGTTCAGTGAGTACCAGTGAGCCTGGTGGAGTCTGGTGTGCTGGAGAGCAAAATTTCCCCCTCCCAGAATGTATCTTTTTGGCAGGTGGAGTTTTTAAGGCTATTTTGAAGAAACAGAAAACTCGATAGGCGTTTCTTTCTCCCTCCCCCTAATTGCCTAAAAGAATTTGGATAGAAGACATGCTCCCGGAAGGGTGCTATCACTATAGAATATACTAGAATAGAATATGAACTAGGTATTGCAGGGAGGAGCCTAGCAAGGCTGGTTTGATCAAAATCCCATGTCCCAGTGTTTCTGGATGGCCCAGCAGACATTTGTTTACCAAACATTCATTTTTTTCCATTCTTTCTGTGAATAGCCTTTCTTGCCTTTGTAGTCCCAGACCCCTGCCCCCTTCTCCTTAGTCCAGAATGACATATACCCCTCATTTTGAGTGTCTTTGGAATCTCTAATGTGTATATGGATTCCCTGTATGTACATCAATACATTTTTATTTTCTTTGGTTAATCTATTCTCCTGTCAATTCTTAGACCAGCCAGAAGAATCTGGAGGGGTAGAGGAAAATTTTTCCTCCCTGATGGATGCTGTCCACAGGGAGCAGACAGTCATGGGAAAGGCAGATAATTATATAAGCAATTATAATGAAGCATGGCCATCCTGTTGTTAAAAAACCAAACAAACAAAAAACCAGGGTGGATGGTGTGATCAGCCCTATTTTTTTTTTTTTAAATGGTATTTTCAGATCTTTATGTGTGCGTCTGCATAGAAAATATGTTAGGGGCGCCTGGGTGGCTCAGTCGGTTAAGCGTCCGACTTCGGCTTGGGTGACGATCTCACGGTCCGTGAGTTCGAGCCCCGCGTCGGGCTCTGTGCTGACAGCTCAGAGCCTGGAGCCTGCTTCCGATTCTGTGTCTCCCTCTCTCTCTGACCCTGCCCGCTCATGCTCTGTCTCTCTCTGTCTCAAAAATAAATAAACATTAAAAAAAATTTTTTAATAAAAAAAAAAAAAGAAAATATGTTAGAGAGGTATGATCATCGAGTGCTGTGGCAATACAATCTGTCTCCTTCTGTACCCTTTGCTTTTTCTCCCCGCCAACGAACCTTAATTACTCTAATAACCAAGATGGGAAGTGCTATTAGAATCAAGATGGTAAGCATAATAATAAATAAATAAATGTTATGCTGGGAGAGGTGCCAGACGCCCTTAGAACACTGAGCAGGGACTTGCCTTAGGCAGCAAGCAGCATAACTATGCAGGGAGCCCTAGAGAAGGCTCAGTGAGGCTCTTTTGTGTACAGAGACCTGCCTGCCTCTGCCTATAGGAGCTGACCCTCTGCAAAGTCCTGGGAGCGCGAGCCGGCCAGGGAACCCAGCCCCCGCCCCCTCCTCAGGCTGTCTGCATTGTGGGTCCCCTGGTCTGGCCAGGAAGGGCCTTTCCCCAGCTCCGGTTCCTGCCTTGCCCAGCCGAGAGCTGATTACTGGAAACACAAGATGCTTCCCTCTCAGGTCTCCAGAAGCTGAACATTAAGAAACCATTGCAAATAGAGCAATTACTCAGAATGAACATTAGTGTCCTATTAAAAAGAGGCAGCTGGCATGGCTGTAACCTCTAATTCAACAGCATTTCCTGAGAACCACGTTAATGCGATTGGAGCTAATTCCTTCCTCGCTGCCCTGGGGGTCCTGTCCAGGCTCCTGGCTCTCAGTCTCTGCAGATGCACAGGAATCCTTCACTCCTTTTCCTGGCGGGAGTGGCCTGGAGGCCCAGGCCAGGCAGGAAGCAGGCAGCGAACTGCTGTTGATTGTCCACTCCAATGCTTGACATTGGGCTAGGGGCTGAGGGGTGGGGCTTGGGGGGGAGGGGACCTATGCTTATTAAGTCTCAGTAAGCGCCTTTGAGGCATTTGACATGTGTCTAAAGAGTTGGGACAGGGGTGCCTGGGTGGCTCAGTCAGGTAAGCGTCTGACTTCGGCTCAGGTCATGATCTCACAGTTAGTGGGTTCGAGCCCCATGTCGGGCTCTGTGCCGACAGCTCAGAGCTTGGAACCTGCTTCAGATTCTATGTCTCCCTCTCTCTCTGCCCCTCCTCTGCTCATTCTCTCTCTCTCTCTCTCTCTCTCTCAAAATTAAATAAACATTAAAAAAAAAAATTAAAAATGCTGGGACAACTGTGCTAAGGAACGAAAGATTTGAAGAACCGAATGAGACCGAACATATGTGCTCATCAGGCTATCCATTCTGGGTGTTGGGGATGAGCTGTGAATAAGACACCTGCTGAGTGCAGGGTGCCGGTGAGAGAATAAAAGGGGAGTGGGGTGGGCACTGACCCAGCCTGGGGTTCCTGGAAAGGCTTACTGGACAAGAGGAGATCCGAACAATGAGCCAGGGATTAACAAAGAGAAGGAGGAGCCTAGTAGGCAGAAGTTGTTGGATTGGTTCTTCCTTTGGGGTGGGGGCTGTCCTGTGTGATGTAGGATGGTTAAGTAGTGTCCTGGGCCTTTACCCACTAGATAATAGTAGCACCTCCTAGTCATGACAATCAAAAATGTCCCCAGAGGTGGCTAAATGTCCCCCCCCCCCCCCCAAGGGAGGGCAGAGAGGCAAATATTCCTGAAATCAGAATTCCTGATTTCAGTGGTTCTAAAAAGCAGAGCGTTTCTCTGCTTCCCTTGGGGACTTCACACCAAAGAACAAATGCCACCAAACGTCTCCCAGCGTCTCTGAGCTGGTGGCCTTGCCATCATCATCTTGCCTCACCGGACAGGATGGAGTGCCCATCCCTCTCTCTCCCCTCGAGGGAGGGACCGGCGGCCATTGTTTCTTTCCAGGGCATCCCAGGCATCTCACTTTCCCCACTTTCCCAGATCGACAGCCTGACTGTGTGTGTGTGGGGGGGGGGGGCGGGCGGGGAGAAAGCCCTCAGTTAGTGCAGGTGATGATCCAGGGGAGGCCTAATCTGGTCCCACCACAAACTCCTGGAGCGGAGAGCAGACACAGGCTCCTGAGCTCTGGTGAGCACAGCCCCTTCCCCTAGGTGCTTAGAGAGATGGTTCCCTAGCAACTGCACAGGTACCTGCATCCCTGGGGGAGGTGCGGGGGGGGGGGGGGGTGGCACACAAAGGGCAGAGGAAACAAAGGGTCTTTCCACGCTCACTGTGGGGCACTGTGCGTGTTTGCTCCAGGGAGCTGTGGGCCCCCCTGCTGGCCCTCCTGGCTGGGAGACAGCCATCTGCTTCTGCCCTTCCCACTGGGGCTGTTCCCTGCAGAGGCCCTGAGAAAGGAGCCTGGGGAGCTGTCCTGGGTCCTCTCAGGAAGAGCTACAAGATTTAAATCCACCCACTCGCTCACTCAGTGGGTATATTTTGTGCCTCTATCTACCATGTATGTTTATCACGCAACTAATATGTGTACGTCTCTGGAAATACCAAGGTGGTTGACACAGGAATCTAACATGCCGTGCAGCAGTGTGGAGTTTAACACACAGATCTTGGGGCACTTGGGGGGCTCAGTCAGTTAAGCGTCTGACTCTTGATCTCGGCTCAGGTCATGATCTCATGGTCAGTGAGACTGAACCGTGCGTCGGGCTCTGCATTGACAGGGTAGAGTCTGCCTGGGATTCTGTCCCTCTCCTGCTTGTGTGCTCTCTCTCTCTCTCTCTCAAAATAAATAAATAAACTTTAAAGAAAAAATAAAACACTCACGGGAAAGCTAAAGGGCGTTGTGAATATCCCATAAAATACGAGCACACGGGAGGAATCGCCAGGCAGTCTGTGGTGCAGGCAGGTGGAGCGGGGGGGGGGGGGGTGGCCTGTAGGGTGTCGTCACATGTGGGAGACATTTGGCAGCCTTGCAGTCCAGTACAGAGCAATGTCCCATTTTACAGATGAGGAGAGTGGCGGTCAGGGAAGTGACCGACGTCCCCAAACACATGTCTGCTGTGAACGGCATTGAGGGCTTTGACAAGTCAAGGATTTGTCCGTGTCTTCTATCAGCCCCGCTGGCTGCTTCCAGATTACTCCCAGACCCCAGCCAGAGAATGTGCCCCCCCCCGCACCCACCCCCCCCCCCCCCCCCCGGCGGGCACCAGGGCTGAAACTGGGACTTGGAACTTGGGACTGACCTGACTGTTCAGGCCATCTGATGTGTTGTGTTTCCCGATAGTGGCACTCCGGGACCCACCTAAGGGACTGGCAAGTTTGTGGCTGGGTGCAGCTGGGCGAGGCGGGGTGAGGGCAGGTGAGTCACCTTGGGCAAAGAAACTCATCCCAGAATGATCTGTTTGGGGACACGGACCGGTAGCTTCCTTTCTGACTCTGTCCGTCCCTATACATCAGCTGCACCTGAGGACATTATGCGTCTCTTCCCGAGGGGCTGGCCAGCGAGGCCAGCTGTGTTTCTCCCACCACCTCAGAGCTAACAGACCATGCACGGCTCTGGCTCAGGCAGTTTCCTTCCACACAGAATGCAAATGGCATTTGCACTGCCGGCTCTTCTGAGGCACCTGGTGTGTCCTCCCTTTTGGCCCCATTTGGGCCCCAGTGAGAGGGGAAGGTCGAATGGACCTTGTCCAAGCAGTGGGGGCCTCCTCACCACCCCCCCCCCCCCCCGCCCTGTGCTGGGTGGCCCCACCAGGGGATCCTTCAAAAGTCCAGCAAAGGGCCTTTTAAGAGGAGTGAACAGTGGTGAAACCGTTTTTTTTTTTTTTTTCCAATTTTTTTAATGTTTATTTATTTTTGAGAGAGAGACAGCATAAGCAGGGGAGGGGCAGAAGGGAGGGAGGGAGGCACAGAATCCAAAGCAGGCTCCAGGCTCTGAACTGTCAGCACAGAGTCCGACGCGGGGCTCGAACTCAGGAACCACGAGATCATGACCTGAGCCGAAGTCAGACGTTCAACCGACTGAGCCACACAAACACCCTGGTGAAGCCACTTTCTTAACCATGGAGCAAACACGTTGTAATTAAATCGCAAAGAGCAAAATCTCTGGCTCACTCTTGGAATCCAGCAGAAAGTATGGCCGGGAGGAAAATTTACCCCGGGGAAAATCCAAGTAATACATATTGTGTAGTTTAGAGTATGAGTGGAGGGGGCGGGGGACAAGGCAAGGAGGGTTGTCTTTGCCTCCAGCTACCTCCCCACGCCCCCATTCCCCAGCCAGGTGTCTTGCAGAGGAAAGACTCAGGAATTCTCACCTCCCTGGGCTGTGTTTATTTGCAACTTGGTGTAATTGTTGGTCTCAGTTGGGCTGATCTTCCTCTAAAAGGAGGAATTACGGGAGTTAAGGTGGGGAAGGGGTGGAGAAACCATTGAAGGGAGCTGTCCTGACAGCTCAGAGCCTGGAGCCTGCTTCGGACTCTGCGTCTCCCTCTCTCTCTGCCCCTCCCCTGCTCGTGCTCTGTCTCTCTTCTGTCTCTCAAAAATTAATAAACGTTAAAAAAAGACTTAAAATACAGATGCTAGGCCCCATCCCCAGGTGCTGATCCAGTGTAGACAGGGGAGGGGCTGAAAAAGTTCGAGTCTAATGGCTTCCCAGGTGATAACGGCCACACTCTGAAACCTACTGCAATAAAGCAGAACTTCTCAACCTGGGCACTGTTGATATTTTAGGCTGGATGATTCTTTGTTGTTGCGGGGGAGAGGGGGCTCTCACATGCACTGTCTCCAGACATTGCCACGTGTCCCGTGGGGGACACCATCACCTGGGTTGGGAACCACTGCTCTAGACGCTGCCCGGGGGGTGGGGGTTGGGGGGGGATTCTGTGGGAGACTTGGCAGGTCCACTAACCCTACTTTGCAGCCCACTAACTATTTTGATTTTTATTTTTGAGAGAAATCGAGAGCTCAAGTGAGAGAGGGGCAGAGAGAGGGAGGGAGAGAGAGTTCGGACCCCGACACGGGGCTCAAACTCACAAACCTCCAGATTGTGACCTGAGCCGAAGTCAGATGCTTAACCGACTGAGCCACCCAGGCGCCCCCTCACCAACTGTTTTGATACCTAAAGACCTGTTGGAACATGGCCCAGCCCATTCTTCGGCTTGCTGTGTAAGCTGCTTTCTTGCTAGAAGAGCAAAGTTGAGTAGTTCTGGTTCTCGAAATCTGAAACATTTGCTATGTGGCCTTCGACAGGAAACGTTTGCTGACCTCTGTCCAGACCCTTGAAGGGGCCTGTTGGACTGCATGGGGGTGGGATACCCCAGGCCTGTGCTTCCCACCCCCCCCCCCCCCCCCACTCCCCGGCCCCCTGCCCTGCCGGATGTTAAAGAGGCAGGGCCGGAGGCGAAGGGGGCTTCTGGGCTGCAGCTGGATAAGGGGGTTTCTGCTCAGAGCTCCTGGTCTTGGGCTTTCCTGCCCCTGCCAGCCAGGCACCGAGGCCCCGGGCAAGCTGGGGGCCGGGCTGGGGAATTTTCCACTGCTGTGTAATGATTCGTGACCAAACTGTGCTTGTCTCACCCGGACCAGACCTGGCTTCTGCTCATCCACCAAGTAAACGGGAGCCCTGCCCACAGCCCCGAGGGAAGGGACCAGGAAGGCAGATTCTGGGGTCACCAGGCCACGCACTGCTGTGCGTACTCAGCATCTGGGTCTGGTGCTTCGGTGGGAGAGGGACATGGGAGCCACCGCTGGGCAGGAGGAAGGATCCCTCATTCGCTGTTCACTTGGTTCCTGCAGGGCCCGCGGAGTGTGAGGCACCCTATGGAGGACACAGTGAATACACTGTGCTTGCCTGGAGGAGACAGTAAAGCAGGACCCTCGGGAAGCCCAGGGGCGGTGGGAGCACAGAGGAGCCAATTAACACAGTCCCTGGCGGGGCCAGAGAGGGCTCTGAGAAAAGACCCCCGGTACCTGTTTATGAGCCCTGCCTCTACTCGGCCCGAGGTGGCAGCTTCCGTCCCTGTGCCTGGTCCCCCTCCTCCCCCTTTCTCCTGACCGTCACAGCCTCTCTGTCCCGTCTGTAAAGGGCGGTGGTAGCTCGGAATGCGGACGGTTCCGGTGGATCGCTCTGTGTGGGGGCGGTTCGGGACCATTCCGAGTCTCATCTCCAACCTTTCCTGCCTGCCCTAGCGCCAAGCTGAGCCCCAGGCTCCCAGCAGGTGGAGGGACGGGTGGCATCCTAACACCAGTGGAGACGAAGGGCTCAGGGAGATGTTCTTTACATCCGATCAGGACTTCGCAGTTTGCAACGCCTTTGAGACGGTGGCGCCTGAATGCCGCGGACATTGGGAGACCCGCAGAGTGGGTGCCATTTAGCAGTCAGAGCTCTTTGGTGGTAAGCAACTGAAAACGGCTTTGGCTAGCCTAACCAAAAAGGACAGGGACAGGGAGCTCACTGATTTAGCCGGAAACCGCAGGACCGGCCTTCTGAAAGGGCCCTCCAGAGCAGGAACGTGACTCTGTCCAGGGCGGCCCTACAGAGTGAACGGTCCTGCGTGCCTCTGCCCGCAGCTGCGATCCCGGGGACAGTGTCCGATGACTTAGCTTAGGGCAGGTGGCTCACGTCTCAGGCTAACCCTCGTCAGGTTCCACAGGCCTCCCTGATCAGAGTGTCCAGCCCTTAGCTCATTTTCTGCATCTGGTCTGCTTCCACTGAGAGCCAAATCGGCATCTCCCCGCTGTCCCCCAGCTCGGGTAATGGCACCATCGTCCTCCTACTCACCCACCTGGCAACGGGTAGCCTGTCCTCTTCTTGGTCAGGCCTCCAGCTGGCGCTGGCTTTCCTGATCTTGCCTGGAACTTCTCCTCTCTGTTCTGGTGAGCACCGCTGAGGTTTGGGCCCTTAGCATCTTTCCTATAGATGGGCCTCAGGCTTGTCCCGAAGGGTCTCTCCTCCGCTCTTGTCCACATGCAACCAGCAGCAGAGGGGTCTTTGACGATACTGCATATCAAGTCATATAGCATTCTTTTTATTTTTTATTTTAGAGTGAGAGAGAGAGAGAGAGAAAGGGCAAGGGGGGAAGGGCAGAGACAGAGAATCCCAAGCAGGCTCCACACTCAGTGTGGAACCTGACCTGGGGCTCGATCCCACGACCCTGGGATCATGACCTGAGCCAGAATCAAGAGTCGAATGTTCAGCCAGCTGAGCCTCCCGGGCGCCCCGATCATACCATTCTTTTTAAAAAGCTTCAAACCACGTTTCTGCCCACGACCGTGGATTTTAAACTTCTGTACCTTGACCTACAGTAAGACATTTATTTTACTGGGACGCCTGGGTGGCTCAGTCGCTTAAGCATCTGACTCTTGATTTCAGCTCAGGTCATGATCTCATGGTTTGTGGGTTTGAGCTCCACATCAGGCTCTGTGCTGACAGCTCGGAGCCTGCTTGGGATTCTCTCTCCACACCACTACCCTCCCCGCCCCCCCCCCCCGCCCCTCCCCTCCTCACGCTTTCTCTCTGTCTCTCAAAATAAATGAACTTTAAAAAAATTTTTTATTTTACATTGCAATTGATCTTATAACACACTTATTTCTGTAAGTGAAGCAGAGTTTCCAAGAATTGATACTTAACCTGAGTTTCTCTTCTACATCACGTTTTAAAACTTCTGGCCACGACCCACTAAACTGATTGCATGACCCAGGAGTGAGCCGTGATCTGTTTGAAAACACTGGCTGAAAGAGAAAGCAGGACCCCCTTGGATTGGCTTGGACGGCCGCTGGCTAACCCAGACCCTGCCCACCCCCCAGGCCTCACCCTGTTCTGGCTTCCTGTCAGTCTCTGTTTCTTTGAGTTCCTTTATGCCTCCATGCTGGGCCTCACTGCAGTGCTTTGGGCTCATCCCATACCCTCTGCCCGAATTGTCCTCCTCCTCCTCCTCACCTCCCCCACCCCACCTCATTCTTCAAGACTCCGTTTTTCCCTGTGGGTTAGATCCAAGCCTCCTCTGTGCCCTCAGAGCAACTTGGGCAAGGTACTGGCATCTGCTTGGGTGTCTATGCGAGTTTGGGGACCACCTGCCTCAGTGTCATGTGTATTTCTAGACCCCATCATCGGCGGGTGGGGTCCAGGTCTTTAAAGAGTGGCGAATGTGCAAGTTTGCTTACCTGCCCCGGTTGGTTCTTACGCACGATAAAGTCAGTATTTGACATTGGCCGGTCTGCAGGCTCGCGGTTCCTCCAGGCTACAGGCAGTCTCACCCTGTGGTAATGGCTGTCCGGGATCTCACCCCTATGTTTGGGGGGCTCCCTGCCATAGTGTCCTGGTGGGAGACAAAGCCCACAGAAGCTGCAAGGTCTCAACTGTCCTCCCAGCCCCCTGGCAGCCGGGACTTGGCAAGTGGCTTTGATTCAACCAACCAGTCCCACCCACCTGGGACTCTGAATCAGGAGCTGGTGACCCAGAGAAGCAGGGAGGGGGCAGAATGCATTTAGGCAATGGCACCTGCAGGAGGCCAGCCGGGAGCCCAGTATGTGGGGGACAGAAGCCACACGACCGGCTCTTTGGCATGATTTTGGTCGGGCCTGCCTTTTAGCCGCCCATTTCCCAGAACCTGACTCTCGAGTGTTTGTGGCCGTTGTGGCACCCACGCGATATCCTCCCAATTAATTACTTTTTTCTCCTTGTATCGACCTGGGTTGACTTCTTCTCCCACTTGCACGCACGAACCCTCCCAGACGCTCCGGGCCCCTCGCAAGCAGGAAGTGCTCACTGGCACAATGGACCCACCCCTCTGGGCTCAAAGCTGTTGTCCCCTCTTCTCCGTCATGCCCACGCCTGGTCCTCACCCTGAACACCTAGCAGCCAGCTCCTGACCTTGGCCAGCTCTCTAGCCAGTGAGGCCTGACGTGGGCAGAGACACGGCTGTGTTTCTTCCTTAGGGACACAGAGTGAATGCCAGTAGTCCTCGGCGATGGCCCGTGATTAGGGGCGTGACCAGGGCGCAGGCTGGTGTGGGGGGCGGGGGGGAGTGCTGGTCTCACTGGGCCACGGGTAACGGATTCAAGCTTTCACTGTTCTCACGCGAAGCACAGAAAAGCAGCAACTAGAATGTTCTCTGGCATGGGCTTGCTAACAAAGTGTATCCAGCAGTCCCTGGGGGTAGGGATTCTGGTGGGGAAAACACCTGTTTTCTGATGATCATCTTCCCACTTCTAAAGACCCCAACCAGCCAGCTGAGGTCAGTGAATAAGGCTTAGGGGTTGGTCAGGGGTGTCCCGGGGGGGCTCTGTCGGTTGAGCGTCCGACTTCGGCTCAGGTCACGATCTCGCTCGGTTTGTGAGTTCGAGCCCCGCGTCGGGCTCTGTGCTGACAGCCCAGCGCCTGAAGCCTCCTTCAGATTCTGTGCCTCCCTCTCTCTGCCCCACCCCTGCTCATGCTCTGTCTCTCTCTGTCTCTCAATAATAAATAAACGTTAAAAAAATTAAAAAAAAAAAAAAAAGACTTAGGGGTTGGTCAGAAAGACAAAGCCAGTGGGGCTGACGAGCCTAGGACACAGCTGCACAATGTCCTGTGGTCATAATGGAGGGTGGTGGAGTGATGAGGACGGGAATAGCATTAACCCTGCCTGTCAGGCTCTGGCAGGAAATGGAAAGCACCCTCAAGTGGAGCTACCGAACAGACCTTAGTAAAGATTGTAGAGACCTTCACCAAGATGTGGGCCACAGCCAGAGAAGCCAGTGAGAGGCGACGTCGTTGGGGAAGCAACAGGACAAAGAAGGGCAAGGAGAGGGCTCTGCGACTAGAAGCCGGAGACGGTGGTGCTGGGAGAGCCGCCCGGAGGGCTGGGCCCTGGCCTCCAGCAGAGGGACTCCGCATGGCGACCAGGCAGGGAGGAAGCTACCTCTCTCTCCCCCTGCCCTCCAGCTTCCTGTCGGCACTTCTCGGCGCCTGAACCCAACTGGAAGCCAGGGGGCAAGACAAGGGGGTCCTTGATGTGTCCGTGGGGATCTTGCTTCTGGAGGACAGAGTGGGGTGGAAGAGAGAGGACAGTGGATGTCACGCACATAAATAACAGACAGAGCAGGGGCGCCTGGGTGGCGCAGTCGGTTAAGCGTCCGACTTCAGCCAGGTCACGATCTCGCGGTCCGTGAGTTCGAGCCCCGCGTCGGGCTCTGGGCTGATGGCTCGGAGCCTGGAGCCTGTTTCCGATTCTGTGTCTCCCTCTCTCTCTGCCCCTCCCCCATTCATGCTCTGTCTCTCTCTGTCCCAAAAATAAATAAACGTTGAAAAAAAAAATTAAAAAAAAAAAACAAAAAAACAGACAGAGCAGCTCAGGTAATTCTCAGGAGAGGCTTGGGTCCTGCCATCACCCCACTGTCCAGAGAGGTAACGTGACGTTCAGCAACTCGTCCAGTATCGGCGTGAGGGTAGCTGCAGTTCAGACCCAGGCCGTACAAAGCCAGACTCTGTGCCCTGAACCGCCAGACCGAGCCACCCAATAAGGGAGCCTCTAGCTACACCTGGCTATTTAAATATAGATTGGTTGATATTAAACAACATCCAGACCCACGGATTTCCCCTTGAGCCACATTTCAAACGGCTCACTCCCTACGTGGGGCTGGTGGCTGCTGTAGAGGACAGCAGAGATAGAGAACACGTCCAGCCTCTACATTCTGTGGGAGAGCCCCCCAGTCGACCTGGACATGTCGATCTGCACCGTTTCAGCCCCCTAGTCCCTCACAAAACACACTCCGTCGGTAGCTCTGGTGTCCCCGGGCTGAAAAGGACGCTGGAGATTTCATGGACCTTTGATGGCTGCCCAATGGATAATGTAGCCTCAAGCACAGCTCAAAAGAGATAAATCTGAGGTCGTTTTATAAAGGCCGAGCCCTTTTTCGCATTCCAAGCTCCCTCTGCTGTCCTGCCCTCTCCCGTCGAAAGAGCAAGGACACCCCATAGTAAGCAGCAGCCCTTCTATCAAAAGAGACAGGAGGAATGGCTGGCGTATCAGGCAATCTCCTCTCCACCCCGTTTCCGAGATACTTGTCCTCGGGGCTTGTGAGATGCTGGTTTCCCAGCGATAGATAATACAGCATCTTCCCACCAGCTCCCCGGAGACCGTTCACTGGATTTAACGATCCCCAAATCTTGACATCGATACGTTATCTCCTAAATGCCTCGCGTTTGTAGATGAGATAAATCCGACCTGCCAAGTAGGCCAAAGGTGAAGCCTGGCTCCGTCTAGACTGCCGGGACATCTTAAAAGGGAATGTGGGTCAGTGTCAGACGACCCTCCCTCCTCCGAAAGAGATGCGGGGGGTCTCAGTAATCTATCAAAGCACTTTCTGGGAGAAGAAGCAAAAAAGCTAGAAGTCCAAACCTGTAACTCGACATGCCAGCACACACGAGAGCTAGCATTTTCATGAGCATCCTCGCACATGCGCTCCGTCACGCGCCCCCACCATCCTAATCGTGGAACAGGACTCGTTGAAACAGGACTGGAAGCTTCCAGTCTTTCCTGATCCTGGCCCCTGGTTTTCTCCCGTGCTACTGGTCCCCCACACCCCCTCCACGGGCAGCTGCTGAATCTGCTCAGGGAACCCCTTGGACTTGGAGAAGGTGGCCAGTTTGGAAAATACTGTCAGGGCGCCTGGGTGGCTCAGTCGGTTAAGCGTCCAACTTTGGCTCAGGTCATGATCTTGTGGTTTCTGAGTTCGAGCCCCACGTCAGGCTCTGTGCTGACAGCATGGAGCCTGCTTGGGATTCCCTCTCTCTCTGCCCCCTTTCCCCTCCCACCCTCACACGTGCTCTCTCTCTCTCTCTCTCTCAAAAATAAATTTAAAAGAAAGAAAGAAAGAAAAAGAAAATGCTGTCTATGTGTCCCTCTAACAGACTCCCCCGTGTTTACCTTAATGCATATGGCATCATTAACGAAACCAACAGCGTCCTGCTCTGTAAGTCATCTTGATGATACATTTTGTACACATTTGTGGTTTTTTTCCTGGATAAAATTTATGGAAGTAGAATGTTTGGGCTAAAAATGTGCCAGGTTTTAACACCAAATTCTCCTTCAAAAAGATAATAACTACAGGGGCGCCTGGGTGGCTCAGTCGGTTGAGCGTCCGACTTCGGCTCAGGTCATGATCTCGCAGTTCATGAGTTCAAGCCCCGCATCGGGCTCTGGGCTGACGGCTCAGAGCCTGGAGCCTGCTTCGGATTCTGTGTCTCCCTTTCTCTCTGCCCCTCCCCCGCTCATGCTGTCTTTCTCTCTCTCTGTCAAAAATAAATAAATACTAAAAAAAAATTTTTTTAAAAGATAATAACCACATAAATTCCCATCTTCAGAAACAGGTTCTGTACATTCTCTTCGTAACTGGATATTACTATTTAAAACCAATTTTTGTCAATGCAAAGTTACCTTGTAGTTGTTTTATTTTACTTTTTTTTTTTTTTTTTTTTTTGGTTACTAAAAAAATAGACATTTTACAGTTTGCCAACTGCTCGCCTTTCTTCTTTTGTGTATCTCCTTTGCAATTCATACACTGTGTTTTTTATTTTTCCTCCCCTGGGACAGTGGTCTTTTAGTATCTATTTTTGAACTTTATTTATAATGTAGGGTCATTAATCCTGTGTATATCAGAATGAATGCAGACTGTGGTATATTCACATCTCTTCTATGCGTCATACAGAATATGTAACATTGAATGTTACCGTTTATTTATAGCGTTTTTGATTCACAGAGTCTGAAATTTTGACCGCGAGCTCACATCCTCCTATCTTTTAATTCTTAGATTCTTTTTTAAAACTCAATTCTTTAATCCATCTGAAATTTAATCGTGAACCAATGGCTAAAATTGAAGACTTAAAAGTGAAGGGGCTCCTGGGTGGCTTAGTCGGTCAGGCATCCGACTTCAGCTCAGGTCATGATCTCAGGGTTAGTGAGTTCGAGCCCCGCGTCAGGCTCTGTGCTGGCAGTGGAGAGCCCACTTGGGATCCTCTGTCCTCCTCTCTCTGCTCCTCCCCCCGTCATGCGTGCGTGCTCTCTCTCTCTCTCTCTCACTTTTTCTCTCTCGCTCAAAAATAAATAAACATTTAAACATTTAAATGTTTCCTGTAAACCTATGAGATAGTTGATGTTATTATCGCTGCTGTACAGATGAGAAAGCTGATGCCCAGAGAGGGTAGTATGTTGCCCATGGGCGCCGAGCCAGTAAATGGTAGAGGCTGGGTATAGAGCCATGCACTTGGCCGCTTCATTGCACTGCCTCCTGATCCCTTCCAGCCTCCCGAGCAGCTCAGCTGAAGGACCCTGGCCTGGCCACCTCACCTCCAAGGTTCTTGCTGCTGTCACTCCTCTCAGCGAGGCCCCCAAGCCCATGTTTTGGGCTTGAGGCCCGCCGGCAGCGCTGGGCGCCATGCTGAGGACAAGGGGACAGTGCCCCCCCACCCCCCCGTAGTCCTCGGGCCGCCATCCATGGACGGAAAGAGCTCTGGGCTCAGGTGCTGTCCCCAGGGTGCCTGCCACTTTCTGGCATCCCGGAACTGTCCCCGAGGAGCCCTGCCGGCCTTCGTGGCCTTGGGAGATGTACTTAACCTTTCCGTGCCTCGGCTGGCATCTGGGAGGAGATTCAGTTACATGGTAATGAGCCCAAGTCCTGCAGGGCCTGCCTCTTAATCACCAGCTGGAAAATGCAACCAGCTAAGACACGGGCAGGCCACCCGGCCACGACCTCATTAACCTAATCCCGTTAGCTCAGCTGCGGGGAAGGTGACCTTCTGGAAAGGAGGGCTCTGCGTCCAGGGATGCCGCATCTGGGCGAGCTGCGCTGTGGGTGTGGTACACGCGTGGCCCGGCCATCGTGGGGGTGGCAAGGCGTCCCCGTGGCTGTACCCAGAGAGGGCCAGCGAGACAGCCGCGTGCCAGCCACGTGGTGCGGCCTCCGTCTCCGTGGGAGGCCCTCTGCCAGCACCGGCCTCAGCAGCACGCGGGGCTGGGGGCTCTGAAGCTGGGCTCCGGGTGTCACATACTCCCCATGGCAGCTCATACCTTCCACCTTTCCCAGGCTAGGGAACCTGAGGCTCAGAGTCGTCCGGGAGTTTTCCCAAAGACACACAGCAGCGGAACTGGCTTTGGTCCAGCGCGGGCTCACCCCGAAAGTCCACACTTCTGGGAGAGTTACAGAGATGTCAGGGTGCATCTGTCATGTGTTCCTGCAAAGCGTCCCTGCTTGGGGGTTCGAACTTGCGGTGTGTGTCAGGGGATCGCTAGAGACTCGAAGCCCGCCGTCTGCATAGGACAGAAGAGGCCTCTCGTCACTGAGGGCTCACTGGGGCTCTGGCCTCCTGCGGTGCTGGCCTGCGGAAAGATGGGGTGTCGGCCTGTGGGTCTCCCGGGCTCCTGGCTTTGTGGGACAGTGTGAGCATATCTGCCTCTTTGTGTGTGTCCTTGGGCTCCTGCCGGACAGACACTCACGTCGCCTCTTCCCACGTGTCAGATTGTATTTCCCCCCCAAAAAAGGCCACGACACTCGTCAGAGTTCCACAGGTGCTTCTAAAACCTTGCCAGGCCCCCAGTGAGGAGGCGGGGTCCGTCCCCCCTCCTTCAAGGGGGAACTGCATCGAGGACTAGGTGGAGGGGGGAGCGGCACAAAGTTACCTCGGACACCGGTCCTCAAAGGCGAGGCACCTGCTGCTTTCTGTCTTGGGCCGCATGGCTTTGGAACGCAGCGGCCACGCTGTGAGGAAGGCCGGGCCACGTGAACAGGCCGTGTGTTGGGGTGGCCCCAGCTTGGGTCCCAGCCCTCAGTCTCCAGGCCACCCCATCCGACACATAGTGGGGCACACACAAGTTATCTCTGCCGAGCCCTGCCCCGTTTTGCACATCTGTGAGCAAAATAAATGATGTTACGGGTTTAAAAAAAATTTTTTTTAATGTTTATTAATTTGAGAGAGAGAGACAGAGCATGAGCGGGGGAGGGGCAGAGAGGGAGACACAGAATCCCAAGCAGGCTCTGAGCTGTCAGCACAGGGCCCGACGCGGGGCTCGAACCCACAAACCGTGAGATCATGACCTGAGCCGAAGTCTGATGCTTAACAGACTGAGCCACCCAGGCACCCGACGTTATGGTTTTTAAGCCACTAAGCTTTGGAGTGGCTTGTTACACAGCCATAGTGACTGGAATATTCTGGACCCACTGCTTGTCCAGGAGCAGCCTGTCAGGCTAACACACAGGGCTGCCCAGCCGGGTCATGCATATTGTGGCCGACTCACAGGCAAGGGCATAGCTCCCTGGGCCTGGGCCCCAGTTCGAGGCTGTGCCAGCCTCAGAGTGGGCTTGTGTGAAGGGTCTCGTCCCAAGGGGACCCCCTTATGTTTTCTCCTGACAAAGCCACTTGTACGGGCTAGCTGCCTCTCCGCCCCCACATCGTAAGTTCTTAGAACGTTTTTCTTCATATCTAATAAAACCTCCACTTTTACATTTCCATCCATTTGTCCTAATTCTGTTATCTAGGTCCACACAGAGCTAATCTGGTTTCATTCCAGTGTTTGGATGATAGAAGACATCCCTCTGTCTTCTACTTGTCTGGTTAAACCTCATATATTTTTTTTTTTTTAATGTTTATTTATTTTTGAGAGAAAAAGAATGTGGGCTGGGGAGGGGCAGAGAGAGGGAGACACAGAATCCGAAGCAGGCTCCAGGCTCCGAGCTGGCAGCACAGAGCCCGACGTGGGGCTCGAACCCGTGAACCGTGAGACCTGAGCCGAAGTTGGAAGCTCAAATGACTAAGCCACGTAGGCACCCCTAATCTTCATAGTCCTTACAGCCTTTCCTCTTAGAAAAGTTCTTGGATTCTTCAGGGTCCTGGCCATCTTTACCCTTCCGTCTTTGCGCTTGATGGGCTGTGTAGTGTTGTTTTCCCAGCTTTCTTGAAAGGTCAGTTGAACCGGGCGTTGACCATCAGCTCCAGGCCCGTGGGCGGGAACTCCTCACCGCCCAGGAGTCAGGGACTCACTGTTGGGCCCAGAAGGCCAGGCCTGCATTTGCCTATAAGGCCGTAACACTGCATCCATTCAAAACATTGTCTTCACTGCCCAGAGGCCCTGTACCCACGAAGAGTTTACTCTCCGTTCCCCCCCTCCCCTGGCAGCCGACAGTCCACTTTCTGTCTCTGTGGATTTGCCTTTTCTTTTTGTTTCTTAAATGTTTATTTGTTTATTTTTAGAGAAAGAGATGGGGAGAGAGAGAGAGTGAGTGAGCGAGCATGAGCAGGAGAGGGGCAGAGAGAGAGGGAGAGACAGAGAATCCCAAGCAGGTTCCACACCATCAGCACAGAGCCCGACGTGGGGCTCTTTCTCACGAACTGTGGGATCATGACCTGAGCCGAAATCAAGAGTTGGACGCTTCACCGACTGAGCCACCCAGGCGCCCCCAACCTGTCCTTTTCTTACTTTATTTCTTAGCCTTAATTCCTTGCTAATGTGCACATGTATTGTTTTTTATCTTCCCCTCCCCCCACCCCCGTCTGCCCATCCAACTAGAATGGAACCTTCCCGAGGCCAGGGATTTTGTGTGTTTGGTTCACTGTCCAGAGCCTGGCACATAGCAAGTGCTTAATAAACATTAGCTGGATGAATGAACGGCCGCTCTGCCCTGGTGCCCAGAGGATCTGAAGCCGCGTTGGGGGTGCTGTCTCCCGGCCCTGGGTGTAGAGACGAGACTGACCTCGAACCCACAGCTAACCCTGCTGACTCAGCAACCTGTTCCTGGGTGGTGTGGACGGGCTGACCCGAGACCTCTCTGGATGCTGTGGTCCTCAGATGGGAGAAAGCGGGGAATGGGCCAGGGCTTGGGAGACTTTCCCGACTTCTGCTCTCTGACACGGGTGACGAAGAGCATCTAGCAGATGCAGCAGGTGGTGGGGGGAGGGGGGGGAGGGAGGGGGCGGGTCCTATAATCCTGGAGTGGTAGGAACCCAGTAGTTCCCCGTTGAGGTGTGGGTATGAATTATTTACAAAAGAGGGCCAGTCCTAATACAGGAAAGCACAATGTACCCTTTATGTTATCATCGAGGTGTCATACGTGTGTGTGTGTCTGGGTGACTTTGCATGTGTGTCTTAGGCAGAGGTCTGTGTGCGTCTGGATGTGTCCATGTGTACCGAGGGATGGGTCTCAGGAGGGCGGTTCTGGATTCCGCCTCCGTGATGCTTAAGACAGTCCCTGGTGTATTTCTGAGACTGAGTGTCATTCCTTTATCTCCTTCTGTTCGATTTCTCCAGCACCATGGTTTTCCACCCTGGCTGCACCCGAGCCTCATCCGCAGAGTTTTATGAAGTACCGATGCCCAGGTATTACCCCCACGCTGGTTAAATCGGTTCCTGGACGTGGGAGCTGGGCACTGGGATGTTTTTGGAGCTCCTCAGGTGGCTCGAGCTACAGCCAGGTGTGTGGGTCAGCCACACCTATGAGGTGCACATCGTGAGGGAGCCTCACTGAACTTGAACCGGGGAGGTTTTGGTGCTGGCTTTGCCATTAACTCATCTTTGACCTTGAGCAGGTTACTCTGTCTTTCTGGTTCTTAATTTCCTTTCTTTCTTTCTTTCTTTCTTTCTTTCTTTCTTTCTTTCTTTCTTTCTTTCTTTTTTTTTGGAAGTTTTTATTTATTTTTATTTTTTGGGAGAGAGAGGGAGAGAGAGCACAAGCAGGGGAGGGGGCAAGAGAGAAGGAGAGACAGAATCCCAAGCAGGCTCCAAGCAGACCCTGATGTGGGGTTGAACTCACAAACTATGAGATTATGACCCGAGCCAAGATCAAGAGTCAGATGCTTAACCTACTGAACTACCCAGGTGCCCCTTTATTTCCTTTCTTTTTTTTTTTTTTTTTTTTCAACGTTTATTTATTTTTGGGACAGAGAGACAGAGCATGAACGGGGGAGGGGCAGAGAGAGAGGGAGACACAGAATCGGAAACAGGCTTCAGGCTCTGAGCCGTCAGCCCAGAGCCTGACGCGGGGCTCGAACTCACGGACCGCGAGATCGTGACCTGGCTGAAGTCGGACGCTTAACCGACTGCGCCACCCAGGCGCCCCTATTTCCTTTCTTCATACGATGGGAGTCACTACGCCTTCCTGCCCCTTCCCTGGGTACTTCCCTGGTCACTACGCCTTCCTGTCCACCTGCTGCCCATGGTTTGAGGTCATTTACATGAAAGAGTTTTGTACATTCTGAAAGGAAGGCCACGCGGATGCAAGGGAATATTATTAGCATTATTTGTGTCAGCCCTTTGTAGAGACCAAAACATGAGGCCAGAGGTGGGTGCATAATTACAGCGAGGTTGTAGTGAAACACCAGCTGGGGTCTAGCTGCTCTGTACTTTTGTTCACTTCTGGGAGTTAGCTTTGCAAGAAAGTAGCCAAATCCAGTAACACCTGTGCTTGTAATTCCAGGAGCTGCCACTGGGTGGTGCCTGATCTGTATTTGAGGACCTGTTTTGCCCTCTTCGATGAAAATAAGATTATTTACAGACATAAGCATTTATATATCAAGACAAGCCCTTAGATACCCTTCTCATGGGGTCTTTGCCCGATCAGGTGGTGGCTTTCATTCTGGCCAGAGACTGGGTTTCCGGTTCCTCCTCTCCTGATAACGTCCAGCAATAGTAGCCTAGACCCTCCTTCTGGGGCCTGAAGTCTGCTTTGCCCACTCACATCTCATGGCAACACAGGGAGCTTTGCTGCTGGCAGTGAACCAGGGAGAGGCCTGCTTGGCTCCTGTGCAGACTTGATCAGTCCTGGAGCTGCTTCTTCCATCAATCTGGCCTTCTCTGCTCCTCCCCCTGCCCCCTGCCCCCCGCCCCCGCCCCCTTGCATTAAAGGGGGAGAATCTGATTTTCTTCCCCCAGGAGCTCATTCTTTGCAAGTCACGTTAGCTTTCTTGCCTTTCCGTGATCAGTGATCAGGAGATGTCCCGGGGACGGGTAATTGTAAAAGCTGACTGACAGTTTTCTCTTCCTGCAATTAAGGAAGAGAGACTTTGGCAAGGAAACTCAACCCTTCATTCCCGCTGTCTTTGAAACTGAGCCCCGTGGACAGAATTTCTTTGCATGAAATCACCCAATACTTTCATGCAGCTGACCCAGCAGCGTTCATCAGGTTTTCTTACGAGAACCTAAGTGGGCTGTTTGTTTGATTTTTTTTTTTTTTTCTCCACCCCTAACTGTTTGAACAGACATCTGAAATACACAGTGGTGGATGTTATGGCCCAGCTGGTATAAATACACCAAATATTTGGAAGAACACACATGACAAAGGTTAATAATTGCTTCTGCGGAGGGCACTAACAGTTTGGGCTGGTCCATGTTGTTCCATAAAATCTTCTGTGGCAGGGGAGGCTGGGGGATTCTTTAGTGATCTAGTGCAGCCTTAATTCACTCTGTCCGATCCCAAAGAATAGATACAGAGTGGGAGGGGACGCCCCCACCCCACCATCTTGACTAGGGGTCCAAATCCCCAACGGTCCTTTTCCTAGGCTTATGGGAGCTCGCGGGCACAGATGAGGTGCTCAGTTAGGGACCAAGGAAAGAGGTTCCTGGGAAAATTGCCAGATGCTGTCAAAGTGATGCCTTCACTGGCCCCCACGGGAAGGTTAGCTTGAGTGGTGACTGAGTGTGAGCAGGGAGAGCGCCTGGCCTGAGTGGAGGCTGGGAGTCTGTGTGTCTTGTGGTCTCTAGACCTCTCTTCCCTTCTTTCTAGAACTTCCTTTTAAACCACCCGGAAACCCTTCCTTTCCCCCGTTCCCTGGAGGTGGGGACGTGTGCCATTCACCTTTGGGTCCCTCACGTGGAGCACAGTGTTTGCCCATATGCCACAGAGTCTGCTCATTTCTGGTCCAAGGGTTAATGTTTCAAGGTCGTTGACCTAGGAGTGAGATCAGCAAAGTCCAGCCTGCTGCCTGTCTTTGTATTGCCCATGGGCTAGGCATGGTTTGCACGTTTTTAAAGGATTATAGAAGAAGGAGGAGAAGAAGGAGGGGGGTAAAGAAGAATGGGAGACATGACAGTGGTCACATGTGGCCTGCAAAGCCTAAAATGTTTAATATCTGGCCTTCTATGGAAAAAGTTTGATGACCCCTGACCTAAGGAAGCTTCTTAACCCAGATTGCACATTAAAATTGCCTTGGAGAGGGGCGCCTGGGGGGCTCAGTCAGTAAAGCGCCTGACTTCGGCTCAGGTCATGATCTCACAGTTCATGAGTACAAGCCCCACGTCGGGCTCTGTGCTGACAGCTCAGAGCCTGGAGCCTGCTTTGGATTCTGTGTCTCCTTCTTTCTCTCTCTCTCTCTCTCTCTCTCTCTCTCTCTGCCCCTCCCCCACTCACACTCTGTCTCTTTCTCTCAAAAAATGAATAAATATTTAAAAAAAATTTTTTTTAATTGCCTTGGGTTTTTTTTTTTTTTTAATTTTTTTTTTTCAACGTTTATTTATTTTTGGGACAGAGAGAGACAGAGCATGAACGGGGGAGGGGCAGAGAGAGAGGGAGACACAGAATCGGAAACAGGCTCCAGGCTCTGAGCCATCAGCCCAGAGCCTGACGCAGGGCTCGAACTCACGGACTGCGAGATCGTGACCTGGCTGAAGTCGGATGCTTAACCGACTGCGCCACCCAGGCGCCCCATAATTGCCTTGGGCTTCTAATACATTCTAGTGCTTGGACCTCGTAAAGCCCGAGTTGGGGTCTGGGGCATCTGTATATTTTAACAGCTCCCTGGGGGACTCATACTCCCAGGTATCCTGGCTCCCACCTCCCTCACTGTTACCCTAATTTGCTTCTGATCCCATGTTCCCACTTGGTCCCAGCCACCCTGAGTGTTCCCTGTCCTGGAGTGAGGGTCTCCTTAGGGTTGCCTTGGGTCTGAAAGGCGTGTTTCACCTGGAAATAAGTGAGAGGGTGGGCGGGGCCTCAAGGCCGAGCAAACTAGAGACTGGAGGTCTGATAGCTGAGCTGAGCCCTCAGCCCCACCCCCAAAGCATGGAAGGACTAAAGACACTGGTCGCTTCCTATTACTGATTTTAAGTTTAATTCTGTTGTGATCAGAGAACATACATCGTATGATTTCAATTCACTTGAATTTGTTAAGATTTGTTTTATGACCCGGCATATGGTCTGTCTTTTGAATGTTCCACGTATACTTGAGAAGAATGTCTTTTCATTCGTTTTTTGCTGTTGTTGGGTGGAGTGTTCTATAAATGTTAATTAGATTCAGTTGGTTTATGGTTGTTCATTTCTATCAGTTCTGAGCTGATGGAAAATTCCAACTTTATGGTTGACACTTGGCTGATTTTCTCTCTACTAGTTCTTTCAGTTACTCAGAGAGGAGGTAAAGTCTCCTAACAGACTCTGAATGTGTCCCTTTCTCTTTCTCATTTCCATTCTGTAGGTTTTTGCTTTATATTTTTTGAAGCTCTGTTATTAGGTACATATACATTTATGATTGTTCTGTCTTCTGGTGAATCGACCCTTTTATAATTATGTAATGTTCCTCTTCATCCCTGGTAATTTTCTTTGCTCTGAAATCTGCTCATTCTACTTTACTATAATTTTATAATGTATATAGCCACTCCCAACTTTTTGGTGGCCATGTTTGCACGCTGTATCTTTACCCATCCATTTATTTTTAACATACTAATATCATATTTGAAGTGAGTTTTTTGCAAACAATATATAATTGGATAATTTTAAAAAATCCATTGGTATAATCAGTATCTTTTTGTTTATGTATTGGATTTAGGTCTACCATTTTACTATTTGCTTTCTCTTTGTTGACTCTCTCTTTTTAAAATTGGTTCCCTGGTTTCCACTTTCCTGCCTTTTTAAAATTCCACTTCAATTTTACTTTTGTGTTTTTGACTCTACCTTTTTTTTCAGAAATGGGTTTTTTTTAGGGGCACCTGGGTGGCTCAGTCAGTTAAGTGTGTGACTTCAGCTCAGGTCATGATCTTACCACTCGTGAGTTTGAGCCCCACATCGGTCTGACAGCTCAGAGCCTGGAGCCTGCTTCTGATTCTGTGTCTCCCTCTGACTGTGCCCGTCTCCTGCTCACGCTCTGTCTCTGTCAAAAATAAGTAAATGTTAAAATTTTTTTTTAAAAATAGGGTTTTTTTAGTGTCTCTAGAGATTACAGTATACATACTGCACGTACCTGCTCTCATGTACCGCTTCTCACGGAACATGGAGACCTTCTCATAATGTAGGTGCCTTGGCCCTTCCCCTTATATGACAGTTATCATACATCTTACACGTTAAACTTGTGGTCAAGAACTTGAGTTATTTTTGGAATTAATTTTGGTTACTCAGCTCCGTCCGTTTGATGTCCCACCACTCTGATACCTGGCTAGAAATCCAAGGCTAGAAACATGACATATGGAATGTGGTGAACATGTTTTTTAATAAAGGAAAAAAGGACAGATTTTTATAGATATACCCAAAGTGGGCGTTGGCAACAGAAGGCTGCCATTTTGTAACTGATTTTGAACATTCATAAGCAGAAATGGGAGAAACTTGGAGAAACGGGGAAGAAGATGTTGCTTTGGCTGAAATGTCACAAGAGTGAGGAAATAGGCTATCTGGGTGAGACTGGGGAGATGAAGAAGCCTGGTGGGCTGAGGAGGAGAGAGTGTTCAAGAGCCATGGACCTCTTGATTTTGCTGTTGGAGCAGAAAGACTTGGATGGTTGAGTTTGAATCCCAGCCCAGCCACTTGGAAGTCATTTGATTCTGTGAGATTTACCTCCCCTCTTCCAGCCATACTTTCCCTATAAGAAAGCTGTGAGGTGACAAGAGTTTATGTGCATAAAGGAATGAGGCACTTCATAAATGGTGGTGATTATCACTGCCACCCAGGCCTCCCTATGTGTAGTCTGTGCCCTCACAGACATGTAAAAGCAGCTTGTTTTATTCTAAAAATATTGACCTGAGGTTCACCCTCAGAAACTTTCCCTTACTGGTGTTTCTCAGCTCTGGCTGCACATTAGAGTCACCTGGATTCCTTAAAATATGTTTGGCCCCTCCTTCAGATGTTCTGATTCAGTTGATCCAAGAGTGACAGATAAATGATAGATAGGTAGATAGATAGATAGATAGAGATTAGATAGATAGATGGATGGATGAATGGATAGACAGATGATTGATAGATGGATAGATAGATAAGATAGGTAGATAGGTGGGTAGGTGGGTGGATAGATGGATGGATGGATGAATGGATAGGTAGGTGGGTAGATAGATTGATAGATAAGCTAGGTAGATAGGTGGGTGGAGGGATGAATAGATAGATAGGTAGGTAGGTAGGTAGGTAGATAGATAGATAGATAGATAGATAGATAGATAGATAGAATGGATCACTGAGAAATCATTGTTCAAATGAGAACTTTTTGGTTATAGGAGGTGCAAATGTGCAAATGCAGGTGTCTGGTAACTGAGACATCTCTATCTCCAGGTCTCCTTGAGTGTGGTCTATACTCTCCTAAGCTATGCCAAAGTAGCCTCCCCCCCACATCTTTTTATTGAGCTAATTTTCAAACATACATGAAATAGAGGTAATTATTTAATGAACATCCATCACTCAGCTCCCAACAGTTACCAGATTGATTTCATCGATCTTGTTTCGTGTACCCTTCCCCCTCCAGCCCCTTTTTTGTCCCGGATCATTTTTTAAGCAAATCCCAGATATCATGTTATTTCACAGTGGCTAACGTTGGCTGGGATTTGAAATTCACTAAACGAAGCCTCTTAAAGTTGTGGGCAAATGCTTGAGCCATTTAGGAGACCAAATCCTTCATAGTGTTTCCTAATCGAAGAAAGCCTTGGAATCCATCTGACGTAGATGCGATTGATGTACGTGCACTTTCATTGTGTGTATGCTAATCCAGCATTAATGGTAAGTAGCTCATGTAAATAGGTAGTTAGCATCATGCAGCTGATAAACAATGCTGAAGTAGTTTAATTTTCATGACATAACCCACAATCACAGAAAGACACCGCTAGTACTCTTCAACAAAATCCAGAGACCTATGGGTCCAACTCCCCAAAAGCCAGCATTCAGCATTCCCAGGACTCAGAAGTCTGGCACTTTCTGTCAGGCCCCCTCCCGTCCCCATCCTAGGCTCCATACTGCCAGTACCGAATGTCTCAGATAAGATGCCTCCGATGGCCCCCAATCTGCCAGGCCCTGATTTGAAATAATTTGCAGTGCAATGATAGGCTGTGACCAGATGATCTTAGATTGGTCTTTGCTCTCAGTGGAGAAGCAGAGCTACAAGACAGTGAAAAAAACAAATGGTCCTTTGATGGGAAAAAGAGAAAGAAGAATAACTTAAGATGTTTATTGTTCATTCCTTCCGTGGGTATTTATTGAACACCTGTTGTGTGCCAAATAGTGTTCTAGATATTTGGAACATTTCAAAGAACCAAATGGACAGAGATCTCCGCCATCATGCTTACCTCCCCCAATGAACAGCACCCCGCCCCCCCCCCTCCTACCGCCAATCCACTTGCCCACAAGTCAATTTTGTCATCCCTGTGGTCAGTTGTTGCCCTCATGCCCTCTCTGCCAGCCCTTTGTTTTGGGAGACCAGGACTACAGAAAGGGACTACAGCAAAGGGAGGTGGGCAAGAGGGGGAAAGTGGTGAATTTCCCAGACACCTCTCAAACCACCCAAGCTGGCCTTGGGCAGGGGTCTGAGCCTTTGTGGTGGATAAATGTGACCTTTCTGCAGAGAAGATGAGGAAGTGAGTGCCAGGTTCTCAGTTGCATGATGGAAGACCCAAGGAGAAGGGCTTGGGACAAACATAAATGGGTGTCCTACGTGCCCAGGTACATAGGAAAACATCGCGATGCCCAAACATTGGCAATATCTGCTATGGAGTCTGGAATGGGGTAAAGTAGGCACTTTGTCCCCTTAATCCCTACACTAAATTTTGAAATCCCTCTCTCCCTGTCCAACCCCCTCCCTCCCACCTGCCCCCCTCCCGGGGATCTGTTTTCCGTTACTATAGCTTAGTCTCCACTTTCTCGGGTTTTATGTAGAGGGAATGACACAATACGTACTCTTTTACACCTGCCTTCTTTCACCTAGCGTTAGCATTTGGAGATGAATCCCCATCATTGCCTTCATCGGTAATTCATTCTGTTATTTCTGAGGAGTATTCCACTCTATGCGTCACGCAGCAGTTTGTGTATGTACTCACTTGTTGAAGTGTTGATGGACATTTGAGTTGTTTCCAAGTTTTGGCCATTCCAACTACAGTTGCTACAAACATCTGCCTCCAAGTCTTTGTACGGATGTGTATTTGATTTTCTCTTGGGTAAATTGCTGGGACTGGAGTGGCTCGGTCATCTGGTAGGTGTTTGTTTAAGGTGCGAAACTGTCCAACACTTGTCCAACGGGGTTGTACCGTTTTACATTCCCGTCAGCAATGTGTGAGAATCACAGCTAGTCCACATGCTTGCCAACTCTTGGGGACGTCAGTCTCTCGCATTTTCATTATCCTAAGACGTATGTAAGGATACTTCACTGTGGGTTTAATGTGCCTATTAATGGATAATGACGTTGGACATCTTTTCATGTTCTTACTTGCCTTCCTGTCTGGTGAAGTGTCTTTTGCCCATTTTGCTTTGTTTGCTTGCTCCTTGTTAACATTTGCGAGTATTTTATATGTTTTAGATACAAGTCCTTTATGTGATAACGTGATTTGCAAAGTTTCCCAATTCCCTTACCAGTGTCTTTTGCAGAACAAACTTTTTCTTTTTAAGTTTATTTATTTCTTTTGAGACAGAGAGCATGCGCCCAAGTGGAGAAGGGGCAGAGAGAGAGAGGGACAGAGAGAGAATCTCAAGAAGGCTCATTGCAGACCCCGATGTGGGGCTCAAACTTACAAACTTCAAGATCATGACCTGAGCTGAAATCAGACACTTAACCAACTGAGCCACCCAGGTGCACCAGAACTTCTTTAATTTTTAAGAAGTCTAATACATTAATTTGTTCTTTTTGGATTGTACTTTTGATATGTCCAACAACTTTTGCCTACCTCAAGTTCACAAAGATTTTTGTTTTGTTTTTTAGAAATTTTCTAGTTTTTGGTATTCCTGTTTAAATCTACGATCCATTTTGAGTTATTTTTGTACAAGGTGTTAGACGTGGATCATTTTTTGAATGTGGATATCTGGTTATCCCAATACTATTTATTGAAATGACTACCCTTTTATTTTTTTATTTTGGAGAGAGAGAGAACTTATAAACTTATAAGTGGGACAGAAGGCCAGGGGGCTGGGGAGAGAGAAGAGAGAGAGAGAGAGAGAGAGAGAGAGAGAGAGAGAATATGAGAATCTTAAGCAGGCTTGGTGCTTAGTGCAGAGTCCAACACAGGGCTCGATCCCATGATCCTGGGATCAAGACCTGAGACGAAATTAAGAGTTGGACACTCAACTGACTGAGCCACCCAGGTGCCCCTAACCCTTTCTTGACTACATTGCCTTTACACCTTTGTAAATAAAAAAAAAAGTCCTTCATGTATCTCCGGATCTATTTTTGGACTCTATTCTGTTATGTTGATTGAATTTTCTTCTTGGTGCCTTCACCACATGATATTGATTATTCCAGCTTTATAACAAGTCATGAAATCAGGTGATGCTACGTCTTGTCCATTTCCATATGAATACTGGAATGAATTTGTGAATTAAAACAATAGTCTTTTGGGATTTTTATTAGGGTCATTTAACTCTGTAGATCAATTTGGAGAAAACTGACATCTTAAGAATGTTAAATCCTCTGACCCATGGATAAGGTGTATCTCTCCATTTATTTGAGCTTTCTCATTTCTCTCAGCAGTATTTTATAGTTTTCAGTGTAAAGAAATGTCCTTTCTCTGATGTTTTTTTTAAATTAAATATTCAATTTCTTTAATAGATACAGGCTATCGATTTTGTTTTTTTTCCTGAGTAAGCATTCATAGTTTGTGTCTTTCAGGGAATTTGTCCATTTCACCTAATTTGTCCAACTTACTGGCATAAAGTTGTTTGTGTTAGTCCTTTAATATTTTTAAAATCTCTATAAAATCTATGCATATCACTCTTCTCACTTATGATGTTGATAAATTGTGTCTCTGTTTTGCCTAATCCATCTGGCTAGAGGTTGATGAATTTTATTTATTAAAGAACCAGCTTTTGGTTTCATTGATTTCTTCCTTTTTTTTTTTTTTTTAATTTGCTATTCCATTGATTTCTAGTCTGATCTTTCTTTTTTTCTGCCCTTCTGCTTCATTTGGGTTTATTTTGCTGTTTGTTTGTTTTTTTTTGTTTTTTTTTGTTTTTTTAAGATGGAAGTTTTGGTTGTTTATTTAACTCCTAATATAAGAATTCAAAACTGTACATTCCTCCTAAGCACTTCTTTAGCTGAATCCCACACATTTGGATATGTTGTATATCATTTTTTTAAATGTTTATTTATTTTTGAGAGAGAGAGAGAGAGAGAGAGAGAGAGAGAGACAGAGTCCAAAGCAGACTCCAGGCTCTGAGCTGTCAGCACAGAGCCCAACATGGGGCTCGAACCCACAAACTGTGAGATCATGACCTGAGCTGAAGTCGGATGCCCAACTGACTGAGCCACCCAGGCGCCCTGTGGTGTATCATTTTTATTCAACTCAAAATACTTTCTAATTTCTAATTTCTCCTTTGAATCATGAACCATTTAAACATGTAATAATTACTTTCCAAATATTTGGGAGATTTTCTAGATATCTTTCTGTAATTAGTTTCTAACAGAATTCTTTTTTTTTTTTTTTTTTTTAATTTTTTTTTTTTTCTTCAACGTTTTTATTTATTTTTGGGACAGAGAGAGACAGAGCATGAACGGGGGAGGGGCAGAGAGAGAGGGAGACACAGAATCGGAAACAGGCTCCAGGCTCTGAGCCATCAGCCCAGAGCCTGACGCGGGGCTCGAACTCCCGGACCGCGAGATCGTGACCTGGCTGAAGTCGGACGCTTAACCGACTGCGCCACCCAGGCGCCCCTATTTCTAACAGAATTCTATTATGGTGAGAGAATGTGCTTGGTAGGATTTGAATGATTTAAAGTTTATCGACACTTGTTTTATGGCCCAGAATATGATTTGTCTTGGTAAATGTGCTATGTTCACTTTAGAAGAATGAATATATTCTGTTGCTGTTGGGTGGAATGCTCTATAAATGCCAATGAGGTCAAGTTTGTTGATATTGTTCAAGTGCTGAATCTCCTTGCTGGTTCTTCTATCTACTTGTTTTATCAATTATTGTGACAGGATGTTGAGATCTAGGACTATTATTGTGGATTCGTCTATTTCTCATTGCTGTACCATTAGTTTTTGGCTAATGTATGTTGAAGCTTTGTTAACCAGGTGCATTTTTACGTCTTCTTAATGCATTATTCCCCTTGATCACTATGAAATGAACCTCTTTATCTCTGGTCATTTTCTGTGCTTTAAAATCTACTTTGTCAGAGGTGTCTGTCAGGGTGGCTCAGTCGGTTGAGTGTCCGACTCCTGATTTTGGCTCGGTCATGATCCCAGGGTCATGGGATCAAGCCTCATGTTAGGGGCTTGTCAGTCAGTCCTTCAGTCCCTCAACTTAAGATCCCCTCTCTCTCTCTCCTTCTGTCCCTCTCACTGACTCTTGCTCTCTCTCTAAAATAATTTTTTTAATGTTTTTGTTTGTTTATTTTTGAGAGAGAGCCAGCCAGAACGTGAGTGTGGAAGGGCAGGGAGAGAGGGAGACACAGAACCCGAAGCAGGCTCCAGGCTCTGAGCTGACAGCACAGAGCCCGATGCGGGGCTCGAACCCATGAACTGTGAGATCATGACTGAGCCGAAGTCAGACACTTAACCCACTGAGCCACCCAGGCTCCGTTAATTATATTTTAAAGAGATTTAAGTAATATGTTAAAAATCTTATATATTTACCCATGTAGTTATTACTCTTTTTACGTTTATTCCTTGAGTAGATCCGTATTTCCATCTCATGTAATTTTCCTTTGCCTCAGGGACTTCTTTTATAATTTCCTGTAGTGTTGCTAGCGATGAATTGTTTCAGGTTTTGAATTTCTGAAAACATCTCTATTTTGCCTTTGTTTTTTAAAAGATATTTTTGCTGGATATAGAAATCTTAGCTGTCAGGTTTTTTTTTCTTTAGTACTTTAAAGACGTTGCTACACTTTAAAGTCTTAACACTTCCGGGGCGCCTGGGTGGCTCAGTTGGTTAAGCGTCCGACTTTGGCTCAGGTCATGATCTCGCAGTTCGTGGGTTCGATCCCCGTGTTGGGCTCCGACTTTGGCTCAGGTCATGATCTCGCAGTTCATGGGTTCAATCCCCACACTGGGCTCTGTGCTGACAGCTTGGAGCCTGGAGCCTGCTTCGGATTCTGTGTCTCCCTCTCTCTCTCTGCCCCTGCCCTGCTCGTGCTTTGTCTGTCTCAAAAATAAACATTAAAAAATAAATTTTAAAGTCTTCACACTTTCATTGTTGCTGACGAGAAATCTGTTGTCGTTGTTATGTTAGTTTCTCTGTAGGTAACTTGTCTTTTCTCTGGTACTTTTAAGCTTTTCAGTTTCTCACTGGGTTTTGAGCAATTTCTGTATGATGTGCCTTAGTACAGTTTTCTTCTACTTTCTTACGGTTGCATTTTCTCCGAATTCTGGGTCATATTGTCCTGCTTCTTTGCATGCCCCGTAATCTTTTATTGGGTGCCAGGCATTGTGAACTTTAACTTGTTTGGTGCTGGGTGTTCCTGTACTCCTCTAAGTATTTTTGAGCTTCGTTCGGTAACATGGTTAAATCACTTTACAGATGACATTGGAGCCTCCAAGGGTAGTTTAGTGACGATGTCGTTTGGCCAGCGAGTTGCACAGTTAAAAACTAGAACACTTTGTTCTGTGACACAGTTAAATTGCTTGGAAACTATTTGATCCTTTGGGGGTTTGCCTTTAAATTTGTCAGTAGCATTCAGCCTAGAACCAGTGCTGGCCACTAGGGAAGCAAGACCCTTCCGAGTATTCCCCTTAATGTGTGAGTTTTCAGAGCGGTTTGTTGGAACAGATACTCTTCCTGGCCCCATCGAACACCTTTTATTGTGCCATCTACAGCCTTCTCAGATGGGGGGGCGCCTGTCGTTTAAGCATTCAACCCTTGGTTTCGGCTCAGATCACGATCTAAATGGTTTCGTGGGTTCAAGCCCTGTGTTGGGCGCTGTGCTGACAGCACAGAACCTGGCTGGGATTCCATCTCTCCTCCTCTCTTTGCCCCTCCCCCCACTCACGTTGTCTCTGTCTCTCTCAAAAATAAATAAATAAACTTAAAAAAAAAAATCTTCTCAGATGATTCTTTCCGCAGCCTTAGGTAATTTCCTTCCACCCACCCTTGCCAATCCGTGCCTGCCGGGAAGTCAGTTGGGAGCCTCTGCGGATCTCTTTCTGTACAGCTCTCCTCTGTGGTACTTCGTTCTTAAACTCTGCCGCCTTGTTACCTTTGAACCCTCCCTTCCTTGTCAGCTCGGGCATTTGCCGGCCTTCACTTGGATTCCGCCGCCTGCACCGTGGCCTGGGAACTCCCTCCGGGCATCGAGACAGGGCAGTTGTTGGGATAACCCTATTCGTTTCCCGTCTCTCAGGTATCTCCACCTTTCATTACCTGAGGCCCAATGTCTTATAAGTAAGTTGTCATTTCACATGCTTTGTTTGTTTTTGGTCGTTCCAGACAGGAGGGTAAATCCCATCTCTGTCCCTCCGTCTTGGCCAGAAGTGAAACTTCATGATTTACTCCTAATCCAGAGGGTCTCAAACTTTGGCATATATAAGAATCACTTGGTGGGGCTTATGAAAATGCAGATGCTCCTACCAGTCATGCTGGGGCCTGGGGAGGGAACAAAGAATCTGTGTCATAGTGCGGAACCCCGACGCACTGAATGTAGACCTATGTCCACCTTTGACCTGCAGGCTGAGTGGGCTCTAGAGATCTCACAGTGCTGGGGAGTCAGCCTGCGTGGTTCCGATCCCACACCCGCCTGTCACTAGCTGAACCTCTGGATCATCTATTATAACACCCTTGCAGGGTTATAATAACTATTTTTTTTTTTGATTACCTATTTTTATTTTTATTTATTTATTTATTTATTTATTTTTTATTTTTTTATTATATGAAATTTATTGTCCAAATTGGTTTCCATAAAACACCCAGAGGATAAGCCATGCAAAGTGCTAGCACGTGGTAAACAACGAAAGCTAGTTATTGTCGTATGCATTATCTCACTCGATGGGTATAAGATCCCACTTTGCAGGTGACATTGGAGCCTCCCAGGGAGTTTAGCGAAACCGTTACTTGGCCAGTGAGACGCACGGTTAAAACTAAAACCCAGGGGCACCTGGGTGGCTCAGTTGGTTAAGCATCTGACTTCGGTTCGGGTCATGATCTTGCAGTTGGTGAGTTCAAGCCCCACATCGGGCTCTGTGCTGATGGTGCAGAGCCTGCTTGGGATTCTTTCTCTCCTTCTCTCTGTCCCTCACCTGCTTGTTCTCTCTCTCTCTCTCTCTCTCTCAAAATGAATAAACTTAAAAAACAAAAAACAAAAAACTAGAACCCAGGTCTCACAGCCAGTCCAAGTCTCTTTCTACCTCCGTTGAGTCTGAAAGACAGGTGGAGGGCCACCAGCAGGGGGAGAGGGACCACAGGTGTGTGTGTGTGTGTGTGTGTTGGCAATAATGAGGGGAAACTCCCCATTACACTTTGCAAGACAGCCAAATCACCTATCAGCTTTCTACTTCGTAGGGGTTACCACCAAATGGTGGTGCTTTATGTTATGCTAAGTTCTAGACTGCACTCCAGACTAAAGCCCCCGCTGCTGGAAGTGATGTGTGTGGATGTCTCTTGTGTGGCTCTTACTTGGCCTCCAGGATTCAGGGAATTGGAAGCATGTGTGTGCTGGGGGAAGGGCAGGCTCTGGATTTATGAGCTTTGCCCCCTCCCTCCATCCCACCTCCTCCCGGTTGCTCTAGCACATTCAGAAACTCTTCAAGTGAAAAGCTATTTACAATACAGAATAGGGTCTATTCATGGACAAGGTGAGTAATGAGGCCACAAGCTCAGGCCACTTGGCTAGCTTGTCGGGTTTGGGTTCGAAGCACTTAACTGCCTGTTCCAAGCCATCCTCATCTTTGATTTCCCTTTCTTGCTTTTATACTCTGATTCCATCCCAGACCTTCTCTGAGCTCTCTTTGTAAGCCTCCTTGGTTTATGGGGAAGCAGGGTGTTTTGTTTTTTGTTTTGTTTTGTTTTTTGTTTTCTGTTCCGTGCACCACGCCTATCAAACCCATTTGAAAAGTTGGTACATGAAAAGCATGAAGACTTTCTTTCGCCAAGTCAAGCAGACCAAGCAGGGTTTGGGAATGAAGGATAATGGAAGTACAAATGTCGTAGAACTTAAGTAGAACTATATTGATTGGTACGTTTGTAATTAACCAGGATTCTTTCGGGTTTGAACCACTGGTGGCACGGGACATGGCTGGGGGGAGGGCAGGGTGATTTATAGGCGTCCGCCCATTGCGTGGCTGGGTAATTGACCCCTACAGTCAGCTTATATCAACTAAATGACGAGGGCAATAAGTGGGTTTCTCTACTGGAGGCAGTTCAGGCCCCTGAAGTCCTGGGTGAAAGCTGTGACGTGCCCACAGCACTGTGACGCGACCCTTGATCGATGCCTTCCGTTGGCTTTGGAGACCACGTGTCGGGGCACGTGGTTCGTGGGCCGCCTTGGCCGTCACTGTTAGAGTCAGCCTCCCAGAGTCGCACACGGGGTGAGAGAAAGGACGGGACTGAATGAGCGAAGCTACACGCAGGCCTTCGCTGGCTTGTTTGTACCTTTCCAAAGCCCCTGACGTGTGTCACCCAGCATTCTTGTCAAACAGCCGTCTGAAGTACGTCGTGCTGGCCTTGATCCTCCCATCCTATAGAAGGGGCTCCGGAAGTTTCGCTGAGCACAGCCTGACCCACCAAGCAGCCCTCTCGGGCCTTGAGAGAGTCCTGTGTCACCGGCAGCCCCGTGTGTCCACCCAGAGAGGAGAAATGGGGCAGCAGACGAGGAGGGAAAACCTAAGTTCCCATCCAGGCTCTGTGAGTAGCAGGCTGTGTGGCCTTGGGTGAGTTGTTTCACGTGCTGGGGCCTCAGCCCTCTCACGTGGAAACATAAGTGCTCAGGCAAGAGAGGTGTTCCCTGATCGCGAGTAGGGGTTCTAGGTGCGGCTGGACCCGCCTGGCCTCCTGCCTGGTGGGCCTGGGGCGCATTTGCTCGCCGTGGGCTTGAGCCTCCGGGGGGGGGTGGGGGTGGATGGCTACCTACCATGAGGACCACTTCTCACCTGTGCTGCGTGACCCCCTTGGGGTCTGTGTCATGAGTGTGGGGAAGGTAAACCCACAGGTGAAATGAAACCAGCTGAAGACTTGGGGATATTTTAAAGGTGGTGAACGAGGGGCGCCTGGGTGGCTCAGTGGGTTGAGCGTCCGACTCTTGATTTCCGCTCACGGTTCGTGGGATCAAGCCCCCACATCAGGCTCTGCGCTGACGGCATGGAGCCTGCTTGGGATTCTCTCTCTCTTCCCCCCCACCCCTCTCTCTGCCCCTTCCCCGCTCACCCTCTCTCTGTCTCTCTCCCAAAATAAATAAATAAACATTAAAAAAAAATAAAGGTAGTGGGACACCCTGGTGGCTCAGTCGGTTAAGCATCTGACTTCAGGTCACGATCTCATGGTTCGTGAGTTCGAGCCCCACGTCGGGCTCTGCGCTGACAGCCCAGAGCCTGGATCCTGCTTCGGATTCTGTGTCTCCCCCCACCACCTCTTCGCTCCACCCCTGCCTGCGATCTCTCTCTTTCAAAAATGAATAAACATTAATTAAAAAAAAAAAAGTAGTGAGCAAGACAAATGTGTCATGGAGCAAAAGGCAGCATTTGTGCGACTTTTCAAGAGCAGAAGTTTTTCGAGAAATTCCTTGTTGGAGGCAGGCCTCTCCCAGCTCCACCCCGGTCTTGCCCCTTGTCGCCTCTGCGTCCCAACGCCTTGGTTGACAAGCCTCCCAGGCAACGAGGGAGGGACGCTAGCAAAGCCAGGGGGCTCCTGCTGGGAAAGCGGGGGGGGGGGGGGGGGGGGCAGGAAGGGGCAGAACAGCAGCCGCCCAACAGCCTGTGAGTCCATTCTCCTGGTTGCTCTTTGCAGGCGGTTGAGATAGGCAGTCTCTGGTTTCATTTGTTCCTCCCCGGATCCCTCAGGGCTTGTGGCAGTTGGAATGGATTGTTTTGAAGGTTTCAGAACTCTAATGGAAATCATAATACACCTGTTTTCTGCTCTTTGCATACCCATCTATGGCTGTTTGATTAATAAATCATGGGGAAATGAATTAATTATTCCTTAATGATTAGTCTCCTTGGCAGACAACATATTTCAAGGCGAGGGAGATGCAGGGAAGAAATAATAAAGGAGGGAGGGCCTTGATGTTGAATCAGTTGAGGAGGAACGCAGGATCAGAGGCTCCTGAGGGTTCTTTCCAGGCCCACGGACCTTCCGGGGAAAGGCTGCTCAGTGTTAGAGCTGCGGGAGGCTGGTGGCACCAATGGTGGGGCATTGGGGGTGACGGAGGACAAGGGGGGGCACAGTCTCTGCAGGTGCAGGGAGTCGTTAGGTCAAGAGCACGAGGCGGTCAGTATGTGTGAGAGTCACATGAGGGCCATCCTGGCCTCTCTCCCAAGTCGCTGTGCCCGAGGCAGACGTTCGAAAAACACTGGAAAGACCCAGGATCGAGGGGCTTCAAATAATACAGCCAGCCGTTCAGCCCAGCGGTTCTCAAACTGAGGTTTGTGTCAGAATCCCCAGGGGGACCTCTTTTTTTTTTTTTTTTTTACAGTGCAGACAAATGGGCCCAGTTCCCAGAGTCCCTGATTCAGAAGGTCTAGGGTGAGACTGAGAACCTACCTGTCAAACAGGGTCCCAGGACCACACTTTGAGAGATGCTCTCTTCCCCAATTGCTTCCAACTCGATTTCTCTCTTCCATGGCTCTTCAGTCACCCTTCCCCACCCCATCCTTTCCCCCATCATCTCACTCCCTCAGGACCTCTCCCTTTTGCTCCCCGGACTCTTCTCCTCCCTCCTCCCTCCTCCCTCCTTTTTCCTGCACCAGCCTCCTCACCCCCACAGCCTCCCACACCCAACTCTCTTCCTTTTTTTTTTTTTTTTTTTTTTAAAGTTTATTTATTTATCTGAGAGAGAGAGAGAGAATCCAGGTGGGGGAGGGAAAGAGAAAGAGGGAGAGAAAGAATCCCAAGCAGGCTCTACACTGTCAGCACAGAGCCCAACGCGGGGCTCAAACTCCTGAACCATGAGATCATGACCTGAGCCGAAACCCAGAGTCAGATGCTCAACCCGACTGAGCCACCCAGGTGCCCCCCCCCTCAACCCCGACCCCCACCTCTCTTCCTAAGCAATGGGAAACCTGAGTTTCTTGAAGACTGAAATGCAGACAAGACTGGAAGAAAAACCAGTCCAACTCCCTGGCCAGCAAAGGACACTAGTCACAGGCCACTGGGGACAGTATGGGCTGGCCAGCACGCAGAGTTCCCCACAGCTGATTGATAGAGCCGCCTAGGGCTGGTGCAGCCTGGCAGGACGCCTTGTGACGGTGGGTAAGGTTTGCTCTCTGGTGCCTGGGGAGATGTAGGAGACGGGGTCACCTGGAGGACAGCCTCCAGGCTCCCAGTTCAGCTTCAAAGATCTGTCCCCTAGAAGATCTCAGGCTTGAGCACGCGTGCGTCAGAATGCGCCGGAGAGCTTGGTCAATGTGGTTGCTGGGCCCACCCCACAGCCTCTCACTTTGTAGGTCTGGAACAGGAACCCCCTGGATGGGGGCAGGTGAACCCGGATGAGCTGGTATGGAAGGGAAGCTGGTGAAAAATGGCTGTTTGGTGGCGGGGGCTGACACGGGAGCAGTCAGCTTGGAGAAGGAGGAGAAGCAAAGAAGCAAAGGCCGGAAGACGCTTGTCAACTGGGTGCTTGTATTCCGGAAGCAGAGGTGGGCCAAATGCATATCCAAGCGGTCAGCCTGTGAAGTATCATCTGTATGCACGTTCTTTCTTCACAGGCCGACTCGGGGAGTTTGGGGGCACCAAGCCCGGCAGTGTGGGGGCATTGCAGAGAAGTGGGGGGAGGCCGTGGGACTCTGTCCCTCATCTCCCCCTCCCTTCCCGGCAAGTCACCAACTTCAGATGCTAAAGGATCTCCCAGTAGGAGCCGTCTGCAGGATGCCAGAGGGCCTTGGGTGCCCGGTCCTTACACACAGACAGAGCACTTGGTCATACGGTGAAACCTTGGCATTCCCGGCACCGTTCGGTTTCCAGCATAAATGAGTGCAAACAGCTATTAGCATCTACTGTCTCGCTAGCACGTGTCTACCAGGAACTAACACAGCCCACGTCTATGCCACATGCTTCTAGGTGCTGTGATGTGAATCCCCGTATCACACACAGCCCTCCCCCTACCACCGCCCCCAAAGTGCCTAATCTGTCTCACAATCCTTCTGTTGCAAACAAGGAGAGATTGTTGAAGGATGAACAAAGGTGAGGACACCTACATTCAGTCTCTGTTACCACCCTGAGCTTGTCTGTCAGCCTCTCTTTTCCCTTAGGGTTGGTTTTTACCTAGAAGGCTCTTTGGTCCCTCATGCAAAGGCTTGGCCTTTTTCCAGGCTGGCCTCAGCAGCGGCCGACTCAGGATCACTTTCCCCCTTTCGCCACCGCACCGTAACGTCGCCGAGAAATGAGCTGACTCCCAGGAGCCTCAAGGCTACTGACCGTGGGTGGGCCGCAGAGCCTGGCTGGAGCCACTCTTCCCCAAGGATGCTCGTGCTCCCCTGAGTTTGCGGGTCCCTACAGTAAACTGTAGCACCAAGGTTGTGTGAACTGCTGACTTGCCTATTAGTGGCAGATTTGACTTTATTTATTTTTTATTGTTTTATTTAGAGAGAGAGAGAGAGTATGAGCGGGGAGAGAGGGGCAGAGGGAGAGAATCTTAAACAGGCTCCACGCTCAGTGTGGAGCCCAACCCCAATGTGAGGCTCGATCCCCCGACCCTGGGATCATGACCTGAGCTGGAATCAAGAGTCGGACGCTCAACCAACAGAGCCACGCAGGGGCCCCAGACTTGACTTCAAATAGCTTTATAAATGACAGGCGCGAAGTTCCTGGAATCATCAGGGGTCTGAAATTTCCAGCTCTACAGGTGATTCCTACCAAGGAGCAGAGATGCTCTCCATGGCATTTGCCCCTTCAAGAGGTTGTAGGATTCCCAGAAGGCCAAGAATGCCCAGTCACCTTTGATCCTTGAGCGTGTGATGCCATTATTATTAGCCTCTAATAGGCAAGGATCACCTAGAAGGTCACTCAGCCTGTCAGTGGCAGACTCCACTGAGAGTCTGGGTCACTGGAAAAGCCCAGCCGCCATCCAAGGAGGAGGGACTGCAGGGATGGTTCTGGAGAGCCCTTGGGAGAACTTTCTGGGAGGATGAACCCAGCTCCGTGAGGTCCCGCCCATAGAAACTCGGCCCCTCCTGTTTCCCTCCTCCCTCTCTGGCCCGCCTTGCCTCGCCTCTCGTGACAGGCACTCATGCGCTCACGGCTCTGGCATGTGCAGTGACACGGAGCAGTGTGGACGCCTGGTCGGGCCAGAGTGTCGGTCACCTGGTCGGTCGAGAGTGTTCCTGGGCACGCAGCACAGCCACGTCGAGGCCCGAGGCACAGTGGCTCCTGAGCACGAGGGTGCCTCACCTCCTCTGGGGCGGCCCTGATTGCTTGTTGTGCCCGAGGCTCAGCAGGGCCCTGGAGAAGCCAGTCAGCAGTTTACGGAGGGGAAAGGGGCAGCCTGGGTACCTGGGCACCTGGGCTCCTGGGCTCCGGGCTTCGGTTCTGCATCTGCTGCTTTGCAGCTGCCTGAACTTGGGAGTCATTACACCCGCCAGCTTCAGTCTCTGCCCATCTCCAAAATAACGGGGCTGCTCAAGATCTTTGCTCTTCTTTTTCTCTTTTTAAAGTTTATTTATTTATTTATTTATTTATTTATTTATTTATTTATTTATTTATTTTGGGTGAGAGCGAGAGAGAGAGCGTGTGCGTGCACGAGCAGGGGAGGGGCAGAGAGAGGCAAGAGAGAGAATCCCAAGCAGACTCTGTGAGGTCGGCATAGAGCCTGATGCGGGACTTGAACTCACAAACCGTGGGATCATGACCTGAGCCGAAACCAAAAGTCAGATGCTTAGCCAACTAAGCCCCCCCCACCGGGGTGCCCCGATCTTTGTGCTTCTGTGTGTCACATGGACCAGCAGCCATGGCGTCACCCGGGAGCTTGTTAGAAATGCAGAGCCTTTGGCCTCTCTCCAGACCTCCTGAATCAGAATCTGCATTTACCAAGAGCCCCCGGAGATCCGCCAACATTTTAAGTGCCGGCTTCGTGCTCTCTGAGATTGGGCTCTGTTCTCGTGTTCTCTCATTCTGCACCCTAATGGGTCCCCGAGTATCATCCTGGCACACAATCAGTGGCGGACCAAGACTTGCCCCAGAGGGATTGCCCCCAGTTTCCACGTGCGTTGTCTAACCGTGCCCTCTCCATTCTGGCTCTTCGTTAGGGTTCCCGGACAGTTGACGCCCTCCCGCGTGGACCTCCCTTTTCTTCTGGGGGGCTAATTCCAGGGCCAGCAAGTAGCCAGCCGCACCCACGACAGCTATTATCACAGATTTACTCCAAAAGCGGCGGTCAGACACCTCCCGTCCCGCAGAAACACGCCCTCTAATTTGGGAGACGTTCCAGGAGTTGAACCAACAGGCGCACTTAAATGGAGAACCGTCATGCACGCATTTAAATTGCCCCGTAGCAGGTGCACAAAAACGAGGGCGGTGGGGAAAGGTCCCAGTACGGCGTACAGGTCCCTGGAGTGGGCGTGATGTGGGAGGCCGGAACCCGCCGCTGTTCTGCCCATCTCAGTTCCTTCGGCCCCTCAGATTCTGAGAACGTGTGCTCCCCCTCTTTCAAGATTTGCCTGTCTCGAACAACACAGATGAAAGTCAGCTGTTGCATTTGGCTCCAAGGGAAGGAAGGGAAACCCGTTCCGTTTCTAGGATAAAAAACCAAGGAAAGGAAGTGAACGGGGCCTCCAACACAGCGTCTTCCTAAGGAGCTGTTCAGGGTGATGTGGATCACGGGTGACTTTTCTTTCCGTGCTGACGTTAGAACCTCCGGTAAGAGGACGTGCTTCCTCGCTCGTGGGGAGTCAGGTTGGAAACACAAAGAAATGTCCACTCGGGAGAATCGGTAGGATTACCTGTGCAGACGGTCAAGGAATCTTCTGGCGTAGGAGGGGAATCTTTTTTCTTAATGGCTTATCTGGAATGTTCCTTTCATGATGGCTTCCGAGCCCAGCCTCGTTCTGAGAGGCTGGGTTGGTGTTCAAGCACAGAACTTCCAGAAGATTCCATGGTGTCAGGACAACCCAGGCACTGTCTCCATCCACAGTGCTGTGCCCAACGTCGAATTCCAGGACTTGCACAGAAGCAGGTTAAACTTCTGAGCAGAGGATGCTGTAAAGCTGTGGCGGTTGAGGAGGATTCTTGCGGGAGCACGCACGCCCCGAAATACGGCGCATCCTGTTAAAGCAGAAGGTCAAAGGTCAAACCTACTTCTATAGCTAGGTTCCTGCCTCATAGCACAGAACATCTGAGGCAGCTTCTAGGGAACACTTACACTTTTTGGGGTGAAATATAAATAAAAAGTATAAAATTAGACCAGGAGAAACATAAATTACATAGGCAGGCCGAGCCCTGGGGACAAGCGCACATCGGATGAGCCTCCGAGCCGGGCTGCGTTGGACTGCACGCGACTGAGTTAAGATAAAAACAGAGTCCTGCTCTTAGCTAGGATCGAGAAACGGAGAACATGAGGACAGCACAGGCCTCGCTAGCTTTGTCAGGGTATCGCCTGGAGGAGGCCTTCCGTTGACTGAAAGCTCAATGTGAGCCCCCCGGGCAGGCTGGCTGTGCAAATGGACGGGGCTGCCTTCATAGCAAACCGTGTGAGGCACGGAGGAGGGCGGCGTCCCTCACACATCGCACAGCATCAGCTACGCTTTGCTTTCGCAGCCAGAGTGTTAGAATATGCCCCTTGGGCCACCCTGCACCGTCCCGAGATGCGTGAGGCGGAGCCCTTCAGGGGCTCACACGGCCCGTCCAGACAGCCGGGGAGGGGAAGCAGCAGCCACACGGCCTGATGTGTGCTTGCGGGAGGCCCCGTTTGGACTCCCGTGCTCACTTCTGGCTGTTAGTCTTTAACGGGACCTTGACGAGAGTTGGCCTCTGAACCCCACAGCAAGGTCGCTCCCATCAGAGCCCCAGTTTGAGAACTTGAAGGCTTCGGGGGCCATCCCCGAACGGCTGGGGGGCCAGCCGTGGCTCAGGGGTGCCGGACTCTTGGCGGAGACTGGAACCTTCCGGAACCCTGGCATCCATGCCACTCGCGGGCGTCCTGGTGGGTGCTTTGCAAGCCTCTGGTTCCTCCCAGATACTTAGTAGAGGGCATGCGGCCAAGAGAAGACATCTTCCCGGGGCTCTGACGCTACTCTGTCAGACAGCACCTGTGTTGAATAAATGAAGGAAGCTGTCAGCCAGAGACTTGACTATGTCATTTCAAACCTGTGTGTGGTTCTGAGAGTCAGCAGGACTCAGGTTTGGATTCTAGCGCTGCCCCCCCATAGCGCCCCTTCCGCGGGCTAGTCATGAACCACTGTGGGGCTCCGTCTCCCCAACCCGTAAAATGGGTGTTTGAGCCCCTAACTGAGCTGTGAGCATCGGCTGAGGTCCTGGAAATAAGAAATCGGTCAGTAAACACCGAGGCCCTCATCGAGTCTGAGCTCCCTCTCCCCACCCCCTTCCCTGCACCCAAAGCTAACGGAGTCATTCCCTGGGCTCTGGATTCCACCCCACGTCCACCTTGGACGTGGCCAGACATCTGTCTATCTTCGGCTGTGACTCCAGTGTCCTCTCCCCCTCTCTCCTGGCTCCTCCTCTCTCCTGACCCTCCTGTTCAATGTTCTCAACCCCCTCCTCTGAAAAAAAAAAAAAATCCTACTGCAAGATCAGCGTGGCCAGCAGAGCCTGATTCCTGTCATTTCATCATCTCCAGATACGACTGAGGATTGGGATGGATCTGTGCCGGTCCCTTTGTGCATCCCAGCGGCCACTCTGTGCACAGCGCTGGTCCCATTTTGTCCCCACCATCTAAGGACAAAGGCTCACGGCCCAGTGTGGTCAACTTTCCTCAGGCCACTACAGCCTTGTTGACGGCTCTGAGGCCTTCGACGGTCAGTCCCCCATCTTGACACCATGCCCTCCTTCATCCTCTTTGTCACCTGCAGGGTGTCGCTCCCTTATTACCGCCGGGACCTCTCCATGGGCTTCCCAACCTGCCTGCCCTCCCCCCATTCCCAAAAGCAAGCCCGGCTCAAGGTTCTGGCTTTGGCTCCTGTGGGAAGTAACGACGGCCAGGCCAGAGGCCAGCAGACTACGCGGTAAGAGGCCAGATAGAAGATATCGGAGGCATCACGGGGCCATATGGGTCTTTGCTGCGATCACGGAGCTCTGGCGTTACCACATAAAGCACCTTAGACAGCGCACGCGTGAGTGAGTGGCTGCATCGCAGTAAAACGCGACGTACAAAACGGGAGAAGGGCCACATTTGGCCCCCCAGGCCAGACGTGGCCATCCCCGGGCCTGGTGCAGAGGTTGTGGACCTTACGGGCGGGTACGCTTGGTTTCACAGCCTGGCATCACCCCTCGTGGGTTCCATTATGTCAGACACGGTAACTTATGAATGGGATCTTGTGCAGAGAAACTTAGGGTTCCCCCTCCTCCTCCCTTCCTTCTATTCCCCGCTCCCCCACACCGTTTTCTTCCCCTCTCTGTCTACCTCCTCACCCTGTACAATCTCATCCACACTCGCGTCTCCAACCCCTCACTCCGTCCTCCTGCCCCGGTCTTCCTTCTGACTCTAAAATCTGCACGTTCCACGCCAGCTGGGCCGTTCTCATCCCGTGTACCATTTGCATCTCAGACTCCGCCCGTGCGAAGGAAAACGCATCCTCGGAAGCAAACCTGTGCCCTCCCCTGACCTCCGTCCTCACAGGCATCGCAGGGCTCTCCGAAAGCTTTGATGTCACCATTGGGCTGCAGGACACTAGGACAGGCCGTCTGCTGGGTCTGTCTGGTCCCACTCATGCTGTCTGTGTCTCCTTTGCTTTCCGTGGCCCTAACCTCCTGCCCGCGTCTTACTACCTGCCCGCCGAGCTTCCTGAGCCGTCTCCCTGCCCCCGCGCCTCTCTCCCACCTGCCTGCACCTGCTATCACTGAACAGAGCCCGGCCACGTCCCTCTCCAGTCCCTGAAGTCAGCGAAGCCTCCTCCTTGCTTTCCAGGTGTTGGAAGCCTCATCTTGCCCCTGACGTCCTCCAACGAACACCCCTGACCCACTCACATGTGCTTGCTCGCTCTTTCCGGAATATTCTTTCATTTTCTTTTTTCCTTTCTGCAGTCCTTCCCTGTGGCTCTCCCCAAGAGCCTTCTCTGCCTGTCACATTCTCTCCTGCTCCTCGGGACCCAGGCCAGATGTCCAAAGTCACACACAAACCCCTGCCCCACCACAACCAGAGGATCTCCTCACCTGGGCGCGCAGGGCCCACGCACCCGACCGAGCTTATCTCGCGGCATGCATTTTCCGTGTGCTTTTGTGACGCCCTGTGTACTTACTTTATCTCTCCCTCTAGATTAAACATTCCTCCAGGGATCAGAGAGATGTTTGGCCCTCCACGCAGCCCCAGCCCTGCGTGTGCAAATGGCACCGGTTGCCGGGCTGGCTTGCCCACCTTCCACCTGGCTGTACTCCCAGCTGACTTGGCCAGTCCACCCGCCTCTCTGTGGGTGGAAAGTTAGAAAAAGTTGATGGTGAAGGACAGGTTTTACTTTCCTGGGCTCGGAGCTGTGAGCCTTGCATGCTCTTGGGCTTTGATTGTTGCCAATGTGTGTTTCTGGGGTGTGTGTAGCGGGTGTGAGGGTGTGTGTGTGTGTGTGTGTGTGTGTTTGGGGGTGGTGTAGTCATGCACCCTCCTGGAAAAGGACAAGAATCCTCACCTGACTTTGCCTGGGGGCTTATCTCTATCTACAAGAAATGCCCAGCAAGTGAAATGCGGAGCAGGCAAATCTCAGGAGAATATGGCGACTGAGTGATAAAATCAAATGGCAGGTTGTCTCCCTTGACACACAGTTGGGCTATAAAAACAAGACACTCGTTCTGAAACTCCTGTGGGGGTGGAGGGGAGGGTTGACCTTTGAGGTTTAGTGGCCCAGGTTGTCCTCTGGTCTCCGGAGAACCACGGAAGCCACAGGCTCAGGGCTCGAGGGACAGCCAAGCCTGTCCTGTCCTGCCCTGAGTTCCATACCAGACCTCATGCCAGGGGTGGGACCCGCTTATCTCGGGAGGCGGCGGGTGGGGGGTGGGGGGAGTGTCCAAGGACAAGCTTGGAATGGCACATTCGGGTTCTGAATTAAAGGGGTCCGTGCTCTTTTACTCCATTCTGAGAATTGGAGAACTGCCCATCAGTCATGAATATGGTTGGAGATTGTGCCCGGGCCAAAGGTCATAGAATGTAAGGGGATTGGGATGAGTCATTTTCTGAAATACGTTTTAGTTGGGGCATCCGGGCGGCTCACTTGATTGGGCGTCCTGCTTCAGCTCAGGTCATGATCTCATGGTTCTTGGGTTCGAGCTCCGCATTGGGCTTTGTGCTGACAGCTCAGAGCCTGGAGTCTGCTTTGGACTCTGTCTCTCTCTCTCTCTCTCTCTCTCTCTCTCTCTCTCAAAAGTAAATATACATTAAAAAATTTTAAAAAAAGAAGAAGTATGTTTTAGCATCAGAACCCGTGTTCACAGGAAGCCTTCTGTGAAAGTTCAGTAGACAAGACTGTGGAAACCCCACTATTCTAGAGGTATGTGTGTGGCGGGTAGGGCTGCACGAGTCCTGCCTGCTTGCTGTCCACCCACTCCAGCCCCTGAGGGGGCTACTCGGACCCCCGTTCAAACCTGCCGTGGGTCCCAAATCTCCTACTCTGAAGGGAAGTAATGCGATGTGCCCAAGGTCATGGGGCGGGGGGCAGCTCCATAAGTGAGCAGCCTCCCTGAGCAGCCCTAGCCCACACTGATTGGTCACTCTGGGCCAGCCCTAGGCATTGCAGGGGATGGAGGGACCAAGGGACACTGGCTTTGAGGGTCCCACAGAACATGGCAGTTTGGGAACTGAAAAGAAGACATTTGCATGACTGTTTAGTGGAAAGTACAGTGGATCTCAAGCATTTAAGTCCCTTTGAGCCTGGACGAAAGTCTCGTGTTCTGGGACAGCTTTCTCACGTAACTACTGAAAAAACTTTAATGACATACACCGTCTTAAGAATTGATCATAACACGGGTGCTCGGGTGGCTCAGTTGGGTAAGTGTCCGACTTTGGCTCAGGTCATGAGCTCACAGTTCATGAGTTCGAGCCCCGCGTAGGGCTCTGTGCTGACAGCTCAGAACCTGGAGCCTGCTTCGGATTCTGTGTTTCCCTCTCTCTCTCTGCCCTTCCCCTGCTTATGCTCTCTTTCTCTTTCTCAAAAATAAACACTAAAAGAATTAAAAAAAAAAAAAAAAGAATTGATCGTAACACCTCAAGTATGTCTATCTCAGAGGAAGGTCTTACCCCTCTGCCATGCATCGGCCGCCAGTGTTGTGACGGAATGTCCGTTGCTGCCTTTAATCGTCACTCCTGGAGCACCGTCCACACATTAGCCCACTTAACCTATGCGACATCATCATGAGGCGGGGCTAATCTTACCATCCTCTCTGTAGCTGGGGCTGCTGTCCTTAACATCACCTACATTTTACAGATTTGGAAAGTAGGGCATGGGGGTGTGATGTGGCTCGCGCCGGGTCACAAACAAAGGAGGTAAGGAATGGAACTGGATTCAAACCACACGGCCTGGGTCTTGGCCCATGCTCTTCATCATTGGTCTGCTGGACTTCTTTCTATTCAATGCGGAAAGGATGTAAAGGGCAAGGAGCCTCACACTAGGGACCCCTTGTGGTTTGGGTAAGTGATTTCGCTCCCCAGATGAGCTTGAACTGGTGACCATCATTCTCACCATCACCATCACCAACATCATCATCCATGCCATGGCCAGGGTAGTCTTTTGGAAACATAGATCCAATTATGTCAAGCTCCCACCCCTGCTCACATCTCCTTAATAACTTCTTATTCTTCTTAAGATAATGATCAAAGTCCTTAGGATGGCCTTCAAGGCTTTGCCTGGCCCGGCCTCTGCCTACTGCAGGCAGGACCCTAACCTCCTCCTGCACTTGCCCCCTCTGCCCTTCAGTCTCCCTGCTGTCTTTTTATTTCCTGGTATCCCAGGACCTTTGCTCAAGCCATTACCTCTTCCTGAGAGACTCCACCTTCTGGGTCAGCATCTCTGTTGACCATTCCCGTGAAGTGATATTCCTTCTCTTCCCAGTCTTCACCTGACTCTGTTATCGTACCTCCATTAGTGGGACTATTTGGTTACTGTCTCCGTCTCCCTTGATGGGAAACTCCTCGAGGGTCGAGACCTTATGTATCTTATCCTCCAGGCCATCCCCAGTGCCTTGCACGGGGCCCGGCATGTCTTTGGGAATGAGCAAACACATTAGGGGTTCCTTCTTGCTTCGAAGTTCCATGATGCAAAGTGTAAACTAACCCCTTCACTGCCAGTTTGAGGTACCCCAAGTCCTCTCAGTACCCCCAACTCTCAGTTGGGAGCCTGGATCAGTTTGCTTACCCTCTCCTATGCGTTTAGTAAGGGCATAGGACATTTGTAAAAACCACATTGTGTGCAAAAAGCCTTCTTCTGCCTTACCTCTTTTTGGCCATTGCAACCACAAGGGCAGGTCATATTGTCCTCATTTTACAGATGAGGCTACTACCCAATGCAGCCTGTCCACTGTCACCCAGTGGTTGAGCGGTGGCACTCAGAGCAGGACCCAGGCACTCGGACTTCCCATCTCTTTTCCTTCTTTTCATCTGCCAGGACCAGGTTTAGGTTACCCTCCCCGAAACCTCTTCAAACGGCCGCTCTGGTCTTTTGGTTCCAAAGGTCAGATGGAATCCCCCAGAAGAGGCAGGATTATCATTTCCTCCTTCCAACCCAGCAATGACCTTTATCCTTACACCCAGCGCTGGAAGGGAGTGCCCGGCGGTGCCAGTTTCCTGGCCACCGGGGGCGGGGGGGATGATGATTGTTATCCCAACCAGGGCTCCCCTTCCAGTCCCCTGGGGGAGAGCTGCCCGTAATTCAGGGTCACGGGGGCCAGACCGGCTCTATCCTTGGTGCTTCACATCCCTGTGAAACATCTTTAACGATGATCTGCCTCCTTGGTCACATGTGGTCAACCAAGCAGCCGGCCCAGCCGGAAAGTGCAGCTCGGTGGACGAAATGGTCCGCCATGGTCTCCTGACCACTGAGGCTCCCAGGCCAGCCGTGGGCGGGTGGGGGTGGGAGTGAAGGATGGGGGTGGCCTCATGGGAGTGTGTGTGAGGAGGGAGGGGGGGGGCGCTGCTGAAAGAGGCAGGTGCCCCGAGGGAGGATGTGGAGGCAGGTCTTCCCCACTGTGGTGTGTGTCCCACCTGGTGTGTGTCCTACAGGCAGGAAGGGAGGGAGAAGGGCCATTGTGGGTGGTTCCCCGCCACCGCTCCATCCGTGCTAGGACACACACGGCCACTGGAGAGTTTTCCATTCCCTCCCAGTGCTAGACCCCCTCCCCCCCCGCAGCCAGCTGGTCTTCCAACAGACAATCAAGATGGGCTCTCCTCTCCAAAGTTCTGAGCTGACGGAATAACTTCCTGTTCTGCATGGCGGGACCACTCTTGGCGTCTCAGAAATGGAGGGGGCCGTGGAGACCCTCTTTGTAGTCTCCATAAGGACGACGGGCCCCAGAGGGGGAGAGGACAGCCTGTGGCCACCACAGGTGCCCACCCAGGTGGGCAGAGCCCCCAGCCGGGGTGCAGGCTTCCAGTTCCTTCTCAGCCTCTCCAGCCACCCCGCCAGGCGGGCCTCGTGTGCACTCACCTGCTCCCCCGTGGGGCGTTCTGGGTGGGAGTGGAAACACGCCCCTACCCCTCCGGCCGCGCAGCAGCCCCAGGTTCACGGCCAGCTGCCTGTGGAGCCTGCGTCCCTCCTCCTGTGCCCACGGCCAAACTACAAGTCCAGCTTCTCAAGAGGTACCTCGATGTTGAGGGAATACCAGGTGATCCAGAAGAGCAGGCTGAACACCAGGGTCAGGGCCCCCGTGTAGACCAAGAAGTCCCAGTAATCGAGGGAGGCGAAGACGCCCAGCAGCAGAAGGACCAGGCCCACGGCGTCGAGCAGCAGGGCCAGCACAAGGAAGAGCACACAGCGCCCCAGGTTGCATCTTCCCCAGCGCCTCCCCAGGAGCATTGCCCTGCAGCAGCGGGAGAAACCCGGCTGCACCCCTGGGGCTGATTTGCATGGGAGGGTGGCGGTTCTGCCTCCTGCCGCCCGCACCGGCTGGCCGCTGGGTGTGAGCGAACGAGGGAGACGTCGGGCTGTCTGGAGCCACAAGGAAGTACACGGGGATCCAGCTTTATGAGCACGGCAGCCAGTGGGGCAGGCTGTTCCTTAACTGCTTCGTGACTCAGGAGTGGTCCGGACCAAAACACACTGACATCAGTGCTAATGGGACTGGTCAGCGCTGGGTTACGTGGCCGGGGAGGGGTCAGGTGCCCCGGGAGGGATCTTCGGTGTGCGAGAGGGGGGCTGCCCCGTGCCTCGTCCCGTGCCTCTCGAGTTCCTGGCAAGTCCTGGCAGGTTTCTGAGCCCTGTGGTGGCGGTGGGGTTTCGTTCCCCTCACCCGTCCGCCCTCCTCTTCCTGGTGCAGAGGGAGGTTTTAAGTAAAAGATGCAGAAGAGACTCTGTTGACATACATAGAGTTTGAAATGGTGCGGTAAGAATCTGTCAGTTCTAGGGACCAAATAGGGACCCAGAGAAGGTGGATGTGTCTTGTGGATGTCTCCGTTCTGAAGACCTGGGGACCTGGGAGGACAGGTGGACGGGGCAGAGTGGGCGGGGCAGGGGGACCTCTGGCCTCTGGCTGTGGTCCATCGGGCATGAACCAAAAGGCGACAGAAGTCGAGAAATATCTGTCTGGTTCTCTGCGTCTTTTCCAGACTGACTGACTCGAGGTTTGCCTTATGTCCCACGAACACTGCTCGCTCACATCCCCGAGGGGTGATGTAGCCATGTCACTGTGGCTGCTCACAGGGTGTGCGGCCTCCCCTCTGTCCCTGGTTCACTGCAGGACCTTGGCCTACACACCAGACGTCTCTGGGACTCGGTTTCCCCCAGGCATAGTGGAAGAAATAATTTCCACTCTTTCTCCTGCCTTCTCTGGTCGATGACAATGAATAGACAGCTCTGTCTTTGTTCTCTAGTGTGAAATAGGCCAGGAGGAGTGAGAAACTTCCAGAAAAAAGGTCCTGGGTGGGGGGAGGAGAATTAACGTGTTACAGATTTTAGGATCCAAAGCTCCAGGAGACTTGACTCAGACCAAGTAGCTGATCTGGAGCATCTCCAAGTGAGAAGTAGCTGAGGCTACTCCTCCCTGGTGTCTGTCTCCTTTTCTTTTTCTTTTTCTTTTCTTTTTTTTTTTAACATTTATTTATTTTTGAGACAGAGAGAGACAGACCATGAACGGGGGAGGGTCAGAGAGAGGGAGACACAGAGTCTGAAACAGTCTCCAGGCTCTGAGCTGTCAGCACAGAGCCTGACTCGGGGCTCGAACTCACGGACCGTGAGATCATGACCTGAGCCGAAGCCGGCCGCTCAACCGACTGAGCCACCCAGGTGCCCCTCCTTTTCTGGATATATGCTCAGAGGCAGTTAGGTATCCACACAGGAGCACCTCCAGTGCTGGAGAGGCTGACAGCCCTCCCATCTGCTGCCTCCAGCTCCGACCGGGAGAGTGTCTCGGGAAGAACGGTGGGCGTACGGCAATGCCCTGCGTGGGGCAGGCCAAGAGTCTGTGCCGTGGAACCCCGGGTGCATGTGTGCAGGTCTGGCTGCCCGCAGGCTCCAGGGTGCCTTTGCATAGGAGTCCCGTGAGCCTGCGAACGATTTTACCATGAAGACTTTTATGTGCCCGAGAGTCTCTTGAGTCCCGGGCCATCAGGTGATTGGTCACCGTAATCCTGTCTGACTTCAGGTGACAGGTCAGAGAGAAGCGGGTGACCACTCTGCCACTCAGCCCCAGCTCAGCACCCCAGGTCTTCTCACCATGTTTATTTCTACTGTTTTTGCAGGCACGCACGCACGCACGCACGCACGCACACACTTCTAGCTGAACAGACTCTGACACATTCCCCAGCAAAAGGAACAAAATCGAATCAAAACCACTCGCAATTTCGTGTCCAGAGCTAACCAGCACACGTCACTTAGCATTTATCCTCCAGAACCGTAAACACCCCTCTTCTGTCTTAGGGAAAGGGGCCGCGTTGCGCACCCTGTCCTGCGCCCAACACATGGCCGTTCTTCCGCGGGGCTAAACGGGGGGCGGGGGGCCCGGGGGACCACCCAGGTCGCGAGAGCCCTGGGCACCGCCCACCTCCGCGTCTCTGCTCCGCCCATGTGCCAGGGCCTCTAGATGTTTACACAGCTGGGACAGACTGGGACGGCTGGTGGAAAGCCAGGTGACAAGGGAGCCCTCTGAGTGTGGCCGCTCAAAGAGGAGGTGGGAATAGGAGGGGGAAGGAGGGCGTGGCTGGCCCTGGGGACACTGAGAGTGCCAGGCACAGCCCAGAGCAGGAGCAGGTCACCAGCAGGAACGTTCACTTGACTTGATTGACATAGCCCTGTCTGCGGTGCTCGCTTTTAACAGAGCTTCCCGCCCTGTTCCCTCATCAGGTGTAGTGGCCACCGTAGGAAATAGCTGTGTGAGGTCCCTGGGTGGCCCAGAACCCCAACGTGGGTGCTTCAACCACAGAAACTTCTAGAGGAGGGAAGTCTGAGCTCTGGGCGTCAGCAGGGTGGGTTCCCTCTAAGGGCTGTGAGGGAGAATCTGTTCCCTGCCCCTCTCCTTGCTTCTGGGGGTTTCCTGGCAGCGTTGGGCTTTCCTTGGCTTACAGGTGCATCACCGTCCTATGCGAGCGTCATTCTCTTTGTGTGCCTGTCTCTGTGTCCAAATTTCCCCTTTTTATAAGGATACCAGTTATGTTGGATGAGGGGTCTACTCTACTGTCGTTTGACCCCATCTGTTTTTTCTTTTTATTTTGAGAGAGAGGCAGAGAGACATGGAGAGAGAATCCCCAGTAGGCTCTGCACTGTCAGCGTGAAGTCTGACGCGGGGCTCGATCCCACAAACCGTGAGATCATGACCCGAGCCAAAATCGGACACTTAACCGACAGAGACCCCCAGGCGCCTCTGAGACTGATACACACAGTGTAAAGAGTTAGGAGACAACGCAAGGAGACAAACGGACATCTGTGTGCCTTCCGAAGCACGAACACTGTGTGTGGGGCACATCCACGGGCCCCGCTCCTGGCCTGTGGCTTCCAGATTTGGTCCCTGATGCCCCCTCGGCCCCCTCTCTTCTGAGACTTCTCGGGCTGCGGGGTCTGTCGCTGCCTCTGTGGCTCAGAGAGGTTTGTCCTCTCTGAGGACAGATCTGCCCCCTCTTGGCAACTGACACCTTGTCGCTCCCGTGGAAAGTCATCACGATCTGTCCTCTCCCTGTGATGTCACCAGGATGACAGTGGTTGCATGACCTGGATGCTCAAGGGTAGGCTGAGAACCGAGGGACCAGGGACAGGCCAGCCTGGCAGGCTCAGCTGACACAGAGTCAGTTCCCGGGGCATGACAATCTGAATGACCGAGGCGCAGTCACCACCCGAGTGTCAGGGCTCAGATGTTGGGCGGGCATAGCCACGCCAGCCTGTGCCACTCACGAGCTGTGTGACCTCGGGCAAGTCACGTGCCCTCTCTGTGCCTCAATCTCCTCATTGTAAAATGATCCCTTGTCCCACAGGGTTACTGGAAAGATTACGTGAGTTCACAGGTGTAAAGTGTGCTTAGAACCTGCACATGGTGACGCTGACAAGTGTTACCATTGTGGTTGTCAGGACATCTTTGCCTTCCTTCCGCCACGATGACGCTTCTGTAGGGAAAACCCCAGGTTGGAAGGGAACCCACACTGACTGTCCTGCTCCAGCATTTCTCCCCTTGATCGAGCTTGGCTTCCCCTGTTCTCCTGACTCTCCTGATACCCAGTGGGTCCAGTTAGGCACCCTGAGCCCTCTCTCCATCCTTACGGCCACAGACGCGACCTTGATGGGGACCCTTTATTCTCATGAAACGCTCTTCCGGTCCCCAGTCTCTTTATCTGCCCCCTTCTCACATCTGTCCACATTGCCCACTGGCCTAATCCGGCATTTCTCAAGCCCTTGGCATCCACGTGCTACGCCCAGGATTTGGCCACAGGTGCGGTCTGCTTCTGTCATTTCTTATAGAAAATCATATTAATGTGTTAATGTGTCATTACATGGATTTGTTAATTTTACTGTATCTTGTTAATGATTTTCTTAAAATCTTGTTAATGATTTTTTTAACTTCAATGAATTATTGTCACCATCAGTGGAAAACTTACTTGGAATAGACAGCAAGTATTTTAGAATATACACACTGAAAACAAAACACTGTAATTAAACTAGACCAGAGGTCCTCAAACTTTTTCTGTAATGGGCCAGATTATTAAACATTTTAGACTTTGTGGGCCGTAAGGTCTCTGTTAGAGCCACTCAGTTCTGCCATAGTAGCAGAAGAGCCATGGACAATGTATGAATGCATGGTGTGGCTGTGTTCCGATAAAACTTTATTTATAAAACCAGGCGGTGGGCCAGACTCATCAACTCCTGACCTAGCCGCTGTTGCAAGCTGAAGGTGCTGAACCCAAGGCCTATACTTTCTTTGTCAAATAAAGGCCTGAAGTTCACATATTTCAGAGGTGATATTTGCGCCGTGTCACTGAGAGGTTTTGTCCTTGGAAATCCTATAAAGGACCGGATGAGAATTAAAATGGCTATGCCTTTTGAAGTGAACCTGTGTGCCAGCTAAATGTGTTTCATGTGCCCCTGGGGGTACGGGGCTAGAATTTGGAAAAGCATTGACACTGATCAATCGATCTCCAATCAGTCTTTACAGGCTCTTGCTTTTTCTCAGGGTCGGCATTTTCAGAAATACGTTCGTGCTTACCTGAGGAGTGTCTGACAATTTTCACAGCTCTTCATTCTTCCTCTGTTAAGGAGGCTTGAGAGACTTCCCCGGAGTGAACATCCTGGGCTTCCAGAATCCATCTAGCTGCTACCCACAGGCTCAGCAAACATTCCAGCTCTCTGCCCTAGTCTTCCTGTCTTCTTCCCCACCGGCCTGATCTAAGCTCTCATCATTCCCATCCAGACCTCTAAATGCAAATATCCCCCCTCCCTCTCTTTCTGCCCCCAGTCTCCAGGCCGACTCTCTCCCCAACACCCTGGAGAATCAAGTTTGTTTCTTTCTCATTCCCATTTAATCTTTAAAGTTTATTCTCAAACGTTTAATTATAGCAAAATATGCACAACCCCAATTTAGCTTTTCAACCGTTTTTTAACTGTGAGGCTCAGCGGCTTTAGGTACGTTCGCGCTGCTGTGCGTCTCCAGAATGTTTTCATCTCTCCAAATGAAACTGTGTCCCCAGGGAACACGGACTTCCCATCCCTCTTTTCCACCAGCACCCCCCGCCCCCGCCCTGGCCCCTGCCCTTCTACTTTCTGACTCAAAAAATTTGATTCCTCTGTTAGGAGTGGAATCACGCAGTATTTGTCCGCTTGTAACTGGCTTATTTGGCTCAGCATGAGGTCCTCAGGTTTCATCCCCATCAGAGCATGTGTCAGAACTTCCTTCCTTTTAAAGACTGAGTAATAGGTCATTTTGTGGATCCATCCACCTGTCACTGGATGCCTGAGATGCTTCCACTTTGTGCCTATTGTGAATAATCCTGCCGTGAACATGAGTGCACAGATACCCGTACAATGAATCCCTGATTTCAGTTCTTTGGGGTGCGTGCCTACCTAAAAGTGAAATTGCTCGATTAATTCGATGGCTCTATGTCGAGTTTTTTTAAGGACCCACCATACCGTTCTCCGCCATGGCTGCACCATTTTCCATTCTCGCCAGCGGTGCGGAAGGGCTCCGGTCTCCACATTCTCTCCAACACTTGTTGTCTTCTGTTTTGCTTATTTTTGTCATTGTTGTTTTGATAATAGCCATCCTAATGGGTGAGAAGTAGATTCCTATCTGACTTGATAGTTGCTTTTATGATAGTACCTGGTACACTTGCGGAGGTCATTTGTCTAGTTCTCCATGGTCCTCATTCACAGGCTGGACACCTTTCCTGGCCAGGGAGCAGCTCGCCTCCTTGTAACTAACACCCAGTGTTTATTGAACGGTCCCTTTCATAACTCCCAGGACTCTCTGCTCTTGGGAAAGCTGAGTGTCTCACCAGAGTTGCTACAGCTCCTCCTGGATCCTGTGTATCTTTCGTCCCCCACCTCCCCACTTCTAAGCAGGCAGTGTTCCTGCAGCCCCCCTCCCAGAGTAAAGCGTCTCCACGGGAATACCTTGAAGCCTTATCAGGCAGGGAAAATGGTCTACTGCACTCCTACTTGGTTGCTGCCCACACCCGTTTAGTTTTGTTGTCTATTTCTGCCAGCACTCAGCTCTGAGTTAACTGCTGGGCACGTAGTCAGAGATGTCAGAGCTGTGGATCCTCAGACATTGCCACCAGGGTATCTGCTGGGTTTGGTGCCAGAATCCATTTTTCTGTTTAGCATTTTTCTTGCCATGACTTGTCTGCCCTGGGACCAATGAGCTGCAAAGCCTGTTTGCAGGGCTCCAGGGTTAAGCCGTACGGGGCTCGGTTGTCTGTGACCCCCTTGCTCTCCCAGCCAGGTCCCGAACCAAGCTCCAGGGACTCTGCTTGGGTGAGCCCCAGGGCCAGAGCCTCAGGCCTGCCCATCCACTTATGGGCTCTGCTGGGAATCGGGCTCAGCTCTCTTGAGCTGCCGATGCATCTTTAGGTGCAAAATCAGCGCTAAGTGAGCAAGAGGAAATAAAGGGCCATGTTAACGTCTTCCTCCCAAGAGCATCGGGGACCCGTTGGAGCGTCCTGAGGACAAGGTGAAGGGATCCATATTTTTAAAAGAGGGTTCCCGCTACCGTGGGGAGAGCAGTACGGAGGGGGCCAAGAATGGGCACCTGGCAAGCAGCGAGCAGGGAAGAGGTGGGGTTGGTGACAGTAGGAATGAAAAGAAGTGGATATGAGAGATAACCGGGAGGTGAAATCAACAGGACGTGACGACAGATTCAGTGTGGGGATGCGGGAAAGCGAGGGGGCCACTGCTGATTACCAACCAGGTTTCTGTGTTGTACAGCCGGATGCCAGAGGTGCTTCCGGAGATGAGCTACACCGGAAGAGGGGCTGGGGTGGCTGAGAAGCCATGATACGCCGGCTGGGGGCTCGAGCTCTGGGCTACGCACATGGGCTTGTGGGTCCGCAGCAAACTGGTGGTGGGGAGGAGATCGCTCGTCTCCTTGAGATCTCGCACAGTTCGAGAAGACGCGGGCCTGGTCTCGACGATCTCCCCCATTTAACGGCTGGGTGGAGTAGAACGAGCCAGCTGAGGAGACAGGAAAAGAATGCCTAGAGAGATGGGAAGAAACCACGGGCTGGTTCTAACTTGAATCCAAAGGAAGAAGACGTTTCAAAGAGAACAGAGTGGCCAGTTGTGTTGAATGCCTTTGAAAGATCAAGTCGGCTCACATACCTTCCCAGGGCTCAATCAGCAGGGGGGATCCTGCCCAAATGGCCTCATCTTCCCCTCCCTTGTGCCACACACCTGCTTGTTGTCCTCCTGAGCACTCGGCAGCTGGGGCTGCAGGCAGGTGGGCTCGGGGGGGTGGGGGGGGGGTGTTGAGCAAGTGCTTTGACCCTTCTGAGCCCAGCCAGAGGAAATCGGCACGCGAATTTTTTTTTTTTTTTTACCTGTAGGATGAATGCAAACTGGGAGACAGATAATGGAGAGTCTACAGGAAGAAGCAAAATGCCCAGGACCCTGAAGAGCCTAGCTTTCAGGGATCTGAGGTGCCAGCCTGGAGGGGAGGGTCTCTGGAGAGCTGGGGGAAATCCAGCAGGCGGGCTAATGCGCTAACTCGGACGATTTGAAAACAAAACAAAGAGCATTCCTCTACAGTGGGATATTGAAAATCCCACTGAGATTTCAGAATTTCAGCTATAGTGGCCAAAGAATGTTTCTTTAAGGATTTAGAAGAGCTCAGTAGTATATTAAGTAATAAAAACAATAAATTATTAAGTAATTAATAACAATTAATGAGTGAGTTGGGTTAACTAATAAAAATTAATGAGTGAGTGGTAAGAACGCTCAACACGAGCCCCGCCCTCTGAACAAATGTTTACACGCACAACAGAGAAGGAGGGAAGGGCGGGGAACAGAAGGAGACCAGCGTCTCTGCTCAGACCCATCTGTGGTGCTGTCTACAGAGCAGGCTGCTCCCCACACAGCCAGGGGTTGGTCCTCAGCTTCCCTGGGCATCCATGCCAGGTCCTGGGCCGGAGGCCCAGGGCTCAGGACACTTGGCCTCCGTGGCCTTGCACTGGGTTCTTTGGGACCTGCTCTCTTGAACCCACGAAGAATTGTGGAATATCTCTTCCCAGGCCCTAAGAGCACTGTCCTCACCAAGCCAACGGCTGCTTTTACTTGCTGGAGAAGGAATGGGGATACGATGGGAGTGGGGGCTGAAACACACTTCTCCGCGGGTCCCTTGTCCCTCTGTGCATGATGTCTTGTAACCTGGGGCACGTCTGAATTTCAGCTTCTTCACCTGTAAAATGGGAGCAGTAATATTTACCTGCATTACTCCTACGCAGAGCCCTTGTAAGGACTGTCACTACCCTTACACTTAACAAGCACAGAGTTCTCACTACAGAGAGGACTCGCTCACACTACAGAGAATCGGCAAGGCCTGTGACCCCAGGATACTTTAAGGAGGACTTCCTGGAAGAGGCAGCGTTTGAACTGGGAGTCAGCTAGATGGAAAAGGGGATCAGAATGGTGTAGGCCAAGGAAGGAGCACATGGAAAGATGCAGTGGCGTGACGTCGTGGGAGATACTAAGCTGTGGGTCTGGGGTACAGGGTGAGTGGCCGGGAGGTAGGTAGGCTGGGGGAGGAGCGTGACTCCGCAGGAAGGACTCAGCTAAGTGAGGGAGTGTGAGTCCCATCTCGTTATAGGATGAGAGCAGGTTCAGGAGCAGGAGTGGTGACGTGATCAGATGCACCTTCTAGAAAGACAGCTGGTTGGAATGTGGGGAGTGGATTGGAGCAGGACGAGCCTGAAGGCAGGGAGGCTGATGGGGACACCGGTGACCTAACCCAGGGGCACTGGGACTTGGGAGAAGGGGAAGGGAAGGGCCTCTAGGTACTTGGGAGACAGACTGCGTGTGGGGCGTGTGGGAGAGGGAGGCCAGCCCAGATTCGGGATTGGTGGGTGAGGTTGCCCTCCGCTGACACACAAGTGGATCTGGACGAAGCGGTGTGGGGACACACAGTGACTTCTTCCAACACCGGTCATTGTGCGTTGAGGGCTGTCCGGGTTGGGACGTGCTGTCTGGAGCTCCGCACAGGTGTCCACAGCAGCGGCCGACTCGGGTGACATTGACTGAAGCTGGAGGTGGGGGTGGGGGGGTGGTGCAGGCCGCAGGGAGGCTGGGGGTGACGGCAGAGGGAGGGTGACCAGCACAGAGGGATGGAGGGCTGAGTGGGTACGAGGAGGAGGAGGAGGAGGAGGAGGGTCCCGGACGGGCGTGTGTGGCCAGGGAGCGGCCAGAGCAGCAGAAGGACCAGCAGGACAGGCACTGCCCAGCAAGGCTGCAGGCCGACAGCATGGCGCCCCCTCCCCACAAGGTCCCCTTCCGGAGGGGGTTGGTGTGGGAATCGCACCCGGGTGGGGGTGGGGAGGAGAGCCGGGAGGGGAGGAGGAGGAGAGATGGTTTCTCCAACACCCACACGGCTTCCTTCCTCGGCCCCCTTTCCCACGTCCTCTTCTGGAATGTTCTGCCCCAACCTTGCCTCGGTGGCCTCCTTCTCGTCAGGCCTCAACACAAAGCTCCCCTCCCTGCCTCCGTGGCCCGCTTCACTCTCTGACACCGGCTTGTCCGTTTGACGATGGCCTTGTTCACGGCCTGTGTGCCTCTGGGAGGGAGTGGGGGTGGGGGGGAAGCTCTGTTTGGTCCACCCCCCACCCTCGACTCCCAGTGCAGCGTTCCCAAGGTGCTCAATAGCGTCGTATCGAAAGGATGAAGGGAACAATGTCGTCTTTCAGGGACCACGTGTGAAAGGGCCTGGTGAGCCATCCCAGGCCCTTCCCAGGCCCGCGTCCACGCCATCAGGCAGGCTCCTTCTGCGGCGGCCATGCCCCTCCCCCCCACCCCCAGCCTTCCCGCCTCCCTCCCCCCCACCCCCAGCCTTCCCGCCTCTCTCCCCCATCCTGTTGTTGGGATGAACCTGAACAGGGCTGTCCTGGCCTTGACTGTGGCTCTCTCACACCCACGCTGGGCGCCGCTCATTAGTCGGGTCGCCCTGCGCCAGCCCCGAAAGTGAACACACCCTCTCCCCAGGCCCATCAATCACTGCCAGCTCCTTCCACGGAGCCTTTCTTCCCTCTCCCAGTGAATGGGCATCAGCGGAGTGTTCGGCGGATGTGCTCAGAGTTATTCACTTGGGGTTCCTTCCCTGAGTTTTATGAGGCTCTGCCCTGGATTTTTTTTTTTTTTTTAATTTTTTTTTAATGTTTACTTTTGAAACAGAGAGGGAGACAGAGCATGAGCAGGGGAGGGGCAGAGAGAGAGAGGGAGACAGAATCCGAAGCAGGCTCCAGGCTCCGAGGTGTCAGCACAGAGCCTGACACCATGCTTGAACCCATGAACCGTGAGAGAGCACTAGTGGGAGAGGGGCAGAGGAAGACGGAGAGAGAGAGAATCCCAAGCAGGCTCTACACTTAGCACAGAGCCCCACGTGGGACTTGAACTCACAAACTGAGCCGAAATCAAGAGTAAGATGCTTAACCGACTGAGCCACCCAGGCACCTGACTGGTATCTTTATAAGAAGAAGAAATTGGGGGAGCACCTGGGCTCAGGATCTCATGGTTCATGGGTTCAAGCCCCGCGTGGAGCTCTGTGCTGACAGCTTGGAGCCTGGAGCCTGTTTCGGATTCTGTGTGTCCCTCTCTCTCTGCCCCTCCCCCACTCATGCTCTGTCTCTCTCTGTCTCGAAAATAAATAAACATTAAAAAAATTAAAAGAAAAAAAAGAAGAGGAAATTAGGACACAGACACACACAGAGGGAAGGCACAGGGAGAAGACAGCCATCTACAAGCTAAGTGGGGAGGTCTCGGTCCCCCAGCCTGTGATACTTTGTTACGGCCACTCTAGCAACCTAACACAAGGATCCCCCCCTATGGGGAGACTAGCTTGGATTTTCCGGGTGGGCCCAATGTAATCACAAGTGTCCTTACAAGTGAAGGAGGGGAACCAGAGGGTCCAAGAAGGAGAATGGTGTCCGAAGTACAGGTCAGACTGAGGGGGGTGGGGGGTCTGAAGATAGAGGAAGGGGCCAGAAGCCAAGGGACATGGGGGCCTCCAGAAGCTGGCTACAGCAAGGAGCAAAATCTTCCCCTAGAGCCCTTCAGAGGGGACGCAGCCCTACCTAACACCTTGATTTTAGCCCTATGGGATCCATTTTGGACTTGGGACTTCCAGAATGGTAACATAATAAGTTTGGATTTGGGCTTTTTGTTTGTTTGTTTTTACAGCAGCAACAGGGAGCTAACACATTGTCCCATAGGCACTTAGACATACGGGTATAGGTGTGGGGAGTCACAACACACAGAGTAACTGAAGCCATTGTGAACAAAGAACCCGTTTGGAAAAGCGTGTGAGTGAGGACAGTTGAGGTCTAGGCAAGAACCTACAGAGACCAGCATTCCAGGACAGGACAGCTCACACGGCCGTGTCTCTGACGGGGGCACGTGGTCCATGCTCCGGGGATTGAAATGCTGGGCTAACGGCCACTCCCGCGGCACAGGTCCAGAGGCTGTGTCTGAGAAGGGGGTCGGAGAAAGCGAGGGACTAAGGGCCAGGCGGCGAGTCAGACGACGGTCACCATAGTTAGAATCCTATGTCCCTCCCCTTCCAGGCCTCCTTCCCGTGCGGCCCTGCAGGAAAATGGCCATTATTTGCACCCACGCTTCTTTATGGATGGAAGGTGAGACCAACATGATTACCAGAGAGACTGTTGGCTGTCACTTTTGACGCTCATGCTGGAGAGCCCTGCTGGGCAGTGGGGGGTGGCCCTTGCTCAGCTTTCTCCTTGGTAGGAGACCTGATTGGGAGCGCCCCTCCTTCCCGCACCTACAGCACAGTCCCTCGGGTACAGCACCCCCCCCACTGGCGATCTGAGGGAGCAGACAGCACAGGGCCAGGGCCTGGCTCAGCTCCCATAGCCCCCGGAGCCATGCACGGCAGTCTGCATAGACAGAAGCCTCCGATGGGATGGGAAAGAACCGGCCATATCCTGTGGGTGCTAAGGGCACGGGCTCAGGGATCCGGGGTGCAGCAGGAAGCAGGACCTGGATGGGTGGCCACCGGTTTAGCAGGGACAAGGAGGGACGAGTCCCAAGGCTCACCAGGGAGTCCTCTCTAGTCTTTTTTTTTTTTTATGTCTTTATTTTCTTTTGAGAGAGAGAGACAGAGCGTGAGCAGGGGAGGGGCAGAGAGAGGGAGACACAGAATCCAAAGCAGGCTCCAGGCTCTGAGCCATCAGCACAGAGCCCGACGCGGGGCTCAAACTCACAGACTGCGAGATCATGACCTGAGCCGAAGTCGGACGCTCAACCGGCTGAGCCACTCAGGGGCCCCATGGAGTCCACTCTAGTCTTAAAGGAAGCAAGGAGGGTCTTTCTTTGGAGAAAGGGCGGGCAAGCCCCCAGCTTCTCTCCCTGCAGAAAGCCGAGGAGCTCAGCCACTGTGCTTCCTGGAAAAGTGATACTGGCTGTTGACTTAGATCCTTGTTAGACCCTTCTCAGCACTCAGCAGAAGAGCCTGGCCTGGGAGGTACCAAGGCCGCCCTGTTGTGACAGCATCACCTCGTGCCAGCAGCCGGAGACCCCCATCCCCACCCCCTGCATTTGTGCCTGGCTCGTAGGAGATGCTCAGAACGCTGGCTTCTTTCCTGGCTGGTGGCTCCGTCTGTCTGTCCTCCTGGTGCCTGGCCACTTCCCTGCTTGGCGTTCTGGGCCCCTGCTGGGTGTGTCCTCCCCTCCTGTCTCCCAATCCCAGCTGCACTCCTGCTTTCCCTGCCTCGAAGCCCAGAGCCCACCACAGCGACCCCGGGGGTCTCTGGAGAGCTGAATGGGGGGCAAGGGGTGTAATGGGTGTGGCCTCAGGAACCAGGCCTTCTGGATTTTAATCCTGGCTTGCTGCTCCTAGCTTGGTGTCCCCGTGTCTCACTTATCTCATCCGTGAGATGGGGTTGATGATAAGAGTAGCGCCTGAGAACAGGGTCTTGGGAAGGATTGGGTCAGTTTCCGGCATGCAGTTAGCACCCAAGAAATGCCCTTTATTTTCCGCCTGGGTCCTTCCTCTGCTCTTCAGAGACCCCGCTCCAGAGTGTCCTTGCCAACTGCACTTACCTGCTCCCCCTGCCCCTTCTCAGAGCCCTCCCCTGACGCACCCCACAGCCCGGAAACTTCACCAGGCACGTGCTCGGGCAGTCCCCTCATGCACACCTCATATCAGACACGTTCGGGGGTTGTGGGGTGTAGTTTTCCAGTCACCTCTGGAGATAGTGACAAAGTGATGGGCGTGGGGGGGAGCAGGGACAGGCGGGGACGAGGTGTTGTGAGTCTGGCGATGCCGCAGGAACCGAGAGAGGAAATCCATCACTGCGTGTTCATCCAGACCCAGAGCCGGCCTTTCTTCTCCCGTTAAGGACGAGGCAGGCAGGACATCAAGGACACGGTGAATCTGGTGCGGGGGCCAAGTAGCAGAGGGCCAGGTTGTAAGACCCAGAGAAGCAGAAGAGGCTGGGCCAGGAGGGAGGAAGAAGGACTTAGGAGGCAGAGGGAGGCCACGTGCCCCCTTCCTGTGCTCGCTGTCCTGAGTTCACGGCGACGTCGACAGGCTGACCCCCAGGTCGCCGCCTGCCTCACCCTGGCCCCGCTGATTCATCCCGGAAGGTTCTTTTCCCATCTCTCTTTTTGGTCTCAGTGCTGGGCTTGTGGGGAAAGAAAGAGTCAGGGGCGTTCGCTCTGTCTGCGACCTCAGCATCTCAGAGAGGGGCTATCAGCTCCTGGCGGGGGGCGGGGGGGCGGGCGGCGAGGACCCGTGGGGACAGTCTTGGGACTCCGGGTGGGGCAGAATGAAAACGCAGGGGACACCGAGAAAGAGCGCACGATTCAACATTACGTCAGTTCCTTTAAGGACTCAGATTAAATCAAAATCTCCCAAACAGAACAGCTGTGGGTGGAAGGGTACAGTCCGCGGAGCAGAGACACGTGGATGCCGGTCCCGTCCTCCGATCCACGGGCACCGGAAGAGTCTCGGTGGAGATGCTTTCCCCCAGAAATGCGGCGCCTGGCCTGGGCCACATTCCAGACCAGCTGCGCAGACGCCCCAGCATCCCATGCGGCGATGGCCTTTGGCAAAAGCCCCTCAGCGTGATGCTGGCATGTTCCCTGGTCCACGCCCATGGGCGGGGATCCCAGTGGTGATGAGTGATGCTCGGGGGATGTTTCCTCATTATTCTTGCTGAGATGCTAGCTTAAGGGGCAGGGCGCGTGGGCAAGCATTGCTGGAAACTTCCAGGTGAGTCCAGATCTTGGATACTTCCTAGAGTCATGGCCGCCCCCAGACTCCCAGCAAGACGTACACAACAGTAGCCTCCGCATGGGCCTCTCTACCACAGCTGCGCCCAGACCACGAGCTTTGGGGCGGACGTGGGGAGACACAGGGAGTGTGGATCCCCAGTGAGCGAGCTGAGAGCCCGTCCTGTTTACTCTCACGTAAGAAAGCATCAGGAGAGGCGAGAGTGATAGTATAGGGCCGCTGCGGAATCTGCATTCAGGCCAGAGAAAGGCGGGTAGATGGTCTGTAAGCCCTGTCACTCGAGGCACTAGAACGACAGTTAAGGACAAAGCACTTGCAGCACACCCCAGACGGGACTTGACCGCCTCATGCAGGGGACAGTTCAGCTAGAGGACCTGGCTATGCTGTCCGAATGAGACACATGGTCGTTTTGGGTGAAGCCCCAAAGGCCACAGTCCCCCCAAGTTCTGGCTTCTCAGGTGGGTGGGGCAGGGGTGGCCCCCTGGGACAGGTACCTGCCTCCATGGAGTTTCCCATGATGCAGAAGGAACTAGGTGAGGTTCTGACTCTGCATCTGGAACTACCACAGAGGATGGAAATACTGGAGGCTTGTTGGGGGGGGGGGGGGGGTTGCCACGGTGACAGGGGAGCGGGGCCCAGAAACCCTAGAGAGGCTGCCCTCCCTTCACACCTCGTTATCCGTGCTCTCCACTGGACCTCTGGCCCGGCCCAGGGCAGCCTCCTGGTCTGTCACCTAAGAGCCTCTGCTCACCCTAAGCCCCAGATTTGGGGAGCGCTTACCTCACGGGTGCTCTCTGCTTGGTGGACCCCCTGGAAACCTCCTTCCAGTCTGTGGCCTCATTGTGGCCCCTGGAGAGGCTGCACTAAGGCAGATGGGAAGCAGGTGGGAAGCAGGCCAAGAGGCAGGAAGTTGCCGTGCAGTTGCCTAATTTCGTTAAGCTCCCTCCCCTCCCCCTTCCCCCACCTGGACTTTTGCCCCCCAAATTGCCGCCCCCCGCCCCCTTTGCTAGCTCTTATCTTTCCTGTTGTCCTCCATTCCAGTGGCACAGTCCCGCAATCCCTCCGTCCTCTCCCCCGTCTGGGTGAGATGCCCCCTCTGTGTTCCTGCACCTGCCACGTTTCCCCCATAGCGCGCCCAGCACGGGTGTTGCAGCCGCACCTCGGCCTGGCCATATGTCTCGCTTTGGAATGAAGTTGTCTGGCCGGTTCCCATCCCAGGGCCTGGCCCCAGAGAAGGGTGCCCAGTAAATGTTCGCTCCTTCGGTGGCTATAGGCAGGGAGACCAGACATTGGGATTTTTCTAAAGCAAATCCTCTCTCTCTGGAAACCCACAGACCGTTCAGGTGCGGCGCATGATCTTTGGTCCTCGATGGAGGTGAAGGACAGAACAATCTTACAGAATCCCTCTGCGGTCTCTGTCTTGCTGTTCTAGAATTGGGGGTGGGGCCGGGTAGACAGACAGGGGGAAGGGGGAGTCAGGGCAACATGCACTTTTGCTTGGCTAATTGTCAAGTTCACAGGGGAGCTAGAAGGTCAAACTGTGGCACCCCCAGTCCAGCCCACACGGCCTCTGATGTAAAAAAAACTCTATAACCCGGAGTTAAATTTCCTCAGCTGGCTGACTCCCAGCGCCTTTTCTGGGGTCGGGGGAGGGGGGACGCGCCTTCTTCCAAAGCGTTTCTCCCTGGCCACCCTTACTGTTCGCTCTTCGCCGTGTTTTATACATGTGACTCGTCTCGTCTTTTGAAATGCCGATCAGTATCTTGCCCACAGAGAGAGCTGGGGCTGGTGAACACAGGGAGCCAGACCAGTCTTCTGGCTCTTCTGTGAGGGACCTCTACCAGTCAGTTCGGGTGCAAATGGGCGAATCCAGCTCAGGCACTCAGATGCAGAAACAGGAGGCTCTCCTTGGGGCACAGCCTGGCCGGAGGAATTTCCCAACATGCATAGCGCTCTGCGGAGAGAGTTAGATGGCTGGTACCTGGATGCAGGAGCAGGGAGTGAGCCTTGAAAGGGGATGCCTGCGGCCAGCGTCTAAGGGGAGGCAGGGCAGTTACAGAGAGCCTAAATGAGACACAGCCAGCAGCCTCCTCCAGCTGCACTCGGAGCCCTGAGCTCTTCCCCGCAGGGCCAGGAAGAGGCTTCGCTGGTCTGCTTTATGGCTAGCCCCACCCCCAAGAAGATGGGGATGTTGATGTCCTTGTCAGATCTCCTCCCCAGCGGAGGGGGCGGGGCGACAGGGAGAACAGAGCTGTTGGCCGCCATCAGCGATTCAGGAAGAAGGACTTGAGGCTCTGGAAGAAAACGGACTTCTGTCTCTGCTTCTGTTTCTTTTTGATGATGGGCACCCACACCAGCCCGCACACCAGCATCATGAGTCCCAGCGACAGGAAGGCGGGCCCTATCATCTTAAGGACCTTAAGGCTGTTGTTGCCCAGGTGCAGGGTGTAGGCCAGGCAGGTGATGACCACGCCGAAGAGCAGGATGGCGCCCCCCACCGACATGATGACGATGGGTTTACGGTAGATTTCCCAGTTACTCCTGGGGGTGGCGGTCCAGACAGACTCACTTCTGGAGCTGATGCACAGGGAGCTGGCGGTCTGGCTGGGCAGCAGGTCCTTGGATTCCGGAGACTTCTCCTCGACCTCCAGGGCCCTGGGGAGAGCCTCCATTGTCACGGCTCCTCGGGACTGGGCACCCGGTACCCGCAACAGTTAGAAGCAGGGGTGAAGCCAAAGCGGTCCTCACACGCCCTTCCTGTTCTCAGCATCCGTCTGCAGCCTGGCTCTCAGCGGAGGGCGATGCCTGGCTTTGTGCTAAAGCCAAAAAGAAAGTCAGACGAGATCCACATAAATAAGAAACCACTCCCTGGCATGCTTTTTGTCTTACTCTTTTTTTTTTTCCTTTTTTTTTTAAAGAATTTTTTAACGTTTATCTGTTTTTGAGAGAGAGAGAGACAAAGCACAAATGGTGGGTGGGGCAGAGAGAGGGAGACACAGAATCCGAAGCAGGCTCCAGGCTCTTAGCTGTCAGCACAGAGCCTGACGCGGGGCTCGAACCCACAAACTGCCGAGATCGTGACCTGAGCCGAAGTCGGACGCTTAACCGACTGAGCCTCGCAGGCACCCCTCTCTTGCTCTTAAAACACCAGACTGTGTATGGACTGGAGAACAGCACAGCCCAGGATTTTATGTGCTTTTTCAGCACAGGACAGTCATGCCCCGGGCTCAGAGCGTGACCTTTCTGATATCTAAGTGCCCCCTTTCCCCACCCTCCTCATGAGTTACATCAAATCAGATTCCTACCTTCCCATTCTTTAGCGGGTAAAGGAGTGGAGTCGATCCCACCACCTGTTTGGATTTCGCATCCCGAACCCGTGTGTGTACCTCTCGGTCACCAGAGCCCTCTCCTCCCCTGGCTGGTCACCTGTGCAGAGCAGTTCTGGAGCTTCCGAGAGGCACCACTTACCTGCCAAAGCTTTCCACCAGAGCTGTGCTAGCTCAGGGGCCTTGAACGCAGCATTAAAACCTTTCGTTCGTGGGGCGCCTGGGTGGCGCAGTCGGTTGAGCGTCCGACTTCAGCCAGGTCACGATCTCGCGGTCTGTGAGTTTGAGCCCCGCGTCAGGCTCTGGGCTGATGGCTCAGAGCCTGGAGCCTGTTTCCGATTCTGTGTCTCCCTCTCTCTCTGCCCCTCCCCCGTTCATACTCTGTCTCTCTCTGTCCCAAAAATAAATAAACGTTGAAAAAAAAAAAAAAAAGAAAAAAAAAACCTTTTGTTCGAAAAAGAAAAAAAAAAAAAACTTAATCAAGTTCGAGTGCCAATGCCTATGTATTTGCAATAAGGCACTAAGATATGAATGGCTGGATTTAGATACTTTTCCTGGTATTTTAGGTACTTTTTGTGTGTGGGAGGAAGGGGAGGCTGGGAGAACCGGGGGGCGGGGAGGGGAGGTCTTCACTGAGTCACCGTCACCGCCCGGATTCCTGTCCTTGACTTGCCTCCAGAGGGTCTGGTGCAGGGTTCGTGCCCTAGAGATGCGACATCCCCATCGGGGAGCGAGCAAGTCAAAGGACAACTTCCTTTCTGCTTCCTTCCTCCCTCCCCCCCCCCCCCCCCCCGATGATCCTGAGCATAAATCCACCACTTTTTTGTAATGTTTATTTATTTTATTTTGAGAGAGAGAGAGGGAGAGAGAGAGAGAATCCTGAGCAGGCTCCGCCCTGTCAGTGCAGGGGTGGGGCTGGATCTCATGACCCGTGAGATCATGACCTGAGCCAAAACCAAGAGTCAGATGCTTAACCGACTGCGCCACCCAGGCGCCCCTAAATCTGCGTTTCTTTATGACACCGCTTGTCTCCGTTCTTCCTGGCAGAGCCTGGAGCCTCCCTGCGTGAAGTCCAGGCAGAGCTGAGCTCTAGGACCGTGCTGGCCACTCTGTCCTCCCAGGTCCCCAGAGCCACAGACTCTCCATCTGTTCTCTGCAGGGCCCCTGCCTGCCTGGGGTGACTTTCTCCAAGCAGCGCTCTCTCCAGCCCCTGCTCTCCTCCCTCCTTGGATCCACTGTCTTTGGTCCTCGGCTCCCGCCCTTTCCCTCCTCCAGGTGGCCCGAGACTCTTCCTCCGACCTCTTCTTCTGTGTCTTGTTGGATCAGGCCCCACTCAAATCAGGTTTACTCTGTGTGAGTGGGGCACCAGAGAGCAGTTTCCAACAGCAAAAGGTGTGTTGGGGAAGGTGGGCAGTTCATCCCAGTCACAGTGGGCTCCCCCCACCAAATAGGGTGAGTCAGACCCAAATACGGAGAGGGGCGCGTGTCTGGAAATCATGGTATTGGCCCCTGGGTGCAAGGTAGCTTGGGATAGGGGTCCCTGGTTGGCTCAGTCGGTTGGTTAAGCATCCGACTCTTGATTTTGGTTCGGGTCATGATCTCACGGTTCAGGGGTTCAAGTCCTGCATCGGACTCTGTGCTGGCAGTGCAGACCCTGCTTGGGATTCTCCCTCCCTCTCTCTCTCTCTCTGTCTCTCTGTCCTTCCCCCCGATTGCTCTCCATCTCTCTCTCAAAATAAATAAATATAAACTTTAAAAAAAAAAAGAGAGAGAAAGGAAAGGCAACTTGGGATAAAGGAGATGGTGTCCAGAGCTTGGAACACTCTGGAACTGCTGCTTCCTCTTTATCAAGGCTCTTCCACGAACAGCAGCGTCACTGAGTGAATGGTTTCTCCTCCAACGCTTCCCTCCCGGTGCTCATCTCAAACTTAATCCCTCACCTCCCATCCTCCCTCACCCCTGCAGCAGCTCAGGCCTGAACCACTGGACCTGGTGTTGTCCCCCACGTCCCCGTCCCCGAACCATAATGCTCCCCCTTCCTACCACAAGCGGTCATAGACCCCTCCCCTTTGCCACGGAGGAAATAAGAGCTGTAAAATTGCCTTGCCTTCAGAATATAGATATTCACGTTCATGTACGCTCATCTAGGGAGAGGCTATTTGGATCTCTGCGTCCAACGACTTTGAAGAATATGGCGGATGTGCTTTTGTAAGTAAAGGCGCCCAGGTGTTCCCTTCCCCTTGGGTCCTGTGGTCTCTTTGCATAAGCCACACAGCTGTTTGTAAAGTGATCTTTTCCCCTACGGGCTGGGGGTAAGGAGGGGCATCACAGAGCGTGTTATGAGGTCCTAGCGAGGGGACTTTGTGCCGGTTAGTGCAGCCTGGTTTCTTATGTGGATGTATTGACGTCCCCAGTAGGATTTTCTCTCTGGGTAGTCATTTCCACCGCTTGGCGGTGAAGATCCAGCCCAAAGCGTGCTGCCTCTGGATGCTGGGGGTCCCTCCCTCCCTGCAGTGGGTTGAATTGTCCACCCAGAACCTCAGAATGTGACCTTATTGGGATAAAAGGTCTTTGCACGTGTAATTAAGGCAAGGGTCTGCAGAGGAGATCATTCTCAAAGAGACCAGTCCAATGACCACGTCCTTCTAAGTGGAAGGAGAGGAAAATTTGACATACAGAGGGAAGCCTTCCTGAAGACAGAGGCAGAGGCCGAAGTGATGCTTCCACAGGCCAAGGACAGCCGAGGATTGCAGCAGTGGCCAGAAGCGAGGAGAGAGGCATGGCATGGCTTCTCCCTCAGAACCTCCGGAAGGAACCAGCTGCGACGTCACCTTGATTTTGTACTCTGACCTCCCGAACCACGAGAGAATAAACTTTCGTTGTTTTAAGTGACTGCGTCTGTGGTCATTTAGTGCAGCAACCCCCCACCCAAAACGAACACACCCACCTTTAATGTCCTTGACATCTCAGAGGTGGACAAGGACTGAGGCCCCAAAGTTGGGCTGGCAGAGGAGACAGTGGAAGGAAGGCCGGAGATGCCGGGGCTTCTGGACTCACCAGAGATTTGAATGTGGGGCTCAGCCCTCAGAGTAGCCATCTGAGAAGGGAGGATGGGTCCCTCTAACCTGGAGACCATGTTTGGAGCGTCAGGAGGCAGACTTAGTCACACAATTGGGGTTGGGCAGGCTGCAGGCTGGCGCCAAGATGGCTCCCTGGATTGGGACCACACAGCCGCGAGAAGGAAAGAATCACGAGCTGACAAGCCCAAGCACGAAGGAACATGCACTTATCTCCAAACACAACACTGACCGAGAGAAGCCAGACACACCTCCGTGTACATAAAACCCCATTTACGTAACAGGAGATTTCATTTACATAAAATTCAAAATCTGTGCTATTTGCAGTTAGGGATGGTGGTTCCCTTTGGTGGGGGTAGTGGGTGGGGGACACAATGGAAACCTCTGGGGTGCTGTCATGTTCTGATTCTCGGTCTGGCTACCGCGGGTTACGTGGGTGTGTCTGTGCTGTATATTCATGATATGACTAGTTTTCTGTGTGCACATTAAATAGCAATAAAATGTTTAAACAGAGATAATTAAAAGGCGTAACTAAGGGCAACATGTTCCCCTTTTTGGATTCTGACTAGAACAGACCCATTATATAAAGACATTTGGGGATAATTTTAAGGAAGTTTGAATTTGGATTGGGTTAGATGACACTAAGAATTAAGAATTTGTATTTGCAGGGCGCCTGGGTGGCTCAGTTGCTTGAGTATCTGACTTCTGTTCAGGTCATGATCTTGCAGTTCGTGAGTTCGAGCCCCGCATCGGGCTTGCTGCTGTCAGCACAGAACCCGCTTCGGATCCTCGGTCCCCCTCTCTCTGCCCCTCCCCCACTTGCACTCTCTCCGTCGCAAAAATAATAAACATAAAAATTAAAACAATTAAAAAATAAAAATTTGTATTTGGTAACGCTATTGTGGACACAAAAGCAAATGTCTTAAATTTTTTTTAATGTTTATTTATTTCTGAGAGAGAGAGAGACAGCGTGAGTGGGTGAGGGGCAGAGAGACAGAGAGAGACAGAATCCAGAGCAGTATCTAGGCTCCGAGTTGTCCTCACAGAGCCTGACACGGGGCTCGAACTTGTGAACTGCGAGAACATGACCTGAACCAAAGTTGGACACTCAACCCACTGAGCCACCCAGGGCGCCCCCAAAAGCAAATGTCTTCAAGATACGGAGATGCGTCTTGAAACATCATACAGGGGAGAAATGCTGTGATGCTGTGATTCACACAAAAACGTTAAACTCTGGATGCAATGTGACAAAATGCTCAATATTATTAAATCTGGGTGGTGGCTATCTAGAAGTTCATTATAATACTACCTCTCTACTTTTGTGTATGTTTGCAAAGTCTTATGATAATGGGAGTCTGAATATACATATAGACAGTGACCAGACCACATATAAAGTCAGAACTCTGACCCACAGTCTGCAGGAATCAGCCCAGGAAGCCAACCTGGTATCTGTAAGTCTGACGTTTAGGAAGTCAGGCCACGGTCTCTAGCAACTGACCCGGCAAGCTAGACGATAACCAAGGACAAATGCCTTTTGACAACAGGAGCAATTCGACTGGGAAGAGAAAGTCCTTTGGACAAGCAGTGTGGACCAACTGATGTTCCAAAGGGAAAAAAATGAAACTCGACCCCACCCCACCGCATCAACAAAAAAATTAATCTGAGACAGATCACGGGCAGAACATGAACATAAAAGCTAAAACTGGAAAAATTCTAGGAGGAAACAGAGGAGAATACCGTTGTGATCTGGAGGCAGGCGAGCGTCCTCAGGGCAGAGCAGGCAATAACCAAGAACGAAATCTTAACCAAGTAAGACCTCATCGTGACTGAAAACTCCTGTTCATTAAAAGCCACTAAGAAGAGGGGCCCCTGGGTGGCTCAGTCGGTTAAGCGTCCGAGTTCAGCTCTGGTCTTGACCTCATGGTTCAAGTTCGATCCCTGCGTCCCGCTCTGTGCTGACAGCTCAGAGCCTGGAGCCTGCTTCCGACTCTGTGTCTCCCCCTCGCTCTGCCCCTCCCCCACTCAAGCTCTGTCTCTCTCTCAAAAATGAATAAACATTAAAAAATATTTAAAAAAAAAATAAAATGGGCAAAATATTTAGACATACCATTACAAAGGGAGGTAAACAGATGGACAAGAACCCCATGAAAAAGTGCTCGATGCTGATACTCAACAGGGACATGCAAATTAAAACCACCAGGAGATACAGCCACACGCTCACTCGAATGGTTAGTATTTAAAATGGTGAACCGGGGAGCAATCAGAGCTCTCTTGTATGCTGATGTCGGGGACATAACATGGCAGGTGCACTTTGGAAAACAGGCTTGGGAGCTTCTTATGAAGTTAAACGCACACCTACCTTATTCCTCCTAGAAGTTCCACCCCCAGCTAATTATTTGTCCAAAAGACATGAAAGCCTATGCCTACAAATGACTTGTGTAAGAATATTCATACAGGACCTTCGCCCACAGCACCCCAACCAGAAACAACCCGACAGCAAAGCACGGATCCATACGGCGGAATACCAGGCAATAAAAAGGAACGAACAAGGAAAAGGAACAAAACTTTTGAGACACATGCGGCATGGATGAGTCTCATAGACATGCCGGGTGAAAGAAATCAGATTTATGAAGGAGGACATATGTTGTATATTTCCATTTATAGGGCATTCTGGAAGCTTCTAAGAACAAATTGAAGGCGACAAACTCAAAACAGTCATTGTAGGGAAGGGAATTAATTGCAGGAAGGAACTAATGGATTTCCCTGGGGCAAACGGAAATGTTCTGTGCGTGGTGTCGGTGTGAGTTTCGTGGCGGGGGGAGCCCATTTGCCCATGTAGGACACTAAGACCTGTGCGTTTCCGTGTGTGTAAATTGCACCCCACAGATAAAAGGACAATTAAAACCCTAAAAATAATTGATGGGTCATGGTAGGGAGTAGGTGGAAATACAGCTGAACCGAGAATGGCAGAATGTTGATTAGGGTTGAGGCCGAATGATGGAATGTGGGGATCCAGCAAATGGGAGTGAGCAAAAAAGAAGCGGGTGCCTGGTTGGCTCCGTTGGTTGAGCGGCCGACTCTTGATTTCGGCTCAGGTCATGATCTCAGAGTTGTGACTTGGAGCCCCATGTCTGGCTCTGTGCTGGGCTGGATGTGGAGCCTACTTGGGATTCTCTCTCTGTCTCTCTTTCTCTGTCTCTCTACCCCACCCCCACTCATGTGCTCTCTAAATAGAAAGATAGATGGATGGATGGGTGGATAGATAGATAGATGATAGATAGATAGATAGATAGATAGATAGATAGATAAAATGGATGGATGGATGGATGGATAGATAAGGTGGATGGATGGATAGATAGATGGATAGATGGATAGATAGATAAGATGGATGGATGGATGGATAGATAGATAGATAGATAGATAAGGTGGATGGATGGATGGATGGATAGATAAGGTGGATGGATGGATAGATAGATGGATGGATAGATGGATAGATAGATAAGGTGGATGGATGGATGGATGGATGGATGGATGGATGGATAGAGAGATAGATAGATAGGGTGAAACATGTTACCCAGGAAAATGAGAGGTGTGGGCAGAGGCAAAATGACCCCAGAATAGGGTGGAGATGTTATAGGGAGATCTGGAAGGTGAGGGAGTCACTTGGCTCTTACAGGAAAGACTGTATAATTGATATTGATGAAGAGGAAATCCAGAAAGGTAGAGAAGGTGCTTCTTGGAGAAATTAGGAATTGGGACAGAAAATGCAGATGAGAGAGAGAGCTAAGAGTTTGTCCACCTTGTTTCTGGAAAGATACCATCCCTTGAGGGGAAACAGACTTGCAGTGAGCCAGGGGGCCCTGGATGGAGCAAAGACTGGGTCCAGTGGCCTCAATGATCTTCTCCAGGAGGGAGGGCCCCACAGGACCATCCCTTAATCTTGTTAGAGCTGGTCTGCTCATTGACCACGTGCTCGTGATGGTGCACTTATTTGGAGACCCCGTCTACATGTGTCATTTCCACGTGGGGCTGTTGACCTCGTATCCCCCAGGTTGCTATGCAGTGCTCGCCAACACCACAATGCTTTGCGACAACTCCCATGTGCTGTCCTCTGCTAGATTCTAGGAAGCCAGTCTCCCTCCCTGCAGAGGAGCTCAGGGCGTGCGCGTTCCCTCACTCTTCTGCGCATAGCTGCTCGCTCAGTGGTGTCTCTGACAAATGAGGTGAAGAGATGTCTCCAGCGAGAGGGGAGAGAGCTGGCTGGAAGATTTGGGCTTTTTCTCATGAGGTCACCTATTCATCCGCCAACGTGCAAATGGTCTGGTGCTGTGTGTGTGTGTGTGTGTGTATTATGCGAGCTGGTGAGCGGCAGCGAGTGTCCCGGATAATAAGGACCAAATACTTGTCATCCAGCAGATTCCCTGAGCGTCTGAAACGTAGGGAATGGAGGTTGGAAGTGAAGTGAGTGAATTAGTGCCCTGGAGGTGAGCAGACAGTGTCTGTACCTTCTTTGGGACTGAGACAGTTCCGTCCCCTCCCAGATCCCTTGAGGGGCTGGGGCTGGGGCTTTCTCAACTCCCTACGCTCTCCAGCAGGTTCGCTCAGTGCTCGGTGCTTTGCTGAGTCTGGGGACACAGCAGACGCTTGTTAAGTTAAATGATTCAAAAAGCAGGGGAGCTTTGGCAGGAGAAGGAGGAGAGGGTTTTGCGGGCAAGTGGAGCTCACCCTGCGAATTTGCTTGCTTTCCCGTCTCCGGTTGGGACCGTGGGGGCGGGGAAGGTGAGAACTGGCCAGCATCAAGTGCCCAGTCCTGTTTCTTCCACCCGATTGTTGTCAACGACACCCCCTGACCTGAGCGGGGCTGGTAGGGTGGGATTGGCAAAGCGGGGGGGCGCTGAGGCGGCTGTGAGGGGCCAGGCGGGCATGCTGCCCACGCCCCCACCCCCGGCTTCTAATGGACTGGCATCTGTCAATGGCGAGGAAGCTAAGCATCAGAGAGGTTAAGTGGCTTGCCCAAAGTTACTCAGCGGTGAGTAGCGAGCCAGGGTCAGAAGGGGAGTTTGGGAGTCTGGGTGGCTCCAGGGCCTGAGTTCGAGCCTATCCTGCTCCGCCTGGGGACAGTTTCAATGTTCTTTCCAAACCGAGGGAACGGTGAGTGGGGAGGACACTGGGAATGGGGCCCAGGCAGCACACTGAAGTCCAGTGGTGGCTGCACTGGGTGCCGGGTAAGGCCTGGCGGTGCTGGGTAGAGCCATCGAGGAGGCCAGGGGCTGGAGCCGGGGCCCCTGAGCAGGGGCTGGAGCGGCCGGAGAGGACACAGAGTCCCCACCACTGTCACTCAGATGGAGCTAAAACGCCTGGTCCCTTTGCCTCCTGGCTCTCGGGGGGGCAGCACTATCCTAATCCCTCCCATTTTACAGATAGGGAAACTAAGGTCCGGAACCGCCTGGCCCCACACCCTGGACCATGCTTTCTCAGAGATGGGAGCCCTGTCTTTCCCCGTCTCCCGTCTTCGCTGCCCCCATTCCTGGCTTCCCACCAGCGCCTTCCCGCACATCCTCGCCTCGGCCCTTCGCTGGCCGCGCCCTTCTCTGAATGTGCGAGAACTCGGTCCATAGTATCACGTTGCTAGATTTCGCCAATCAAATGGGTGCCAGTAAATCTGAATTTCAGATAAAAAAAACAAGTGCTTTTTTTTGGGGGGGGGTATAAGAATGTGCGTTATCCCACGTGAGACAGACACCAAAAGTTTCTTTTGTTGTTTATGAGAAATTGGATCTGGGCTGGGCATCCCGCTAAGCGGTCTCGGAACCCTCCTCAGGGACCCCGCTGTGCTTGGGCCTGGAGTTGTCTGTCCCTCCCCTGGCAGGAGCTGGGGTTATTCTGGGAAGCATAAGGACGGAAAGCAGAGCTCGGAGAGAGGGCCCCCCCCCACCTTGATGGACGCTGGGGCCAGAGAGCAGGGTCACCCGGTGGGAGAAGAGGGGGAGGGCAGGCCACAAAATACAAGTGGCGGAAATAACACGATCGGTTATTCCTGAGAAAGACCCAAGCGTGGGTCTGTCTGTGACATTCCTGAGACACGGAGGGTCGTGCTCTCTCTCTCCGGCGGAGTCCCCACCAGTGACCCCCTTCTGATGAGGTGAGCGGGGCCCGGCACCTGGGCTGATAACATAGAGGCTACAGCAAACGTTTCTGAACGCACTGCCGCTGTCCCCACGGCTCGGCCACCCATCTGTCACCTGCTCACAGCACTTCTGGGAAGGGAAGTTCCCCAAAGGCCATACTCCACCCAGACAGTGCCATTCACCTCCCTCTTCATGTCACCGGGCCAGCGTCCAGACCCTGCCCAGTAACGAGGTGGAAAAAAAAATAGCTCAGGTGATAACGTCTCCTTTCACGGGGAGGATTGGTCCCCATGGCACACGTTCACCCCGCACGTTCCTGTCCGGGTTTCGCCTTTTGAGACGAAGCCCGCCCCGGCCAGCTTGCTGCACCTTGTCTCCCTGGCACCCGCCCTTGGCGCCTGCCGCACCTGCGGCAGGGAGGGACGGGCAGACGCCGAGGTCTGATATATGGGATGCACAGGGGGACATTCTGGGCGTGAGGTCCCGCCCATGCACTCTGGGAGCTGAGGGCAGCCTGGCGCTTGGCCGTCTGGCGATTTTGTTCCCGCCTCTGCCCAGGTTTGAGACTGAGGTCCCCGCCCGGCCCTCCCCGCCCCTCCCAGCGGCCAGGGGTAAAGGCTGGATGCTGTACATCTAGCTGTCTGCACAACAGCTTCTGCTCTCCCAGGTGCATAGCAGGGCGCCCCCTCCTCTCCTGCCACCACTCTCCCTGGGCGGTCCCCCCAGCCTGCCGGTGGCCGCTTCCCCCCCACCCCCGTCCCCAGGCACGGCCCCCATCTCCTTTACCCCTCATTCACATCGGCCTTCCCAATTCCAGTTCCAAGACTGAACACGCTCTAAAGCACAGTGAAAAATCATCTCGTTTCTCCGGGGAAACGGAAGGGCAGAGGGGACCAGTCCCCTCCTTACTTACTGTCCTCAGGGTCCCAGGAGAGGACGGTGAACCTGGGAATCAGAGGCAGCTTGCACGGTGGGGGAGGCACCCGGCAATGAGTTTCTGTTCAAGTTGTTCATCCCAGCCCTGGAGAAAGCCTCCCCGGCCCCCTCCAGGAGCTGGTGAGCAGTGAATCCCAGCCACTGAGCAGGCTCCAGTGGGGATGAGCTCACCAGGATATGGGCTAATGGGTTAACCCTTGGCGGGCTGCTGGCACAGGCAACGTCCGGTGGCTTTGTCTCCTCTCTGCTCAGCCACTATTAGACGAATCTTGTGCAAAATTAATGAAGCTTCTGTGCGGTCTGTCTTCAAGTTTTGGAAGAGATGTGCCTTCGGTTGGTCTCTGGGCAGGGCTGCTTCTCGGGAATCGGGAGAGCTGGAGTTTCTGGGTCGGTGGACTGCGTGATGGTGGTGGAGGAGATGGTAATGGGGCTACCAGAGGGTGGGCTCAGAGGCTCTGCACGCGCTCTACGGGGCAGGCCGTGACAATGAGATCTGGGAGCTCTGTTTGTTCTGGAAGTCAGAGAGGGCAGGTGTATGCTTATTTAATGTCCTCGGTTCCAAGGTGGCAGGGACGCCTCTGGGAACCAACCCACCCCCCCCCCCCCGCCCAGTGCCTGTGGGTGGGTGCCATATGTTGATGACATATGGGACCCACCCCAGGCCCAGGCATCTCTGAACCGGTTATGCCCCTGTGGCTTTTCGTGTTAGTGATGGAAAGAAGACGATGGCAGCCTTTGCAATGGTGGGGCGGTGTTCCTACCTCTGCAGTTGGGCTTATAGAAGCTGCTTACGAAGGGTTGGCTTGGCCACCCTCAAGGTGCTGAAGGGCACCCAGAAGCCGACAAAATTGCCCGAGACCCCGAGCGCCAGACTGGCCCTGCCCTTCTCCACTAACTGGAGGATGGGAGCAGCCATTGCTTCGTACTGGCTGTGCGGCTCAGGGTAGGGGAGGGTCCTTGCCACTGGCCCCAGTACACTGGGGGGCTTCCCCCATGCTCCCCCGTAGAGGCTCCCCCAGGAGTGAGCTGGCAAACACAAGACCGAGGCAGGCGTGGGAATTTTTCCATGTCTGCCATCTTGATTTCTGCACACCTGACACGAACAGGAAATTTCCAGACTGGAAAGACCCCAGACAGATGGCCGGGCGGGCCGTGTAATACACGGCAAGAGACCGTGAGAGCCGTGTGGTGTCTTCTCAGGGGGTGAGTGTCCCTGGGAACTTGACCGGAAGGCTTTGGGAGATGCCCTTCTGTTGCTGCCTCTCGCCTCTACGCTCAAATCTGTGTAAGATCCGTTTCTCCTGTGAAGACACACGGGGGCGAATTATTCCGCAACGCAAATAATCATTCATTTTCTTCCCCCGAGTCCAGACTCCTGTGCTTCCTCCACTGTCCACAGGGTGTGGGAAGGTGGCGTCACATGGTCGTGGCACAAGCACTTTTGTCTACATCAGACGCCAGGATACATGCTTTGTATGTGTAATAATTCACCGCTTGCCCCACAGAGCCCTCTGACGTAGGCATGTGAGGTATGTTGCTGTCCTTATATTTGACTTTGGACAAGTCACTCAACTTCTCTGAGCCTTGATTCCTTCACTCGTTAAGTAGATGTGCTCATGACTACCCCAGGGGGTTTATGTGAGGACTGAATAAGCAAATGCACATAGCAAGTGCTTAATGAACAAAGCTATGTAATGTCATCTGTGCACGTATACGACATGCACGTAGGTCTGTGCACTCGTGTGCATGTATGTGCACATAGAAGCACGTATGCAGATTAAGGGGGATTGGGGTCCAGGAGACAGTGTCCAGGGTCGAAGTCGTGCTGTCTGCAGCCTCATCGCCGGAGGGACAGACGAGGAGGCGTGAGAAGCCGGCTCGGTCCCCGGGCAGTGGACGCCAGCCATCCCCGCAGAAAGGGATGCTGTAACTTTGTGCTACGCAAGGGGCAGAAAGCTGGCCTGGCGTTGCCTGGGTGATGGCCCTCAGCCCTCTTATCCTGCATCTCGAAGCTCCCAGCCGCTCCGCCTCAGCTCTGCTCCCTGTTGCCCGGCTAGCTCAATGCTCCAGGGTGGGGTTGGTGGGGCGACCAGCCACCCAGGTCTCTGGGACACAGCACGGGGACTTCCAGTGCTAAACCAGGCCAGTTCCAAGCAAAGCAGGATCATCCAGTCACCTGAATAGAAGCATCCGGAGCCTCTGTGCCCATACACATGGGCTCTCCTTGCCTGGAATGTCCCTTCTGCCCACTTGGACCCGATCTGGTCTCACCTCTTCTCTAACTTCCCCAAGCCCCTCTCCTTGGGTCCACATCTCCTCTGGGCATCCGCAGCCTTTCTTCTGTTCTTGATGATCATCCGTCCTGCCACAGTCCTCCAAAATTTGTTGGCGCACGTTTTTAAATAAAGAAAACTGTGGAGGGGTGCCCGGGTGGCTCAGTCGGTTGAGTGTCTGACTCTTGGCTTCAGCTCAGGTCATGATCTCGTGGTTCGTACATTCAAGCCCTGTGTCAGGTTCTGGGCGGATGGTGCGGAGCCTGCTTGAGATTCTCTGTCTCCCTGTCTCTCTGTCCCTTTTCTGCTCTCTCTCTCTCTCTCTCTCTCTCTCAAAATAAATGAATAAAGATTTAAAAAATAAGGAAAGTTTAGCATACCCCAAAATGGAGAAAACAGTTCTCTAATGAACCCTCATATATCCACTGTCCAGCCTCAATTATCAACGCTTTTTCTGTTCCGCTTAACTCCCTCCTACATTTTTTTTAGTGTTATAAGCAAATCCAGACCTTTGTCCTGTAGTTAATCCCTGCAAGTAGAGATGTGTATCTCTTAACAGGTGAGGACTTCCTTCCTCCCTTCCTTGCTCTTTTTACAGCTGACAGCTGCCATCATCGTCACGTGTGAAACGTAAGCACTCTACTTAATGGTAACGCTCAATCCACATTCACACGCCCCTGGTTGTCTCCAAACCACCTTTTGATGGGCAGGTGTCCAGAAAGCGGGATCCTGGCCAGCGCCAGCCCTTCTGGCGATGCCTCCCGAGTTTCGTTTCCTCTGTGGCAGCCACTCCCTGTTCTTGCCCACACCGTTCGGTTCCCGAAGATGCCAGGCTGTCTGACTTCGCCAACTCCCCGCCTTCTGGATTCGGCTGGCTGCCTCCTCCGTGATGCCGTGACGCATTTCCCTCCATTCTGCAAGGGCTTTATCTCCAGTTCACTGTAGCCTGGGGTCCCAGGACGGTGCCTTGGCCTGGAAGAGGCACCCGGTCAGTGTGGGACAAATGGCCGAGGGAACACTGACAACGTATGGAGGCCTTTTGCCTCATGGGGTCCTCATGGCAGCCCCGTGACACAGGCAGGTCCGCGTTGGGTATGTGCTTCTCAGTCCTCGGTCGTGCCGGTAGGATGGGTCACTGCGACTGGTGACCCCGGGTGCAGCGATCATTTCCATCCTCCGCTCCCTGCGTCCCCCATTGTGTCATGGGGATTCCCTAATAGGGACTCCCAGGCGGGCCGCAGGTCTCTGAGCCCTTAGGAGCTGCCATGGGGCCCTGAGTGGCTCCTGCCAGGGCCCCTCCAGATGGGGAGCTGGATCCTAATGTGGGGAGGGAAGCAGGGAGGGGCGTATCATTGGCTGCGGGGCTGCAAGACGAATGAGGGGGTGTCTGTGTTGACACCCTGTCTTTTACACTATTTGCTTCCATGCCTTTTTTTAAAATTTTTTTTAAGGTTTATTTATTTTTTGAGAGAGAGAGAGACAGAGCGTGAGCAGGGGAGGGGCAGGGAGAGAGGGAGACACAGAATCTGAAGCAGGCTCCAGGCTCTGAGCGGTCAACACAGAGCCCGACGCGGGGCTCGAACCCATGAACCGTGAGATCATGACCTGAGCGAAGTCGGATGTTTAACCGACTGAGCCACCAAGGCGCCCCGCTTCCATGCCTTTTTGTTATGATTTCATAACCATCATGGCAGCTCGCTATCTTAAAAAAAAAAAAAGATAAAAACCCAAACACCATCGCTTTTGGAGAATATGCTAATAGGATATTAGCACCCCAGTGATGCTTCTGACCCAGACTGTACCCGAGGGAAGAACAAAGAAGACAGATACGGACATAGAGGACGTAAAAGGGAAGGCAGGTCTGTGGGTGTGGGAGAGAGGAACCCCCTGTGCTCCATGGGGGCACCATAGCCAACGAGATGGGGTTCCATGGCCCCACATCTCTCCCGGTCCTCTTGAAGGCGTCTCCCTCCCGGTCCCTCTGGCTGGCTCAGGCATCTGCACAGAGCCTAGGGCTGTGACTAAGGCCTTCTCCTCCAGCCACCGTCGTCTCAGCTCCTCTTCTTGTCTCTTCTGGCCCTCTTTTTCCTTGTCTATACCTATCCGTCTTTCTTCTTGTCCGTGACAGTTCTCAAGATGTCCTCCTTTCCTTGGGTGGCGGCGGAGGGGGGGACACCCAAGGAGCTATTATACCCCCTTTCTTGGTCCCTTACAAATTAATGGAGCAGCCAGGCCAGGTCCTGTGAGGGGGGATTCAGGAGCGCCCGCTGCAAAGGGAATTTTATAATGTGAGGTGGGGGCTGGAGGGGTGGGGGCCTGAAGAGCCCCCTGAAGGGGCTTGTAGAGTTTACAGGAGCCAGTGAGAGTGGAGCCAGGAGGAAGGGACATCTTCTGGGGGGTGACTCAGGGACATCGGACCCTCCACGAAGCCTGAGTCCCTGGGGAGGAGCTGTGCAGGTGCTGGGAGGGGGACCACGGCCGCCGCTGGCCAAAGACCCGACCTCCTGGGTGAGGGCACGGTCAGAGGCCAGAAGCCGCCTGCTCCTGGGCTGCGGCTGCCATCTCGTGGCGCCTGCGAGGTAGTGTTACCATTTGAAGTTCACTTCCATTGTTCCGTGGCCCTCCTTGGCCCGCAGCAATCTTCGGGTGGTGTGTAAATTACACTGGATCTGCAGATGGAGAAGTCGACTTCACGAGGTTTGCTGATAAATGCAATCTCACAAAAAATAGTCACCACAATTGCAAAATGTCAAAGGATTAAGACTTGTTAGTTTTTGAATGATTAAAAAGATTCATGCATTCATCGCTTCATCAAATATTTATTGGGTGCCTGTTACACGCCGGGCATATCTCAGGCGAGGCACTATAAATAAAGAGATGATCTCAACGAACTGTACAATTTTTGTGGCAAAAGAAAGGCAGGTAAACTAACACTAGCAATCCAGAAGGAAAAACTCTTCGAGAATTCGAAGGACGATCGTCTTAAACACAGATTGGCCTAGAGTGGCAACTGAGATGGGAGGGAGAGGCTTCTCGAAGGAGGCGATGACCAGGATGAGTTTTGAAGGACACGTAGGAATCAGGAAAAAGAATGATGGAGGGGAGGTAGGTTTTGGCAAAGGGGTGGAGGGGCTGGAGGGGGAGGTGGGGTGGGAGTGGGGGAGGTGGGGTGGGAGTGGGGGCGGTGGGGGAGGCTGGAGGGGATCCTGGTTCAAGAGGCAAAGCCTGCGATGGTGGCCTTGATCAGGAGACGGAAGGAAAAGACCGTAGGAAAGCATAAACCCTTCCCTTCCTCCTTTATGAATCCCCAAGCACTCAGTTGTGAATATAAGGAATCCGACAGAAATATTGTAGTATGTTATTTAACCAAGTCTTCTATTAATAATACTAGTATTATGGAATTTGGGAACTAGCAGTGATCCCAAAGAAATATGTTTAAGCAATTCTTCTGTTAATATTTATACCGCGTCCCAGTGTCTCGTTAAAATAGCAGCACCTTCCTGTGCCTTGGGTGATTGGGATGGGGCCGCGATCAAGTCCGTGAGGGGTGCATGTAAATGCTGCTCAAGGCTCTCCCTGCCTGAGCTGGACCCTCTTCTGACGTCCTCACAGGAAGAATCGGACGTGTTTGTTCTTTTCCTTTCTTCCTTCCTCCCTTTTGTCTCTCCCTCCCTCCTTCCCTCCTCCCACTCTTTCCTCCTTCCTTCCTCCCTCCTTCCCTCCTCCCACTCTTTCCTCCTTCCTTCCTCCCTCCCTCCCTCCTTCCCTCCTCCCACTCTTTCCTCCTTCCTTCCTCCCTTCCTCCCTCCCCTCCCTGCCTCCCCTCCCTTCCTTCCTTCTTTTCTTCCCGTCTCCTTCCTTCCTTCCTTCCTTCCTTCCTTCCTTCCTTCCTTCCTTCCTCACGCCGGACATTTTGGTGATTCAAAGATACATAACATTCCAGCCCTGCTCTCAGGGAAGGAGACACACAGGTAAATAGGTGCCAACAACCATCAACAGGTCACCCTACCAAGGCTACAGAAGGATCTGTTCCGTGCCCTCCTCTTGGGAGTCACCCCGCTCTAGGATATTTGGAGAGAGGGTCTCCTGAGCTGGCCAGTCCTCTGTGTACCTTCCCCCTTGGCTGCTTCTGGCTCCACCTACCTTTGTCCCCGTCCATCTCAGGCCTCCGGGTGCTGCCAGCCGCCCCCCAAAGCTCCACCCCGACAGGGCACATGCGTGTTACTGATACCTACCCCACATTTGAGAGAGAGCACAGGATTTCTAGGCAGGAACCACTTAATTGTTTTTTTTTTTTTTTTTTTTTTCTGATTTCAAATGCTTTTACTGAACACAGCTGGGCTGACGTAGAAGGTTAAACCCTTCCCAGGATACCTGCATTAAAGACAGATTATACGATGAAATTGACTTTTTTCCCTTCTGACGTAGTTTTATGACTTTTAACGGACGTATAGATTTGTGTAACCACTACGTAATCAGGATAAAGAACGATCCCTTCACCCCACGGTGTTCCCTCAAGCCATCCCTTTATAGCACCTCTCTTTCCTCTGGCAATCCCTGAAATGTTTCTCGTCTCTGTAGTTCTGTCTTTTCAAGAGCGTCATCATATAAGTGGCATCGCACGGTTGGGAAACTTCTGAGACCGGCGTCTTTCACCCAGCAGGGATGACCTCAGGATTCATCTGAGTTGCTGTAGGTACCAGTACTACGTCCCTTTTAGTGCTGAGTGGTGTCACTTTCGATAGAGACATCAGTTTCTTCACCCATTCACCCGTTGAAGTTGAATTTGAGTTGTGTCCAGTGTGTGACAGTTTCTGGTAGAGCTTCTAGAAACGTTAGCTTCTAGGATTTGGGGGTTAACATACGTTTTCCTTTCTCCAGGGGCCAGCCTTCTGGGTCATACGGTACATGTAAAATTAACATTATAAATGTTAAGCTGTTTTCCAGGGTAGTTATGTCATTTGGATTCCCAGTGGATGAGAGCTCCATTGCGTGCTCGTTGGCCTTGGTATTAGCAGGGTTTTTTTTTTTTTCTTTTATTTTGGCCAAACAGGGGTGTAATCTTATCTCTTCCCTGTTTCACACCCCCTCCTGCCTCACGATGTTGGATGTCTTTTCACGTGTTTACTTGACATCCTTACGCCTTCTTGGGTGAAGTTGGCTGTGGCTGTCTTTGCCCAGTTTTACATTGGATAGTGTGGCTTCTCATTGTCGAGTTTGGAGATTTCTTTATACGTTCTGGATACAAGTCTTTGGTTGGATATGTGACTTGCTAAGATTTTTCTTCCAGTGTGTAGCGGGTCTTCTCCTTCTTTCGAGGAAGTGTGTGTTCTTAAGGGATGGACAACGGCCCCCCGTGATTTTCCACTGCCCCCCTGGCTAACTTGCACCTTCTCTGGCAGGGTATGGAGGGCTGTCTGTGCCCTGCACCTGACCCACTGGTGTGGGCTTGGATCTCAGTCCACTCACGGAAGCCAGAACTGTCATCATCCTTTCATTTATTTTTTTTAATAACAATTTGACCTCTCTCTTGAGCCGCCATTGTGCTTGAGTGACAGAAACGTAATATCAGTCGATCCGGTTTTCCTCTCCCCTTTTGGGGGAGGGTTGTTCTGAGTTTGGGGGATGCCGGAGCTTGGAGAAGGAGCATCTGATCTTCAAGCCATCCACACATGCTTCTTCTAAGCAGGTCGCTGCTAAGCCTCTACTGGTTTTACCTTCATGGCCTTGATGGGTTTGAGGACCTCACTTCTACTTCTGTGTCACTCTTGGATCCTCAGAAACCCTCTTGCTTCCTCATTACCCAGGGGTGGGAGCAAAAAAAAATTGCCCACAGCCATACAAGGTGATATTTCTCTGGATATACAAACAGCCACCTCTTGTCACCATCTGGTCACCTCCTACCCCTTTTCTGGAGCTCCATGTGGAGAAAGGACTTCAGTCTCGCCTGCTGTATTTCCTCCCAAATATAGCTGAGGTTTTCATCAGTATGGTTCTCAGGCCAGGCAGTGGGGTGCAGGCTCCCTGTCTCTGGAAATCGTGTCTATGTTTTCTTCCCTTGTCCCATGTTACGGACTAAATTGCATCTCCCAACCCCACCGCCAAACCCCAAGTTCTTATGTTGAAGCCCTAACCTCCGACGTGATTGTATTGGAGATAGGGCTAAATGCAGTCATAAGCATGGGGCCCTAACCCAGTAGAAGAAGAGGAGGAGACACCAGGAACACGTGCACACAGACACAAGACCATGGGAGGGCACAGACAGAAGGCAGTCATATGCAAGCCAGGGAGAGACGCTTCCAGAAGAAACCATTCCTGCCGACACCTTAACCTTAGACTTCCAGGCTCCAGAGCCGTGAGAAAGTAAATTTCTGTTGTTCGAGCCCCCCAGTCATGGTACTTTGTTACAGTAGCCTGAGCAGACGAATACACTTTCTGCTTCTCTTCCTTCCTCTCAACTCAGGGAATCCTCTTCCACTGTTGGGTGTGGGGCGGTGGGATAACGCTGTTATTGGTGGGGGAAGCTTCTCTCTTCTTAAGGCTTGTTTTCTTGACTGTGTCATTCCTGTGGCATGCCCTTTTCTTCTCATCTGTGCACCAGTCCGGCCTGGCTTTTCCATAGGCAGGGCCCAAGAACCTCAGCCAAGATGGGTTCTAGCCAAGAACGACAGCGGACACATCACATGGAGAATGGGCCACATCAATAGAGGGGAATATTACAGTGACTCTCGATTCCTGCTACTCTGAGATTAACACAGCATTATATTTGCAAAAGGAACAGTGTTAAGCTCTTTCAAAAAAAAGCTGTGGACTGGGACCTTAGCCACGGAAAGATGTTAGACCTTGGTGAGTCTCTGAAGTGCCATGGGGGTGAGGCTCGGGCAGGGACCACAGAAGGAGTTTGGCCAAGGAAGAAGTGACACCTGGTGTCGGGCAGAGCCCAGAGACTTGCAGAGAAGTGGAGTGGAGGCCAGATCCTCCACTGAAATTGGCCTGAAGCCAATTTACCTCTGGACTTCTTGTGTGAGATTATCTATGTCCTTGTTTAATCCACTGAAAAGGGCATTTCTGTAATTTGCAGTGGAAAGAAATGAGTTCCGGAGTCCTGCGGTGCAGTGGCAGGGACAGGCTTCACCAAGCCACCAGACGACACAACCAAAACATTCTATTAACTCATTCCCTCAGGAAAATGATGTTCTTTCTAAATACCGTGTAGAGGTCTCTCTTTGCTGATTCTTTCCCCAAATAAGGATCTGCACCATGATTTCTTACGGATTCCACCACCAGGAACAAACAGGGCTGGTAAATTGTACAAGCAGGTTCTATCACTAAAAATTAATAAAGCACCTTCATTAGACCCCTGCGATTATCTCTAAGTATATTTTGGGATGGGGAAGGGGGAAATGTATAATTATAACGAACAAGGGCATTTCTCTTCCCTTTTAGTGGCATATGAGAAAGGCTTCCTGAAGACGGCATTGTTGAATTACTTTAGTTATAATACAATTTTCTTTTTCAGCCCAGTCTAGGGATGAACAGTTCATCCAGTGTCACACTTTATTGCACTAATTTGTCCACAGGTGTTCTTTTTCCCCTAGTCGGTTTAACTCCTCAAGGGCACGGGCGGTGAAAGATTCCACCCCCACTTCTCCTACCTGTAGCACATGAATTCATTCAAAGAGTGCTTCCTCACTACCTGCTCTTCTCCGGGCTCCAAGATGCTTCTGTTCCATGGTAGACCAGAAACATGTGTAGCCCCTGCTCCCTGCAAGCATTTAGAAGAATGGTAGGCATTGAATAGGTTACTTCTTGTAATAAAGACTAGAAAGGAGAAGTACAAGAGCCATGAGGCTATGCCATGGAGGAGCCTGACCTATTATGGGGGATCAAGGAAGCTCTCCCAACAATGAAACATTTCAGTACAGACCTGCAGGCTGAGAGGACACCATATGCCAAAATCCAGAGCCTGGAGGAGCCTGACTCCTTTGAGGGGTAGGTAGTAGGACAGCAGAGGGTGGGGGGCGGGGGTGACTCAAGAGTGACTCATGATGAGACTGCAATTGCAAGCAGGGTCAGACCTGGCTGGACCTTGTAAGCTGGGATAAAGCCATAACAGAGTCTTAACAAATGCTAGTTTCCATGTATGAATGAAGGAACTATCAGAAAGATGGCCTTCCTTAGGCAGCCCTGTGTGGGTTTCAGGATAACAATACAGTGGTGGCAATGTTCTAGTGAGGGAAAGGCAGGATATATTCTTAGGTACGCTCGAGGAAGAGGTAAGTTCAGGCAAAGGCAGATCGTAGGATTCTTGGAAGGCCGGGGACACGCCGGGGTAGAGATAGGCTGAGTTAACTACAGCATTTGGTGCCTCTGGGAGTGGTAATGAGGTAAATGTGGTCCCCTAAAGCTCCAGTCCCCCCTCTTTTCTTTTCTGGGACATTGACCTCAAAGCCAGGGTTCCAACCCAGTGGAAACTCTCAAACTGGTGAGAGGGGACTCCAAGTCCAGTGAGGTCAAGAGTTGCCCCACAATATTTTTGACATGTCTGGTTCCAGATGGCTTGTTGAAGGACACAGGATGCCCTCTGTTTCCATCAAGGAGTTCCTAATAGTGGGGGCGAGGGTGTAGGGACTCTGGGATCAGGCAGTCGTGCCACCCCCCTCCCCCACTTCTGTGTAGCTTAAACGGCCTCAGAGACAGACCTCCTTCGGTACACAGGCCAGTGAACATTGCATATATTCATCCATTAGGGGAGCTGTTTATAGACTATTCCTGTGCCAAAGACTTCTGGGGTCTACCCACTAGCCCCTCTTCTTTTGTAACAATCGCAGTTGCGTTTGGGCAGAAATATTTCTGTATTTGGTAGAATACAGTCTCGACTGGGAAAAAAACAAGATTTTAAAATTTCAGTGGCTAAGCGTAATAGAAGTTTATTTCATGCTCTGAAAATAATAATTGACAGGTACTTAGCTTGTCGTGGCAATTTTTTCCTACATGGGTACTCGGGGCCCCAGGCTCCTCCCATCTTGTGGCTGTGCTGTCTCTCAGGGCTGTGTCATTATTGTCTGCAATGAGCCGTTAGAAGGAAAATAGTTTGGAAGAAGAAAATGTAGGAAGAGCAAATGTAGGTTTGTTGGCCAACCCAAGAAGTGGTATATATCACCTCCTTTTATATTCCATTGGATGGCACTTATCACGTGGCCACATTTAAGTGCAAGAAAGGATGAGACACGTAGTCTAGCCATGTGTTCAAAGAGGTGGAAGGAGACTTTGGTGGAAAAATAGCAGCCTCTGCCAGGGCTGACCAAAGTCTATGTTTCATAGGATCCCTCTGTATTAGTTATCTATTGCTGTGTAACAAAGCATCCCCAAACTTAGCAGAGTAGCACAATAAAAAGTTATTATCACCCAAGGTTTCTGTGAGTCGAGAATTTGGGAATAGCTTCGCTGGGCATTTCTGGTTCAGGGCTACTCCTGAAGTTGTGGTCAACAGGTTGGCCAGGGCAAAGTGAAGTTGTGGCAAGGTGTCCACAAGTCATGTGTAGGCTTGCCTGAGGCTAGAGGGTATGCTTCCAAAGTGGCTCCACTCCTAGTTCCAAAGGACCAGTGGGGGTGAATGCTGGTTGTTGGCAGGGAGCCTCAGTTCCTCTCCACGTGAGCCTCTCCTTAGGGCCCCCTGCCTGTCCCCACAACATGGCAAGACCCAACACAACACCCAAGAATGAGTGATCCCAGAGAGAAGCCATGATACCACTTATGACCTACTCTCACAAATCGCACACCATCATTTCTGCCACTTTCTATTTATTAGAAACAAGTCCTTAAGTATAGCACACGTGCAGAGAGAGAGAAACTAGGCTTCGCTTCTCAAAAGGTGGTTTATTCAAGAAGTCGTGGACATATTTTAAAATTACCACACGCTTAAAGCAAGGGGTCTCCCTGAGACATAGTTCGGGGTAATGAGATGTGGTAAAGACACAGCACAGGCCTTCCAGGAGATCTTCTCCAAGGATGGGCACGCTTGGCTCCTCTGCCCATCACCTTCCTCTTTCCGACTGTCTGGACCATGAGCGAGACTGTCATTGCTGCAGTGGCCATCTGGGGGCAGCAAGGAAGTCTTGAGGATGGCAAGAAAGAGCTCTTGGAGCAGCGAAGGGATTGGAACAGGTACAAAAGGAGCTTAGACATTGATGTCATTGTGGGATCTCTACGACAGCTGGCACTTCCTACTTGTGGACTAAATCATGGGAAAAAAAAAGGAATCATCATCTGATCTAAACCAGGGTGTTGGGGAGCGGAGGGGAGAGGTCCCTGTTACTTATACTCCGCTTCACGTCCTAACTGATGCAACTTCTATGCACCGGTTATTGTCCTGGGCATCGGAAAAATAAATTTGAATGAGAAAAAGGTCCCTGTCCTCAGGCTCACTGGGCAGCATAGGACAGAAAAGGGACCCCTTTCTCATACAAACAAACAACACTCAATCAAGATGGTGGAAGAAACTCACCAAACGCAATATAAGCCCCGCGGGGGCAAGATCTTGGACTGTTGTGTTTACTGCTTCCTCTCTTGTGCTTTCAAGAGAATCAAAGGTATTGAAACGCCATGTGCTCCATGAATACAATGGAAACAGAGCATGTCTTCAAGTTAGAAGAAAATGTCTTCTGTAGGGAGAAGATGATGATGAAGGGATTTCTTGGCTTTCTGGCTGGGCTGGAAGACGAAGCCAGTTGGGTGGGGCCCTTAGAAATTGGCTTCCCACACGGACCCTTAGGAGGTGGGGGCACACGCATCCTACAGTTACCTTGGTAATGGCTTGCAAAGCATACAGGGCTTATCGTGATGACATTGGCTCCAGGGGACTGTGGGTGCTCAATTTGCCTTGAAAATGCTTCTCCTGAAAGTCAGAATAGCAATTAAGGAAAGCATGGGGAGAGTATTAACCCATTTAATTAATGAGGTCATTTGTTTTGCTGAGAATCCTCTCACCAAGGTCTTTGAGGGGACTGGTGCAATGGATTACGCCCCCAAAGGATGGACGTTTCCTGTTTAGTCCATAAAGTCCCCATCCTGTCCTGCAAAAGCCAGTTGCTGGCTTTCATTGACATTCAGGTGTCCTTTTGCACTAATTTCTCGGTGGGCCTGTTGGACTCAAGCTGTCCTCCCTGGTGAGATTCTCAAAACGGATGACACAGTTTCAGCCAGTGTTTGTAGCATCCCGGACCCCTGTCCTAAGAATAAGGATGAAATTGCACAGCTATGATGTGCTGTTTTCCCCGACCCTAACATTACAGAGGATGCAACCTTGGCATCTGACCCCTGCGTTTACCAAGCTGTCAACTTTTGCACACTGTCTCTTCCCATCCAGGTGGACGGCTGGATTTAGCATTTTAGACGCATGTCCGGGGCCTCCCTCCCACCCCCCGCCCCAACCCCGTGTGAGGACCCCACGAGGTTCACAGAAATTGTTGGGGTTTAAAACAGCGTCTCCCAAACATAGAAAGAAAAGATTAATTAAGTCTTTGCCAAGGTAGCATTAAATCATTGAGTCTACTAAAACACAACTCGACACTCACATCATTATATATGAATTATGTTCCATGTGGGCATAGTTTAATACGATGTAAGATCAGAAGTGTCCAAACATGAAGATGGCTAGTGCCTTTCAAAGTCCTAACATGTCCTTGGGTCTCCTTGCTTCTTGAGATCCAGGTAAGCTTATTCTAGAATGCTGTGGAAACTCAAAGCCCTCCTTATGATTTCTGCTATTAGCTGTGTTTCTGCTGTAGGTGTGGTTTATAATCTCGTGGTCCAAACTCTCAACGTTTCCCCTCCCTCCCCGCCCCTCCCCCGCCCCACCTGCCCCAGGCTCCAGGAGATGCGTCAGCAGAATTAATGCAGCTTAGTGATCGGCTTGTAGGTGCTTTGTCTTATCCTCCCTGTACCAACTCAGCTGTGAAATTCAGCTCACCCGTCAGTTTCCACAAATTCCCCCACCTAAAGAATAACCTTAGAGAAGCAGAGGAAAGATATTACATAACAACACTGCCGACAACTTCAGCCCATGCTTGCAAGTTCCTTAGCTATCACTATAGCGCCTGGTAACTTAGCTCAAAATACTTCTGAATTAACCGTGGGATTCAGGGCAAGTGTATAAATTACCCCTGGGATCGTGCAGATTAAACTTAACTTTTGAGTTACCCCCTGAGCTGATTTCCAACACCAATAACCAATCTACCCAACTGGGTGTCTAGCAATTCAATTCAATCCTGACCCTGAGGACTAACCCGAAGTTAGTGTCAGATTCCATAGATTTAAGAGTTGGGTCTCACTAGACGGTCCCCACGTTAGATGCCGGTCGTAGGCATCTGAGCCTCTCATACCTCTGCCCAACCAGTTATAAATGGTGGGTTCTCATGGCACCCTCCTTGGGTTCAAAATTTGTTAGAACAGGTCACAGAACTCACAGAAACACTTTACTTTCATTTACCAGTTTATTATAAAGGATGCAGTTGAGGTGCCTGGGTAGCTCAGTCGGTTAAGCGTCTGGCCTCAGTTCAAGTCATGATCTCGCAGTTCATGGGTTCGAGCCCCGCGTCAGCCTCTGTGCTGACAGCTCAGAGCCTGGAGCCTGCTTCGGCTTCTGTGTCACCCTCTCTCTCCGCTTCTCCCCTACTCACACTCTGTCTGTCTCTCTCTCTCTCTCTCCAAAATAAATAAACACTAAAAAAATTAAAAAGGATGCAATTTAGGGAGAGCTGGATGGAAGAGATACACAGGACGAAATGTAGGCATGTGGGTCAGGGTGCACAGAACTCCCACGCCCTCTCCGGGTGCACTCCTCTCCCCAAACCTCAGTGTGTTCACCAACCCAGAAGCTCTTTGAACCTTTTTGTTTCGGGGATTCTAGGAGGTTCCATTACGTGGGTATGATTGGTTAAATCATCAGGCATCAGTGATTGAACTCACCCGCCAGGCCCTCTTCCATCCTGAAGCTTCCTGGGGGCTCTTAAGCATCGTCCGTCCCACTGGCAAACAACAGTCACTCTTACCACACCAGACTTTTCAAGAGCTTTAGGAGCTGTGTGCCAGAAACGGTGAACAAAGACCAAATATATATTCACACACCCTAATTAGGAATCTACGAGGTGGTAAGTAACATGCTTCATATAGTGCTGTATAAATCTGCACGGCATTTTATATGTATATTTAGAGGCACAGATATATATACACACATATAATGTTTGTATTTATACATGCACACATCTGCGTGTGCATACATGTGCATGTGTGTGCATCTGTGAAATGCACAGAGCTCGAGAAGATGTCAAGCTATATTGCTGGGTCCTGTCCTCGTCGATTCTGATGCGGGTCTGCAGCGGGGCCCAGAATTTGCATTTCTAACAGCTTCCCGGGGATGTTGGTGATGCTGATCCTGAGACCCCACTTTGAGTAATGATTCTTTGGAGGATCCCCCTCTGACTCTTCCAGTCGTGCCCCTCCCCAAAGAGGAAGACATCTGTGGGGTCAAGGGTCCATGCCCCCTGCTCCTAGATCATACTCTCGGTACTTGGCATCCCAATTCCCTATCCAAGCAGCCTTGAGCTGGCTTCCAGAGCTTCTGTGGAGTCGTTTATGGGGAATAGGAGAGGCAGTTGGAGGTGGGGGTATCCACCCAGTGGGTGAGGCCCTTGCAGTTTAGGACGGGGCCAAGTGTGGGAAGCATGGGGGTGGGGGGTCGGACCAGAGCCCAAACATTCTCTCCACAAAGGAACAAAAGAAATTCCTCCTTCCGTCTGGGGCCATCCTGATCGGGGACAGGGGACACGGGCACTTAGGAGCATGGGCTCTGGGGTCAGGCATACTTAAGTTCTACCTTTGACTCTGATACTTGTTTATTAAGTGACCTCAGGCAAATGATTTAACCTCTCTGAGCCTAGTCTCACCTCTGTAAAATCAGAATGAGCCGAATATGCATTGCGTTGGTATTTTGGGCAAGAGGAAGGTATATAAAGCATTTAGTATGAGCCTTGGTGTTGTTATTTTCAGCTGCTGCTTTAAGTCCTTGGGGGCTGAGTGTTATTCATGACTGACCTTGCCTTGTATTGCACCAGAGTCTGCCAGGCACCCCCGAGCGGGGTTCCAGCCGCAGCAGATGTCCTGTGGCAGATCCCCACTCTCTGCTGCTCACACTTTTGAGTCCTGGTCTCGCAGAACACGAGCAAAGGATATTAGAATCCAGTAGATAACACGCCTTTTTTTTTTTTATAAAATGGCTGATCTCGACTTGTAATTCTGTGGGAAAACAATACTCTCTCTCTCTTTTTTTGTTTTTCTTTTGGCCACTGTAATTAGAAGGTTCAGGAAGCTACCTATCTGTGGTCCAGACAGTGACGTTTGCTGAAGGCAGGGCACCTATGATTATTTGACCCTTGGTTCTATTTTTGCAAATTCTGTGTTTGTCGCTCTCGTGACCGCCTTCGATGCGGTGGCGGAATACGAGCGCCGAGGCGGTCCCATACCCCAAATGCTTGGTGGCGTGTGGCTGGGGGAATGAGTGGCTCCCTCATGTGTGTATGAAAGTTCCACCATCCAGTAATGGTGATCTTAATATAACTTGTTATTATTCGCACCAGTATGAAAATTCCACCATCCAGTAATGGTGGTCTTAATATAACTTGTTATTATTCGCACCAGTATGAAAATTCCACCATCCAGTAATGGTGATCTTAATATAACTTATTATTTGCACCAGGCTTTATCACTGAGAACGGGGCTGTCGTAAAACTTTCGACAGTGAGGACGAGATGTCCTCTGTATGTGCTGGCCAGTGCAACGGCCACCGGCAGCGTGTGGTCATGAGTCGTTTGACTAATGGGACCAAAGAACTAAGTCTTTCGATTTTGTTTAATTTTAATTAATTTGGATTTAAAGAGCCACTGGACACATGTGGCTACCTCACTGGCAAATGCAGGTTAAGGCAGTATTTGCTTGTTTGATCTTCGAAACCCCTCTGAGAGAGGAATAGAGAAATATACCATTTTATGGACAATGAAACAGCAGGCCAGATGTTCACCTGTGTCGGGGAAGCAGGTGGCCATCACATCGTGTGATTTAAAGTATGTATCACATTTTCTTGAAATAGTTGTGTAATCGGGCTACCACAGGGGATGTAGTTCTCAGGAATTTGAGTAAAGACAATAGCAAGAATTTGTCTCTTCCTGTTAGAGGTCACTGGTCTACTTCTCATTCCCAAATAGCTGATCGTTCCGTAGGTAGAAAGTAACCTTATTAAATAAAGGTTTTATTCTTGCCTTTGGAAGGAAATACCCTTTTTTGTTGCTGTTTATTTATTTATTGTGTGTGTGTGTGTGTGTGAGAGAGAGAGAGAGAGAGAGGCAGAGAGAGAGAGGGAGAGAGAGAAAATCCAAAGCAGGTTCCTCTCTGTCAGTGCAGAGCCCGAAGCCAGGCTCCATCCAACAAACTGTGAGATCATGACCTGAGCCAAAATCAAGGGTCAGATGCTTAACTGACTGAGCCACCCAGGCGCCCCATCGACAGGGACACTTCTGATTAAACAAAAGCACTTAGCTCTCTCTCTCTCTCTCTCTCTCTCTCTCTCTCTGAGAGTATGGATCCAAAACACATAGAAAAACTTAGTGGTTGATAGTGAGGGCAGAAGAAAAAACACAGGGAAGAGCTGGCTCTGCGTTAGCAAATGCCCGAGGCAGAGAAAAGCTGGTCACGTCAGAGAGAGACTGGATCACAATAGCGGTGTGTGGGACTGCAATGATCAGAACCTACGGCTGGGGGAAGGACACTTGGAGTGTTGAAATGACGCAAAGTCATTTGAGTGACCTTGAAGTTAGAATTCTGGGTCAATTTCTTTCCGTCCCCTAAGATCTAACTCTTTGGCCGTTCCTGTGTTTCCAACCTACTTACCTCATCGCCAACGGTGACTATCTCTTTGAAACCTGAGAAAGCTTAATTAATAATTGAACCAATAAAAAAAGGACAAACACTCCAGTAAAAAAAACAAAAAACAAAAAACAAACAAACAAACAAAAAACAGGACCAAAGAGCAGCATTCAAAAACTCAAAAGTGCTGTTATATACTAGGAGTGGCTGATTAGAAAATGTCAGACTTTCGATATGAAGAAAAGTTCTATAGTTGTCTAGAAGGACAAAAAGGAAGACGTGTATATACAGAGGCATATTGTAAAGGCTCATTGTGTTCCTGGTGGGAAATCTCATACCGTTAATAGGTTGATTCGACACAAATTAATCTATAAATACAGAGTGATTTCAATATGAACTCACAGGATCTTTTAAACTGAGGGGGAATAAATGCATCTGGAATAGAAAATGCACAAGATCAGCCCAGAAATTTTACAATCACAATCAAGGGGTGGCACCCAGGCGGCTCAGTCAGTTAAGCATCCACCTCTTGATAATGGGCTCAGGTCACGATCTCCCCATTCGTGAGTCTGAGCCCCACATCGGGCGCTGAGCTGACAGCGTGGAGCCTGCTTGGGTTTCTCTCTCTCTCTCTCTCTCTCTCTCTCTCTGCCCCTCCCCTGCTCATTCTCTCTCTCTCACTCTCAAAATAAATAAATAAACTTAAAAAAATAAAATAAGAATCAGGGGTTTGAAGGGGTAGAGATGGATAACAAAGTTACAATAAGTAAAACAATACGGGATTGATGTACAAATAGCTTGAGAGAGAGAACAGAACAGAACGTACAATAAACCCTTGTATCTATGGGAATGTTAGTATGTGGTCGCAACTGCGTGGTGGGTCAGTGGCAGAAGACAGATGTTCAGCCCATAGCGACAATTTGGAACAAATGTCCCACGATAGAAAATTAATGAAATGCGTTTCAAGACCATGCATCACAGAGTGACAAAACACCAAACAAACACTGGTACAGAGAGGTTCACGATATACTGTTAAATGAAAGAACACATGGCTACAAAACGGTAAAAAAAAAAAAAAAAAAAAAGTACGGAACGATTAGCATTTTCTAAACACGCGTTGGTCACCTATGCATATATGTATATTTACAAGGTCACAAACGCAAGGGTCTAATCCCATCCCATTTCTTATTTTTATTATTATTATTTTTTAAGTTTATTTATTTATTTTGAGAGAGAGAGAGTGCACGTGCAAGCAGGGGAGGGGGGGAGAGAGGGAGAGACAGAGAATCCCAAGCAGGCTCCATACTGTCAACTCACAGCCCGATGTCAACTCACAAACCGGGAGATCACGACCTGAGCCGAAGCCCCCCGTGATCCATGCAGATTATTCACCCTTTCCATCCTCGCTCCCAAAATTTCTGGAGCTGAGGATCAGTTAACCATCCATTGGGTGAACACTGTGCTTGGCACACCAGCCTTACCGCCGTAGCCCGTCCCCGCCTGGACCAATTCTGTGTCATCCTACTACACCCAAATCATGATGGTTTCCCAGGACTCACTGCTTCATTCCTGACCACCCGCCCCCCCCCCCCCCACCAACCCATTCCTGCCTCAACATTTCAGGGACACAAGGTCAGAAACACAGGGAATTGGGATCATGTTGTAGCTGGGTATAGTCTAGAACAAATTCCTTAAATTGCTCCTCAAGTGTTCCCCAAGCCTGGTGGCTGAGGGAGCAATAATTAAATGGCAGTGTAGAAGCTGAATTGCCACCCACGGCGTCACTATTATAGTTGGGTTATTAATTAAAACATAACTGGCAGGGGCCTCCTCTGCACAGGGAATCATTATGTGCTTCTTTTTCAGGCCATTGTCACCAAATATGAAAACTACATCTTACAAGGTGAGCGTTCTCAGAACTGCTTGGTGACGTCAGCTTGAATTGTTGCCCAGGCTGTATGGACACTCAGGTAATGATCGCGTCTCATAGCTAGAATATCAGGCGCATCGAGGAGTCACTGAGGTGGGTCCTCCTTTTCATGAAACAGATCACACGCGGTGGGGTTCACCCTGGGAGGACATTTCAGAATATCCCAAGGATCCCAAGCGTCTCTGTTGGGAGATCCTTAAAATGGTCTTCGTGAGGATGCATAATTCTATAACAAAAGATTCCAGTTGGGTTTTCCATGATGGAAAACACCTCTTTCCAGCCATATGGACGTTGTTATAATGGTACAGTCGCTGAACAGGTTCCGGTCTGGTATACCCACCAGTGACAAGTATCTGGGGTCTCGTGACAGTTGTGGGGGAAATTTAGGGGTGGTGACAGTGTATCCATGTTGGGTCTGAGAATAAAGGGACTAGAGTTCTAATGCCAGTTCTCTTGCCACTGGCTTACGAGCCTTTGTCCTTTGTCCACGCTTTCCCTCATTAAGCCTCAGTTTCTCCATCTGTGAAGTAGGTGGGATTCCGAAAGGCTGAGCTCCTTCCCAGAGCTGGTGGTGTAGACATCGCCGATAGTAAAACACAGAAACGCTTCTGTAAGACTGGGGGTTATCTACCACCCAAAGCCCTCCAGCCCACGGCCTGCCCATTGCTCTGCTGTGGGTTCCCTCACCTGGATCTCCCCATCATGCGTCCAGTAAGGTTTAATATCCGGTCCAGTGGGGCCTCCTGACATGGCACGTCATTGTCAGGGTCTTGTCTTTTCTTTTTTCTTTTCTTTTCTTTTCTTTTCTTTTCTTTTCTTTTCTTTTCTTTTCTTTTCTTCTCCCTTTCCTCTCCTTCCCTCTCCTCTCCTCTCCTCTCCTCTCCTTTCCTTTCCTTTCCTTTCCTTTCCTTTCCTTTCCTTTCCTTTCCTTTTCTTTTCTCTTTTCTTTTTTCTTTTGAGTCCTCTGTACCTCTGATGTGCCCATGGCTAAATAACTCAGGTATTCTTTCTGACGATAGCCATCTACTCAGGGAAGGGCATTACCCACGTTATGCATTAATGGCTGTTTGCATTTCCAACGAACAAAAAGAAAAGTGATTTTCAGAGTTTCCCATCTGTCTCCTTGGTTTGAGCCAGCTTGGGTCGAGCATCGATTTCCGGCTGTGTCTATTGATACATGTGGCTATACTTGAACTTCATAAATAGAAGAACATCCCATTAATGGCAGAGTCTGGATGATTCAAGCAAGGATTACACTGGAGATGACCTTGGCTTTGGAGATTATTAGGTTTAATTATGCAAATACAATTTGAATGCTAAAAGCAGATAGATTAAATTGTTTTCAAGCATCCAAGCTGCTCTTGAGACAGTGGCCATCGAAGTGATTATTATTATAGCTGGACGGTCCCTTCAGGCCATCCTTCATCCATGGAAAGGGCGGCAATAACACTGCATTTCTTTTCGAAGATCCTGTTGGCAACCCTGTCTGTTAATTGCAAATTACTGAAGACTCACGATATGTTTTCTCTCTAATCCAGAAGCGATTTTAAATATCTTTGAATGCCTAAGACATATTTTCTTTCATTCATTCATTCATTCATTCATTCATTCATTCATTCATTCAAAAAATAGTTACTAAGGCTTTACTCTTGTGCCACGCATCTGGCTTAACTGCTGGACTAAAGGCATAAAACCCTCTTGGGGTGCCTGGGTGGCTCAGTCGGTTAAGCGTCCAACTTCGGCTCAGGTCATGATCTCGCGGTCTGTGGGTTCGAGCCCCACGTCGGGCTCTGTGCTGACAGCTCGGAGCCTGGAGCCTGCTTCGGATTCTGTGTCTCCCCCTCTCTCTGCCTCTCCCCAACTTGTGCTTGCTCTCTCTCTTTCTGTCAAAAATAAAAAACTTAAAAAATTTTTAAGCCCTCTTTACTAAGGGAACTTCCGTCTAGCAGGGAAACAGACACACTAACGAGAAATATGATGCACGAAACAAGCTGTTTTAATGGACACTTTTGGGTCATTTCTCCTGGTCTCTTACATTTCCATTCTTCGGGAAACACCCACGTAGCATGATCTCACTGGTTCCCCTCGTGTCTCTTGGCTGCTCCTTCTCAGTCTGCTCTGTGTGTTTCTTTTCCTCCCCCCCAGACAATTAGAAGCTGGAGACCCCAGCACCTGCTCTAAGCGCCTTTCCCTCCTCATGCTCCGCGCTCTCCCCAGACCATCGCTTTTGCTTCTGTTGTTCTAATTACCGCCTCTCTGCCAGTTGCTTAAGGACAGCCGTCTCTTTTGGACCCATTCATCCAACAGCTGGTGGCCATCCCCAGTTGGGTATCTCAAACTCAACATGTCCCAAACAGAATTCAGTGTTCTCTGAGCTGCGCCCACCCCAACCTGCGTCTGTCCCGATGTCCGCCGCGTTTTATAAATGGCATTACTGTCCACCGTGAACCTGACAATCACCTGGCATGCCTCTCCCTTGTACCTCATGTCCTGTAAGTCAAGTTTTGTTACTCCTACTCTTTCGTTATCTCCCAAGCATTTCCCCAGTCCCACAGTCACCAGCCTCAATCAGTCCTCACCTTCTCTTACGTGGATGGGGTAACTTTTTGGTGTCTCCAGCATCACGGTCACACCTCTGCAGGGCAGACGTGGCGATCTGTGATGATAAAAGTTTCGGATCCAATTAGGTCTATAATAGCTGCCATTCGAGGTCTGCTGAGCCCAGGAGTCACCTGCCTGCCCCATCTCCTGGAACCCTCATTTGTATCATGAGATCCTGCACTTTGCGTACCTGGCCCCCAGCCGGGGTTAGGGGTGAACGCTCTGACCCTAGCTGGCTCTGTTGAATTCTTTCTCCAGGGATGGGAACTAACCAGGAGCCCTTGGTGACTCTCTGTAGGGCTAGGACTCTAATCTATAACCTGAGGGCTGTAAGGTGGCTGTCGTCTGGCCTGATTTTGGAGAAACAGAGAAAGCAAACCATGGGCTGTTAACTGCAGGGTCACTCCTTTTAGGGGACAGTCGGGGCCTACCGGGCACATCACCGCAGTCGTGCGGACCTGGTGACTGCTGATTGACTGCTTTGAGGTTCCATTTCTGGGTCAAGCCTCGGTTTGGCGACGTGGCCTTAGCCTAAGCGATGCCATTTTGGGCCTGTTGTCTGGAAAGTGCATCACCCTCTCAAGCTGCCTTGAACCCATTTCTGCTCCTCCAGCCAAATGGTTTTAGGTCACACCGTGACATTGTCATGTTAATGCTCCCCACCCCCAAACTCCCCTTGACTTTAGGACGCAGCCCCAACTCCTGGGCCAGCCCAAAGGCTCGCAGCCTTCTTCTGGCCTCATTCCCCTTTGCTCCCCCTGCTCCAATCACTCCAGAACACTTCCAGTTCTTGGGTGTGTGCCTTCCTCTCTTGTGTCCCCACCCCGCCACGCTCCTTCCTGGAATGCCCCCCGGTCGCCTCCCCACCTGCTAGTGCCGTGTCCTTGCTTCAGGCCTCACGGCGACCGCTGGCTTCTCAGGAGGCCAGCTGTCTGACCTTCTGGGCTCAGCCTCTGCCCCCCTGCAGGTGCATGAACCACATCCTACAGCCTCCCTCCCCTACCGCACGTCAGCTCTGAGGCAGGGGCCACGTCCACTGCATCCAGTCATCCAGCCATATTTTCCATCACCAGTGCGAGGTCCGGCACGTGGACGGGACCGGTAAATGTCTGCGAATGAACTGGTGGCTGGTGGGACTCTGGAGAAGGAAGAGTTAAGTCTGCAGGGATAGCCGGGAAAGGTTTTGCACAGGAGCTGGTGTCTCAGGTGAGCTTTGAAGGATGCCCCCGGGAGGATCTCATCTAATGCACTCACTCCTTAAGAATTTAGGAACAGACCGGGTGCCTGGGTGGCTTAGTCGGTTGAGCTTCCGACTTCGGCTCAGGTCATGATCTCTTAGGCTGTGAGTTCAAGCCCCGCATCTGGCTCTGTGCTGACAGCTCAGAGCCTGGAGCCTGCTTCCAATTCTGTCTCCCTCTCTCTCTGTCCCTCCCCCACTCAGGCTCTGTCTCTCTCTCTCTCTCAAAAATAAATAAACATTAAAAAAAAAGAATTTAGGGACAAAGGGGCACCTGCATAGCTCAGTACATTAAGCATCTAACTCGGTTTCAGCTCAGGTCATGATCTCATGGTTCATGGAATCAAGCCCCGCGTTGGGCTCTGTGCTGACAGAGCACTCTCTCTGTCTCTCTTCTCTCTCAAAATAAATAAATAAACATTAAAAAAAGGATTTAAGGGTATGGGTGGGACTCTCAGGGACAGGCCTGGACTTTCAAGTCAGATGCTCCTAAAACTGAGGGACTCTCCCTAGAAGGGCTAGCACGAAGATTTGAAATAGCAAATATAGATTGACTGGCATTACTTTGCAATAAGTGAAAATAACTGTTGGGTTTATTTTCTTCTTTTTAGATCAAAGCATTCTGCAACGCTAGGGGGGTCTTGCATAAATCATCTTAACTCTCTAAACCTCATTTTCCTGATCTGCAAGTGATTCATACTTAATGATTGATTATTGTAATCATCAGAACTTGGGGGCCACAGTGAGGTGGCCCCTTATGTCAAGAATCAGGGCAGCCATTGTTTGCCTTTGAGAGTTAAACTGTGCTGGTTGCAAAGTCACCAGAAATATACAGAACGGTTCCCAGACCAGCAACATCTGAATGTAACTTGGCTGAATACATTAACATGTTTAAAAAGAGAACGTCAATCACTGAATGGAGGAACGGAAAATGTTGTCACACAGGCAAATGGGGGTTCAGCCAGCAGAAGTGCCACATTTCTGCTTCTAAAGATAAGGCCATCCCTAGAGTGCGTAAATGTCCTGAAGATGCCAATCATCTCCTCCCCGATCCCCGATGCCTTCTTAAAGATGCTGCCCAACCCGCAGCCCCAGATGTGGCAGGCCTTTGTAGTGAATGTGCTTACTCCCAGCCCCCTCCACGCCGACCATGACTGATAGAGTCAGGAGTAAACACCAGATTAGAGCTGAGCTTATCATTTTCCCTGCTGCCCTGACCATATGGAGCAGGGATGGGAAGACTGAATCACTTGGCTGTGGGGAGCACCGAGCTGGAAGTTTGGAAGGTCACTGGGACAGAGGCCACACTCTTGGGATGGCCGTGCTGAAGCCTCCCGCAAACAGAGGATGAAGCAAAGATATGCCTGCCAAAAGAGAATAAATATGATGCATGGAAAAGTGGAGAGGGCTGGGGCAGAGACAGAGACAGAGACAGAGAAAGATCTACTGATTTTTCTGGTTCTGCAAGCCTACCTCTGCTTCTAAATAGCCTTCCTTTTTAACCTAGCCTCAGTGGGCAGGGATAGGTCCATGCAACTAAACCATCCTAACTAAGGTGGAACTTTAGCCAGAAGACTTGGCCATTTTCATTTGCTTTGGCAAGGTCATCCTGCTGTGGGTGAGATGAACGAATCAGGCTATCTCAGGTGGACATGGTCAGGCAGGGATTTGAGCCTCTTTCTGCTTGTAAGATTCATGGCCTTCCACTGCTCTCCTGCACCACGAAAGCTAGCACCTCGTTGCATAATGCGCCATATTGGTTTTCATGCGCCATATTGATTTTCTGTTGCTGCTGGGAAAAAAATTAACACAGACTTAGTGGCCTAAAACAGTATACATTTTTTCCTTGCAGTTCTGTAGGTGGGAAGTCCAACCTTGGTCTCACTGCCGTGAAATCAAGAGGTCAGCTGGATTGCATTCCTTCTGGTGGTTCCAGAGGGAAGTCCACTTCCTTGTCCTTTTCCATTATCTCTCCCTGTCCACATTCTTTGTCACATGGCCCCCTCCTCCATCTTCAGACCAGCAGCACAGTCGCTTTCCGCTCCCACTCTGCTCTCACACCTCTTTTTCTGACTCTGTCCAGCTGTCACTCTTAGTCCTCTGCTGATTACATTGGGCCACCTGGATAAGTCGGGCTACTGTCCTCATCTTAAGGCCGGCTGGCTAGCAACCTCAATTCCATCTGTCACCTTAACTCCCCTTTTCCATGTAACCCTAACAATTCACAGGTTCTAGGGATTAGGGCACGGACATCACTGGGGGGCCCATCATTCTGCCCACCTCATGTAGCTTGACCAAAGAGAGGGAGAGTGGACAAAATATTGACGTACAGCATTCTTTAAACATTCATGTGGCTTAGGAAAATTCAGGGTTAAATCAGTAAACTTGGAAGTTTCCCTTCTCCGTTTGGTACCTTAAGACCTAAATGGACTTAAGACCTAAGTCCAGTGGAAGGAAATGGACTTTCCAGTCATCTGGGGCCGAGCTCCATCTTTCGATATCTAGGACTTGGGTACATATTTCACTCCTGTTCCCCGCAGTCTCCAGAGAATGCAGATGATAATAGTATTGTTTGGGGGATTAAATGAAATCAAATGTTTTTTTCAAAAACTTGATCCACACCTGTTTTCTTCTCTTTCCCTTCTTCTTTCCTTCCCTATCATGGCCCGGAAACACAAACTGAATATCCTAGGAATTCTTCTAAGAGAGGGAGCTCTCAGTGAGTCTTGGCTGCAGAAGTCACCTGGTGCCAGGCATCTGAAAGAAGCATTGTGCCGTGATGGCAACCCATAAGCTTCTCTTGCTTCTCCCCCCTGCCCCTCTCGCCACCATTTATTGGGTCTTTTTATCTCTGGGAGTGTCAACTCCCCCAGCGTTTCTTTCCGTCTTTCTTTTCTTGCAACCTAAAATGACAAGGGTCAGAGAGCCAAGTGTGGGATATGTTTGGGGCCACCATGCCAGAGCTGTCAGGACAGATCTTCAGGGCCTGAGGGATGGGGGGTATTGGAGAATTCCCAATGGACTGCTTCCTGGCCCTCACCTAGAACAAGCTTTGTCCCTGTCCCTTTGAGCGGCTTATTATTTCCTTGAAGGATTTGCTGTCTACAAGTGTGGGTAACCTCTGTGCCTGGCTATAACTATAGTCATGGGCTTCTCATGGGGACAGTTTTTTCTTTCACGTTTGGAGGAACTTGGAAGCTTTTGACCTCATCACCCTAGTCATTCAGGATGGAGTTAAGCGAAGGAGGTGCTATGCCAGTTTATAGTAAGAAGACTCAACCTGGCTGGATTTAAAGGATGCCCTTATGGAAATGCCACCAGTTCAGATATCAGAGACTCTGGACAAAAACATTCTAGAAAGTTACTCTTGTTTTAACTGAAAAAGCAGTCTGCTAATTGGGAAGTGTGGTCCCTTTCAAACCTTCCTTTCCTTTTCCGGTTTTAGACACAGTTACCCATGTAGCCTCAATGGCAGCTCACAAAACATCACCACACACATTTGCACTTTTTTTTTGGACTCTTGAGTTCTGGGTGGAATCTCAGATTCAGACAGGCCGGTGTGGAAATCCCAGCTTTCCTGAAACTAGGAAAAGTTGTGTCAGTTTCCATTCTCTCATCTGTAACACGGGAGCACTAAATGCTACTTCATGGGATTGCCATGCCAATTGGAAGCCCCTCGCATAGACCCAAACCCTTATGAAGCATTTGGGAGTTCAGACTCATCCTTCCTTTGTGGGTCCTTTGCACCCAATGGTTATATGTGCTTTAATTCAAACGAGCTCTGTGTCTTAAGAGCCTAACATTCCGGAATGGAAAATCCTTCATGGACAGAGACGGTACCCACCTGTCCCTCCGTGATCCTTTCTTGAGTAGAGCAGACACCCGCCTTTCCAGATTTGGAAATGAAGGAAGTAAGACTGCCCTTTGGGAGTGAAGCTGTGGGCTAACACGGTGGATCCCAGAAAAGATATGCAAAGTCAGCTGAAGGAGAGGCACAGTTCCCAGGTGGGCAAGCCTCCATGGTCACCAGATGAATGCATTACCATAAAGAAAGGATGTATCCATCAACGGAAGGACTGGTTCTCACTGAAAGTGAAAAGAAATGAAAGCACCAGATGATGGCAGGGTCCAGCCTACAAAGAGGGGGTCTGGAAGAGTGCTGGTTCCACGCGGGCCGACAGTGGAGCCCACACACTTTAAATATCCCTGGTCCCATTGGCAGGGCCAGCCCTCTTGTGAAATGGAAACGTCCGGCTATCTCAGCTGGATGCCTTAAGCAGCAGATTATTAAATTCCTCTTGTTCTGATTCCAGGCTCTCCAGAAACTTTCAGGTTGTGATTTGGCTCCTTTGGGAGTTTACCTGTGAGGTGAGGATGAACTAAGTCCACAGAATTGAAGTTTTTAGGTCTTCAATGTCAATAATTTCTTACCAGGAATGAAGGAATTGACATTTGGGTTTTATACATCAGTGTTCTGTGCTAGGTTTGAGTGTCTCTACTGAGCGATGAATCCCTCTTCAGATTGTTGTATCCCAGGATCAGAGATCAGACTCAGGTTGGTGGTAAATTCCCCAAGGTAAGTAACACCTGTTTATGAGACATCGTGGAAGACAGGCTGCTGGCCTTTCCTCTTGGTGACGACCATCTGGCATTTCAGAAGAGACAGCATTTCAAAATTTGAAACTAACCACACTCCCCATCTCACTCCATGACAGCTCGCGGTGGCAAGTGTTATATGGTGGAAAGGTTCTGGGATTTGGAGTCAGACACTCCTGGGTTTGATTCCATCCCTGTTGGTTTCTGTCTGTGGGACCTCGGGCACGTAATTTAACATTTCTGAGCACCAGCTTCCCTATGTGTAAAATGGGACACCTCACAGGGCTGTTGCAAAGATTGTTGACAAGACTCAACAAATGTAGGGGCGCCTGGGTGGCTCAGTCGGCTGAGCGTCCGACTTCAGCTCAGGTCACGATCTCACAGTTCGTGGGTTCAAGCCCCATGTTGGGCTCTGTGCCGACAGCTCAGAACCCGGAGCCTGCTTCGGATTCTGTGTCTCCCCCTCTCTCTGCCCCTCCCCTGCTCATACTCTGTCTCTCTCTGTCTCAAAAATAAACATTAAAAAAATTAAAAAGAAAAAAAGCTCCACAAATGTAGTTCTGATTGTCATGTGCATCAACAGGGACTCACCAGATGGGGATGATGATTGAGTATGGATCTTCCATTCTACCATAGACCAAGGGTCTATTTTGTGCATAATCGAGTCCAGTCTAAGACTGTTCCTTGCATCCCCTTTGCCCATTCCAGCTTTGGAAGTCAGCAGTGGGGGATGACCTGAACCCTTTCCCACGTTCTGCAGTCTTGAACTTCCACAGAATGCACAGTCATAAGAGTGGATTCAAAGAAGCTTTGCCCATGGCCTTTTGTTGAGTCCCTGAGGGTCTCAAGAGATGGCTTCCAGCAAAGCGAGTTTGCCTTTAAGGGTCTGAGCATGTGTGTGTATGCCCACATGTTGATCGTCCTGGAAGAAATTGTGGCCTCCTGGTGCCGTTCAATCAGAATTTGGCGACCAGTTTATTGAATGAGCTAGACTCAAGCAGGAAACAGCTTCCCTCTTTCTCTCGTCTTTCCGTTTTTACCTGCTCTCTGCCCCTGAATAACACTTCGGGTCAGTGCCATAGCTTTCTGGTCACTCCTAGACAGCAGTAAGGACAAGAAAAAGTTATTTGGTTAGTTTCAGGTCATAGAAAACCCAGTCTAGGCTAATACATAAACGCCAGACTTTCCTTCCATCACTTTGACCTATTTCGGGTCCAGAAATCAGCACTGGGGGAAAGCCTTGTGATCGTTCCATCTCTCATTCCCGCCTCACCTCCACCGACCCCCAAGCAGGCAATGTAGGAGCTTCCAGTATGGGAGCCAGAGGCGGGGAGGAGAGGAAGAACAGAATAGGTCTCTCGGGACTGTTGCAACAGGATGTTTTAAGTGTGCACAGATGGTGTTCTCCCCCTGGCACTTTGTAGAGTTCCTCAGCAATCCCCCCCTCACTGCAGCCCCCTAAAGCTGGTGAAGCCACCACAGCCGGCTGCTTTTGAATCACTTCTGTCTACACGTTTCTGTGCCTGATGGCACTCCCCCCAACCCAACCTATCTGCTGAGATCACCACCCCAGCCAGAAAGCCCTCATGGCTGAGCTTCTTTTCTTTCTTTTCATTTAAAAACAAAAATTTGCTTATACCCCGATTATAAAAGCCATACACCTGACAACAGGAGATTTATAAAAATAATGGAGCAGAAGATAGTTAGATTTCTGCAACCTACAACCTAAATAGATGAACGAAGACACAGATTGTGGGCCATTCATACACCGGAGGACACTCCACCGTAAAAAGGAGTGAGCAATTGATATACACAAGCAACAAGCCACACAGATGAATCTAAAAATAATTATGCTGAGGGAAAGAAGGCAGACAAAATAAAGAGAGTGCATACTGTATGATTCCGTTTCTATGAAATACTTGAAAAGACAAACCAATTCATAGTGACAGAAAGCAGATCAGTGATTGCCTTTCCTTCTGTAGGGAAGTCGGGAGGGTGGGAGGGATGGCTTCCAAAAGAGCAGAAGGGGGTGATGAACACGTTCATTATCTTGAGTGTGGAGGCGATGGGGTGCCTGGGTGGCTCAGTTGGTTGGGCGTCCGACTTCAGCTCAGGTCACGATCTTGCGGTTTGTGGGTTCTGGCCCTGCATGGGGCTCTGGGCTGACAGCTCGGAGCCTGGAGCCTGCTTCGGATTCTGTGTCTCCTTCTTTCTCTGCCCCTCCCCTGCGCATGCTCTGTCTCTCTCTCTCTCTGTCTCAGAAATAAACATGTAAATTTTTTTTTTTTTTTTTTTAAGAGAAGGTTCATGGCTATCTGCCTCCTCCAGGCTTCCATTTGGACCACTCACTGGTCACAGGCTCTCTATGTCACCCTCAATGGATGGGCCCTCTTTATTGGGCCATAGCCTCTTTTTTTTTTAATTTTTTAAAATTTTGTACGTATTTTTTATTTTTTGGAGGGAGAAGCACATGCAAGAGGGAGAGAGAGAGAGTCCCAAGCATCCCCGATATGGGGTCCGATCTCATGAACCTCAAGATCGTGACCTGAGCAGAAGTCAAGAATCAGATGCTCAACCCACTGAGCCACCCAGGGTGCCCCACTAGCCTCTTGACTGTAGACTCTTTCAGCCAAGAGCCCCGCTCTTGGCCAGCCTTTAGGACCAGCTTGTATCCAGTGTCCTGAGTAGTTCTTCCAAAGCCTGTGCCCTTTGTCTGTCTTAGGGTGGTGGCTGCTGTGAAGGCTCTTTCTCCTTGGTCTGGCCCACGTGTGGAGAGCAGCTCACCCAGAATGTCAATGCCTCTCTTCAGAGACCCCATCACTTCTTATCCCCTCACCCTCGACAAGTGAACCTTGACTTCGTCCTGCAGAGCTTGGAGAAGACTGATGGGCTGACGGAAGCACGAGTAGATCTGAGCAGTGCCTTTGCTGGGGCCGCACGTGTGGCCCAGCACCTCAGCGTGGGTCTACTTGGCACCCACTGTTTGCGTCTTTGGGGCCTCAGCTGGAACTCTGAGACAGGAAAAGTCTCGTGTCAATAACCCCCCATAGTTTGCTTTGCTTCATTAAGGTACAAAGAGATGAATTTCCCCCCCCAACATACTTTTCGAGGCCTATTTATCAAGAGAGACGGCAAGGAGTCTCTCCGAGCACCAAGGCCCTAAGCAGGGATGTGTCCCTCCTCCCCCTGGAAGACGCTTGACGTGCCTTTTGGAAGACGCATGCGTCCCCTTCATTGCTTTGTTTAAGGACGCCTGACAGTGGTCACAGATATGAATGCCATCTGTTTCCTGTTCTGGAGAAGGGAAAAATACGACAAATACCACGAAGACCCACACGTGCCAGGCACAGTATCTAGGACTGATACCCCACAGGTAGGGTGATAGATGAGTGACCTCTGCCAGAGTGGATCCCATGGTCTCAGGCCGCGGGGCAGGAAGTAACCTGGAGAAGGAGGTGGGATGTGAACCAAGGCCAAAGGACAGCACGGCTCGCTTTCAGAGACATTCCGTGGGAAGGCATCAGGAGGGGACAGGGTGAGGCTTTCCAGGGTAGCTGGGAACGCTCCTGTGCCAAGATCCTCCCGTCACAGAGGCCACAGCATGAGGAAGATTCGGGCACATTCCCTTTCCTTCCGCCACACCACATCCAGGGTTAAAAGTCAGTGACACGAGTGGAATCTTCTTTCCTTCTGTTCTTGCGGCCAGGCCACTGGCCAGCGAGAGCCCTCTTTAGGATTTAGAGTTACACAGGATGATGGAGGAGAAAATTCAAGGAGGGAAGAAAGAAGGAGTTGACCAGATACTCCTCTTTCCCCCGCCCAGTTCCTAGTTATTTAGTTATTTATTTTGAAAGAGAGAGAGAGAGAGGGAGAGAGAGAGAGAGAGAGAGAGAGAGAGAGAGAGAGAGAGAGAGAGAATCCTGATTAGCTCTGTGCTGCCAGCTCAGAGCCCAACACAGGGCTCGATCTCAAGAACCATGAGATCATGACCTGCGCTGAAATCAACAGTCAGACGCTTAACCACCTGAGCCACCCAGGCGCCTCAATGAGTAAAGCTTTAAATGGGGTTGGGCCAAACGTTAACAATGAAAAGTGCCCCAAAGCCCACAGAATTGGACCCAGGTCTCGTGAGGAGTAAAAGAGGAAAACCACGGAGAGTTTTAAGTGCCCTGTATAAACTCATTCAATCGTCACAACAGCCCCGCCAGGCAGGTGTTGTTATTAACAGCCTCCTTTGCTCCCACGAGGGCAGTAAGACACAGAGAGGTTGAGTAACTTGCCCAGCGTCACGCAGCTTGAACCTTGACTCCAGAGAAAGTGCTCCCGTCCCTCGCCGACCTGTCTATTCTGCAACTGCACGGAGTGACCCGTCACCCATTCGAGGTCAGAGTCTCTCCCAGGTTCTGGAGAGAATCCCGGGAGCCCTGGACAGAGGCAACCCTCTGCACGGCCAGACCGTGCAGGATCATGCTGTGGACCGCGATTTTATTCCGAGTTAAGGCAAACCACCGGTGTCTAAATGAATCATTGCTACTTGCACGCTTCCGTAGCCAGCACCCTGGCTGTGCCTGCGTTTAGCACGCGAGAGCTGCCTGTTTGCACGCCCGTCTCTCCTGCAGACTGGGAATGTGTTACAGCCGGGACCACCTCTCAGCCATTTTTATGTCTTCTTCACGCTGTCCCAGTTACGCGGCACAGCGCGGGCATATATTAAACATTTAGTACGTGTTTATTGAATGAAATTAAAGGGGGAATGGATTCTTAATTATCTTGAAAAATTTCATTTTCCCACGGCCCAATTAATTTTAAAGAGACGCAACTATTTCTACGGTATTCATGGCAATGATAATGATGGTATTATTAATGGCAGTTCCTATGCGCCGAGCATTTCATGCGCCAGGCTCTGGGCCAGGTGCTTTATGTTGAGTCTAATAGATCTATCATATAGCAACTGTAAATCCTGTCTGTCCCTAGCATTTGTTTCCACAAGCGAAGACCACACCCCCCCCCCCTCCCCGGCCACGCACACCCCCATCCCCACCGAGGGCTCGCAAATCCCAGAGGTGAAGAATATGGTTTCTCAGGAGTGGCCACAAGGTGGCGGTGCGACCCCATCATCATACCTCCATACCTCGCGGTGCGGGAGTGAGCCAGGTGGGCCAACTCTGAGGGGCTGGCCAGATGGCTGGGAGCTTCTCGGTGACCGAGATGGCCCAGCTGGGGGCCCAGGCACTAAGCCCTGTAGTTGGGGATTCCAGTTTATGCCCACGAGGGGGCCTTTTGAAAAGACCCTCGCGGAGCTGGAGAGCATCTTCTTGGTGACATCTGAAAGGCAGTGGCTTCATTTTCATTCCGTTGAACAGGGAACCGTGGAGCCCCAACTCTTGCCAACACCCCCTCTGCCTTCCTCCCTGTATTTCAGGTGAGGTTGGGCGAGAGGACAGGAGGGCCATTGGGCCCCACGCTCGTTCAGGCATTTGATGTTACCTCCAAATCAGGCTGTATGTAGGGTTGTTACGTTTCTCCCAGTGTCAGAGCTGTGCTTTTTTGTTCCATGAGCAATACTTCAATTATACCACTATTTTCTACCCCCTTTTTTTAGCATGCCTTCATCTTTTATTCTCTCAGCATCCTCAAAAATTGCCAAGTGCCCCGCGCTCCTCTCTCGATATTTGAAGAGCTTTAGCTGACCTGTTCGTAGTCCCACCCAAACGACTGACCGGTCGTGTCTTCTCTGATCCCACGGCTTTTTGTCCTCACTCACTCACTCTCCTGGAACCCTTGGGTGGCCCTGAAACAGCCAGATTCACCTCGCCGTAGTGCTTAAGACTCCAGGCTGTTATTCCTGTGTCCTACACTGTGTCCCCTAAGAGACTAAGGGTCCTCCATCTGGGATCTACAGACACTTGGGCCATCCACAGAGCCCCTCACATTCGCAGTTATTTACCAACTGCCACAAAACAATAGTAGATCCACACGTCCACGACACCTCCGTGGCATCCCACCGTAAGTGACTATTACTTGTGCGTCTGGACTCCGGTGAGTTTCTTCCAAGGGTTCTGCTTATCTTGAACAGGCTTGTTTAAATCTCCAAATACCTGGCTGTTGGCTGATCTAGGTTGGCCTTTTTCCTGGGGCAGCTGGGCTCTGTGGCCCACGTTTCTTGTTTCCCTTCTGGACCAGACAGCCAGCCCGGGCCTGTCTTCCTCATGGAAGCAGTGGAAACACCAGATCTGAAGCCCCCAAGTGCAAGCCCATTTCAAGCATCAGCCTGCACCACTCCCACTAATGTCCCACTGATAAAGCAAGGTCCGCACACTAGATAGCTCAGAGCGAGATGGCGCGGGCAGGTCTTGGCAGGCCACACGGCCAAGGGCATGATGCAGAAACAAGTCAAAAACTGGGGCCATTGCTGCGGTCTACCAAGAACTGTATGCTAGAGTTGTGTGTAGTTTCTGGAAAGATGCTCTAAGGCTCTCACCGTATTTTTCAGTGTGACCCATATCCCCCAGGTTTCAAGAACCTCCAATACCCATTCATTCTTGAATGCAGGGTCTACATCTGCCAAATTCTTACATCTTGAAAAAAAAACTTTTTTTTTTAAATTTTAGAAAGAGAGAGAGTGTGTGTGAGTGGGGGAGAGAGGCATAGTGAGACCGAGAGAGAGAGACAGAGAGAGAATTCTAAGTAGGTTCCACGCTGAGTGTGGAGCCTGACACGGGGCTCAATCCCACGACCCTGGGATCATGACCCGAGCTGAAATCAAGAGTCGCACGGTCAACCGAATGAGCCACCCAGGAGCCCCTAATTCTTACGTCTTTAAAGCCACGAAGGAAATCTGGAGCATAGTAGGTGCTGAACAAACGTTTGTTGAAGGAATGAGTGAGTGAGTGCCTTCTGTATGCTGACCCTATGCTAGATTCGGGGGATACGGAATTGAACCAAACGAGGCTTCTACCCACAAGGAGATTTTACTGTGTTCACCGTCTGAGAGAGTCTTGGCACAGGGCTTGAAGTCAGGTGGATGGACAGCCCTCAGCCTCAGCCAGAATAAGGTGTGCGTCATTACGAGACCTTAGGGGTGGAGGCCAAGGAAGGGTAAGCTTGGGAGGACACAGAATACATGAATAAGCTTGACCCCCCTGGGTCCCAGTGTGAGTTATCATATAGAAGCCATAGGCTACACGAATAAACATATATGTGGGCTTAAAAAATGCAAGCGGCGACCTCATCTTTATTGGTGTCACCAAGTGAATAATGAATTTTCTTAGCAGCTAGCTCTAGAATCCCTCTCAGAGGAGGAAATTGCCTCTGTCCAGGAAAATATCTTGATATGCTGCTCAGGGCAGGAGGTGAGACCCCAAAGGCATGGCTGTCCAATGCAATGAATTGTTTGTTTTCTCCTCACATGGAAGGAGAGAGAAAAAGAGTAGAAGAGCGTGGGGTAAGGGAGGAGATAAAATCTCGGGCGGTAAATCACAGCTGAGACCCACATAGGAGAAAAGAGTAAGAAAGCCACTTAAAAAAAGTCTCCGGGCCGTTGCAGAAAATGTCAAATAAGTGTTTGTCGGGATATTGCTGGGACGTGCTCTCTGTTTTGTGACCCCAGCGTTTACGACGGGGTAACAGATGCATCCTGCATTTGGTTTGGCCTGGCCTTGTTGGTTGGCTTTGTCAGTGCTTTTGTAGGAACTGAGAAAAAGGATTGGGTTCGTCGTTGGGATCGGTGTGGTCCCAGATACAGCAGGTTTGGAAGCAGGGACCCAGGGAAGGCTTCGGCCACCCAGAGACTGTGGAGCCCGGGACTGGCCCACCACCCTCAGCTGGGTGGCGCGTGTGGGCGTTTTGTGTCCGAGAGCCACTCTACGACACTCTCTGCCTGTGTAACTTGGGGCTGGCTTCTACAATTCTCTCTGCCTGTGTTTTCTCTCCTCTAAGCTGGGGATAAGAGTAGTGTCTCCCTGAGGTCCTTGGGAGAGTTTAGTAAGAGAATGAAGCATAGCACCCAGCACGTACACTCATGCATGTCAGCTATCACCGTTATTATTATTATTATTATTATTATTATTATTATTATTATTATTCTTGGTTTTGTTATTTAGCGGTTATATTAGTGGTTTTGTTGTTTAGCCCTCTGGGCATTTGACAAGGCGCTCTCCAAGGGTTGATTCTTCCTTCCAACCTTCAGGAGGCGCCATGGCCCCACAGCTCAGCCCCTGGCCTCCCCACCCCACAAAGCCCAACTTGACATTGGAGGAAGGAACCCTGGGTTGCAGTCCACTCAGAAATCCATTTTCCCCACTCAGCACAACAGCGAAATGAGACTGACTTGGTGTGTTTGTTTACACCCCTTGGGAACTTATTTCCTTTTCACTTAATTACCTGAGACTCAGACATTGCTGTGCAAAATTCGCCTCAGATACATTTTGTAAAGTCATCGAGACGCGCTCATTTGGTGCTTTGATTAAAATGTGCAATCTTCCCCAGGCTTCTGCACCTCGTTAAATAATTGCACCTCCAGTGAGAAAGTAAACAGCACACTCTGGGGCACAGAGAACAAGATAAATGAGGTGCACGCCCAGCAGATATTTTACACTCCATCCCCCAGGCCAACAGATGACAGCTGGGTCAAGTGCTGTGCGGATGGATGCTGCCTTTCCGTTGCTTCCGTCTTGCAACCTCGTTGGGGGGAGGCATGATCCAGAAGCAGAACAGAATCCCCTCTGCCTGCCCTTTTCTGCCTCCATGTCTGCGTGGCTTGCACCCAGTCTTGGGGAGAGAATGATCAAAGGGTTGGTTGCACACTGGGAAGCTGGCTCAGCCCCAGCTGTTCTGTACCTGCTGCGCACTCAAGGTGCAGGGGTGAGGGGACTGGACACAGAGCACACTGCTTAGAGGGCATATGGCGCCCTTGAGAAGTTGCCAACTTTGAGTCAAGCCCCGCCTATCTCAGTAATTAGTTATATTGACCTTCGCCATTTCACTTTGTGGGGTTTGTTTTCTTCTTTTTCTTTCATAAAATGAGGAACTTTGACATTGCAGATAGCCCTGGGTGACGTCCACCTGTGCTATTCGCGTGTACGATGACCTTGAGCAGGTGATTTATAAATACCTCCCCAAGACTCAGTTTTTTCATCTGGAAAAAGTGACTGAGAGTTGACAAGAGAACGAAATCACTTGAGATAATGTGTTTAATGCATGACACACATTATCAGGCACAGAGATGGTGCTTGTTGGGACGATAATATGGTGGTTTAGAGTGAGTAAAGGTCAGATTTTAGGTTGAATCTTGGTTCTGTCAATTTTTAGCTGTGACCTTGGGCACGTTGCTTTTTTCTGTGGGTCTCTGTTTCCTAATCTGTAAACAGAGGTAACAAATACTTATAAGGCAGGAGGAAGGTGACACTGAATTAAATGAGATGATCTGTATTACATACACATCCACCTGTCTGCATAGAGTAAATGCATCATAAGCACTATGTCATCAAGGTGGTGGTGATGACCAGTGGCATAATGAGCCAGTTCCGAGCTCAGACTTCCAAGGGAAGTCTATCCAAGATGATGTCCCAACCACTGTGGTCTAAGAAGCTGAATGAAACTTGTTCATGAGAGTGTTTGTGGAAAATTCTTTTCCCTAGTGTTCTAACTCCAAGGTATGGGAATAGGAATAGCCTAATCCCCAGGCTAACATGGGTCCTTCCTGAATTTTCCTTCTGGTTCCACAGGGCAAGGCAAGGAACTTCAGGAAGTAGAGAAAGAAAGAGGCAGACCCTCTGACATTTTCCCAATTTTCTATCCATCTACTCATTCATCTATCTATCCATCCCATCCATCCATCCATCCATCCCATCCATCCATCCATCCATCCATTCATCCATCCATCTATCCATTCACCCATCCATCCATCCTTGATCAAGCTCTCACTATGTGCTGTATTGTACAAGGTCCATACGTTCTACTCTTGAAATTTGATACTATCAAAGGGCATGGGACCATTTCTCCTTTCCCATGTGTCTACTTGCATCTTCAAGCTGACAGGGAAGATTAGACAGGATGCTGGAAACTTTCCTGTCTAATCCTTCCTCAGTCTGGGGGAGACATGGTTGTACTGGGGCAAATGAAAAGTGCTGTTCCACCAAAGGGCTGGACACACAAGATCTCCCCTGCCCTTCACCATCTACCCTGAGGTTGCCTCATATGTAGATAAAAGCAGAGGCAAAGCTATTTGAGAAAGTGAATACTTGAGAATATGAAATTTCCTAGGACAAATTAATTTGGGCATGACTACATCATATGCCCACCCCCACCCCGAGCTACATAAAGCATAAATCTGACCCTTAAGCAGTTCACATAACTTAGGGTCTAGTAGCCATGTTCCTTCTTACCTCAGAACCTTAAACATACTAGTTGTACGACATTAATTCATTCTGTCCTTACCCTTCACAGCACGTATCAACAATGTAATGGATTATATATCATCAGTTGCTCAATGTTTGTCTCCCCAGTGGAGTGTAAGCTCCCGGAGGGCAGGGATCATTCATACCACAAATAACTACAGCACACCTACACATGTTCCAGGCACTGTTCTTAGCTCTGTAGATGCATTCTGCCTCATAGAACTTCCATTGTCATTCCAGGGGAGGGAATAAATGGTATTACTACTGCTTAATATGGTGGTTGGGTGTCATTCAAGAAGGTATCTGAAGGAAGTGAGGGACCGTGTCATCAGGATACCTGGAGGAATGGGGTTTGGGGGAGAGAGAATGGCAACCACAAAGGCCTTGAGGCTGGAGAGTGCTTGGGTTGTTCAAGAAATAGCAGGGGGACCGATGTGGCTGATGCAGAATGGTCCAGTTCTGGAGTGGTGGAAGACGAAATCATAAAAGTAGCAGGTGGCCCTGGCCGTTACTCTGAGTGAGTTGAGAAGCTTTTTTGAGCAGAATGGTAACACAGCCTGATGAACACTTCAAGGATTCCCCTGGTCGCCATGGGTACAGATTGCCATGGGGGCAAAAATGGAGGCAGAGAGTCATTTCCTGTTGCACAATCCAGGTAAGAGTGCCTTAGATTAGGATGGTGAGAAGTAGATGGTCCACATGTTCCACAGGCAGAATGTTGAGCAGAGTACCATGCACTAGTTATCCGTCCTGGGGGAGGACCACAAACACTTCGGCCCTTCGCATCTTAGTTTTGAAATCACCAAGGAAAACAGCACAGTCCAGTGCTGGGTAGGATGATGCTTTACTCATGTAGAGAAGAGACAGAGCAAGATCAGCTCCCACAGTGTGGATCAGTCTCTCATGGCAAGCAGGTTCCCCCCGACGGCCGTCACAGGGCAACTGGCCCCCACACACCCCCTCTAGTGCTGCAGTGGAAGGACCTCAACCTTTCCCCTGTGGAGTCTGAAGTACTACCAGCTGGGGGCATGTGTGAGGGCCATTGACACCCATGCTTAGGCAGAAAATGGAACACTCATTGTGCCTGAAACAGGGAAAGATCTGCCCACATGAGATGATAAGCTGTGTGGACTCTTTAATGTCTTGGTGAGGAGGTGTTCCTGGCCCCAAACCCATTCTTAGGCAGCCAAGTGGGGGTGGAAAGATGGTGTGCATGAAACTGCCTTTCCCAATAGTCTACAGGGTTTGTTGTTTGAGTGTTGGGAATGAGGGGGAGGAGGCAAGAATGACTCCAAGGCTTTTAGGTGGGAGATTTGAGGTACCAGTTACTGAAGGTTGTGGAGGGATGTGTGCGCGTGCGTGCGTGTGTGTGTGTGTGTGTGTGTGTGTGGGCATGCACTCATGGGCATGCATGCATGTGTGCTGGACGGTGAATCAGGAATTGGATTTTGTTCACGTAATAGATTTTGAAATGTCTATTAGAAACCTCACTGAGATGCAAAGTGTTCTGCAAAGTTGAGTTTTCTGGAAGTTCGGGGAGAGGTCTAGCTGGAAATAGAAAATTGGAAGCCATCACTGTAAATGAGTTTTAGTCCCAGGAGACTGGATGAGGTCTCTGAATAGGATGACAGATAGATAGAAGAAAGCTGAGAGCTGAGTCTGGGTCCTGAGTCTGGGTCCCTCCAAAGTTTAGAAGTCTAGGATATGAGTTGGGACCAGGCAAGAAGACCAAGAAGCAGTCGTCAGACATGTAGAAGGGAATCTAGAGAATAAAGAAAGCGTTCTGGAGGCAAATCAGGGGAGAGTTTGAGAAAGAAGGGAGGGGCAAAGTTTGTTAAATGTTTCTGGGATTAAGTAAGATGTGGACTGAGAATTGACCATGGGATTCGGCAGCCCGGAAGGTACTGATGATCTGGATAAGAACTGTTTTGGTGGAGCGATGGGGAAATCACTCTGGGAAGATTTGGTTCAAAAGAAAAGGAGCAGAGAAACAGGGTTGGAGCAGGAGGGGAATGAAGGGTCAGGAAGGCTCTTTTTTTCCCTTATCTGATGGGAATGATCAAGGAGAGAGAGAAAATGTGATGATGTGTGGAAGAGAGTGATTGGCCAATGACTTTGGTGTTGAAAAAGAGAATGAAGATACAGGTTCAAGCAGAGGCATTGGGTGTAGACAGGTGCCTTTTGGTTATTCTACGGTAGTGGGTGGAAAGGCAGAGTATATGGGCCAGATGTTCCGAGGCTGGTAGATGTGTTGGTGGGAGCCTGTGGAATTCTCTTCTGATTGCTTCCATCTTCTCAGCTGAGAGTGAGGAACAGGAAAGAGAAGTTATAAAACAATTGTTTAGTTCTCTGATCAGATTTCCTCAGAATTACACCGGGCAGGAGAGTCGATGAATGAATGAGTCAGGAAATGTGGTAGGATCGCAGATAACATTTGGGACTGTTGAGGTTGGTCGTCATGCATTTGAAGAAAGCCAGTCAGAACGCTTGTGTATTTTTCTGCCCCCAAGTTGAATTGCTTGGCTGAAGGCTCAGAATGGTTAAGGAAGTGAGATTTAATGGGGGTTGTGTTTTTCCCAGGTGTGTGTTAGGGATAGAGGAAGAAATATTCGGAGCCTATGCTGGGGAGTAGTGGTGATAATAATACATATCGCATATAAGCATGGCCAAAAGAAAAGCAAGGCTATAATGGAATTGAGGGACAGTAAAAAGGTGGTAACCATCGCTGTATTTAGGTTATAGAGGGGTCCATAACTTTTGGAACTGGCAAACTAAAGATGAACGGTAGTGATTAGAACGTAGGATCCTCAGAGGTAAGGTAATGGCAGAGTAAGTTACCTGTAGGAAGAGGTCTAGGGCATGGCCGCGGGAGGGACTGGGCTGAGTTAGGATGAGTTAGAAAGGGACTGGAGGTGGTCCTGGACCTGTGAGTCCACAGCACTGCAGGGTTTTCTCTATGAAAAGTGAAATCACTGAGAACCCGAACTAAAATAGCATTGGAGAAGGTGACGAGTCAGGTGCTCAGCTCTTGTAGGAGTGAGGGAATGACTCAGGGCTCTAGAGGTGGTTCCCTAACCAGGGGGTTCAGTCGGCAGCATGACCTTCCGAACCAGGAGTGTTACAGCATCAGGGGCAGAGGTGTGGGAGATTAATAAAGAGCCGGGAGGATTCCTACCCTACCACCAGACCCAGTGGAACCAGGGGTATGGGAATGAAAAAAAAAAAAGCGACTTCTTCAGAGGACAGTGGAGGAAGCTATGTCCATAGGTAGAGCTTTGAGATTTTTGTCTTTTTTAAGGGCAGGTTCTAGACCCATACAGATCTGGCCTCCCCCCTGATGTGGTCCATGTTGCCCCTTCCTGGAGTTGTCTTCTCTTTGGCCAGAGAACCTTCTGTGATGCAATTTATTGCAGTGGTGACACACACAACCTTTGAAGTCCGACTGCCTCGATTCCAATCTGGCATTCCTGTGCCACTGCTCATTAACTCCGTGAACTTAGGCTAATTGACGAAACTTTCCGGGCTTCAGTTTCGTCATCAGAAAACGGGGGTAATAATGGGCTTAATTATGGGGTTCTTGTGAAGATTAATGGAATCAATATAGGCACAGTCCTTGGAGCCGTGCCTAGAACATGGCAAGTGTGCATATTGGTTTCTGCTATTAATATTATTTTTGAAATTAATATTCTACTCCTGCTGGGTTCCTTGTTCTGCGAGGACCGAAAGGCGAAGGGAGATGCAACCGAAGATATAGGGATTTTGCTGATGACGGGCCATGGGTTCCAGAGGGCCCAACGGGAAGATTTGGATAGTTAGGGGTAACCAGGTTAGATGGTGGACAGAGCCTGAGGGACGATGAGAGACTAGTCGAGGGGGTCTTAAGGCTTCTTACGCAGCAGTGAGCAGAGGTGAAGAGCCACATGAAATCAGTCCTGTTGAGTCTCGGGCTGGAGGGAAGGAGGGGCTGTTGCTAGGGGGCAGGGAGCCCTGTGATTTCCTTCAGGTCTGCGGCTGGGTGGGCAAGGCTGGGCGAAGGGCCATCTTGCTTCCTCGTCGCTTCTGCCAATGGACGTGGTGGGTGTGATTCGCAGCTATATGCCTACTGTCTAGCATGGTGCCTGGGACCAGGAGAGCCTCCCCTCCATCCTTGCTAAAGAAATGAGAGACGCTTCTTTTTTTTTAATGTTTATTTATTTTTGAGAGAGAGAGAGAGAGAACGCGCGCACGAGCAGCGGAGGGGCAGAGAGAGGGAGACACAGAATGGGAAGCAGGCTCCAGGCTCCAAGCTGTCAGCACAGAGCCCGACGCGGGGCTCGAACTCACGAACCGCGAGATCACAACCCGAGCCGAAGTCGGACGCTTAACCGACTGAGCCCCCCGGGGCCCCTGAAAGAAGCTTCTGGAGATGAACACACTGTCATGAGCTTTCCCATCAGCCGGGCCTTTTCCGACACCTCACGCCGTCCTTTCGGAAATCTGTCTAATCCCTTGGTCAGATTCCTTGTGAATTGTACCAGGCACATCCTGGTACCCCTCTGTACCTGTGATGGTCTTGCTCGTAAATAGTTGTCCTTGTCGCTCACCTCACCCAGAGCTGAGATAAAAGGTGTCATGCGATGTTCCCAAAGCTGGGTCTCACGTTGCCTGGGCAGACGGGAGCTACTGCTGCAGAAACACCAACAGTGTTAAAATCGAAACCAGAAGGACTTGTTGAGCCTTGTAGTTTTCTGATGGGACAGACAGTGTCTTTTCTCTTTGGCTCAGTGCTCAAGATTTTGTGAGACACGAAGCCGTCTGCTGCCATTCCCCCGTGGCTGCCCGTCCTTACCTGCTGTGGCCGTCTGCTCTTGGGTTATGGGCTGTGCTGATGAGCTCCGATGAGCTCATCGAGGAGGACCTGGGTCCTGGGAGACAACGCTATTGCAGACAGTAATCCAGGGGTCGTGGACTGGATGGAAAATTACCCACAGGCATATGCTGTTTGCCTCCCGTACTGTCTTAGTAAGTCAGGAAATTTTATGTAAAATTGCAGACTTACGGCTTTTGGGGGGAGACCAGAAGGCTCAGCCACACTGACTCCAGGATCCTACATGGCAACTGTTAGTGGGGAGGTGAGTTATGACGCCCCCTGCAGACAGAACACAAGCTCTCTGAGTCACCGGAGACCCCTCCATTTATGCCTCTTGTGACTCTAACATTTGCATTATGGGTCTGTGCTTTTTTTTATGGGCATTGGCATTTAAAACTTAAGCCACCCAACCTAAGTAGGGCGGCATCTGAGGGCATGCGCAGAGTGTAAAGTAATTTGTGAGCGATTAATGACTACACGGGATATTGATGTTCCGGCCACCAAACAGCTCTTGGACTCCTTCTGGCTATTTGTGAGAGTAAACAACTTACATAATCTCTAAAAAAAAAAAAAAAAGAAGAAGAAGAAAGAAAGAAAGAAAGAAAGAAAAAAAAAGCGAAGTCCTAACTAATTGACACATTCTGCTCTTCCTGGAAATTTTAAACTTAAATGAGAAGCATGGGAAACTATTGCTTAATACGTTTGAGAAGACCGTGGTTATCAAAGTCGAAGAATGCCCTATTCCTTCCCAGGATAGTGGAGAATTTCACAGTTCCCTTTACTCTTTCATGTTGTAGCAACACCAATTATCACCTACTGGACTGTTCATGGTGTGTGTGTGTGTTTTGTCACTTCGGAAACAGGTAGTGGAATATTGCTTTTTTTTTTTTTTTTTTTTTTTTGCGACAGCCGGGCAAAAAAAAACTGAACAGTCTCATGACAGAGGTTATTTTTTTTTTCCCCTCCAAGAACAACTCAGGCCCTGACTAGCTGGGATCTTGGGTGAGTTATTTAACCTCCCCAAACCTCAGTTTTCACCTCCATAAATCTGAAGGTAACAGTTTTCTCTTACAGTGTTTTTGTGAGGATGAAATCAATGCTCTATGTAGAGGTGCTTGGCACAGAGCTTCTCACTGAGGGGTTTGCACTGAGCCTTTCTGTTCGGGGCATTCATAAGGAAAGACCCTGGGGATGCCCTGAACAGAATGGGAATCCCTGGGGACGTCTGGCAGTCTCCGAAAGCCCAGACTCGGAACAGTGGTCGTGGGGAGGGGGAGGCCGACGTTCTGCCTCATGGAACCAGCGTGCAGACCGTCTTGAGAGAGGGTGGCCGTTCATCGGCTTAGCTGAGCTACCGGCCCTGGGAGATTTCTCTTCCTTCAAGAACGAGGTTTACACCATTACTGCTCAAAACAATGATTTCCCCCAGGGAACATGCAAGGAAAAATTCTTTGGCCACAACTCTCTGACTCTGATGTCTATTTCTTTAAAGCCATTTTCCCAGGGGAGGCAGGCCAGTCAGCCTGGATTTTCTAAAGTAGTCCAAATCTAAGCGATTCCTTCCTCATTCGTCATTAACCGTGTTGAGGTAACAAGTATTTACTGAGCACCTTTTAACTGCAAGGCATTGCATTACGTTCTGGAGATACAATGATCAAAGAAAAGCCTCTGCCCTCAAGTAGCTGACAGTCTAGGGGAGGGCATAGACAAGTAAACAGACATTAAATATAGTTTGATAAGCACTACAACTGGGATATACTCAGGATGCCGTGGGAGTTCGTGGAAAGGGCAACAGAACCACTTTAGGGAGATACAGGAAGTCTTTCTGGAAGAGGCAAGTTCGAACTGAGACATGAAGAACAAATAGGGGTTCTCAGGCCAATAAGGAGGGGGAGGACAATTCAGGCAGAGGGAGCAGCTTGTGCAAAGGCCCAGAGGCAAGACAATATAGCATGTTTAGAAGTCTGCCGGTGTTCATCGAGACCAGACTGCTGCTGGGAAGTCCCAGTGGGACTGGTCACAGAAGCAGAGTCCCTCTCAGGGCTTTGTTTGCCGTACGAGGGAGTTTGAACTTGACCCTTGAATTGTTCCAGACACCCCAACATTTTGGGGCCCAGTCTGCATCTCTGAGACAACTTTGCATACCTGGAAATGGCCCACATAGCCCCCCTTTTGAAATGCACGGTCACCAGAGTTGTTACCTGGTCAGGATGGCATAGTCCACGTTTCTGATGTAGAAAGAAAATGGCCTGAGCACCCACCCTTCACATTTTCAGGGGCAAGTTCCTTTTACACGTGTCCCCTGGTCAGAACAAGGCAGCCCCAGCTCTGAGTTTTGACAACCTAGAATTCCTGTACAAGCATAAAAATGGCCCACCGCTTCTGCTCCTGGTGCTGTCGCCACTGACGTACCCGTCCTCACATCTCTGAGCTTTCGGGAATTTCAAATGCGGCGAGCGCCCATTTCAAAGACTTCCAACTCAGGTTTGCAAAATCATGGGTAAGGCTCTCTGTTTCGCCAAAACTGGGTTTGATTTCTATCTCCAGCTCCATGCCACTGGCAGGGGAAGCTTAATCTTAGTCAAGTCAGGAAAAGCTCGACCAACTCGAGGGTTTCTCGGTCGGTTCCTCCCTCCTCTCTTCTCCACAATTGCGTCTAGCTTTCAGATGCTCAAGCGCCGTCTGTCAAGGCTTTGAGAGTTGCATCTGGTTCTTGGTCATCACATATGCTCTTTGCCTCTATCACGACTGCCTGTTTGTCACTGCTTGCGCTTGCTGGCCTCCTTTGGGGTGTCTGAGCCCTCATCTTTTCCCGGGTGGTTGGTTCATAGAGGACACTCTTATCTCCACAAGCTTACCTGGAAACACTGGGGCCCACCAGCGTTAAAGACTGAGTGGAGAGCATTTGCCCTCTTACCTCACCATGTGGTAAGATCCTTGAGTCAATGTCTCTATCACTATGGCTCCATGTTGGCGTGGAAGTGGAGAACCCTAAGGCCTTGTTCACTTTCCTAGGCTCCGCTCAGCAGGTGAGCTATGATTCCTTCTCCTCTTGGCCTTGGGATTTTCCCCTAGCCCTACCGACTTGACCCCAAAGGGATAGGACACAGAGATGTCTCACAGGGCCACTCATTATTTCTGCCTTTTTCCACTTTAGGAGATTTTAACCTAATTGGAGTGGCCATAAAAACTGGCTCTAATTGATCATGGATTCTTCTCTGGGAAGTAAACTTTATGCTCGGGGTCTTTATGGGCTCTGCTTTGGAACACTCCAGTGTCCCTTTCTCTCAAACTTTGCCTCAGCCACGGTTCAAACACTCATTTTGAAATGTGAAAGCTGAGCATGACTATATTTATTTATTTTTTCCTTTTTGATTGCTGCAGCAGTAAACAACCTTCCCCAGGAGCAGTTGGAACAGAACAGTCTCACTGTTGGTTGACGGGAGGTAGGAATGAAGGAGTAACCAGGCAAAAACTCTCATGGATTACCTCCATAATAGACTATTCTTACCCCCAAAATTACTCATTGCAATTAATAAATAGGAAGCACTGTTGGGTCTTAGAGTGGGCTGTAGAAGGAAGAGAAGTAGAATCCATAAAGTCATGTGACCATGACATATGTCCATAGATACAGCCCATGCTGTCCAGCGTCTAGAGGACTGAGTATAAAGGGCCCATTCACTTTCTTCCCTACTCAGAAGGTATATCAGAAGGCAAGCGAGTGATAGAAATGCTATGCTAACAAAACCATCTGCTCTAATCTCCCTCTGCCTCTTCCCTCCCCTCTGTGTGTGTGTGTGTGTTTCAACTCTTTACAAGCCTGTGCACCCAGGAGAAAGCAATGGCTGTTGCTTATTGTGCCCTCCAAGTGCAAAAGGGTGGTGGTAATCTCAGTTCTGTCCAGTGAACTCACTGCAGAGTTAGGCCAAAGCACACCAGCAGCTTCCTGGTTGTTTGGATGTGGGAGGGTTCAAGCCATGGAACTCCCAGGAACATGATTCCAACGCGTGGTGTAGAGAGGAAGTCTTCCGGTCCTTACTGTGCTGTGGCCGAATGGGTATCAGGGACGTCTTCCAAACTCTCTTTCCAAAGTTGGGCATTAGAGTTGTCTGTTTATTCATTTGCTTTCCTTCTTATAATGTGACCTGGGAGAGTTGAACTGCCTTGAGCAGAGACAGCATAGACTCTCCACAGTGTGTAAATCCTTGGATTAGCCTCAGAGACTCATTATAAGGCCCAAACTCAAAGAATGACATCCTAGTTTTGAATGAAAAGTTTACCTTCAAGTGACTAGGACATCTTTGGTGCTTGGAGGTCTCTGTGGTATTCAGGGCCAGAATGGGTCTCAGGCATTACAAGTCTGGTTTTTTTGTTGTCGTTGGTGTGTGTGTGTGTGTGTGTGTGTGTGTGTGTGTTTTGAGAGAGAGTCAGAGAGAGCAGGGGAAGGGCAGAGAGAGAGAGAGAGAGAGAGAGAGAATCTTAAGCAGGCTCCACACTGTCAGTGCAGAGCCCGATGTGGGGCTCGAACTCATGAACCGTGAGATCATGACCTGAGCTGAAACCAAGACCTGGATGTTTCACTGAGCTGAGCCACCCAGCCACCCCACAAGTCTGTTTAATTCAGGTCTCTGGCATGGGGTTCTATAAAGGGTTAGCTCAGAGGTCTTGGGACACTCAAACCCTGCACGTTAGAAAGAAAGGACTGGCCCTCTGATCATGGGAACCTTCTAATCCCTCAGAGACTTCTGCCTGATAAGAGCATCTTTGTGTATTTGGGGCCTTGGGTCACCCCAAATAGTTTATGGCCATAATGTAATGTATGGTGAATGCCTGCTTTTGCTCACCTGGAGCTCTGGGCCATGCTGTATCCATTGCACCTCTAGAGGGTCCCGAGAATGAGCAGCTAAGGTTAGTCTTGTGGAGGCTCTGTGCCCACGTGACTGACCTCCAATAAAAACCCTGGACACGAAGGCTCAGGTAAGCTTCCTGGCAAACCACACTTCCTATGCATTATTGAGCATCATTGCTGGGAGAATTTTGTCTTGTCTGTGCTACTCTATGGAGAGAGGGCACCTGGTCTCCCCTTGACTCTGCCCTATGCACCATTTTCCTTTGCCAACTTGAATCTGTATCCTTTCACTGTTATAAACCATAACCATGCGCATGAAGGCTTCTCTGAGTTTTATGAGTCCTTCTGCCGAATCACTGGGTCTTGGGGACCCCTGACCCAACTGGAAACAGTACAAAGTGCCGCCTCTTGCCATGTTTTGGAGTTCTTACGGCCCTTACAATCCCCGCCCATCCCTTGCCTCCAATTGGCTTAGGGCTGGTTCTTCTTCACATAAGCTCTCCTGGAAAGTTAAGGCTTCCTTGTGATCTCTGAGGTCTCTGAGTCCTGGCCCCCTGGCACAACATCAACACCCTTGTTGTGGGACTATCCAATGCTCCAGTCACAGATCGCTCTGACCTCCTCAGTGCCAATGACTCGACCTCTATTGACTTCAGCAGTCTGCACCCACTGCTGCCTCCTGTACCTTGCCCCTCACTTGGGAGAGCTCAACATACAAAACCATCTGCTCAGAAATCGAGCCCTACGACCCCATTGGGCCAGATTTTAGGAGCATGAGTCTTGGAGTCAGAGAAGGTCCAAAGTGCAGTTACTTTTCAGTAAAGTGAGGGAAGACTGAAGGAAATCCTGTGTGTGAAGCTCTCAGCATAATGGCCAGGGCAGTAACGGCTACCATTATCAAGCTTGTAATGGTTAATTTTATGTGCCAACTTGACTTTATGGCCATGGGATGCCCAGATATCTGGTTAAATATCATCTCTGTCTGTAAGGGTGTTTCCAGAAGAGATTAGCATTTGAATTGGTGGCCTGGGTAAGGCAGATGGCCGTCCCAGTGTGGGTGGGCATCATCCAACCCACTGAGGACCTGGACAGAATGCAAAAGGCAACAGAATGCTCCAGTATCTTTCTCTGCCTGACTGCTTAAGCTGAGACATTGGTCTTCTCTTACCCTTGGACTGGGGCTTACCACATTGGCTCTCCTGGTTCTCGGGCTTTCAGACTTGGACCAGCACCACTAGCTTTCTTAGCTCTCCAGTTTGAAGACAGCAGATCATGGGACTCCTCTCACTGTCCACAGTTGCAATCACGAGTCAATTCCTTAAAGTGAGATTTACAAAGGATTGGTTCTGTTTCTCTGGAGCACCTTGACAACGACAAAGCCTTATTGCTTAAATGTGCACTCTCTAAACTTGGTGCCTGATTTTGCAGACTGTCAGACGTCTCTTGGTCTTGCCCATCTCCCTTCCAGGCTAGGTTTAATCACTCATCCCTGCAAGGGAATACACATCCAAGCCCTTATCTCCATCATCTTCTTCTTGTCCTTCCAAGGCTGTGCCTCTCTTCCATCCCCAGTGCTGTGTCGGCCCACCTGCTTGTCTCCTCTCTCCCTACTCTGAGTCTGCTGGATAGCGTTAGAGAAAAATCATAGAACCGTGCCGAATTGGTTCCATTACACATTTATGAGCTTCCCAGCCTCTGCTGGGGATAATAAGCCAGCTAATTGTCTCTGGTTGACTTTCTCTTACTTTTCCTTCAGTAGCTGCCCCGACCTCCACTCACCCCATCCAACCCACCATCACCCTCCCCTAACCCACAGCCTATGGCCAGCTGAGGCTCCACAGAGAAAACAGAGACCATCAGAGGTGACCTACCTCACATACACTCCCTGTCCTCCTAAAGCTACCTATGTGTTTACCTATAGTTACTTCCTCCCTGATTCTGCCTGAAGAAGCTGTTACTCATTGCCAGAGTCAACCTTCCCACCAGTAACTGCTGGCCCTTTTGTTTCCTGTTTTCTTCTCCAGGAAAAATTTAACTCCTTCCCTCATTTCTCTCTCTTTCTCTCTCTTCCTCCCTCCACCCTCCAGGCTTTTCTTCCCTATATACAAGTAAATCTATACTCCCTCTCCTCCATTCTTTTCCCTCTTCTTTCTACTTTGCTTCCCTTTCAAGACCTGCCCACCAGGTCCCCAGCTTCTTCACTGCCTAAGGAGTACCTGCTTGCTCTTATCAAGTTTCCCGTCCCTTTGCTGCCCAGTGACATCATGTCAGGGGGAGCTTTGCAAACTCCCCACACTCGTTCCCCATCCCAGACCATGGCTGACGACTACTCTGTTCCCTCACATCCAATTCAAGTCCGTGTGCGTGATGATCAAGTGTCTGTACTGAAACTGAACCAAAGTCACCAAAGACTCCCTCATTCCCCAGTTCTGCCTCCACCTCTCAGACCTCAGGCTGTACAACATCTATGGAGCATGCGACTCTTAATACACGCTTTCCCGTCTGGACTTCCATGGATGGTTCTCCCCTAGCTCTGCTGGTGTACCCCTACCTCTGCCCTTACCCATCTGATTCCACTGTCTACATTATTTAGCGGTAATATCATTCACTTCCATCTCTCTGTCTCTCTCTGTCTCTCTCTCTCTCTGTATTTTTTGTCTTCTCTGTTTCTTCTCCACCAACGTGGCCAACATCTCTCCTGTCCCCACTAAATCAGCCAAGCTACTAAAACTCAGAGATGTCATTGACATACCACCTGTCATACCTTCATCTAACTGCTGGGTCTCAGTTGGCAACAAAATAAAGTCTCAATACCTTAGCCTGCATTTGAAGCCCCATTGCAATTTGGTTCTAGTTGCTTTTCAGCCTCCTTTCCAGCCACATCTTGCACTCCAATTTCACCGCAGAGATGCTCACTGTTCCCTGAACGTATTTTTATCCCTCTGTGCCTCTATATTTGCTCTTTCCTGGACTCCCATCTATCTATCTCGTGACCTTCTAACTCACCTTCATGGCCCAGATAAAACATCACGTCTCCCTGGCGCTCTGAACTCGTTTGTATTCTCACAGAACTTTATAATAAACTCTAATTAAGCGCTCACCAATGTGTTTTGTGGTTGCTGATTTATTTTCTGCCTCCCCTACATGATGGTAAACTACTTGAGGCCAGGGGGCCACGGCTCATATATCTTCTGCTTCTCTAGCACCCGACATAGGGAACACTGTAGGAGGCCAGTGGGCATCTGCTGAGTAGAAGCAGTAAGGATGGTGTGCATGTGGCCCAGAGAGACCAGAAGGGCAGGAAGCTGGACTGCAATGAGATTTTGGAGAGAGAGTGAGGGAGAGAGCTCAGGACTTGGCATTGCATCGTGTCACATGGAACAAGTACTAGAATTACTCACAGAATATTCCTTGCTCTCGGTGTCGGGGACAGAAGGCTGAGCCGGCTAGAGCCTGCGTCGGACATAATATGTTATACATTATGTTTTTATGCCTGTGTGCTGGGAAGGAGCTGAATTGGATTATCTCCCTGCCCCAGGAAATAGCCATGTAGCGAGCGGAATGGGATCAACGTACAGTGACTAAAATTCTCCACAACCTCCCGGGAGGAGATCGATGAGAGTCTCTCAGGGGGAGGGTGTGTGGGCTTCCACCTCGAGGATAAGCAGAGACCTGTCAAATCAGGTGACAGTTTTGGGAGCTGCTGGGCAGCAGGTAAAGCCAGAGTCCCCAGGTTAGATGCCTTTTCCACATGCCTCCCTAGCCAATTATGCTAATTAAGTTTCCGCCTTGGGTAAGAAGGGCATTTGTAGCCCTTTCTTCAAGGCACAAAGCTACCGGAAGCTTCTTTCCTTTTCCCTTCTTCCCCCTTCTTTGTACTCACTGACATTTCTGTGTCCTGAATTTTTTTTTTCCCCCACATCACCATTATAGCAAGTTTCAACCATATGATGTTGCCGATTTCTGGCGCTGAGGGTTTAACATTAATGCTTTCGACTCTATGTGTCGTATCCCAAAGACCCATAGCAGGCAGGGAATGTGTCATCTTGCTAAGGTACGAATGCGCCTGACTTGTTCTATGATGGAACAGGGCTTAGTTAACAAGTCAACCAGGGTGGTCACCAGCCCAGCCTCTGTCTTTCACCGTTGCTTTCTCTGTTCATTCCTTCTACAAATATATTCTGAGTATCTACTGCATGTTAGGCTCTATGCAAGGATGCCAGGTTGGTGAAAACGTGGTGAAGGAAAAGGTTCTCTGTTCCTGTGGACTGTGATTTGGGAGGAAGATGGGGGGGGGGGGCTGGAATATAAGTAAGTGAAAAAATTAATTGTATGTGCCGATGTGTTTTATGAAAACAATAAAACAGGGTGATGTGATGGAAAGGGAGAGGGAGGTCGGCATTAGAAGGGGGCCCCGTGTCACCGCAGCGTGGCTCAAGGTAGCCAAAAGGTGAAGTCAACCCAAGTGTCCATCAACAGACGGCTAAATAAATGTAGTGCATTCATAAAGTAGAATATTACTCTGCCATAAAAAAGAACAAAATTAGGGGCGCCTGGGTGGCTCAGTCGGTTAAGCATCGGACGTCGTCTCAGGTTGTGATCTTGAGGGTTGTGAGTTCAAGCCCCATGACAGCTCGGAGCCTGGAGCCCTACTTCAGATTCTGTGTCTCCCTCTCTCTCTGCACTCCCCCCACCCCCGCACTCGCCCTCTGCCTCTCTCCCTCTCAAAAATAAATAAACATTGGGGCGCCTGGGTGGCACAGTCGGTTAAGCGTCCGACTTCAGCCAGGTCACGATCTCGCGGTCCGGGAGTTCGAGCCCCGCGTCGGGCTCTGGGCTGATGGCTCAGAGCCTGGAGCCTGTTTCCGATTCTGTGTCTCCCTCTCTCTCTGCCCCTCCCCCGTTCATGCTCTGTCTCTCTCTGTCCCAAAAATAAATAAACTTTAAAAAAAATAATAATAAATAAATAAATAAATAAATAAACATTAAAAAAATTTTTTTAAAAAAAGGAATGAAATTCTGGTACCTGTTAGAACGTGAGTGAATCTTGAACACGTTATGCCAAATGGAATAAGCCAACACAAGAGGGTAAACACCATGTGATGCCACTGACATGAAACATCTGGAACGGGCAAATCCGTGGAGACAGAAAGGATTAGAAGTTACCAGGGGCTGGAGGAGGGGGACACGGGGAGCCGTTGCTGTTAGTGGGGACAGAGTTTCCCTTTGGGGTGACGAAAACGTTTTGGAAAGAGAGCGCGGTGAGAACTGCACGACACTGTGAAAGCAGTTAATGCCGCTGAACCGTGAACTACCATGAAGTGTTAAAGATACATTTCTTTGTTCAAAAAAAAAAAAAGGCTTCAGTGCTGGTGGAGTAGTGGAAAGGTCTAAGGTCTAAAAATCTGCCCATGCCCTCCTCAGGAGAGCCAAGAGTCCTCTGTCATTGTTGGTTTGCCTAACCCGCTTCCCGCCAGGCTGTGGGCGTCTAGATGCTTCCTGAGACTGTACCGTTTTTGTTTTTCTCCTAATTTTTTAATATGTTTAATATTTTTGAGAGAGAGAGAGACAGAGTGTGATTGGGGGAAGGTCAGACAGAGAGAGAAGGAGACACAGAATCCAAAGCAGGCTCCAGGCTCCGAGCCATCAGCACAGAGCCTGGTGCCGGGCTCGAACTCACAAATTGTGAGATCATGACCTGAGCTGACATCAAGAGGCAGACGACTAACCGACTGAGCCACCTGGGAGCCCCGAGACTGTGCTGTTTTAATTCTGTGCCTCCCGCACCTAGATTTGATGAGAGACGCAGTGACGGAGTGGATGGCCATGGTTGTATTCTCGTGTGACAAGGGGCTATTGGGTTAGTAATGCCAAGCCAATAAAGCAGGAGGGATGGATGGTACTTCTCCTTCCACAGGAACTAGTTGTAACAGAGAAATGGCTCCACCTCACTGGGCTTCAGTTTCCTGCTCCATAAAATGTACGCTTTGGACAAGTATGATATGCATATTTCCTTTTGCACGGCTGGCAGCTGAGCCAGATGGTCACGGGTGGGCAACCCAGGCCTAATTGGCTCTCATCTAAACCAATATTCTTTACGCTTTTTTTTTTTTTTCAGTATGTGTTTGTCTGGGGAGGAGGGAGAAGTCAAAAGCAAAAGATTTCTCTTTTTATTAATGAAAGTTGTGTTTGCTAATTTACTTCAACAAGGCAACGCGGAATCACTGGAAACTTCCCTAAAATACACCCTTATTTTTGCATGTGTTCTTGTCTTCTCTTTGGTTCTCTTTAGGTTTCTGTAGCCCATTTACCAAGGTATGTAATAAACTAAATTTCCCCTTCTGAGAAAACAGCACTACATCTTAGGATATTTAGATGGAGAAACCTTGCTCCCTGGGACCCCCTGAGAAAGTTGTAAAAAGCCTCAGCACAGATGGATGGGCTTTAAAATTTTTCATTTCAGGGTGATGCCCACTTTGGGTCGGAGTAGGACAAATGACCTTTAATTGGCTCATCCCAGTGATGTTTTCGTGTTCCTGTTGGGTCAGCGTCTCCCAGCAACCACCCCAAAGGCCTGGGGTCCCCCAGGAGCCCAGGGCAGACATTGCTAATGGATCACAGCGCTCCTTCCTGCAGGGTCCAGATGGGACCCCAGCATCCCTGTCACCTTGCACGAGGCAGCCACTTCCAGTTATGGATGCTACTGTCATCCTTGATGTTGGAAGCCAGAAAAATTCCTCCTAAACATTCTCCCTGGTTTTATGGCATTTCAAAGGAGAAACAATTGAAGAACATCTTAGGAGAACATTCTGGGCCACTGTCAAGCAGTATGCAGGGCAATCCAAGACCCAGAATTGAGAGGGAAACCCCTACGACCTGAGTGGAAAGGGAGATCTCACGTTTTAGAGACGAAACCAGGTTTTTAGGGCTGGATTCAGGTGGAGGATGAGCCAACAAGGTCTGCAGATGGCTGCAGAGGCTTTATTTATGTAAACCGTGGCAAGAACCCATCTGGATTTGGTTGAACCTTGACATAGGCAACGTTGTACGAGACTGTATTCTGCTTCTAAAATCTGACAAGGAGACTATTTAAGGGGGATGAGCATAGGCTTTAGAAATCAACAGGCACTGGGGCGCCTGGGTGGCTCAGTAGGTTGAGCATCCGACTTGGGCTCAGGTCATGATCTCACGGTCTTTTGAGTTCGAGCCCCGCGTCGGGCTCTGTGCTGATGGCTCAGAACCTGGAGCCTGCTTCCGATTCTGTGTCTCCCTCTCTCTCTGCCCCTCCCCAACATGCGCTCTGTCTCTCTCTGCCTCTCAAAAATAAAGAAAACTAAAAAAAAAAAAAGAAAAAAAAAAAGAAATCAACAGGCATGGCTTTGAATCCTGGCTCCCGCGATTATGTGCTGTGGGAACTTGAAATAAGTAATTTATCATCTTTGAGTCTGTTTGCTTATCTGTGCAGCAAGGCTACTTACCGCTTACCTTTTCAGCGTGTGGTGAGCTTGAATAAGATGCTGGTGGCGAAACCACCCAATTGAGCCCAGAGCAGGAATTAAATACAAACCGGGCAATTGAATCAAACTCGAGGAGTGAATCACGTCCTCTTTCCAGGAAGGACTCTGTGGGAAGAACACCACGGGGACGCTGACAATCCTGGAGCCAGAAACCAGGCCTGTCACGGAGAACTATGAATCAGTTGGACAACTCAATAGAAGACCGACACCAAGAGGCAAGTCGCAAATTAAGGAAATGAAAATCGATATAATATTTTTCATACCCATCCACCGCGGGCAGGGGGAGACAATCTTACTGTTGGTAGGATTATGAATCGGTATGGCCACCTGCAAAGGCCGTTTGGAATCCCACTCAGAAGCGTGCCTCTCCCCCCACATATGATGGTTCTGTCTTATGCAAACCACCGAAAGCTTAGCCATAACCCAGGGAAGAAGGCGGGGGGGGGTCCTCCCTTGCTATGATTTGTTTATTCTTTCTAAGCCATAAACTCCCGTCATGTTACATATCTATTCGTTTATTTGTCCTTTTCTACCCATTGGAATGTAAGCTCAGTGAGGTCAGGATCTTTGTCTCTCAGGTTCACCGACAAGTGTCATCAGGAAATTCAGAACATGAGTATATAGAAAAGGTCCTACGAGGTTCTAAGGAGAGAAAACAAAAAACCAAAAACCAAAAACCTTTCATCTGAGGAACAGAGAATCAGAAAATAGGTTGCATTTAAATACACATAACTAGGGTGCTGGGTGGCTCAGTCAGTTAAGCGACTGACTTCAGCTCGGGTCATGATCTCGCAGTTCGTGAGTTCGGGTCCCATGTCGGGCTCTGTGCTGACAGCTCAGAGCCTGGAGGCTGCTTCGGATTCTGTGCCTCCTTCTTTCACTCTGCCCCTCCCCGACTCATGCTCCCTCTCTTTCTCTCGAAAGAAATAAATAAACTTTAAATTAAAAAAAAATATATATATACATAGCTAATATCCTAGGTGTGTAGTATTCTGCACCTTGCTTGTTCAGTCCACAGTGAGCCATGTTGGTACTCACAGATCTACAGCATTCTATTTAAATTCAGATTCTGTAATCATTGCTTTCTTGCAGGCATAGCAAACTCGAATTCTCTAGAAGTTATGCAGAGCATGAGGCAGCCCCTGAGGAGGACATGTTATTAGCAGATATTATGCCTGTCCAATTACACGGCCATATAAAGCACTGTATATGACTCACGTGGGTAACAAGCTTTGGGATTAACTTGAGAGCCAGAAGATAGGAGAAGGAAGATCAAAATGTCAGTTGCATCGTCCTAAGGCTGATCGGAGAAGGTGATTTTAGATCTGTGGCCAAAGGGGCATGTTAGTTTCTACCTTCCAATTTTGACTGAGTCAGGTTACAAGTGCGTGTCTCCACCCTGAGGGCTGGACCCCCAACACCTAGCAGGTAAGGACACAGGGTGTATGCTTTTAAGGCTGATGGATTTGACCAAAGAGGGACAAGAGTAGGGGCTGGGCCTCACGTGGTCTCTTCCTTTTCTCAAATGCAAATACCTGCTAAACCACCGCTCCTTTTAGGCAGAGATATTAGTAGAGGTGGAGAGAAAAGGTAGGAGTGTTGTTCTCATACAAGTTCTTCTTCATGGAAGCATGAGATTCACAGGGGGGTTGATTCCCTTAATGGGAAACTCACATTTTCTCCTGGGTTTTCTATTTCTACATTTCTAACTTATTTCTCCCTCTCCCTCCCCCTCTTCCGTAACATCACAAACTTACCTAAGACAGATCTTGAGCTTGGCCTCTTTTCATTATTTTTTTTCCAGCTACACAGGCAAAACCTTTTCACTGGTAGTTTTTGGTATTTCTACAAGGCATGGATTCTTTCTACTGATGCCACTTTGCTATTTCTATTCTATTCGTCTTGATCTGTTCTCTTATTTATTATCATTTCCCTTTGTCTTTAAAATATGTTGACACCCAGGGGCACCTGAGTGGCTCAGTCGGTTAAGGGTCTGACTCTTAGTTTCTGCTCAAGTCATGATCTCGTGGTTTGTGAGTTTGAGCCTCGTGTCAGGCTCTGGTGCTTGTAGCCTGGATCCTGCTTCAGATTCTCTCTCTCTCTCTCTCTCTCTCTCTCTCTCTCTGTCTCAAAAATAAATAAATAAACTTTAAAAATTTTAAAATATGACTTCCATAGGTGATTTCATCCTTTCCCATAATTTCATTTTCCTCTTAAAATCTGCATCTGCAGCCCAGACTTTGTGTCCTAAGCTTCAGATCCATTTTTCCAACTGTCGTCCAGTTCGATGTATCAAAAGTAAGTTCATCTCTTCCCAGAACTTGGTCCTTCCCCTGACATACAGCCTATTTAACCTTTAACCATTGGGAATTAAAAATCACGTCTGCTTTGTAGGGTTCGCTGGGCAGACGACATGAGACCGTGCAAAGTGTTTGCAGCTTACATGTCAAGAGAAATTAAGAACATTGAAGTCGAATTGCAGAAGTTAAGCCTGCCCTAGACTGTAGAGCACAGCTATCTTGGAAAGTCTTCACTTCACATTTACTGTTTATCTTTAATTCTTGGTAGGTTCCTAAGAGAGACTGAACAGCAAGAAAAAGTTTTGAGGCAAGGGAGACACAGAATCTACAGCAGGCTCCAGGCTCTGAGCCATCAGCACAGAGCCCGACGCGGGGCTCGAGCCCACGAACTGTGAGATCATGACCTGAGCCGAAGTCGGTTCCTTAGCTGACTGAGCCACCCAGATGCCCCCTTGTGTTTCTGATTTCTTATTCTTAGCATGGGACCTATTATTTTTTCCTCTCTGCATATTTTTGGAACCCTTCCTTTATCCTCAGGGTTCTGAAAACTCAAGACGATGTGCCTTATCTGGCTTTTTACTATTCATCTTGCAGAGTGTTTCATGGGCCCCTTCAATCTGGACACTTATGTCTTTCAGTTCTGAAAAAATGTTTTCCTATTATTTCCTTTCATGATTTCCTTTCCTTTATTTTCTCTGTTGTTTGGAAGTCCAATTATTCACATACTGTAATTTCTGAAAAAATACTCTTTTGTTCCTTTGCTATTTTCTACCTCTTGATCTTTTGGTCCATTTCTGGAGTATTTCCTCAACTTTATATTCTATTACTGGATTTCTGTTCTCAGATGCTTTAATTTCCAAACGCTCTTTCTTTTAGAAATGATCATTTGTGGGGCACCTGGGTGGCTCAGTGTGTTCAACATCTGACTTTGGCTCAGGCCATAATCTCAAGATTCGTGTGTTTGAGCCCCACACGGGGCTCTGTGCTGACAGCTTCAGATCGATCCTCTGTCCCCTTGTCTCTCTGCCCCTCCCAATGCTCTGTTTCTCTCTCTCAAAAATAAACAAACATTTTTAAAAAAAGAAATGAGGGGCACCTGGGTGGCTCAGTCAGTTAAGCGTCCGGCTTCAGCTCAGGTCATGATCTCACAGTCCATGAGTTCGAGCCCCGTGTTGGGCTCTGTGCTGACAGAGCTCTGTTGGGCTCAGAGCCCAGAGCCTGCTTCAGATGCTTTGTCTCCCTCTCTCTCTGCCCCTCCCCTGCTCATGCTCTGTCTCTCTCTGTCTCGAAAATAAATAAAAACATTTAAAAAATTAAAAAAAAAGAAATGATAATTTGTGTAGTATGCTGTCCTTTTTGTAATATGTGGTTTGTAGGGGCAGTATCTTCTAAATAAGATGCTATTGTATACGTTTTTCCTCTGCTTCTTGACTTGTCTCTGTATAATCTAGGTCCCTTATTTATATGTAATCGTTTTGCTCTCTTTCCATCAGAGGCCTTTCTCAAGTGCCTGGCTATCATTTGCTGGGCATTTTTTATTGTGGGAAATATGCATAATATAAAACACACCCTTTTAACTATTTTTTTCAGCATAAAATTCAGTAGTACTGAACACATTCACAGTGTCGTGCAAACATCACCACCATCCATCTCCAGAACTGTTCCAGCATCCCAGACGAGAATTCGGTGCCTATTAAGCCATAACTCCCCATTTCCCTCTTCACCCAGACCGTGGTGACCATTGTTCTGTTTTCTTTCTCTATGAATCTGACTCTCCTAAGTACTTCCTATAAGCAGAACCATACAATGTCTGCCCTTTGTGACCGGCTTCTTTCATTTAAGCACAGCGTCTGCACGGTCCATCCGTGTTACAGCAGGTGTCAGAATTTCGTACCTTGCAAAGGCTGACAAATAGTCCGTTGTGTGTCGACCCCACATTTTGTTCATCCCTCCATTGATGGGCACCTGGGTTTCTACAACTGTCAGTCATGCTGCTGTGAACGTGGGCGTAGAAATACCTGACTGAGTCCCTGCCCTCAATTACTTCTGCCAATTTTTTAAGGTGAGACAGTAAACAATAATTACTCCGGGTAGGTATGGGACACCCTTACTCTGAAAGGGTGTCGGACTCATTGTTCATTAGAGGATCCCAGGAACAGCATATTCGTTTCAAAGTCGTATGCATCGTCCTTTCTCTCGTATAGCCAGCAGAAGTATCCTTCACAGGACACAGCCCAGCACCTAGCACCGTGCCTGGAACTTACCAAGTGTATGGTACATGGGTGGCATTCTTTCTCAGCCTTCCACGTGTGATTTCCTTGTACTTTGGTATTTCCTTGATAATTACAGTTGTGACTTGGGAGGTCGGAAATGGGGTGTGGAGGGGCGCCTGGGTGGCTCAGTTGGTTGAGTCTGACCTCGGCTCAGATCATGATCTCACAGCTCATGAGCTCGAGCCCCTCATCAGGCTCTGTGCTGACAGCTCAGAGCCTGGTGCCTGCTTCCGACTCTGCCCCACTCCCCCCTCCCCCCACTCATGCACTCTCTCTCTCTCTCTCTCAAAAATAAATAAACATTGAAACAAATAAATGGAGTGCAGAGGAGGGGAGCTGTACAGTTAAGCATTTGTGCTCAAGCTGCCTTGATTCTTGGAAATTCCTCGAATATATATATATTTTAGTCAGCCTTCAGAGCAGACTCCATATTTTATGAGCACCAGCTACATATATCTTACTGTGTAAGATAGTTCAGGAATAAGAGTTCAGGAATAAGGGGCCCCTGGGTGGCTCAGTCGGTTGAGCATCCGTCTTCGGCTCAGGTCATGACCTCACAGTTCGTGGGTTCGGGCCCCGCGTCGGGCTCTGTGCTGACAGCTCAGAGCCTGGAGCCCATTTCGGATTCCGTGTCTCCCTCTCTCTCTGCCCCTTCCCTGCTCGTGCTCTGTCTCTCTCTGTCTCTCAAAAGTAAATAAACCTTTAAAAAAAATTAAAAGGTAGTTCAGGAATAAGGAATGACGGCTTCATCTTGGAATGCCACGCAGACGCCTGTAGGACATGAAGGTGTCACGGGAGACAGGGGACTCGGAGGGAGGAGGTCTTGCTCAGGGCTGGCTTCCACCCCTGCTGTCTTTCATTTTCAGATGCTCCGCTCCGGCCGGTTCAGGGAGTGAGCTCACCAGGTCAGTGGGCTTCATGAGACAAAGTGCACTTTTGTGTTTTTATTTTTTATTTTTTTTTAAATGAGATGAACTTCCGTTTGAGCTCTGTTCGCAGACAGGGTCATGTTCTCATTATCTCGATGGGGACAGGATGGTGAGCGAGTCTGAGCAGCTGGTGTTTGGTTCAGTCTCTTCCTGAGTCTCTCCGGAGCCATCAGAGAAGAGGAATGACCTCGGGGGGAGGCTAGGGTTGTGCTGTGCAGATTTAGAGGTGCATTTGCTCTGGCTTTTATTTTATTTCTTTTTTTTAAGTTTATTCCTTTAGTTTGAGGAAGAGAGAGAGCAGGGGAGGGGCAGAGAGAGAGGGAAAGAGAGAATCAAGCTGTCAGCACAGAACCCAACACGGGGCTCGATCTCATGAACCGTGAGATCATGACCTGAGCTCAAATCAAGAGCTGGATGCTCAGCCGACTAAGCCCCCAGGTGCCCCTGCACCGGCTTTTAAATAATCTTTCTCCTCTCACTTTTCTGCTGCTGGGGAATTGCTGTAAAAACAAGACACGTCTCCTTAAATTTTGCTCCTATGGTAGTCATTGTTATTCATTTATTTACTTTACAAACTCCCGGATGGATTGTATACGATGTGGCAGTTTCTTTCTTGAAGTCTCACACTTTGATCAGCTGAACACCATCTGCGATCATTAGACAGCGGTGGCTGTGGCTGTGTCTCAGGAATTCGCTGATGCCCCGTGAACCCGATTTGCATAAGCCTCTAACAGTCCCTGCTAATCAGTGTAGGATGTCGACCAGGGCCTGCCACGCTGGAAAGCGATGATTAAACTGACAGAGATCCAACAGCCTTCCCCGTACACAGAATTGCCACAAACTGTGCAGACAGGCAGGAAAACTTCCCAGCGTCCCTCCCTCCATCTACTGTAACTAACTAGAAATCTGACAAGTCTTCAAGGAAATGTCCAATACTCCCCCATTACGTACTTCTTCACAATTCTCTCTTTTCTGTTCAATGTTTGTCGGAGATACAATGCACAGTGAATGCACAGATCTTAACCTGACACTTGGATGCATCGTAACAAGTGTATCTACTCATGGAACTAACACCCCAGCCAGGCAGAACATTTCCTTCACGCCGGCAGTCGGTTCTGTGTGTCTCATTCCCTTTCAACCTCCCTGCCTCACAAGGAATCACTGCTCCGATTTCTTATCAGCGGAGATTCGTGTTGCTGGTTCGAGAGCTCCGCGTAAATGCAACCGTCCTTTGTAATCGAACCGTGCACCGTGAACGTTCCTTTGTGTCTGGCTTCTTTTGCTCGTCCACGTAATTGTGTATGTGAATGGTTTGTTCTCTCTACTGCTACGCGTTAGTCCGCAACATTTTTTAATCATGGAATGCTACTTCAAGGGAGAACTCTTTCTCCACGCACAAAGTGCTTCTTTCACCAAATGCGTGGACCTTCTCTCCCCCACCCCACATTAGGCAATTCTGACACCAAGCACCCAGAGTTGGTGCAAGCCCTACAGGGCTCCGTCCCACAAGACCCGCCCCTCCGCCCCATTCAGATACCAGTCATAAGTTCTGCTTGTCACACAGACCAGCCAGTTACAGAATCAGGGTTGCCCACAACCCCCTGCCTGGGTCCAGGAAATTGCTAGAGTGGCTCATAGAAGTCAGGGAAATGCTTGCTTATGTTTCCTGGCTTATTATTTTAAAATGTTATAAAGGATGCAGATGAACAGGGAGATGAAGAAGTCTAACATAGAGAAAGTTCTGGAAGTCTTGAGCATCTGTCCCCCTGGAGTTGGGGTGCACCTCCCCTTGGCACATGGATGTATTCACAAACCCAGAAGCTCTCCGAACACTAGTTCAGAGATTTTTGTGAGGGCTTCATCAGGTAGGCACAATATATTATTATTATTATTATTATTGTTTATTTATTTTTGAGAGACAGAGAGAGAGAGAGGCAGAGAGAGAGAGACTCAGAATCCGAAGCAGGCTTCAGGCTCTGAGCTGTCAGCACAGAGCCCGATTCGGGACTCGAACCCACAAACCATGACATCATGACCTGAGCCAAAGTCCCAACGGAGCCACCCAGGAGCCCCAAGGCACAATATATCATTAACTCAATCTCCAGCCCCTCTTCTCTCCCCCAGAGGATGGGGAACAGCATTGGGCTAAAAGCTTTAATCATGGCTCGGTCTTTCTGGTGACCAGCTTCCATCCTGATGCTATTTAGGAGCTGGTCAACAAAGAGTCACCTCATTTCCTGGTGAGCCTATCACCCAGAGAATTCCAAGGGATTTGGGAGCTCTGTGTAGGGAACCAGGGTCATAGCTCAACTATCAGAGCAAAAGAGGCTCCTAGCGTCCCTATAAGGAAATTACAAGGGTTGTAGGGTTCTGTTTCAGGAACCTGGGACAGAGACCAAGTAGATATTTTTCATGGTGTCATATTATGACGATTCCATGAAACTTTTTATAGATTCTTCTATGGATAGATATTTGGGTTGTTTCATTTTATGAATGAGGCTGTTATAAACAGACTGATACAAGTTTTTTTTTTTTTGCAGACACATGTTTTCACTTTTCTTGGGTAAACACCTACCAACCAAGTAGCTGAGTCATAGGGTAGGCATATGATCAAACTTCCTGTTACATTTATTTCCAATTGCATCATTGTTGTTACCGTTGTAAATCGGATTTTTTTTCCCCATTCCATTTTCCAAATATTTAGTTCTGATTTATAAGAAAGAGAACAATTTTTTAAAATATTCGTTTGGGGGGGCGCCTGGGTGGCTTGGTCGGTTAAGCGTCCGACTTCGGCTCAGGTCATGATCTCACGGTCCGTGAGTTAGAGCCCCGCATCGGGCTCTGTGCTGACAGCTCAGAGCCTGGAGCCTGTTTCAGATTCTGTGTCTCGCTCTCTCTCTGCCCCTCCCCTGTTCATGCTCCGTCTCTCTCTGTCTCAAAAATAAATAAACGTTAAAAAAAAAATTAAAAAAAAAGAATAAATAATAAAATAAAATATTCGTTTGGGTAATTAGAGTCTTTGTGGATGTTTTTTTTTTTTCACTGATTCTTTTAAATTGTCTTTTATTTTACCCAAGCAATACACGAACAGCCTCATCACAAAAGATTCAACCATTAAAAATATAGAGGGAAAGTAAACATGAATGGTACCCCTTACCTTCATGCTAATTCTTGCCTTCAGACTTTCTTCTAAGCATTGAAATATGTGAGTTTGCAGGTAATAAACTGCTCATGTAGATATCATAGATTTGTGTAGTTATCATACCGGTTTGTGAGCAGGACATCCATTAAACAGACATTTATTAAAATGTCTTGTGCTAACAAAATCAGAATATTATTATAATTTTCTGACAGCTGGAAGTAAACTATCTTCAAGAGAAGGCACCTTTTCTAATTTGCACAAAAGTCTTGTGGACCTTACATTGATTATATATGCTACACATATACAGATAATATCTTTATTTATTTTTTTTTAATTTTTTTTTCAACGTTTATTTATTTTTGGGACAGAGAGAGACAGAGCATGAACGGGGGAGGTGCAGAGAGAGAGGGAGACACAGAATCGGAAACAGGCTCCAGGCTCTGAGCCATCAGCCCAGAGCCCGATGCGGGGCTCGAACTCACGGACCGCGAGATCATGACCTGGCTGAAGTCGGACGCTTAACCGACTGCACCACCCAGGCGCCCCATAATATCTTTATTTTTTACAAAAAACATACACATAGGTCTTTCTGTTCTTTTTTCTTTCTTCTTTTTTTTTTTTTTAAGTGGAATCGGGGCCCCTAGATGGCTCAGTCGGTTGAGCATCCAACTCTTGATTTCAGCTCAGGTCATGATCTCACGGTTCATGAGTTTGAGTCTCACGTTGGGCTCCATGGAGCCTGCTTGGGTTTCTCTCTCTCTCCCTCTCTGTCTCTACCCCTCCCCCATGCACTCACTCTCTTTCTCTTCCTAAATAAATAAATACGCAAACAAAAAAAGTGGAATCATACAATATTTATTGCCCTATGATTTTTTTTTCAGTTATCAATATACGTTAAGTATCTTTGCATTTCACCATTTAACATAGACTTAGCTCACTTTTCTTCATTGCTACATATTTTCGTATACTCTGTGCATTAAAATTTAACTTGGACATCCAGATTGGTTTCAGATTTTCATTATTTCAAAGACTCTTAAACATGTATGTTTGTATACACATGTATATATTAGGGAGGATTCTTAAGCAAAGAATTCCTGGGTTTAAAGGTACACACAATTACAATTGTTCAGGTACCACCGTTTATGTCTCCAGTAAGCTTTATGAAAGTATGCTTCCATCACTGATGTATGGAAGTACCTGTTTCCATCCATTTTGTATAATGTAGGACATTACTTATCACCTTTCATTTTTCTAGGACATTGTTTATCTCTTTAACTTTTGGTCAAACACTGAGACTGCATTATTGTTTTATTTATTTTATTTTTTATTGTTTTATTTTTTTAACATTTATTCATTTTTGAGAGAGAGAGAGAGAGAGAGAGACAGAGTGTGAGCAGGGGAGGGGCAGAGAGAGGGAGACACAGAATCCGAAGCGGGCTCCAGGCTCCGAGCCGTCAGCACAGAGCCCGACGCAGGGCTCGAACTCACGGACTGTGAGATCGTGACCTGAGCAGACGTCAGACACTTAACTGACTGAGCCGCCCAGACGCCCCTGCATTATTGTTTTAATTTTCATTTCACACATTCTCATTAACAAATGAGCAACATTTCATATATATGTTGACTTCCATTTACATTTATCTTTGTGAATGTCCCTTTCATATTTTCTGCTTCTTTTTATTCTGTTTTTTTTTTTTTTTTGGCCTTTTTCTTATTGACTTATGGGAACTTTTTATATATTCTGGATTGTAATCTTGAGTCTATTCTTGCAAATATTTTCCCCAGTCTGTCGGTGGGTATTTTACTATGTGGAGAATTTTGAAAAAAATCTATATTTTTATAGTGAAATCAGTTACATTTTCTTGTTATGCTCAAGATTTTTTTCTTTTTTCATCTTGCTCAAGAAAGTCTTTCTGCATTCAAAGTTATGAGTGTGTTGTGTGTAGCGCTTGAGGTTGGGGGGATGTTCTGGGGAGTAGCAAAGAAATAGATGGTGGAGACATCATTGGAAGCAAATAAAACAGCAAGGGCACAAGTGTAGAGATGGAAGAAAATAGCGCCCAAGTCAATTGGAAGTAAGATGAGGTGAGGTTGTAAACTCCATTAGATTGGGAGCTTGGTTCATCTGACTCAGGGAGCATGCAAAATATAGCCCAGGACCAAACATTTTTTGTAAATAAAGTTTTATTGGAACACAGCCACACCCATTTGATTATCCATTGTCTACAGCTGCTGTTTGCACTATGATGGCAGAGTTGATATTACGGCAAGCAAGACCAAAAATGGTTACCATCCAACCTTCCCGGGAAAGTTCGCGGATTCCTGATCTAATTCATTAGCATGTCCCCAGACATACAGACTCTAGCGTAATGTCTGGTGCATAATGTGTGCTCAGTATACAGAGATTTACACTGAATTGAAGCAGTTACTGGAATTCGGGTAAGGAAGGGACCTGTCTTTGTTCCTTCTTGTTAAGGAGGTAGAGCATTACCTTAAAGGCAAAACATGTTTGATCCATTCATTCATTCATATATTCATTCATTTGAGACTAGACTCAAACTTGAATGGCCTCTCTATAGTGTGTTTCCATAGCAAACTGGATGAAACTTTCATCTCGCTGTTTTCCTACTTGCTCACTGGTTTTTTCCATTAGACTATGATCTGCTTGAAGGTAGAGAGGATTTCCTTTGCCTTTGTCTCCACAAAGCATGGCATAATGCCTGGAACATCGGGATCCCTTGATAAATACTTTTTGAATGAATCAAACATTCATTTATCAAATGCTATTTTGAAAGAACCCAGAAACCCGGAAATAATGCTGATTCGAAGAGACGCTTGTGTTCCTGAGAATTACGTGGAAGTGCTTTGTAATCTGAAAAGAATTACGCAAACGGAAAAATGCTTTCTTGCTCCAAAATTCTTTCTACTTGTGCGCCTGAGTTAAGCATAGAAGCAGCTCCTTCAGGAATTGCTGACAAGAAAATGTGTGCAGTTTGGGTCCAGGTAGATGTGAGTCTTCATGAGTTCCTATGCTGATGAGCAACTTGTTTGCACAGGCCCAACTCAGGGGCCACATTTTAAATACAGCAATGAAAAATGAAAACTTTTATTGATGGGCCCGTGGAAAAATGCCCATTCTTACCATTTGGATGACCCACATCTTTTGGTAGATTTCCTGGAGATCTTTGTTCTTCTAGTTCTTACTCTCTTGAAAGAATTGAAGAGTTGCCTCTGACATTAGGCCACCTGATGTGAAAGGAGCTTGGGTGGGCATTTGGTCACCAGTGGGCTTTCACTGCTCGATGCTGTCTGTCCTAAAAGCTTTGTTGCCCACTCTCCAGTCCTCGAATCTTTTGGACCCAGTTGCTTCATCCTTCTGGAGTTTCGCCCCCAACATCCTGAACTCCTAGAGTCTTGAGAGGCTCTCAAGATAACGGGAATAAGTGGGAAATCCTGCAGAAAGGAAGCAAAAGGGCACTGTTGGAATAGTTAAGGCTGTATATCACCAAATCCCACCTCTGTTCCGTTTCAGCCTATTTCCCTATTATAGAGTCTGGAGTTTCCTCCCATCTCTACTCGCCCATGCTGTCCTCTTGGCCTGCAAAATCACCCCCAAGAGCTTTACTCCTTATAAGAAGGTGGGGAGCTGGGATTTACCTGCAAGTGGCCATTTTACATTTGAAGGTCAAGGAGTCTTTCAGCCGGGACAAAGAGGCAGGGTGCCACGGATAGTCTTGTGTGCGTGAGCCGTGTTCACGTTTTCCCAACACGTTTACCCTCAGTAAAAGAAGAATCTTCCTACAGCACAGTCCTCAGTCAATCTCCAAGAGGAGACTTATTGGGCAGGGTGCATTTATAAGTCTGCTCTAGATATGGGACCCACTGTAATTCTGGGAGAGGTTCTGGATATGTCCTCCTCTGTCCAGAGAAACCGGAATGACCTGATGGGGCAAGATAACAGCCTTATAGAGCTTTAACAGAAGGAGAAGCGTGAGGTTGACTAGTTTTTTTGTAGACTCATGCAGAGACCCAAGCTGACAGACTGCATGTGAGAAGCGTCCAGGCCAGTCCCAGCCATCACGCTCAATCCCTGGTGCCTTCATCTGTTTATTTCTCGATAGACTTATTGATTTTATCAACGCGAAGCAGATAGAAGCTGGTTCTGCTCAGGGGAAAATCCCACGGGTTAATTTATTTCCTCCTGACCTGGAAAGAAGGAATCTCTGAAACAACGTGCAGTGTTTCACACCCTGTAAATTCCCGGATCCAAGAGGCCAAAAATCCACCAAAGAATGTGACTTCTTTGCTCTTTCTCAAAATGTTCAAGCCACACGGGCTCCTGGACTCCTCTGAGGTTTCTAAGCGAGGGGCGAGCTGCTCTGAGGATGAGCCAGTGCCCCACGCAGCACGTGAAAATTTGATGTGTGCTTTACAAAGCCTGCCTTTGCTCAATGCAGGCGGCCCTTTTGCCCACAAGAGCTAATACCCTTTTGGGAAATGTGATTTCAGCTGAAATGTCGAAGGGGGAGGGTGGAGAGGGAATGTGGGACTCTGCCACGAAACCCCCTATCTCCAACCACTTAATAACTTGGCTAAAAGCTGCAATCAATACAGAGCCATCAGCCAGGCTCCGGCCCCTCACTGCCTTCCCAATCAATCAACAAGATTTAGTAAGCTACCGGTTGGAATTTATGTCACTTAAAAAGTGTGGGTTCCTAGACCCGTCCAACAGAGACTGATTAATTCCTCCCGGGCACTTTGATAAGCTTCCATTTGGAGAACAGCAGCCTGTTGATAGAGGCCCAGCTGTTAGGCCTTCCAAATGCATACCTAGGAAGCGGAGGCATTTAACACAGTGTCCACTCAGCTGTACGTGTTCCCCGCTGAGCATAACTCTGCCATCAATTAATAGCACCCTTTTGTGGCGGTGCTGGGGTCGAGAAGAAAGAGAACCACTAGCATCTCTGACAGGCGCCAAGCTTTTTATATTCGTTCTTTTGCACTTAGTCTGACAACAGCCTCAGGTGGTAGTTATAATTAGGCCTCATTTTGCACGCAAGGAAACTGAGGCAAGGCCTCCCTCTCCCTCCGCAGGAGTCAAGAGTGAACCCCGGCCATCACATCTATTCACCTTGCCAGGAAACGCAGCATATGCCCCAACCCCCTCATCATGTCACTTGGTTTTACCTTGAAATCCCCGGAACTTCCTCACTCACCCACACTCTCCGATACGACCTTGCTTCCTGTCTCGCTGGGAAAGGGAAACACATGGAAGAGGACCTCCCTGGGCTCCCGCCACCAAATCCACCTTCTCCGTGCACTCTGCCTTCTCGCCTGTGCTTATCCACGAACCATTAATTCGGTCCCTTCCCCCCTCTACCCCGTGACATCACATTAGTGGTTCTGCCACATGCCTTCTTTAACATCTAGTTCCCCTTCTACTGGATCGGTTCCATTCATAGCATAAGGACACCTACTTAAGGAGTAAGGCTCTACTGTCTTGGAGCGCCTGGGTGGCTCAGTCGGTTAAGCCTCTGACTTCGGCTCAGGTCACGATCTCGCGGTTTGTGAGTTCGAGCCCCGTGTCGGGCTCTGTGCTGACAGCTTAGAGCCTGGAGCCTGCTTCAAATTCTATGTCTCCCTCTCTCTCTGCTCCTCTCCACTCATGCTCTGTCTCTCTCTCTCCTTCAAAAATAAATAAAAACATTTAAAAAAGAATTACTAAATAAATAAATAAGAGACTGTCCATCTGAAAGAGAAAACCTTCTCTTGACCCCATTCTCACCCCCCACCCCCCACCAGCTGTCACCTACTTTCTCTGCTCCTTTTTGGATTTAGCAATAACCTTGACCAAAGCATTTTTGATGGTGTGATTGGGGCAAAAGCCTAATCGGAATGGGTTGAGGAGCGGAGAAAGTGAGTCTGGACTGTTACTTCAAGGAGTTGGCTGCAAAGAGGAGCAGAGACCTCTCTTACACCAGCAGTATAGTTTTAAACTTTGAGAGTTAAAGGTGAAGGAAGGGAGCCTGAGAAAGTAGGTTTACGTCGGTGCGATGCTCCCAAGAAGCCAGGCATGTTCACAAGCCTGGGAGGCAGATGATTGTAGAGAGATACGGAACTCCGCCAAAGAACTCTGGCTGGGTTGAGGGAACACGTGAACGGGACGGGTTGGCAGGAAGGCGACTGGATTGCATGTGACCAACCAGACAGGGGTCTTTGCTCTGTCTCTCTCTGCCCTAGGACCTCAACTTGCACGCTCTCTCAACTTGGCCTTCTCGAGCCCCCACTCTGGGTCTTTTTATAGCCTTACCTGAGCCGCGCAATATCTCAGACCAACTCTTTGTAGGACTCACCTAGGGGCAGACCTGAGCCCGCGTGAGGTAGAGCACCTCCTTCATCCAGCCCTCAGGGCTCCAATCTTGCATCCCTATGGTGGGATCGGTTGTCCTTGCCTCCGGATGCCATCCCATGGGAGACAGCCAACCAGCTCAGGCTGCCCTCCAAGGCTGTCTCTTGGCTTCTTGCCGCATTTTCATCCAAGGAATGGGGCCGGCCGTCTCTGTCCGCAGGTCTCCACCCTGCTCCTGCTGCAATGCAGATAATGCTCACACACCCATGCCTAGCCTACACCTTGGCTTTCACTCTCCAGAAAGCATGTCAGAACACAAGTAAACAAGAATACAAAGTTATTCCAGGGGTAACTTTGGTGCTACTGTGATTAGTTTTGAAAGTAAGTCACTTGCAAATATTGATGCTCTAACCTGTCATTAGCAACTTATAACTAGCATCCTACCTCGCAAGGGGTCAGGACACTCCCTGCAATTGAAAACTGTAATTAACATATTCAAGCTAAGTGCAGGCAGGGGCCAGACAGATCACGGGAGGGGGAGAGGGCTGGGTGGGGACTAAAACAGGTGTCTATCCGCAAGGGGTAGAAAACCAGTCCCCTCCGATCCATTGCAATTGTCGCCCGCCAGACACAACCCATTTTCTGAGTTTTCCAAAGAAGCTAGAAATTCAAATTTTAGGGGAAACTTCTTTAAAAAATTTTTTTTTGATGTTTATTTATTCTTTAGAGATAGAGACAGAGCGTGAGCAGGGGAGGGGCAGAAAGAGAGTGAGACACAGAATGGGAAGCAGGCTCCAGGCTCCAAGCCATCAGCACAGAGCCTGACACGGGGGCTGGAACTCACAGACCGCGAGATCATGACCTGAGCCAAAGTCGGGCGCTCAACCGACTGAGCCACCTGGGTGCCCCTAAACTTCTTGATTTTTAAATACTGAACAATAATGCAAAACCTTCAAAAACGCTTTGCATGATAAGGTCTGACTGCAGGCTGAGTCTGGTCCCTGGGCAGACATTCCTACCAACTGGTTCTCCACCTCTGGGTCTGTGTTCCCCAGATGGCTCCCTCCCTGTCTCTCCAGCTCTGTGTGTCTGTCTGACCCCACTGTGCTTCTCTTCCAGATGGTGTTTCAGCACCGTGCCCTGAAAAGCGTGGTGTTCACCCTCACTGGCAGAGGGGCCTGGAGGCGGGGGGGGGGGGGGGGGGAGGGGGATGCACCTGCATTGCCAAGAGGTGGCCAGACAGGAAAGAGAGCAAAAGTGCTGGGGTAAATGCCAAGAGAGGCAGGGTCTGAAGACTCGGGCCACAAGGCCAACCCACTTCAACTGGAGTCACAGGGACAGAGAATGGGGTCACCTCTGCCACTTTCTGTCACCGTCACATCAGCTGGGACTCCAGATTCCGTGTGCACTTGAGGGGCGCCTGGGTGGCTCAGTGGTTAAACGCCTGACTCTTGGTTTCGGCTCAGATCGTGATCTAGAGGTTCATGAGTTCAAGCCCCGCGTCGGGCTCTACGCTGACAGCATGGACCCTGCTTAGGATTCTGTCTCTCTCTCTCTCTCTTCCCCTCTCCTGCTCACTCTCTATCTCCCCCTTTCTCCAAAATAAATAAGTAAATAAACATTAAAATAAAAGACTCCGCATGCATTTGAGAGTTGGCTTTAACTTGTGGGAGGAGACTCTGAAGGCTTGTATTTGGTAGGGGGCAGGGGTGCACCCAATCTCCAAAGGGCTCTTCTTTTTTAAGGAAAGAGAACAGTAAGGCGTTGATGAGTTTGCGGAGAACCTGAATCTCTGGTCCCTACACTGAGTCCCCGTGAGGTCAGGGAACAGTCTCTGTGAAATCACTAGGTTCAACACAGTGGCTGGCACATAGTAGGGGCTCAAAACTCTTGTGGAATAGACAGACAGAAGACAGAAAGGAAGAAGGAAAGAAGAGAAGGAGGGAGAGAAGGAGGGGAGGGGAAGGAGAGGTGTCTCTGAGAGTCGACCCTGTAGGTGAAGCCTTGTGGAATGTCTGATAAAGACTATTTCATATTCAGGGAAAGCGTGGGCCGAATACCGGTCAAGCCTTTCTCTTAAACATACCACACAGAGGAAGGAGGAAGGAGAAGCCTTGCAGGCACAGATTTTCGATCTTATCTTGTCTATCTTATCTTATCCTTCTGTTAAAATATAAAACTTTCCCTCCCATCTGGAGAGAAATTGTTTTAGTAATGTGGCAGCTTCAACTCGCAGCTGGAGAAGTAATTTAGGAACAGAAACATGACACAGTTCTGGAAGAATGACCATATAATTTAAGGCCCAGAATGATCCCATTAAGGGTGTAGTTAATATTGTGCCAGCTTTGAAACAGGGAGAAGGAGGCCGGCCCACCGGCGTGCAGTCTCCCTGAACCACCAACCAGTGGGTGCTGTGAAGTTACTTTCTCCGGGTTGCGGTGGACCTTGGTTCCCTAGGGTGGCCGTGGCTTCCCAAAGGCGCCGTTTCTGGAGCTGAATGAACAGAAGGCACACATTTCCCTGGCTACTGAACTCAAAGCCCAGTGAACACCAGGTTCCATCCAGTGCATCTCACTAATGGGTACAACATTTCCAAAGGCACTGACTGCATGACCTATTAACAACTCTGATGCGTCCTCTGCGTCTGGAAAAGGGGCCGCCATTTTGTCCCGGGAAGGAGAATGCCAAGTTCTTTTCTTCTCATGCAAATCCCTCAGTGACTTGCTCCCTCTGTTGATCCAGTGAGCCTTCCGGGGGTATCTTCCACAGGCCCCCAACGCAGTTCTCTGGGCAAACCCCAATGAACACAACACCTGCTGTCGATGGGAGCCATTACTCCCTCTTCTCTTAGGAGGAGAACTTCCATCTTCCTTCGCGGCTCTATTGCTGTTTCTTCTTCAGAGAGGAGGAGTGACTTATCCAAATGCCAAAACTGGAGAACGGAATCTTGCCTGTGTAGCTCAGCACACTTCCCTTTTTTGCTTCTCGCTTGGATTCTGCTTTGCGTGGTAAATGCCTTGCTCTGCCTCCCTCTATGGTGTGTGTGTGGGGGGGGGGGAGGGTGAGTGGGGAAGAGGGAGATCTGAAGTTAAACCACAAGGTAATTTCCATGGGTGAAGGATAATTGTTATGGAGTGAGGACTAAATTTAGTTCCCCAGGGCAACTTGCTAATAATAGAGTTAATGTTGTGGTTCTCATCTAATTTTTGTCTCAGTTGGTTCAGACTGTGAAGGAGAGAAGGGCATGATCAATGGCCCCCATATGCTCCATCATCTGTCTTTAAGGAGCCCACGGTCAACTTGGGAAGCAGAGGAGTAACCCAGTGATACAGTGATAAGAGTGATAAGTATAAAGGACTGTGACGGCCCAAGTGAGCCACATCGAGCCACGGAAGGCTTGGGGAATGAATAGAATTGGCCAGATGAAGTCCAGCACGAGCCTTCAACATGGTGGGAGGTGGGGAGCAGGAGCAGATAAGCAGAGACCAGGGAACAAAGAACCGTATGACTCTTTGTGGAGGAGTTTGGATTTTATCTTGAGAACAATGGGGGCCAAGCCAGGGTTTTGAGGAAGGGGGTGAAAGAGTGAATTGATGAGACTTAGAAAGATCGCTCTGACCTATAATGTTGAAGAGGTTGGAGGGAGGCAGGTTTGGAAAGTGAGAATGTTTTAGGAGACCATTGAGATTATTCTGGGTGTGCCAGTGGTGGCCTGAAGTCCGGTATCGGCATAGATGAAAACGGTTGCATTTAAGAGACTTTCCGCTGGTAAAATCCAGAGGGCTTGGTGAGTGATTAACTAGGCAGAGGAAGCCTGATAAAGGAATCTTTGATGACCCCCAGGCTTCTAGCTTGGGTCTTGGGTGGATGGTGAACCTTTCACTGAAATAAGAAACAGGAAGGAAACAAGCTTTGAAAGAAGGAGGCTCAGGAGAAGCTGTTTGAACTAGTCTCTGTGGACAGTAGGAGAGCCTGCAGCCTAAGGGAGCTCGGAAGTGTTCTTGGCAACTGTGGAGGCATCATCTGTATTTCGAGTTCAGTTAATGCAACTGGCTGGGCATGGGTTCATTACTGAATGTCTCCAACCTACGAATCCATGGCGTCCCTTCTTCCGTGGTCAGTCTTCACCTTAGGCCACACCCTTAGGTAGAGGAGGTTGGTTCTGAGTAGATGGGGACACGCAGGGCTCCCAAGTAAAAATGTCAGGGAATGTCTTTGCCTTCATTACCTTCAAAAGAAACTGATCTCCGTGACCCTGCCCTTCAGGGGCTGCTGGGCTGGTGTCTACACCTGTGTTTACACCCTCCCTGTCTGTCTAAAGGCACTCTAGCAAACTCAGTGCACACTGGAGATACCTGCAGAGATTTCCAGAGTAACGGATGCCCCGGACCCTGCCCCGGTCCATCTGAATTAGAACCTCCAGTGGTGGAGCTCCACAGGCACTGACATTTTTTAAAAGCTCCCTAGGAGTTTCTAATGGACGGTCAGGACTATGAACTACTGATCTAGGTACACTCTAGCCCTCTGAGCCATTAACCTTCACCAAGTTAAATAACCAGTCCTCCAGAAATAGGAAATACCTGCAGATCCGGAGATTTTGTCAATAGTGTTATAGAAAGTGATTAAAAAAAAAAAAATTCCAGAATCTTCCAGCTGTAGGATAAGCTGATGTATCCTTTGCCAGAATGAGCCAGGGAGGACTGGGGGCAGTGGTGTCTGGGCTTGTCTGCTGGAGCCTCCTTAAGCCTCTGGCCTGTTGGGAGCACATCTCCCCTAAAGAGGGCAGTATTCCTACCTGTAGAGTTAGGGTGGAGATCGCAGTAAATGTTCAGCTGAGTTTCCAGAGAATTGGGTTCTGCCATGTGCCAGCCTCTGTGAAGATTGCTCTGGGCCGGTATTCCCAACGTCTGCCTGCATTTGGGATCCCACTTGACTTAGACATCATCAGGAGAGAGACTGAAGGTGATGTGCTGGCCATTGGGAATCTGCTTCAACCCTGGCGGGTTACAAACCAACCAAATCCTAAGCCCACGTGAATCAAAGAATTGTTGACCTCTGCCCATGGGCTGGGCTCCCACCTGTGCCCCACAAGTCACTCAAAGTCAAGGACCAGACATTTGTCTTTCTTCTTTCTGCTCAAACAGGGCATTGCCCACTTTCTTGTCCCATGGGCACCTGTCCCGGTAATCACGGGAGCCCACAGACAGGGTTTGCAAGCCTTCAGAGGACAAGAGAGCACGCTCACGTTTTTCCCTAAGCTACACTAGCTTTTTCACTCACAGGAGTTGCCAGTTTTCTACTTTTGCAACAACCAAATGAGCTTTGCCCTATGCCCAAGACAACTTGTAATTCATCAAATCCACTTACGCTCTTTTCCCTTGCTTTTTACCCAGACAAAGAACGCAGCAGAGAAGTTATTAAATCCTTTTCTAGGGGTGAAATATGTAGAAAGGCTATGCAATTCAGCAATGCACTCCAAGAATTTAAGTAAATTTGCTATGCTTGATCTCACTGTTATGAAGCCAAATTTGCTGCTCTTTACAAGATAATACGTAAAAAATATATTCAGCACACACGGCTCCTAATATTCCCTGCTGTTCTCAACAATGAGAGCTAAGCTTCCTGCTTTAGCTCATTTTTTCTGAATAAGAGGAAATGTAAGGACAATTTTCTGTCCCTTCCTCCTGTGCCTGGAATTTCAACCACATCCCCAGAAGGTTTTTCGGTGTTTCTTCCCCATGGTTCAGTGTTTCTACTGGGCCATCATTTATCCCCATTTCGTGGTACAGGAAAGTCCACTTTTGGATACAGTGCAGATGTGGAAACTATGTCTTGGAAGTGACTTGCTTTTAGGTGAAATTAACTGCATGTTTGATAATTTTGCTCTATTTGGACATCTAGGAAATGATCACGCGAACTTTTGTTGATTGAGCACGAGATATGTGCCATGCTTTACAAGGATGCTTCGCTACGTCAGTTCATGGGATTCTCATGGTAACCTTGCAAAATAAACACTATGGTCTCGGTTGACAGATGATAAGTCAGTGTTAAGAGAGGTTAAGTTTCAGGGCACCTGGGTGGCTCGGTCGGTTAAACATCTGACTATTGATTTCGGCTCAGGTCATGATCTCATGGTTTGTGAGTTCAAGTCCCGTGTTGGGCTCTGTGCTGAGAGTGTGGAGCCGGCTTGGGGTTCTCTCTGTCTCCCTCTTTGTCTGCCCCTCTCCTGCTGTCTCTCTCTCTCTCAAAAGTAAATAAACATTTTTTTAAAAAGAGAGAAGTTAAGTTTCATGCTCAAGATTAGAATTAAAATCTAATGAATTTATCCATTTATTAGCTTATTGGATAGAAAAGTCCATATAGAAAAATAAACAAGAATAGCCAGGACAGCTCTGAAAAGGAAAAGCACGATCAGGCTTTGAAATATATTTGAAAACCTCAATGGTTAAAGCAGTATGTTATGGTCCTTGAATAGACAGGAAGACCAAACTATGGAAGCAGAAATCCAGGCACAGGAGTAAGCGTGTTGTGGCAGGAATGCCCCTCCCCAGAGCTGGGGTTCTGCCTTCCTGCAGCAGGGCTCACAGTGAGGACTGAGGAATATTGCCAGGCAACTTGGACCTGAGTTATTCCAACCCTCTTATTTTAGAGACAAGGAAACAGAGATCCGGACATGGGAAGGGACTTGCTCATTTATCATTGGCGATGTGGTAGGATGACATTTCCAAGTATTAGTAAACATCCCCCTTCCCACCTGATGTGGTACAGCTGGTGACCCCCTCCCACCCCCAGAAAGAGAGTCGAGGCTTTCACCACCCCAGGGCCAGCCCACCACCAGCAGTGAAGGCACCAGACCCTGTCATCAGCTCAGAGAAGATCCCAAGATTTGCCCAAGCACGTTCAGATAGAACTACTTCTATGGTCTAGGTCAATGGTTCTCAATGAGGGAAAGTTTGACATTGGGCAATGTCAGATGACATTTTTGGTTGTGACAATAGGAAGTGGGCCTTGTGCCAACTTTGTGCATCTGGCGTCTAGCGGCTAGAGCCCAGTGATGCCACTCGTCCCACAGTGCACAGCACAGCCTCACGACAAAGAAGTATCTGGCCCAAGATGTCAGTAGCAGCAAGGCTGAGACACCCTGTTCTATCAAGAGAGCCGGAGGACGGAAAGAAGGAGAATTTAGGATCAAAGAGATAGATGGAGGAAAGCAGAGGAGAAAAAGACACACCCAGAGCAGGAGCACCCGAGGGACCTGAAACAGGGACCACTTTAAGAGAAAGAATGTATTCTCCTACAAGGAAATGTGCTTTCCTTTATTCACATATTTCTGATAGCAGAGGGCTTCTGTCTTGACCAAGCACTGATGGAAAACAAATCTTCACTTACAAAGTTATTTGCCTGATGGGATAGGGAGAACGTTCCACAGATGGGATTCTGGCTCCTAACATTCCCAGGTGTTACTTTCCTGCACCGTGCCTACATTCCGTCTGCGGTGAGAGGCAGGGCATGTTCATATAGTGGTACAACTCTGGCCCTGAACCTACCTTGTACAAAGTCAAGATCTGGGTGATTGGCACAGTGGACCAGAGAGGGTCTTCCTGGAAGCCATTCCTGGACCAGGATGGTTGGCAAAGACTTTGCTATATTCGGAAGTGACTGTGAACCTCACAATTATATCCCACTAAACCCAAATTGTATTCCCAACTCAACTTCTCCCAAGCTATACACACATTCATGGTCATCCCAACGCCATCCAGTCTGAGAGGAGGTGTGGTAGAGGGGAAGTTGAGGTAGAAAGAAACAGTGACCTTATAACCAGTTGAGACGAAAATATTTGACTTCCGCAAATTTGACAATAACAAGTGACCGCTGTGTGCGCGTGTTGCTAGGTACCTCCCAGGAACTCAGAGAGGGTCTGTGCAGGTGAGAGGCATCGAAGCTTACTTACGCTTTGCTCCCATCACCACAAATACACCTTGGTGGGTAGTCTTCGCCTACCCTGCTCCCTGCCGCTCTGGTCCTGTGTGATATAAGAGAACAAGAGAGCACGTTCGTGAACAACAGAAGTTGTACAAATTGCGCAGGTTATTTCTTGACTTGGCAACTAAAGTTCCGGTGGTGTGGAGCGTGTAGGCACTCTGGGGCCTAGACCCCTTCTTCGGTTTGCACATTTCTCTTGGTTGTAGTGATCTGAAGGGTAATAGAGAGTCTGTTAAGAATGCCAAGAGGGGAGGGGAGGGGAGGGGGTCCCCAGAGCCACACAACATGGGCGTTCAAGATGGATGCAGCCAGAATCACACAGAAAGGACGGAAGGTACCCCCAAATCTCTTGGAGTTGGAGTGGGTGTTGTGATATAATAAGAGATTTGGGCTTTGCCCCAGTTTCCTGGCACAGAGCTCCTAGAATCCTTGGGATTTCCTGAGTGATGGGAGGCCGGGAGTATCTTTTGCTCTTCATAATAAGCCCCTTTCAACCACACCTGAGTTTATTGCCAATGAAGTGGCTCTTGGAGGACGAGGCTGGTTGCCAGAGGAACCAACCATGTGATTAGAGAGTGGGTGGGAACTCTCAGCTCCAGGGAAGGTGGAGGGGCTGGAACTGAGCTAATCACCACGGGCCAAGGACCCAGTCAGTCACGCCTACATAATGGAGCTGCCATCAACAGTGAGCTTCTGGGTTGCTGGTGACATGGCGGTGCATCCTGCGTGGAGAGGGAATGGAGACCACCTTCGTGCCTTCGCCTGTCCGTCTCTTCCAGTTGGCTCTTCCTGAGTTGTACCCTTTATGGTAAGCTGATACTGGGAAATGAAACGCTTTCCTGAGTTCTGTGAGGGGCTCGTGGAAACTCCTGATTTGCAGGCAGTCTCTCCAAAGTATGAAAGGCCCAGACTTGCCATTGGCATCTGAGGTGGGGACAGTCCGGCGGAACTAAGCCCTTAACCGGTGGGGTCTGTGCTCACTCTGGGTGGTTAGTGCCAGGAGTGTGGTGAATCGGCAAAGCAAACAATTTTTTCCATTTAGGAGTGGATAGGGGTCTTGCCCGGTGAGGCGTGCGGAAACCAGTCTGCCCCAGGAGACATGGCTGACTTTCACTGGCCAGAGCCCAGCTCCCTGGCCAGTGTTGAGAGTACGGACAAGAATACGCAGGCGGGTACTAGCAGGAGCCAGCTTGGAAGAGCCCACGCCGGGCCCCTCGTCATCCCCACCAGTGCTGGGCTAATGGAAAGATCCACCCGCTGTTGCCTCAGGTGAGGCCGGAAGGGCCATGCGGGCGCCAGGGAGTTGAGAGCTGGTTGCGAAAAGTGCAAGACAATTGCAGAAAGGAATGGCTTTGCTGTAATTTCTAACTCAGACTGGGAAAGAGTTAATGACCCTAGATTTCATTTTTAAAATATCACATTGGAATATGAAAACTCTGATTGGACCGTATTATTTTTATCTGCTCCAGGACAGGTTTCAGAGCCAGAAATTAAAGTCAGCCCTAGGAATTAAGAATGCTTCTTTTTTTCTTTTCTTTTTCTTTCTCTTTCTCCTTCCTTCCTTCCTTCACCCATCCTTCCATCCATCCATCCACCCATCTGTCCGTCCATCTATCCATCCATCTGTCCTTCCTTCCTCCCTTCCTTCCTTCTTTCCTTCCTTCTTTCACCCATCCTTCCATCCATCCATCCACCCATCTGTCTGTCCATCTATCCATCCATCTGTCCTTCCTTCCTTCCTCCCTTCCTTCCTTCTTTCCTTCCTTCCTTCCTTCCTTCCTTCCTTCCTCCCTCCCTCCCTCCCTCCCTTCTTTCCTTCCTTCCTTCTTTCTTTCTTTCTTTCTTTCTTTCTTTCTTTTTCTTTCTTTCTTCTTTCTTTCTTTTTCTTTCTTTCTTTCTTTCTTTCTTTCTTTCTTTCTTTCTTTCTTTCTTTCTTTCTTTCTTTCTTTCTTCATCCGGAAGCCTGGGATTCTTGAAGTACTGATTATGCCTGTTAGATCAGCATCCATGCTGCCATTGCACCATGGATATGTCTTACTCCGGCAGACTGCTCTCTCCCTGGCCCTTAGCTGAGTTTCTTCCTGGAGATTGAGGGGTGCTCCTGAAGTTCCAGGAGAACCAACCAGAGGAGTGCAATGAGGGTGGGCGGCACCAGAGAACTGAATTCTGTGACCTGGGACCAGGAATGGAGTGCACACATTGGTGCGACAGCCTCACCAGATGCTAAGTTCTACCTGTGCCCTTCTCCCCATCACCACCAAGACTTGTCTTGAAGCAAAGGTGAAGGTGAGCGGGATTTGAAGCCTCTCATCTATGGAGAGGGGCCTGGAGTCTCTTGCTCAACCTCTGGGATAGGAAGCTGTCCTTTGTGGGACTAGAGTAGACTATTTGGGTCAAAGCCACCGCTTTTAAGCAGGAAATGAGCCTTTTGCACAATGATTTATGTTGCTCACCATTCAATAGACTATAACATTTTCTGCTCAGCTCTCATGGGAATGTTGCTAAAACATTGTGTCCGCTTGCGCCTCATGAAAAATGCAGGGGGGTTGCACAATGAACCCTAAATGCCAAGGGACATAGGTCCTACCTCCAGGAAAGCCAGTTTTCTTTGGCAGTGCCCAGAGAGGACAGGTGCATTTGGCTTTCAGGCGAAGCAGGGAGGGCTTCTTAGGAGGGGAGGAGTCCTGAAGGCTGAATGGAGATCTCTCCTTGGGCCCAGACAGGAAAGACTTTGTGAGGTTAGGAAACAGGGAGAACAATCTGAACATATTATGTTCTGTTTGGGAAACTCTGTAACTCCTGCCTCACAGCCAGAGCCTCTGGTCCAGAAACAGAGCCTCGATTCTACTCAGTGCCTGAAAATCACAGCCCAGGAGAAGGTGGGAGGGAAGATTTTATTTCACTGAATGAACATGCTTTCTCATTTCCTGTCACCCTGGGGCCTCTGGGGAGCCTTGCAAGCAGTCCGAGGGAGTCCTGTGGAGTCTGGAAGCATTGCCTTCTATACTGATAAGCATAACCGAGGCAGGCTGCGTGCTCCCTCTGCAGGGTGGAGTAGAGGATGCCCTGGGGTTTGGCTACTGAAAGGGGTGAACACTCATGCTTCACAAATGAGTCTTAAGACGGTGTGGAGTGAAAGAGAATTGCGTGGGTGTGCCTCGTGCCTGCCAAGGGCTTGTATGCAGAAGACGGCAAGCAGCAACTGGGGAAGTGGGTCCGTATCACGTGGGGGCTCAGATCAGGGAATGGGGAGACTTAGGGTTGACTCCCAGCTCTGCCCTCTCCTGCTCTGTGGGCTGAAACCAATGTCTATACATCTTGTGCCTAAGTTTTCTTATCTATATATGTCATCCATTTGAACAGTATTTATTGAGCCCCTTCTCTGTGCCAGACCCTGCCGGGTGTGAAGGATACCAAGAATAAAAGGCACTAAATCTTGGCTTCAAGGTGTGTGCCCCATGGTGGGTCAGAGGAGACAGCCTTTGGACCTCTCTAGTCCCATACTATGTGTTCTATTCTGAGATTTGAAAACCCTCCTGAGAAATTCCTTGAGGATCTCTTCTACTTCAGTCTCCTCTCTTTCCAGGTGCCTCGCAAAAGTTGTCCTTAGCCCCCATCCCTCATTCTTTGTCCTTCTGGAGCCCCACCCCCACCCCCATCAGGTTCCCAGGGCTCCAGGGGCAGCCGCTCTCCCCATCTCCCACCTGCTTCCTTCCCTCCATGCCATTGCTGAAGCTGGGGACTCTGATGGAACTACCTAATTCCAGCCAGGGTATCTGTTATTGATTTGCACGTTTACACATTTAATCTGTTACTCCTTTCACGTAACATTTACCTATTAACGGCAATTTCCAACACATCGATCCCAACATCGATCTCAAGAAGGGTTTGATGGTTCTTGAAAACTCATTGATTACCGAGAAGAAATAAAGGGAAGGGAGGTGTCCGAAACTAGTATTATGGATCTGAGTCTGGGTGATTAAAGAAGAATGGCAGTATTAGCCGATATGGGAAATTGAGTGAGATAATCAGGGTTTTGTTTTGTTTTGTTTTTTTTGTAATGAATTATTATTACCCAAATAATATATGCAAACATTGTCCTCACTAAAACATGAAAACATTACAGTCGTTATCAATGACTTCCCAACAAACCCAATACCGTGCTTAGATACAAACACTTTTATTATTTTCATATGTGTTTTTCTAAACGTTTCTTTTTACACTTAATGAGTGAAGGACAGTGCCCCAACATTGTAAGCTCTATACAAAATAACAATTATTGTTCTTTCTGACAGCGTGCGATTTCACAGTTGGAATCTGCCATAGTTTATGCGCACCATTGTGCAGAAAGAGAGGAGAGGAAAGCTGTAGGTTAGGGTAACTGTCTGTCCACTTAGCCAAGATGGGAGGAGTTTCCAGAATGTTGGACTTTCACTGGTAAAACTGGGTAAGTCTCAGGCAAACCTGGATGAACTGGTCACCCTACTGAGAGGAGGGATCAATTTGAAGGAGGAAGGACACTGTTTTCCCTAAAACAGTGTAAGGAAGGAGGCTCAAGTCAGGTGACTTAAGGCAGCTAGAAAACACACAGATTTTGGAGGGGGAGGCTTAGCTCCTTTCCTGGAGGAAGATTTGAAGCACAGCATGATGGTTCAGGATCTAGCATCACAGGATGATTTGGTTGCAAGCAATAGAGAGCTAACTTCAGCAAGAGGGAAAGTACCAAAAGACTGTTAGAGATTCACAGGAGGAGGAAAGGTTGGGAGCTGGCCCCATCAACACTGGCAGATAGGAGCAGAAACGTGGCTATGATTTCGTGTCAAAGAGAGCTTGGTCAAAACAGTGGCATCCGGGGGCACCTGGGTGGCTCAGTGGGTTGGGCGCCTGACGCTTGATCATGATCTCATGGTTCATGGGATCAAGCCCTGCACTGGGCTCTGCACTGACAGCTTGGGATTCTCTCTCTCCCTCTCTCTCTGCCCCTCCCCCACTCGCACACATGCACCCACATGCTCTGTCTCTTTCAAAATAAATACAGAAACTTAAAAAAAAAAAAAAATTGGTACCAGATAGCACGGAATAGCCACACTGTCAATAGGGAGAGACCTACTGGCCCAGCTCAACACCTGACCAGGAGAAGGTAGATATCAGAATATCAGCAGATACTCTGATCATATCCTTCCATGATGAATCCAAGAAGACAGAGGTGACTCCTCAAAAGGAAATTAGGAGATTGTCAGAAGGTAGGAATGGATACCAGTCCACCAAAAACATTAATCGAGCTGCACTATCAGTCCCTAGAGATGGAACTCATTTCCTGGACAGTCCATGTGCTGCGTGTATATATTCATATAAATGTAAATGAATGTATTATGTGCAACACAGGTGCTCAGTACAGTTTTGTTGGGTATAGAAATGGGTGAACATTCCCACAGAGGCTCATATACTCCATTAGCAGTGAGCAGGATGGGCTATTTTTCCCATACAATACCCTTGGTTTATACCAAGGGCAACCCCCACCCATACTAAGCCACAGACTCTTGTTTGCACCAAGTGGCTCCCACAAGAGAGCATGTAAAATGTCCCAGACTTGCTGACATAAACCTGCTCCAAAGATATGGGTCCCTTTGTATCACTGACATCTTCCTAAAAAGTCGTCCTTAGGTTTATTTTATGGAAAGAGTTAAACGTTTTTATGTATGTATGTATGTATGTATGTATGTATGTATGTATTTATTTATTTTTAATATAATTTATTGTCAAGTTAGCTAACATAATGATGTATACAGTGTGCTCTTGGTTTTGGGAGTAGATTCCCATGATTCATCACTTACTTACAACACCCGGTGCTCATCCCAACAAGTGCCCTCCTCCGTGCCCATCACCCATTTTCCCCTCTCCCCTTCCTCCCCCCCCCCCCCATCAACCCTGAGTTTGTTCTCTGTATTTAAGAATCTCTTATGGTTTGCCTCTCTCCCTCTCTGTTTGGAAAGAGTCAAATGTGAGATTCGGTAGGGAAACTTTCTGTTCATAGGAATATTACAGCAGTTTTTAATAGCATATTATTTGTTCTATAATTCTAGATTTTCTTCATAGATTGGATTTCTTTAAAGTGGAATAAACTCCCCGTTAGGGGATCGGCTATCTGAGTTACTTAAAAAAAAAAAAAAAAAAAAAAAAGACAACCCTCAGCTTCTTATACCAGATTTTAGACGCACAACATGAATTGGTGACAAAGTGTTTCTGAGTGGAGACCCTGGAGGACCACTTTGGAAACTCTCTGAAACCCATTGGTAATTGGTTCTATCCATCTTTATTCCAACGATTAATGTGCCGACGTCCTTAAAGTCAGTTTGTCCTAGTAATTCCCTTAAATGGGATTTATGCAATCTATTTTACTTTGCAAACCTTCTTTTGTTGCAGGAAATACAAGTGTGAGCTTTACTCCCAATTCAGAAGCCCGATGAATAAGATTTAGGTATAATTTCAAATAGCAATCCATGAATGCTCTTAACTCTCCCATCATAGGGCCTGTGCTTCCTTTTGGGGACTATTCAGTCTGAGTTGGGGTAAGCCACGCTGGGCTTTCATTCAGGGGCAGGGGTCTGAAACCAAGTCTCCCTTGGCTAGTACTTCACGTCTCTTTTTTTAGACAGAGAGAGAGAGAGAGAGAGGGAGGGAGGGAGAGTGCAAGCGGGGGAGGGGCAGAGGGAGAGGGAGACCCAGAATCGGAAGCAGGCTCCAGGCTCCGAGCTGTCAGCACAGAGCCCGACGCAGGGCTCGAACTCACAAACTGCGAGATCATGACCTGAGCGGAAGTCAGACGCTTAACCGACGGAGCCCCCCCAGGCCCCCCTCGCTTCTCTTTGATCTTTCGGTTAAATCCTGTTGTTGCTCAAGAAAATTCTGCATTTCCATATGTACAGACGGGCTGTCTGGAGATTCTAGCTTGCATTTCTTCTGATGTCCCAGGATTTGCTTTCGCTGTTCCCCCAATACGTAGGATTTGTGTCCTTTGCATTTGACTTGTCTTTTGTTGCTTGCTATTGGCGATGATGCGTGGATCCAGGATCCTGGATCCATCCAGGTTTTGCCGGGACTTACAATGAGGTGCTGTCTTATGCTTTGAGGTGCTTTACAGGCATACAACGAGAAGCTGAGAGTATTGGATGAGATCTCCAAGGAGAAACAGCTCCAAACTTGGGTGATAGGACCTACATAAACCTTTGCCAAGATGCACTTCTGGTAGCTGGACTTGTCGTATTCCTTGCTCCCAAGCTGCTGGCCCAGGGGGCCAACGGTCTTAACAGTTCTCCATCCAGGCTGGTTTCTGCCTTCACGTGTCATCCCAGGGCTACGGGGGCCAGGCCTATTTTGTGAGAATGGATCTTCTCACCAGCGACACCGCACACAGCTGCAGTCAGAGAGCGCAAACACCTCGCACAATTGCCGTGACTTGCTCCCACCCGGGCCTTCGTCAGATGTCACACGATACTCCTTCCTGATGAACTCAAATGTGGCCTTCCAGACCTCAACTAAGAGAGGCACTCACCGATCACGTTTAATTGAAACGGAATTAAAACCCTAGATTAATTAGATCATGTGGGGGTGGTTAGGAAAAGGATTCCAACATCTGGCAGTGGATGGGTTCTGATGAGCTTGGATGTCTCTTTGCGATTCTGTAACTTGGTGCGGGGCGCCCTCACCGCGAGCCCTGCTTTGCGTGGAAAGAAAGTGTATCTGTTTGCGTGTAACGCACCCTGTGCTTTGCCTGGGCTTCCTGTTTTTCCAGCTGGTCTCCGTGAAGCTGTGTGGATCCCAGGGTGACCTCGCACAGGCCGGCTTTTCAGCACTAGGTGCTTCATCTGCTTCCAAACTGCAGCTGTCACTCCGAGCGAACTCACCAGCTGATGAAAGCCTCGTCTTTCGGAGCAGAAAATGAAATCTGAAAAGTAAGGCCATGTTGCTGACACCTTTTGGGCAAAGCCTTTTATGAAGGGGGAATGTTAGCTTTCGTGGGTCCCATTTCCATATCCTGCCTGAGCCCCGGCAACCCAGCTGACAGCTGGCAGCAGCTGAGAGGCACCGAGAGCGGAGAAAATCAAAGCTCTCTCGCCACCGGAGAGTTAAACCCCAAAGGGCCTGTACAGAATGCTTACTTGGAAAGCTGCAAGGGGCTTTTTATTCTCTTCAGGTTAGCTTTGCTGATATCCAGGGGCTAAGTATAACTGTAAGCATGTGAATTTCAATAACTATGTTTCCTTCAATTACCCAGCTGGACAGTTTAGTTCACCAGAGCCTGTAATCATACAAAAGCTGCCAGGGAATTGTTGTGATTTAGATAATTTCTAATCTCCTCTCTGCTTAACCTGCAGGGGCTATGGGCAGCCTCAGAGACCAGGGGGTGGAGAGAGCCTGTTCTCATCAACCCAGAGAGGCAGTTCCTTGGCTCAGCCTGAGGGACTGATGCTGTATTCAGACAGAGAGGCTGAAGAACAGGGTGGGGGGCGAAGGTGTGAGTGTTGGGGCGTGGTTTGGGAGTGAGAAGGTTGGGGGAGGTTGCGTGGAGAAGGTAGACTAGCCATGGGATGGCAGAATAGAGCTGCTAGCCAGCTTGGGTGCTAAGAAGCAAAAGACCTCCCCCCCGCCACCCCCCAGAGGCTCCCCCTCTGAGCGAGGACTCAGATTTGAATCCCCGATCTTGCACCCAGCACCCCTTCTGCAAGTTCCAGGGGGGCCGTCCATGGTCAACAGAGATCACCATTTTAATGTATTACTTGTGAATGCAATTTGGTAGACTCCTTGCCAACACAGTGTTCCCTGCGATGTCTGTTTAGCTAAACCACTAATTGTATGGAAGATTTCTCCCTAAGTTACTTGTTGGGGGGGGTCAACGATCAAGGGACTCTTTCTCGGTCTTCATGGAAAGCTGCGGAGGACAGTGGGGAGCCAGTGCTGTCGTTTGGGGGCTGGGTAGCCATGCTGTGAACTTGGAGGCTCTCTCTGGTTGCACGTGTGGTCCAGGGCCGTTGGGATTCTAGACGGCAGGGAAAAAGCATTCCTCAAAGAACAACAGCATTTGTCTCTCCTCTTTCCTGTTTCCTGGATGCTTGGCATCTGTTTCCATTCTCCGGCGCCTTCTGATTTCCTCCGAGGCAAAGTTTCTTCCTTGTTAAATACAGTCTGATGGAGAAGTCATTGGAGGTTCATCATCTCATGACCCGGTCTAAGCCAAGGAGGTGAATTCCCGCTTGCAAAGAGACAGGATGCCCGAAAATGGCTGGCATTCTATTGCATCCAGGGACAGGGTGCCAGCCAGTCACTCTTGTTATGGGACAAATGTGGCCCCGGCCTCTTGCCTCTGGAATTCTGCCATTCCCAAGCCTGCCTCTCCCAACACCCCTGAGTCCTTTATGACCCATTATCCCTTGAGCTTAACTTAGCCAGAATTGGATGCTCTTCCCTACAAGTAGCAGACTCTGTCACCGCAAAGATCCAGATCTGGTCCTGGCAGCAAAGGCATAATGATTCGTTTATTGCAGTTTTTATTCATTCCAGGGCAGGGACTTTAGAGAATTCCAGAATCCTTCGTGTTTTGTTTTGGTTTTTAGTTTTTAAGACATGGGGAAGCTAAGAAATGAGATGGGTCGACTCGCCTGGCGTCCCGTGGCTGGTTAGTGACAGAGCAGGGACACCAAGTCAGGACTTGGGTTGAGTCTCAGTTTTTCCTGCGGCAGCCCACATCTTCCTCAGCTGAACGTTCTGGCAGCTTTGTGGCCGGTCTGCCCTTTGGCTTGCGAGCAGCATGGAGGAGAGGCACACGGCCAGCAGTCTCGCCCTCTGCAGCGGGGGGCTGGCCGGGGCGTGTGGCAGGGCTTCGGGGAGAGAAGGGAGCTGTGTTTCAGAAAGTACCTTCATCTGCCCTCTGCTTGGTCAGAGAGCTCGAGCCCATGGTGGTTCGAAGTGGCACATAATAAGAGGACATTAATATAAATAGGAAATAAATAAGCAATAACCACAACACGCACATCTCAAGATCACCTTGGAAAAAAGTCCTACAGATCCCCCAGGGGACAGGTTCTTCCTCCCTCTGCCTTATTTCTCAGTGTGCCCCCCCCCCCCAAGGCCCTGCCAGCTGCCATCTCTTCCACTCACTTCAGTGTCTTAGCAGGAAGCTGCCCTCTGACACTCCCCAGGGCCCTGGGTGGGCCCTTCCTCCTGTGAATAACCACACTAACGAGGGTGACATTTCCACTTCCCCTCCTGTTGGCTTTGTCATCCTACAACATCCCCGGCCTGGTCTCCTGGGATACCTAATTAAAGAATTGACAGTGTTTTTACCAATAGTCATGTTCGGAGGTGAACAAAAACAAAAAAACAAACAAACAAACAAAAAAAAAACAAAAAACAAAAAACCCCGACAACAACAACAACAACAAAAGCATCTTTGTATCTGTTGCAGAGGCTTACTTTCCATACAGTATCGTAACCCACAGCCTGCACACAGTAGGCAGCCGGTGTTAGACCGCATCTGCAGCCCCTGGGGACACCGTATATCATGGCGCAGGGTAATAATGGATGGTTTTCACGACAACCCAGACTATGTTCATTTGTTACGCTGATGCGTTTACCAAGCATGAGCTGCCTTGTATGTGCTCAGCGCTACGCGAGGAAAATGAAGATACGTGAGAGAACAAGAAGACAAGGTCCCTGCTCTCAAGGCGTCTAGGTGTGCCGGGCCTCTGCCGTGTGTGACTCACTTTGGACCTGGCCCGTCCGAGTACATCTGCACTCCTTCCAAGCTGCAGTGATTGGTTCCTGGAGGGAACATGACCCAGGGCGGTCCCAGGGAGAGTCAGTCCAGGAACTCTTATCAAGACTCTGGGGACTCGGGTGTTCTTCTTTTGCTAAAAGGCAGAACGGAAGCCTGGAGATTCTCACAGCCATCCCGGCAGCCTTCTGCTTTGAGAAAGTCACACTCCTGAACTTGTCATTGGAGCCCCTGTATCCCATGGTGACAGGGCCACCCACGAAGTTTGCAATTCCACAAGCTAATCAATTCTCTTTTCTTCTTAAGCCAAGTAGAGGTGGGTTTCTCCCTTTGAAATAAAAGTAGTCCTGTTACTAATACTACAAGAAGAGTTGATGACTTACCACAACACACTGTCTCAATTGAAAGGCACAGAAATGCCATAGGAGTAGAGCGAGGGGAGAGCCTCACTCCAAAAAGAAAATCGGGGAGGGATTTGGAAAAAGATCCCAAGAAAAGGGACCGCTCGGATTTAATCATGACGGATGAGTGGGAATTGACTGGACACATGGGGGGCATTCCAGGCCATGGAAGAACACACATAAAAACAAGCTCACATTTCATTTTTTTTTTTAAGTGGCATTGATGTCCAAAAGGAGGAACTTCCGTTTTATTAATTGAAGAATGTGGGGTAATGATGCCGTATAGTTATGGCTTATGATGCCATATAGTTAACTACTGCTGTATCGATGAGCTAACTATTCCTGGACATCCCCTTCAAGTTCTTTAAGAATTCTGGAAGCAAAACATGCCCACATCGGAGAATGGGATCTGTGGCAGTGGTCCACAAACCTGGACACTCATGAGAATCGGTTGGGAAAGTGAAAATCCAGACACGTACACCCCACCTCTGACTGAATGAAACTCAGAGTGGCATCTAGTGTTATATGAAAATTCCTCCGGTGATTTGGCTGTGTAGCCAGTTCTGGTGCACTTAATCTAAAGAGAGGAGAAAAGGGGCGCCTGGGTGGCGCAGTCGGTTAAGCGTCCGACTTCAGCCAGGTCACGATCTCGCGGTCCGTGAGTTCGAGCCCCGCGTCAGGCTCTGGGCTGATGGCTCAGAGCCTGGAGCCTGTTTCCGATTCTGTGTCTCCCTCTCTCTCTGCCCCTCCCCCGTTCATGCTCTGTCTCTCTCTGCCCCAAAAATAAATAAACGCTGAAAAAAAAAATTAAAAAAAAAAAATAAAGAGAGGAGAAAAAAAAACAAAAAAACGAAAAACAAACCCAATGATAGAAAGCACCAAGATTTGGACATCAAGCCTATCTGGGACCCCAGATTCATCATTTTATCCGCAACACTGAAGTTGACCTCATTTGTGAAACAGAAGCAATCGTATTCATAGAGTATTTATAATTATTTGTGGGATGTTCCCCAGGTACCGGGTGCTATATTATATGCCTGGGATATATTAGTGAATAAAACAGATGAAGATCTCTGCCCAGCAGAGACAGATTGTGAAAATAGTCCAATGGGTAAGTTACATGTGATGGAAATTAATAGGTGCCAGGAGAGAAAGGGGACAAAAGGAAAGGGGGATTGAGAGTGATGGGGGTGGTCAGCGTACGTGAGGCTGGTCAGGGTGGGCTCATTGAGAAGGTGATTTGAGCAAATAGTGAAGGGAGAACAGGACTTGGTGCTCATGGGTTAGAATCTCACAGGCAGAGGGTTGGGATGCTGACATTCAGAGAGTCACCCTAGGGATGACTCCAAATTCTGGGTCTGAGAAATTGGAAGGATGTAGCTACCATATATGGAGACAGGTAATGAGCTTGTGGATAAAGCAGGTTTTGGAGGGAAGATCAGCAACCCAGTTTAGTACATGTTAAATTGGAGATAGCTATTAGATCTCCAGGTGGAGATGTTGAGCACGTGTTGCTTATATGGTTTCAGGTTTGGAGTTTAGAAGAGGTTTCTTAGCTGGAAATGTAAATTTGGAATCCAGCACAGATGAGTTTTGAAAACCTTGGAACTCTAAGAGTCCAAGGAGGGAGAGGGTAACCCTGTAGAAGAGAGGAGGATGGAGAATTGAGCCCTGGAACTCTCCAATGTGGAAATGTCAGAGAGGAGAGGAGGAAGCAGCAAAGGAGACTAAGACTAACCAGTGAGGTGTTCTGGAAGCCAAGAAAAGGAGTGCTTGAAGGACGAGGGAATGATAAAGTATGTTAACTATTGCCACTGGTGCCATATAAGTAAGAGGAATGCGAAGAATTGACCATTGGCGTGGAGAAAATTGTTAGCCATGACCAAAGAAGCTCTGAAGGATTGGTGAAGTCAAAAAGTTTTGTCAGAGAGCGTGTGTGAGTTTCCATCACATGATTGTTATGAGGATTATATGATAGCTCTAATGTGTAAATTAATTACTATCGTGGGTGGTATTTAGCGATAAATCTTAATCCTCCTTTTTGATCTTGAAACACCTGAATGTGTCTTCCTTCCCAAATGAGAGCATAGCCCAATACTACAATGGTGGACATAAACTCAGGGATTTGGATTGGGATTGCACTGAATCCATAAATCAAGTGGGGAAGAATTTGACATCTTAATAAAATTGAGTCTTCAATCCATGAACATGGAACACCTCTTCATTTATTTAGATCTTTGATTTCTTTCATCAGTTTTGTTGTTTCCACATGTACTTCTTGTACATTGTCTTAGACTCATACCTAATATTTTCCTTGTTTTTTTGCAGTGCTATTGTAAATAGTATTATAATTCTAGTTTCAAATTCCAGTTGTTCATTGCTGTTATATAGGAAAGCAATTGACTTTTGTGTGTTAGCATTTTATCCTGTGACCTTGCTGTAGTTGCTTATTAGTTCCAGAATATATGCTGATTCTTTGGGATTTTTCACGTAGACAATCATATCGCCTCTGAACAAAGGCAGTTTTAGTTCTTCGTTCCCATTTTGCACACTCTTTATTTCCTTTTCTTTAAAATTTTTTAATGTTTATTTATTTTTGAGAAAGAGAGAGACTCAGAGCACCAGCAGGGGAGGGGCAGAGAGAGAGGGAGGCACAGAATCGGAAGCAGGTTCCAGGCTCCAAGCTGTCAGCACAGAGCCCAACACGGGGCCTGAACCCACAAACTGTGAGATCATGACCTGAGCTGAAGTTGGACGCTTAACCAACTGAACGACCCAGGCACCCCGTTTGTTTCCTTTCTGTGTCTTTCCCCTCACCCCACACACTGGCTAGCACTTTCAGTATGATGTTGAATACGAATGGTGAGAAGGGACATCCTTGCTTTGTATTTATCTTAAAAGAGAAGTATCTCGATAGTTTCTCACCATTATGGTGTTTGCTGTGCACTTTTAATAGATTATTTTGGTCAAGTTAGTTTCTCTATATTCTTAGTTTTTTGGGAGTTTTTATCATAAATAGGTGTTGGATTTCGTCAGAATATTTTCTGAATGAGTTGATATTTTGTGATTTTTTTTTCTTCCTTTGTTGATGTGCTGCATTATACTGATTGATTTTCAAATGTTACACCAGCATTCATACCTGCAATAAATCCCACGAGATTGTGGTACATAATTATTTTTACACTTTTTCCCCTCTTAAGAAATTTTCTTTTTTTGCCTTCTCTGATTATAATAGAGCATTTTGTATGATTCCATTTTGTCTCATGGAATACCAATTATACTTACTAAAAAAAACATAGTGGTCACCCTAGAGTTTGCAATATATATACTTAAGTAACCTAAGTCCACCTTCAAATAACATTATACAATTTGGCATTTAGTACAACCACCTTATAACAGAATAATCCCAATTCCTCCTTCCTATCCCTTGTGGTATTACTGTCATTCAATCCGCATATCCATATGTCCTAAATACCCAGTATATATACTGTTGTTACTTTAAACAGTTATCTTGTTGATAAATTAAGCATAAGAAAAAACATAACACTTTCTTTCACCTTCAGCTACTCCTTCTCCAAAGCTCTTCCTTTTTTCATGTAGATACGGATGCTTCAAAATTTTTCTCTTTGCTTTTGATTTTCTGAAGTTTGAACACAATATGCCTAGGTGTAGATTTCTTGGTATTCTTTTTGCCGTGTTCTCAGAGCTTCTTGGATGTGTGGGTTGGTGTCTGCCATTAATTTTGACAAGTTCTCAGTTATTATTATTTCAAATATGTCTTCTGCTTTGTCCTTTCTTTGCCTTCTAGAATTCCAATTGCATGCATGTTACACCTTTAAAATTGTCCCACTGTTCTTGAACATGCTGTGTTGTTGTTGTTGTTGTTGTTGTTGTTGTTGTTGTTGTTGTTGTTTTCATCCTTTCTTCCCTTTGCATTTTAGTTTGGGAAGTTTCTCTTGACCTCTCTTCAGGTTGGTGATTCTTTCCTCAGTGATATCAGAGGAAAGAATTTTACTGACGAGCCTATCAAAGACGTTTTACGTTTCTGCTACAAAGTTTTTTGATTTCTAGCATTTGCTTTTTTATTCTTTCTTAACATTGCACCTCTCTTGATTACATTACATCTGCTCTCGCGTGTTGTTAATTTTTTCCATTAAATCCTTTAACATATGAATCACAGGTATTTTTGAATTTCCTAGGTGATAATTCCACAATCTGTGTCATACCTGTGTCCGGTTCTCATGCTTGTCTCATATCGTCAGACCGTGTAGACGTCTTGTAGCTTTCGTTATCCTTTTTAGTTGTGAAGCAGAGATGATAAATCTGGTAAGAGGGCCTGAGTAAATAAGGCTTTGGAGTGAGGTTTTATGTTAACCTGGCTAGGAGTTGGCTTGTGGTTACAAGTACCAGAAGCTTTCCATTCCTCTCGTGCCCTTGTTTTTGTCACCTCCTTTATCTTTGTGCTTCCCTAAGAATTCCTCTTTTTAAAAAAAAAAGTTTATTTGTTTATTTTTGAGAGAGAGAGAGTGTGTGTGGGCAGAGGAGGGGCAGAGAGAGAGAGAGAGGGAGAGAGAGAATCCCAAGCAGGCTCCATGCTCTTAGCACAGAGCCTGACACAGGGCTCGAACCCACGAACCATGAGATCATGACCTGAGCTGAAATCAAGAGTCAGATGCTTCACCGACTGAGCCACCCAGGCGCCCCCACTAAGAACTCCTCCTTAAATAGAGTCTGTACCTTGCAGCCCTTTTAGCTGTCAAATGTTATTATATTGGAGGCCTGTTGATGTGGTGATAAAAAATCAGAGAGGGAAGCATTCTATAATCTGAGGATTCAATCTCAGTGTTCAGTGGGTCTGCGTCCTGGGTTGTGACCTTTACAAGTTTTTCATAGCTTTTATTTTTACTTCTTAGGTGACAGAAGAAAACTCTAGGGTCTGGAGTTAGAGATATGCCCTTCCCCTGAGTGGGATGTGTCTTTCCCTCTGGGGAATAGTCCCTGTGATGGAGAAGGGTCTCGGTGCATTCACAGCGATCACTCTCCTCCTTACCCTCCCAGAGCCAAGAGGAGCTCTTTCCCATCTCTTACTGCTGTCTGACCCTGGGTGAGGAAACCAAACTTCCCTGAGACTCAGTATTTTCATCTCGAAAATAATTCAACCTCCTCACAGGGTGGTTGTAAGGATCAAGTCAAATGACTCCTGTAAAACACATGATGCTGTGCCTGGCACGCACGTGTTAAGACCTGTTTTGGTCATTCATTGCCACTACTTTATATATTCCCATTCCAGGCTCCAACCTCGTGTCGTTTCTGGTAAATATAATAGAAAAGCCTGCTTCGTGTAAATATGAGCCCGAGGAGACCTCTTTTATCTCCTTGATCTACTCATTCAACTACTTTTTCGCCCTTTAATGTTAGAATCCTCCAGTAAATGAGGATTTTTCAGGTTAATTACTGTATTACTTTGCTAGGGCTGCCGCAACCTAGGACTGCCGACTAGGGGCATGCACAACAGAAATGCATCTTCTCACAGTTTTGGAGGTTGGAAGTTCAGGATCAAGGTGTTGGTAGGGTTGGTTCCTTCCGAGGGGTCCAGGGGAAGATCTGCTCCACACCTCTCTCCTTGGCATGAAGATGGCCATCTTCTCTCTGTCTCTTCACATGGCATTTTCCCTCTATGGGTACCCCTGCGCCTAAATTTCCCCCTTTTAAGGGACCCCAATCAGAGTGGATTAGGGACCACTCTGATGAACTCACTCTAACTTGACTACCTCTGTTAAGACCATATCTCCATATAAGGTTACATCTGAAGGTACTAAGCGTCGGGATTCAAAATGCGGATTTGGGGGGACGCAGTTCCACCTGTAACAATCCCCTTGCCAGTAGCTTCTTCCCACTGCTACGCCTTTCCCGTCTTGCGTCCTGCTATTGCCGAGCCTGAGGGACCTCTGTAAAAGTTAGTCATTGCTTTGCACACCTTTCCCTATTTCAGAAGTTTTTGGCTTCATTCATTCTCTGCTCTTGGGCTGTCATTACCTTTTGTGACTCTTTCCTGATCCACTGAAGAGAAATGTTATCACGAGTTGGCTGTTCTCATCTTCTGGCTGCGTTGTCTGTCTTGGCTTTGAAAAAATTCCAAAAATAATTCTTGGTAACCTGTAATTTTATCTCTGTGTTGTCTTTTGTTTTTCCCCACGTTTCTGGAACCATGACAGAAGATTCTGAGTAATTCTGATCAGCATATATTCATGACAGCTCCAAAAAAAAAAAAAAAAAAAAAAAAAGAAGAAAAAGGTTATTTTATGCTTCGGCAGATGCACCTGTAACTTTGCATCTCTTAGTACTTTTGGACGTACCGGGGAATTAGTATCTGGACTTGGCTTTGGAATGCTATGTATTTGCGTACCTAGAGATTTTGTTTAATTTATTTCAACTCAACAGATATTTATTGAACACTTAACTAAGCTTCAGATCCTGAAGGCATAATAATTTATAAGATGTTGCTAATTGCCAGAAGCACTTGGTCCAGCAGAAAGGACACAGGTAAATACCATATTGACCCAGGGTGACAAATGAGATACCCATACGGTAGCCATAAAATGCCGTGGAAGCTCATGTTGCTTCAGTTTTTTCATTTTATTTCATTTTAGAGAGTATTCTGGAGCTTTTCTTCTCCCCCCTCCCTATTCGTGATGATTTTACCTTGATTTCACGGCTTTCCAGAGTCCTCAGGATATACTTAAAAGTCTCTGGGGGCGCCTGAGTGGCTCAGTCAGTTAAGCGTCGACTTCGGCTCGGGTCATGATGTCACGGTCTGTGGGTTCGAGCCCCACATCCGGCTCTGTGCTGACAGCTCGGAGCCTGGTGGCTGCTTCGCATTCTGTGTCTCCCTCTGTCTCTGGCCCTTCCCCTGTCTCTCTCTGTCTCTCTCTCTCTCTCCCTCTCTCTCTCTCTCAAAAATAAATAAACATTAAAAAAATTTTTTTTTAATCCTCTGAGTGTCCTATGGGGCTCTGTGTGATCTGGCCCCTGCCCCACTCCCCTGCCTGCACTTGAGTCACCCTATTCCCTAAAACACTGGTGGTCTTCCTTTCGGCCAGAGCTCTGTACTGGTTTTCCCGCTCCAATGTTTGAGCACAGGCCTCTGCCCGGGATGTCCTCATCCTCCCCACTTAGTCAATACCTCTGTTTCCTGCGGCCTTCAGATGATTAACCTCTTGTTCAAAAGAACTCTGCTGGGCTCCCTTCTACCCATCTCATCCAATTCCACGGTATGGCCCCCCTTGTCACTCTGAATAGTACACACAGTGTCAGTTGTCATGTGTGCCTTTAATAATTCTTTTTTTTTTTTTTAATGTTTATTTGTTTTTGAGAGAGACAGACCATGAGGGAGGGAGGGGCAGAGAGAGAGGGAGACCCAGAATCGGAAGCAGGCTCCAGGCTCTGAGCTGTCAACACAGAACCCGACGCAGGGCTCGAACCCATGAACCGTGAGATCATGACCTGAGCCCAAGTTGGAGGCTTAACTGACTGAGCCACCCACGTGCCCCTGGGATCCACACTTTTGAGGGCCGAATTCCGAGTGTTTTGACAAAGCTATAGAGTCATGTGACCAACACCACACAATCATGAGACACAAGAGTTCCATTACCCCCACGTGCCACTGTGCCCGTTCCTGTCTCCCAGCCCTTCTTCTCCCTGTGTAATTTGGCTTTTGCCAGAGAGTTATGTAAATGGAGTCAAAAGTTTAGCTTTTTCAGTCTGGCTTCTTTTACTTACTTATAACCCATTTGAGAAGTCATCCATACTGCTCATGGGAACAGAGTTTTAATGCAAGTTTGTAAAAAAAAAAAAAAAAAAATCAATACCATGGATTTTCATTTACCTGTTTGAAAATATTTATTGAACTAATCTTTCTTTTCTTTTCTTTTCTTTTCTTTTCTTTTCTTTTCTTTTCTTTCTTTCTTTCTTTCTTCCCCTCCTTCCTTATCTATCATCTTTATATCTGTATCTCATAAGTTATCATAAAAATTTTTATTTTTATTTTTATTTTAAGCACATTTGAAATGGGTACTTAGAGACAGTAGTTTCTGAGAGCGTTCCCAGGAGAGAGAGGTATTCGTTTACAACAGGGGATGTGTTCATAAGGTGGACGCATTGGAGTGAGCCTTGAAAAACTGCTGGGGCATTGCTCCAGGAAATGTCAGATATCACTCAGAAGGCATCAAAGTATTCTCTTTGGCCTCTTAGGGACTCATCAAGCCTCCCCTACGTCTAACCCAACCTTACATCTGTGCACAAGCAGGGCAAGGAATGGCCTGATAGATCTTATCTTTCTTTTTCTTTCCTTAAACATTCACTAACAATATACTAGCTGTGAAGTTCAATGCAAGGTGCCCAGGGAAATGTGAAAGTAATAAGAGTTTTGCCTGCTTGATTTATCCCCTATCGATACTCCACTTTCCTTTATACTAGCCTCATTTTTCCATTTTCTCTCTTCTTATCTTGTGTCATAAATAAGAGGCAGCTTCCAAAAATATATGGACAATAAATCATGGAAAGTGTTGGGACAAAGAAATAATGTGGGTGAAAAAACAATCCAAGGGCAAATTTACCTACCTCTCATTGCCACATTATTTCATAGAGGCACCCAAGATGGACCACTGATGGGGTTGGATGTTTCCTGGAAACTAAATAAGTAGGGAAATAGGCACTGCTAAAAGATCCAGATCCTCCGCAAGATAGAGATAACCCCGTTGTTTAAAGTTTTCTCATCTTGCTGACCTACGAAAAATTCTTCCCTCGGGTCTTCATAAAGAAAACACTTTTTGATTCAGACAAGAACATCCTGGGCTCCAGCCCAGCAATAAATACAAGAGTAAAGTTTGCCCGGCTGCTTCTTACAGCATCCCTCAATGCAAGCCAGGCTCACAACAGTGACGTTCAATCCTGTCAAGTAAATTTGACAAGAGTCAGAATGATGCCATTCCGATATGCAGCTCTCAGATGGTGTTATTTGATCCAAGGGTAAAATTTATCATTTCCAGAGAATAGATGAATAACATGTCCTTCAGGCAAATCCTCCATAAATATCTGTTCTCATAAACAGGATTTTGATGGGATTTGGACAACAGAGTTATCTGACAAGCAGCTAGGGTGCATCTGTGTGGGGTTTCCATTAAGGGCTGACACCAATCAGACCCAAGGTAGGATAAAATTGTTTGTTAAAAATCACGGACACTGTATAAAGCATATTTAAACAGGTTATTCCTCTTTATAATGGCACCAGGGTGTACTTATTCCAGAACAAGGCAATAAGCTGAGAGCTTTAAGTGTATCCTGTCGGTTCAATATCTTACAACATTCCTATGTAGTACCTTCTGTTGTCACCCCATTTTACAGAAGAGAAAACCAATATTAGGAGGAGTTCAGTAATTTGTTAAGCATTACACAGCTTGTAAAAAGAGCCAGGATTCAAACCAGTTCTCTCTGGAATCGGAAACAGCGTGAGCCTTTGTTTTTGTCTTTTGTTTGTTTAAAAACATTTTAGACATAGGGGCACCTGGGGGCCAACTTCAGCTCAGGTCACGATCTCACAGTTCATGAGTTCGAGCCCCGTGTCGGGCTCTGTGCTGACAGCTCAGAGCCTGGAGCCTGCTTTGGATTCTGTCTCTCTCTCTCTCTCTCTCTCTCTCTCTCTCTCTCTCTCTCTTCCCCTCCCCTGTTTGCAGTCTCTCCCTCTCTCTCAAATGTAAATTAACATTAAAAAAAATTTTTTTTTAAATAATGGCAAAAGACACTTGCATAGACATTTCTCTAAAGAAGATAAACCAGTGACCAAGAAGCATAGAAACAGCTGTTCAACATCACGAATCATTAGGGAAATTCAAGTCAAAGCCACAAGACCCCACACTCCACCCATTAGGGTGGCTATTAACCAAGTAGGAAAGAAGGATTGGTAGGATGTGGAGAAGCTGGGACTCTTGTTTATTGCTAGTGGGAAGGTAGAGTGGTATAGCCACTGTGGGTGGAAAAGGGTAGAGTGGTTCCTCAGAAAGCTTAACATAGGATTGCAAAAATGGTCTAGCAGTTCTACTTCTGGATGTAAACTCCAAAGGACTGAAAGCATACTTGAAAAGATGTTTGTAAACCATATTCATGGAAGTGTTATTCACAATAGCCAACTCCAGTGTCTATCAATAGATGGATAGGTATACAAAGGAATATTACTCAGCCTTAAAAAGGAAGGAAACTCTGACATATGCTACAATATGGATGAACCTTGAACTTATGGTTTTTGTTGTTGTTGTTTTTCTTAGAATGGTTTTGTTTATTTATTCGCCTGTTTGTTTTTAATATAATTGATTATCAAGTTGGCTAACATACAGTGTATAGAGCGTGCTCTTGGTTTTGGGGGTAGATTCCCGTGATTCATCGCTTACATACAACACCCAGTGCTCATCCCAACAAGTGCCCTCCTCCGTGCCCATCACCCATTTTCCCCACACCCATCAACCCTCAGTTTGTTCTCTGTATTTAAGAGTCTCTTAGGGTTTGCCTCCCTCCCTCTCTGTCTGTAACTATTTTCCCCCTCCCTTCCCCCATGGACTGCTGTTAAGTTTCTCAAGTTCCACATATGAGTGAAAACGTACGATATCTGTCTTTCTCTGACTGACTTATTTCACTTCGTGTAATACCCTCCGGTTTGAAGACATTATGTTAGATGAAATAACCCCATCTCAAAAGGATAAATATTGTATGATTCCACTTACATGAGGTATCTAGAGTAGCAAATTCATGGAGACAAGAAAGTTGAATGGTGGTTTCCGGGGACTGGGGAGAAGAAAGAATAGAATAGTTATTATTTAATGGGTATGGAGTTTTCTAACAGTGTGGATGTACTCAGTACCACTGCAAATGGTTAAAATGATGCATTTTACATTATGTATGTTTTGCCACATCAAAAATACATTTTCTTAAAAAAAACCACAAAATATTTATGTATCAAAATAATATAATTTTATTATAATTTATTTCCTTTTGAAATTACAGTTATCATACTTTTATGACTTTATAAATATAATATCTCTAATTGAAGAATCAAATAGCATTAAAAATTTTTTAATGTTTATTTATCATTGAGAGACAGAGAGAGACGGAGCATGAGCAGAGGAGGGTCAGAGAGAGACAGACAGAATCCGAAGCAGGCTCCAGGCTCCGAGCTGTCAGCACAGAGCCCAACGCAGGGCTCAAACTCACAACCCGCGAGATCATGACCTGAGCCGAAGTCAGATGCTTAACCAACTAAGCCACCCAGGCGCCCCATTAAGTAGCATTTTAAAATTATGTTAATTTCTTCAAGGATTTAATGCTCCTCAAAGGAGACTGTTCCTATCTTCAAGATAAAGTAAGGTTGCCTTCCTACTCTCCACCAAATGCTCAAAACCACAACAATTTAGTTTGCTTCATAGGAGATCCTAGAATATCCATTTTATGTTGACTTGTTGAAAACAGAAGAACAATAGAGAAAATCAGTAAAACCAAAAGTGTTTTTGTTTTGAGAAGACAAATAGATAAATCTCCGGCAGGCTAACCTAAAAAAGGTACATAGTAAGGAGACGCACGTTAACTATACCAGAAATGAAAGAGGAATCAAGGTGACTGATCACATGGACATTAAGAAAGTTAGTAACAGAACAGGAAGAGCATGCACAGGACCAGGCATTTGATACTTAAATGAAACTGATCGGTTCCTTGAAGGATACAAGCTACAAAAGCTCATTCAAGAAGCAATAGACAATGGGAACATTCCCGTATCTGTTAAAGAAATAGAACCAATCCTTAAAAAGCTTCCACAAAAAGAAAACTCCAGGACCAGATGGTTTCATTGGAGAATTCTATAAAATATTTAAAGAAGAGGTAGCACCAATTTCCCACAATCTCTTCCAGAAAATACAAGTAGAGGGAGGAACACTTCTCAACTCATTCTATGAGAGCAGTATTAGGCTAATACCCAAACCAGATAAAGACATTACAAGAAACTCTCATAAACATAGATACAAAATCCATTAAAAATTTAGCAAATCAACGAGGTACCTGGGTGGCCCAGCCAGTTGGGCGTCTGACTTCAGCTCAGATCATGACCTCACGGTTCACAGGTTCGAGCCCCGTGTCGGGCTCTGTGCTGACAGCTGGGAGCCTGGAGCCTGCTTCGGATTCTGGGTCTCCCTCTTTCCCTGCCCCTCCCCCACTTGCACTCTGTCTCTGTCTCTCAAAACTAAATAAGCATTAAAAAAAAATTTTTTTTAATAGCAAATCAAATCCAGCAGCATATAAAAAAAGGATACTTGATGGTGACCAAGTAGGGCTCATCCAGGGATGCAAAGCCAGTTTAACATTTGTAAAGAAATTAATGTAATCTGTCCTATTAATAGACGGAAAAATCAAAACTATGTGATCATATGAATTAATGCAGAAAAAACTTTTGACAAAATTCAACACCTATTTGTGACAAAAACTCTCAAAAAAAAAACACACACAAGGAACAGAAGGAAATTTCCTTAACCTAACAATAGCTAACGTAATAATTAATGGTGAAAAACTGAATGCTTTTCTCTGAAATAGGGAATAAGGAAAAAATGTCCTCTTTCAACTCCTGTTCAGTGTTGTCTTGGAAATTCTACCTAGTACAATAAGATAAGAAGAAGAGATTGAAAGTTTGTGGGTTAGAAAGAAATAAAATTGTCTGTATTTGCAGATGACATTATTATCTGTGTAGAACAACTTAAATAATGTACCAAAACACTGATAGAACTTCTAAGCATGTATAGCAAGGTCACAGGATACATGGTTAACGTATAAAAGTTGATTACTTTCCTATATACCAGCAATGGACAATCAGAAATTAAAATTTAGAATCAATACTATCTATAAGCACACCAAAAAATTAAGTATTTGGGCATATTTCTAATGAAGTATGTATGGGCTGTGTATGCTGTATAAAACACCGGTGAAAGAAATTTTTAAAAAACTCAATAAATGGAAAGATATTTCATGTTCATGGATCAGAAGAGTCAATATTATAAAGATGTCAGTTTTCCAAACCAACTTAATCTGTGGATTGAAGGCAATAAGTTAAAGGCAACCAGAATCCCAGTCAACTATTTATAGATATTGACAAACTTAATGCAAAATGTTTATGGCAGGGGTGCCTGGGTGGCTCAGCCGGTTGAGTGACCGACTTTGGCTCAGGTCATGATCTTGTGGTTCGTGAGTTCAAGCCCTGCGTCAGGCTCGCTGCCGTCATCACGGATCCCGCTACAGATCTTCTGTCCCCCTCTCTTTCTGCCCCTCTCCCTCTCATCCTTCCTCTCTCTCTCTCTCAATAAGTAAAACATGTTTTAAAATAAAATAAAATTTATATGGGAAAGCAAAGGATCTAGAAAAATGGACACACTATCGAAGAACAACAGAGTTGGAAGATTCACACTAACTGGTTCCAAGACTCAATATAAAGTTACTGTATTCAGGACACTGTGGTATTGGCAAAGTATGGGCACATCAATCAGCAGAAGAGAAGAGAGAAGCCAGAAATAGATCCACATAGTCAACTAGATTTTAACAAAGGTGCAAAGCCAATTCAACAGAGAAAGGATAGTTTTTCTTTTTTAAAATTTTTTTAATATTTATTTATTTTTGAGAGACAGAAAGAGACAGAGTGTGAGTGGGGGAGGGGCAGAGTGAGAGGGAGACACAGAATCCGAAGCAGGCTCCAGGCTCCGAGCCATCAGCACAGAGCCCGACGCGGGGCTCGGACCCGAGAACCATGGGATCATGACCAGAGCCGAAGTCAGACTCCTAACCGACTGAGCCATCCAGGCGCCCCAAGGATAGTTTTTTTTCAACAAATGATGCTGGCTGGCACAATTGAATGTTCATATGTTAAAAAAAAAAAAAAAAAAAAAAAAAAACGGGGTGGGGGGAGGGGGGAGACCTAGACATAGATCTCACACCTTTTAGTAAAATTAACTCAAAATGTATCATAGACCTAAATACAAAATGGAAAAGTGTAAAACATCTAGAAGAAAACCTATGAGAAAGTCTAGATGACCTTTGGCTGGCAATGAGTTTTTAGATACAACACCAAAAGCACAATCCAAGAAAGAGACAATTAAGTTAGACTTTATTACAGTGGAAACTGTTACTCTGGGAAAGACATTGGTAACACATAATGAAACGTTTTCGAAGCACGTGTCTGATAAAGGACTTATATCCACAATATAAAAAGAACCCTTAAAATTCAACAATAAGAAAACCAGCAACCCAATTTAAAAAATGGAAAAAAACATCTGAACATTTCACCCAAAAAAAGATATGTAAATAACAAATAAACAAATGAAAAGATACTCAACATCATTAGTCACTAGGGAATGGCAATTTTTTTTTTAAGTTTTGTTTTCTTGGGGCGCCTGGGTGGCTCAGTCTGTTGAGCGTCCGACTTCGGCTCAGGTCATGATCTCACGGTTCGTGGGTTCGAGTCCCACATCGAGCTCTGTGCTGACAGCCTGGAGCCTGGAGCCTGCTTCAGATTCTGTGTATCTCTCTCTCTTGGTCCCTCCCCTGCTCTCTCTCTCTCTCTCTCTCTTTCTCTCTCTCCTCTCGCAATTATAAATAAATATTTAAAAATAAAAAAATAAATTTTGTTTTGTTTTTTATTTTAGAGAGAGAGCATGTGCAAGTAGGGGAGAGGGGCAGAGGGTGAGAGAGAGAATCTCAAACAGGCTCAACGTGGGGCTCGATCCCACGACCCTGGGACCATGACCTGAGAAGAAATCAAGAGCCGGACCACTCAACCAACTGAACCACCCAGGTGCCCTGGGATTTGCAAATTTAAGCAATAATAAGATACCAACCATACAGAAGGTCCCCAACTTACTATAGTTTGACTTGCTTTTTTGCTTTAACTTTACCATAGTGTGGAAGTGATACACATTCAGTGGAAATTGTACTTTGAATTTTGAATTTTGATTTTTTCTTAGGTTAGCAACATGCTGTAGGGGACCCACTCACGATCCTGGGTAGCAACAGTGAGCAGCCGACCCCCCATCAACCCTGCAATCATAAGGGCTAACGCTGGATATACTTAAAACCATTCTGTACCCACACGACCATTCTGTATCTCACCTTCAGCACAGTATTCCATAGATTACATCAGATATTCAACATTGTATTATAAAACTTTTTAAATGTTTATTTAGAGAGAGAGAGAGAGAGAGAGAGAGGTGGAGGGGGGCGGACAGAGAAGGAAAGAGAATTCCAAGCAAGTTCCACACTGTCAGCACAGAGCCCAACGTGGGGCTCAAACTCACAAACCAGGAGATCATGACCTGAGCCTAAATTAGGAGTCAGACGCTTAACTGACTGAGCCACCCGGGCTCCCCTCAACATTATATTATAAAATAGGCTTTGTGTTAGATGATTTTGCCCAACCCTAGGCTAATATAAGTATTCTAAGCATGTTTAAGGTAGGCTAAGGTAAGCTATGGTGTTTGATACGTTAGGTGTAGTAAATGCATTTTCTACTTAATGATTGATATTTTCAACATGTGATGGATTTGTCAGGGTGTTATCCCGTTGTAAATCCGGGAAGATCTGTGCAATCCGGGATTCCTGACTAAAATCCAGGAAACTGACCATATTAATTAACTGGGGAGGCTATGGGGCAGTAGGAATTCTCGTTCAATGCTGGTGGAAATGAAAAATGATACAGTCACTTTAGAAGAATTAAAACACAATCTTACCATATGATGCAGCCATTCTATTGTCAGTATGCATCCAACTGATTTGAAATTTTCATGGAGGAAATTGCTTACCGTTTTATTTTCTGCTGGTTTCTTTGTCTGACCTTACTATCAGGGTGATGATGGTCTCATAAAATGATTTGAAAGTGGTCCCTCTTCTACTTCTTGAAGAGTTTAGGAAGGATTGGTATTGATTATTCACTGAATGTCTGATAGAACTTACCTGTGAATCCATATAGCACTGGGCTTTTCTTTGTCGAGAAGTTTCTGATTACTGATTCAGTCACCTTATTTGTTACTGGTTTGTTCCGGCTTTCTATTTCTTCTTGATTCCGTTTGGATAGGTTGTGTGTTTTTAGGTCTTTGTACCTTTCTTCTAGGTCATCCAATTTGTTTGTGTATAAGGTCCCTCAAAAAATTAAAAAATAAACTGCCTTATGATCCTTCTAGGTGTGTATCCAAAGGAAACAAAACCATGACCTCAAACAGGTGTCTACACTCCCATGTTTATTGCAGCATTATTCATAATAGCCAAGATATGCAAACCACTTAAATGTCCATTGATGAATGAATGGATAAGGAAAATGTACACATATACAGTGGAATATTATTCATCCTTAACGCAAAAGGAAGTCTTGCCATTTGCAACAACACGGGCAAGCCTGGAGGACATTATGCTCCGTGAAATAAGCCAGACACAGAAAGACAACAGTGTTGAAATGTTCTCATTTACATGTGTAATCTAAAATAATCGAATTCATAGAAGCAGAGAAGAGAATGGTGGTTGCCAGGGGCCGGGGGAGGGGGAAATGGGTCCAGGGCACAAAGTTTCAGCTACACAAGATGAACTAATTTCGGAGACCTAACGTACAACAATAGGAGTGTAGCTAACGATACTGTGCTGTATACTTAAAACTTGCTAAGAGGATAGATCTTTTTTTTTTATTTTGTTTTCAATGTTTTTTTATTTATTTTTGAGAGACAGAGAGCGAGAGACAGAGAGAGACAGAGAGAGAGAGCATGCGAGCAGGGGAGGGACAGAGAGAGACAGGGAGACACAGAATCCGAAGCAGGCTCCAGGCTCCGAGCTATCAGCACAGAGCCCCACACGGGGCTCGAACTCACCAACAGTGAGATCATGACCTGAGCTGAGGTCGGAGGCTCAACTGACTGAGCCACCCAGGTGCCCCTAAGAGGATAGATCTTAAGTGTTTTCACAACAAAGAAAAAAAAAAGGAAAGAAAGAAAAAAATGCTAACCATGTAGGTGATGGGTATGTTAATTAGCTTGATTGTTGCAATTATTTCACAATGTATACATGTATCAAAACATCAGGTTGCCTATCTTAAATATATACAATTTTTATTTGTCAATTATACCTCAATAAGCCTGGGGGGAAAAAAGAAATGAGCTATCAAGATTCTCAAAAACAAAGATGAATCTAAATGCATATTGTTTTGGGGGGTTTTTTGTTTGTTTTTTAATTTTTTTAATTTTTATTTTTTTAACGTTTATTTATTTTTGAGACAGAGAGAGACAGCATGAATGGGGGAGGGTCAGAGAGAGGGGGAGACACAGAATCCGAAACAGGCTCCAGGCTCTGAGCTGTCAGCACTGAGCCCGACGCGGGGCTCGAACTCACGGACCGCGAGATCATGACCTGAGCCGAAGTCGGACGCTTAACCGACTGAGCCACCCAGGTGCCCCTCTAAATGCATATTGTTAAGTGAAAGATGACATTCTGAAAGGGGCAGAACTATGAGAGAGTAAACAGATCATGTTTGTGAGGGATTAGGGGGTACGGTGTTGGATAGGTGATATTTTTAGAGTGGTGAAACTATTCTGTATATTATAATGATGGATACTGAAAAATTGGAGGGGGGAAGGTACCCTGTGTATTGAATGATGAGACCACTCAGCTTCCTTCTTCTCTTGGGCTTGTGGAAGGCCGTCCCTCAGGCTACACCTGCAGGGAGGAGATAAGCAAGATCATTCCTCAGGAACATGAAATAACCGGGAGAAAGGATATACCGAAACTGATGGTAAAGGGAATTTCTCATCAAAACAACCTTAACCAGAATGCCTTAGTCAAAAGCTCTACTCAGGCACACACGGGTTCCTATTAACTCTAGCAGGTGCCTCGCTCTGGAGATCACCAAGCCCCGAGGAAAACCTGTATCATGAGAGACATGATCGAGCAGAAAAGAAAAATCTCAGAGGAGGGACAGCAGCAACACCGGCAGGTGAAGAAAAGCCTAAAAATCCTTTTATGTATCTTCAGAGACATAAGAGAAAATATTGTAGTGTGAAACAGAAACAGGCTGCTATAAGAAAGGAATATTTTACGAGAAACGAAAAGCTTTGGGGAGTTAAAAATATGATAGAAGATGAAAAATTCAATATAAAATTTGGAAGATGATGTTGAAAGACTCCCTCACAAATAGAGGAGAAAGCTAAAAGAAACAAAATACATAGGGGACCAGTTTGGTGGGGTTTGACAGCCAAGAATAGGAGAGGACTGAGAAAATGGGTGGAAAATGTTTTTGAAGAAATATATCAATAGAATTCCACATATCGGAGGTGTATGACTTTCCAGACTGAAAAGGCAAACCAAGTAATTGTCTTGTATCTTTACAAAGAGAGAAGGAGAAAGAGAGGGAGAGGGAGAGAGAGAGAGAAGGAGAGAGGATGGGAGGGAGGGAGAGAGGAGGAGGAGGACAGGGAGGAGGGGGAGGAGGAGGGGAGTGAGAAGTCATATACAAAGTATCAGGAATCAGACTAACACTGTAACTATTCAACTAACCTGGAGGCTGGATGGCAGCCCAATCAGTGCCTTCAAAATTCTGAGAGAAAATTGCCGCTTCGTTTCTGTAGCTAGCCAGATTATTGATGAGGTGTTAGTGTAGAATGTGCACATCTTACATGTGAAATGTCTGACACGTTCTATCTCCTGTGCCCACTGGCCCACTTTCTCAGGGAGTTACTAGCAAATGACTCCTGTAGAAACAAAGAAGCAGATGAAGAGGGAGAGAAACAAAAAACATGATCCTGGAAAGCAGGGGATGGGATACAGGTGAAAGATAAAGGCAGCCCTTTGGATGATGGTAAATAGAGTTCCCAGGGGTTTTGGGGACAGAGAACGACCAGTTCAGGTTGGCGCAGGAGAAGGGGGGAAGGCTCTGGAGGAGGCTGGGATCAAGCATGCCAGTTACTAACGTGTTGAAATGTACCACGAGAGGATGCGCACAATTGGTAGAGAACTCGGGAATGAACTGGCTATGGATACTTGCAAAATGAAGCAAACGAGGCTCAGAAAAAAAGTAACACGATACCAAGAAAGGACCATCTTGCTCAACTGTGAAGAACAGTCATATAGTAAAAATATGGTAGGTAATAAATGTGTCTAACCAAAGCAAGATAAATCTACATTTGGAAGGAGAGGTAATCTCTATGTCTATAGAGACAGGGAGCCTGGCATCAGAGAGCTAAATTCTCATCATCTGCAGTGGTAGTTCAAGAGACAATATTTAAAAACTGAAAAGAAAAAAAATCAAAGACCGAAAGCATGTTACTTAGAAAGGTAGAGGTAAATACAGCAGGCGTGGACGGGGGCGGGAGGGAGGGGAAGGAGAATGAGAGGAACTGAAAGATGTTGTCTCTAGAAAATGGGGATCGGAGATGTTGAGGGGTAGGTAAGGCATAGTTCTTTTTTTCGTTTCGTTTCGTTTTGTTTTGTTTTGCTTTAAGTCATGCAGAACCATTGGACGTTTTCAACAATTATTCAATAAACAAATAAATACACCAAGAGAAATTGACTAATGGAAAGTTGGTATACTTTGGAAACTTCAAGAGGTTTGCCTCCGGTGGTGTTTCTCGATGATTTATGAAGTGTCTTGGGTATAGCTTGAAATATCTATCACCTTAGGGATAAAATATCCTAATTTTAAGGATGAAAAATCAAACATCGGGATTTTCCAGGGAGACCTAACTTGGGACAAACAGCTCCACTGTTGGAAGCTTTCTTTTCCATAACTTGCTAATTTTTCTTTTCACTTGTCAAGAAGTGACTTGGGGGCATATTATTTAAAATCACGGGGGTGCCTGGGTGGCTCAGTCGGTTAGGCGTTCGACTTCAGCTCGGGTCACGATCTCACGGTCCGTGAGTTCAAGCCCCGTGTCGGGCTCTGTGCTGACAGCTCAGAGCCTGGGATCTGCTTCGGATTCTGTCTGTCTCTCTCTCTCTCTGCCCCTCCCCTGCCCATGCTCTGTCTCTCTCTGTCTCAAAAATAAAAACATTAAAAAAAATTTTTAAAAATAAAATCATGTATAAAGGCTGCCACAAATGTAAACCAATACGGATCACTGGGTCCAGTCAAAGCATAGATTAGGAGCTCTTGACCATCATCTCCGGAGTTGAGAAACCCAACCTTCTAGTTTGAACTTTGTTGTCTTCATGGCACGATGTGGGAATAGTTTTCAGTGAGAAATCTTTTGGGTCCACCCAATTCTCTTAAAAACAAGCAAGTGCTTGCCACTGCCACTCATGATGACCCACCACTGAGATTTAGAGCTTTCCAATTTGGGAGAAATCAGGTGCACAGGAAAAAATAAAATAAAAAGGGAGAGAGATAGGAGGAAGAACTGGACTGAGCCATCAGTGAACCGGGCACTGCTGGCTAAATGCAAGATTGTCATCAGTATCTCACATTGTGATACGAAACAATATTGTTGATGTAAAATACTTCCTTTTGTGGGGCGCCTGGGTGGCTCAGTTGGTTGAGCTTCCGACTTCGGCTCAGGTCATGATCTCACGATCTGTGAGTTCGAGCCCCGCGTCGGGCTCTGTGCTGGCAGCTCAGAGCCTGGGGCCTGTTTCAGATTCTGTGTCTCCCGCTCTCTCTGACCCTCCCCCGTTCATGCTCTGTCTCTCTCTGTCTCAAAAATAAATAAACATTAAAAAAAAATTAAAAAAAAATACTTCCTTTTGTAATTGCATGAAAAAAAAAATGGTGGTACATTTAAAATTATTACTAGACGTCCAAAGGTTGACCAAGGTTACCCATTGGAAGGTAAGGGCGGGGCGGGTGGGTGGGGGGAGCGCAAGCCCTCATGTTGGTTCTGGCTCCAGAAGCCAGACGCAGGGGTTATGGGTGGACCTTTACTCTATGGGCAGAACAGTGCAAGTGCAATCATGGTCTCCGGAGTCCAACAGCCTGGAACTGAGTCCCCTCATTCTGGCTTTCCAGCTGCATGACTTTGACCTTGGGCAAGTCACTTAACCCACCTGGATTCCTGATTGCAGGGGTCAAGCAGAAGCTGGCTGACAGCTTCCTGGGGACGGGCAGGTGCATGCAAAATGCAGGAGGCGGGATTAGAGAATGTTGCACCCCTTTCTGCTTCTACTTAAGGGGCTCAGGTCTGAGCCACGTGGTTCCTGAGCGGGGTAGACAGGCCCGGCGTGCTGGCCTGCAGTCTGTCGCTGCGTCTCACGTGCCTGGCCACGGTGGGATCCGGTCCCTGGGAACTTCGTCGGTGTGATGGACGGCAGACTCTGGACTGGGCACGAGAACAGTCTCCCCTTCAGCGCGCACTCAGAGCAGCGCTTTGGTGCCCTCCGGGTCTGCGAAACTCCACATACAGAAAACAACCACAACAAAGGCTTGGAGCAAGCCGCACAGGAAGGAGCTGCGTGTCTCTCGGTGCGAGGAGGCATAAACGCGCGAAGTACGATGTGTTGTGACACAACGAACTCACAGGCACAAACCCACACTGTCTGCCGGGCTGCGTCTCTCACGCGCACCAGCCGCCTGCAGACGGGAAGATGCTGTCAAGGCAGAGCAGCGTGAGAGACAGAGAGTGAGTGGGGGAGGCGCCCCCATACTTTTTTTTTTTTTTTAATGTTTATTTATTTTTGAGGGAGAGATAGACTATGAGCAGGGGAGGGGCAGAAAGAGGGAGACACAGAATCCGAAGCAGGCTCCAGGCTCCGAGCTGTCAGCACAGAGCCCGATGTGGGGCTCCAACCCATGAACCGTGAGATCATGACCTGAGCTGAAGTCGGACGCTGAACCGACTGAGCCACCCAGGTGCACCCTTTTTTTTTTTTTAATTTTTAAGGTTTTTTTTTTTTTTTTCTTTTTTAACTCGGCACTGTATTAAGCTCCAGGGATTCAGCAGCTAGAAAGATCAGGGGTTTTGATCTGAGGTTCCCGAGCAAGGAGACAGAACGTCTGAACACGAACGTAATTTCAATTAGCGATAAGTATCATAAAAAAAATAAAATAGGAAGAGGACATAACAGGAAATAGAGCGTCTTGGAGACACGAGTTTAGATAGGGTGATTGTGGGAAGGTGAGTTTGAATCGAAATCTGAAAAATGAGAAGCAACCAGTCTGATAATAGCCCCGGGGTGGGGTGGGGGGGGGAGAAGAAGGAATAGTAGGGGTGAGGGGTTGGGGGGCAAGCCGCAAGAAAGAAAGAAGTTTGGTATCATCTGCAACCAGGAAGCAGGCCAGTGTCCCTGAAACTTCGTGATCAGGGGAAGAGTAGACAGCAAGTCAGACGGTCAGGCAGAGGCCAGCTCATATAGGACCTCATAGGCCATTGAAAAAGAGGCCTGAGGACAGCAGAGATCACTGGAAGGTTTTAAGCAGGGAAATGACAAGTAGACTTTTTTCTAAGTTTATTTCTTATTTAAAATGTTTAATGTTGGGGCACCTGGGTGGCGCAGTCGGTTGGGCGTCCGACTTCAGCCAGGTCACGATCTCGCGGTCCGTGAGTTCGAGCCCCGCGTCGGGCTCTGGGCTGATGGCTCAGAGCCTGGAGCCTGTTTCCGATTCTGTGTCTCCCTCTCTCTCTGCCCCTCCCCCGTTCATGCTCTGTCTCTCTCTGTCCCAAAAATAAATAAACGTTGAAAAAAAATTAAAAAAAAAAAGTTTAATGTTTATTTTTGAGACGGAATGTGAGCAGGGGAGGGGCAGAAAGAGAGGGAGATGCAGAATCGGAAGCAGGCTCCAGGCTCTGAGCCGTCAGCACAGAGTCCGACGTGGGGCTCGAACCCACGAACCGTGAGATCGTGACCTGAGCTGAAGTCGGACGCCCAACCGACTGAGCCACCCCGGCGCCCCGAATACTTTTTTCTTTTTAATTGCAAAACCAATATGACAACATTAGAGAAAACACATCACATGAAATGTCACTGCCCCAATATGATTTCTATAATTTGTCTTTACTCGCGATCTTTTTTCCCTGTGTTTCTTACCTTTTCACACTGTTGTAACTGGTCTTTGGACTTAATATTATAACATAAGAATTTTCTTGAGTTTTGTCTTGGTCTTATTTGTGACCTACTTTTTTTTTAAGTTACCCAATGCTATCTCATATGCATTCACTGTACTTTAAATTACTAATCACGGGGGCATCTGGGGGGCTCAGTTGGTGAAGGGTCTGACTCTTGATTTCAGCTTAGGTCATGATCTCACGGTCGCGAGATCCAGCCCTGTGTCAGACTCCACACTGGGCTTGGAGCCTCCTTAAAATTCTCTCCCTCTCAGAGGGACACCTGGGTGGCTTAGTTGGTTAAGCTTCAGGTCATGATCTCACGGTTCGTGGGTTCAAGCCCCACGTTGGGCCCTGTGCTGACAGCTCAGAGCCTGGAGCCTGCTTCAGATTCTGTGTCTCCCTCTCTCTCCGCCCCTCCCTTACTCATGCTCTGTCTCTCTCTCTCTCTCAAAAGTAAATAAACATTTTTAAAAATTAAAAAAAAAAAGATTCTGCGGGGTGGGTGATGGGCATTGAGGAGGGCACCTGTTGGGATGAGCACTGGGTGTTGTATGGAAACCGATTTGACAATAAATTTCATATTAAAAAAAAAAAAGATTCTCTCCCCTCGCTCTGCCCCCTCTCCTGCTTTCACTCTCTCTCTCTCTCTCAAAAAAAAAAAAAAAAAATACTAATCACAGACTCCTGGACTTTAAACTGCTACCAATTTTGTACTATGGTAATATTGATCATTTTGGCTTCTTTTTTATTCCTTTTACTCACTTGCATTAAGCAGGATTCCTGGATGAAAGAGTATAGATATTTTTATTACTCTTACATATATATTTTTTTTACTTAAATAATAAGCAATGGTCTTTCGATAAAATAATGCAGACTGATCACATGTGTTTGTGTGCTTATATCTTTGTTCTCCCGAGATCCCACTGAACTGACAGAGGGCGGAGAGCACGATACGTGTTTGGAGGGCTCGAGATAGGGACTGAACACAGGGGTAGGCTGCAGCCTGCTGGAGAGACCGTGGGGTGAGGCTCTGTGGATGCAGAGAGGAGGGGCCGGCTGAACCGGAAAAACTAGAACAATGAAAAGAAAAAAGAGGAAATCATAGAACACACCTCAGCCTCTTGTGAATGTACCAGAATCGGCTTAACCTTTCCCCAGCATTGAATGTCGTAATGGCTCATTTTATGTGTCACCTTGACTGGATCCTGGGGTACCCAGATATTTGGCCAAACATTACTTCTGGGTGTGTCTGTGAGGGTGTTTCTGGAAGAGATTACATTTGAGTCAGTAGACCGACTGTAAACTAATAGAAAACAATAGAATATATTTAATTGGTCTCTGCCCCTGACCCCCGGGCACAAAGCTCCCAGAACCTTCATAATTTCACCTTGTTCTAATGTGGCGACTCTCGTGGGCTCTTGGGTGGCTGCTGGGTGGGGGCTGGTCACCAGAAGTACCAAACCATGATTAGAAGCTTGGAATTTTCGTGCCCAACCCCCATCCTCCAGAGAAGGGAGAGGATCTGGAGGGGTTCATGGAGCTTCCAGAGTGGTAAACACCTCCACACTGGGAGGGTGATACTCTAACTCCGTGGGAGACAGAAACCCTCGTGCTCGGGACCCTCCCAGACGTCTCCCTATGTATCTCTTCATCTAGCTCTTCCTCTGTGTCGTTGGACAAGCTGGTGACCATAAGCGTTTCCCTGAGTTCTGTGAGTGTCACCAACAAATTAATCCAACCCAAGGGGAGGACTGTGGGAAGCTCCGATTGGCAGCCGATTGGCCAGAAGCCCGGGTGACGGCCCCGACTCGTGGTTGGCATCTGAAGGGGGTGGTGTGCAGTCTTGTCCGACTGAGCCCTTTTCACCTGTGGGACCTGATGCTACGTTACACAATGTCAGAACACAGCTAAAGTGTAGGATACTCAGCTGGTGTGGGGGAGAATTGTTGGCTGTGGGGTAAATCCCACACCCGTTTGGTGACCGTGAGCGTTACAAGCGTTCTTTTTTTTGTCTTCTTTTTTTAGTTTATTTTTATTTACTTTGAGAGAGAGATAGAGAGCCAGTGGGGGAGGGGCAGAGAGAGAGGGAAGGAGAGAATCCCAAGCAGGCTCCTCACTGTCGGCGCAGAGCCCGACACAGGGCTAGAACTCACCAGCCGGGAGATCACGACCTGAGCCGAAACCAAGAGTCGGATGCTTCGTGGACTGAGCTACCCAGGCGACCCCATGAGCGTTCTGTATGAGCAGAGGAGACATATTCAGGAGGAGGACTGGGTAGCTTTTCTAACTTGCTGAGTAAAGCAGATTGCCCTTCCCAAAGTGGGTGGGGATCATGCAATGTGTTCAGGGCCCGAATGGAACAAAAAGGCAGAGGAAGGAAGCATCTACTGTCTCTGCCTGACGGCTGGTGCTGACCTTGGTCTTTTGCCCTAGGTCTTTTGCCTGTGGTTCCCACATCTATACCGCTGGCCTCCCTGGGTCTCTGGCTTACAGATGGCTGGTGTGGGACTTAGCCTCCATAACGGTATGAGACAGTCCCTTATAATGAACTCCTTTATATATTAAAAGAGTATGTAATATATCAAAAGAGTGTGCCTAATGTACAAAGAGATTTTACATATGCCAAAGAAAAATATATATTATATCTCTAGTATGTATCACCTACCCGCCTGTCCTATTGATTGATTGTCCTATGGCATTGTCTAACACGATAGGTTACGTCTAGTGTCGTTTGGCGCCTATCGTAGGATATTGGTTTGCACTGTGAACCACGTTTCATTGACTGCCCGTGCACATCCCAGCTCCCTAGGACGGCAGCCTCCTGGGAGTGAACTCGCCAGGTCACGCCATTGGAGGGTCTTCTCCAGGTTCTTGTCATGCACTGCCAAGTTGCCTTCGAAAGGGCCACCCCGCCCCCCCCTTTGCATGCCGAGAGGCTGGTGTCCGTTTCTGCGCGTGCGCAGTTTCACCCCAGTGCACCGGCGTCCTCAGAACCTTGAAATTCACCTTCCTCTCTCCTTTGGAGTCCCCCATGCTGCCTGCCCCTGGTGTTTTCCCAGTGCCTCTCCTCTTTATTGACTCTCAGATAACCCACCCCTCTTCCCCCTTCCAGCCCAGAATGCATTTCATCAGAAGTCCAGACCCAGCTGTTATAGGACTTGGGGAAAAATCACTTAAATCCACTGGAAACCAGTTCCCTCAGTGGCAAGGTGAGAGGCTCTTATCACATAATCTCTAAGGTCCTCTCATTTTAAGGTTTTATTGATAATAGAGAATGATTGAAAATAACCAAAATGTTTGGGGTGCTTGGGTGGCTCAATGCATTAAGCGTCCAACTCTTGATTTTGGCTCAGGTCATGATCTCGCAGTTCATGAGTTCAAGCCCCGCGTCAGGCTCTGCCCTGATGCATGGAGCCTGCTTGGGTTTCTCTCTCTCTCTTTCTCTCTCTCTGCCCCTCCCCTGCTTGCTATCTCTCTCTCCCCCTCTCTCTCTCTCTTCTCAAAACAAATAAAAACATGATTTAAAATTTTTTAAAAAAGAGGGGCGCTTGTGTGGCTCAGTTAGTTAAGCATCTGACTTCGGCCCAGGTCATGATCTCACAGTTTGTGAGTTCAAGCCCCGCATCAGGCTCTGTGCTGACAGCTCGGAGCCTGGAGCCTGCTTCGGATTCTGTGTCTCCCTCTCTCTCTGCCTCTCCTCTACTCCCTCTCTGTCTCTGTCTCTCTCTCTCTCAAAAATAAATAAACATTAAAAATTTTTTTTAATAAAAAAGAGAAAGAAAAGAGAAAATAACCAAAATGTTTGACAACAGGGTTTAGTTAAATAAACAATGGTATATCCAGAGGATAGGATACCAAGCAGTCTTTTTTTTTTTTTAAGATGGACCTAACTGTCTCGTGTTACCAGGCTAAATGAAATCCGCACGACCCTGTAGGATTCCACATTTAATCTCACAAATCTTAATGCCTAAACATAAAAAGAAACACACCACAAGGCTAATAGCAATTTTCTATATAATAATTATGTTCTCGGTAATACCATCGTCATAAAAATGGCATTTTCTTTCACTGTGAAAACCAGATACTGAAGTAGAATCAGCTTAAGCTTTTTGGCCTCTGTACAGCTTTTCTGGACCCCCAGGCAGGACTAGGGCACTTGGTCCCGGCTCCCACCGTATCTAGAACAAGCCTCCATCACAGCAGACATTACCCTGCATGGTCATCACAAGCCAATGGGTCTGCTTCCTACCGAATTCTGAGTCTCCTGACAGAGTCTTTGTCTCGTTTATTGATGTAGCATGTGATGCCTGGCACTTCGAACATGCCAGACACATGTTGAAGAGTGAAACGATTCCTGTCGGAACTCCGGACCGATTCAATCGGATTTACTTCGGAGGCTTGATATCGCCCACTACCTCTCAGTTTCTACGGTAAATACTGTGAGCCCCTCAGATCATAGTTTATCCTTAAGGCTTTGTCTACAACTGGGCTGAACTGCAACTGGGAGATGGGGGCTGCCCAGGCATATGGGTAGGAAAATTCCTTTGAGGGACATGGGGGCATCCGGCAGCCATACCTGGTGCGTCAATTACGTGCGCATACATCTATCTCCCCACGCAGCCTTCAAGCTGTGATTTCGCTTCTTGTGCAAATGTCAAAACGGAGTAAATGTGCCAGCTGGGCTAGAGGACATGAGTAACTGTTCCCCCCGGCAGTTACGTTTCTCAGGGCAAATTAAAGAATGGGCAAAATTTTGTTAGCTCAGCCTTTCTGAACTCCATTAACTCTGGAACACTGAGGAAATTAGTTTTGGGGATCTGCAAAGCTGGGGATGGGATTTCGGACTCTGGGGACCCAAATGGGGTATTGGCGCACCCTGGAAAGCCTCCTGGGATGCTTTACACTTGGGATGCCACCCTCCTCACCTCCACCGATGGTCACTGTCTCGAATGCCATAGAAAATACGTCCAAGACAGGAAGGAAGTTGGTTAACTGTGGACTATGGGCTGTGGACAAACCTTCAGGTCTTGGTGCAAGAAAGTTTTAACATGGAGTAATTCTACCCTTGCCCAGGAGAAGATCAGGTTAAATATGCAAGGGTGTGGTTAAACATTAATGGAGCAGGTAGAAGTGACCCTTAAGCCATTTACTCTCTAAATGGTTTCCTGCTTATATATGCAGCCAGTGCAATTGATATTTATGTGTAGCTATTTAAAATCTGTATTTTTTGTTTTCATAGAAAAGATCTTTTAAAAAGTAAAAGCATCCCAGCTTCTCTTTTCCATCCGTTTGATTCCCCAAGCCCTCCTGTGTAGCCCATCCTGGCACCCCAGGCAGACCCAGACCAAAGGCTACGTTCTTGAAAGGGCAAGTAGGACGATGGTACTCCGTGTGTTAAAAGTCTCCTTCGGTCGGAGCACTTGGGTGACTCAGCCCCTTAAGCATCCGGCTTCAGCTCAGGTCATGATCTCGCGGTCTGTGAGTTCGAGCCCCGCGTCGGGCTCTGTGCTGACAGCTCGGAGCCTGGACCCTGCTTCGGATTCTGTGTCTCCCTCTCTCTCTGCCCCTTCCCTACTTGCTCTCTGTCTCTCTCAAAAATAAATGAAACGTAAGAAACAAACAAACAAGCAAACAAACAAAAAAACCCTCTCCTCCGGCTCTTGTGGGTACCCCATAAAGCCCAAATTCCTGAGCTGGTATAAAAGGGCTTTCACAGTCTGACCCAATTCCCCCACCACAGAGCCCATATCGCAGACACACTGAGATGTATACGTTGCTCTCCCGACTCATCACGCTCCTGTGTCTTTGTGCCCATAAAACTTCTGCCTGGAGAGCTTTCCTCTGCCTCTTTGGAAATTTTGTTTGCATCCTTAAAATCAGCAAGCATGGATTCTTGCTCTCTCCTTTGGGTTTTCACAGTCCCTTAAGCAAACCTATTCTCTAGCAATTCCCCCCCCCCGGCGTTATAAATATCTGTTGACGTATGTTCGTCTCTTACTAAACTATGAAATTCTTGAGAGCGGAGACCTGCCATTCATCTCTGTGGAGCCAGTGCTTAGTGGAGTGTCTGACTCATCATAGATCCTTAATTCATGTTTATTGAATTTATTAATTAAGCCATAACCAAGGCATCACCATCCATTTAATTGCAAATGAAGTCCCAAAGATGAAATTAACAGCCTCATTTCTATCAGCCTTGCTGATAAAGTGATGACAAACACTGAGTGCTTCTCACCATACCAGCCAACGTAGAGCAAAGAAAAGCATCCAAGGGCATTGGCCTTGCCCTCGAGTAGATTGTGATAGAGTGGGAAAGATAAGATTCCCGTTTACAAAACAAATTGAGGACAACATCAGGAATGTTTGAGAGCCACGTTAGTTGTAGCGGGCCTCTGAACTGCCTGGGAAGATCCCCTTCCTCCTGGCCCGCCATCTCTTCCTAAAGTGTGGTTGGAAGGTGTAGTCGTTTGGAACCCAGTGTGGGCGGGGGGCAGGAGACCTTGAACTCATCAGGCTCAGAAGAGGTTTCTAGATGAAGCTAGGTCAAGGTTGTTGTTGACAAAAATATGGTTTGGGGAGGAGTAAAGAAGAAGATTGAGAGGAAAGAGTCTAGAAAGGGGAAGCAATGCTGTGAACCCACATCACAGGCAACCTGAGTCAAATCTTCAGGTACCACAGTTGTTTGAAGGATTCTGTTGTGCTGTGGACATAGAGAGCAACAATAAAGATAACTCTGTTCATCTTTTTTTCTTTACCATCTACACAGTGTTGATGCATCCTTGAAATCGTCATTGGGTGATCCTCATGACGATCATATCTGGCGTGTTAAGTGCTTAGAGGTTGAGTCTTCCTTGACCCTGTCATGCCATAGGCTAAGGCAGAAACCCTTCTCCATGCTCCAAGGGGCCTCCGAGCTTCCCTGTGACACAGCACATTCACATGCTGTGTTCATTGGTTTATTCCTGGGGAGAGTAGGTGCCATATCTTACCTGTGTCCAGCACCTGGAGTAAAATAGGAGCTTGGTAAATGTTTGCAGCATGAGTGATTGAATGCACAAGTGGAGTACAATCCATGGCGACCCTACTTACCATCACTATTGTCTCCATAAAGTGCCTCATTCTCCCCCTGAGTTCACAGGTTACTCACCAAGTCCCTGGCAGTGAACACAAAGATTCCCAACCCATCTCAGCATCTCCGGCTCACCAAACACCAAATGCACAGAGTTGCCCAGCAGAAAGCTGGATCCGTCCTTCCTCCAGGCTTGGAGTTACTAAAGGCTGGATAATAAAGATAACAAAGCATGGCATGCCAGCTAGAGCACAGAAACAGACATGACCCAGCAGCCCCAGGCTCTGCTGATAACAAAGGCTTTCTGAGCAATGGCCCTTCAAAGCAACAAATCAAGATAGACAGCCTGCCAAAAACATGCCGATCCGGCAGATGCAGAATCCTTTACCCGCCGAGAAACAACCCTTCCAGCCCATCCATCACTTAGACAACTCAAATTAGATGGTGAGAACATCAAGGAAGCAGAGTCTGCCTTTGTGGCTGTAGGAAAGATCTGGGCAACTTTGCTCCAGGCATCCCCTCCTCCGCACCTTTCAGGTAACCTAAGGCATAAGTACCCTTATCTGCCTGTCAGATTTCCATTCATCCTTCAAGACTCCGCTCCAATGCCCTCTTCTGCGATGCCTTCACCCATCTCCAAACAGCGCGTTGTTAGGTCAAGAGTAGATTTTAATGTTATTCTGGCTAAGGGTCTGTGCCCTGCCCAAATTCCGATCTTCTGACCCATCACCTTTTCCCCAAAAGAGGTACACACAAAGAGAAGTGATATGGGGAACAAAAATCCCATTTGTATTCAACGCCTCAATGTATATGTCTCAGAAAGAGCAGAACTAGATTATAAAATTTAACTTGAAGCCCAAATTGGGTTTCTATCTCCTCCTAAAGCCAGAATCCAAGTCCTGGGGTCTTAGCCCCCTTAAACATGGCAATGATGAGTGCATTCACTTGTGTAGGATGAAGGAGAGACTTGGCAGTCCTGGCCTGATGAGGCAGGCTCTGAGTTCACACATCAATCCTACCCCATGGGAGGGGTAGGCGGGAGAGGAGAGAGATTATTACTTACCTTTTTCAAATCAGGTGGCCCCACTCATGTATGGCTTGGCCAATGGCTTGGACTCTGGCCAATTACATTAGCAAGGAGAAGGAGGGTCACCTTTCTTTCGAATGTGACTTTAACCCTTTAACTACTGATCACATATCCATGGAATCTGATTTTTGAAGTGACTCTTCCATACTCAACACCTGTGTTCTGATTTGGATCCAAGAGCCTGGAAAGTTCCGTTTTCAGGTGCCGCTTAACAATGCCCTCTGTGCCTTCTCATGAGTGAGCAAATTCATCAGGAGGAAGGGTGAAGGTGCTCCATTTTATAAAGAATCAAAAATATCTAAGTCCTTCTACAATGGGCTTATGTGTCGTAAGAACAGCTCATGACACTTCAAGACTGTCTTGGGGGAAATGTTCAGGACTTGTCTCCAGGATGGAGTGGGACACTGTTAGGGAAGGAGAAGTAGATGTGTACAAAAAGTAAGGAGATCATTTAAGGAGGAAAGAAAAAGAAGCTGGGAGAGATCAGGGAAGGAAGGGACCCCTGACATCCTTCTGTGAAGACCCTAGGGACTGAAATGAGACTCAATAGACAAGTCTGTTTGGGACCACCTCTACTCTGGTTGAGTTCATGGTCACCTGATGGTGAAATTACCTCTTGGTAATACACTGTGCCTGCACAGCTTCCTGAATGTGTGGATATAGCTGAGAACTCTGTTACTTCTGGGAACACTCCAGCTTTCCCATCCTTGGTTATGGATCCTGGTTTCAATCCTGGCATTTCAGACCCAAGTGGCCTCTAGTACAACGTCTGCCCTAAGGTTTGGCACAGATTGTGAACTATATCATCAGCTCTTTCAAGGGCAGGGGAATCGGTAGGACAAATATGGCACAAGTACATGTTGGAACACTCTGCCTGGCAGTCTGCTTACCAGTATGGGGCCCCCTCCCCTTTCAGACACAAGGAAGGATTGTATTTCCCTGCCAACTTTGATGTTAAATCAGATACAAGACTACCTTTGGCCTAGGAAATGTGAGCCAGTGTAACTTCCATAAAGGTGCGGAGCATTTAACTGCCAGTGGCCAACTTTCCATTGCTTTCTCCTCCTCTCAAAAAACCTAAAGCATGATGTTCAGATAGAGGCATAATAAATAGTGTGGAGTGGTTATGTGGCACAAACCACCTCCCGAAACAGTGGGGCTTGTGGCACAGACAACAGATTTTTGTTGAGTTAAGCCTCAGAGTTTTTGCTGTTTTCTACAATATGCATTAGATGTAAATTATAAATCTAGATAGGAGCACTGGGGGCTCAGTTGGTTAAGCATCCGACTCTTGGTTTCGGCTCAGGTCATGATTTCACGGTTTGTGGGATAAAGCCCCATATCAGGCTCTGCACTAGCAGTGGGGAGCCTGCTTGGGATTCTCTCTCCCTCTCTCTCTCTGCCCCTCCCCCACATGTACATGCTCTTTCTCTCTCAAAACAAATAAACATTAAAAAAGTACGATATCCTTTTGAAAGTAAATCTATAATATTTATATATGAATAATATATACAATTTTTTTGAATGGTAATATTAGTTCTTTCATCATTTAACTCTTTTTCACCATGAATGTATGTTATTCTTATAGACACAAAAGTGCGATTTTTAATAAATATGTGTATGTGCTCTTTCTCACCCTGGTGCTTCCCTGAGTGGGTCGTCTGATAGGCTGACAGTCCTTGAAGGCCGAGTTTTGCTTTCTGCTTCTCTCACACAGATTTGTCACACACAGATGGTGCTCAAAGAATATGTGTTAAATGAATGAATGATTTAGATGGAGGCTCTCTCCTCCTTAGCTGTCAGAGAAGCTCAGAAGAGCATCACCTTAAAGCAGGAGTGGAAACAGAGTGAGGGGTCAAGGAGAAAATGAAAATGATCTGGACACAGGAAGTCGATGGGGAAGTCCAGGGTAAAGAACTTTCTGAAGACCCATCAGACACAGTGCCTTGGACATCTTGTCTACCACCTCCTAGCCATCCTTCGAGGACCAATTCAGATCCTACTTCTTCCAGGAAGCCTTCCTTGACTTTTCCAGTCTTCAGGAGTCTTCTTCTTCCAAGTCCTACAACACTTAGACTATAGACCAATGGGATTTCAAACATAATTCCTTATGGGGTCTTGGAGCCCTCCTGTCCTCCAGAAATCCCTTGTGAATGGGGCGACTTGGTGGCTCAGTCGGTTAAGCATCCAACTTCAGCTCAGGTCATGATCTCATGGTCTGTGAGTTCGAGCCTTACGTTGGGCTCTGTGCTGACGGCTCAGAGCCTGGACCCTGCCTTGGACTCTGTGTCTCCCTTTCTCTCTGCTCCTCTCCCCCTCACGCTGTCTCTTTCTCTCTCTCAAAAGTGAATAAACATGTAAAAAAAATTTTTAAGAAATACCTTGTGAACTATCTCAGAAGAGGGAAGATGTGCAATCTCTCCATCCTGTCCTTGACCAGAACAGCTAAGACAACTGTCCTATTTCACGTGCTTCCATATACAAAGAACAGGTTCTGCTGCTATAACAAAAGAGTGTGTGTGTGTGTGTGTGTGTGTGTGTGTGTGTGTGTATGTTAAACAGGCTGTGGTATCTCCTCAGATACTTTATTTCAGAAGGCGTGGAGACCAAGGTTTTGCATCTATTGGGGTGCCTGGGTCTTCTGCCACTGGTGAGGGAGAGGTTAACTGTGCCCATCTGTGATCTGGCAGCCAGGGCCTCTCAGCCATGGGTTGCCATAGTGACAGTCACAAGACACTCAGTAGTACAGACAACTGCATCAGGAGGCTCCCCCTCGCTCAGCCTAAGGCAGGTATGTTCCTACAGACAGTGCATTCTGCTCTTGTCTTTTCCCATTCAGATTCCTTGGAAACTGCTGCCCTGAGAATCCATGTAAAAGAACGTCTTGTACTTCTGGTGTATTTTTCAGCTCACTTGCCCTTTTCAGGAAAGCAAAGCAAAGCTGGACTTCCATTTTGGAAGTCAGAATCAGAGGGGACCTGATGAGCTACGTATAGAATCATTGCTTAGACTTTGGGTCCCAAACTGAGACAGAGCCTGCCTCTATGCTGAGATCTCTCTTCTTCATCAGATGGTCCTTCACCCATTCCCTCCAGTCTCAGAAGCTGGCTCCCTGAACAGCGGTCCTTGCCCACTATTGGAGCACTCTGTTGAAATTCTTTTTCTAATCCTAGTGAAACCAAAGAGAATATGGCCTGGACACAATGCTCAACACCTTAAATACTTGTTCCCTATTTTATATACGATAGAATCGATGTGAGGGAAGTCAAATTGCATGCCTAAGATCGTATAACCTGTCGACTCCAAAGTTCATGCTCTCAGCTACTCTGCTGTCTTGTCTCTCATGCGAAGCTGAAACTAACCTCCCTGGTGACTTCTATCCTCATTCATTCTCTGGAGCAGTAGGGGCACAACTCCCCTTCCATTTCACAGCCCCGTACCTTGGAGAGAACATACGTGACGTCCTTCAGTGGATTGGGAACACCACAGGCAGTTGTGATGCTCCCTCGGGCCCCTTCCACTCCAGACCAAACTTGTCTGTCCTCCCTTAAAATGTATGACAAGACGATCTGGTCATCATTCCTAACAAACAGATGCGTTGATATCAGAGTCTTTCCAGAAAAGGGCAGACGACTCTGAAATGCTGCTCCCCCAGCCACCCCCTCCAGTGACTCAGCATTGGGCCACCAGGAATGAAATGGCTGGCCTCTACACCATCAGCTTATGCGCTGCCTAACACCCGTCAAGCAAGCAACAACTATGAGGCCATACTTGGTCCGCTGGTCCCAGTAGTCATGCCAGTGACAGGAACAAAAGTTCGTCTGTCTTGGCACAGACTTTGGGAAGGCAACTGGGTGACAGACAGTTTGGTGACAGACAGGATACACCTTTGGGTATTGACTAATTGTCAAGCATGGGTTGAAGTCCTCAGAAACTCTCCCCTTTTGCACTGTGCCCTCAGAGAACCCCATGATCATAGGATGCGGTATTTAAAGGGACAATGGTGATTTTTTCTAATCCAATCTGATAGTAACTGAGACCCAGAAAGATGAGAATTCGTTGTCAGTTAGCAGCATCAGGAATCAAATCCAGGTCTGTCCGAATCCAAAGTCCATCCTCTTAACCCCCACACTGTAAGGTGTATTGTTCTCTAGTATTGACCAATACCCTGGCTTTGGGAAGTGTGCGAAATGGACATAGTATAAGTACAACATAGAGTTATGAATACTAACTGGAAAACAATCTGCCATCTGCCATCTGCCCAGCCCTCCCCATCAAAGGTAGCCAGTGTCGTCAGCTGGGACCAAGACCCACACCTCTCTCATGTTTCCCTGAGGCAGCCCTTTGTACTCTGTACATCAGCCTCCCTAGTGCACCTTATCACAACACGGGCAGGGATGGCATGATCTGGGGCATAGAGTGACCCAACAACAGAATCATGGCTCTCGGTGAGCTTGTGATTCCATGGTAGATGCAGAAACAACCCCACCTCGTGCATCTTCTCAGCAGACTGTGACACAGCTGTGTGATTCGTCCTTCTTAAAACCCTTCCCTCTCCTGGTTTTGGAGACAGTACCATCTATGACCTCCTACATAATCATGAACTCCTTTGCTGACTCCTCATGCTCTCCTAGATCTCTAAGTATTGGTGGCCCTCGGGGATCTTCCCTCTCATCTCCAAAGAGACCTCATCCTAGGTGACCTCATCAGTTGCACGGTGTTGAGTACCAACAGGATGCTGACGACCCTGACATTTTCCCCTTCAGCCTTGACCCCCTTCCTAAGCGCCAAGCTCCAACACCCAACAACCTATATGATGTTTTCAGTCCAATGGTTCTGGGGATCCTTGAACTTAACATTTCCCAAACTGAACCATATTCCCCCATCCCAAGCCCATCTGTCTCCCTCACTGCTATTGGACTTACCTTTCATTCCCATGGTGTATTCATTCAACATATGTTTACTGAGTGTCATCATTATTACAAGCATTATTCTAGTCCATGGGGCAAAAAGAAAAAAAGACGAAGTCCCTGTTTTCATGAAGCTTATACTCTAGTAGCAAAGCCAGAAAATAAAGCAGTAATAAGCTCGATAAATCACATAATTCAGGCATCAATACTTATTCCTCCCTCTACATCTCAGCAGATGACATCACCATGGCTACTTGCTGAGGCCCACATGCTTGAAGTCATTCTTGACTCCTGCCTTTCCCTCAATATCTCTATGTGATCTGTCAGCAAGTTCTACCAGCTCTACCTCCAAAATATATTTGTTTTGAAGAGTTGTTAAGTGGTGGAGGTGTTAAGAATGGATGGGATCAGGGATGACTGAAGTATATGACGTATGCTGTATCTGAAAAAAAAAAAAAGGAATATGTTAGATGAAAAAAAATTTTTCTTCATTCTTCAGAGAAATACAGGGAATGGGGATCAATCACCAAGCACACTCATGTTGGTTACCGGGACAATTCATGCTATTGCTGCTTTCCTGGGTTTTGTATTTCTCCAGGACTTGTTTTTTGGGGAGGGGGCGCTCTAATTCCTCTTTTCACTGAGTTGGGGGTGGTGGTACCTCTATTGCCATTGTATTCAATCCAAGGAAGATCTCCAATTGTTTTTATGAAGTCTGACTGAGGCACGGGTGCAGGGGCGTGCCTTTCCATGCCTCTTCCCACCTCATTGGTATGTCCTCAACCCATCCTCTGAGTATGGGTCTTAAAAGTGTCTTGCAGTGTTTAAAGGAGGGCTTACAAATAGAGTAAGTTATATGGCAACCAAAAATAAGTGTGTGCATCATAGGTGTCACTTCTGTAGGATGATCATCAAATGATCTGTTGGTCACGGCTGACATCAAAATGGGGGACAGCCACAGAGTTTCTCTACAGGGCTCATGCCCCCTGCAAGGACTCACTTGGCTCCCACGTTTTTCCTGAGTCCTGGCAATATTGAAAGCTTTCTTTCTGACACAGGGTGAAGTTTGGGAAGCTCTTTGTGTTGATTCCATATCTTTCTGCCTGGTCCCTCTGGGTGTCATCCATACTCTGTCACCTCTCTTTCCTTTCTTTGGTGGTGGTGGTGAGGTAGAGAGAAGCCTTGCTTTTATGCAGCCTGTACAAAATCTATTGTCAGAATCCTGCATTGCCCCCCTTCCTCCTGAGACCTCGCGTTTCAAATCGCAAAAGCAAGGCTTAACCATTTTGTCAACCTTCTTCTGAGACAAATATGTAGAATGTCTAGTGGACAGAATGGTGAAGTTAATGGTGAAGAAAACACACCAAAAATAACAGAATCTCTCTACCAAGGTCGTGTTGTCATTGAGAAAGTCCCCAAATTGTGGGGTAGGCTACACCTGTAAGTATAAGACTGTTGGGGTTTATAAAGAGTCTCTATGTACAAAATCTCACTTAATCTTAACATCAATGCTATGAATTAGTTACAGTTAAGATGTACAAAGGATAGATGATAGATAGAGTAGGTAGGTAGGTAAGTAGGTAAGTAGGTAGATATGATGGATGGTTAGATGGATGGATGGATGGAGAGAGAGAAAGAGAGAGAGAGAAGCTGCCCCGACCTTATCCCCAGGTGAAAACCCTGGCATTAATGACTACCGATTCTACTGGTAGACCTCTACCCTGGACCTTTGACCCAAATACCCAACGTTTATCCATCTGAGATTCACTCAAACAACCAACTTAAGGCAATTTCTCTTCCCCTCTCAGATCTGGGCAGCCCATCATGGGGTCATAGGCTTACCGTCCTTCCCCACTGCCCTGAGTGAGTCCTGTACTGTTGCTGTCCCCCACTTCCTGGAGATAATGTGATCCTTCCAAGGCGGGAAGATGGGGCTTTAAAAGAGATGGGTAAAAGGGAGCAGACTTACAGGTGACTGTGACAGGGGTGGGAGGGAGCTGCATGCTTGAGCTTTAAAGAGTGTGGAACAAACTTTAGGTCTTCCAACCATGAGCAACATAAAGAGGAATGTGCTGATTTTTTTATTTTTTATTTGTTTTTAACTAGACATGCTCCAGGGGGGTAGAGCAGACCTGCATTGCTTCTAGGAGAACTTGAGTTTCAACGCATCTGTCAAAAGCCCTTTAAGGACACTGTTGGCTTCTATCCTTCCTATCATGGCCGAGAAGTGAAGGTGCACTGAAAAAAAAAAAAAAAAAAAAAACAACTCATTCTGGTTTAAACAAGAATGGGGGGAGAGGAATCTGGAGTCGATCTTCTCTGCTTTTTGTGGTGAGAGACCACTTCATATTATTCATGATTGCAGCAACGTTAGAGTATCAGTGCTGGGTGGAAGGCCACTTTAAGAAAAAGAAAAAAAAATGATAGAAGAACAAATATTAGAACGAGAAAATAGCCAAAATGAATTTCCGGAGCCGTGGGAACTCAACTACTTTTCTTTTGAAATCTCTCTTCAATTTACAAAACAAAACAAACAAACAACCCCCCCCCAACTGCTCAAAACCCCAAATCCTGAAGTTTGAATTGAATAGAAACAATTTCTGATGACAAAGTTGGTGTCCCCACTCCTCCTGGAATACTCCACAACCCTCAATGGCTCCCAGCATTTGAGGTCTCTGAAGGGGAGGGGGACCTGGAGGCTAAGCACCCATTGGCTTCTCAGGAGATGTACAGACATTGATAGGTTGGTTGCCAGTGGATTGTAGGGAAGAGGGCGTGTCAGAGGGGTTAATTACCCTTCCTCTTACCTCTGGAACATCCCTGGGCCGTGGGGAGGAGGCTGTGGTGAGCTGTCCCCACCCCAGCTGGTCACATATTGAACTGGTTGGACATCTTTGCTCAGGAGTCTGCCCCCCCCCCCGCCCCCTCCAGCAGCATGAGATGGCTGAGGGCATCTCTCAAGACCCTGGTACCTCTTTATTCCAGGCTTCAAGTGGTAGCCAAGGCAGGCTCTGGATGGGGCATCTGAAGCTTTTCTCCTGCATGGGTCTCTTTGGGCATATAGACTCTTTCCCCATTTTTACAGTGGCAGCTTCCCTCCCAGTATCTCTTCTTCACCCCACAGGGAATGGAAACTTCTATTCCCTCTACCCATGATGGGTAGGGCTGGGTAGAGGAACTTCATCTCTCTGCCAAACCCACTTAGAGACTTGTCACAAGAGCAATTACTAATCTGACTGTCCCACATCTGGATGTGTTTAATGACTATAATGACAGCAACCAAGATCATTTTCTTCTTTTACTTTTGGAGTCCCACCTCCCTGCCCCAGACACACACACACGCACACACGCACACACACACAAGCCCTCTCCCCGTGAGGTCAAGCATGCATAAGGTCCCATCTGCCTTTCTGGGCTGACTGGCCAGAACCTGCGTGTCTCCGCCTGCACCTGGGAGGGGGAAGCAGACTGGCCACCTTTGTTCTTGTGGTGGAGGGGACAGGAGAGCATTTCTACAAGACAAGGAAATCCTGCTGGTCTCTTTGGGCGTATACACCTGCCTGTGTTGGTAGAGAACTGGCACATTGGGACACATCAAACACTGGCTCAGAGGCTCTGGTTTACAGCCTTTTTTCTTTTCTTTTTTTTTTTTCTGTATTGAGTTCTCTATTTGGCTCTTTTTCCGTCACTACCTCCCCTTCAGTTGAGAACCCAGGAGGAAGGAGAAATGCACTGCAGGGTTCAAGGACTGGAGCGCCATCTGTGGCCTAAACACGCACAAGCGTGTCCGGGCAATTTTGCATACCATTTTAGGGGTGTCCCAGATCTTTCTAAGGAAACCAAGGAGGTCCTCTAAAGCAGCACTTCTCAAACATAAATAAGCAAGTAAATCATCCAGAGAATCTATTCTGAACGCAGACCCTGATTCAGGGGGCTGGGGGGTGGGACTTGCGGTCTGCATTTTTAACAGGCTCCCAGGTGACACCCGTGCCTCTCATCCAGAGCATCTAGACCCTCACTACTCAAAGGCGGTCCTGGGACCAGCAGCGTCAGCACCCCTGGGAGCTTGTTAAAGATGCAGAATCTCGGGCCCCAGCCCAGATCTACAGAAACAGAAACGCCGGCTACCACTAGGTAGCTAATCGCCTTCTCATTTTTCTTACCGCCCCCACCCCTCCCACCCCACCCTGCCAGCTCATCCAGGGTTGCAGTGCTTAAACACATGCCGTCTGCATCTGTTCCGGGCAGGACTTGGTTAACTCTAGAGGCTGGTCAAGTAGGAAAATCGCTAATTTCCCCCAAGGAGCCCCAGAAATGCCGCTGGCAGCCGGCCTTCCTCTGTGAGTCATTGCAAGGCTTGCAAACAGGACCTTGTGCGGTGTTTGCGGAAGGTAATGTGGCTGAATTAATGACGATGCAGGAGCCTTCACAGAGGTGATTCTTGGCTCTTCTAATTGTACCATTTCTCAACCTTAATGCTGCCTCACTGCCATTTCTGAATTATATCACCACGCGCATCCAGAGACACGCATGCCATAGATTAATTCTCCCACTCCAACTGATCAACTACCCACCACATAATTTATACTCATCTGTCTTTGCCTTAATCTAGCCAAACCGCCTTCCTTCTTCTACTCTGTCAACCGGCATGCTTTTGAGAAAATTAGTCTTTGGAACGTGTCCCCATCCTGACGCGCCATCCATGTAAGTCCATTCAGAAAGCTACGTAAGGAAACTGGGGGCGAGAAAGGTCTAGGCTATTTCCTGACTTTTATCTCTGACTTCATTCTGATCGGGCACGTTATCTAACCATCAGTACTTTACATACTGAAAGTTGTGTGCTGTTCCATCACTGACCAGGAGACTGTCCTTCTCCAGCCACCCTGGACCCCACAGCTCACCACGCCCTTGCCCCCAGCCTCAACTCTGTGTCCTGACCTCGGAGCCGGAAATGCTGCTTTCTCCACTCAGCACCCGTAGCTGGCTTCCTTCCCTTTCTAGTCTTACTTTCTCGGGCACCTGCCCTGACTGTTGGGTCACAGATGCCAAGAGTGTTCGGCTGTGTCACCTTAGCAGACACTGCTGTCTCCTCCCCAGCCTTCCTTGAGCTCATGGGGAAAAGAGCCACGGACTTGATTCTGACTCAGTGGTCCCACCCATTGTTGCTCCTGGCAACAATGAACTTGGTGTCTTGCTGGCCCAGGCACATGGTGCCCTATGTGACACGTCTTGTCCCAGCTAACCTCTGGGGTTGTGTCTGCCTTTAATCCTGGACCTACGGTGCTCCTAGAGTCTCCCAGACCTCTCGGGTCCTCCTGAAAGTCACCTTCTTATATTTAGACAGCCACCTCAATGTTTGTCGGCGTTCTCCTGTCCGGCTGGCTGTCCAGTCTTTGTGCTGCGGCCTCCCTGCAAGTCCCGTCCTGCTGTGGTCCAGGGCCCTGGAAGGATCCAAATCTCCATCCAAATCCAGAACGTGGGCTTCTTTCTCCAGCTAAGACCCTCCTGGGCACTTGGTCCTCAACCCTATTACCCTCCCCAGATGGAGCCAGATGAAGCCAAGGGGCCCGGGGGACACAAGGAGTCCTGTTAGTGACAACACAGCCAGCAGGCCCATGAGACCTATTATGGTGAGCCAGCAAAGTCTTAGTTTGGGATTGGGGGTTGGGTGTGGGGGAAAGAGCGTGGACCCAACTGCCTTCCATAGACAGCTCCATTGAAGATTCTGGGAGTCAGCACAATGCTCCACAGTAAAACAACAAAGGAACTGGCCCAAATGTAGGACCAAAAGAGGCACAATTTTAGATAGTAGTCTTTGTTCTTTGCTATTGGATTCAACCGAGCATCGTAAGGTCCCAACCTGTGGCAAATCACAGGAGAAACTATTAGCTTACGACCCCATCAGGGGAGGCACTGGGGTGGGGGGCCGGAAGGGGGAGTTTCCAGAAGTTATGAGCTGTGGTCAGTTTTGTTCCCTTACAGAGCCTGACGTGCATGGTCAGCCATTTGACAGTGATCACGGAACTCCCATAGAACAGAGTTCTTGACCATTTGTTCTGCCCATGCCCCTGCTCTGAGTAAATTTCACTGTTTTTTATCTCCACTCCTTGCCTATGGGGTCTTTCTAGAGAGAGTTATGAAACAGTCCCCGTAGATCACCACAGATCTCTGCTATTGGATCTCAACAGGGGCTTCTCTAACACTCATCAAGCCTTCCCTCCACCATGTAGCAGGGTCTCGTTCCTCATGCCCCTCCAGCCCCTGACTTTATTCCCACATGCGCATTGTAAGCTGATAACCACCACCACCACCCCCACCCCCCCACCCACTTTACAAAGTGCTCCTCCAGGCCCAGCAGCTACTTGACCCAGCCCCTCACTAGCTCCCTCCTCCCGCTGCCTTCCTGCCATCCTTGACCCAAGGTTTTGGCTGGAAATGGAGAAGACTCCGCCTGCAGAGGCTGGAATTCGCACACAAAACACCCACTGTTTCTTTGTTAGCTTTCATTTAGAGGAGGAGATGATGTTGACCACAAATAACAGGGCTGAGGAAGTCTCTGGAAGTTCCTGGCATCTCACGGGACACAAAGTCAAGCCTTAAAGTTCTGGCTTCCGATAAGCTCAAGGCAATCGCCAAGCACTCCCTTCCAGGGGGAAGGACAGATGCAAGGGCTTGAGGTGGAGCCCCAGGAAACTGTTAGCTGGACTGTGCCTGAGACTGTAGGATCCTCGGGGAAGGATGGGGAAGGGAAGAGAAGATCCAAACCCCAAGGCACCATTCAAGGAAGCATGGTATTGTTGGCATCACTCTGTGCTCTAGGTATGTCCTCTGATGGAATACAAATGCCTTCTCATTTTTCTCTTCTTTTAAAGTTTATTTATTCTGAGAGAGAGAGAGAGAGCGCACGCGCGCCAGAGGGGAAGGGGCAGAGAGAGAGAGAATCCCAAGCAGATTCCACACTCTCAGTGTGGAGCCCGCTATGGGGCTCGAATCCATGAACCGTGGGATCGTGACCTGAACTGAAATCAAGAGCTGGACGTTCAACTGACTGAGCCACCCAGGTGTACAAATGCCTTCTGAATTCATTCCCATTTTCCATCAGAACTGACCTTCTGGCCACATCACATATTTCTTCTTTGCTTCAATGTTCCCCCCCCCCCCACCTCCTTTTCGCTCTCTCTCCTGGTTTTATTGGACAAAATCCATCCAGAAAATCAGAAACCATGCAAAATACTTCAAACGTCAGAAACACGCTGGACGAAATACGTTACAAAAGCATTGGAAGGGCTGAAAGAGCCACAGAGAGGAAGATGAACTATTCCAGAGATTCAAAATGGCAGGAAGCCACCATTGCCTCCTGGGATTGGAGGAAACAAAGTGGGGAGGTCCCGGAGCCCAGGCGCACAACGGCGGCTTGGGTCACGGGAGGCAATTCAGAGCGATCACTGATGTACTACAGGAAGCAACAAAAGGCCACTGGACCCAACAGCCGCCTGCCACTGCTGGAATTAGAAGTACCCCCCCAACACCTGCAGGGTGCCGGCCGCTCTTAAGACCCAGGACCCAATGAACCACCTGGGATGGGGTGCATGGGTGGGGGCTGATATACCTGGGGGAAAGTGGAATTCTCTTCAAGACCAGCAGAAAGGCTTCGTCCTTCCCTGCACCCCTCCTTCCTCTGGGTCCACATTCTCCTTTTATTTTCTCTTCTCTCCACCAGCCCCTGTCCTGGAGCGTGTAAGGCTGAGAGACCCCAGATTCATTTTTCTGGTTGGCCAGTGCACCGGACCCTGTTACGACAGCCAGCAGTGTGGGGGAAGCAAGCTCTCTACTGAGCAGCCTCTCCTTATAGCCTGAGTGGGGAAAAACTGCCCAGCGTTCATGCAAAACAAGCTGATCTGGAGGGGGGCGTTTCTTTGTCCCCTGTCCCCCCCAGGCCCTCTGCCCCTAGCACAGCCCCCCTCTTAGGCTGCCCCTACAGGCTGGTCTGTGCCCATGGACACCTCTGGGCTCATCAGCTGTCCCCATAACGAACAATGACAGCTCATCACATTACCGGCCTGCCCCTCTGGCAGGAAGGTTAAGGGCTGGTGAGGCTCATTAGCATCTGCCTGGAAGGGGACCGGGCCCTGCAGGCTCTTCCTCCTCTCAGAGCCGCCCCCTCCTTTCCAGTCCCCGTTCTAGCAGGCTCTGGGCTGTGCGTCGCGAACAGTTGGGGTGTGTCATGAGCCGTCGTGAAGGGGGTCAGAGTAATCTGTTGTTTGACGGTAGTAAAGGGAGGAAGGCACACACACGCTTTGCTTTTGAAAACTTACAGTGGGTTGAAGCAGTCACTTCCCGCTCCCTGGAATTCCAAGATGCTTTCTTGAGTAGGAGAGGAAGAGGCAGGGTCAGCGAGAGCTGGGGCTAATGTGCCGGGAGCTTGTCCCACGGAGGTGAGTGTGAATATCCCCCCAGCGTTGCCGGTGAAGAAAGAGTGAGACCAGGACTGCCCGCTGACTGTCCCCCTGCGTCCTGACTGTTGGCTGGGACAGGCAGAGATGAAGGTAAAAGGGTCATGCATCTTCTTAAGTGGCCCACGATTAGAGCATCCGTCCAAGGGGATCCTGACCCAGCACGTCTCCAACGTGAGTGCCACAAAAATCTCCAAAGGATCTTGTTAAAATGCAGACTTTGACTCAGCGGGTCTGGCGCGGGGGCAGCTGGGGATTTCCATTTTCACTGGTGTGAAAAATGGGGGAAATGTGCCAAGGCTTCTAGGCCCAAACCATCCAACGCCTTCTGTGAAGGAGAGTCTGGAGGTGGGGTGTTTTCTTACAGGGTCCCTTTTCCTAGGGCTCCTCAGAGTCCCCTAAGCCCAAGTCTTCAAGGACAAAGGCCACGCTGGACCCCAGTGACCATGACGGGGGCTGGTTATGCGTGCCTGAACTCGTGCACGCTAGTTTGGAATGGCTGACTTATTCACGAAATGTAATTACATCCCGCTTCTCCACATTTAATTGAAATCACAGATGGACCAAAATTTCAAACTGGAGGGGACTGTAGAAAATATGCAGTTCAATTCTCTTATTTTAAGTATTTTTAAATGTTTTTTATTTATTTATTGGGGGGGGAGGGGGAGAGAGAAAGAGTCCCAAGCAGGCCCCTCACCATCAGTGCAGAGCCTGACGCAGGGCTTGATCCCACGAACTGTGAGATCATGACCTGAGCTGAAGTCAAGAGTTGGACGCTTAACTGATGAAGCCCCCCAGGCTCCCCCAATTCTCTTATTTTCCAGAGGATGAAACTAAAGCCCAAATGCTTACATTAGTGGCTTAGCCCCCAACACAGGGTCTGGGCCATCAATATGGGTTCATCCGATTGATGAAATACCCAGCATCCTGCCTTATAAAGTCCATCAGAACAAGGGCCCTTTGCTGTTGTTTTCCAGCTTTCTACATTAGGAGTTGCAACCGCACATCTGCAGGGGCCAAGGACGGAGGTGGCCGAGAGGAGAGAGCTGGTGTGGGACCCAGGAAGATGGCTGACGCTTTTTTTCCCAGAGAAGTTTGGGGTGAACGTCTGATGTTTAAATATGGGCAGCTAATTCAAATTTAAAGTAGAATACTACGGGGCCAAAACAAGACAAGTTGCCAAAGCAGATACATCTGCTTGCTATCAGCCTCCGATTTTCGTGGATGTCAGGGGTTGAAAAGTGATTTTTGTTCACATGTCTGTCTGGATGCCACAACACAGAGCCAAGGCTCAGGAAATACTTTCCCTGCTAGCTTAGTCAGAAAGAGAGCTTCTTTCCTAAATACGAAGGGAAGTTTTCTGACAGTCAGGATGTAGGCGATAGGTCAGACTGTAGAAGTCTCTCTCCGTGTAACCAGAATAAGTCGTTTAGCAGATTTAACTCAGCTTGGAACATGCTTGGAAATCACCTTAAGGATGGGTGTCCGGTACTCTAAGGCAAGTGACTGGGGATTTTTCTGAGCGGAACTGCTCACTTACCGAGCGAGCCATAAATGGGTCCCCGTATCGACCTACACACTCAGTAGATTGTGTGCAGGGACGTTGGAGGAGGTACAAACTGTAGTGTGACTGTCTGTCCAATAGGCATATTTTGTAAATGCTTAATCAACATACATGCAGGAAATGTGCACATAATCTAAAAACAGGAAAGTGCACAGAAGAATACCATTGAATGTGGTAGCTACTGTTGTGGTGAGCGTAGCACAATGTATAGACTTGTTGAGTCACTAATGTAACCCTGTGTGTCAACTATGCTTCGATTTTTAAAAAATACCATCTAATGCATTTTTATAAACTGATCATACCTGTATAACCAGTACCCAAATCAAAAAAGAATATGACCAGCACCCCAGAAACCCCTGAGTCCCCTTTTCCAGTTACTCACCCCCAATCCCACCAGCGTGAACACTCTCACGTCTTCTAACAGCATAGAGTTTCTTTCTTTGTATACATACTGTGTCTGGCTTCTTTTGCTGAACGTTTTAAGATTAATCCATCCATATCATGTGTCACTGTGTGGCCATGGTGTATCATTGCTAGTCTTCCATTGTGTATATGTGACACTATTTGTCCATTCTACTATTGATGCACATTTGAATGGTTTCCATTTGGGGGGTTATTACAAATGGCGCTGCTATGAGATTTCTGGTACATTTTTTTGTTTTGTTTTGTTTTCCTCTTTGAGTCTATCTATTTAGTTTGAGAGAGAGAGTGTGTGCGAAAGAGAGAGAGAGAGAGAGAGGAGGAGGGACAGAGAGAGAGAGAGAATGCCAAGCAGGCTCCGTACTTTCAGTTCAGAGTCCGACACAGGGCTCAATCTCACAAACCGTGAGATCATGACCTGAGCTGAAATCAAGAGTTGGACGTTCAACCAACTGAGCCACCCAGATGTCCCATCCAAGACATTTCTTTGGATGAACATATGTACATATTTCTTTGGAATATATACCTAGGACTGGGATTGCTGGACCGTAGGTTATGCGTAGGTTAAGCTCTGATAGATGCTGTCCGTTATCCAAAATGATTGTATCAGTGTGCATTCCTGCCAGCAGTGAATGAGTGTTCCGATTGGTCCATATCCGTGCCGACACTTGGTTGTTGAAAGAGAAAAGCTCAGTTTTGTTTTTCATTCGGTGACAGTGTACTGTATCACATCACTATATTTTAATTTGCATTTTCTTGATAACTAAGAAAGCTGGGCACTTTTTTTGGTATACTTACGGGCCATTTGGGTATCCTTTTCTATGAAAAGTCTGTTCAAATCTTTTGCCCATTTAAAAAGAAAGGTTATCTTTTCGCTCCATTAATGGTGTCTTTTGATAAATAGACATTCTAATGTTTATGTTCACCCATTTATCTTTTTTTCGTCTTTATGGTTAGCTCTCTCACATCCTGTTTAAGAAGTCTTTGTCTACTCAAGGTCACAAACATATTTCCTTGCAAAGCTTTATTAAGTTTTACCTTTCACATTCTAAACAGAGATTGGAGTGAGCTTCTTTCTGTCTTCTCGAGATAATTTCTCCCAGGCCCAGCAGGCCCATGGCATGGCTGAGCGGCCATACTCCACGCGGGCAGGAGCAGGGATCTGAACTTGGACCGCCAGACCTTCCAATCACCAGCTGCTTCACCTCTCTGTGTCTCAGTTCTCCAGGGATAATAACCCTGGCTTCCTCGTGGTTTTCTGGTGAGGACTGATTATGTGAATCCACACCCAAGACTGAGAACAGTATCTGACACAAAATAAACACTCACTGAGGGTTGGTGATCTTTACCAGTCTCGATTTGATGAGCTAAGGCAGAAAGAGTGACAAGGAGGGATAGAATGGGCCATCAGTGGGTCCCAAATCCTGGAGAGGGTAGAGGGGAAGAGACTGAGGACCACTCATCTCTATCCATCGCTTAAGTAGGCTCATAGGTCACAGATCGTCAGAGTGTAAAAGTCGGAAGGTTCCAAGAAGTTCACTCTGGGAATTCAGGGCCACAAAGCCAATAGCCAGGAAGCCCCTTGGTCACATTTAGCCCCTCCCCTGAGGCTAGGAATGACGGGCCATGACTGTACAACTTACTTTAAGCAGAAAATAATTAAACAGTGAATTTGGGGGAGAAATCAGATATGTTGACAGTCTCAGCTTCCGAGAGGTAGATCCTCATCTGGGGGTTTAGACAGTTTTCCCAGAGTGGGTCCCATGGGAGAATGAGCACTTGACCCTAAGCCCACCAGGCAGAGACCCGAGGACCGGATCACTTAGGGGATCAAGAGGATTTCTAGAATTGTGTATATTTCTTCTCTTTAGATAAATCTCCAGAATTATATAAAATAACATCATACCCCTTTGCTCAGAACAGGGGTCCACAAACTTCATGTGTAAAAATCCAGCCGCCAAATATATTCTGGGCTCCTTGGTTTCTGTCGCAACTTCTCAACCCTGCCGTTGTCTTGTGAAAGCAGCCACGTAGACAACACGTAAACAAGTGAGTGTGGCAGTGCTTTATATTTATGGACGCTAACATTTGCATTTCATATAATATTCATATCAGAATATGATATATACATTTGGTTTTTTCCAACCACTTAAAAATGCGAAACCATTCTGAGTGTGTAGGCCTTGCACAAATGGGCACTAGGCCAGATTGACCCGTGGGAGGTAGTCTAAGTCAATCCTAATCAGTGGTTTCCCAAGTGTGGGTCCCCGGACAGCATCAGCATCACCTGGCACCCTGCCAGAAATGGGATCTCTCAGGCCCAACCCACATTTACTGCATCAGGAAGTGGGGGAGGGGCCCTCTCGGTGATTCTTATACAGGGTCCAGTTTGAGAATCGCTGGGCACTCGTTCCAAGCCAATGTTCCCACCTTCTGTCTCTATCTTTTTTTTTTGCATTAGACAAGCCAATTAACCTGAAATCTGGAACCCCTTCTGAGAAGTCCTGCCCCATAGCTGCTGGTTGAGGCAAATGGCTCCAGAAAATTACTGGCAGGTGTCCACGTCCTGGGCCACCTGGGCCGATTTGCCTAGTACCGGATGCACGATCAAAATCTGGTATCTGTCACCAAAGTGAATGCGATTCACCTTTGTGAGCATTGTAACTGGCTAGGTCGGTAGGAAATCATTCACTGCTGTGGGGGCCAAAGTAAAGACCCAAAACTGCAGAGACGGAAGGCAGCACACAGCTTTCATGGGGCAGGACACGGTGAGGGGACAGAAGTGTTAGGGGAGGCAGCCAGCTGAAGCTCATCGTCACAGACAAAGGTCCCCAGGAAAGCGGGTAACTGAGCTCCCTTAGCAGCCAAGCACTAGGGAGGACATCAGACGACATCTCCACTAAAGGGGCAGCAGAGAGACCTGGTCACTGAACTGCTTTGCACCCTGAAACATGAGGCTGCCTCCCATGCCTGGGGGATCCCAGGTCCCCGTAAGATTTCTGGTCCCACGTGAGTCCTGCCAACACACAGGGTTGGAGTGTCTGTTCCTTGGCACCAGAAGAATAGAACATTCTCTCAATGGACAGAACTCAGGCTCCACTACCTTATTGAGGCTTCCCTTAACGCGTTATACACGTATGTGTTTTCCTCTCCGACATCGCCTCCTTCATGGACCTAAATCTTACTCTCCAGGACCTCACTTAGAAGCAGTCCTCCCCCAAAAAAGTCCCCCTTGGTTCCCCTGATCTTCCTGCCTGATGATTTCACCTTCCCCCCAGAGCCAGCACCCTGTTGCCGGAAGCCCTGTGCATTGCATTCTGCCATATTTTAAGTTAGCCATTGCAGGGCTGTTCAGGTGACTTGAGGACTCAGGAACCTTTGTGTCCTTGCCATCCCCAGTCCATGGTCGAAGTTTAATCAAAGTTGGGGGGAGGTCAGAGAAGGTCCAGTCATCCCATTCTGGGTGACCTCTCCACCCTCGCCACCCACAGCCATTGCACAGACAAGAAGAACAAAGTCCAGAGAGGTGACAAGATTTGACAGCCTTGGTTGAACGATGTTCTAGGACAGGAAGGACCGGACGTCCCTGGTAGGTCCCCTTTCCAAGCCCTGTCTCCTTCACACTTCTAAATCCCTTCTCCACACTTCAAGCTGAGGGGACCCGAGATAATTTCAAGGGCTTTCAATGACCATCTGCAATGAACTGTACGGGAAATATCTCCAGTCAATTAGTGTTGGCACGTTTTCAGGGCTGTGACAACCTGCTCTTGAGCAATCAGACTTAATTATCTTGTTGTCTTTTCTTTCTTTTTCTTTTTTTTTTTTTAATGTTAATCTCATTTGTGAGGGTTTCTGTAAACAATTAGGTAAGCAGAGACTTTTAATTTGAATGAAGCAAATCGGATGAAGCACTGTATTTTACCAAGAACTCCCTCCAAGGCTTTAAAAATCTCAGCTGAGTCCCATGTTAGTATCAGAGCCTGCATTATCTCCTTCTAAAAATTTGCTAGAACCATGCTCCCTGGGAGCAGACACTTGGATGAGCCGTGAAAGAAAATTCACTTTTTTTTTGTTTGTTGACCACCACAGAGCCCAAAAGAGGAGCTGAGGAGGGGACGGTCCCTATTTTGTTTGGGCTCCACCTCTTTGGACTCAACAATAAACTCATGGAATTAGGCTGAGCAGCTGTTTAATAGCAGCAGTGGCTGCTCAGGGAGAAAGAAAAACACAATCACAGCCCTGCACAGGCTAGTGTTTCCACCTGCTTACCCAGCCATCCGTTGTCCCTCCAGGATCAGGCATCCTTGCCATTTGAGTCCTCAACGCCCAGCTCTTCGTGGGGGTGGCTGGTCAACCGTCCCGTATTGCCTGGTCACGGCCATTGGCTTGCGAGGGACAAAGGCGAAGGAGAGGCAGTTATGGGACGTTTTCTGGAATGCTAGGGCAAGAGCAGCTCTCTTTCTGCTGGTGGCGGTAGGCTGTAAGAAGGAGTGTGTGGTCCTGTCAGTGGCTATGCTGTCACTTTGTGAGAAGAGTGATCTTCATGAGAATGAAGGGAAAATGGAGGAAAGCAGAGGAGAGAGAGAGAGAGAGAGAGAGAGAGAGACTCCTGATGCCAGTGGTTGAGTTCATACCCCAATCAAACTACATCCTGGATTTCTCAGTTATTTGGCCAGTAATCCACTTTGCTTCCTCCCTAATCCAGTTGAACTTGTGTGTGTCACTTACAAGTCAAAGAACCCTTTCAAATACAGTATTGAAGGGAAATCTTTTCAAGGCGAAAAATGAGGACTGAACTATGTATCGTCAATCTTACACCAGCAGTGAAAGCCCCATTTCAGCCGAAGCCCACTCAAGAGCCTGAATGATAAACCAAGGTAGGATTACTCATATGGAAAGAATAACTTGCGTTCTACCTCTGTTCACTCCTGGCCCTCTGAGGCACTGGGACCCTTCTTCTCCAGAATCCCCAAGGATTTGAGCAATGACCTGGGTGCCTCTTGGTGTTTCTCTGCTGACACATCCAGGGACGACTTGGCCATACCTTGGCTGCCTGGAGTCCACAGTCCCCTCCCACTGCAAAGGGCGCAGGGCCAGGATCCCCAGATCTTGCCCCTAGTCTGTCTATGACTGTGTACATTAGCTTGGGCAAGGCACACAGCTACCCTCTATCCATTTCCCTCGTGCAAGGCAGTTAGGTATGGCCAGGCATGGTGCCCAGGGGTCTAACCTGTTGGAGTGCCTTTCAAAGCCTCCTCTGAGTCCTTGTGCTGCCCTAGCCCTGTCACAGCCTCTCCTCCCAGGGATCTCATGCTCCTGACTCAGACCAGATCTCAAACAGCCCTTCTCACCGCAGCCCATGTTCCGCAGAGCTCCTGGTGCCCCCCAACCCAAAGCCAGCACAGCCTCAGAACCCCATGTTCCCCTGTGCCTGCTTAGCCGTGGCCTCACACTTCAGTTCCCCTGTGTGTTTGGCAGCACTTAGAAAGAAAGGAGAATTCCATACGCAGCATCTGCTGGGATTGAGATTCTGGTTCCCCGGAGGCCCCGAGGGGAGATGGGAGTGAGGAGGGGCCCTGCAGCTGGCACGTACAAACGTGCCCGGGAGAGACTGGATAGAAGGCTCTGTACCTGTTAACCACTGACAGTCATCACACGTCTGAAGAGTGAGCGAGACAAGAAGTCCTCAGTGTGAACTGGAAGAAAAAACAAGAGAAGAGCAAGCTAGTTGCAGGGCTCACCCTTGCGGGCAGATGCAGCCTGGCCTTTATGAAGGGAGAATTGAACTTTAAGGCTTCACATGTGTCCCCCATGGGTGAGGCAGATGTGCCCTGAGTGAGCTGGATTCCGGGGCATCTGTCAGCCCCGCTTTGTACGGTGCAGCTGGGCAGCCTGGCTCTGTGCCCAGTTATGAGCATCTCCTGGGGCCTGTCCAGCTTACGAGGGGATCAATAAACATTTAAATGTCATGCTTCCAGCAGCCATCCGTCATAGTAAATGTTGCTGTTCAATAAATGTCGCTAGAGGGTCACAAAGTCTCTCTTGCAGAACACCCTCTGGCCACCACTTCCTCTCTTGACCCTCCCGCTGGGATCATCACTGTGCCCTCCTCCTGGTTTCAACTAACAAAGGGTGAGGGCCTGTTTCTGAGCTTGAAGCTAGGGGTGGTCTTTTTTCCTGGAACTGGCTTCCTTACCACATATACTCTGTGGTCACCATTAGTGCAGTTTGCCGGGCATTTCTGGTTCTCCTTGTTTCTGGAGCAGGGTAAGATCGCACTTCCTGGCCCCTCTGTGATTGGATGTGTCTAAATCACTAGTTCTGACCAATGCAGTGTGACCAGATGTGACAAGTGTCACTTTGAGACTGGAACGTTTAGTTGCTGATACGAGGTTGTCTCCAGATCGCCTTTCTTTCTGACACGGCCACTCAGAACATTGGATATAGTGGCTCCTCCATAAATCTGAGTTTCTGTATGGCTCCAAGGAGTTGAGCCCCTTCTGTCATTGTGGACACACAGCATGAGCAAGAAATATACTTTTGTCGTTTGAACCTCGTGAGATTTGGAGAGTCTTTTGTTACTGCAGCATGACTTAACCTCTTCTGACTGATACAGGTTCGAAATTGCTGAGATATTTGAGAGAAAGGAGCAGATATCAACCTGATCCTTCCTCTCACCCGTCCCAGGCGTCTAAAAGAACCATACAAACTTTGCAACTGGAATATAAGCTGTCCTTTTAGTCTAAGAGTGGCTGTTTTTGTAGCACTGGAGAGATTTCTTCACCCCATGTCTGCTCAGGACATTCCTTCCATGGCACCAGGAGGAGGAAAGTGCCAACAGGTAACTGAGGCTGGGCCTTCACTGATTGTCCCAACCTGGTAGGCAGCGTCCTTCGTTGGGTGAAAAGGTGGTTTTCCCTCCAGCATGGAAAAGCATCAGGACTGGTGCTTCTGGCTCGACTCTGTCTCCAGATCAGTTTAAAGATACACAGATGGACCACTGACTTTGGCATTGCAGGATTTCAGAGCTGGCCTCCAAGAAGCTCTGCAAAGTGTGCTCACCACTGCCGTGGAGCTCTCGAGACATCTTTCCAGCAGGCCTTCCAGAGTTCAAGGCCAAAACTTGAGGGAGAAGTCAGGAAAGATGGGTTCTCCTATTATCCGGGGCCGGGGGGGGGGGTAAGTTAAAGATGGCAGAAGCCATCCTTCTGGCAGAAGTTGTCATTGCTGTCATCTGCTGGTTGTTCAGGAAGCCTGTCTTTGTTTGGACACTCTCTGAGTCACATCTCCACCTCTACCTGTCTACACCTGCTCACCTGCGTGGCTCACAATCACTATTGCCAAAGGGATGGCTTCTGGAGAGGCGAGCTGGCGTGGGAAATATATTTCTGTTGGAAGCTAGACCTGCTCTGAGCGCTCTCAAGCTACCTCACCTATCCAGCAACCGGAGTCCCGGGTCTTCTCGCTGCTCTGGATTCGGGGCCACTTGGCATTCTGAGCGGGCTCTTTGAAGTTAACTCTCACATCCCAGCAGTGTAGCTTTGTATTCTCGTCATGACGATATCTTTCAAAAACTGTAAAATGAATTTCCATAGTGTCTATACAGTATTTGCACTTCCTTTCCCACCGCCAGGAAAAACAAAACCATTTACACAAACATTCAGTTAAGGACATCATGGCTTTTTGTAAACACATCAGAGTCATATTTTTATTCTTTTCCGCCTCTTTGCTCTCCCTCTGCTTTTCCATAATGCATTTGACCCTTTTAGAATGTCCTTCTCCTGTTTATATTATGTGTATATAATATATTATATATATTCCCACTCCAGGGTTTCTAGTCTCAGGAAATATTTAAGCTTACTACCCTTACACATTGATTTTGTTTTGTCCTCCTTCCTTTCAACAAGGCACCATAAGTCTTTTTTTTTTTAATTGCAGCTTGTTTTCCCCCATCTCCAGTCTTCCTCCCCCTAATATTCCTCAACTTGTTCCAAAACTCACGTAACACTCTCAGACGGCCACTGTTTTCCTGTGTATGCTTTTTGGATCCCATGGGTGTTTTCTCCTTAACCTTCTGAGAATAGAGGTAGGCATTCATCCGTCCATTCATTCAACTATTCAGCACATGTTTATTGAGCACCTACCACGAGTGGACACCGTACCAGGCACTGGAGATACCGCAGCAAATAGGTGGGCATAGTCCCTGACTGCCTGATCTTATAGTTTTATAGAAGAAACCAACAAAGATGTAAAGTCCTTACGTCAGATAGTGATACATGCTCTGGAGAAATATACAGCAGAGTGAAGTCATAAAGAGTGGTAGGGGCTGGGTATTTTTTAAAAAATGACCAAGGAGGTCTCTTTGAAGAAGTGAGGTTGAAGCAGACACCTGAATGAAGCAATAAGGCAGCCATGCCCTATGGGACGAAGAAACACCACATGGCTGGAAGGTGTTTGATGTGTACATGGAATATCGAGGAGGCCAGTGTGGCTGAGCCTGGTGAGTGATGGGAGACGGGCTGGAGGTAAGGCTGGAGAGGTGGGCCAAGGGCCTCCTAGGTCACAGTCAGACTTTGCAATTGATCTAAGTAGGATGAGACCCCCTGGAGAGGGAAGAACAAGGGGTGGCATACTCTGGTTCATGTTTTACTTGGATCACTCTGACTTCTGGGTGACGAACGGAGAACATACAGAAACAGAGAGTCTACTTAGGAAGCCAAGGCAGACGTCCAAGAAAGATAATGGTAGTGTGGACAGAATGGTGCTGGTGGATATCCAGAGACAAGAGACTGGATTCAAGATATACCTCGAAGGTAGGGCTGATGGTCATTGCTTGTATACTTAGAGGGTGAGGATGCTTTTGGTGTCAGTAAAAGTGGATGAGTGGTGTTATGAACTGAGGTGGGGAGTCTATGGAGGAACAATGAATGAGGGAGGGCAGGACATCAAGTGTTCATATGTTTTTTAAATTTTTTCAACATTTATTCATTTTTGAGAGACAGGGCACAAGTGGGGGAGGAGCAGAGAGAGGGAAACACAGAATCCGAAGCAGGCTCCAGGCTCTGAGCCATCAGCACAGAGCCCGAGGCAGGGCTCGAACCCACGGACCGTGAGATCATGACCTGAGCCAAAGTTGGATGCCCAACCGACTGAGCCACTCAGGCACCCCATCAGGCATTCAGATTTAAACATTAGGCTTCATATAAAAAATAGAGATGTGGGAAGGAAGCATCTGGACAGCTAAGGGAGATACTGAGGCTTGAGATGTGGACCAGGAACCCATCAGGGTATAAGTACTGTGTAAAGCCATAGGACTGGCTGGAATCGCCAGGGAATGAGTGAGGGTGAAGGGAGCATAAAAGCAGTCCAACGACTTAGCCTTAGGAAACTTCAAATTCTAAAGGTTAAGAAGAAGCATGGGAATCAGCAGAGATTTAGAAAGAGCAGCCGATGATATAGGAGGAGAAGCAGCGGAGAAATGGCTCCCAGAAGCCAAGGAAAGGAAATGTTTCAGGAAGGAGGGCATGATTAATGGGGTCAACTCTTGGCACCTGATGTCTTCTCATCTGCATCACCAAGTTGGAGAATGTCCTGTGAGGGTCCATGGTAGAAACTTTAGGGAACAGAGCTAGCACAGTTCTGCTTTCCTCCGGTGGCCAGAGTGGGGGCTTTAATGCCCTTAGAAAGGAGACAAAGAGACTTGCATACTGGCTTCCGTTTCCCTTCTGGACCATCTTCCAGAGGGCAATTATGCAGTTAACAGGCTAAAGGAAGGTACTTATAAGCAAACATCTGTAGCCTCCCAGAGGGTGTGGGCTGGCCTTCAAACCACCACAATCTGAGTTGTGCCTGCACAGAACGAGGGTCTCTCTCTAGTTAGCCAGAACTTCTGAGGAATTTCCAGGAAGGAGATTCTGTCCTCTTATCTTTAATGAATGACAGGAGTTGGGGGATGTCGTTCAGGGGCTGGGAAGTAGGCTATTCAGAGAAAGAGCAAAACTGCAGCTCGTGAGGGTTCCCTTTCTCCATCTGACTTGCTGACTTGCTTACTTTGAACCTCTAAATGGAAATGAGACTCATGGAGCTGGCCAGAAACTCAGGAAACCTCTTCCTCCCTCATGCCTCACGCCGAATCTAGTCCCACACCTCGCCAGTTTTAGCTCCTAAGTACCCTGATCACGTCTTCCCATCTCCACTGCCATTACCGGGATCCGAGCCATCATCACTCTTGGCTGGACTCCTAATTAGTCTCGCCACATCTACTCTGAGCCCTCCAACCTTTCCTCCACAGTGCAGAGTCATTCTTTCCAGTCTCCGCTTAGAAATGTCCAGTGGCTTCCCAGTGATCTTGTGGTGAACCCCAAACGCCCAAACTTCCCAGCATGCTGCCCCACTCTGGTCTCAACTCTAGTATCATTCTTTCATGAAGACCTTCTCTGACCCCCTTGTCCCTCATGGATTCCTTTGCTGTCTACTCATGTCAATTTGTAATTATAAACTTTACACCGTGATGATTCGATTAATATCTATCTTCAACACCAGACGTTAAGCTCCATTACATGTCTGTTCTGTCCCCGGCCCCATCTCAGTGGCTGTCACACGCAAGAATGAAAGACCATGTGAAGAGAGCTGTAGAGAACCCAGGTGAGCCTATTCAGCGAGGAAACAAGGTACAAGCAGCTGTCACTTGGGGACCCACTGCCATCGGAAGCGCAAATGCCATTGCCTTGGACACCAGTTAATTTTACTCTCCTCCCGAAGTGGCTTCTGCAGGTCCTGGCTGGGCTCTGAGTTCAGTGACTTCATCCCCAACCCCGTAATCATACACTTCAGCTCTTTTCACCACATCCCTGTAATCATACCCTTCAGCTCTTTTCAGATCTCCACGAAAAACCCACTCATGCCAGCCATGTTGTGTATTTCAACAAACTGTCACACTGGATGAAGGTCTCCGCTTCTATCCCCACACTTGTGTGCAGAAACCCTTGGGGGGCCTGAGGAAATAGCTCTTACCCTTCACATGATAGGAACTTTGGATCTCTTCTTTCTGTTTTCTATTTTTAGCATTGCCCCTTTCTTGATTTTATTTTATTTTTCCTTCCTGATTTTGGGTGAATTCCTCAAAATTGTCTTCCACATTGCTAATGGGATTTTTTTTTTTTTGTGCTGTTGATTCTTTTACTTTTTTATGCATTTAAAAAATCTCTTTTCACACATTTAATACTAACATTCTCTGCTTGTCTCATCTAGTTCCCTTTTTATAACCCCTTAGCAGCTGCCTTTTGATCTCACTGTGTTGTCTTTTGTTTTCATATTGTTGATGATACAAGACAATGTCTAAAATGTATGCAGTAAATCTTTTTTTTTTTTTTAATGTTCCCTCTTGCTTCATAAGTATTATACCATCCATCTGTGTTTAGGATCTTTTCAGAGGTCCCTTATTATCTCGTTTCTACTTTTTCATCTTTTTTTTTTTTCACATTTATTTATTTTTGAGATACAGAGCACAAGTGGGGGAGGGGCAGAGAGAGAAGGAGACACAGAATCTGAAGCAGGCTCCAGGCTCCAGGCTCTGAGCTGTCAACACAGAGCCTGACGTGGGTCTCGAACTCACAAACTGCAAGATCATGACCTGAGCTGAAGTCGGACGCTCAACCGACTGAGCCACCCAGGCGCCCCTTTTCATCTTTGAACAATAAAGCTTCTATCTGTGTCTGGAATTTGTTCACCAAACTGGATTGAGTAGATCCTTCTGGAATCATCTCATCGAGGTCTTAAGCTTAAGGGTAGCCTGAGGACTTGAGAGGGACCTAGAGCTATGGACAATATCAGAAGGTTAATTTCATGACAGGACAGTGTCTTTTCTAGGTAAAGCCACTGACTTGGGCCCCTGGCTGGCAAATGGTCCCATCCCCAGTCCGTCACACCTGGATGAGGCATTCTGTTCTGTGGGATATTGGGGCATTTGCCACAGTCTCCAGCCCACTGTTTGGTCTAGCTGCCCATGCCCTGGTATACCATGTGGATATCCTTAAAACTCCCCATTTGTTCTTTCTGCACTGTTACCCTCCACATCAACAGGAGACTTCCCACCTTCCATAGCTGCCACCAGTAGTCTCATACCTGAGACCCATAATTCCCTAGCATTGATCAGATTTTCATTTGCCAAGAGTTCATCCACACGTACACAGGACCCACACACAACCCTTCATGTGTTCACTCTTTCCGGTGCCTGGAACATATCAGCATATCTTACTTATGCTTCCACTTCCAACTCCTCCTTGAATACCTAAGTCACTGGTCGTCTTCCGCGCCAAGCACTTTTAGATTTCTACAGCTGGAGTTTCGTCTCCCATTATGCCTTAGAAGCATCTCTATTCCCGCCATTGGTAAGTTGTGTTCAAATTGCTTATTCTTTCGTTTCCCCCAGGTAAGTTATGAGTTCCAAGTTGTCAAGGAAGTGTTCAATATAGCCCTATTATCCTGTCTGCGTCCTTGACATCTGACAGACAGTTCAGTAAGTGCTTATAAATGAACCCATCGAGTCAGGAGGCATACACACCAAAACAAAAACAAAGACAGAAAGCAAAAACAACAACAACAAACAAAACAGCATTTTCAAGCTTCAGGTACTTTCTTCATCTTTGGTTTGATAAAGAGCACGGTGGTCTGCTTGGATGCTCCATTTTGACAGAATGTGGGAACTGCAGTTCTCATACGCACGCTTGTCGACGCCATGTGTCTTGTCTGTGACGGTCCTTCTGGCTTGTGAAACCACAGGTTCGAACTACAACTCCACTGTCTTCCATTCCTCATGGGTACACGGGTGTTTGCAAACATCCCCCTCCCGTCCCCAACACAGCAAAAACAAGACCCGTTCTCTGTTAATTAGAAGAGTCCTTCAGCTTGCAAAAGAAGAAAACATGCTTTCTCATCTTCTCGTTGCTATAAATCACACTGTGCAGTGAGGTGCCTGTCTTTCTCTCCTGACAGACATGGAGAATTGAATATGCCAAGCCCTCTGTGTTAGGTGTACCTTATTTTCGATATTTCAACCAGATGTCAAGAGCCGGGAAAATTCCTCTCCTCTAAGAAAATCCTATCTAATGGTTTTGGAAGAAAGATTGAGATGCGCCTGGGTGCTAATTATATTCTGGTTTTAGGGGTGCCTGGGGTGGCTCAGTTGTTTGAGCATCTGACTTCAGCTCAGGTCGTGATCTCAGCATTTGTGGGTTCGAGGCCCATGTTGGGCTCTGTGCGGACAGCTCGGAGCCTGGAGCCTGCTTCCGATTCTGTGTCTCCCTCTCTCTCTCTGCCCCTCCGTGGCTTGCAGCTCTGTCTCTCAAAAAAATAATAATAATAGTAAGTAAATAAAATAAGTTATATTCTAGCTTTCCCTAGAGCTGAGTGGTACACTCAGGAGCTATCTCGAATGTGCATTTATACCCTTAGATGCAGAAAGGGCCTCCAATAAACAAAAGAAGTTACTTTTTTTTTTTTTGTTAGTTTGAACCTGTGGCCTTTTTCTTTCTTTTTTTCACAGCTTTACTGAGGTATAATTGTTATATGACAAACTGCATTTCCTTGAAGTGTATAGTTTGACAACTTTGGCCAATATACACCCGTGAAACCCATACCATGGCCCAAATAATGGACATAGATATTTACACCCTCGTGGGTTTATAGGCCAGCAAGACCAAGGATTCTACATCCCTAGGAGCTAATGAATATTTTTCAACTTTCACCTGTTGCAGACATTGCTTTTTTTTTTTTTTTTTTTTTTTTTTTAGTCATTTGACCCTTTCAGCTCTTCTGGGGTTTCATTTTCTCCTGTTACCCAACTGCCAATGTTGGAGTATTGGAGTGATTTCTGTTGCCTCTTGAAATCGATCCTGGTCAGTCTGTGGCCACTGGCATTGTGTATCTGGGGAGGAGAGGGATCTCAGCCATTGTGGTCATGCACATCTCCTCATGGGATTATGGTTCTTGGGTAGCCGTCTTCTTCCAGAACTCTTGGGGTCCCCTCTCTCTATTCTACCCTGACTCCAACCAAGTGAATGCAAGTCAGTATTTCTACCACCTCGTCTCTCTCACTGCATCATGACCTTGGCATGTGCTGATGCTGAATTCTACCTTCCTCTTAATCGTGGGTTCCTTTACTGACTGGCCAGCGGTAGCTGTTGGGTGTCAGGTCCCAGCTAGCATGCTAGCAAGCTTCTAGAAGTGGTCTTTTTTTTTTTTTAATGTTTATTTATTTTTGAGATAAAGACAGAGTGTGAGCAGGGGGAGGGGCAGAGAGAGAGGGAGACACAGAATCCGAAGCAGGCTCCGGGCTTCGAGCTGTCAGTGTAGAGCCTGACGCGGGGCTCAAACTCACTAACTGTGAGGTCACGACCCGAGCCGAAGTTGGGTCGTTTAACAGACCCACCCAGACGCCCCAAGGTGGTCTTGTTTTAACGTAAGATTTCTCCTCTTCTGATGAGTGCTAAGGTAGCAAGCATTGTGTGCTTAGAAAGCAAAGGGAAAAATACGGGCGTCTGAATGATATTAGATCATTATATAGGTTTAATCTGAGTGCAGAGTTGAAAGCATGTTAACTTAGAATAAGAGTTGTCATTCACATTCCCCGCCTCACGAGGGGGCATTCATTTTAATTTTCCCATACAGAATATTGAAAGTTAAGTAAGAGTCATAGGGCCTCTAAATTACCTTGTGATCATTTGTTTGATGAACAGGGCAGAATCATTTCTCCCTGGGACTATAAAAGTGGTTTTACAAATAATTTGGAAACAAGCAAGTCACACACTGGGGCTTGGAAATCTTTTCCCCATGGGTAGACTCTTATAAGTGTGAAAATTGCAACATCATTTACTGTGTTTTTGTTTCCGTGGCATGGTCACTGCCAGGTCTGGCAAAGGCTGAAAGAGGTGACAGGGTCTAACAAAGTTCATGGAAAACTAGGTATATTTGAAGATGAGGCTGGTTGGAGAAAGAGAGAGAGAGGAAAAAAAAAAAAAAGAGAGAGAGAGCAAGAGGGGGAAGAGAGAAGAGAAGAGATAGGATAGCAGGTTATAGGACGTTGAAAAGGATTGGGATAGAGATTTGGAAAAGACGTGGGAAAAGCACTGATTGTAGTTTACAAGGTGAAGATCAATGAAAACAGGCATGGTTGTGTGTTTTCATTTCAATTACCGCATGATAAACTATCCAGAATGTAGTGGCCTAAGACATATTATACTCACAGATTCAGTGGGTCTAGTCCCCTAGCAGAATGGCTTGTCTTCATTCTGAGATGTCTGGAAACTTGGCTGGGAAGACAATGGCTGAGGGCTGGAACCATCTGGAACTGTCTTCACTTACATGTCCCGAGGTGGATGTTGCCTACGAACCAGGATCTCCACTGGGAGACCCCTGTGCACAGGTGTTTCACACATAGCCTGGACCTCCTCCCAATATGGCAACCTCAGGGCAGTCAGACTTCTTACGTGGGACTCGTGGTTTCCAGCATGAATGTTCCAGTCAACAAGGTGGTTGTGTTGATTTTGAGAACCCAGCTTTGGATGACCCAGAACAACTCTTCTGCTATGTATACACTTTTGGCCAAAGCTGTCACACGCATGTCAAAATACAAGGGGGAGAGGATGCAGAACCCCACCTCTTGCTGTGGGACGTGTCAGAGAATTCGGGGCATGCTTATTTAAGACATCACAATTTGGTCATTCACCTCACCTGCCACCTTGAAGGATTCCTCCAGAGCTCTTACCTTATACTCCTGCCTCACTCCTGAGTGAATCTCAATATATTTTAATACGTAGTTGCTGAATCAGTAAAGGAGGGCACTCACGTTACGCAGCCTGAATATTCCAGGGAAGATAAGGCCAAAATGTTGAGAGGAATTGAATGTTAAGATGGTAAAGCATACAGACAAAAAAAAAAAAAAAATGCAGTATGTTCAGCGAGAGAGAAATAAAAGGTCAAGGACAGTGTAAAACATATTCATTTTTTTCCCCGTGAGAACGTGAACCCCGTAAAGATAGAGGCAGAGCCCGTCTTTTTCCCAACCTCATCTAATCCTTCCCTAGGGCTTGACGTGGAGGAAGTACTCTGTGAATGTTTCTGGATTGATGAAAAACTTAGCCGTAGTTTGAGACTATCCCCAAGCTCTTAAAAGCGCCCTAGGAAGCTGTGTTTTTAGCAGAACATCTGGGCAATTCTGATACAGGCCAAATCTGAGAACCACCGATTTGGACAATGTCTGAGGCTCTTCTAACTCCGGCATCCTGTTTCATCAGTACACATTCCACATGATCATAAGCTCCTCAAAGATAGCTCTGATGCCTCATAATTCTTTTCTGGTAACTTCCCAGGAGCCATGGTCCCGACACATATTAGCTCAACAAGAAGAAACCACTAGTGTGATTCCAGGGACCATCTCAAAAGGACTGACATCTTACCTTCCTGTTGTGGTCGTAGATGTCCCTCCTCTTTCCTGAGCCTTCCTTGAGCTTTGAGAACTAATCAGATAGGATCTCATTTGGTTTTCCAGAAGGGAATCTTGCAGAGCTGGTGGAGGAGCAGTTCCTAGGAGATTCAGGTCCATGTGAAGAGACAGTGCTCTTATCACCTTGGGATTGGATTTACACGTGATCATATTGTTTCAGATTTTTACGTACATCCTGCAAGGAACATATGTTATGAAACTGTAACTTCTCGTTTGATTGTCCTATACCTGGGTGGCAGATGCTAATAACCTGTGGAAGTAATTTAGAGACACTTCCCTTCACAGATGTGCCAACCAAGGCCCAAGGTTGCACAAGGTTTGCTAAGGTTGCACAGCTGTTAGCAATACATCCGAGATCAGACCCCAGATCTTCTGACTTTCAGATGAGAGCATTTGCCCTCACATTTGGAATCTGCATAGTAGGATGAGGGAGATTCCTCTCCATCTGGGAAAATCCTAGACTCACCTCGGCCTCAGAGTCACCACCACCGTGGCCAGCCAGTTAGTTGCAGGGCATCTGGGCCAGAAAGCGGGCCTCTGAGAAGGTTTCTGAGGCCCCAGAAGCTGAAACAGACCCAAGAAGAAGCTCAGGATGAAATTGAAAAAAACCCTCTGCAAAGAGAGTAGTTCAAGGCCAAGGAAGCCGCAGCTCAGGGATTCCAGGGCAGCTGTGGCACTGGTGGACAAGACCCAGGAGAAGATGGCCATCCTGCAAACCTACTTCCAGCAGCACGGGGATGAAATTCTGGATAACCTCTTGGCCTTTGTCTCTGACATCCAGCCAGAAATGCATGAAAACTACCACACAGGTAGGCACGGAAGGAGCAGTTGTGAGCGTGGATGGGTATTTATTTACTTATTTTTAAATTTTAATGTTTTATTTATTTTTGAGACAGAGAGAGACAGAGCATGAACGGGGGAGGGTCAGAGAGAGAGGGAGACACAGAATCCGAAGCAGGCTCCAGGCTCTGAACTGTCAGCACAGAGCCCGATGCGGGGCTCGAACTCACGGACCGCGAGATCATGACCTGAGCCGAAGTCGGACGCTTAACCGACCGAGCCACCCAGGTGCCCCTGGATGGGCATTTAAAACGCCTTCATAGAAGGGCGCCTGGGTGGCTCAGTCGGTTGAGCCTCCAACTTCAGTTCAGGTCATAATCTCACGGTTCGTGAGTTCGAGCCCCATGTCCCCCGCATTGAGCTCTCTGTTGTCAGTGCACAGATCTTGGGATCCTCCATCTTGCTTTCTCTCTGCCCCTTCCCCGCTCATGCTCTCTCTCTCTCTCTCTCTCTCTCAAAAATAAATAAAAAACAGGGGTGCCTGGGTGGCTCAGTTGGTTAAGCATCCAACTTCAGCTCATGCATAAGGCTGTGCATTTATTCTTATAGTGTCACCATTGTTTAAAATGCATCTGGAATGTTCTTTGGGATTGCCTTCAGATTCTGTGGCATATTCCTTGGAATATCATTAAGGATAACACCTGTTATCATTTACGTGCAGATTTGTTTTGTTTTGTTTTTGCAATAGCCAAATCCACATGGAGCCAACCCTATAAATACTGTGATGGATGGTAGAGGTGCCCCCTCGCTGTTTTTGGTCAAGAGTGAAGAATCTATTCGCTCTCTCTCACTCTCTCAAAAGTAATTACACATTTAAAAAATTATGAAAAAAAGGTGGAGGGTCGCCTGGGTGGCTCAGTCGGTTAAGCATCCGACTACAGCTCAGGTCATGATCTCACAGTTTGTGGGTTCGAGCCCCACGTTGGGCTCTGTGCTGACAGCTCAGAGCCTGAAGTCTGCTTCAGATTTTCTCTCTCTCTGCCTCTCCTCCACTGTCACTCTCTCTCAAAAACAAATAAACACTAAAAATAAATAAATAAATAAATAAATAAATAAATAACATTTTAAATGCCTTCGTCGAACCAGAAACTTCAGCAAAGCTTGACTTACATTCTTGTGAAAAGGCATTAAATTATTTCTGTATATTGCATCACGGGGCCCTTCACTTTTTGGAGAATAGCAAATCTAGCTTCTTTGTGCGAACTTAGAGCTTAGCAAAGATATTCCCCTTGTACCTCGTGTTTCTTAGAAACAATAGTGTAGACGTTGTTCATTTTCCTCTGCCTTCTAGCTCAGGCAACATACATATCAATATGTTTTCTTTCTTTGATGTATTAAAAAAAACATCGGTGAAAATAAAATAAAAACTAAAATAAAAAACTAAAACTAACATAAAAATGGACACAGACAACGGCAGTGTGTTGAACTGGCCGATTTATTACAGTAAACGTGGCATTACTAATGCTAGCGATTTCCTTGTAGCATACGTCAACGATGTTTTTCTAACATTACCTAATGTTGAAAATGTTCCTATGTATAAACGACCTTTAAGAAGTAACATGGCGATTTTCCCGTAACTTGCCCGCCTACCCTTTGATTATAGATTAATTTCTTACATTATTCCATTACGCATCTGCGTTTATCTATAATCTACAAAGCATTTGCTTTGCTGTTCTCGTGAGAGGCCCTCCATTTCTCAACACCTCAAGTGGAACAGTGACAGGGACATGACCTCCTAACCACATGAGGCCAGAAGAACAATCTGTTTGCCTCAGTCCAAGGTGCCAGAAAGGGGCTGAAAAGGCCTTAGAAACCCATGCCTCATACATTCTGAGAGAGACAACGCACCTAGGAACCAATGAACCATTCTGTAGCTTAACCGACTAGGTTGAGTCATCATCTGGAATGCCTCCGGGGGGCCAGGTGGGCCTAGGGGCTGAAGTCACCTGTGCCCAGAGATACACTCCTTAGTGCTGGAGTGGGACTTTCAAATCCATATGTCTCTCCTTTACAGGCCCTCTTGCTGGCAAAGGCATGAGGCTATCCTTCCTGTAAGTAGAGGAGTCTCCATAGAGGATGGCAAGGGCGAAACGTAAGGCCACACAATTTCTTGTGGAACCTTATTTTCTTCCCTAATGGTTCTTTTCCCAGGGGGCCTGCCGAGGGCCATTCCCCAACAGACAATAACCCAGGTAGTTTTAAGGCCAAATTATCTATAAGCGGGAGGACAAGAAGCTTCGCTGTCGGTGGGCCGCCCTGCAGTCACCAATCCATCCACAGCCCGGGCCCTGCCACTCAGGCTGGGACAGCTCGGCTTCCAGCAGCCAGCCAGCCTTCAAAGAGCCCTTTCTGGCCAACTTCATCGTTTTAAAACAATGAATACTACTCTAAACGTTTGGGCTGCTTTTCATCTCTCTTAATCAAAATTACTAGAGGACAGGATCCAAGAACATGTTACATGTTATTACTCAGCGTGCAGATAATCGTTTAAAGGTAAAAACGTTGTCACGCAAGGAAAAAAAAAAACTCCTAAAAAGAAGTAAATGTCAGGTTGTTTTTTTAGAGTTAAGCAACACCGGTGTCTGCAAATTGCCTGCCTCTATTCAGAAGATACGGGCGTGTCTGGATTACTCTTCTCTGTTGTTACTTTAAGTAGCAGTGACTAGTCATGTATTTCCCTAACCGAAGCACGTTGAATGGAAAATAAAATCATTGTCCCGGAGCCCTTTCTGACACTAATTTATGCCTGTTTATCTTTGATCTTCACATATCCTACCAAGAGTCGTGTCTGCAAAGATGCTTCTAAAACGCGTTTTCAAAGGAGGAGAGAGCTATGCTTACAGCTCTACCTGGATTTGGTGATTGTTTGGTACAGATCTACCAAATCCACAGATTTGGTGATTGTTTGGTCATGGATGGGATGAAAAGGACCCATTGTCATAGATCACAAAGAAGGTTCTGGAGCAAGTGGTTTGCCCCACGCCAGGTCCAGGCTCTCTGGGCACCAAGTAGGTACTCAGGAAAATAACAACTTCCTGACTCAGCAGCTCTTACCATTTCGGATATTATATTTATATGAACTCATTCACTTGGTGAATTTGTATTCAAGAGGCCACATGACCTAACAAATAAGAACGCGAGTGCCAGAGTCAGATTAAGTTCTAAGCCTGGTTCTACCTCTTTGCTTGCCTTGAGGATTCAGACGAATTATTTACCCTTTCTGGAAGTCACGCTCCTCTTCTGTAAAAGGTCAGTTAGAATTCAATCCCAGAAGCAGGGCCACGCTGGAATATGTATGTCAAGGATTCGGCCTTGGTCGATCGTGTCCGTCCAACAGTCCCTGGGGAGGCTCTTATGTCCCTGCCTGATGCTGGTACTTGAAATCTGTGGGGCAGGTAGATGGTTGCAAGGCGGTGGAGAAGCGCAAGATGGAATCCATGGACACGAGTAGGAGCAGGCCAGGGCCAACCCAAACTGGTGTCAGTCCTCACCGCCTCCCACTTCAAAGAGGTGGGTGTCCTACAAGAGAGGCTGGCATCCTTCATCGCACAGCCAAACGCACCCCTGGCCCAGGGGATGGTGAAGAAGAAGGAGGGTCCCGGGGAAGGTGGAGCCAGTTCATTGCTGCGGCCCCAGGCCAACAAGGTGGGGGGAGTACAAAAACAAAATGGCAGCCGTGTCACAGCCACCCTCAGAATCTGGCACCAAAAATATCTCGTAGGGCCCACCCTAACCAGAAGCACACTGCAAAGGGGATTCTGGGAAACGTAGTGAGCACATCACAAAGCCACAAGGTAAGGCTAATGGCAGGACCACACGTAGACATGTCACGAGGACTCATTAAGCATGAAGCCTGGGACAACGCACGGTGATTATGGCGACGATGATGGCACGAAGAGCCGTCTATCTTGGGCACCACAAAGGCCAGAAATATGTCCCCAGTCCCTGTTCTCAATGCCCGTACCTTCTAATCGAAGAAAGAACACACGCAGACGAGACGTTATCATTGTAACAAATCCCAATTACGACGTCTCAGGAACTGGCCAGTTCCACATGGGCCAGTTCAGGAGGCTTGCCCTTGAAGCACTGGAACCCCTTCTTAGCGTTAATTGGTTTCAATGCACAACTTTGACAAGTGCATTTTACATTTCCTGACATCCTACGGAGCGTGAAGGAAACCATTTAAGCTTTCCTTTGCGGGTCTGAGTCATTGCTGGGCGCGTCAGCTATGGTATTGTTCTATATACTGGGACCCGTTGTATTGGGGGCAGTTTGGGTTGATGCTAAACAGCCCCGTGATTGATCCTGCTCTCTCGCGCTCTCAGCCCTCAGCCGGCATTTCTCAATCGTTTTATTCTTCCCGCCTATGGCCGTATCTCTCCCGTCTTTTCACGTGCGGCTTCCAATCTGCTATAGCTCGAAAAACCTGATAACTAAGCTTGTTAAAACTGTATGCCAAGCGCAGTGAAATGAGCCCTGATGAGACCCCGAGAAAAATGCATTTTGTTGCATTTGTTTCCCCGTTTTTAGGAACAACGCAATTTCAGTGCCCCGCGTAAGCAGTTTCTTTTATCGTGTGGCTTACTGAATGTGCTCCTGTACAACTCAGAGGCATTCCCGGCCAGTGAGGCCGTGTGCTGCCTGGATCCCTGTGTGAACAAAGGTCTCGCCAAAGCCCTAGCAGGGAGGACCCCGTAGAAGGACACAGGGATCACACAGCACAAGGCGGTCTAGATGTGCGTGCCCCAGACGACCTTCCTGTGGCCGTTGGGACCGTTGTCACACTGGGCTTCCAGGTTTCATTTCAGCACGGCGTCACCTAGCCCACGACACTTACGTTTCCAATTTGAGGTTAATTACATATTTGGTTCTTACTTGATTTCTAAGTCTTGTGATTTTAAAACACCTCCGAACACGGGAAGTTCAGGAGGTGTGTGTCATTGTAGTGAGGATGCGCGTGCCCGGGGAAGCATTTTCTTTCAACAAGCAAGAATAACTTCCCTCTACACTGCAGCCCGTCGTGTTATCCTGATTTCAATTTTCTGCTTACGTTAAAGAGAAATCTTTCAGTTCTGCCTGTCTGGGAAACCGCATTACCTTTCCAGCCTTCCTTGTCGGGGGACGGTGGGGGGAGGTGTTTACTTCTGCTTTGCGACACAGTGTTGAATAGTAGCCAAGAAATGGGCTCTGGGGCCAGGCGGGGTGGGTATGAATCTCAGCTCTGCCCAATGACGGTTGCATGACCTCAAGAGAGTTAACTTCTCTGTGCCTCAGTTTCCTCATCCATAAACAGAGATAATACAGTATACGCCCGCTAGGTATACAGCAGTAAGGATCAGTTTGAGCAATATATCCAAAGTGTTGAGAACAGTGCCTGGCAGAGGACGGGTACTTCTCAAATGTTGCCTATCGATACCCTGGCTTTTCTGCCACTTCAGAACCTCAAAGCATAAAACGAGGCCCAAATGAGAGGAAAGGAAAGGAAAAGGAAGAGCCAGACCATGAAAGTTAATACTGGCATTAGACCAAGTATTGCTGTAAATCAAATTTCTGTAATTATAAGTGTTTTTAATTAATTTCAAAGGAGAACGGCCATGCCCATCAGTGTTTGGCAGAATGCCTGTATTTGAGGATGAAGAAAATTTGTGTGTGTGCGTGTGTGTGTGTGTGTGTGTGTAAGTGTAAGGCTTTTAGGATTAAAAAAAATAATGAATTCAGTCATCAATTTAAAATCCCTTTCGAAGTGAAATCACATTTGCATGACAAACAACATAATGTCTATCAATTAGAGTCATGTTTGCCTGGTAGAAAATAGAGCATTCCTGAAGCCAAACGCGGAGAAGTATGGCATCTTGTCTTTTCGGTTCCAACTTCCGTCCTGGAACCTCAAGAGAAACCCATTGGGTGTCTATAAGAATTGAATGATATCTAGGGGCGCCTGGGTGGCTCAGTCGGTTAAGCATCCGACTTCGGCTTATCATGTGAGGTCACGATCTCACAGTTCGTGAGTTGGAGCCCCGCGTCGGGCTCTGTGCTGACAGCTCGGAGCCTGGAGCCTGTTTTACATTGTGTCTCCCTCTTTCTCTCTCCTCCCCCGCTCATGATCTGTCTCTCTCTTCTCAAAAATAAATAAACGTTAAAAAAAAAAAAAAAAGCGTACACAAGAGAAGACGGCCAAAAGAGGAGATGGGTGGAAATCCGTATTTTTCTCAAGCTGCTCGTGTGAGCTGGTCCAGCACTGTGGGTCTCGTGTTGATGGGCCCTCCACGGCAACCTTAAGATCTGGGGTTGTGGGAACAGCGACGTGACTGTGGTTGACGCGTGTGTACGTGCATATGTGTGTGTGAGCGTGAACGTACGTGCCATTAAATTAATGTAGCCTGGGGGCGCCTGGGTGGCGCAGTCGGTGAAGCGTCCGACTTCAGCCAGGTCACGATCTCGCGGTCCGTGGGTTCGAGCCCCGCGTCGGGCTCTGGGCTGATGGCTCAGAGCCTGGAGCCTGTTTCCGATTCTGTGTCTCCCTCTCTCTGACCCTCCCCCGTTCATGCTCTGTCTCTCTCTGTCCCAAAAATAAATAAACGTTGAAAAAAAAAATTAAAAAAAAAAAAATTAATGTAGCCTGGCTGTCCGGACCTCTTCTTCTTGAGTCCCAAATCACAAAAATCAACGTTGAAGGTCCTTGGTTATCTGTCACCCATCCCACATGGAATCTGCCAATTGCCCTCTTGAAACTCGGTTCGGTCTTTCCCTAACTGGGGCCAGTCTCCGGTCCTCTTTAACCATAGGAGGGCTGGCAGCGGGGTCTGCTCCTGCCTCTCACCCATGACTCCTCATTAGTGTCAGAGCATCAAAGAAGGGGAAGACCCCAGCAACCCAACCTTTGGAGGTCTCCCCAGCCTGGCTTGGTTTGCACACCCTCTTCTCCCCTCATGCATGATGACGGGTTGTACTCACCGAAGCTTCTGCAGATCGTCTGCTGGAGCCACTGTTACCTGCTTTCCTCCTGAGGGACTCTTAATCAGAAACCAGGCTTCTGCCCCATGCAAAGGACTGAACATCCCAGACACCAGGTAGAGAGAGTTCCCAGTGGGCCCGGGTCCGGGATAGTTACTATCTTCAACTTTGGTAAATCAAATTATCTGTCTCTCTCTCTTGCTTGCTTAATACCTTCCAGTGACTTCCCAGCGGCCTTGGAATGAACTCTGGAGTCCTCACCATATTCCTCATGGCCTCATCAGTGCCATCTGCTCTGGCTTTAACTCTTCCTCCAAATTCACTCACAGTACCTTTCTTCTTACCATCCATGCTACACTCCCACTGGCTATTCTGAGAATGTCCTGAGGTCTTCGTCACCTCAGGACCTTTAAAATTTTTTTTTAACATTTATTTATTTTTGAGAGACAGGGCACTAGCGGTGGAGGGACGGAGAGAGACAGAATCCAAAGCAGGCTCCAGGCTCTGAGCAGTCAGCACAGAGCCTGACGCGGGGCTCGGACCCACAAACCGTGAGATCATGACCTGAGCCGAAGTCGGACGCTCAACTGACTGAGCCCCCCGGGCGCCCCTCCTCAGGACCTTTGCACATGATATTTCAGCTCTAATGTGCCTCTCCTGGCTCCTTGCACAAGCAGATGACTTCTCATTCATCAGATCCAGCTCAAATCTCACTTTTGGAAAGCCTTCACGAACCACCCAAGCCACAACCCAGGTTACTCCCCAGCACAGTGCATGTAAATTTCTTTTAAATCACGTTCCACATTTTAATGATCTTTTTATTAGCCTACTTGATTGATTGTAGCCTGTTTCTCCCATAATTACGTAAGCCCAGTGAGCAGGTATCACTTTTCCCATCCTGTTGTATCCCCGATGCCTATCAGAACAGCACCTGATACATATTAAGTGCTTAGTAAAGAATCGATAAATGAATGCGAAATATTAGGGCCAATGTTGCTACCAGGAAGAGTCACTATGAGTTAAAAAGCTGAGCACTCATAAAGTAAAAAAGTAAAAAAAAAAAAAAAAAAAGCTGAGCATTCATGAGCCGTCTCTTCTGGTATTTACATGGAGAGCAAGCAGGGCAGGGCAGACTGATACAATTTCTCTTTCTTACCTACTTCCTCTGTACGTACAGTTGGGTGAGTAGTTTGGAGCCTGCTTTGGAGACTTGATCCTGTTAAATTCAGAGAGTGAGGAAGTCTTTGCAAGAGGCCTTATGCTGCATTTCCTAATCAATTTTGCCACCAAGCCCCTCCGTGGCATACCCAGTGCTCGCCATCTATCAAGTAAGGACGACTTTAATTTTAACTCTTCTGTTGTTCCTAACATATAGGTATTGCAGGCATATCCAGGCATTGATGGGCCTTGGACGTAATAACACCATTATTAGCAAAACCCGACACTGAATCAATAATGTTTTCGTGCCTGATCCAAGTTGGTAAATGCACAAAGGGGAGTCTTTGGGGCCAAGCGCTACTCGGGGAGATGCAAACTCAGGTCCCAGTTCTAGGAGACACCTCTGGCCAGGCTCGGGCTGGTGGCAGCTGTCCCCAGTAACTGGATTTATCAAGAAAGCAGAAGGCCTAGAGTCAGGTGAGGAGTGTCCCAGACATCTCACTGAAATCGCAGGCTCCTGGTTTGGGCCCAAAACGGAGAGATTTTTTTCGTGCAATTTAGGGAGGTGGTTTCTGTCCTGCTCCACTGAGGTGTTGTGTGTGGGGGGAAGGCAGGTCTCTCCTGGGGATGACACAGTCCGACACAGTCCCTGTTGTGGATCCAAGCTCACCCTGTTGTGGATCTGCTGTTTCTGCAGCCGTCAGACCTCGTCTGTGTGTTGGGGGAGGAGATGTCCTACACCACAGAAACCACGCGAGTCTCATTGCCTGGGCTACTCAAAACTTTTTGAATTAGAAGAGTCAGAAACCCGCTCAACCGGTCTAAGCAGTGCAAGGAAAGAAATGGGTTCGTGTAACTGGGGCGTCTTGGGGTGGATCTGGCTTCAGGCTGGGATGGCTCCAGAGGTTCACGTGATATTGCCCCAGTTCTCTTTCTCCCTGTCACTCGCCATCACTCAGCTGTTTGTCTCTGCTTGTTTTTATTTTCAGTTAGGCTTTGTTCACGGGACAGCGGCATCGTGACATCTCGGGTCAGCAATTCCCATGGCTAAAGCCTCAAGCTTACGTTGTCTCGAGAGCTCTCGCTCTTGCAAGAGAAACCATGTTTTTTATTCTGATGTTCATGTAAATCCCCCCACCCACCCCAAAGGGCTCTGATTGGTCTTGCTCGGGTCCTGTGTCCAGATCAAAACCAACCCGGGGGGTTGTGGGAATGTGGTCACTGATCGCCTGTCTTGGTGGCATGCTCAGTCCTCCGGTAGAAGGGGTGAAGATACTCGAAGGACATCCCCACCAGACTCACCGTGAGCAGGGGAATCGGTTACCACAAGGAAGGGATACGGAGCACACAGAAAGGAATGCCGACCTTTCGTGCACTTGGAAAGTAGGACGTGTCAGAGCCCAGAATCGTATTAATGCAAGTTTAGAAATGCCAAAGACTGAGGAAACTCAGCGTGTGGCCAAAAAAAAAAAAAAAAAAAAAAAAAAAAAAATCAAAGCGCGCCCCTTTGGCCTGGCTAAAGCATCCATGCGAAATTAGGGAGGGGGGAATTTGGTATTGTAATTTGGGGAGATTTTCTTTCGAGAAGAGAGAGCCATTTTCAAGTTTCGGTCTTGATTTCTTCCTGTTGTCTGTTAAAACTTAGACATTCCTGGGGCACCTGGGTGGCTCAGTCGGTTAAGCATCCGACTTCGGCTCAGGTCATGATCTCACGGTCTGTGGGTTCGAGCCCCGCGTCGGGCTCTGTGCTGACCGCTCAGAGCCTGGAGCCTGCTTCGGACTCTGTGTCTCCCTCTCTCTCTGCCCCTCCCCTGCTCAGGTTCTCTCTCTCTCTCTCTCTCTCTCTCTCTCTCAAAAATAAATAAACATTAAAAAAAAAAAGTAGGCATTCTTATTTTGTCACATGGGTTCATTGTCCAGTGTCTGGTCGACTGTATGGATTGAAGGAGTTTTACATACTCTGAGACAGAAAGTAGACCACACTGTGACTATCTGGCATTGTATACTCCATGGGTTCGGCATACATAGGGTTCAAGTATACACAGACCTACGTTAGATGCCGTCATGAATCATAAATATGCTGCCCCTATCACGGTCCCAAACAACACAAAGGAGCAGGGTGGCTCCACGGGGCTGGGCTCAGGAGGTGGGAACAGAAATATCCCCGTGGACCCCGGGCTTGTCTGCTGAGCCGCTTGGCTAGAGAAGAAAAACGATGCACATTGAAGGTAAGGGGATGATTCCGCCACTCTGCCTAGCCTTCTTCCTTTTCTCACGGAGAAAGCGGGACTTGAGCACTTCCTCCGTGCTCCCTTCTGACGATGCCCTTTTCTGTTCCTCCCTCCATCCCCACGCACAGAATGGGGAAGGAGTCCCTACTCTAATCAGACAGTCTCCGGAGACACTTTTTGGTCCACGGTATTTATTAGAGGGGAGGGGCAGAGAGAGAGAGAGAGAGAGAGAGAGAGAGAGAGAGAATCCCAAGCAGGCGCTATGCTGTCAGCACCAAGCCCAATGCAGGGCTCAACCCCATGAATCGCGAGATCATGACTGAGTCGAAATCAAGAGTCACAAGCTTAACCGACTGAACCACCGAGGCGCCCCTCTTGTTTTGTTTTGTTTTGTTTTTAAATTCTTTCTATTCTCAATACTTTCAAAACAAAAACAAAACTTTTCCATCTGTAGTATTTGTTTTCCATTTTTGACTATCCTTCCCTTCTGGTAATTGGAAAGTTAAACACTTTGTTTTTGTTCTCGTAGCAGCTGTCTGTTATATTTTCTTGAATTTCCACCTGTAAATGGTACCTAATGGCACCCACTGCTTCAGATAAAGACCCTGGTGCACTCCCCTTCCTCCTCTCTCTTCACCCTGAATCTTCCATCACCTGACTTGACTTGGTTCTATCATTTTCTACGGTTCCCTTGTGATTAAGCCTATGAGTGAGATGACGTTCATGTAGTTCTGTTACTTGATGTATCACCTCTTTCTATCTTTCAACATCCTTCTCTAGCCTGCCTCGAAAGACCAGGAAGTCAGCCCGCATATGTGATCCCCTCCCCTACTTTCTTTCTATATCCCCACTCCTGAGTCTTGGTGACTTACATTATTATACATTTTCAAGGTTAAGCACACGCTGTGGTTTTCACAGACATGTAGCTTTCGTTTCTGGTGTTGTTGTTTGTTTTGGGAAATGTTCTAGGACTTTTGCACCCTGAGTTCTTGAAGATTTTGCCAGTATTTCCTTTGGGAACATTATATCTGAATTTCAGTTACTCCCCAAACTCACCTCCCACCCACCCACCCCCACCCCGTACTACCCTGAGAATTTTCTAGACACTGTTTTGTAACTTTGAGTGTTCCTATAGATAAGTCTTACCAACACCTGTATACATATATGATTTGCTTTTCGTGTGTTTACATGTGTGTGTAGGGTATATACTGGGGACTCCCTAAGATCCTGACAACAATCCCTATCCCCTGGTGTTCATGCCTTTGCGAAATCCTCTCCCCTTGGGAGTGGGCTGTACTGGGTGATTTGCTCCTAATAGGCAGGATGTCATAAAAGTGATGGGATAGCACTTCCACTATTAAGTTACAAAAAGACCGTGCTTTCCGCCTTTCTTGTCCTCTCCAGCTCCCTGGCTGGCACATCTGGGCAAGGTTGCCAGATTTAGCAAGTCAAAATGCAGATGCCCAGGTAAATTTAAATTTCAGACAAGCAACGGATAATCATTTAGTGTAAGTATGTCTCGTGCAACATTTAAGACATACACCGAAAATTATTCGTTGTTATCTGAGATTCAAACAGTTGGCTATCCTGTGTTTCATCTGGCACCTCTAACTCAGAGGGAGGCCAGCTATCCTATTGTGAGGAACTTTATGGAAATGCCTCATGGCATGGATCTGAGGACAGCCTCCAGCCAATAGCCAGAGAAAAACCAAGGTGCTCAGTCCAGCAGCCCTCAAGGAACAGAATCCTGTGAACAACTGCATGAGTGAACTTGGAAATGGGTCCTCCCCAGCCCACCCTTGAGATGACCACAGCTCAGACCAACCCCACGGTTGCTGCCTTGCGGGTGATCCCGAGCCAGAGACCCCACTGAGGCCACGCTTAGATCTCTGTCCTACAGAAACCATGGGATAATAGATGTTCGGTTGTCTAAGCCATTGAGTTTTGGAGCATTGTGTCATGTATCAATAGATAACTAACACGGGGTGTCTGGATGGAATCCTTTCTTAACTAGAATGTTTCACTGAACTCCCCTAACTTCATGAGGGGTAACTTTGCAGCTGGCATTAATCAATCCCTCTTCGCATCCATGGGAGAAATCTCCAGACGCATCCAAGTTTTCCCATCCTCTTTTTGAATAGCTTTCCTGAACTATTTTATCGTTTTCTATTTCTTTGATACATTTTCTTCTTTCCAAATTCTTTTTTTGTTTGCCCCATTTTCTCAATCTCGCATATTCCTGATGGTGTTTCTGAATTTCATTTTCTTCTTCTTTTTCTTTCTCTTTTTTTTTTAACTGCTTCCGGTGTTACCATCATTTCCCAGATGTTTTCCTTTTGCGTTTCCACGTATCCCTTGAGCCTAGCCAACCCGCTTCTCATCCCCTTCTCTTGTTCTGCCATTTCTGCCTCAAACCCTGTTATCTCTCGTCAGAGCTCTCATTTCAAATAGCACATCTATCTTTTCTTTCACGTAGAACTCCACTAGCAACGTTTACCTGCTTTGATCTAGAGTATTTCCGAGATGTGTCCTTTCCTAGGATCCCCACCCAGATCGGCTCGCTTGTTTTCTTTGTGACCATTGCTCTCCCTAGGATGGAGTCCATGGAAGGGTTGTGGGGCTGAGCTGGGGGGAGCCAGTAGCCTGGGGTCTGCTGCCTCCAAACACTTCCTTCCTCCACCTGCGTTTGCTCCTGCCACAAGCCGGCAGAAAGTCTCTCTGGTCACAGGGAATCTCTGAGTGTCGCAGTTGCTTGGATGGGGGTGGGGGTGGGGGGGGTTGACTCAGCCTTTAGTTTTCTCCAGCAGATCAGAGTGGTGGCTTTATGTATGCTTCTTACTTTATGATTTCTCCTCCACACTGTCCTAGTCTTCACAAACTTCCCTGCTTCCCTGCTATCCCATTGCAACCGCTCTCAGGAAAACCCCCTCCACTACCCATGTATCCCAAACTGACTCTGCTCAAGAAAAATATTGAAAAGTCTTTTTTTTTTTTTAATTTTTAACGTTTATTTCTTGAGGTGGGAGAGGGGCAGAGAACGAGGGAGAGAGAGAGAATCCTAAACAGGCTCCAGGCTCTGAGCTGTCAGCACAGAGCCCAACGCGGGGCTTGAACCCTGCAAGCCATGAGATCGTGACCTGAACCAAAGTCGACGCTCAACTGACTGAGCCCCCCCAGGCGCCCCATGAAAATTCTTGAGAATTTTGTGTTTTGCCCACCCCATCTGGGAACCTCAGAGACAAGAGCCATCTCACAGCATCTTCCCTTAGGAGAATTTTAACTGTGTGTGTTCTCCCTACCACTCACTAGTTGTAGTTTGAAGTAATGAACATGTGTCCATTTCATCAACTATGAAATGTTTCCGTTCCTTGATGTCTTTGTTGTTCTCAGGGAGCTTCCAGGAGAAAAAAGGAGCAGAGGTTCTGGTACAAGCCTAGTATAAAAAGTTCAGGAGCGGCTGGGTGGCTCAGTCGGTTAAGCGTCTGACTTCGGCTCAGGTCATGATCTTGCGGTTCGGGAGTTCGAGCCCCGTGTGAGGCTCTCTGCTGTCAGCACAGCGCCTGCTTCAGAGCCCCTTTCTCTCTCTCTGCCCTCCCCCCTCCCACTCTCTCTCTCTCAAAAATAAAACAAGCATTACAAAAAATGAAAACGTTTTCAAACCATTCCGAAATATAGAGAGTAAAACTAAAACACTTATGCCAATATCACACTCTTTCCTTGTGTATAGAAATAATAATTATTTTTTTAACAAAACTCACTTTTCATAAACACTCACATATTGACACTTATCTTGTACCTCCTTCCGTGTCAGTCCATTTAGACACAGGACACTCTGTGTGATGGACACACATGTGCATGCACACCCATGCGTGCACGCGTGTGCACTCACACACACACACACACATACACACTCATTTTCCATTTTTCTGGAAATTCAGGCTCTGATTAGTTGTTAGCACTTGGGATCGCTACAGTACAGATCCGTAAGAACTGTGTTCCGAATATCGAACCCATTAGCAAAGGCTTTCCTTTCCGTTCCATTTCCCTGAAGTCAGGACAGTGGTTTGGTGACAGATTCCTGGAGCACAGAGTGATGGTTATCACACTTTCCTAAAATGAAAACACGCCCGCTGGCCTCTGAATGCCTGCTGAATTTTATACCCCTCTGTTCCCCTTCGATTTCCTTCAGGGCACCTGGAGACCCCTGGATGTTTGCATGGAACCTAGGCTGCGGTGCTCTGCCTGGCTCTACGGCAACACTCCCGACATTCCAACCTGCGTGTCTTCTGCGGGCCACTGTGGTCAACACTACTTTCTGTCACATGATAGCAGCCGCGAAAGAGGTTGGGCGGAGCAGACAGACTGGCAGCCAGCCTTCCACCCGGGGAATTCCGGATCTTCCTTTAGCGCGTCTTGGCTAAAACACGTGATGAGAGTTATTGGCTCTTGTGGTTGATACGCTATGGGAAAATAATTCTGCATTACTCGGAACTTTTAATGGACACGTATCTATGTTTTCGATATTAAATGATGCTGACGTTATTTTCATGAATCAGTGCTCCCCAAGGTAGGGTTTAAATAGGTTCGTGCGGAATCAGATCCTGAGATAAGGGCTTGAGTACAAATGGCTTATGTGGCAGTTGGGTGTCCCCGGAAGCACAAGTAAGGGAAGATGGAGATGGGAGGGGAGGGGGTGGTGGTCCAAGGACCGCTAAATGATCAGGTGACCACTGTGGGCAGCTGGAACCCAGTCCTACTGGGGGCATCTGGGAAACAGTATGCACCAGGATATCCCACCCAGGAGCAGAGAAGTAAGGGTCCTAGCCCTCCAACTCCCGTCTGTCATTGCTGAGGGCTGCTCCTGGAGGCGGAAAGCCCCCACACTCTGGCGCATCCTGAGTAGGTCAAGAGAGAGCTCGTAGGTGGAGAATCACCGGTGCTCACTGTTGGACACTGTTGACGTGTGCAGGCCAAGAAGTCATGAGCGGGGAGCCCAGGCTATCTGCTAGAGTTGCTCACATCCCGCTGTTCATGCCATCCCAGCCCTGCCCTCTCTAGGAAGTCATGATCACGATTTAAAAAAAAAAAAAGGACTGACGAGGATTGGCTAGAGAGACTCCGATCACCTCTGTTGCGCTTGGTCCTGATTCAGCATCTCCTTCTGGTGGCTTTTATTGCAGATGGAAGGAAGCTCCTCAGCCAGCCCTTCAACCCCCGGCTTCCAGGATCCTTGTAAAGCCTCGGTTACTACACTTGCCTGATCATGACTGCCGCCAGGCATAAGGGCACCAAGAGGTGGCCCAGTGAATCTACGCGGTCCCAACCAGTTCTTCCTTCCCTCCGTTTGCTCATGACAGTCATGATCAGTTACCCCTGCCAGTGTAGTAAATCCTGTCTGTCTGACGACCCACTGAACTGAGAAGCCCCAGAAGCTATCGGCCACAGCTTTGGGTTCAGTGGAACTATTATTATGCGCCTGGTACACCTATCCCCTCCATACAAGTAACCAGTATTTCCAACCCAGAAAAGCCAAATGTTATGGGGCAGAAAGCACAACTTCCCCACCTGAGTCCCTGGAAGTGGTGTGGAGAAAAGCGATTCTTACTTTGGACCTTGGCTTTTGGATCTAAGCCTATGATCTCTTGAAGGACAGCACCATACCCTTTTGAGAGTATCATCCCTAGGCTGGTGCATTAGCTAAATGTTAAGAGGTCATTCCAATTTTATTCAATAAGCCACTTCTGGATGAAATAGTGCATGGAAAGGCCACTGGATACCACAATCATGCATCCATTTGTCACAACTCCTTTGCTTTAAGATAGGTCCCTTGTTCTTAGGGGATGTTATTCAGGATCCCACATTTAGGCTCCATGGACCTTTGGAAAGTGGTGCTGATTGACACACGGTGGTCGGGAAAGCAAACCTATACCCAGAACATGTACCAATCCTAATGATGATTCATCACGGTTCATTCCAGAGAAGAAGGATTCCATTGGGATCAACTTGACATCTAGTGGTAGTTGGTCTCCTGAAAACCCCAGGCTCAGTGCTGGGCTGTGTGGCTTTTTAGGCCAGGACAACCAGCCACAGCAGTCGCAAGGAAGCCGTGGCTATCGGGAGCTCGTGCTGTTGGGTCCACAAATATTCTTTCTTCGTCATGGATGAAGGCACTGGGTGGTCGAGGACAGAGGTTGGCTGAAATCTACGTCATTCCATTCCCCTGGTTCTTCGGTGACTTATCAGTAGATGTTTTCTCGTGGTCGTTGACTGACATAAGACACAAGGACCCATGCACTTGGTGCCCACACCATACACCCCGTATGTCTACCGGATGCCCCTTCCCTTCTCCTGATTGCTTCTTCGTGTTCTTCTAGGTCCCTTCCCCTGCTACCCAGGCACCTGACAGTCAGCCAAGCCATTTGCCAGCACCCAGGGTCCTTATCAGAGACCACTTCTCTTTCCACGCCAAGTTGATGGCTTGGTGTACTGCTCTGAACTCTGGCCCCTGTGAGGACATCCCCTACCACTCTTTTAGGGCCCACCCTATATGGAGCTATGGTGTGGCAACACTCTAATTTCTTTTCTTTTTTTTTTTTTAATTTTTTTATATTGATTTATTGTTGAGAGAGAGACAGAGCACATGCAGGGGAGGGGCAGGGAGGGAGACACAGAATCCGAAGCAGGCTCCATGCTCTGAGCTGTCAGCACAGAACCCGATGCAGGACTCGAACTCACCAACCGTGAGCTCATGACCTGAGCCGAAGTCGGAGGGTTAGCCCACTGAGCCACTCAGGCGCCCCGGCGACATGCTAATTTTCTAATTTCTGTCCACACCAGTAGGCTGAGCCAAACCCTTGATAAAATACAATACAACAGCAGAACACCAAGAGCCTACCCTTGTGTGGCTCTGCTCCAGTAACACCTAACAGAGCAGCAGCCGTTGGCTCTGCTGTTTGGTTACATTTGCAGGGGGTTTAGCACCACGCTCGAGGACCCGTCTGGTTTTTGCAAGGGCCGACTCAGTGCATTAAACAGAGATACGGGAACCACCGCCTCTGCGACCTTTCAGTGGGGCACGATTTTCTGCCATTTCAGCTGGGATGAGTTACTGCTTCTAATTTGCCGTCTTGGCTGGAATGCTGAGCAGCTCCGGGGGCTTCCACTTGGCCCTTCTTACCATGATAGCTTCCCCACTTTGGGGCAGGAACCAATGAGAGGGGTCCTCCAGCTGCCAAGCATATCCAACCCAATTAAGCACGCAGAAACCACGAACATTATCACAGTGTGGGCTGGCAGACTCGGTGGTCATTTATGAAATGGAAAGAGGCCAAGACTCCATTTATCACCTGTTTTTCACAAACCCACTCTATGCCATCGTGATGGTGCTTTGGTTTCTCTGGCCTTGGGTGTCAGCTCAAGCTACGGATCCAATTGCCCTTGAAATATGTAGGCAGTCCCCTTTCCACAGGGCACGGTGCAGTGAACCTTGGGTGGTTTCCTTCCCTGTAGTCCAGATCCCCCTGGAGGAGGGTTGGGGGAATTTATACCATGTATTCTGAGGTTTTCCAGGAGTTTCTATGAGAGGATCTCCCTTAATCACAGGGTTCTGGATCCGAGAACTGGCTCAAACCTGGAAACCAGATGAGGGATTATGATCTTGCATTGGGCCACCAACTTCAACACTCTGATCCTCTGTTCTTGGGGTCTATTTTGGTTGGACAAGCCAAGCAGTATCCTATTTGCTCCCCAGCTAGCTGCCCCTAGCAATGCCACGGTTTGTTATTCTTTGCCAGAAGCCCTGCACCTCTAGGCCTCCTAGTTACTATTGCAGCATTGCGGTCCATTATGATCATTAAATCCACCTTGCCTCTGCTATTCTGGAATTGTATCATTCCCATTTGATACAAGGGAGTCTAGCTTCAACCTCCCACTATCAACCCCGGGCTATAAGAGGAAGCTACCACTGAGCTTCTCAATGAGGCTGGAGGCCCCTTCACTAGCACATTCTCTATTCCTTTAGTAAAGGGGCTCTCCTTTGGGCCCTCCCAGGGAACACGGTCAGCTGGTGGGCTGGCTGGTCTCTATTAAATGTCCATTCTAACAAGCACGCCTCTGAGCCTCTTGACGTCTTCCTCAAAATTCTACCAAGGCCATTCCAGAATCTCTACTTGATTTTCTGCAACCCATCATTGTGTCCAAGCTTAAAAAAGAAGCCCTTCCAATAATCTAGTCTGTCCTGCTCCTTCTATCCTCACTATATTAAGTCTGTTGTCATTGGAGACTATGCCCGTGCCATAAACTTTCCACGACTCAGCTTCTTATATTTCTTCTTTAGCCTCCCACCCTCCAGAGCCCAGATATATGCTCTTATTCCAGTACACACAAGCTGTGCCCTGCAGCTCTTCTGGAAAACAGCCACTCTCTTCCTGTAGCAGAAATGGCACTTCCCTGCTTGAGTCATGCTGCGTCTTGACCCTCATTATCGCTCTTGAGACAATGAGAGAAAGCAAAGGCCAACTTTGAGGAGGATGAGCTTTCTTTCTTTAAGGCATGCTCCTTTTGCTGATCTCCAGGCAATCAGGTTGATGTCCTCCAGCAAGAGAGAGAAGGCCACCTGTGTTGACTCATAGCGTTCAGAGGGAAGAAGGGCTCCCAGGTTCTCAATAATCAGCGTAGGAGACATACGGGGCTGTGCATTCAGCCTTCTTTAGAAGTCTGCCGCTCTCCCAATGAAGTCTGGGGTCTGATTTTCAGCCCAGTCTTCCCTCTGACTGCAGGAGATGAGAATCTCTTTGCAGACGACCATGGGTACTTTCTGGCGTTCTCACCATGCCCTAGGCTGATACACGGTTGATCTGAGTCTGTTATGTTCTTCCTGTAGAGACTCCGTGGCAGTCAATGTCGCCCAGCTCCATAATCCTTACAATTACTGCCATGCCCATATCTTTCACGCACCACAGCATAATCATGCACCTCTCTTTCCACCTATCACTCTATCCAAATAAACCATACATGAAGATCTTAGCACATGTGAGTCTACAGCATGATGACAATTTTGACGATATCCCCTTAATGTCGGGAGTCCTATGGGTGGAGAAGGATCCAATTTCACAAACCCACCCTGAGGGTCTGCTTCTCAGGATCACTCCTTTTACCAACCGTCTTGGGCCGCGTTGCCCCCAGAAACAGATCTTGAGACAGAAATTTTAGTTGAAACGGTTTGTCAGGGAGATGATCCCCAGAAAATCTGTTAAGGGAGTGCAGAAAGAGAAAGGGAAGGAGAAGAAGCCAACAGAGGTAGGTCAATGAGCAGGTTGCTGCTGTGGACAACTCAGACTTGATCCTGGTAGGAATCTCAAAGTCGTTTACCCTCCAAAGGTCAAGGACCCTGTAGGACTTGTCTTCCAAATCCTTTCTGTCATTAGGTGATGGCTATTCTTGGTAGCATTAGCTGCCTGGCACTTTTGTCCTGCCCTATCTATACTACAGGAGCTGAAAGAAAGCCCTTAGATCAGGGGGTCCCCAAACTTCAGCCTATAGGTTAATTCCAGTCCACTTCCTGTTTTTGTCAATAAAGTTTTATTGGAACATGGTCTTGCCCATTCACTTACATTTTGCCTACAGTTGTTTTCATACTATAAGGACAGAGTAGAGATTGTCCCACAAAGCCTACAATGGCTCCTACCTGGTCCTTTGCAGAAAAATTTTTGCTGCCTGCTCCTTGAGAGGGTCACAGTGCTTGCATATAGGATGCCACTGGCATACACCTAAACAATGAGTGCTGAGGTGGAAGGAATGGGCAACAGTGAGCATGTACTAAAATTTACTTTACCCATTTTTGGTAGTTACTTGGATTATTCCCCACTTTGCACTTTTGTAGAAAATCCTACCAAATTATGTATATCTTTTTACACTTTTGTGTATATCTTCTTCAGTCTTTTTTATAGCTTTATTAGGATATAATTGAGATACAAAGAATTGCATGTATGAAATGTATACAATTTGATTGAGATATATTCATATACCCACAATACATCCCCACGATCATGGTAATAAACATATCATCTCCAAAAGTTTTCTTGTGTCCTTTTGTGTGTGTGTGCGTGCGTGCGTGTGTGTGTATTAAGAACACTTGACAGCTACCTCCTTAATGAACTTTTAAGTGTACAATGCCATATTGTTAACTATAGGGACTATGTCGTACAGCAAATCTCTAGAATTCATTCATCTTGTGTAACTGTAATTTTATACCTGTTGAATAGCTCCCCATTCCCCCCTGCCTCCACCCCCTGGCCAATATCTCTGATGAACATAGATGCAAAAATCCTTGACAAAATATTAGAAAACCAAATCCAACAATACATTTAAAGATATCATTCTCCGGGGCACCTGTGTGGCTCAGTTGGTTAAGCGGCCAACTTCGGCTCAGGTCATGATCTCATGGCTCATGAGTGAGTCCCGCATTGGGCCCTGTGCTGACAGCTCAGAGCCTGGAGCCTGCTTCAGATCCTGTGTCTCTCTGCCCTTCCCCAGCTCACACTCTGTCTCTGTCTCCCTCAAAAATAAATAAATGTTAAAAAAAAATTTTTTTTTAAATATCACTCTCCACTATCAAGTGGGATTTATTCCATGGATGCAAGGGTAGTTCAATAAATAAACTCCTAGAAGAAAAAACTCCTAGAAAGTAAAACTCTTGGAAGAAAACATAGGCAATGATTTCTTTAATATCAGCTGCAGAAACATTTTTCTAGAAACATCTCTTCTGCAAGGAAACCAAGAGCAAAATTAAACTATTGGGACCAAATAAAAATAAAAAGCTTCTGCACAGCAAAAGAAACCATCAACAAAATAAAAAGGCAATCTACTGAATGAGAGAAGACATTTGAAAATGATATATCCAATGAGGGGTTGATAACAAAAATATGTAAGGAATTTATGCAACTAAACACCAAAAACCCCCCACGATCTGATTAAAAATGGGCAACAGGCCTGAATAGACATTTTTTTTCCCAAGAAGACATACAGCCAACAGATGCATGAAAAAGATGGTCAACATCACTCATCATCGGGAAAATGCAAATCAAAATGACAATGAGGTATCACCTCACATGGCTAAAATTAAAACCACAAGAAACAACAAGTGTTGGTGATGATGTGGAGAAAAAGGAATCTTCATGCACCATTGGTGGGAATGCAAACTGGTGCAGTCACTGTGGAAAACAGTATGGAGGCTTCTCAAAAAATTAAAACTAGAACTACCATATGATCCAGTAATCACACCCCTAGGTATTTGCCCCAAAGAAAACAAAAGCACTAATTTGAAAAGACACATGCACCCTTATGCTTATTGCAACATTATTTACAACCCAAGATAGGGAAGCAGCCCACGTGTCCATGGATAGCTGAGTGGATTAAGAAGATGTGAGATATACATATCTTACATATATATAATATACCTGACAATATATATATAATATTCCGGTAATTTAAAAAGCAATAAAAAAATGAGATCTTGCTATTTGCAACAGCATGGACGGAGCTCAAGGGTATTATGCTAAGTGAAATAAGCCAGTCAGAGAAAGACAGATACCATATGATTGCACTCATATGTGGAATTTAAGAAACAAAATGAATGAGCAAAGGGAAAAGAGAAACTGAGAAACAGACTCTTAATTATAGAGAACAAGCAGATGGTTACCAGATGGGAGGTAGGTGGGGGATAGGTGAAACAGGTGATGGGGATTAAGAATACACTTATCTGGGGCACCTGGGTGGCCTGCAAAGAGAAGGTACTTAACAAAACTTGGTTGAAGAGTATTGGATGGATGGATGGATGGATGGATGAGTGGGTGGATGGGTAGATGGGTGGATGGATGGATGGATGAGTAGGTGGAGGGATTGATGGGTGTATAGATGGATGGATAGATGAGTGGATGGATGGATGGAATAGAAATTCTGCAGAAATATGAAAAGTCCCTGTTCCCTATGGGTGCTCTCACCTGTGCCTGCCCACTGACTCAGTCATGGATCTAGGCCGGGGTCATGCACATGCTATATTTTTAAATACTACTTTTTTTTTTTTTTACCATGCATATATTGGCTATCGTTTTAAACTGTAAGAAAAGATGTAACAGAATCATATGCCTGCCTTCCATCCCTGTCTCCGAGTCCCTAGCTTCCCTCCTACCACTGTCTTTTCCGAGCTGCTCTGTGCATGCAGCCGCATGTAACTCGATAACCCTGTGTTCCTCCTGCCTCAGATTCCTGTGACACCGCCCCGCCCCCCCAGCATGGCCTGTGGCCAACTGAAGCATCCTGAGAGTGAGAAAGAGTACCATACTCCCTGTACACACAGGAAACTAAGGGTCTGGCCTGGCACTGAATCGGGAGATGGAAGTCAAAACCACCTGCTGCCTTGATCGGGTGAAAACAAAGTCTATAGAGTTTGCTCTGTGAGATGAAGCTTGATATGGATATTCTCAGCTCCCGACTCCACCCTGCCCCTAATATGTACTCCCCTTATATTACCAACCTCTGCTTTCCCTAGCTGGGATGATAGCACCCATCCAGTTAAGGTAGACCAGCCACACCTTGTGATTCCACTCTGCCGGCCCTGCCCTCCACCAACACCAGTCCTCTGTTCACCTCAGGAACCCTCCTGGGCAGCCCCACAGAGACCCTCACCTACGCCACTCTCCTCCACCGATTCTGGCATGAGACGGACGCCTTGATTTGTCTGAGCTCTGGTACAATTTGCAAAAGGCTGTGATTTTGTAGGAGTCGAGACTGTGAGGTAGCCATTGTTGACTGGCTCAAAGCCTTGGCATTCCTAATCACACCCAGCCTCCGGCTTCAGGAGCATGAAGAAACCCTATTTACTAGCACTCAATGGGCCTCTGGGTGTTATTTCAGATGCGGAATAATTAGCAATATGCCCAAGAAGCAACAAAGCCTTGAATGGTATTTAGTGACAATTATTCAGCCAAACCATTGCTTACTATTATAGGGGCTTATTAGCACCAAATTGTTTTGATAGGAAGTGGCATCAGCAATAAAAAATAATGGCTGCAGCTTGCTGTGCAATCCGAGTCAGCAGAAAGGGACTGAAATGCGTGCACATCTCTTTTACTCCCCCCCCCCCCCAGAAAATCAGGGGACCCACTGAGATGTGTTGGCAGGGACAGGAAGGGACTCAGGTGGCTCGGGGTAGAGAGCAGGTGGGGCTGTTCACTGCAGTCACTCTGTCCTTCCTCTTAGTTCTTATCCCTGCGTGGAGGAGAGGTGTGGGGACCAGCCCCCCTGTACACCTGTGCCCAGCTCCCCTTCAGGTCCAAGTGTCAGAAAACAGGGGACACGCTGCCATCTCCTCCCCCGTCTCTCTTTACATTTATCCACCAGAAATCTAGGGTCAGATTTCCAGCCTGATTCTAGGCTGGAAGGGACTTCAGGGCAAAGACCTGCATTTTACAGAGCAAACTAACCCATGTTTAAAGATGTTTACCTGCTATAAGGTCACACAGCAGGACTGAGATGAGAATCTGCGTAGGCTTGATATGTCCTTTCTCGACACGCTTTAAGCAGCCTGAATCACACTTAAGTGCTTTACTACAATAGAGAACATATCGTCAGGGGCACCAGTCAATTCTTTGGGCTGCAAATGACTCGGATAGTTTGGAATGGAGTTTTAATGTGTGAAGTATGTGCACATGTAGGAATTTAGAGGTACACCCAGTACTCAATGAACTTGGCTTAGCTTCAACTGTTTATTTTCTTTCATCTCCATTTCATCTCCCCACAGTTGGGCTCTTAGGAACGTTTTCATTTTGTTTCTTTTCTTTTCTTCTCTTCTCTCTCTCTCTCTCTCTTTTTTTTTTTTTTTTTTTTTTTTTACTGTTTATTTTTTAGAGAGAGAAAGACAGAGCACCAGTGGGGGAGGGGCAGAGAGAGGGAGACACAGAATCCAAAGCAGGCTCCAGGCTCCGAGCTATCAGCACAGAGCCCGATGTGGGACTTGAACTCGCAAACCACGAGGTTATGACCTGAGCCGAGGTTGGACGCCCAACCAACTGAGCCACCCAGGTACCCCAGGAAATTTTCATTTTCAAGGTCAATCCAAAATTGCACTTCTTACAGGCTATGGAGAGTACTCAGGAACGAGCCCCCTGCCTCAGCTCTCCAACTTACAAGATTTACTCTTGGGGACAGTGGAAAAAGTGTTATAACAAAAAGATTTAAGATTTATAGAAATAAGATTGAATGAGAATACAAAATGGAGGGGCGCCTGGGTGGCTCAGTCGGCTGAGCGTCTGACTCGGTTTTGGCTCAGGTCATGATCTCACAGCTTTTGGGATCGAGCCCTGAGTTAGGCTCCTCACTGAGCGTGGAGTCTGCTTGGGATTCTCTCTCTCCCTCTCTCTGTCTCTGCCCTGCTCACTTACACACACACACACACACAAACACACACACACACACACACACACACACACTATCTCTCTCTCTCTCTCTCAAATAAATAAACTTAAAAAAAAGAATGCAACATGTAAATAGTGTTCAATGTAAATCTTCACATTTTGGTTCTAAGAAAACCAGTGCAACAAGGAAGGAGAGCCATGTGACTGCAGATTTGGGAGTTCTGTTGAGGTGTCTTATGTGAGTCAGTGTCTTAGTTGGCTTGGGCTGCTGTATAAGAATCCTAGAGGCTGGGTAGTTAAAGCCACACACACGTATGTTCTTCTCCCAGTTGTGAGTGCCAAGGTCAAGGCACCGGAATGGATGGATTCTGGCGGGAGTGCTCTTCTTGGCTTGCAGATAGCTGCCTGATTTCTTTCCCAGTGTGCTCACATGACTTCTCCTGGGGGCCTGCACATGGGGAGGGAGACAGAGGACACACCCTTCACACTCACCCCATTATTACCTCCAAAGGATGTTCATTTTCTTCCCGGGCACAAGAGCAAAATTAGGGGGAAATCATAAATTCTACCTCCACCAAATTTAATACAACAGATGAACAGTTAAAACTTTTAAAAACCCAAATCCCACCTCACCCCTGTCAGAATGGCTAACATTAACCACACAGGAAAAAACAGGTGTTGGCGAGGATTCGGAGAAAGGAGAACCCTCTTGTGCCGTTGGTGGGAATACAAACTGGTACAGTCACTCTGGAAAACAGTATGGTGTTTCCTCGGAAAGTTAAGAATAGAGCTACCCTAGGGCCCAGCAATTGCACTACTAGGTACTGACCCAAAGGATACAAAAATACATACTCAGAGGGGTACATGCACCCTGATGCATATAGCAACATTAACAATAGCCAACCTATGGAAACAGCCCAAATGTCCATCAACTGATGAATGGATAAAGAAAAAAAAAATATATATATATATATATATACACACATATATATTGATGGCTGGGACATTACTCAGCCATCAAAAAGAATGAAATATTGCCATTTGTGTATGGATGGAACTAGAGTATATTATGCTAAGTAAAATAAGTCAGAGAAAGACAAATATGATATGTTCATATCATAACAGATGAACATATGGGAATGGAAAAAAAAGAGAGGGGAAAAAACCCATAAGAGACTCTTAATGATAGAGAACAAACTGAGGGTTGATCGAAGAAGGTGGGTGGGGGATGGGCGAAATGGGTGATGGGTATTAAGGAGGGCGCTTGTGATGACCACTGAATGTTGTATGTAAGTGACGTATCACTAAATTCTACTCCTGAAACCAATGTTATGCAGTGTGTTAACTAACTAGAATTTAAATAGAAATCAAATAAATTTAAAAACCCCAAATCTTCTCATCAACAAAAAGGAACTTCAAGTCATGATATTTGAAAAAGAGAGACAGAGAGAGAGAGAAAGACAGAGGACCCCAAGAATCTTCACAGATCGGTGCATTGGGATGGTATTAGAACCCCCTCCACTCATATCCCTTCCCCCAGAAATACTACTTGACGTTGAGAGGGGGTGAAAGAAAGGATACATGAAACCATTCTACAAAATCAATTCATTGTCCCCAACTTGGGGAGAGGTAGGTAGAGAGCCACCCAGTCAACCCAGGGTGTGGATGCATAAGGCTGGAAGGGAAGAGATTCCACCACTCACCGCCCCCCGCTCCCCGCCGCAACCATCCCACCAGAGACCAGAACAAACAGACAGGAACAACAGAATGATTACAATCACTGGGGGCTAATTATCTCTAGGAACAAGCAAGGACTTAGAAAAACAGAAGACAAATACATAAGAGAAAATACGTAAGCTAAGATCCTCCATGAACACTGGAAGGGAGAAGAAAGAAAAACCCAGGCAGAGATCATAGAAAGACTAACAGACCACAGAGCTTCTGAAACCAGATGGACAGAGCCCCCCTCCAAAACAGAGAAAACAGAGCTCCCATAGGAAAACAGAAAAAAAAAGGGAAAGACTTTCTAAAAAAGAAAACGTAACAAGATAGAATCAAGGTCCTGTAAATCTTTTACATATGTAAAAGCTAATGCTGTCAATTTATCCATGAAAAGCAAAACATTAGACTGTGGGGATCCAAGCCCCCAACACTATGTGAGAAATTCATCTAAAGAAAGAGGACTTTCTGTGAAGACCTAAGAGAAGTGAAAGAGTAAGCCATTTGTGCATGTGGGGAAAGAGCAGGTGCCCAGACTCTGAGGCAGGAGGTTACCAGACGTGTTTCAGAAATAGTCTGAGGCCGGTGTTGCCAGCGTGGAGTAAATGAGGGGGAAAATGGTGGGAGGTGAGCTCGGAGAGGAGATGGAAAGTTAAATCGTCCCCCATCCTGGTGAAGATCTTGGCTTTCACGGTGACGGTGACGCAGCAAAGCCCCCGCAGGCTTTGTGATGGAAATACGCCACGTTGTAATCCAATATTAACAACACCATGTCTTCCGCTGCATTGAGAATATGCTCTGAGCAATAAGGAGGAAGCTATGGACTAATAAGGAGGCTCTTGAAATAAACCATTATGGTGGTTTGGACCAGGATGGTGGCGGTTGGGGGTGGTGAGAAGTAGTGAGATTCTAAATATATAGTGACATTAGCGCCAACAGGATTTTCACAAGTGGAAGAGTTGGCCTTCGCTGATGAATAGACAGCTCATCCATAATATCTGGAGAAAAGAAGTAAGTTTTGGGCATGGGAGCCCATAGGTGTGTAGAAGTAATGACAGAAGCATATGGAAGCTACTGTGACCTTTTTTTTTCTCAGTGAAGCAGGAAACAAGGTCACCAGCCCACACCAGGCTGAGGACAGGGGCGGCAGAGGTTTGAGAAGAGAGGAAGATGTTTGGAACAGCCATCTAAAGAGAATGGAGACAGTGGACATCCTAGAAAAATATGGTACAGTGGCTGGCCAACAAGAAGGGTCCACTGAAGGACTAGTGATCATTAATTTAAAATGAGACTAATCAACACGCTGGTGTGCCTTCTTCCAACCACATTCAGCTCAACAGATGCAGACATGAAGTGCTTGGAAAGCTGCATTTCATTAGGGCTGAAGACTAGCCAAGACAGTATGATGAGGTAGAAGGCCATAGAGGAGGTGGGGCGACTGTACTGTAATAAGCCATGAGCTGAAACTGGGTAAGGATGACAGGAGGAACCAAGAGGGTAAGGGCTGGTGAAGATTAACAGGCTGGATAAAGAAATTGCGATTTATATACACAATGGAATACTACTTGGCAATGAGAAAGAATGAAATATGGCCTTTCGTAGCAACGTGGATGGAACTGGAGACTGTCATGTTAAGTGAAATAAGTCATACAGAGAAAGACAGATACCATATGTTTTCACTCTTATGTGGATCCTGAGAAACTTAACAGAAGACCATGGGGGAGGGGGAAGGGGAAAAAAAGTTAGGGAGGGATACAGCCAAACCATAAGAGACTCTTAAAAACTGAGAATAAACTGAGGGTTGATGGGGGTGGGAGGGAGGGGAGGGTGGGTGATGGGCATTGAGGAGGACATCTGTTGGGATGAGCCCTGGGTGTTGTATGGAAATCAATTTGACAATAAATTTCATATTAAAAAGAAACAAACAAACAAAAACAGGCTGGATAGACTGATTGACAGTCTCCATGGAGAAGAGGTTTTCAAACTTTACTAAAGAGAAGGATCTGGAAAGATAGAGGTAGTGGTTATTGAGGTAGAAACTTAGTTTATGGATATCCTCCTTCACACCCATTGGATTGATGAAAAATCTAGACTCTCAGATAATGCTACATGTTAGTGAGGGTATGAATTAATAGGAATCTTCAGGGCACCTGGGTGGCTCAGTCGGTTAAGCGGCCAACTTTGGCTCAGGTCATGATCTCGTGGTTCTTGGGTTTGAGCCCCGCATTGGGCTCTGTGCTGACAGCTCTGAGCCTGGGGTCTGCTTCAGATTTTCTGTCTCCCTCTCTTTCTGCCTCTCCCCCGTTCATTCTCTCCCTCCCTCCCTCTCTCTCTCTCTCTCTCTCTCAAAAATAAATATTTTTTAAAAAAATTTTCAATAGGAATCTTCATGCCCTGCTTTGGAAGTTCTGCGACTCTTCAAGCGGAGTGGTCACACTTAGTGAACTTAAGTAAGCTTCTATCCCAAGATCCAGCACCGTGCCAATACCCACGAGAAGCTTCCCGCAAGTGTGTAGAGAGACTCTTATGGCAACGTTCATTGCAAGACTGTTCTCAGGAGCACAAGGTTGGAGGAAGTCTGGGCATGCACCACTGGGGAACAAAATACAATGTAGAATATGTATAAAATGTAATATACTGCATCTATTAAAAAAAACAAAATTTACAAACAGCAATATAGAAAGTTCTTTAAAAGATAGGGCTTAATGGGGAAAAAAAAGAAGGGAAAGAAGAAAGCAATGTTTTTAGAGCTACATAGTTAGGTAAAGATATAAAATTTAATACACTGGAGTGGGTGTCTAAGAGGGAATGATGAGTTTGGGGGGGAAAAAGAAGAGAAATAACACAGGAGAGAAGTCATGTCCAGATTGATAAGAATAATGAGTTTTGTTATGGAAGAGATTGATTTCAACTGCATGAAGCTTTAAATGGGGCAGAAACATTCAAAAAAAAAAAAAAAGACAAACTTCACTCTGAGGAATACCTAAAGATGCAAATTCTTCCCTTACTAAATAAAAACAAATGAAAAATAAGTAAATTAAAGACAACGCAAGAAGTTTAAAAAAGGAATAAATCTACAGAAGGAAGGGACTAGTAAAGATAAAAAGCAAAAAAAACCCACAAATTTTAAAACTAGAGAGACTTGGTTTAAAAAAATTAAGAACGTTGAGGGCTTTTTTAAGTAATAATTGGAAAAACCCATATATCACTGATTAGCCGGATCAAGAAAAAAGTACATAATTAGCAATGGGTTCAGTAAAATAACGCCAGAAAGAATATTGTAGGTAAAAACATTGCAAAGTGATTTACTTTGATGCAAATAAGTTGGAAAGTAGTGGAGGAAATGGATAGCTCTCTAGAAAAACATAAATGGCTGAAAATGATTCTGGAAGAGATAGAAATTCTAAATGCACCGGTAATATTGGAAGAGCTGAGCACAACAGCAAGAAGAAATAACAAACATTCTAAAGGGTTGCCCATTTCCACAGACGTCATTCTAACCCTGAAGGAACGTATAATTCCAATACTATTTATTCTTATCTAGTTAGTAGGACTTAAAGAGAATTTTTTTTTTATTTTGTCCAGAATCACAGTAACTCCAATGCTAAAAGCATATACAATTTTATTCCAAGATCTGATACAAACAGCACAAAGAAAAACAACAACTTTACTTATGATTATCAATAGAGAAAACCTTCAAGAAAATTTTATCTAAATAAATTAGCAGATGTTGAACGAATGGTATACTGTTGCGTGGGGTTATTTTTCCCCTGTGAGTGTAAGGATGGTTCTATGGGTTGAACTGTGTTCTCACAATAGATGTTCAAATCCTAACCCCAACATCCATGAATGTGACCTCATTTGGAAATGGTGTCCTCGGTCAAGTAAAAATGAGGTCATTAGGGTAGGTTCTGATCCAATAGGGCTCGTATCCATGTAACAAGAGAAAATCTGGGCACAGAGAGATATATACAGAAGGAAAACACCATGTGAAGATGAGACAAAGATTGGAGAGATGCATGTACCAGCCGAGAAATGCCAGAAATTTCTAGCAAACCACAGAAGTAAGAGGAGAAGTGTGGAACAGACAGATTCTTCCTCACAGCCCTTGGAAGGACCAGCCCTGTGGACAGACACCTTGATCTCGGATTTCTAGCCTCCAGAGCCGTGAGACAATAAAATTCTATTATTTAGGCCTCTCAGTCGGTGACATTTTGCTACGGCAGCCTTGCGAAATTAATACAGATGATTCAAAGAGAAAAACTATATGATAATCCCAGTGGATGCCCAAAGTCATGTGAAAAAAATTCAACAGGGATTCTTGGCAAAACAGTAAAAACGAAGCCTTATGAAAATGCTAGAATCAAAAGGCAGCACCTTGCTAGCTGGGGAAACGCTAGAATAATGCTCATTACAGTCAGGAACAGAAGATACATACTCTCAGGGTCCATATGGTTTTAAAACACTCTTCTGGAAGTTCTACCAAACCGATTAGACAGGGAATAAAATCAGAAGAGGCACAATTATTAGTGTGTGCAGAGATACGATTGTACGTCTTGTGAGAGTCTAAGTGTCAACTAACAAATCAACATAGGAAATTTCAATGTGCTATCTGGTTAACTGACAAGGAGGAGAGCACTCTTCTCTAAAGAAATGAAATGAACTGCCTCGGAATAACGAGAGAGGGGAAAGAGGTTGACAGTACACCAGAGGTGAATCATCCCAATGTTGGCAGTTGGGCCCCCACCAGGCTTCGTCCCATCTGCCTGCACTACGGCAGCCTGCTTACCTGCAAGCCTCTCCCACTACGTATTCCCAGTCGGCCTTACCATTAATGGCTCAGACCCAGTGCAAAATCGACTGATATAAATAGCAGTAGAGAGCTCTTGGAACTCTTGAGAAAAATCAGCCCAGTCCCTCATTTACTAGCCATGGGATTGCACAACGACACTAGAGAGAAAGACCAAGGTGAACAGATAGAAAAATCAGTGCCAGACACAAAGTCATTTAAAAAAAAAAAAATAAAGTTCAACTTAGTAACCTCAGAGAGTTTGGGGAAGATACTGTCATCATAAAAGAACAAAAACGTGGGGCACCTGGGTGGCTCAGTGGGTGAAGCGTCCAACCTCGACTCAGGTCATGATCTCATGGTTCATGGGTTCAAGCCCCGAATCAGGCTCTGTGCTGACAGCTCCGAGTCTGGAGCCTGCTTCCGATTCTGTCCCTCTCTCTGTCCCTCCCCTGCTCACGCTCTTTCTCTCTCTCGAAAATAAATAAGCATGAGAAAAATAAAATAAAATAAAATAACAAAAACGTGTTACAAACAGTAGCAATTTTATTTATTTATTTTTAAATGTGTAGTTATTTATTTTGCAAAAGAGAGCATGTGTAAGCAGGGGAGGGGCAGGGAGGGAGAGAGAATCCCAAGCAGGCTACACGCTTAGTGGGGAGCTGGATGTGAGTCTCCATCCCACAACTGTCAGATCATGAGCTGAGCTGAAAGCAAGAGTCTGATGCTTACCCGACTGAGCCACCCAGGCGTCACCCCAAAACAACAATTTTAAATATATGAAAGGGCTTGAAAAGTAAGCCTATAATGGCTCAAACTAAAAATTTAATAAAGGGCTGGAAGAAACCATTAACGTTTCGCAGAACGCAGAGCAAGAGATCAGAGGTGGAAAGTCTCTGAGTGAGGGGACAAGGAACATGGAAAGTAAAGAGAATTCAAGAGGCACACCTTCTAAGTAGAATCCCAGAAATAAGGTATAGGGAAAATGGAAGGGAGCACTAAGACAATATAAATAGAAATTTATATTTATTTCCAAGGCTATAAAGAGATGTGTTTGGGGATTTCCAGGGGCTTCCTAGTGCAAACTACCATAGGTGAAGAAAGATCTACACTGACATGCATCATGGGACATTCCAGAAAGATCCACACATCGTATGAAATTCCTAAACACTACAGATAAAGAGATAATCCTTAAAGACTTCAAAGAAAAGAAAAAGAGTCATAGATAAAGAGACCCAAACTAGCCCATCAACAGACTTCGTATTAGCAACACTCAATGTTAGAAGACAAAGTTTTAGGAGAAAATTATTTTGAGCCTAAATTATGATCAATTATACTATCAGTCAAGAGGAGTTGAAGAGGGAAAGACTTCCTGACTTGCAAAAACACAAAATGTACCCCCCAATGATCCCTTTCTGAGGAGACAGACTAGTCCAGAAAAAAACATGAGTAGAGAAGCAGGAGAGAAGATGTAAGTAACAAGAAACAGAGAAAGTTAAAGAAAAGAAATTGCAGCTGTGCAGTAGGTTGAGATTAATCGGAAAATATACAACAAAGTCCTAGAAGAATGTCTTTGTGAAAGAAACTGGAAATTAATCCAGCAATAGAATGATGGAGTAGCTGGATGATTATAAAAACATGGTAAAGGGAGCGTGTATTTCTTTTCTCAGGAAGAGAATTGAGATTTAGTAAGAAGGAAAAGCAAACATAAAAAAAAAAAAAAGCCCAACAACCCTTTATCCAGATACGAAGCAAAATAAAATGAAGCAAGTTGTAAGCTATTGATCAAGTATAGGGAAAAAGATAATTCACTTGACCTGGGTGCTTGAAATAATTCTACATCAAGCACTACGGGATTTGTGTCAGGGTTCAACCAGAGAAACAAAACCAGTAAGAGGTAAAAATATTAAGAGATTTGCTGCAAGGGATTGGATGCTGCAAACGTGCAGCTTGGCTGGGCAAATCCAAAATCCAAAGAGCAGGCCATTGAGAAGGGCAGTTGGAACTCTTGTGTGCAAACTGAAGCTTCTGTCTGCAGGTGAAATGTCCCTTCTTCCCCGGGAAGCCCCAGCTCTGCTCTTAAGGCCTTTGCATGAATTGATTGAGGCTCACACAGGTTATCTAGCACAGCCTCTACTTAAAGTCAACTGATGAAGGACTTCAGTTGCATCCACGAAATGCCTTCACAGATACACCTAGATTTGTGTTTGATTGGATAACTGAGGACTGTAGCCTAACCAGGTTGACATGCCACTGCCTATCACAGTGTGCAAAGAAAGCGTTATAGGGACACCTGGGTGGCTCAGTCGGTTAAGCATCTGACTTTGGCTCAGGTCATGATCTCATGGTGCATGAGTTCAAGCCCTGCATCGGGCTCTGTGCTGACAGCTCGGAGCCTGGAGCCTGCTTCGGATTCTGTGCCTCCCTCTCCCTCTGCTCCTCCCCAGCTTGCTCTTTCTCTCTCTCTCTCTCTCTCAAAAATAAATAAACATTAGAGAAAAATAAGACATTATAATCCCAGGCCACCCTGTGGCTCGTGCAATAAATGGGGCTTGCATATGATACTGTAAATGCATTTGGTTGTTCTTCAGCTTCCAGGATAAGCTTTAGGACAAATGATTGCCAATATGTTTGTGGGGCACGAGATAAACATCATCAACATTGTCAATGTCAAAATATGGATAAATCTTGACGTGGAGCTGTAAACAACCCAAACACTCATTAATAAATTATGGAATGTCCATATCACCAAGCGCGATGCTACGCGTAGTTCAAAGGCGATGCGTGGGTTAAAAGGAGGCTGTAGCTCTCCCTCTTCTGATACGAGAATTCCAAATTGTGCTATTAAGTGAAAAAGCAAAGGACAGATCAATATATTTATACACAAGATATATGTGTATACACATAATTTTTTCTAGACCATGCATATACTAAGGATATACACACAGACACACATATAAATACACATGTATTTATGTATGTTTAGACATATATGTATACTTGTAAATTTTTTAGAAAGATATCTGGGAAAGAAAACATTTTTAGCCTGACATGGGTTTTTTTTTTTTAATGTTTCTTTATTTTTGAGAGAAAGAGGGAGACAGAGCGCGAGTGGGGGAGGGGCAGAGAGACAGGGAGACCCAGAATCTGAAGCAGGCTCCAGGCTCCGAGCTGTCAGCACAGAGCCTGACGCGGGGCTTGAACCCACAAACCGCGAGATCATGCCCTGAGCCAAAGTCGGACGCTTAAGTGACTGAGCCACCCAGAAGGCCCCTCTTTTTTCTTTTAAATCATATTCTTTCTGTTTAGAGAATTTCCATCAGCCATCCTTTTAGGGTAAATATGCTGGTTGTCTTCATTTCTTTTTCATTCCTGAAACATATTTTCTCCGGATGTGGGATTCCGGATTGGCCATTCGTTGCACACTTAAAAAATGTTTCTTTCCTTTTGGCTCTCGTGACTTCTGAAGAGAAATCTACTGTGATTTGAATGTTTTCCCTCTCAGGGAAGGTGCTATTCCTCTCTTGCTGCTTTCAAGACTTTTTTCCTTCTCTCTAGTTTCCAGAAGCTTGACTACGATGTGTTTTGGTGCGTATTTCTTGGCCTTATCCTGTTTAGGGTTCACATAGCTTCTCGAATCTGTAGTTTGTTTGTTTTTTTAATTTTTTAAATGTTTTTATTTATTTTTGAGACAGAGAGAAAGACAGAGCATGAGCATGGGAAAGGCAGAGAGAGAGAGGGAGACCCAGAATCTGAAGCAGGCTCCAGGCTCCGAGCTGTCAGTACAGAGCCCGACACGGAGCTCGATCCCATGAACCGTGAGATCATGATCTGAGCCGAAGTCAGACTCCTAACGGACTGAGCCACCCAGGCCCCCCTAGCTTGACATGTTTATAGAAAGGTACTGAGATGTTAATGGAGAAAGAGAAACTTTTATTTTTCACTTTTGGTGCTAGTTGAATATTGTTTTATAATGTACCTGTAACATATTTATTATTATTTTAAGGTTACCAATGTTATTTGGATGGTGGGATTAAAAGCCACTTAAATTCTCTTCATATTTTCCAGGTCAAAACACATACACACACACCACCTAACAAATGTTACTTAAAAATGTTTACGAGGGCGCCTGGGTGGTTCGGTGGGTTAAGTGTCACAACTCTTGGTTTCGGCCCAGGTCATCACCTCATGGATTCATGGGTTCGAGCCCCACATCCAGCTCTGTGCTGACAGTGTGGAGCCTGCTTGGGATTCTCTCACTCTCCCTCTCTCTCTGCCCTTCCCCCACTCGTACTGTCTCTCTCTCTTTCAAAATAAGTAAATAAACTTAAAAAAAAAGTAACTCAAAAACTTACTACAAAAAATGTTTACTGAGTACTTACTATATGCTAGGCAGTATGCAAAACCTGGTTATACAAAGGCAGATAAGAGCTTCTCCAGGATGCCTGGTTGGCTCAGCCAGAAGAGCATGAGATTGTGGGTTCGGGCCCCACCTTGGGTATAAAGATTTAAAAAATAAATAAGTAAACTTAAAAAAAAAAAGAGCTACTGCCTGGAGGGAGTTTCAGCTCAGTTGGGAGATATGTGTATTCAACCAGAATATTATAAAATATCATGGTGTAATGATAGAAATAAGAACGGGGTGTGATAGAGGCACCAGTCACGCCCCCTGGAGCATGACGAGCATTTCTGTCGCGGGTGGTCACAGGAGAGGCTGCAAGTGTGCCGTCTGGAGAGGGAGAGACGAACCAGGTGACTGGACCCTGAACTTGGCTTTCCCATCTGTAAGAGTGACTAAACACTTATCTCAGGGTTGCGAACAGACGAAATGAAATCGTATCTATAAAAAGCTTGTAGCGGCATTCAAGTTCAAGTGCTTTTCTCCTTTCTCTGACTCATACCGGAAGCTGGAAGATTGCACCAGCTAGAGGTTTCTGTTCTTTCTAAGTCAGACACCAACAACAACCCAGAGGGAAACGACTTGCCCAACATGACTGGCTGGCGGGAGGCAGAGGTGAGACCAGAGCACAGATCTCCTGACACGGTGGTTGGCACTCCTTGCATGGCGCCCACAAGCAGGGACACCACATCGTCTCCAGGTGTTCGTGTGTTGTGATGGGCGCTGGGCGAGGTGCCATTATCTCCAGTTGCCCGAGTGTTGTGATGGGGTCTGGATAAGTGGCATGGGGACCAAGGGAGTCACAGAGCCCCAAAGCACAGGTCGTTACACTTCTTGATGGAAGGCCAGGCTCCAGGTCTGCAACGAGTGGTCCGCCTGTGACCCTAGAGCTGGCGGGCTTTGTTAATCTGTTCCTCCTCCCTCCCTTCTCAGCACCCACCAGTCAACCGCAGGTGGAGGCTCCCAGGTTTGGGAAGCTACCCATGAAGGCGTATTATCATGTTCAAATGTGTGTGTGTGTGTGCTGGTGGGTTAATCCCCTGCATTCTACCAGATAAAGGTCTATGTCAGCCCAGCCCCGGAGTTAAATTTGATGGGGGGCATTTGAACAATAAGGCGGTGCCCGGTTTGTAATACAGATAGAGATGAAAAGTCCATGGCTCCATTTTATAATGCTTCTACACAGAGGAGGGGCAGTGGGAGCGTCAGCAGCCAAAGGCATCTCAAGAGCTCTTAAATTCGGAAGGAATCCGAGGGTCGGAGCTAATGAAATAATCACCCCCGCGCTCCTGAAGGGCAAGCCACACACAAAACTGCACCGAGGAGCCAGCTGGGTGTCTGCACGAGCTAAGTTGACAAAGGGGGCTCTTCAAACACTTCTTGCTAATCAGCTAATTACAGATTACCCTGTAGAGAAGTTCCAAATTGCCAGCGAAATGTGCTTCACAATTGCTCTGTACAAAAGGCAAAGGTTATATTTCAGCTGTGCCCATTATTAAACCAAGAGACTGTCCTTTATATTAAAAAGTGAGTGAAGAGGGTAGGGGTAGTTCTGCTCCCTGCCGTCCTTTAAGCCTCAAGAAAATTTAACTCCGGGGCCGGGCTCTGACACAGACCTTTATGTGGTAGAATGCAGGGGATTAATCCACCACTAGGGGGCCCCAATTACACCCAGTGATCTAACCAGGTACCAACTCTACAGGTACATTAACATGTCAAAGGACAGATGAATATTTGGCCTCTTAAATGATGTCTTTCTTGAGTTCCTTGGCCCAGGAGATCTCTGATCCTTAGAGCCCAGCTGATTCCTCAATCAGCTAGTGGCATGCCTTTTGTGATGATGTTTATTCTGTTGTGGGCAAGATTTGCTGTAAATAGGAGGTCGGCTTCTTAAAGTACCCCAAGAGACCAGGGCGATATGCGCAATAGAATCAGGAAATATATATCATCAATAACAGTGCTACTACTTACTGAACACTCCTAAGTGCAGGGCACTTTTATAGTTGCTATGCATGCATTAGCTCACTGCATCATCTTAACACTTTGCAATAAGTACTATTATTACTCTCATTCTGCAAATAAGGAAATTAAGGCTTATAAGCAACTCCCCCATACTACCAACATAAGTAGTATATTAGCTCTCTATTGTTGCATAGCAAATGATCCCCACAGCCTCGGGGCTTACAGTGACGATAAACATTTACCACCCTCACACAATTTCTAGGTCAAGAACTCACGAGTGCCTCCATAGGCACTTCTGATGCAGGACTTCTCATGACGTTATGGGCAAGACGCCAGTTGGGGCGGCATCATCTGAAGGCTTGACTGGGGCTGGAAGAACTGCTTCCAAGATGGTGCACCACACAGCTGGTGAGCTTGTGCTGGCTTTTGGAAGAAAATCTGGTTTTCACCCTGTGGGCCTCTCCGGGAGATGCTGCAATGTTCTGGCAACATCGTAGCTGACTCTCTTCAGAGTGGGTCATCCAAGAGAGAGCAAGGTGGGAAATTCAATGTCCTTATAATCTAGCCCCAGAAGCCACACATTGGTACTTCCACGGTGCTCTGTTGGACCCACAAGCCTGCCATGATCCAGCGGAGGAAACCCCCTAACACAAAGGCATGACTACAGAGAGAGAATCACTGGGGATGCCTTGGAGACTGGCAGAACTTGGATGTGAGCCTGGGTCTACTCTCTGCAAAGCTGTACTCTTGAACGCTGAACTCTGAAGCGTGTGAGATACCTGGAGAGTCATGGAAGAGTCAACGATGGCAAAATTAAAAGGACAACACATTGAGTGCCTACTATGTCCTAAGCATTATACTGAGTTATCTGCATCAGACCTAATGATAAGGCTCAGAGAAGTTCAATGATTTGCCCAGAATTTCAGAAGTGAAATCAAAATTGTCTTTATGAATGCAAAGCCTATAGAAGACAAATGAGCAAGTATGAATGCAGGCCACTTATGTGAAGAGGGGGAAAGAAGCCAAAGTAGTGTGAATCTGTGATTGAGAGCAGACCGGCAGCAGAAGGCAGAGTTGGAGTCGAAAATTAAGCCAATACAGACAAAAGAACATCATCACTCAATTGGAATGCCATTGAGCTAAAGTTGAAGGGTAAAATCTAAGAAACAGATAAGAAGAAAGAATTCTCAGGGCACCAATTATACACTGCAGTTAGTCAAAGTATCACATTGACATTGCAATCTAGTTCTGTTGAGCTGAGTGCACTTGTCTTTTCAGAGATACATTTTATGTTTTTAAAGACAAGGAGATAAAAGAGAAAGAGATGAAGGTAACTTTGTTTCTTTTTTTTTTTAATGTTTATTTTAGTGTTGAGAGAGAGAGAGAGACAGAGCGTGAGTGGGGAAGGGGCAGAAAGAGAGGGAGACACCGAATCAGAAGCAGGCTCCAGGCTCTGAGCTGTCAGCACAGAGCCCAATGTGGGGCTTGAACCCATGAACACAAGAACATGACTTGAGCCAAAGTTGGATGCTCAACTGACTGAGCCACCCAGGTGACCCCTTCTTTTTTAAAAAAAAAATTTATAAATATTTATTTATTTTTGAGAGAGAGAGCACAAGCAGGGGAGGAACAGAGAGGGAGGGAGATACAGAATTCGAAGCAGGCTCCAGGTTCCAGGGTGTCAGCACAGAACCCAACCTGGGGCTTGAACTCATGAACCATGAGATCATGACCTGAGCTGAAGTCAGTGCTCAACTAATTAAGCCACTCAGTGCCCCAAGGTAACTTGGCTTCTGAACATGTCTGTAGACCAGATATATCCATTTGAGTAAGGAGGAAAATTTTAAAAGCCAAATGTCATTTTCACCTTAAATGAGATTCCTTTTCTTCTTTTGCTATTATCAATGGTTTAACTAATACACAACTTTACAAATCCAACCCATGCACTAGTCATAGAGCTGTATGAACTGGTACGAAATATTTAGAAGTATAAGGTATTATCCATGGCTTAGAGCATCTTGGATTTATTTGGAAAGATGTATGTGGGGAGCCCTCTGCACACAACTCTACACAGTGATTATCTGTGGGTTCAATTTTGTTCATGGACGGTAAGCCGAGAAGAAGGACAGGGGATGTGTGAAGGCAAAGCTAGTAGGGGAAGGATGGGTGGAGAAGAGATTTGAGTCCTGCTTTGGGGATGGTCAGGTTTGGATTGGTCTCTCCATGCATTGGCTTGGGTTTCTGCAAAAGCAAAGCCTGAGACAAAGGCTTGGCACATATAATTTGGAAGAGAACCCCAGGAAACAAGAGTAAGGTAGAACACAGCGAGACTGAGATAGGGAAGCAGGAGTCCATGAAGGATGTACCCTCCCTGTAGGGGACCTTGGCTCCTCGGAGATCTTAGAGAAGCATGTGGAGCGCCTCATAGAACGTTCTATCTGAAGGACAGGAGGCTCGGGTATTAATCCGGGGGCTGCCATCCCCCATTGTTTGAGGCTTAACCACAGAGACGTTCACCTCCCTGCTCTTCCTGACTGTGCCAGGATGTGAGGTGAGTGGACTTCTGTGGCTTCAAAGAAAACCCGAAGCCAGGAAAACAAAGGACTTGCCGGGCACAGCTGTGGCTCAAATCAGAGGTGGTTGGAAGAGATGTGGTAGGAGGCACAAAAATCACCTGCTACGACCAAGAAAGTAAAAACCACCTCCCCCTGTCCCCAACTTGTCATCAGCCAGAAATGCATCAGATGGCCACCCCTGAGTGGAAGGGGATGTGGAGAGCCAGCGGTTTCAGCGGGGTGGTCTGTAAGTAAAAGTACAGCCTGGGAATGGATACTGGGCGGGCAGCTAACACAGTGTGCTTCGTGTCCTGAGTAGCCGCTACACCCTGTCCCCCCAGGACCCATGAGTCATGTGGTGTGGGGACAGTTCTACTGGGAGCCACCAGCCACGCTTCCTTGCAGCAGCTTGTCAACACTTCACTTTGGTGGTTCCTATGCCTTCTTGCCCCCAGGGAGTGAGCGAAAGGGGCGGCAGACACATAATCCACCATTCACACCACTGCCATCCACCTCTTCCACAAGCTGAGCTTTCTATCGGAATCCTGGAGACGAGCAGAAGGTCAAGGATGGGCCGTCGCCTTGGCAAACCAGGGAAACAGGAGGGGACAAGAGTCAGGCTCCTGCTACTGCTCACTGGTGCTACTTAACTGCTTGACATGGTGCCATGTTCCTGGCGTGGGTTGCCCCCAGGGGAGGGAAGGGTCTGTTAGACTCTTGGCAACAGGTGGAGACCAAAAGGCAGACATGGCATCTCCCCCTTCCTTCTCATTCTCTGCTGGTTTTCTTCCAAGAAGGAATCATCAAGACGCTTGCATCTTGAGCTTCTCCTTTCCAGACACCTCCAACACAAGGAAAAGGCTGTAAAATGGGAAATTCTGTCCCATCTCTTAATGTATTTCCTCCCGTCCCCATCTCTGTAGGGAAACGACCCCGCGGAGGCTGGTACCACGGTGGCCATGGTAACCGAGTAATTGACATACAGTCTGTAAGTCATAAACTTAATGAAAGTGTAGTTTTTATTGCACTTCACCCTCATCTCTGATTAAATCAGATCTGCATAACGCGAAGGTATTAAATTTCCATGTTTCTCATTGTCTCTCCCCTGCCAGTAGGAAGAAAGCTCTGTGGTGAGGGAACCCTGCCAGTAGGCTGAGAACACCATGGCTCTAGATTTTGCTGAAAAATGTTTTTTAATAATTGGTGCTGGCTGGCTCACGCAGCAAAGCAAACTTTTGAGAGACGGTTGGATTCTGGCTCCACAGACACACAGCTGCTTTCCTCTGGCGGGTGGAGACCATGGCGGTAGAGAGGAGTAAGTCACAGAGGAGAAAGGAGACATGAATGAGGGACACGTTGATGCCAGAACGAGTTCCAGAGACCCGCGTTGGGGCCAGGCCTGTCTGAGATCTGGGGACACAGAAAGGAACGAGTCAGAGCACCCGAGTGCAAGATGCACAGAATCTAGATGAGAGACTCACCTGGATCATGTGTCCTTGCTAGCAATAAAAATCAACAAGAACGGGGACTTGGGAGGAATCTGTGCCGGCCAACTGGTAAACCGCTGTGTGGCTGTTTCAAGCTCTGTGCTTCAAGGTTCTTTGGGGATTTAAGATCAATCACGTTGATGCTCATGCTAGAAGAGCTGTCACGCTAATGGGGGCGATGTGGGAACCACTACACTGTGAGAGGTAATGTGACACTAAGGACAAAGGGTGGCCAAAATTTTTAGGGAGGAGTGCTTACTTCTAGCAAGGGCTTCCAAGAAGGTATCGAAGAGGTGTTGCCTCCAGACAACGTTTATTTGTGGCAGGGGTCCCGCAAAGCACTTTTAGTTGGAAGGAGGCATCATTCTGTTGATGGTTTTTAAAGTTTATTTATTTTCAGGGAGGAGAGGCAGAGAGAGAGAGAGGGAGAGAGAGAGAGAATCTCAAGCAGGCTCCACGCTCAGTGCAGAGCCCAATGCAGGGCTCGATCCCAGGACCCTGGGGATCGCGACCTGAGCCGAAATCAAGAGTTGGATGCCCAACCAACTGAGCCACCCAGGTGCCCCCTCTTGAATTTTAATTTAACTTCATCTGAGTAGAAAATAGAAAAAAAAATGAGAAAGGAGTGTATAACAAGGCAATGGTGCTCAACTGGAGACAACGTTTGCCCTTTCTCCCCTCCACCCGAAGGACATTTGACAATGTCTGGAGACACTTTTGGTCGTCCCAACTCAGGCAGGGGCTCCTGACATCCAGAGAGTAGAGGCCAGTTATGCTGCTCTATATCCCATAATGCATGAAACAATCCCCCATCACAAAGAATTGTCTGGTCCCACATGTCAACAGTGATGAGTTTGGGGGGCCCTGTATAAGGGAAAATATGCTATTAACTGATGCCTTCAGAAATAAGGAGACAGCTGAGCAGATTTTGAAGTTAAGTCCCTGCCCCAGCAGGACAGATGCTGCACGGTCAGGGCCATGTCCGGTGAGAGGACCGACCCTCTGGGTTCAAGGTGTGTGATCCATGAGGCTGACCGAGGAGTCTGGGCATTTCGGGCTGGGGTGAGGAGCTGCAAAGAAGTCACACCCAGTTGTACTTTTAGTAGGGCTAAATTTTGCTTCCTTGACTATGATTGTGTGTCAAGCATCCCCGGGATCCTCCCTGAGTTTACCCCTTTCCTGCCCCCCTCCCCTTCCATTCTTGGGATACCTCTTCCCATCCTCTGTTCTCCCAAAGTTTAGACAGCAGATGCATAAGCGTGATGTGTTCAAAGTCAGAGTCAAAGAGGTGAGAGTCGGGGAACAGGTCTAATCTCAGGGTCCCATTCCTTCCATTTAAAGACTTTCTAGCAAAGAACTGCTCTTCATTTTCTCTAGTGAGAGGAAGATGTCCAGAAGAGAAGTGAGCTGCCATAAAATTGCTTGAAATTCTTGGGTTTGAATTTTTGATCGATTGAGTGATTGATTGATTAGGCTCCATGCCTAATATCAGGCTTGAACTCACAACCCTGAGATTAAGAATCATATGCTACATGGACTGAGCCATCCAGGTGCCCCTGGATTCTTGATTTTACTTGTCAACCATTATTTGAGGTAGTTACTATCAGTTAATGGATGGAGAAGCCATATCTCGAAGACATTATAGAAATCTTGCAAAGTAAAGGACCAGGAAATTATGGCGTATTGTGGGGTGACAAATTCTGGGCCCCTTATAATAATCACCACCATTATGAATAACTTATGTTTGGCAAGCATGTAGGTTGGGTCAGGCATGTACTACACGATCTCCCTATAGCCCTCGGAGGTTACCCAAAGTAGCCACGGTCTGCAGAAGCAGATTGAGGAGCACCTCTCCGGGTCTCAGGCCAGGGTGTTATTCATGTTACAAGCAGGGATACCCTCTCCTTCACCCCCAGTTTCTGCACGCATCTCATCAAAGTATCACCTTTGGTTCCTGAGAAATGTAACACAGGACACGCCCCCCCAAGAAGCATGTATGTGCCTCCTGACTTGGGTTTCTGTCCTGGTTCACTAGCTTCCTGGCCACTATGTCTGCCCTGTCTGGGGCCAACCCTGGACCAACCTTCCAGGCTGAAAGGAGTCCCCAGAAAGAAAAGAAACCATGGCTTTTAGCAGGGCAGGAGCGCACGCACAAGAGCCCCTGTGGATCCTGAAGTTACTGGGTACCCTGAGGAAAGCTGTCATTTCCCAGATTTCAGCTTGAACATTATCTGTTATGTCTTCCTAACAGGAAGCTCAGCACAAAAAGCAGTGGTGATGAACACTGCAGGCCTCATGGGCCACTGAGGGCCATGATCCTTGGGGGTGGTCTTGTCACATGTCAGCGGCAGAACTTGCCTCCCCAGGCAGTGCTGGTCAGAAGGAAACTCTACTGAAATGCATCCCTTTTGCAATGGAGGAAACATCCTCTAGAAGCCAATTATAGGCAGGCCTGGGAAGGCGGTTCTGGGGCTGAGGAGGGCCCGCGGTCTAGGGTGAGCCTGTGGGTCGATAGAAGGGAGGTATCTGTGAGTCCCCATCTGGTTTCTTCCTTCCCTTAATCTCCATGATGCTGTCCAAGAAATTAGAAACAGATGAAGCTTAGTGATTATGTCTTGTATCAAATTTCTAGAGAAATGAATGGAGTCCTATGATGATAATTCAGTCCATCAATGGCTTGCCAAATATGACCCTTCAGACAAGCCCTTCAGAGTTGGGTCTTTGACATCTGCCAACACACCGTGAGTATAGTACCTGCCAAAAGATGAACAGTGAAAATGACAACAATCATAGACGCTCGCTAAATGCCTTACATGTGTTTTAGCCCTTTTTAATCCTCACAACTACCCTAAGAAGTATGGCTTAATATTATCCCTGTTTTACATTTTAGGTGTAAGGAAATTGAGGCCCAGAGATTATGCCATCTGCTCCTGGGTCCTGAAATGGATGAAGGGAAACCAGGCCTTTGGCTCACGCTCTTTTTCTTGCACAACCTTGAGTCATGACTGCATGAGATACTACTCTGGCCTTTCGGAAACAGGGACAACGAATGGAAAGTAGAGAATATGTAGGATGTGACCTGATCCATCTTCTATTTTCTCAAGAGAGAAAAATCTTAGAAGTAAATGAAAAAAAAATTTGCAAAGTAGTAACCAACCATAACTTTTCTTAAAACGTATTAGGAAAGGGGCATCTGGGTGGCTCAGTCGGTTAACCAGCCAACTTCGGCTCAGGTCATGATCTCGTGGTTCGTGAGTTCAAGCCCCGCGTCAGGCTCTGTGCTGATGGCTCAGAGCTTGGAGCCTGCTTTGGATTCTGTGTCTCCCTCTCTCTCTTCTGCTCCCCTGCTCATACTCTGCCTCTCTCTGTCTCTCAAAAGTAAATAAAGGTTTAAAAATATTAAAAAATAAATAAAATAAAAAATAAACATTAAAAAAATTTTAAACATATCAGGAAAAATAAAACCCAATAAAAGATTTAAATACAAAAAAATATATATAGGTAAGATATAAGACTTTCCTTAATTTTTTTCCCCCTATAGTCTTGGGTTTTCTTACCGTGGTTCTGTAGCTAACTGGTTTGGACCCTGTCTGGAAGACAGGATGCTTTGGGACATTTGGAACTCTCTAGTTTGGCTGAGGCATTCCACAAAGTGCTTGAAGCTTTGGGAGCACGTCTTGCAGCTAGTGCTTGCTGAACTCACCTTGTCTGGCTAGTAAAAATTATTTGAGGTGTTAATTAAAAATACGGATTTCAGGCCTCACTCTAGGAGTACTTGATAAAGAAAGGAAAAGCCTAAGTCCGTGGTCCTTGGCCATAGCTGTGCTGTGAGATTCTTATTCAATTATCCTGGCATGGGACTTGAAGCAAGAAAATGTATTTATTTTTTATTTATTGTATTTATTTGCTTGAGAAGGATAGAGAGGGGAGGGCAGGGGAGAGGCAGAGAGAGAGGGAGAGAGAGGATCCCAACCCACAAATGGTGAGATCATGACCTGAGCCGAAATCAAGAGTTGGACGCTCAATCGACTGAGCCACCCAGGCTCCCTGAGAACGTTTAAACTCTTGGGTGATAACAGTGAGCAGCTAGGGTTGATGATGGGTTTGATCTCGCCATGTCAACCCATGGTTATCCTCTGGGTGGTTGGCCTGTTCTCAGCACATGCCTTCCACACTTTTCCTGACGCCCTGCAAGAGGAACCTGTACTCTAAGGCATAAGACGGCTGCCTCTATTCCTTGCATCAATAACCAGACACATGCTGAGTCCACATCAAAAGTGTCCCCTCCCTGGAAACGCAGGTGACCACCTAGTGAAAGGACTTGGAAGCGAGTGGGTCCAGAGGCCTGGCATAAAGCAAACTGCAGCAACAGAAGAGAAATGCAGGTCTCAAGCTGGGGGATCAATGTCCAAGTGGGAGGAAGGGAAAATAGACAGACTGCAGGCACCGTGAACTTGAGTGAGCTCAGCCTCAGAGTCGGAGTCCATATGTGCAGGGAGACAAAGCATGTGGTCCCTGGAGGTCCAGGGCGCTTGGGGCCATCCAGCTGCAGGAAGCAAAGAGCCAGGGATGAAAGGCAAGGGCTGGGGTTCAGCACGCTTGGACCCTCAGAGTGGATTGCACTCAGCAATAGCATCGTGCGGAAAGGGGCAGGGCTGGGCGGGGATGAAGCAGTGGAGAAGTGAACGGAACATGGAGAAGTGAAACGCTGACCAAAGAATTCCTCCCATCCCTCTATTTAAGGACCAGATTGATCCCAGAATCTTTGGAGTGGAAGAAAGTACTTTCACAACAGCTCACCGGATAGAGGACATTCCATCTGGAAGCTCGGAGATCCCCCCCCAAAAGCAGGCCAAAAAGAACTTCCATTATCTGCCTATTAATCTCAAGATGCTGGTCCCCGGGCCTCCCAGCAAAGGCTCCTCGCTGAGCCTTCCTCCTGGTCTGACCTTGGGAGGTGCACCCAAAAAGACTCCTCCGTGTTCTGTCTGTTCACAGAATACTCTCCATACTCCTGGTCACCAAATGTGTGCGTGTTCTCCCCACACCAAGCAGATCTCCAATTCTCCCACACCAGCTGGGTGTCCCACAGTAGCTCAAGTCTGATGCGATTTACCTGGAGTTAGTGTCCACCCCTCAGGTGAGTGGCTCAGTCCCACAAGGCTGCCCCCTGCTTCGCGCACCCGTGGCGAGTCAAGGTTGCCACCAAGGCTCTGCATCAGACATCTTTGTAACCCTCTTTGGGTTTGATCGTGTGCTAGAATGGCTCACAGAATTCAGGAAAAGCATTCACCTGGTAGATTGCTGGTTGATTACAAAGGATATGACTCCGGAGCAAGCAGACAAGAACAAGATATGGGGGACGGGCATGGAGTTTTCACATCCTCTCTGGGCCCCCACCTGCCCAGCACCTCCGTGTATTTACCGACCTTGAAACTCTCCAAGCACCCTCATTTAGGACTTTTTATGGAAGCTTCATTACATGAGGCACAGCTAATTAAATCATTGGTTTTTGGTGACTGATCTTAATGTTCAGCCCCTCTCCTCTCCCTGGAGGTCAGAGGTGGGTTGAGGAAGAGCTGAGAGCGGAAAGTTCCAACTCTCTAATTCTATGGTTGGTTCCCATCTTTAGGGGGCTTCCCGGAAGTCACCCCGTTAATGTAAACTCAGGAAGGGTTGTGATGAATGACAAAAGACAACTTTATGGCTCTTATCGCTTAGAAAATTCCAAGGGTTTTAGGAGCTGTGTGCCAGGAGACCTGGATGATGACAAATCTCGATTTCTTATTATAAATCGCAATATCATAGGAGGTCACTTGCGGGAAGGGTGTTCCCAGCCTGTGGGCACGTAGGTCTACCTTGACTCCAGATCCGGGTCCCACTCACTCAGGTCTGTTTGACAGTTGCCCGTGAGCTGGTGCCAGTGGAGGACAGCAGTCTAAACACCTGTGTCTGTAGGTCTCTAAGCACCATTCCCATGGCTCTGTGTTTTAACCCGAGCCTCTAGTTTCGGGGAATATGTGCTCTGTGTAAAAGACACCACACAGCCCAGAGTTGTTACTCATCATAATGACATCACAAAAGGAGGAACAGCAAAGCCATTTGGGGTGAGATGATCTTCCTGATGCGTATTCCAGAAAACCAGCTGGATGGACATTGCAATCCCCCGAGCCCCAGACACATCCAGGATCCGCCCTTTCCATTTTCTCTGGCTTGTTCCATGGGCTCCATCCCCCTGGGTACCTTCTGGCCTCTTCCGTGTGCTAAAAGGGCCTCTCCCCAGGAAGGCTCATCATACGGTCTCAGAGCCGCGTGAGGATTTCGTGTGTTCAGCGGGTGAAGTCTCCTTGAGCAGAAGTGAGCACGAGCACAGACTGTGTGTGGGAGTAGATGTTCTTTCGGTGTCTGCTCTAAATGTTCATTGTTCCAAGACAGGGAAATGAATGGGGATTGCCTGAACCACGCTGGAGCTGAAACAAAACAGCTAACCGAGCTCACGGGGCTCCGCAGGGCAGAACTTTCCTTTTGCTCTTTTGGCCCCTACCATCCGTGGGCAAACTCATGGGCCAGGCAACTCCTGTTTGCTGGCAGTACCTTTCCCAGCCTTCCCCCTACTCTGCTCCTACTGGACGCCCCTTCTAAGGCCCCAGTTTCTGAGTTCTGGAAACTTTTCATGCAGCGGTCCCTGCCCCTGTGGGTAGCAATGACTCCCACGGTGGCTGATCTCATCTTCCCATCCCCCGTCCACCACCTGTGCCACTGAATTCCCTGAATCAACTCTCTGTGCTAAGACCTCTAGGTCTGCCTCTTCACCGGCTGATAAAGTTCTTAAACACTAGCGAACACTTTTATAGCATGGGTAGCGCTTTATATCGTTAATTAATTTAATCCCCGTGACTTTCCCGTGAAGTGGGTACCATGATCATCCCCATTTCACAGATGCGGAGAACAAGCAGTAGAGAGGTCCCACGGGAGATCAGCGATGGCGCTGGGATTCAGAGGTCGAAGACTGAACCCAGACTGAAAACACAAGCAAGGAAATATACACACACATGCGCAAACCAGCAAATCAAATACCTTGATTCATAGAAGTGTTAAGCCATGAACACGTGAGGGATATGGCTCTGAAACTGAAGCCTCTGGACCAACAGCATTAGCATCATCTGAGAACTTGCTAGAAATGTACATCTTAAGGCTTCACCCCCGACCTACAAAATCAGAAATGGGGAGAGGGAGAAGGGGAAGCACTCTGTGTTTTAACACCCGCCCCCCCACAGGTGATTCAGATGCTTAGTGAAGTGTGGGAACCACTGCTTTAGATCACAGGTCCATCCTTGGATGTTGAGGTCCTAGAAGGGTTCTCCAGCCACTGTGCTCGACTTCCTGAAAACCAAGCTTATTTGCCACACAGCATGGCTCCTTTAAGGGGCTCTGCATGTCCCTGCCTCTTGGGGAAGACACTACGGTGGGCAGACTTGTGATGTCCCCATCCTAACCCTGGGGACCTGGGAATGGGTCGTGTTACATGGCCAGGAGCAATTCAGGTTGCCAAATCAGTTACTTTAAAATAAAAAGATTATCCTGGATTATTCCGATAGGTCCAATATAATTATAAGTGTCCCTAAATGGACACTTCTCCCCAATGGGAGACAATGGGGGACACTTCTCCCCAATGGGGGACACTTCTCCCCAAATGGAGAAGAGGGAAGCTGATGAAGCAGAACTAGGGGGATAGATAGGTGGCTTTGAACATGGAAGAAAGGGAGACAAACCAAGGAAAACAATCTCTAGCTGCTGAAAAGGCCAGGAAACACATTCTCCCTTCAAGTCTTTAGAAAGAACACCTCCCTGCCGACGCCTTAGTTTTGGTCCAGTGAAATCTGTTTTGGATTTCTGACCACTAGAACCATAAGATAATAGGGGCGCCTGGGTGGCTCAGTTGGTTAAGCGTCCAACTCTTGGTTTCGGCTCAGGTCACGATCTCGCGGTTCATGAGTTCAAGCCCCATGTCAGGCTCTGTGCTGGCAGTGTGGAGGCTGCTCAGGATTTTCTCTCTCTCTCTCCGTCTCTCTCTGCCCTTCCCCCATTCACTCTCTCTCTCTCAAAATAAATAAATAAACTTTTTTTAAAAAAGAACTGTAAGATAATAAATTGGTGTTGTTTTCAGCTGGCAAGTTGGTGGCTACTTGTTACAGCAGCCACTGGAAGCAAATACAGACTGCAAACAAACATCTCAGGGCATATTTGACCCCAGCAGCTGTAGAGTCCTAACCCCCCTTCTCAACTCACCTCTTCCCCTCCACGTCTTGGCTTCATTTTTAAAAAAAATTTTTTTAACGTTTATTTATTTTTTGAGAGACAGAGACAGAGACAGAGCATGAGCTGGGGAGGAGACAGAGAGAGAAGGGGAGTCACAGATTCCGAAGCAGGCTCCAGGCCCCAAGCTGTCAGCACAGAGCCTGACGCGGGGCTCGAACTCATGAACCACGAGATCGTGACCTGAGCCGAAGTCGGACGCCTAACCGACTGAGCCACCCAGGCGCCCCTTGCCTTCATTTTTTAGACTTCCAAATGGAGTCCGCTTTCCACACTTCCTCCTCGTCTAAACCCTACAGTTTCTGCATCTTCTGGAACTCCCGCTTTCGTTGTCTCCCCTCCAGCTACAGCCTTCTGTAGCTGGGACATTCCTTATCTGGTGCTGGAGGCCGACTGGAAGCCCTGGTGTCTCTGAAGGCCCCTCAAGTAGAGCCTGAGTTTTCTTTCACAGCCTAAAGACCTCAGGGTCAGAAAGCGGTTTCAATGTCCACCAGTGCTAATCCACTATTGCCAACCCCAGCCCATTTCTATGCCCATCCTGCAAAAACGCTTTCTTATTTAAGGCTCATGCTTCTCTTAGCTCAATCACCCTCTCCCCCACCTCCTTCCTGCCATCGATCAGCCTGCCAGTCCCTCCCCACCCCTCACTGAAGATGGTATGTCTTTCACTTTTCCTGTCTACCAACACCCCTGCCAACACTCTTGAGGACTGGACCCTCCGTGCCAATGACACAAGCAGCACCTCTGGCAGTGCCTTCCAACTGCACATCATCTATGCTCTTCCACGGTCACACCTAGACCTTGTCACCTCCAGCAACCACATCTCCCTCAGAACTCACTTGAAGAGCTCAACCCGGTGTCTTTTACTCTGGTCTCCCTCGATGCTACTAAACCTTTGATTTCATTGCGCCTTGCAAACCCTGTCCTCATTTTGCTAACTAGCTACAGACCCATGACCCATGAGTTTCATCCCTTCCTTGCAAATATTCTCAGTCCCTCGGTCCCTCTCCGCCACCCGCCCCAGATGTCACACTGTCTTGCTCACCTGGCAAACCGCAGTCCTGGCTGGACCCCCATAGCTGCGTCCTCCATATTGTCACAGGAGCAGCTGAGCTCTGTGTAGAAAATCACACATCCAGGTTAACGGCTTTGCTTTAAAAATCACAGCCTGTTATCCCCACGCGAGCCCTTCCTTCTGCCTGATGCATCTGTTGTCCTTCCTTACCAACTCCCCTCCTCCCCACCCTGCCACGACTATTCCATGCTTTCCTTTTTGCTCAGATCTTCCCCACTCTCCCCTCCCACACACTTAGTGGGTGTTCTCCCTCATGCATGCTGGGGAAATATAAGCCATCCCACGGAGATGCTCTCAGGTTCTCGTCAGCAGATCCGGAAGCCTTCATTCATCATCACCCTTCTTCGCCTTCCCCCTCCTATAAGCCAGGGAGAGCGCTCTGCTCCTAACCCAAACGAAATCGTCCCCCTGCTTTGCTACCCAAAGAATGCGCTGTTTTGGTTTTTCTTCCTCTTTCCCTCATCATAGATCTTTCTGGAGGGACATCCAGAGCTTTAAAGGCTTGTATCAGAAATGAAAAAAAAAAAAAAAAAAAGGCCTAAAATCAATTACCTACAATTCCACTTTCAGAGGTGAGATAAAAGCCAGGAAAATTGACTGAAAATAAGCGGGAGAGAGAAATCATTGAGATAAGAGCTGACATCACTGGAGTTGAAAATCATCCACAAAACTAAAAGTCAGTTATTTTGATCAGAAGGTTAGCAGAACTAGCAAGTGCCAAGCAAGACTGCTTAAGATAAACAGCGGGGAGAGATCACAAATGACCAACATCAGAACAGGAAGAGGGATTATCATTACAGATTGCATGATTATCAAGCCAATTGAAAGAGAACGCTAGGAATAACCTTATGTGAACAAAATGGACAATGCAGATGAAATGCTGTCCCCTGAAAAACTCAGATTATCAAAACCGACACGAAAATAGCCTCATACCTCCCGAAACGTTAAGCTGTTGATCCAAAACCTTACCACAAAGAAAACATTGGGCCCGCATTATTTCACAGGGGAAATCCCATTAAATGTTCGAGGAAGAAATAACATGGAATTTACACAACCTATTCCAGAAAGTACAGGAAGGTTGAGCTACTGATGGAGACAGCAGAGGAGTGAAGGGAGCCAGCCACAAAAAGTTACGGCTTCATGATTCCATTTAAATGAAGTTCTGGAATGGGGCACCTGGGTGGCTTAGTCGGTTAAGTGTCCGACTTCAGCTCAGCTCGGGTCATGATCGGGTCATGATTGGGTCATGATTTCGCAGTTCGAGAGTTTGAGCCCCATGTCGGGCTCTGTGCTGACAGCTCAGAGCCTGGAGCCTGCTTCAGATTTTGTGTCTCCCTCCCTCTACCCCTCCCCTGCTCACGTTCTCTCTCTCTCTCTCTCTCTCTTTCTCTCTCTCCAAAATAAATAAATGTTAAAAAAATTAAAAATAAATACATAAATGAAGTTCTAGAATCAATACAACTAATTTATCATGGAAAACTTCAAAAAGAGTGATTTCCTTTGTTGGGATGAGAGATGAACTGGAAGGGAATCCTAGGGAACATTCTGGAACAAGAGGGATAGGTGAAACGGACGTCAAAATCAGATATCATGCATTTCACCGTAAGTAAATTTAATGACTAGCCACCCAAGGAGGGTAGGTTTGGAGAAGGACATTAGATGAGAGTTGGTGGTAAAAGTTGGGTGATGAGTGACAAACCTCATTATTAACCTTCTGCTTCTTAACCTTCCGTTTCTGTCGGGGGTGTTTTACATCCCCATAACCAAGCGTTTTAAAATGGAACGGTCACAACAATGGTAGTGTGACGTCTAACGTGAGATATTCCGTTCGTCCGTCATGCCACGTCAAGTCGGCAGACTTCAGGTTTGCACAAAATGGAGTATATTGGTATTTCCTTGCAGTCTGATTCTGTAAAATTGTTCTCATCGGTACCCAATATGCACATTTGCACCCGGCTTTCCTACTCACATTACACCGTAGACATCTTTGCACAGAAACCCAGTCTTCGCGGTCACCACTTTTAATGGCGACCCCTCTGGCCTCTTAATGCTGAAACTCAAATGTTGTCTCATTATTTTACCTACGTCGAGTGTTAGTGCTGCTGGGAATGATACGGCTTGAGCAAGAGTATCCCTCAGGACCAGGCATTTAACTATTTATGCTCTCTATGTTCACGGTGTATTAAGGAGGATTTAAGGGTAGCTTGAAAAGACGCATAAAATACAAGATAGGATGGACATCAAACAGAACACAAAAAGAAAGAGACACATGGTTAAAGAGGGAACTGAACCAAGGATAGTTAAGGAAGGACAAATTCGGCCCTCTTCTTTTGTCTTCAACAAAACATTCCCACAACACCAAACTTTGGGCAATGATGCTTAGTGTGTGTGTTGGTTGGGGTCGGGGTTGGGTTGGGGTACAGAAGGGTAACCAAAGAAGCCTCTTACAAGACGTAGTTATCGTTGAAGCCCGAAAAAGTTAGGGAATGTCTGCGCAACTGATAACTAAAAATAGCTGAGTAGCTTCAGGTGTAACTTAGGAAAGCTTTTCATCTTAGAATGGCTGAGACACAAGAGTAAGGGGGGGAGGGTGGATCCAGATCCCAGTCCTGCTGCTTCCCTGCTGGTTATTTTGAGAAAATAACTTCCTCTCTCTGATCCTTCGTGTCCTCCTTTGTAAAACACGCACCTCCTAGCACGGTTGAGGGATTTCTCACAGATCCCACAAGCACTGACGGAGACGTGCTGGGGGGTGGGCACTATTCCGGTCCTGCGGGAAGGGATTGGCGGGTAAGGCTCCACCTTTACGAGGCTCACCTTCTGGTGGAGGTGAAGATACAGAGAAGGAAACAAAGAAGGAAGGTAGTTTCAGATGGTGACACTTTGATTCAAGAAAATGGCCCTCCAAAGGGGGCTAGAGGGAAAGGGATATGTGTGTGCACTTTGCAAGATCTGTGGATTTGGGGATTCCTCTCTGCAAAGATCCTATTTTGTTAATATTTATTTATTTTTGAGAGAGAGAGAGAGAGAGAGAGACAGAATCAGAAGCCGGCTCCAGGCTCTGAGCTGTCAGCACAGAGCTCGACGCGGGGCTCGAACTCACAAACCGTGAGATCGCAACCTGAGCTGAAGTTAGACTGAGCCACCCAGCTGCCCCAAGATCCTATTTTAAAGGGATCTGAAAGATGAAAGCTGTCAGGGACAAGCCATCGAAATGAAGGGAACATAACACGGAGGCTTGTGTTTTAAGGATCAGCAAGAAAGCCCGCGTGGCTGGAGCAGAGGGTAACAGCGGAAAGAGACAAGGCTGGAGAAGTAGACGGGGCCCAGCGCTCATGGCACCAGGGTTCAGGGCCTGCATCGTGTGCCCTGCACACAGAGGCCTGTGCAAGATTTAAGCAGTGGACTTACCTGATCAGATTCACGTTTTTAAGCCACTGCATGGAGGACGGGTTGTAGCAAGAGTGGACGCAGGGAGACCAGCTTGGAGGCCGTCAGATTTCAAGGGTGCAGTACAGTTCCTGGCACAGAAAAAGCACTCGCAGGAGCGCCTGGGTGGCTCAGTCGGTTAAGCATCCGACTTCAGCTCAGGTCATGATCTCACGGCTTGTAAGTTCGAGCCCCGCGTCAGGCTCTGTGCTGACAGCTCGGAGCCTGGAGCCTGCTTCCGATTCTGTGTCTCCCTCTCTCTGCCCATCCCCACTCAAGCTCTCTCTCTCTCTCTCTCTCTCTCAAAATAAATAAATAAATAAGCATTTAAAAAAAAGCATTCACTAAATTCCAGTTATTTTGAATTGGTGATCTGTAGCCCTTCTTTTTAGAAAAAGGTATTAGTGAAGATAAAAAAAAAAATTAAAAAGAAAGAAAAAGACATTAGCGAGGAGGGACAGTGATCTCCTTAAGACATCCACTATTTGAGAAAATCAGGTCTTTCTGTTCTCTGTAGCAGAGATAACTTCTCCTGGCTCATCCAGTGTGGAAGCTTGGGACCGGGGCCTTTTCTAGAGCTTCTTTCCCCGGGCGTTTCCAGGGAGGGGGGTGTGGGGGTCACAGAGAACTCCGTGGGAGGTTGTGAGGCTGGAGGCAGGCTCTCTGTGGCTCATCCATGGGGGCGGGCTGCCCCAACCTCCCCGGGGGGCCCCTCCACCTTCTGTGACTCCCACTCCGCCAGGAACAGACCTCCACCTCCGCCAGGCTCAGCCACAGCAACAACCGCCAGGGGCTTCGGTGCGTCCTCATGGGCCCAGCTCCGATTGTGGCTTCTTGAGTGTTCTTACTCTCCTCTACTTTATACCCATCCTTCCTTCTCGGGGGCCGCCCTGCGTGCACTTTGGACTCCAAGCTCCAACATTCACTGTGAAGGCGGAAGGCTTGCAGAGAGCATTTGATCAGGTTTCACAATTGGATAAGGTCAAATCCCCACATCTGATCATGTACACGTATTGAATAATGTTCATAATTACTCATATCATGTACAACTATATATATATATAGAGAGAGAGAGAGAGAGAAGAGGTGGAAACTTAGAGTCGTAAAGACAGATACCATATGGCTTCACTCTTATGTGGATCTTGAGAAACTTAACAGAAACCCATGGGGGAGGGGAAGGGAAAAAAAAAAAAAAGAGGTTAGAGTGGGAGAGAGCCAAAGCATAAGAGACTCTTAAAAACTGAGAACAAACTGAGGGTTGATGGGGGGTGGGAGGGAGGAGAGGGTGGGTGATGGGTATTGAGGAGGGCACCTTTTGGGATGAGCACTGGGTGTTGTATGGAAACCAATTTGACAATAAACTTCATATATTGAAAAAAAAAAAGAAACTTAGAGTCGTATGGTTAGAGTTGTATAGTGAATATGGTGATATAGTTACAGTTTATAAATTTACATATATATGGGGTTATGTAGTTATATAGTAATATAATTACAGATTGTGAATTTACACATATATAGTTATATAGTTAGAGTTTATGAACTTACATATGTATAGTTATATAGTGATACAGTTATAGTTTATGAATTTACATATATATAGGGTTATATCATTATATAGTGATATAATTAGTTTATGAACTTATGTATATGTATATAGGTGCATATATGTGTGTGTATATATGTTGTGATTCTTCGATTGACCCCACTTTGGTTCACCAACAGCAGCAGATCAAAGAGAGGAAGAACCAAATATATCTCTGATTTATGTGGAAATCTCCAAGTGTCCAGTCGCCTGGGTGGCTCAGCTAGTTAAGTGTCTGACTCTTTTTAATTTTTTTTTTTTAATGTTTATTTGTAAGAGAGAGAGACAGACAGACAGAGTGTGAGTTGGGGAGGGGCAGAGAGAGAGGGAGACACAGAGTCGGAAACAGGCTCCAGGATCCAAGCTGTCAGCACAGAGCCGGCCGTCGGGCTCGAACTCATGAACCATGAGATCATGACCTGAGCCGAAGTCCGACACTCAACCGACTGAGACTCCCAGGCACCCCTAGAATTGTTTTCAAATCTTTTTTTTAACTTTTCTTTATTTGTGAGAGACAGAGAGAGACAGAGCATGAGCAGGGGAGGGGCAGACAGAGAGGGAGACACAGAATCGGAAGCAGGCTCCAGGCCCTGAGCTGTCAGCACAGAGCCTGACGCGGGGCTGGAACCCACCAACCGTGAGATCATGACCGGAGCTGAAGTCCGACGCTCAACCAACTGAACCACCCAGGAGCCCCAGGTGTCTGACTCTCGATTTCAGCTCAGGTCCTGATCTCGCAGTTCAATCAGTTCGGGCCCCGCGTTGAGCTCTGCACTGACAGTGCGGAGCCTGCTTGGGATTCTCTCTCTCTCCCTCTCTCTATCCCTCCCCTTCTCTCTCTCTCTCTCTCTCTCTCTCTCAAAATAAATAAATAAATAAACTTCAAAAAAAGAAAGAAAAGAAAACAGACCAAACAAGAAGGAATGTATCCTACAAACCAAGCCAGCCCCCGAGATTGACAAGGATAAGACTTGCCAAATTGTATTCTTTGCGAAAGTTCCCCGATTCATTTTCTGACAGCTGGCACAAGAAAGATTTAAAACCCTGAAGAGGAGGGAGGAGGTGGTTTCCATCTGTGGTCATTACCTGATCCTGCAGATTTCAATTGCCAGGACTAACTCCATGGGGCATGCAGTTTATTATAGATTTCAAATCCAGAGAAGGGTGCAGAAAATAATATAACATACATCCCTGTACTCACTGCTGGTATTTGACAAATGTTAACATTTGCCATTTGCTTTGGAGGTTTTAAAAATAAAACTTTTCAGATACTTTGGAGTATCTGTAAATATCCCACTCAATCCCATCTCCTTATTGTTCTAATTTGAATTTCATGGTGCATGTCTTTGCAGAGTTAGACTCATCTAACTTGCACATCTCAAACTTGAAGCATCTTCAGGAAGCTGTCACATAGAAGTCTGTTTTCAGGGGCGCCTGGGTGGCTCAGTCGGGTAGGTGACCGACTTTGGTTCAGGTCATGATCTTGCGGTTTGTGAGTTCAAGCCCCACGTCAGGCTCACCGCTGTCAGTGCAGAGCCTGCTTAGGATCCTCTGTCCCCTTCTCTCTCTTTATCCCCCCCTCACTTGCTCCCTCTCTCTCACAAAAATAAATAAAACATTAAAAAAAAAAACAAGTCTGTTTTCAATACATACTTTGGTCAGTAGAATTAGGGAGCGATGCCGCTCGGTCTATATCATCTCCGTGACTCCCTTCTAATCCTTGATGATATTCCACATTTTGCACGAGAGCCCATACTAACAAGACCGCACCTTTCTTCGTTTGTCCCCGCAACCTTCCAACTCACCGTGGGCCTTGCTAGTCTCAGACAACACATCAGACTCCCGGAAGCCGTGCCTCAGGTGACCCTCAAGGCTACTGAAAGTTCTGGTCAGCAATGCCAACGTGGTGGAGGTGGGGATCCCCACACCGCCGGGCAATTCTCCGGCACCCACTGGATGTCCTATAATTCATCTCAATTCCAACACGGTCTACCTGGAGATATTGTCAGATCCCTCAGGTTAGGGGTTCAGTCCTACAGGACTGACATCCCTTCCCCCCACTGTGAGAACTAAGCCCACTGAGTCAAAGGAGGGATGCGGAGACTCAGCACAGTGAAGTGAGGCTTTAATCTATGTTCTTGCAAGAGTGGGTGTCTGACAGACAGGCATACTGGGGGCAGTCACAGCAGACAATTTATCTCCTAGCATGCAAGTCCATCCCCTGGCTCTTCATTGGCTGAGTGCTGCAGAGGTAAGTCCCTCCCTTGGCTCCTCATTGGCTGAGTGCTGCAAAGGTAAGTCCCTCCCCTGGTTCTTCATTGGCTGAGTGCTGCAGAGGGTACAGCCTTACTTGGAGGTTGCCTATGCCCATATAAAGCAAAAAATAGTCTGATTGGAACAAAGGTACATTCTCTGAAGTGACACAGACTTTCAGTCCTTCCTCCCTTTGTTCTTTGGCGTGTGCTCATTGCAAAGCCCCAGAAAAGAAGCCTGCGAAACAGAGAGGGGAAGCAGAACCAGGAAGTGAAGTGTCTAAGGGTTTGGGACTCCACTGTGGTGGCGGTGGTGGGTGGTACATATTTCCAATAGGTTGTAAACGTATTAATTAGTACAGCTTTTATTTGGTATTTCTGGAAATGAATCACCTCCCTTACTTCTCACACTACATCAGACACTAACAGCAATCCAGGTACCACCTGGGCTTCTGACCCACTGGCTACACACGGATCAGAAGTTCCCACAACCCCTTCCTTTGGTGTAATTAATTTGTTAGAGCAGCTTACAGAATGCACAGAAACATTTTACTCACTGGATCACTGGTTTATAATAACAGGATACAGCTCCGGAAGAGCCAGCTGGGAAAGATACGGAGGCAGGTTTGGGGAAGGGGTATGGAGCTTCCTAGCCCTCTCTGGGGGCACCACTCTCCCTAAAGCTTCCCAGATGCACCAACGCGTAAGTTCTCCAAACCTAGCCTTTTGGGTTCAGCACCTCTCCCATCCCCAGAGGTCAGGGGGTGGGACTGAAAGTTTCAACCTCTAATCACTGGGTTGTTCCCCCCACCCACCACCAGCCCTCAAATTTAGGTCACCGAGGGGCTTTCCCAGAGTCACCCTTCTAACCAGCTCCACATCCTGTTTCACCAAAGAAAGGGGACCTGGGTGGGAGATGAGATGAGAGGAGGTGAGAAGGTGCAGGCCTATCCACATCTCACACATCTCCCTCTCTGGGGCTCTCTCCACATCCTGCCTCCTTCCTGAGACCTTCTGCTCTGCATCTCCAGGGCTGTCCCCCTGCCTCTTTCTTGCTGTGCCTGCTGGGGACTCACATCTCATTGTCCCTGCCAGGCCCAGCTGGAGTGTGACCTTCCTGACAATCTCTTCCACTCCCAATCCTAGCTCACCAATGCCCTGTCCTGGCCACAGTCCTATAGAAAACTCTATTACAAGGGGAATCTGACCTTTCACAAGCTTACCAGGGGATAGAGAGTTTAGCTTTTCCTTAATATAAACAACCAATGAGTGTTCTTCCACTGTCTCTAGGAGATAACGATTCTAATGAGTCCTGATTGGGGACAACTTATTTCCTCTAAGAAACCCGAAATCAATACTTTCCTCTCTCTGGGTGCCTGGCTAGTGCAGTTGGGAGAGCATGTGACTCTTGACCTTGGGACTGTAAATTCCAGCCCCACGTTGGGTGTAGAGATTACTTAAAAATAAAATCTTCTAAATACATACATACATAATTTCCCTTTCCTTTATGGAATGAATAAAATCACAGGAATATAAGACACAGCATAAGGAATAAAGTTAATGATACTATAATAACAATGTAATGGAATGGTTGATAGATACACTTGTGAACATAGCATAATATATAAATTTGTCAAATTACTATTAATACTAATTATTATTATTACTCCTATAATAATCATAGTATTATAATTAGATTATAATAGTAGTTATATATAATGTGAATAATAGTATATTACTATAGTATATTATTACATAATAGTAATTATAATAATTAAACTCTATACAATTTTAACAGAAATTATATTAGTTATAATAGTAATTATAATAGTAATTATAATAGTAATTATAATAATTACCATTATAATCTAATAATTACTATTATAATCATTATTATTGCTATTATGCTATTATTACTATAATAATAATAATCAACTGAAACTAATGTAACACTGTATATCAGCTATACTCAAATTAAAGAAAAAATACTTCCCAGTTTCTGAATCTACTAATCCAACTAGTTTTCTTTAATTGGACATTTTCTTCTCAAGGTTCATGGGTTCAAACCCCACATCGGTTCTGTGCTGACGGCTTGGAGCCTGGAGCCTGCTTCAGATTCTGTGTCTCCTTCTCTCTCCGCCCTTCCCCTACTCACCCTCTGTCTTTCTCTGTCTCAAAATAAATAAGCATTTAAAGAACTAAAAAAATAAAAGGGTGCCTGGGTGGCTCAGTCGGTTAAACGTCCAACTTCAGCTCAGGTCACGATCTCACAGTTCATGGGTTCGAGCCTCGTGTTGGGCTCTGTGCTGACAACTCAGAACCTGGAGCCTGCTTCAGATGCTGTGTCTCCCTCTCTGCCCCTTCCCTGCTCATGCTCTGTCTCTCTCTGTCTCTCAAAAATAAATTAACATTTATACACACACACACACACACACACACACACACACACATATATATATATTAATTGGACATTTTCTTAGATCAGCCTGAAAAAAAAGCAAAATCTACCCTGACTTGCTACGTGTTTTCTTTATTTGTCTCTCCCCCCATCCTCCCTTCTCTTGGTAGCATTTGTAGGTGTCTTTGAGTCTAACTCAAGCCAATACTTAACAAAAGAAAGGAGGTTTAGGTTCAGGACATCCTATACTTGAGGCAAATTTATCCCTTCCAGTCCACGGTGTATCAAAAGGTGGTCCCTGATGGCAAGTGGTGTTTCTATCATCCAGCTCTCTGGGTGCTAAGCCTTGATCAATACAAAGAGGAACGGGAGAAGCAAAGTTCTGGGGACAATGTGTCGGGAGGCAGGGACCCCTCAGGTGATGAATTTTTACCAATTCACCCAGGACTTCCCCGGTTTTCAGTGCTGACAGCCCTGCATCCTGGTAAACCCACCAGTCCTGAGCAAGCCAGAGAGGTTGGTCGCCCTGCCCTACATGTAAAAAAGATTCTTAAGATCCGATTGGAAGTATTTGACAGAGAAAAGGAGTGTTCAAACTTGGGAAGGTTTTGGATGGAGCTAGAGAACATAATGCCAAGGGCAATAAATCAGTCAGTCAGAAAAAGACAAACACCATGTGATGGTGTTCATGTGGGGAATTTAGGAAACAAAACAAATGAACAAAGAAAGAAGGAGACCAACAAACAAAAAACAATCTCTTGAATACCGACAACTAACTGGTGGATGCCAGAGGAGAGGTGGGTGGGGAACGGGTGAAATGGATAAAGGGGAGTTTAAAAAACTGGGAAGATTTTGCAAAACCCAGGGTCTCCAGGCATTGAATATAATGAAATATAATGAATACAATGAAAAATAGTTGAATATAATGAAAGCATATGGACAGGGGAACCTAAAAGATCATGGGTGCAGGAAGAGTGAGGGTTGTCCCATACAGAGAACTTATGTTTAATCCAAGAACTAAGAGTTGACTCCAAGGGGGGAGTAGGAGACCTTACAGTATCCGCCCCCCCCATATTTGCCGTTTGATGAGTGTTCAACAGAAGTGAATAGAAAAACAGATCCCTGTGGCATGTTACTAGAGATGTCTATTTTTTTAATTAAAAAAAAATTTTTTTTAAGTTTATTTTTGAGAGAGAGAGAAACAGAGAGCGAGGACGGAGGGGCAGAGAGAGGGAGACACAGGATCTGAAGTAGGCGCCAGGCTCTGGGATGTCAGCACAGAACCCGACGCAGGGCTTGAACTCAAGAACGATGAGATCAGACCTGAGCCAAAGTCAGATGCTTAACCAACTAAACCACCCAGGCATCCTGAGACTTCTATTCTTGATGTGGCTCCTTTAACAGTGCATAACTCTAGGGTGATCTATTCTGATTCTCAGTAATCTTCAATTGTTTTAAAGTTTATTTATCTTTGAGAGAGAGAAAGTGTGTACACGCACACAAGCAGGGGAGGGACAGAGAGAGAAGGAGACAGAGGATCCCAAGGAGGCTCCACAGTGTCAGCACGGAGTCCAACCAGGGGCTCCAACTCACAAACCGTGAGATCATGACCTGAGCCCAAATCAAGAGTTGGACACTTAACCAACTGAGCCACCCAGGTGCCCCTTCATTATTATTTTTTTTAACAAAAGCTCACAAATAATTTTAATGTAATGATTGAGTAATATTTAAATAACTCATGATGGGATTTTTTTTTTCTGGGAGCAAATCTCCATTTCGAAGAATCCAATTTCTCTCATTTAAAAGAATCAGTCAGGGCGCCTGGGTGGCTGTTGGTTGAGCGTCTGGCTTTGGCTCGAGTCATGATCTCACGGTTTGTGAGTTCAAGCCCCGCATCGGGCTCTGTGCTGATGTCTCGGAGCCCGGAGCCCGCTTTGAATTCTGTGTCTCCCTCTCTCTCTGCTCCTCCCCCACTCATGCTCTGTCTCTTTCCTTCAAAAATAAATAAGAAACACTAAAAAAAAAAAAAAAAATTAAAAGAATCGGTCACTGGGGCGCCTGGGTGTCTCCATCGGTTAAGCGTCTGACTGTTGATTTTGGCTCAGGTCATGATCTCGAGGTTCATGTGTTCGAGCCCCTGGTCAGGCTCTGCGCTGGGTTAATGTGCCAGCATCGGCTCCCAAATAGTCTGATTAAATGTGATTAAAACAAAGGTTGAATTCATTTGAATGACTTTTATATTTTGGACTACGTGTTTTTATTTTTCAGCTATTTTTAAATATAGGCTTAGATTTGCCCCAGAAATTGGACAAAGAACAAAAATGTATGAGTAAGGGAATGGAAGAAATTACTCAAATTTTCAGGAAGTTAGTTCTTTGTGGGTTGGTGTTTATTATCATATAATTTATTTTTTATATAGGTTATATTTTACATACGTATTTTGGCTATATCTAGATAGGTAGATATATAGATGATAGATAGCTAGATAGATAGATAGATAGATAAATGATAGATAGATGATAGATAGATAGATATAGATGTAGCCAATTCATTTTTTTTTTTTTTTTTGGCTGCCCTTCCTAATCCAAAGGCTGCAGCTTTTTTTTTTTTTTTTAATGTTTATTTATTTTTGAGACAGAGGGAGACAGAGCATGAACGGGGGAGGGTCAGAGAGAGGGAGACACAGAATCCGAAACAGGCGCCAGGCTCTGAGCTGTCAACACAGAGCCCGACACGGGGCTCGAACTCACGGACCGGGAGATCATGACCTGAGCCAAAGTCGGCCGCTTAACCGACTGAGCCGCCCAGGCGCCCCAGTAGCCAATTCATTTAATGAAGAATTCAGTTAATCAACAGAATGTTCCCCGTCCCTAGCCCCTCGGTCTCCCGCATATTGGCACAACAGAGCAAACTGTCTGGATTTTTCAATCGGCTTTAATTTCATCACCTCCATTAGCCAACTTCCCTGAGAGACCCCCAAAGACCGCGAAAGATGAAGCAGGAACAAAGAAAGGTGTTACCTGAGAAGACTCTTCCCTTGCTCCCACACAGCTCTCTTGCCAACGCGTTGTGCGTTTCTCAACTCACTTCATTCAACGAAAGCTGTCAAGCATCGAACGTTAATGAAGCTCTGCGTCTGGTATCATGAGTAAACCGGGTGGAAGGAAACAGGATCCCTACTTTGAGAGCCTACTTCCTCCGGAAACTAGGACACGTGTGCACACTGACAGCTTAAGACGTGGAATGTGGGTCACTCCAGAAGACAAGATCAGATAAGAGGAGTCATTAATTTGCCTAGGGAATCAGGGAGGGCTTTGGAGCCGGTGTGATGTGAACGGACTTGCCGTGGGTCACTGGGTAGACATCTGACAGTGGGGTAGTGCCCAGAGGGCACGCCTAATGGGAGAGACGGGGTGGGAAGCTACGGACTGTGTTTGAGAACGCCGATGAGGTCAGAGCCTTGGGGGTTTGCAGAGCATAGGGACGCATGGCCCCGCCGGGGTCACCGATGTCTTTCTACAGGTGTGTCTGCAGGCCAGGTGGAGTTAGCTGGAAATGCAGAGTCTCGGGCCCCTTCGGCGACTTACTGAATCAGAATCTGCATGTTGACGTGATTTGCGCGCACGCTACGGTTTGAAAACCACTGGGTTATCGCATGCGTGGTCTGTAACGGGCTTCTCTCTGGTCGTGTGCAAGGTGACATGTTCCGGGCTCTCAGTCGGATTTGCCAGGATCCCCTTGCCTACTGCTCACAAGGCGGTGCGGGCTTCTCCGGCGGGGAAGTTTCCTGCTGATTCCTCGTGTCTTTCTTGGGTTTGGCGGGACCTGCTCTTCCTCCACAGGTAACCACAATATGGTGGGTCGGTAGCAAACTGTACAATCTGTGTGGTTGGTACCAATTCCCCTGCTTCTGCCCTGAGAGAAGTTGTGGAGTTTTCTCTTTATGGGGGCTTCGTTTCGGTCGCTTTCTGGAATAGAACTCAGCCGTTCATTCACCCCAATCACGGTGAACTAGACTCTATGTTGTCTCCAGCTGTCGTGTCTCAGCTTCGAGCCTGTCCTCTGTGATTCTAGGTCCAGGGTCCTGTTTGGCCAGTGGGGGCCCCCTGAAGCTCTGCCCAACAGCAGGTGCCAGAGGGAGGGAGGCTGGCTGGAGGAGAGGAAACCAGCTTCTTCCTGTTCTCGGCTGTCCTGGTCAGCCTTGCTACAGGATGCTCTTTACCCTGACAGTGGCCTCTAATTCCAGTTTCTGGTTTTCTCCCCATGGTCCCCAAACCAGCCACATCTGTCCCTGCAACCAAGAGAGAAGGGCTGCGGCCAGCCAGTGGGTCCCAGTTCTGGGGTCCCTCCCCTGAGCGGCCACACACCAGCACCCGCCAGCCAGGTAGCAGCCTCTCCTCCAAGACCTGGGTACCCCAATCCGCAGGGTCCCTCCTGAAAGCCTTGGGGCTCCAGGACCCGCAGCCTCTTACCTTCAATCCCCAAGCCCTAGGGGTGGTGGCTGCTTCCCGTCCCACCCCACTATTCCTCCTCTGCCTTGTCAGCTCTCCAGTACCTATTTCCCCAATTCCTCGTATGAAGCCCCTTCTCTTAGGATTGCTGGGATTGATTCTGTCTTTTGGACTAGACCAGGACTGATGCAAAGAGCAAACCTTCACAGAGCTTGTCTGTATCCATCCAGTTAAGGGAACATGCAAATAACCGAACAAATACAAGGCATCAAGCGCTCTGCTAAAATAAACATAGGGCGCAAAAGAGACACAAAAGACAGATGCTAACCTGCACCTCAGGGGAGCCACGAAGTATTTTACAGATAAAGTAGCATCTAGCTGAGACCTGCAGGTAGGTAGGAGTTAATTAAGGGATGGACGGAGGGGAAAAAGACTGTTCAAGACCCAAGCCAAGAGAGAACATGGCATGTCTGTGTCCCCTGGGCTAAGGGAAATAGAGAATTGTTGAGACCCAGAGGTAAGACAACATCTGGTGTGACTGACAATGTTTATTACATTGCTAGAACACACTGTGAGGGGTCAAGAGTATCAAGAGAGCAGTCCGGATAGTTAAGGAAATTTCAACTCAGGAATGACCTTCTTGTACGCAGTTTTAGGGAGTCTGAGGACAATTTGGAGCCACTGACGAGTTTCGAGCAAGAAGGAGACTTGATCAGATTTGCATTTCAGGAAGACGGATGAGCAGGAGAAAATCCCTGCCATCAGGGAGACAAGATAGGGGGTCGCTTCATTTATCCGAGGGGAGAAGAAGACAGGTGTGGGAGACTCAGTGAAGTTGGAACATAGTATTGCTTGGAGGGACAAGGTCAGGCAGAGAGAGAATGAATCAGGGACTCATTCATTCAGTAGATATTTCACATGGTTGGTGAATCTAAACACACGTGCATGCACCCATCTAGGTATCAGGAGCTGTAGGGTTATGTCACTGAGCAAGTGGCATTTGGATGTTTGGTCTGTAGAACTTGCTCAATGCTACAGTGCTGCTCACTGAGCCAGGAGGATCTCCGGTGTCGGATGGGATACTCTTGTATAATTTGTTTCTACCCCTATCGATTCCACAGCCCACAAAACTCTGGAGTGCGCCCCACAATTTGTGCTAATTCTCAGGGACGTCCCCTCCACTGTTTCCAAGTTGTTTTCGACCTTGAATGTTGTCTCTGTCCTCACCACGTTGAACAAGGTAAGAATCGTCACACCATAGCTTTAAAGTAACTCCTTCTCTCAAGAGCCCTACTGAGCCAGGATGATGTTACTGAGGATAATGTAGATGGGGGGTGGGGGGTGGAGCGGTTCACATCACTCCCCACACAGCAAACTGTCTTAAAATCCTTGTTCGAGATTTCAGCTCTGTAAAATCCATTCTGTGATCCTGTCCCGAATAGGTCAGAATCAGGTGCCACCTCACGTGGTCTTGAATTAAATCCCCACCCTCCAACACACCCAAATCCTCCCCGTGGATGTGAGATCTTTGGACACGTGGTAGAGGAATATAAAGATAGGACCTCAGAGGTCACTGATGATTCCACTCAGATTCCAAACGGGAGTTACGAACACTTCCTTAAGGCCAACCCTTCTATGCCACGGAAAAGGGGCAACAGTGCTGTGGAATCCCAAAATGTGCTTGTGTGTGTGTGTGTGTGTGTGTTTTAAGGGATAAGCACACTCTTTTTTTACGTTTATTTATTTTGAGAGAAAGAGACAGAGCGCACGCAAGGGCAGAGAGAGAGAAAATCCTAAGCAGACTCCATGCTGTCAATGCAGAGCCTGACTTGGGGCTTGAACCCACGAACCGTGAGATCATGACTTGAGCAGAAGTCAGAAGCTTTAACCGACTGAGCTTCTCAGGCGCCCCAAGAAAAACTCTTATAAGCGAGTGCCCGTGGTCGGAACGTGAACGAGAGGGCTAACCCATCGTGTTCAAGTTGCAGATGCCCACCATGGAGTTGCGGATGTCCACCATGGTGGGGGACACCATGAACTAATGCAGGTGGCAGGGCACAATTTACCAGAACTGTGCTAATGTCAGAGTCTCGGCAAGCCAGATCCATGATAGATGGTTCGAAGGAAGAGACGTGTGTGAGCAGACCGCTGACCAGAGAGGCGGGCTGGGCGCAGGGCACAGACGAGGGAGGAGGGATTACCCAGAGACCAGCACCAGAAGGAAGCTGTGGTCACCCCTGGGGGCTGAAGCAACTTGAAGTGGAAAGATGTTGATGGAGAGGAGGAGGGGCACCTGGTGGGGGGGCTACGGTCAAGGAGGGAAGTCGAGATGAAGCATCCAAGCCGGGAGGAAGAGAGGGACACCTATCCTGACCTCTCTCCTCCACTCAGTCTCCTGCTGATACTTCCCATTGGCTGAACCCAACCAGAAACCATCTGGAAGGAGAGCCTGGGGGTGACACAGGATCTAGAGCCTAGCGGAGAAAGACTTTGAAGGAGAGGCGTTGGCAGACGGAACATAACCACAGAGGGGGCTGCTATCTGGTAAGAAGTTCTGCTTTGGAAAAGAAAAAAAAAAAAACTCAGCAGTCTCTGGTGTGTGGGTTTGGGACAATTTATTCCAGCAGGGCACATGCCGGGAAAGACTAGTGGGCAGGAAATCACAGCCCAGAAGGAGGCCCAGGCAAGGTCCAGGCTCTGACCCTGCAGAAGAACGGGCTTGTGTGGTGCTTCTGAAGGAGGAGTGCTATGGTAGGCTTGTGGCCAGGCTTCTGCCTTCGCGTGTGACCCGTCTGTGTCTAACTTTTTTTTTTTTTTTGTCATTTCCAGGATGGGCACTGCTCTGCTTGGAGGGGTCATGCAGGATTCTCCTGGAAGGCATCCAACCCCCGCTGACTGACGCTGAGTAGGGTTGTATAACTCAATATCCCACACTGAAAGCTTTCTTTATAGGTCGCGTCCCTCATGGAGCCATACAGGCCTGTCCGTATCAACAGAAATACAGGGAAAGAGAAGCAGAGAAGGGGCCTTAGTCCTTTGGGAAAGACCTCAAGTTTGCAGAAGTAAATTAGGCTGTAATTCCACGTCTCTGTCTGTCTGTCCAACGGAGATCGGTGCGCTACCCTGGGGACACTAGACTCCTTGAAAGATGTCATTTTGCACCTTCGAATCTCAAGACACAACGTGCTTTCTACCACGTTCCTTGGCCCCTCTCTGTCCATATCATCACCCTTCTTTCTCTGCTGAATCACTACGGTGGCCTCGTCACTGGCCTTGACATCTGTGGTGTGCCCTCTACCCTGTTCTCCAGGCTGCACCTGGAGACATCTTCCCAAAATGCAAGTCTCATTAAATCAGAGCCTGGCTAAAAACCCTTCGGTGGTTTCCAGTGGAACATTCTCATAGAAGTTACTACCTGGGCCCTGCCTACCTTTATTCTCACTGTTCTGTAACATCCACTCTCCACCCACCTTGCACACACACACAACCAGCACAGACCATTTATTTCTCTATTTCAGCTTGACTGGACACCCCGCAGTCATCTTTAAGATATACGGCCCCTTGCGTTTTCTGACTCGGGGTCCCGAGATGCAGAGGCCCGTTTCATTCCCCTGGGCTCCCTTTCTAAACATCGTGGAAGAAAACTGCCTGAAATGTTTGCTACAAATGAAGTGTGTGATCTTCTCATTAGTTTCTTTCTTTCTTTTAATCATCCTAAAAGGAGTCTCATAAGTCATGCTTAGGATTTACTGGGGATGCATGATAATGAAGGCAGTCTCCCGATTTAGGAACACTCCTGGGATTTCTCCCATCTCTTACTGCAGGGCACAGATGCTGTGCCCTAGATCAGATCAAGGTGGAGGCTTGGATACCGGGGGCTGCCCTGTTGATGACTTCCAGCGGGAAGGTCGGATCCAGTAATGTGCTCGGGGAAATTTCCTAAGTGTTCACAGAGAACGTCAGGACACTGGGTTTCTACTGACATTTTACTTGATTGTTACTGAATATGTTCTCAGAAAGCCAAAGCTCTCCATTAAAAAAAGAGAGGGAAGTCTTTTATTATGTTTTGAACGTTTGTTTTGAGAGAGGGCGTGCGTGAGCGGGGTGGGGGGGAGGAGGGGTGCAGAGAGAGAGAGGGTGAGAGAGAAAGAATCCCAAGCAGGCTCCACACTGCCAGCACGGAGTCTGATGCGGGACTTGAACCCACAAGCCGTGAGATCATGACCTGAGCTGAGATCAAGAGTCGGACGCTCAACCGACTGAGCCACCCAGGCGCCCCTGGAAATCTTTTATTAACATGTCACAAGAGTTGTTGTTTCACGGAAGAGATTATTTTTAAAGAGATGATATAAAATCCTCAGGGGCCAGGTGCTGTTCTAGATGTTGGAGAATGGAGAAGTAAACCACAAAGACAGCGTCTGCGTTGTCCAGAGGCAGGACCGGGAGAAAATAAATAGCCAAATGATGACACGATGTTCAGTCAGCAAGTGATAAGACCTGGGATGGGAAATAAAGCAAAACTAAAACGCTTGTGTATGATGGGACACGGTGCCTATTCTTGAGGGAGAGTCAGGAAGAAAATCTCTTTGAGGAAATGGAGTTTGTTCAGAGACCTGTAGTGATGGGGGAGGTCACGCAGACGTTTAGGGAGACAGCGCACCGGGAAAGGAGCCGACAAGTGCCAAGGAGCGACAAGGATGCCAGTGTGGCCACATGTCAAGAGCAGGAGTGACACAAGATAAGAGAAGTAGCCGACGCGGAGCTCCAGTGGGCCTTGGGGGCCACAGTCAGGACTCTGGGTTAAGGGAAGCCACAGGGGGACTGGGGACGGGACGAGGGCGCCATCGTTGGCCAATGCCTTCAGAGGACCGCTCTGGCTTCCGTGTGTGAAGTGTTGACCGTGGGGAGAAGAGACAACAGCGGTAGGGACACCAATGAAGAAGAGACCACAGGTCTGCGCGGGACACTCGTATGGCCGGGACTCAGACGTCAGCGGCGTGGGGTGTGTGGGATGGCCGGGCTCAGAATCTATTTTGGAAGCAGATCATCAGGCCTTCCTGTTGAACGAGAGGAAAGTAGGAGGGAAAGGAATGAGCAAAAGAGAATTCAGGGTATGCGTCCTGAGCAAACGGGCGAATGATGTTCCCATTTATTGAGGGGAAGGCACAGCAGGATTGGCAAAAGTGGGGTGAGAATAAGGACTGTGCTGTGGATAGTTCACGTCTCAGAAGCCTCGTAGGTATGAAAGTGGAAGTATCGACTGGGCAGTTGTATGTTCGAATCTGGAACTTGGGGTCACCGTCAGGACTGGAGATTTTTTAAGGCAGGTAAATTCAGGGTGTGTATCAGAATTAATAAGATGGGTTTTAATTTTTTAAAACTGTCTAGGGTATGAGGATAGGGAAGAGAGGAGGGCTGACGTGTTAGAGTGGGAGGGAGGGGAGAATACCGCAGATGGGACTATGGATGAATGGCCAGCGTTCTAGGAAGAAATACGTGGCCACGTGGGGTTCTGACAGCCACACAAGAAAACATTTTAAAAAGGAAGGAAGGAACGCCTGGGCGGTTCAGTCGGTTAAGCATCTGACTCTTGATTTCCGCTGGGGTAGTGATCTCGCGGTTCGTGAGATCGAGCCCCGCGTTGGGCTCTGTGATGACAGTGGGGAGCCTGCTTGGGGTTCTCTCTCTCCCTTTCTGTCTGCCCCTCCCCCGCTCATTCTCTCTCTCTCAAGATAAATAAATACTTTAAAAAAAAAAGGAGGGAATCAAAAAGAATGTTGTTTTTTAAAAAACACATCCACCAAGATGGCTATTATTTTCAAAAACAGAGCGTAAGAAGTGGCGGTGAGGATGCAGAGAAATCGGAACCCTCGTGCATCGCCGATGGGAATATAAAATGGCACAGCCGCTGTGGAAAAGAGGATCATGGTTCCTCAAACAATTAAAAATGGAACTACCATAGGATCCAGCAATCCTACTTTTGGGTACAAAAGACTCCAGCAAATATTTATAGACCTGTGCTCATGGCTGCATGACTCATAATGGCCAAAAGGTGGAAGCCACTCAAATGTCCATCCTCACATGAATGGATAAACCAAGTGTGGCTGGTTCAGCCACAAAAAGGAAGAGAACTCGGGCACAGGCTACTATATGGATGAAACTTGAGGACGTTATGCTGAGGGAAATAAATCAGTCACAAAAGGGCAAATACTGTATGGCTCCACTTAAATCAGGTTCCTAGAGTCGTCAAATCCATGAAAAGCAGATGGGTGGTTTTTAGGAGAAGGAGGGAAGGAGAAATGGGGGGCTATTTTGTAATAGGTATAGAGTTTCATTTTTGGAGGATGAAAATCATTCTGGGGACGGAGGGTGGTGATGTTTGCACAAAGTGAACACACTTAATGCCGCTGAACTGCACTAAAAAAATGAACTATGCTAAAACTGTGCTAAAAAACCTTTACACTCATAAATTTTGCCAAAATTATCAATTTTCATCCATGTATATTTTTGCACAGTAGTCGATCTTTTTTTAAAAAATGTATTTTTTAATATTTATTTATTTTTGAGAGAGAGAGAAGGAGAGAGAGAGAGAGCAAGCAAGGGAGGGGCAGAGAGAGAGGGAGACACAGAATCCGAAGCAGGCTCCAGGCTCCGAGCTGTCAGCACAGAGCCCAAAGTGGGGCTCGAACCCACGAACCGCGAGATCATGACCTGAGCCGAAGTCGGATGCTTAACCGACTAACTGGGCCACCCAGGTGCCCCAGTAATTGTTCTTTTTTTAAAGGATGATCTCACGGTCCGTGGGTTCAAGCCCCGCGTCGGGCTCTGTGCTGACAGCTCAGAGCCTGGAGCCTGTTTCAGATTCTGTGTCTCCCTCTCTCTGACCCTCCCCTGTTCATGCTCTGTCTCTCCCTGTCTCAAAAATAAATAAAATGTTAAAAAAAAAAAATTAAAAAAAAAAATCCCAAAGACTGACCACACTAAGTGTTGAAACCCTAATGCACTGCTAGTGGGATTGTGTAAGGGTATGACCACTTAGAAAACATTTCGGCAGTTTGTTAAAAAGTTAAATTGAGGGGTGCCTGGGTGGCTCAATGAGTTGAGCGTCCACCTCTTGATTTCAGCTCAGGTCACCATCTCACCATTCACGAGATCGAAACCCGTGTCAGGCTCTGCACTGACAGCATGGACCCATGGGTTCCCCCCCTCCCCTCAAAATAAATAAATAAGATTAAAGGAAAAAAGTACAACTAAGGTAAAATCTAACACACACATAACCCTATTTTATGAATCCAAGCCACCAAAGGTTTTAAGGCACACTATTATTTTATGCGTCGCTTACAAAAAGAAAAATGGAGTCAATTACAACTTGAAGACACTGTTGACTGTAAGATACATCCTGGTATCAGGAATGTCAAAATGTGAAACCTGTCAAAATGTGTGCCTTCCAGCTGAGGACAGTTAAAACTAAAGAATAAGCATTAGAACACTATGATACAGCGATCCTGTGTCAGGCTGCATCCAGACATGTTTCCAGGGCATTTCCCCCAACCATGTAGAGGAGGTATCTCCCCATCTGACCTGTAGTTCTTCCAGGAAAATCCAGCCCCTTGGTCCCCTGTTTCCTATCCTGCAAGGATCTTTTCCCTGATGGACTCAATGTCATCTGGTTGGTTTCAAGTACTTCGACCTTGTAAAGGAGTGTTTCTCAAACGATGGGGTTGAGTCAGGTGGGTTGCTTGTGAAAAACACAGATGCCCTGTGGCCATGGGCTCCAAGTTCATTAGAATTCCCGGAAATGGTGCCAGGAATCTGCATTTTAACAAGCCCGTCCAGGAACCTCTAATGCATACCAAGGTTTAAGGACATCTACCTTGAAAGAAAACCATTGCCTACTTCAACGAAAAGACTCTCTTCCATAAAAAGGAAATTAGAAATATCACAGATGCGTCACCAATGTAGGCCATGCACCATACCCTGAAGGACAGGGATAACAAAATAAGGCAAAAAACTGGTGAGACGCTCACCAGACCCATTTCTCCCCTCTGTCAACAAGTCACATTACATTAAAAAATTTTTTTTCTTTCCCCTCCTTTTCAAAAAAAGATCGCATTTTTATTTTATCAGTTGCCAGTTTCCCCAACACATTTGTTGAATAATCTACCCCTGGCTTACCGATCTGAAATGCCAAGTTCCTCCTGAAACACATTCTCACATGTTCTTGGATCTGTGACGGAGGTTTGTGTTTTGTTTCTTTTTATTCTCTGTGAGGCACAGACTTGGAAACCTATCTTTAAAATCAAACCAATCAATTACATTATTCAGATCTCTAGCCTCCCTATCTTGTGCCTTTTGATCTGTCAAAGGTTTAAAGAAGTGTCATAACTTCCTTGCTACCTTTCTAATTCTGTCAATTTCCCTGTGAACATCCAATGTTTCGCTTGTGTATGTTTTCATGCCATCTCATTGCCCAGATAAAAGTTTGTGTCAGTTACATATTTACTATGAACTGTAACGTTTATCAAAACAAACTGAGGCATCTGGTTTTCAAGTCATAGGGGAAAAAAAGGTGGTTTGTTTTCTGTTTCTTCTCAAAACCATTGCAAAGAACAGGGAGAAACTTTGAAAGGTAAATTCTACCTTTGATGAAACCAGATTTCTACAGCCCCAAACAATATCACTTCTATGGAACAGGAGTGTGAATGAATGACTGCCAACTGACTTAGCAATGAGAGAAAGGTCCATGCCCCCTATAGCAGGGGGTTGCGGGGGAAAGTGAGAAGTACGTCAGTATTGCCCGGCTGAGCGTTGGAAAACCTCAGGAACTGGAGACAGCAGATACCAAAGAAGCCAGAGGTGAGGTAAGGCTGACAATCAGGTGATTATTTCAAAGTTTCTGGGAGAAGCAATTACATCCAGCATCCCCCACCCTACCCAGCACCACCCTACATAGATAAGGTAAGGGCCAAGGGCACTTTGCCATGCTGATTATTCTAAATAAAAGTTACTTACGAGGCAGCCTGGGCAGGAAGGACACTCAGACCCTCCTCTGTCCCTGTGAAAGCAGGAAATAAGTCTCCCATGTGAAAGGTGTCTTTACTGTACCAGGAAGAGACATCCTTATCACCAGAGGTGAGGAAATTCAGAGACGAAAAGACTGTATAAACAATGCTTGTTACTTTTTAATCATTTACTCCACCCAGTCCAAATTCTGTTTAGAATTCCTCACTAAAATGGAGCACCTGGGCAGCTCAGTTGGTTAAGCATCCGACTCTTGGTTTTGGCTCAGGTCATGATCTCATGGTTCGTGGGATTGGGCCCCGCATTGGGCTGAGTGTGGAGCCTACTTGGGATTCTCTCTCTCTCTCTCTCTCTCTCTCTCTCTCTCTCTTTCTCTCTCTCTCTCTCTCCCTCTGCCCCTCCTCCTTTCTCAAGCATGCATGCTCTCTCTCTCTCTCTCTCAAATAAAATTTTTAACAACTTAACCATAAATTAAAAAATAAATAAGTAAAAATAAAAATGTGAAAACCATCATGAAACGTCCAGCAGAGAGTCTGGAAAACAAAGTTGGAAAGTCTTCAAGAAATAACAACAAAATGATAAAGAAATAGACAAGAGGCCACAAACAGATAGAGGGGGATTAAGAGGTACAAACTTCCAGTTAGAGAGTCAATATGTCACGGGGATGAAAGGCACAGCAGAGAGGAATATAGTCGATAATCTTGTAATAGGGTCGCATGATGATGACACTTCTCTTTGGTAGGCCAGAAGTACAGAATCACCGAGTCAATATGCTGTGCACCTGAAAGTAATTTAACATTTTATGTTAATTATACTTCAATTAAAAAAAAAAAAAAAAGTAGACAAGGAGAAAGATTCCAAGTCCTAATTATATTACAGTTCCCAAAACCAAAAATCAAGAAAGTGTACGGGAAGATATTATCAAGCGAACAATAAAATTAACCTCCCCAGAAGTGAGGGATTAGAGATTCCAGATTACTTCTGGCCAGATGTTCAGCACAATGGGTGATAAAATCCGCTCGCCAATTCACACAGTGGTGAAATTTCAGAGCACCGGGATAAAGAGAGGATCCTAAAAACACCCAAGGTGGGATGGGAAACCAGTCACCCGCAAAGGATGAGTAATTAGAATGGTGTTGGACTTTCGCAAAGCAGGAGCCAGACGGTAATGAGGCAAAGACCCCAAATCCGACAGAAATCTATTCCAACCCACAACGCTAGACTGGCAAGATTTTCAATCAAGTGTTAGGATGGAAATGCAAAAGTCTAAAAACACAAACAAAAACAAAAACAAAATGGCTATCATACATTTTCATCCGCACCCCCCCCCCCTTTTTTTTTTCCTTCTGGAAGGTAATTAAGGATCTGTCCCAACGCAATTATCTAGTAATTCAAGAAAATGAAAGAGAATTCAGGAGAGTGGGCAGAGTGGATGAAGGGAGTTCCAGACGGCAATAAAGGTAAGTCCCAGGTGGTCAGATGACTCAAGCCTAGAGCTACTGGAGCACGATGGGTAGCCCGAGTGGGGATGTCTCCTCAAAGAGGTTTGCAATGACAGGTTATCCGACAGATGTAACATGGAAATAATGTTGAGAGATGTTTTTGCGGAGCTTAGTAATTATGGAAAAAGCCACAAGTTCAAGAAAAACAAACAAACAACCAAGCAAATGAAAAATAACGAGGCGAGCGTGACTCCAGGAAAACCAAATGATGCACCAGAAAGAAAATACTCGTATCACTGGTTGGAAAGGTAACACTATTCGCATAGTGGTAATAATAACAAACCCTGTAACAGACGTGGTTGGTTCTTCGCCTATTTCTACAGCTTCTTGATTTTCTTATATCGAAACCTCGATTGTGTTCTAAAAATTCTTGCAGGGGCACCTGGGTGGCTGAGGCAGTTAAGCGTCTCACTCTGTACTTGGGCTCAGGTCATGATCTCAAGGTTTGTGGGTTCGAGCCCCGCATCAGGCTCTGCGCTGACAGCTCAGAGCCTGGAGCCTGCTTCGGATTCTGTGTCTCCCTCTCTCTCTCTGACCCTCCCCTGCTGCCCTCTGTCTCTCTTAGTCTCTGAAAGATTCCTGGGTGGCTCAGTCGGTTGAGCATCCAACTTCGGCTCAGGTCATGATCTCACGGTCCATGAGTTCGAGCCCCATGTTAGGCTCTGGGCTGACAGCTCAGAGCCTGGAGCTGGCTTTGGATCCGGCTTTGGATTCTGTGTCTCCCTTTCTCTCTGCCCCTCCCCTGCTCATGCTCTGTCTCTCAAAAATAAATTCATGTTGGGAAAAAAATAAATTAAAAGAAATAAATAAATAAATGTTTGAAAAAGTTTAATTAAAAATAAATAAAATAAAAATAAATACATATTTTTTTAAACCATCAAAAATAAATAAACTGATCAAATGAGGTCAGTTTGTGTCCAGGAATTTTAACATTGAACTACAACTAAGAAACAGCTAAAAGAGTTGAATAACGTTGCCTTTAGAATATTGGATAAGAGGGAAGGAGTAAGGAACTGACACATTTGTTTTATCTTTTGAGAATTAAAAAAAAAAAAGTTAGACTATGCACATCCCTAACCTTTTGCATTAAAAAATTAAAGCTAATTTAAAAGTAAGGCAAAAAATCTTTGTCTCATATAATGTCTTTGACCTTGGATTTTTGTATTCTGCTAATATGATAACCTCCATGTTCCTCATTTTGCCTTTTATAAAATATTACAGTCATGGGGACGCCTGGATGGCTCAGTCGGTTAAGTGTCCAACTCCTGGTTTTGGCTCAGGTCATGATCTCACGGTTAGTCATGAGATCGCACCCCACATCGGGCTCTGGGCTGATGGTGCTGAAGCCTGCTTGGGATTCTCTCTCCCTCGCTCTCTGCCCCTCCCCTGCTCACGCTCTCAAAATAAATCAACACACATTAAAAACAATAAAAAGTAAGAATAAAATATTACAGCCATATCTTTTGCCCACGCTCTTATCTTAGCCTGTTCAGATTGTCTTATTTCAGGTTTGTAAAAGGTAAACAGTATACACTCAGGTTTGAGGTTCCGACCCCATCTGTCTGTCTCTTGGTAAAGAACCTTGTTCCATTTGCTTTTATTGAAAAGACCCGTATGGTTGATCTTTCTTCTGCCATCTTTTCCTATGCTTTCCACCGTTTTGGGTTTCTTTGCATTCAGGCTCAATGAATGGATTTAGCATTGTGAGAGACATATTCCATTTTAGCTCTCCTGATTGTTATCTGTAAGGTTTTTCAAACCTGCTTGTCAAAAGGCGTTTCTTAAGCGGTTCTTCCTTAATCATCTGAATCAGGACTGAAACATTAACGTAGCCAATTTTTATGTTTAAGACAGATCATCAATTTTTTTTTTTTTTTTGCTACTCCCTTTCTCTTTACCTCTTCTTTTCTTCCCCTTATGATCCACATTTGCCTTCTTTTTACAACTTATTTTTGTTTTTTGTTTTTTGTTTTTTTGTTTTTTTTAATTTTTTTTTTTCAACGTTTATTTATTTTTGGGACAGAGAGAGACAGAGCATGAATGGGGGAGGGGCAGAGAGAGAGGGAGACACAGAATCGGAAACAGGCTTCAGGCTCTGAGCCATCAGCCCAGAGCCTGACGCGGGGCTCGAACTCACGGACCGTGAGATCGTGACCTGGCTGAAGTCGGACGCTTAACCGACTACGCCACCCAGGCGCCCCTACAACTTATTTTTGAAATGTTACATTCTTTCAACTCAGCTATACTTGTACTCATGTAACCAACCGTGTTCCATAGACTGTCCGAGACAATAGATTGGAGAGAGGAACACAATCTTTGACCTCCAGGCACTAGGGAAGCAGTTACAGTCCAGAGTAAGTGGTAAGAGGTGCACCTGTGTTACCAGAGGACCCAGGAGAGGCGTGCAATCTGGACTGGATTCTCTGGGAGGACTTCCTGGTGGTGATGCTTGAGTTAAATTTGAAGACACGATGTTGAGAACTCAGCCCAAAGAGTGGGGAGAGTTCTTTCCAGGGCAGACAGAAGGAACAGCCTGTGCAGGAAGATGCTTTGGTTTGGTTTTGCTTAAAGTTTATTTATTTATTTTGAGAGAGAGAGAGAGAGAGAGAGAGAGAGAATTTCAGCACTGTCAGAGCACAGAGCCCATCTTGGGATTCCATCTCACGAACCACGAGATCATGATCGGAGCCGAAATCAAGAGTCAGACACTCAACCGACTGAGCCACCCAGGTGCCCCAGTGCCTTGGGTTTTGGGTGACTGCAAACAGCTCAGTGTTGCCAGAACATGGTGGCTGGTGTGGAAGCAAAGGTTCAGAGAGTTGCCGCAAGATATCTAGGTCAGAGGCAGCCTTGAAGGTCACTTTCAAAAGGGTGCGATTGAGGCATCTTAGGCAGGATGCAAACAGTTCGGGAGGGAGGGTAGGATTGAGGAGGGAAGGTGGCCCTTTTAGGAGGTTGTTCACAACAGAGGTGATGAGCAAACACACAGCGAAAGAAATGGAACAGGGGAAAGAAAGATGGTCGGGAGACCCCAAGACAACCAGGTCCTCAGAGGGAAAGCAAGGAGGCCATCTGTCCCACTCGGCTCCCACTTTTCTCCAAGCTCCATACAATGCTCCCTTGGAAACAGAATAAAAGACTTCCCAGTTTATTCCATGAAGAAACATCACCTCCGAGGCCTCGCTGGCCCCCCCCCCCCACCCCCCGCCATGGTTTTGGACGAGCTATCTTTTGAAAAGTAGAGAATCCAGGCAGAGGGTGAAAGAAGGTAGAAGCAGCTTCAAGCCCAATTTAATGAGACCTGTAGGGTTACCCAGAGGCTGGGTCAGCCCTCTTTCCCCTGAAATTCTCACTCGTGCCACCCTTCATGTCCCCCACCCCCAACACCACCACCCCCAGAACACAGAGAATGTAGGAGCCCGTTCAAGGTATGGATCTATGAATTCAACTCCAAAGTCAATTGCTAAAACTGCCAAGTTATAAATTAATACCCTGCCTCTCACTAAAGTATAATGGACACCCAGTGCTACATTAGTTTCGGCAACTCAGGGCATTAAACAAGGCTCACCAGGATGAGCGAAGTCACCACGTGTCACCACAGAATAGTTATTCCGCTATTATGGAAGGAAGTTCCCCACGCCGTACTTTTCATAGGCCTTTTGTCTTCTACACAGAGACACCGTAACAAGGGTTGGCCATGCTATACACATTACGAGCCAGAACTGTGACTTCGTGCGTCCCAGGGTTTTAGGAGCAGAGTGGTGGCTTTGGGGATGGTGGTCGAACAGTCAACGAGGTGACAGCATGAATCCTGCAGTTGAGTTTTGGAAGTTTCTATTGACGTCTTCAAGCTCACGGATTCTTTCCTCGGCTGTGTCCAGTTCATCGATGAGTCCGTCCAAGGCCGCCTTCCTTCCTCTCTGACCTGTGGGCTGCCCTTGTTTTGTTTTGTCTGTCTTTCAGTGTCTCTCTCAGTGTCGTGTTTTGCTGCACATCAGACCTGGTACTGGCTCCTGAAGAGTTTTCTTCTCCTGAGTCAACCCCACTGAGTTGTGATTCTCTGCATGCCTGTCTGCCTCATCCATTCTGGGGGCAACTGTTTGCTCTTTGATGTCGATATTCTGATGGAGCTAAGAAAGACAGTTGATTTTTGGCTTGTCCATCTTTTCTCTTGTTGTGTGGACGGGAGAGATGACTTCTAAGATCCTTATGTGTTGGCCAGGAAGCCCAAAGACGTCCCTAGTTTTGGATTTTATTCATTAGGAGTTTGCAAGCAACATTAAGGAAGCTGGTTTTAGAATTTTGGAATGAGACTCCTTCACCGCTTGCTCTGATTGCCTGCCTCGTGAATGACAGGAAAGAACTAGGCTTTTGTCTTCAAATAAGGATGTGTTCCTTCACCCGGTCCTGTTCTTACAGACCTATAGAGCTTTAAAAAAAAATTTTTTTTTTTACATTTTATTTATTTTTGAGGGAGAGAGAGAGAGAGAGAGAGAGGGAGAGCATGAGGGTGGGAGGGGCTCGAGAGAGAGGGAGACACAGAATCCGAAGCAGGCTCCAGGCTCCGAGCTGTCAGCACAGAGCCTGATGTGGGGCTCGAACTCACAAACCATGAGATCATGACCTGAGCTGAAGTCGGATGCTTCACCGACTGAGCCACCCAGGTGCCCCTAGACCTGTAGAACTTTAAAGAACACTCCCTCTCCTTGTACAGATAAGCCCATGGAAATTTTCTCAGGATCACACAGCCGGTGACAGATATGGGACTTGGGTCCAGTTCACGGTTCCCTCCACGGCCCCTTATGTCTCCCTGGTCTACGCTGCTGAAGACAGCGGGCGTCTGTTAACCCTCCTCCACAGAGATGATAACCCGACAGCAAAGAACCTGGAGCAGGGGCATGGCGTGGCCTCTCCGGGGGAGGCGGGAGTATGGAGGAGATACCAGGATGATTCAGAGCCAGGAAGAAGCATCCTGAGTGGAGGAAGATGGGTGCTGAAAAGTAAAAGGCACTTGGTGACTACAGCAATGTGACAGTCGCCTTACTCCATACTCCCTGGAGCTCAGCACCCTGCCCACATCCGGACATTGTCTGCACGCTGATGCCCTCTAGTGGTTTACAGGAAAAGATCCTTTCCCCAAACCTGCAATGGGAAACTTCACAAGGTTGAGCCCCTGGGAGGGAAAGAAAATATCCTTCCTCCACCCGTCTCTTGGGTGCAGAGATTTGTCTCACCAGGTTTTTTTTTTCTCCAGATATACCCTTTAACTTCTTATTATTAGACAATCCAAAGACATTTAGAAACATGAGTGGAGAGCTTCCCCCCCCCCCGCCCCCCATATGGAGAACCATATGTACCCAAGTGTGAGGCTGGAAGAAGGGAAACCATTAGAAACACACAAAACCCCACGGGGTGTGCATGCACAAATATGCTCACCCGGGTGCATGAAGGCTTTGTGGGTCCTAAGAGTTATGAAATGTGCAATGTCCCTTCAAGGAAAAAAAAAAAAAATATATATATATATATATATATATATATATATATACATACATATATGTAATATATTTATATATTGTAATATATACACATATATCACATATATTACACATATGTATACATACATATATACATATATCACATACATGTAATATATTATGTGTATGTAATATATGTATATATTACATATATGTATATATACATATATGCGTGTGTTAATATATGTAATATATTACATATATGTATATATTACAATATATTTTGTATTTATAATACATATATATACATATATACATATATTACATATATTACATATATGTATATATATTACAATATATATTTTGTATTTATAGTACAAATACAAAATTAAGCACAGAGCCTTGGAACAGTCCCGCTCATCGGCCTCATAGTGAATAATCTTCGCATGTACCCATCTGGTTGTGCACACACCCAGAGGAAATGAAGATATAAAGCAGAGCTATTTCTGTGTTTTGCTATTACCCTTGAGATCCTATATATACTGAGAATGGCCTGTCTCAGCAAGGCACCTTGGAAGGCTGTGCATTTCTTCTTAGACTGTCACCATTGTTTAAAATGTATCTGGAATGTTCCTTGGGATTGCCTTCAGATTAGGTGGCACATTCCTTGGAATACCTTTAAGGATAACACCTATTATCATTGACGTGCATTTTTTTTTCTTTTTTGGCAATAGCCAAATCCACACGGAGACAACCCTATAAATACTAAGATGCATAGTTGAGCTGGCCCCACACTGTTTTTGGTCAAGAGTGAAGAATCTTTTCGCTCTGTGTCTCTCTCTCTCAAAAATAAATAAACATTAAAAAACTTATGAAAAAAATTTGGGGCGCCTGGGTGGCTCAATCGGTTAAGCGTCCCACTTCGGCTCAGGTCATGATCTCGCGGTTCGTGAGTTTCGGCCCCGCGTCGGGCTCTGTGCTGACAGCTCGGAGCCTGGGAGCCTGCTTCGGATTCTGTGGTCTCCCTCTCTCTCTGCCTCTCCCCCGCTTGCACTCTGTCTCTCTGTCTCTCAAAACTAAATAAACATTAAAAAAAAAAAAAAAAGAATTATGAAACAAAGAGTAAAGAGTCTTAAACATTTATCAAACTGCGTTTTCCTTTCCTTGCTTCAACCCTATTCTGTGAAGAAATTACTCTGAAAAGAACGCCACCATCCAAGTGAAGGGAAGAACCATAAGACGAGGTGCGTGTAGGTGGTGGCCAGGAGAAGGTGCCTCACACCCTCTGGGTACATGAAGGACCGCTGACCAGGGGCCCAGATCCTTCTGTCAGGCCAGGCCTCCCACAGGCTGCTCCCAGCTCAGACATGGCTACAGCGGGGACAGGCGGAAAGACCCCTTCCTAGTAGGGACTCCTCTGAATGGCTGACCTGGGCACAAGTAGACTTTGCTGCCACTTTTTTAGACCACGTGGCGGTCTGGGATATTTCCACCAAACCTTCTCTTCTTGGGTCCTTTGTTGAGGATCGAACCTGCACCACAGTCTGAGCGTTCTTCCGGCTTCCCTGGGCCCCTCCTTATTTTTTCCCCCCATAGGCATTTTTCCCGGAAAATGCACAGTGAATCCCGTCTTGGTTTCTGCCTCTTGGAGGACCAGACCCAGCCTTCCACGGTGACCACTCTGGAGCACAGCATCGTCCTCGTTGTCTCTAACATCCACATAACGACAATCACGTCTCCGGCCCCATTTGACTTCTGACGGCTGACGGCTTTTAAGCTTCACCCCTTCCGTCGACCCCTTGTACCCCACATCTGGGGAAATGATAAGAAAGCCTTTGTGTTCCTTCTTTGGAGCCAAGAGGGGACTCTGACTCCCCGGGGCCTGACCCTTGTGGGAACTGTCACCATGTCTTCATCACCTAACTGCCATGGAAACCCAGGCCAGCCTCCCTCCCTCTATCTGCCAAGTCCTTTTGGACCTGCTTGACAGGTTTGTCCTGCTCTCCCTGGAGCCCTCAACTATGTAAGTACTAAGCCTATCATGCCTTCCTGGTGAGTATAAGGCATCATCAGTTTTGACATCGAACCAAAGGGGACGCAGAGGGGGCCCATCCATCTCTGAAGGTGGTCACAACTGTAACCACGTGTTGTCAGTTGCCAAATACTAGAATCGGCTACCTAGGTCCCTGACAAAGAACGAGTGTTGCTAAGCACCCCACCTCCTGACCTGAGAGGGTCACCTGCTGCACGGCGAGCCCCTGCCTTCCGCGCACGTTCAGCGATGTCCCCAAAGTCAACACCATCCACCACTCCTTACGCACAACCACACAGACTGAAAGGAAGTCTCTTCAGAGACAGAGGAGGTGGCATTTTGATCCTGAGAAGTGGATCTTGCTTTTTCTCCCCAAAGTTGAGAGTCCTCCAGGGAATCCATCATCAAGTGGAAAATGCCAGAAGCTCCTGTCGCTCCACGAGGTCGGGAACCTGGGCACCTGGTCTGAACGTGTGTGAGCTAATGGGTCGGCCAAGCGCCTTCCGCTGGGGCAAGTCAGAGGTGACGGGAGAAGGAGGGTGTGGCTGAGCTGGGGGAGGTGGTACTTGTCACCATGTCGCATGGCCAAAGATGCACACGCTTCCTGAGAAGGCGTGAGAGTAGGCAGGATGCTACTTCGGCCGACAGGGCTGCTAGTGTGGTGGGGAGACCTGTGAACAAGACGTTCTGGGTAGACAGCCGGGAGTGGACACCGCGGGGGGCGGCGGAAGAGGAGGAAGACACGGCAGACTGAGACACAAATCCAGGGTGATGTGTATGTAGCGGGCTCTCTGAAACACCCACAAATATCCTCTGAGAAATAACCAGCATTCTTCCGGAAACGTGGCACACACGGAGAACCAATGGCCACTAGGTGTTAGAGAAGAAATGGCAGCCGACAGACAGAAGAACTTTCGCACCTGGCAGCCAATAAGGAGACAGACATCACCCACTCCCGCCCTTGGCCCCCATCATCGGGGCGCGGTGTGAACAGCCCTCTGTGTTCCAAGCCACCAGCCGCCAGTTGGGCGAGGGGGGACTGAGACGATTATGGAACTGGTGATTTAAAATTTAATGTTTATTTACTTTTTGAGAGACAGAGAGAGAGAGAGAGAGAGAGAGAGAGCTCATGGTGGAGGGGCAGAGAGAGAGGGAGACACAGAATCCGAAGCAAGCTCCAGGCTCTGAGCTGTCAGCACAGAGCCCGACGCGGGGCTCCAACTCAGGAGCTGTGAGATCAAGACCTGAGCCAAAGTCAGGCGCCCCAAGGAACTGGCAATTTAAAATAACACCGAATGGAAGAGAAAGGAAGCAAGACCGATCTCATAACCAAAAGTGACCAAAGAATTTTGGAATTTACCTGTGATGTCCTCAAGGGGATCCTCTGTCCAGCGGGGATGGGAAAGCCGCTTATCCCCCGAGTCAGAGCAGGAACTAGAGAAAAGAAAAGGACTCTGTTTCTATTCCAGTGACTTGATATCCTTCTCTAAACACGGCTACATATAATTTTTAAAAATACCAACATCTTTATTTTTATTTATTTATTTATTTTTTTTTTAATTTTTTTTTTTTAACATTTATTTATTTTTGAGACAGAGAGAGAGCATGAACAGGGGAGGGCCAGAGAAAGAGGGAGACACAGAATCCGAAACAGGCTCCAGGCTCTGAGCTGCCAGCACAGAGCCCGACGCGGGGCTTGAACCCACGGACCGTGAGATCATGACCTGAGCTGAAGCCGGACGCCCAACCGACTGAGCCACCCAGGCGCCCCATAAAAATACCAACATCTTTAAAGGAAATAATTAAACACTACCTACAATTGGATGCCCGCCCTCCGTGCACCCGATTTATGGCTTTCACATACTAGGCAATGTTAATTTCAGCTACAGGTTATGGCCGTATTTCCGACCTTCTGGGATTTGCTCACATTGTTCTCTCCACCTTGGATATCCGTCCTCAAGCTCCAAGTCCTATCTTTCCATTTAAAATCTCACGATGCTAGGAAAAACACAACCGACAACCGTCCTTTCTTCTGTCTTCACGGAGTCTGGGGAAGAGAATGGCCCTTGGCTAAAGATTTAATCTAGCATTTTCAAGAAGTAATTACAGAGCCTCTGTTAGGTCTTTGTGTAAGCAGGAGAGCAGTTCTTAAGAGGCATAAAACTGGAAAATGGGCCCATTTCGTATTTCCAACAGGCCCTAGGGGTCCCAGTTTGAAAGGGCGGAGGCATCCTCACTGTTCAAAGGTAAATTATATGCGGTGTTAATTACGCATACAGAGGAGGCTTTGAGAACTGTGGGGATGTTAGAAAGGCATTTCTCTTCCACCTTATGGGTTTAGACTGTAATATCTCTGATAATTAACACTTGTCTTCAGGAAGTGTGTTATGTGTGAGTGCTGGAGGAGGAATTGGAAAGAAACCCCATAGCTCTCCAACGGGCAATCAATAGACCGAGAAGGATTGTCTGCATTTGCCATGGTACGGAGCCCCCTTGGGGGCTGGAACGGGAGGGTCCACGTCGACCTTGGATGGCTCTGTTGGACTTGGGATGCCAAAGGCATCATCCCACACGGGAAGAGTCAGAGCTGGGAGCGTGTATTTCTGTTGGCTGGGAGGGAGGTGGTTTCTAGGTGGTCAGTCCCTGCAGGAAGACAGATAGGAGCTAAGACCCCCAAATGGGAGAGCACAGCCAGGAGCTAGGGGAGCCCATGAGGGCACCCCTGTGTGGGTTTAACACTATGAGTGCCTTTCCCCATACCGGGGCGAAAGTCCTATTAGAGGTTTAGAGATCTGTGCCCCTCCATCACTGTCCTCCCGTTGCTACAATCCTGCACGAAGGTTGATATGTGACTGATACGGCATTCAGCTGAGATGTGCATTAGACACGGCTGTGGCGTGAAGGACAGAGGAACAGCCCCATGAAGGGAAGCGGGCTGGCCCCAGGGGCCGGTGGCCTTCCACGTGTGGCCTTGCGGCGGGAGAAGCATCGCAGCAGGAACTGCTTCCTGGCCAAGCGCTCAGGGAACAGAGATGGGGCTGGGAGCCGTGGGAAGGAGAGCAGGGTGGTGTAGCCGCGCAGGCCGGCCGCCGAAACGCTCGTCGCTTCTCGCGCATAAGAGCGGCGAGCGACCTTTCCAAGTGGGAAGAGGCTGACGTGTCAGCTCCTCTATTCACTCTTCAGGGCTGTCTTCTCAAATGCCACATCCTTCACCAAGCCTCCCCTGAGCTCATCCAAGCTGGCAAGATTCCCCCATGCCTCCAAATGCCAAGAGACCTTGATGTGGGCCCGTCTTGTGGCATTTACCAACTTCTGCTTTATTTTTTTTTAATGTTTATTTATTTTGGGGGGAGAGGGACAGAGAGCGTGAGTGGGGGAGGGGCAGAGAAGGAGAGGGAGAGAGAGAGAGAGAGAGAGAGAGAGAGAGAGAAAGAGAGAATCCCAAGCAGGCTCCGTACTGTCAGCACAGAGCCCGATGCGGGGCTTGATCCCAGGAACCGTGAGATCGTGACCTGAGCCGAAATCAAGACTCAGATGCTTAACCTCCTGAGCCACCCAGGCACCCCACCAATTTCTGCTTTAAGTGAGAATCATTTGTAAGGTAACTTTTTGCCCAGACACCTTTGGCCTGCCCTCACCTCCTACATGCCTGCTGCACATCCCCCTGCCTGACACACCCCCTTCCTAAATAAATGAAGAACATACCAAAATATGTTTGAATTATGCTTCTATCCGAGCCAGGACTAAAACAGCGTCTTGAGAATTACAGGTGCCCGCCCGCCCAATAAACATTTGTTCAATATGCCTACCTCTCTGTCTCTCAACCTCAGCACTATTGACACTTTGGAATGGATAACTCTGTTGTGGGGGCTGTTCTGCTCACGGAGCATGCTTGATAGCATTTCTGGCCTCTGATTCCTAGCTGCCGATAGCACCCAGCTCTAGCTGTGGTAACCAAAAGTGTCTGCAGCCATTTCCAGATGTCTTCAGGGAGCAAAATACCTCTCCGTTGGGGTCCACTGCCCTAGATGTTCAGTCCTCTTATCATTTCAGCATTCGTGCTACAAAAAACATTAATGGTTCATAATACGCATGTATGTATATACACACGCGCGCACGCATGAATGCACACATCGGGATCCATAAACATGAACCACTCAGAGTCGCAAAGCGTGACATAAATAAATCACGTGTGAAAAATGCATTTGAAAGGAATTTCCAAAGCTAGGAAACCAAAGACATCTCTTCCAGTTTTTAAAAAGCAAAGTCTGTATTATCAAGTGAAAAAAAAAATCAGCCACAAATTGGAGATAACATTCAATGAGGTTTTTTTGACCTTTGCAGAAATTCATGCACTTAGATCTTCAAAAGATCACAGGCGTACGTATAAACGCAGGAGGAGATAAACACCGTACATGGAATAGAAAATGACCAAAGGCAACAAGGTGTTTCCAGCTACAACGGTGAGAACGCAGGGGTCTAATGATCCCCCGCCCCCCATACCCAGGTAGTCATTGAAATGACCACTGTTCTGCAAGCAGAAAAACAGATCAGGAGGTCGTTCATTTTCCTGCCTGCAAGGAAAGTGTATTATGGGTCTCCAACGTCTAAGGGTGGAGGAAACTTTCCCACGGTTCTGGTGCATGGAACTCAGGCACAATCACTGGCAACTGTCTTAAGACTCAAATAAGACCCAAACGTCTGTCTTAAGACTCAAATAAGCAGCTTAAAATGGGGTCCCCCTTCAAACAGAGCCGAGCATAAAGGAAGAGCCAACACATAACCCCGTTGATGTCAGCCATGATGGAAGCCAATGAAAGAAGGGTCTGGAATCGATAAGAAGAAGCCTAAGACAATTCATAAATCCAGGGAAGTTCTAGAAGCAAGTACAAGAATCTGGGTTGGCTTCTTCCCCTAGCAGGTGACAAGAGTGTGTTGGATTTAAAGGGACAGTGCTATAAAAGCAACCACAGTAACAGCAGGCACCTTAATTGAATTTTCACCAGATACACCCAAGTGAGACTTCGATTTGAAAGGAAGTGAGACTTCGATTTGGCAGTAGCTTTCTAGACACGGATGAGGTAATGGGTTCTGCTCCCTATTTCATACCCATAGTTGTTTCTGGAAATTTAGCCTAAAATGTGTTCTACCAGCCCTTCCAAATATTTCCAAAGTGAATTAATACAATTTAATAAACTCCTTACTGCTTAAAGTAGCTACAGAAGATAATATGGTCTATAGCTACTAACACAGAAATCCTTGGATTTTTTTTTTAATGTTTACTTATTTTTGAGAGAGACAGACAGAGTGTGAGCAGGGGAGGGGCAGAGAGAGAGGGAGACACAGAATTGGAAGCAGGCTCCAGGCTCTGAGCCATCAGCATGGAGCCTGACATGGGGCTCGAACTCACCAAACGTGAAATCATGACCTGAGCCAAAGTCGAATGCTTAACCGACTGAGTCACCCAGGCGCCCCAGAAATCCTTGGATTTCAATTCAAGTTCTGTGTGTTTGTGCGTGTGTGTGTGTCTCCTGAACTAACACACACCACACGAACACGAATTTGGAAAAAAACATTTTGTTATTTGGGCCAATCCGGCCAGCCCCCATTTGGAAACAGCGATGGCTAACTTTATTATCTTTTATGGTAGAATGTATACAGAAGGAGGTGAAAGCCTTAAAATAATTTGGGACAGTCTCATTTCAGGGCACAATCAGTAATGTGCAGTATATGACAATACAGTATTGTGGCAATACAGAGTGACTGAAACAAATATTGATTTCCATTTACCTCCATTTTATGCAAGTGAATTTTTAGTTACCACTGGCTGCTTTATGCTAGGGATGTGCACACATAGTATGTTTATATACATACACACATATGTTATATACACACACATATACACATTCACTGTGTGTATAGTTGAGTCTGAGGATGACAAAAAGTGTATTACAAAAGCTTCATCTCAAAAATCAACCTCCCAAGGGGCGCCTGGGTGGCTCAGTCGGTTGGGCGTCTGACTTCAGCTCAGGTCATGATCTCACAGTTGGTGGGTTTGAGCCCCGCGTCAGGCTCTGTGCGGACAGCTCAGAGCCTGGAGCCTGCTTAGGATTCTGTGTCTCCTTCTCTCTCTGCCCCTCCCCAACTTGTGCTCTATCTCAACAATAAATAAACATTAAAAAAATTTTTTTTAATACAACAATCCCAGGAATCAGAGAGACCCAGAATTAGACGAGTCCTTGCAGGGGATGAAGTCCATCTTCAAAGCATGCGTATATTAATGATCCCTATCATTAATGCTACCAAGGACTCATCAGATGCGAATGTAAATTACTCCCACAAGGAATTTTTCCAGTACGACATCTAGTACCCAATAAAACCAGCACAAGAAAAGAAGTGAATAAAACTCAGCAAAAACAACAAAGACTAAAATAGACTTATGTGGTTCCATATTTTTGTTATGAGACACAGACTTTAAACATGTTTCTTGGGGTGCCTGGGTGGCTCAGTCAGTTGAGCATCTGACTTTGGCTCAGGTCATGATCTCACTGCTCGTGAGTTCTAGCCCCACGTCTGGCTCTGTGCTGACAGTTCAGAGCCCGGAGCCTACTTCAGATTCTGTGTCTCCCTCTCTCTCTGCCCCTCCCCTGCTCATCCTCTGTCTCTCTCTCTCTCTCTCTCTACATCAAATGTAAAATAGAAACCAAACAAAAATAATAAACATGTTTCTTACATCCATGACAATAAAAGACACAAATTGAGAATTCTGACAAAGAATTCAAAATTATGAAGTGAAGGAACTAAGGTAAAATTCTAGAATGAATAAAAAGTGACATTAAGAATTGAACAGATGAACAGTAGATTGATTCATCTATGGGTAAGTAAATATAAGTTGCATAACGCAATATAACATAAAATATATGCAAAATTAGGTATAAAATACATATGAAATTAAAACACAGAAATTGCTTGTAAGATGAAAAGGGGATAAATTAAATCTAAGGTGCTTACATTTCCTTTGAACAAATAAAAGGTACTAATTAATATTAGACTTTAAATATTCAAAATATTGAATGTTGAATAGACACTAAATGAATAATCAAAGCTTGATTGATAATAATCCAAGCTTGATAATCTAAAAATAGAATAATAAGGAAAAATCTTAAAAAAAAAGCAAAGAAAGAAGAGAAAAGGAATACAGTAGAGGTGGGACAAATTAAAAACAAATAGATGATTTAGGGGCACCTGGCTGGCTCACTTGGTTGAGCCTATGACTCTTGACCTCAGGGTTGTAAGTTCAAGCCTCATGCTGGGTATAGAGATTACTTAAAAATAAAATGTTTAAAAAAAAAGAAAAGAAAACCAAACAGATGGTTTAAATATTGAAACAAATATATATTAGTGATCACAATAAATGCCACTAGACTAAACACTCCTGTTAAAATATAACAGTTGTCAGACTGGGCTAAAAGGATTCAAAAGATATTCTCCTTAAGAGATGTATTGGGGCGCCTGGGTGGCGCAGTCGGTTAAGCGTCCGACTTCAGCCAGGTCACGATCTCGCGGTCCGTGAGTTCGAGCCCCGCGTCAGGCTCTGGGCTGATGGCTCAGAGCCTGGAGCCTGTTTCCGATTCTGTGTCTCCCTCTCTCTCTGCCCCTCCCCCGTTCATGCTCTGTCTCTCTCTGTCCCAAAAATAAATAAACGTTGAAAAAAAAAATTAAAAAAAAAAAGAGATGTATTTTATTTTACTTAAAAAATTGTTTTCATGTTTACTTATTTATGTATTTTGAGAGTGGGAGGAAGGGCGGAGGGAGAGAGAGAGAATCCCAAGCAGGCTCTGTGCTGTCAGTGGGGAGCCTGACGTGGGGCTCGATCTCACAAACCATGAGATCATGACCTGAGCTGAAATCAGGAATCAGACGCTTAACTGACCAAGCCACCCAGGCGCCCCAAGATGTATTTTAAATGTAAGGATATAGAAAAGTTAAATATAAAAAAGGTGAGGGGCACTTGGATGGCTCGGTCAGTTAAGCGTCCAACTCTTTTTTTCTTTTTTTTAAGTGTAGTTATTTTGAGAGAAAAAGAGTACAAGCAGTAGAGAGAAAGAGAGAGGGGGAGAGAGAGAGACAGTCCCATGCAGGCTCTACACTGTCAGCTCAAAGCCTGACTTAGGGTCTAAACTCACTAACTGCGAGATCATGACCTAAGCCAAAGTCAGGAGCCAGACGCCTAACCAATTGAGCCACCCAGGGGCCCCAAGTGTCCAACTCTTGACTGCAGCTCAGGTCATGAACTCATGGTTTGTGAGTTCAAGCCCCTCATTGGGGTCTGCACTCACAGCAGGGAGCCTGCTTGGGATTCTCTCCCTCTCTCTCTCTCACTCTCTCTCTCTTTGCCCCTCTCCCCATCATATAGGTATGTGGCCTCTCTCTCTCTCTCTCTCTAACAAACTTTAAAAAAGGAGGAAAAGAGATAATATATGCTATAAACTAAATGCTTGGGTCCCCCCACCTCCCAGCCGCCACCAAATTCATCTGTGCAAACCTAATCCCCAATGTGATGGTATTTGAAGGTGGGGCCCTTGGGAGGTGCTTAGGTCATGAGGGTGGGGACTTCATGAATGGGATTTGTGCTCTGATAACAGATCCCAGAAAGCTCCCTTACCCCTTCTGCTACGTGAGGACACAGCAGGAGGGTAAGGACACAGCAGGAGGGTGGCCGTGAACTAGGAAGCAGGCCTTCCCTGCACACCACACAGAATCTGCTAGTCCTTTGTTCTAGGACTCCCCAGCTTTCAGGAGAGTGAGAAATGAATTTCTCAACAGACACATTTCTGTTGTTGATAAGCCACCAGTCTCTGGTAGTTTGATATTATAATAACCTGAACGGACTAAGATATTATGCAAAACCAAAATTTTAACAAACCTGGCGTAACTTAGTAGCAGACAAAACAGACTTAGGGCAAAATGTATTATGAAGATAAAAGGGAATACTTTATAGCGACAGAAAAGTTTCGATTCAACAATTGTAAATTTGTATTCACTTAATCACATAGCCTCAAAATACATACTGATAAATTGATAAAACCAAAGGGAAATAGACAAATCCATGATCAGAGTGGAAAATTGTAACACCTCTCTCAATATGTGTAGAAAAGCAGGTCAACAGGCACCTGGGTGGCTCAGTTGGTTGAGCATCTGGCTTTGGCTCTGGTCAGGATCCCACGGTTCGCGGGTTTGAGCCCCGTGTCGGGTTCTGTGCTGACAGCTCAGAGCCTGGAGCCTGCTTTGTATTCTGTGTCTCCCTCTCTCTCTGCCCCTCCCCTGCTCACACTCTATCTCTCTCTCTCTCAAAAATAAATAAGCATTAAAAAAAAAAAAAGAAAAGGCCAAAAATCAATAAAGTTATAGATGATTACAATTATGCAATTAGAAAACATGACCTCATAGAGATATAGATAATATTCCTCAATAACTGAGGACTGTACTCTCTCTCTCTCTCTCTCAAAAATGAATAAATGTTAAAAATATTTATATCAAATGTCTAGAAAAAGTAAATCCACACAAGCAAAAAGTAGATTAATGTTTGCCAGGGGGTTGAGAGGTTGGGGGAATGGGAAGTGACTGCTTAATGGGGACGGAGTTTCCTTTAGAGGTAATGAAAATATTCTGGAACTCATAGTGATAGTCACGCAACATCGTGAACGCACTGAGTGTCACTACTGATCAATTTTATGCTATGTGGTCCCTCTCCCCACATAAACTAGTGGGAGATGCATATTTTTTTGGCTTTTTAAAAAATTTATTTATTTATTTTCAAAGAGAGAGAGAGAGAGAGAGGGACAGGCAGAGAGAGAAAGAGAGAGAATCCCAAGCAGGCAGGCTCCATGATGTCAGCCCAGAACCCAATGTGGAGCTCGAACTCATGAACCACAAGATCGTGACCTGAGCCAAAGTCGGATGCTTAACTGACTAAGCCTCCCAGGTGCCCCTGGGGATGTACATATTTTAAGAAATTTGAAATAAAGTAGGTTAAAAGCATAGCCAGTGTAATCTCAACAAAGTAGAAGAAAGAAAAAAATAAATATAAAAACAGACATCGGTGAAATGGAAAACAGTCTACAAAGGAGGATCAATAAAGCTACAAATCTGAGGCAGAGGAGGAAGACTAATAAAATTGATACATGCTTAGTAAGACTGATCAAGGGGAAAGAAAGAAGGCACAAGTATGTAATGTGAGGCATGAACTAGGACACATCACCAGAGATCATGCAGACATTAGAAAGGAAGTAAAAGTTTGAACATCCTTATGCCAACACATTTGAAATTTTAGATGAAATGGGTCCAGAATCACTTCATCTGTCAAAAGTGACATAAAAGGAAACAGAAAACCCAAATAGCCTGACAACTCTTCAGGAAAATGAAACCACAAGTTAAGCCATTCCCACAAACACAGTTCCAGGAGCAAATAGCTTCAGTGACAAAGGACAGTTTTACACGGGGATTAAAACAGAGCCTACTCCCCAGTTTGTTTTATGGGGTCAGATCCCTCAACACAAATACCTGACAAGGTCAGCCTGAGAAAATACTCGTTTGTGTGCGGGGAAGCAAAACCCCTAAAAAAAAAAATGTCAGCAAGGTGAATCCAGCGATGTAGAGAAAGAATGATCTATTCATTATAATTAAGTGGAGTTTATTCCAGGAATGCATGGTTTAATTAAATATTTGAAAGTCAGTGTAATATAGCACATCAACAGAATAAAGGAGAAAAACAACAGATGCGGGAAAGTCGTTGACAAATTTAAACATCTGTTCATTTAAAAAAAAAGGCTTAGCAAGCTAGGAATGGGAAAAGGCTTGCCTAAGCCGATAAAGAGTGCACACACACACACACACACACACCTATAGCAAATTGGATCCTTAATGAATTAGTGAGAGTTTCCCTCTGCGATTAGAAATAAGACTTGGTATAAAATGAAAAAATGTTAGCATCTATGCATCTTACATTAGCATCAAAAGCATCAGATATCAAATACCAAGGAATCGATCTAACAAAAGTTGTGTAAGACTTCACTGTACAAAATGTAAATGGAAAGAAGCACGTGGGTGGCTCAGTCAGTTAAGTGTCCAGCTCTTGGTATCAGCTCAGATCATGAGATCAAGCCCCAGGTTGGGCTCCATGCTGAGTGAGGATGGGATTCTCTCTCTCTCTCTCTCTCTCTCTCTCTCTGCTTGGGATTCTCTCTCTCTTCTCTCTCTCTCTCTCTGTCCCTCCCTCCCTCTCTCTCTCTTAAAAGAAATAAATAAACGTAAAAAAAAAACAATTGGGGCGCCTAGGTGGCACAGTTGGTTAAGCGTCCGACTTCAGCTCAGGTCATGATCTCACAGTCTGTGAGTTCGAGCCCCACGTCGGGCTCTGTGCTGACAGCTCAGGGCCTGGAGCATGTTTCGGATTCTGTGTCTCCTGTCTCTTCCTCTCCTCCGCTCATGATCTGGCTCATTCTGTCTTTCAAAAATAAATAAATGTAAATACAAAAAAAAATTTTTTTTAAACAAAAAAACCACAATCGTTTCAATACAAACAATAAAATTAGTAGGGGCTGGAGAGTAAAAGTAAAAAGTTGTCTTACTTACAGCAGTTTTGATAATAAAGGTACTTCCACAGTTAAGCATCTATTTTCATTGCAAACTAAAAAGAACAAATTTGTGGATAACAATGAACCAGATGTAGGAAAGCCCTCTGAGTTTGCACCTCAGTCCACAAGCCCAAGGTTCTCTCCTGAGCTCTGGTACTTTCGCTTTCGATCTTTGGAATTTTGCACACAGGACAGTTCAACCCCTTTCCCAAGGGGTGGGCTGCACTCTCAGGCTGAGCACCCCCTCTCCCACCCCAAGGAAGGCGCAGGGGAGTGGTCTGTCGAGGCAGGATTCACGAGCTCACTCCAGCAACTAGAACCTGCTTTCTTGGGCTTACGTTCTAGAAGGGAAACACAGGAGAATGTCAGATGGTGAAAAATGCTATGGAGGAGAAGGAAGTCCTAAGAAGTTACCCAACAGGGGAGGGGTCTCTACAGCCCTGGGAGCCAGTGGGCAGCCTGCACGGCAGAGGGGAGGCACACTTTCGGGGATCCCTGGGGCTTCGTTCAAGTTGCCAGGTGGGCACTGACCTTAACAAGAAGCTCAGGGCCGAAGAACTTAAGAGGGCTACCCGTGATCACACCGGGGTCCCTGGGCACCGACAGTGGGGCTTTGGGGAAGGGCCTAGGGAACACGCAGAGAGCAGGAGTCAGCAACATGGGGTACCGGTCCACACGGATGCAACCTGGGACGCCTGGGGACGGAAGCAAGGATTTGAAGAAGCCCCGATGATGGTTCCTTTCAAGTTGCTAGCAGATAACGTGAGCCGGGAAAACTACCCCAACCTCAGTGCTTGAGATCTCTTAGAATTTCCATTTCCTTCCGCCCCTTGGGAGACCTTGCCAAGGCTGCTCTGTTTTCTGTAAGAAAACAGGACGGTGAGTGCCTCACAGCCTGCCCCGGCCAATAATTCATTTGGAGACGAGCTGTTCATGTCTGTGATCTGGATTCCAGTGGGGCGCCCCTGTGTGCACCTGCTCAAAGGCGGGGTGCTCTTGTAGGCTCCCATCGACCGTGGCATGGGATGCTGGGTGAGGGAGCCCCTCCACATCCGTGTTAACCAGTTTGGGGCCAATCAAAGGAAAAGGATGGGACTCCTCTCTCCTCAGTGTTTCCGGAAAAGCTGGAGGCTGGGTACGGGTTGTTGGGCAGAGGACGGGACTGTAGGTGCAAAACTCACCAGAGCAAAGATGGTAGGCTCTGGTGACATTCCTCCCAGCCTCCCAAACGCCCTGCCACCAAGAAATTGTTTTTCTGGCCAGAGATGTGCATCTCCTTTCCCAACCCCAGCTGCTTTGAAAAATGTTATCGTTACAAGCACAAGAAGATCCAAAAGGCAAAGAGGAACTGGGAAGAAAATTCACTCCGGGATGGCACATCCTTTGTTTTCATTTTCTAGCTTCCTTCCCACCCCATCTCTCTCCCCTCCCGCCCCCCGACCTCATCCGAAAGCATGGAGTGTCCCCAGTCATAATCATGGCAGGCAGAGTTTTTATTCGGCCATCTTTCACTTAATAGCTGATCATTGCTTTCCAAGTTATTGCAGTTTTTTTCTCATTACAATTTTAATGACCGTAGCATATGCCACGGAGCTGATGTTCTAGAATCCACCTGACGACTCCTTAATGAAAGTGAGTCATCCTTCCCAGGTGCATCGCCAGAACCACGTCTTTGCAAAGCCTTCCAGGGGCAGCCCAGACTCAGAGAATGTGCCCTCCTCGGAACTCATGAGCATTTTCTCTGGTTCTCAGCCTCCTGGTATGTGCCCCCTTGTGTTAATTTTTCTTTTTTTAACATTTCTGTGTGTAGACATGTTGTCTCTCTCTCTCTCTGGATTCTGATGGCCTTGAAAACCAAACTAAGTCATTTACACCTCCATATCCCCCACACGTCCCCCCTCTCTCTGCCCCTTCCCCGCTCACACTCTGTCTCTCTCTGTCTCTCAAAATTTAACATTTTAAAAAAATTAAAAAGAGAAGCCTATTTAAAATTAAAAACAAATTTTTTAATGTTTATTTATTTTTGAGAGCGAGAAAGAGAGTGCGAGCAGGGGAGGGGCAGAGACAGAGGGAGACACAGAGTCCAAAGCAGGCTCCAGGCTCCTAGCTGTCAGCACAGAGCCCGACGTGGGACTCGAACTCCCGAACTGCGAGATTATGACCTGACCGGAAGTGAGATGCTTAGCCGACTGAGCCACCCAGGCGCCCCTGAGGCTTATTTAAAATTAAACACATGCCTGGGGCGCCTGGGTGGCGCAGTCGGTTAAGCGTCCGACTTCAGCCAGGTCACGATCTCGCGGTCTGGGAGTTCGAGCCCCGCGTCGGGCTCTGGGCTGACGGCTCAGAGCCTGGAGCCTGTTTCCGATTCTGTGTCTCCCTCTCTCTCTGCCCCTCCCCCGTTCATGCTCTGTCTCTCTCTGTCCCAAAAATAAATAAACGTTGAAAAAAAAAATTAAAAAAAATAAATAAATAAATAAATTAAATTAAATTAAATTAAACATATGCCTAAAAACAATTAAAGGTACACCTAACTTAGGATCCAGGAATCCCACTCCTAGGTATGATGAACCCTTGAGGAATAAAACATATGTTCACAAAAAACACCTGTACAAGAATGTTCCTATCAGCCTCATTCAGAATAACCCCCAAGCCGGAAGACAAAACCTATTTCCACTGACAGGAGAATGGCTGGACGATTTCTAGAAGTTCATATAATTCTACTCAGCAGGACAAAGGAGCGAGCCATGGGTTCACAGCACACCCCGGGTGGATCTCGAGGACACCACGCCGAGCGCGGGAACACAGACACGGGCGAGCCCAGGAACAGCCCAAACTAACCCCCGGTGACAGAAATGTTGCCACTCCACGCACTGACAAGCACTGGACCCCGAACATGAGCTTGCCAAGCACGTGAGTGCAAGCAGCCGCCATCCAGACCCTTTTAACTGGATTAGGACCCTCTTCCTTGGACCCTCGGGAAATGTCCCAACGTATCCACTGTAGGGAGCTATCCCAGCGAGAGTTCACTGACAGAGCAACCGTGACTCTAGGTATCGCTGATGCCCTAGGCACCCAGGCAGCTAGAGCGGGGAGCGAAAGGCACCATAAAGACCCTGAGATGGAAAGTCGCTGCTGGATTCTCCCCTCTGTTCCCCTGTGGGGATGTGGCAGGTGTGGGGGGCAGGCACACGCACGCAGCACAGGGCAGAGCCTGGGCCACTGAGCCCACGTGCCCGTCAGGGGACCCCAGGGCTTTGAGGGTAGGGGAAGAAGGGGATGTGGCTCTCCTCTTGGCCGACTTAATGCCCCACCCTGGTCCTCCCCTTCTTCGGCCAGGGTGTCTGCTTGCCGGGGTCGAGCCTGGGACCCGGGAACCCATCCCCAGCAGCCTTTTCCGGAGTGTGGGCTGTCCGTCAGTCGGGAAGGAGCAGGTCCCATCGCCTGAATTGAGACCTCCGGGATGAAAAGGACTGGTTTAGAGATTTTGCCTGGAGCTGGATGTAAGCTTTTCCAGTCCTGGGAAGTGGGCAGACAAGGAGGCTGAACAATACTTTTTTCCTTCGTGCTTTGCCTAATGGAAACACTTTTGTTGTTGTTTTTTGTTTTTTTAATTTGAGAGAGAGAGAGAGCCAGGGAGAGGGGCAGAGGCAGAGAGAGAGAGAGAGAGAGAGAGAGAGAGAGAATCTTAAGCAGGCTTCACGCCCAGAATGGAGCCCAGTGCAGGGCTTGATCCCTTGATCCTGGGATCGTGACCTGAGCCGAAATCAAGAGTCGGATGCTCAATGGACTGAGCCACCCAGGCACCCCGGAATCCTGTTTGATGAGCCCTGGGTTTTAGAGACAAGCAAGATTATCTAATGAAGGACGTCTGAAATTCAAGTTGCTTTGCAGTGAGCGAGCCGAGGCCCAGGGCTTCCCCTCCGTCCACAGGGAGAATTTGCACACGATCCCAGCTTCCTCCCAAGGGTCCAGGTGCTACCCAGCTGGCATTTCCCAGCTCCTCTGCCAACGGTTGGCCCAGCTAAGCCCAGATTCGGTTCCCCAGTCCGTAATGTTTATTTGCTGCCTGCAAAATCACTCCCAAGCTTGCCCTGAAAAATGAAAGGGCAGAAATGAGCTGAGATCCCTTTCCTCATACCTGACCCTACTCTGTCCTGCTCTGTAAGACGACAGGAGAATGCACAACCTATGGGAGCTGCTAACGCTTTGCCCTTGAATCTCAGCACATATCAAGTGATATTTGCTGTTCACCCAAACCCACTGCAAATAGTTCTCCCACCAAGACCCCAAAGCGGGGAGTCTCTCAAACACAGAAAGAGGTCCAGACAATGGGTAACCAAAGTGAATGACAGCCATTCGTTAACTTTCTAACGATCAGGGGCACCTGGGTGGCTCAGTCGGTTAAGCGTCGACTCTGGATTTCGACTCACGTCATGATCTCACCGTTCGTGGGTTTGAGTCCTGAGTCAGGCTCTATGCTGCCAGCTCAGAGCCTGGAGCCTGCTTCGGATTCTGTGTCTCCCTCTTTCTCTCTCTCTGCCCCTCCCCTGCTTGCACTCTGTCTCTCTCTCTCAAACATAAATAATAAACATTAAAAAATGTTTTAATAAAAAAATAAATAAAAGAGGAGATAGTGAACATATGACTGTGGCTTCCGAAGGACCTCCTCAAATGAGTCAATATCTCCGGCCAGCTTCCCTGTTGAGGTTGGTCCTGGCATCTGAGAATTGTGATTTACTAATCTAAACAGTCCAGCAGAATTTGGCTGCTCCCATCAATGGCATCAAGACAGGAATAAATACAGTAGTTAAAAAACCAAACAAACAAAAAAACCAGGGATTGGACCAAAAGACAAAACTATCCAGGAAACGACTCGGTTTAGGTCTCAAACGCTGATGTCCACTAACGGTAGAACACGTAATCTTACTGATTCAAGGTAATGCACTCACTGCTGTTAAAATTTAATCTCATTTAGGTAAATGTTCTGTTATTCTTAGCGTTTTCCCTCGTCTTTCCAGACCTGAGGCAGTGACTTCAGGGCCTGGGAATCGGGGGAGATAGGGGGACGTACCCCCCCCTGCATAAGCAGCGGCCGCGGAGGGGCAGGTGCAGCCGTATCTGCTGTTTCCAAGCCCGGGGCATCTGCCCTTGACCGTCCAGGGCCCGCTGCTGGAGCTGCTGTGTGGCCCTCACTCCATCCCACGGCTCTTTCAACCAGGCAGACCTCCCACATCAAGCATGACTGGACCTCCCGCCTTCTCCCCCCAGCCCCCTAAATGCCCCTGCTCTTTTCGGGGAAGGATTCAGCTCCTTTTCAAATTCCTCTTTTTAATCTATTGTTTATGGATAAACTTTGCCTTCTCTCTAGGCCTCACCTCTTGAACTTTTAACCAAGCTTCCTAGAATTCAAAACATCTGTTTTTGGGTGTTTTTTTTTTTTTTTAAGGTAGCTTGTTCTCAGAATAAAGATCTACGGCATTCAAATTCTTATACTTCCTATGGATTTACCACCCCCCCCCCCCACCAATTAATTAAAAGTTTAAAAGCCTTGAAACTGACTCTGTACCACTGGGACCCGATGGGAAGTGTATATGAAAAGCCTCTCCTTCAGTGATGAAGGGAAAGGTAGAAGGCAAAAGAAATCAAACAAAACCACACACATTAGTATCAAAATATTACTAGGGCGCCTGGGTGGCTCAGTCGGTTAAGCGTCCGACTTCGGCTCAGGTCATGGTCTCGCGGTTCCTGGGTTCGAGCCCCGCGTCGGGCTCTGAGCGGACAGCTCAGAGCCTGGAGCCTGCTTCCGATTCTGTGTCTCCCTCTCTGTCTACCCTTCCTCTGCTCATGCTCTGTCTCTCTGTCTCTCTCAAAAATAGCTAAACATTAAAAAAAATTTTTTTTAATGATGAATTAACATTTAAAAAATTGCAAAAAATATATCAAAATATTACTTACTGCAAACCAGATTACTTCTGCTCACACCTTCTGCCGATAGCCCAGAGCTGGTCGGAGGCATGGCCCGGAGCCTGCCCACCCCCGCCCCCGGCATCCCCACATGCTTTGTGGGTGCTCCACCTCAAGGAGCCAGGGACCAGAGGAGAGTCAGAATTTCTCAGATGGAGTCTGGAACGCGCACGAGTGGGGGAGGGGGCGGGGAGGAGTCTGCCATGTCCCTTTCGGAGCTGGGAGCATGGGCTAGGGATACCGATGAGGGGAATATAAAAGTCCCCGTTATCAAGGTAGGATCAGAAGACAGGAACAAAGGGATATGACCTATTCCAAAACTTAGAGGCTACTCTGCCGTGCTTGGCTAAAAGCAGACCCATTCCCTTCTGCGTCTGGCACGAGTTTGGGGGATAGAACGTGCCAGACTGAAGACAGATTATCGGATGAGGGGTTTTCTTGGGACTCTGATGTGTTCTTTATTGAACTTCTCCGCCCAACTTCCCCTTGTTGAATGGAAGAGAGTTTGCTGCAGACAGTGCTTTGTGTTAGTCCGGCTTCCCCAGAGAACCAGAATCGAAATCAACAGGATATGTAGATATAACAAATCTTCATAAATAATTCTTTATTTTATATAGATATAGGTATAGATAGATATGGATATATCTATAGATATGTAGATAGATATGTATCTGATTTGTCTGTATAAAATAAGGAATTATTTATGAAGTTTTTTTATATCCAGGGGCACCTGAGTGGCTCACTCAGTTGGTTAAGTTTCCGACTTTGGCTCAGGCCATGATCTCATGGCTCATGAGTTCAAGCCCCGCATCGGGCTCTGTGCCGGCGTGTCAGAGCCTGGATCTTGCTTTGGATTCTGTGTCTCCCCCTCTCCCTGCCCCTTCCCTGCTCATGCTCTGTTTCTCTCTCTCTCTCAAAAATAAACATTAAAGAAAAAAGATTTATTATATCGGGGCATCTGGGCGGCTCAGTTGGTGAAGCGTCCAACTTCAGCTCAGGTCATGATCTTGTGGTTTGTGGGTTTGAGCCCCACGTCAGGATCTTTGCTGACAGCTCAGAGCCTGGAGCCTACTTTGGATTCTGTGTCTCCCTCTCTCTCTGCTCCTCCCCGGCTAGTGCTCTGTCTCTGTCTCTCTCTCTCTCTCTCTCTCTCTCAAAAATAAACATTAAAATTTTTTTTTTTTTGGGGGGCGCCTGGGTGGCGCAGTCGGTTAAGCGTCCGACTTCAGCCAGGTCACGATCTCGCGGTCCGTGAGTTCGAGCCCCGCGTCGGGCTCTGGGCTGATGGCTCAGAGCCTGGAGCCTGTTTCCAATTCTGTGTCTCCCTCTCTCTCTGCCCCTCCCCCGTTCATGCTCTGTCTCTCTCTGTCCCAAAAATAAATAAACGTTGAAAAAAAAAATTAAAAAAAAATTTTTTTTAAGATTTATTATATCTACATATCCTGTTGATTTTGATTCTGTTCTATATAAAATAAGAAATTATGTATTAAGATATTTTATGAGCGATTATAATCATCACTCACGCAGTTATGGAAGCCAAGTCCAAAATCGGCTGAGTCAGTGTGCCAGTTCAAGTCCGAAGGCTATCAAGCTCCTGCAGAACCAGGAAGATCAGGGGTCCCCGCTCAAAGGTGTCAGGGAAGAGAATTCTCCCTTATTTGCAAGCAGGTGGGACATTTTGTCCTATTCAGGCCTTCAACTGATTGGACGAGGCCCACCCACACCAAGGAGAGCAATCTGCTTTACTCAGCGTACTGATTTAAATGCTCTTCTCATCCCAAAACATCCTCCCAGAAACTTCCAGAATAACACCTGGGCAGCATCACAGGTCCTTTCTCCTCACTAATGCTGTCCGCCCATCACCCGCAGCCCCCTGCGATTCTCCGCGACCTCTAACCTTCGGGCTGACGCTTTGTCTCTAAGTCGGGGAAATGGCTGTGTGTGCGCAGGCATGGTGCCATTCTGTGCCTCTCTCCGCCAACTTCCCTAGCACCCAGAGAGCCGCCCGTCCGCCTCAGGCCCACGCTTCCCTCCATCTCCCTTCCATGGCGAAGCCTTCCGGAAACCAGCACACACGCTACTCGGCCTGACCGGGAAGGCCCCCGGGGAAGGAGACTCTCCGGGCCCAGGTTTGAAGGCCGAGGTCCTGACTCCGGGTCCAGTGTCCATTCTGCCACGTAGCCTCCAAGGTTTGAATCCAGCACCGTTCCCCGGGCCCCAGCCGTCTGCAGGAGCTGCTGAGCTCACAGCCCCGGAACAAGGAACTGTTGGTTATGCTGAGAGCGATGACCAGAGCTGGGAAACATTAGCGCCGATAAAATTAGATTTGACCTGGGAGATCGTTCCAAACACCAACTCGACCGCCTTTGATGTCCTGAACCCCATCAAACTGCACACAGTTCTCTCCCCCTGGCTGTGAAGTCAGTCTCTTCATCAGAGAAATCAAAGAGACCTGTTTTCGTTGTTGTTGTCAAAATCTTTAAAGCTCTTTCCCCGGAGGTGCTGCACCAGGCTGGCGGCTGAGGCTTCCGCTGGTTGAGGACAGCACCGCAGCCCTCGAGGCTGGGAGCTTAGAACGGTGCCACCCAGAGCCAGAGAACGTTAAGCGATAGCTGCCCCTCAGAGATGGAGCGACTGAGGGCCAGAGAGGTCCCCAGACCTGCCCGGGAACCCTCAGCTTTTAGTTCAGCCTCGGGTGCCTTTTCTTATTGCAAGAGGTGAGGGAAGCACGCAAGGGAGGTCGGGCAGGAGGAGGGCAGGAAGGCAGTGAGCAGCAGCAAGGAGAAAGTTCCCTGAGAACCGGGACTCATCTGTCCTGTTTACTGCCTCAGCCCCCCGTGGTGGCTCTGTGTTTGACGTATAATAGATGCTCGGTAAACATTTGGGGAAGAAGGATGAGAGGAGGAAGAGAAGGAAGGAAGGGAGGAAGGGAGAGAGGGAGGGAGGAAAGGAGGGAGGGAAAGAAGGAAGAAAAGGAAGGAAGGAAGGAAAAAAGGAAGGAAGGAATGAAGGAAGGAAGGAGAGGAGGGAGGGAGGAAAGGAGGGAAAGAAGGAAGGAAGGAAAAAAGGAAGGAAGGAGAAAAGGATGGAAGGAAGGAAGGAAGGAAGGATGAGAGAGGGAGGGAGGGAAGGAAGGGAGGAAGGGAGGAAAGGAGGGAGGGAGGAAGGGAGGGAAAGAAGGAAGGAAGGAAAAAAGGAAGGAAGGAAAAAAGGATGGAAGGAAAAAAGGAAGGAAGGAAAAAAGGAAGGAAGGAAGGAGGAGAGAGGGAGGGAGGGAAGGAAGGGAGGGAGGGAGTGAGGAAGGAAGGGAGGGAGGGAGGAAGGGAGGGAAAGAAGGAAGGAAGGAAGGAAGGAAGGAAGGAGGAGAGAGGGAGGGAGGGAAGGGAGGGAGGAAGGGAGGGAAAGAAGGAAGGAAGGAAGGAAGGAAGGAAGGAGGAGAGAGGGAGGGAGGGAAGGGAGGGAGGGAAGGAAGGGAGGGAGGGAGTGAGGAAGGAAGGGAGGGAGGGAGGAAGGGAGGGAGGGAGGAAGGGAGGGAAAGAAGGAAGGAAGGAAGGAAGGAAGGAAGGAAGGAAGGAAGGAGGGAAGGAGGAAGGGAGGAGGACAGAGGGAGGAAGGGAGGGAGGGAAGGAAGGAAGGAAGGAAGGAAGGAAGGAAGGGAAGGAGGGAGGGAGGGCAAGAAACGAGATGTGACGTGAGGGCAACCTTGCTCTGAGGTCATGGGTTTTTACCATCACTTCCTGACGCTTCTGCTGTTTTCCTTGCACTTCTGTGTTCTATGAGGGTTGAGGGGTTCGGTTTACTGGTTTTTGTTTTCGTTTGGGGGCTTTGGTTCTGTCTTGCTCTGTCCAAGTTTAAGAGACTGGGGTTGCCAGGGCTCCGGCTTCTGGATGAGCGGAGTGTGCTGATGGTCACGGCATCATTCTCGTCGAGTGTTCCCCGAGCTCTCGCCTAATGAGAACTAGGGTCAGAACCGGACCACGGAAGTGTGACCGTCACAGTCCCCAGGGTTCCACGTCAACGCTCCTCCCTGTTGCTTTCCGGGACTCTTCGGGCCCCCGGGGGAGATCTTCCCGGGGGTATCAGATTGTCAGATTGTCCCCTCTGGATCCAGATCGTCCATGAGCGAATTAGACCGAAAGACCCAAGCTGGTATCATTCATTCACTCATCCCCGCGCTCATGCGTTTGTTCATGCACTCAGTCGTCCAAAGAGTATTTATTTGTGCCACACGCTTCGCTAGGCAGCTCTAAAATGAACGGGACTCAGTCCCTGACCTCCAGGACTCGCCACGAACACAGGAAACAAGCATGTCTACCCCTAACGTCTCCTTCTCCTTGTTCTGGAATAAATTGAGCAGGGGCCCCCCGTCCGCCCGGGTCATGACTCATCTCCAGCATCCTGCACAGCGCCTAGCAGAGAGGACACGCTCAGAAAATAGTTTCCGAATGAAGAAATGAGCAAAAGCCCAGGAGAGAGGAAGTGTGCATAAAGAAAGAAGATGTGGGGAAATCATAAGGAAATAGTAAGTAAGATTTATCTGTGATCCTTGGGAACACTGTCCGTATTTTTAGCCTCCTACTCAACGTAGTGACAGTCGTTAGAAACAAAGGATAGGAAGGAGCAGGGATGGTGTCTGGAAGGTAAGGAATGGGGGGGGGGGATTGAAAGCTTCAGAGGGGGGCAGAGAATCCTTGCAATATACCCCCAGTTGTGACACAGAAATGATTGCCTCTCTTGGGGCACCAGGGTGGCTCAGTCGGTTAAGTGCCCGACTTCGGCTCAGGTCATGATCTCACAGTTCATGAGTTTGGGCCCCGCATCGGGCTCAGGAGCCTGGAGCCTGCTTCAGATTCCGGATTCTGTCTCTGTCTCTCTCTTTCTCTGCCCCGCGCCCGTTCTCTCTCTCTCAAATATAAATAAATATAAAACAAGGAGGAAGATAATGGGTGTCACTTCGTGGAGGTCCTTCCCATAAAGCGGTAATCACTGAACAGCAGGAAAATAACTCCCTAAGAGGCCTCCGTGCTGTCACTAGCTCAAGAGTCCTCTCCAGCTGACCAAGTCGAGATGGCCCCAGCAGATGGTGTTAACGAGCCTGCAATGACTCAAGCTCTATCTGCGGTCTGCTGTCTGCCAGAAGTTCCCTCTTGGCCACAGGTCACCGATCTCTCCCCAGCGAAGGGCTGTGGTGTTCAACCGGACTATGTCACCTCGTCTGGTAGGCTTTCCAAGATGGCAATGGTTCCAACACAGGGAGGGCTGCTTCTGACCAGGGCTGTGTGGGCACAGCCCAGACTTGCTGTTCTCCCAAAGGGAAGAGCCCAGACTTGCACTTTGAGATTCTGAGTCCCAGGGGAGTCTCCCAACTGCTCACAGCACTCCTTTCCTAGCCTCGGAAAGGAAGTCACAAGACCTAAAGGTTGACCGTTCTCTTGGTTTTCTGGCAAGTAGACCCTCACAGCTCCAACTGGGCTGGCCAGGGTTTAAAAGGTTGCAGTGCACATCCACGAGTTTCAACCCCTCCACATACGTGCTAACCTGGGAACCGAACACACGTATCATCACGACCTGTCAACACACCTACGTGTTTGGGGAAGGATTTCTAAAATTTGGTTTCTTCGTTTAAAAAAGTAGTTCCGTTTCCTAACATGGAGGCCTCCGTGCTTAAAACCAAAGATGCAAAGACAGCTGTAGCTTCTAGCCTTGGGCAGAGTTGATTTAGGACGTAAGTGTCAGAAACGTGATCGGTACTGAGGTGTGGTCTCTTGGCCAGGTAGGGCATCATCAGGTTTCAAAGAAACTCTATGAAGTTCAACATAGATGTATTCCATCCAGGGTTTTCTAAACACACAATTCCTCTGCATCAGGGGATGCGGGGTTACAAAGAAGGAAAAGAAGATGGGGTGAGCATTGTATTCCTGGGATGGGTAGGGGGTGGACTTGAGATTGGTCCAATTCAGCCCCATTTTAAGAACATAGGACTTTGCTTCTAAACCATCATCGTTCCTTTATTTGTCGAAACCACCATCATCTCCATCTCGAAGAGCGTCCAAGAGTCCCAGGACATTCGAGTGGGAAAGCCCACATGGCAAGGTGCAAGAGGGCTGCCTGGAGTGTCGAAATGCGGCTGGACATCCCTCGTAATCAACAGGCAATGTTCTGGCAGCTATCTGCGAGAATTACTCACTGGATGGCAAAGAGATGGAAATTCTCACAGCTTCTTGGCATACGGCATGTTCAGTTCTCACTTGAATGGGAAGGGAAAAACTTCAGGTGGTGAATCAGCTCTCACATGCCACCCTGGTACCGGGGACAGATGGCAGTCCCTTGGGCACAGGAGGGCTAGCCCCTTCTTAGCGGCTCAGCTCCTATCTGTTTGGTCTCAATCCCGGTATCTCTATCTGGTCTGGAAGTAGGGAAAACTGTTGTGTGCATCCTTCTCTCTTTTTTTTTTTTTTTAAGTTTATTTTTATTTTGAGAGAGAGAAAGAGAATCCCGAGCAGGCTCTGCTCTGTCAGCGTGGAGCCTGACACGGGGCTTGAACTCACGAACCATGAGATCATGCTCTGAGCTAAAACCAAGAGTCAGACGCTTAACCAACTGGGCCACTCAGCTCTGCATATTCTTCTAAATCTATTGGTCTTATATCCTGAATCCTGGCTTTAGAAATCCAAAAGACAAGGGGTGCCTGGGTGCTCCAGTCGGTTAAGCATCCAACTCTTGGTTTCGGCTCAAGTCATGATCTCACGGTTCGTGAGATCGAGCCCCACGGCGGGCTGTGCGCTGAGAGTGTGGAGCCTGCTTGGGATTCTCTGTCTCCCTCTCTCTGCTCCTCCCCTGCTCATGCTCTCTCTCTCTTTCTCTCTCTCTGTCTCCCTCTATCAAAAATAAAGATTTAAAAAAAAGAAAGAAATGCAAAAGTCAGAAATTTGGTTCCGTTGTTCCGTTTCTGCTTTGACAACCCTTCCGTAAGGTATAGGGTACCTCCATTCCAGTCATCTGGGCTGGAAGGAAACGCTTCTGTGTGTGTCTCTAATGGTCTTCCTAACATTTCCCCTCCTAATTAGGTACAAATACTGCCAGTTACGGGCACAGATTGTCAACGGCGGGCCTCCCCCACAGGGCACAGCCTCGTAAGCTTAAAGAATGGAGAGCTGCTCTGTGTTCCTCCCGTGTTTTCCATCCCTGTGCAATGGAGTAGGAATTCGCTTCTCTATGGACACATGAACAGGAGGCATGTGTACCATCCCTCATGTTCGGCAACGGAGGACAGTGGGTATGCTAGAGGTACCATGGGGTCTACTGGGAAGTCAAGAAGGGCACCAACCCAAAGTAGACCAGATCTCCTATTTTCATGCCATTGATCTAAGTTCTGCCACCCTCTCAAACCCCCCTTGTTCCAAACGGAAGGAAACCAACCCACCAAACCAAACCAAAACAGGAGTTTAACTAGACAGACTATCATGCTGTGTGCTGTTAAAGATTTCTCTGGAGTAGACTAAGAAACACACGTGCTGATGGGGCCCACGGGGGAATTGTTCAACCACAACTCAAAGGCCTCCTAATCAGTTAATCAACTGATCGACCCGAACGCCTTTAATAGAGCACCTACTATCTGTCGGGTGGGCGTGGTGTTTAAGTGCCCTCGGCTGTGCGCGAATCCAGAGATGAGCCTTTGGAAAGCGAGATCAGGGTTGGAAGAACACGCAACAGTCAGCAGAAAAGACAGCCACCCGTGCAGTGTGGTGTTAGAGTAAAATCACTGTGTTTACTAAATACCTCCTGTGAGTCAGACGCCGTGTGGCCTGCTTTCCACGCATCATCTAATTTAATCAGAGAGTAGGAATTATTCTCAATTGGCAAATGATAAGACTGGAGTTGAAGAGGTTAAGGATTTTTTTTTTTTCAAGGTTAAATAGTAAGTAAGAGGAGAAGCCGCTCAAAACCAAGTCCCCGGGGACCTTCAGGTGTTAGCCCGTTGAAGCATGCGGATGGCTGTACATCAAGAACGAGAATTCTCTCCGCTTTAGAAACAGAAAACTAAAGCACAGAATTCAGGCGACGAGCCCACGATCATACACCGCTCTGCTGGGTAGCTGGCATTTGAACCCAACCAGCAGGCCCGGAGTTGAACAGTCCCCATTTTTTAGCGCATGGGGTAGTGTGTCTGTCCATTTTATCACGTGCTAAGGCCATAAATTTAGACAACACTGACTACCAGTAAGTGGTAGTTGCCAAGTCCTTCCTTGGGGCGTGATTAACGCCTTATCTATCATTCAATCTTCTAGGTCCAGTCCAGACCCTGGCAACTGTAGTCGGTGTGACCTGAGCCGAAGTCGGATGCTTAACCGACTGTTAATCATGGTGATGCACCGTGATTGGTTGGTGCCCATGACAAGCAATATGGTGGAATAGAAGAAATCAGTCGAATCAAGACTAGAAGATGGGTTCTTAACCACAACAAAAGCCCTGGACAAGTGACCCACATTTGCTGTATGTCACCTTCCTCATCTGTAACACTGGTACGCTCGCCTCCTCCCGCTTGACTTGCTTGTGGTTTAGGGAACCAAATAAAGCCTTTCCGAAGGGCGAAGAACTAGGTAGACACTTTTGCCTAAAATATAGTGTCTAGGGGGCGCCTGGGTGGCACAGTCGGTTAAGCGTCCGACTTCAGCCAGGTCACGATCTCGCAGTCCGTGAGTTCGAGCCCCGCGTCAGGCTCTGGGCTGACGGCTCAGAGCCTGGAGCCTGTTTCCGATTCTGTGTCTCCCTCTCTCTCTGCCCCTCCCCCGTTCATGCTCTGTCTCTCTCTGTCCCAAAAATAAATAAACGTTGAAAAAAAAAATATAGTGTCTAGGGCAAAAGATTTAAGCTATCAGTTCAGTAAAAGAATATCCAAAAACAAAAACAAAACCCCCTCAAAACAAACAAAAAACCCCACATCTTTTTAGGTTTCTTGATTTCACTATGAGGGAAATGCAAATTGAAGCCACTCTGAGACACTACCACACATCCTACAGAATTGCTAACATGAAAAAAAAAAAAGACAGAAAATACCAAGTCTCAGTGAGGGTGGGCAGATAATGGAATTTTCACACACTGTTAGTAGGCATGTGAAACAGTTCAACCACGTTGGAAATTCTTTGGCATTATCTCCATCTGCATATCCTATGACTGAGTAATTCTACTCCTTTGCATGTGGTAGGGTCCCCTCCCTAAGGAATAAAAAAAAAAAAAAAAAAAATACCCTCAAGGCAACCTGGCTATCCATGTACTAACAACATCCTTCACGACCTTGTAACATGAGACCACTTAATCAGACTGCATGTTTGTGTGTTACCATATATGGGAGAAAGAGAACATGTATAAAAAACTACACCATGTGGTGTTCGGGGCTCAGTTCTTTGGGTACAAACCCAACTGAGCGGTGCCGGCATGGATAAAGCTGCCTCTTGGGAAGAAAAGCTTCAGTGTCACGACTCTCTGGGCGAGAATCCTGCTACAATGCATACACACGTTCAAGAAAAGACACATAGTAGAATGTTCAGAGCAGGTCCATTCATAAGAGCCAGTATCAGGAAATGCACCAGATGCCCAGAAGCCACGAAATGGGTAAGCAGTGGAGTATGTCGCAGCGGAGACAATAAACAGTCGTAACAATGTAGATGTATCTCGCAAACTTAATGCTGAGTGAAAACCAGACGGAAATAAAAAAAGAAGATACAATATGCAATTCTATTTATATAAAAGTCAAAAGCAGACGTAGGGCCAAGGGCAGGCTGTCCCCAGATGTGCCACTTTGGCAAATTCATTATTTAAGTTACTTTCTTTTTTTTTAAATGTTTTTATTTTGGGGAGAGAGAGAGAGAGGGCAGAGAAGGTGCAGAGAGAAGGCAACACAGGATCCAAAGCAGGCTCTGTGCTGACAACAGAGAGCCCCAAAGTGGGGCTCGAACTCACAAACCGTGTGATCATGCCCTGAGCCGAAGTCAGATGCTTAACCGACTGTGCCATCCAGGCGTCCCTAAAATGTTACTCGAGCAACAGCCAGTGCTAGGACACTTGAACACTCCTCTGTCCTCTGAAAGCAGGCAATAAATCTCCCGTGTGGAAAGCACCCTACAGGAGGTAAAGAGAGGCGGGAACTTTAATGTTTATTTATTTTTGAGAGACAGACAGAGTGCCAGCAGGGGAGGGGCAGAGAGAGAGAGTGAGACACAGAGCCCGAAGTGGGTCTCAAACTCATGAACCGTGAGATCATGACCTGAGCCAAAGTCGGATGCTGAACGACTGAGCCACCCAGGCGCCCCAAGTGGTAGGACCTTTAAAGCCTGGAAAGCTATAGAAACAAACCTTGTTACTTTCCTTCTCCTTTACTGCCTCAGCCCCAATTCCGCTTAGAATTCCTTACTAATTAAAGTCCCAAAGCACCTGTTTTCTTTATCTTGTCAACTTCCTCACAAATGCAATGTCTCTTTGTCCAAAACGTATAAAACGCTGCCAGCCTTGGTCATTTCTTTTCAAGACTGGGACTCTGTGTGCACGCACATAATGAAGATTTGGCTTTCCTCCTGTTAGCCCGTTTCATGTAAATTTAATTCTTCGTCCAGCTGGACGATCTTGAAGGTAGGACTCCAAAAAAATAAAAAAATAAAAAAATAAAACCAAAAAAACCAAAACTAAACTAAAACCCCCAAATTCTCCATAAAGCAATATGCTGGGGCTTTTTTTTTTTTTTTTTTAAATTTAACGTTTATTTATTTTTTGAGAGACAGAGACAGAGCATGAGCTGTGGAGGGGATGTGGTGGGGGGGAGTCACAGATTCCAAAGCAGGCTCCAGGCTCTGAGCCATCAGCACAGAGCCCGATGCAGGGCTTGAACTCATGAACCAAGAGATCATGACCTGAGCTGAAGTTGGATACTCAACCAACTGGGCCACCCAGGCGCCCTGATATGCTGGTATTTTTATTGCCCAGTGGAAGTGTGCTGAGTGGAAAATCTCTGTTTACTTAAAACTTCTCTTGGGGCGCCTGGGTGGCGCAGTCGGTTGAGCATCCGACTTCAGCCAGGTCACGATCTCGCGGTCCGTGAGTTCGAGCCCCGCGTCGGGCTCTGGGCTGATGGCTCAGAGCCTGGAGCCTGTTTCCGATTCTGTGTCTCCCTCTCTCTCTGCCCCTCCCCCGTTCATGCTCTGTCTCTCTCTGTCCCAAAAATAAATAAACGTTGAAAAAAAAAAAAACTTCTCTTGAGGCTGGTATCTCTAATAGATAGAGTGCTCCTGCGCTGTAAGTAAGAAAACAAGAAAACAGACCGAGAGACAGCGGCAGAGGATAAAGACTCACAACTGACAGAATAAGTGGAAATGGCCATAAACATGAAAGGATACACAGCCTCACCAGTCATGAAATAAATGCAAACTAAACACTGACATTCTTTGGTTATTGGATTTTCAAATATTAAAGTTATTGAAAACACCCAATGTTGGGGCATCTGGCTCAGTCACTTAAGCATCTGACTCTGGATTTTGCTCAGGTCATGATCTCAGGGGTCGTGGGTTCAAGCCCCGCCTCTGGCTCTGCATAGTCAGAGTGGAGCCTGCTTGGGATTCTCTTTCCCTCTCTCTGCCCCTCCCCGCCTCTCTCTGTCTCTCTCAAAATAAATAAATAAGCTTAAAAAAAAAAAAAAAAAAGGAAAAGAAACTATCCAATATTGTCCAAACAGGCAATTTTGTACATTGTTGGTAAGAATGGGACTGGAGTATTCCTCTTGAAGAAAACAGATGTTAAGATTTAAAATATACATTTTTCAACATCTAAAACAGATGAGGGGGCACCTGGGTGGCTCAGTCAGTTAAGCGTCTAACTTTGGCTCAGGTCATGATCTCGCGCTTTGTGAGTACGAGCCCTGCGTTGCGCTCTGTGCTGACAGCCCGGAGCCTGGAGCCTGCTTCAGATTCGGTGTCTCCTTCTCTCTCTGTTCCTCCCTCTCCCCTTGCACACACTCTCTCTCTCTCTCTAAAATAAGTAAAGATTAAAGAAGAATTTAAAAAAAACATGAGCTTTTAACCCTATAGTTCCTATAAAAATACTCAGCAAAGTGTGAAAAGACACAGGTTTGTATATAATAGAAAAATGGAAAGAAACATAAACACAAAGCAATCGGAAACATTTAAAAATAAATAACACTGTTGCCATATCATGTTGCTAAATGTAATAAGGATATGGGAGAATGTACAGATGCTATTATATATACGTGTATGTATAGTTTTTAGATATAGGTTTTTGATTTTTACAGTGTGTATAAACTGGTACAATCAGGAAAGGCAATGAAGAATTTCTAATACTCCAGGAATAGACACCAAATGCTAAAAACATTATGTCTAAGAGATGGGAATCTGGAAGTTTAAAAATTTTTTCTTCATCGTGTACTGTCCAAAATTGTCTGCAATGAGTATCTACCCCTTTTCAAATCAGAAAAAAACAGGCGGAATTTAAAATAATAAGTATATACAATTTAAACTACAGCATATGATAAAAATCATGTCTAAAATATGGACAGCTTAAAGCTTCAAAGGATAAACACCCCAATATTAATGGCGTTTAAATGGATGGCAGGATGAGAGGTTTTTCCTCCCTTCTGCTCATTTGCAATCAACAGCTGAGTGATGTGTCGATCATTGGTTGGAATGACAGTGAGTTTATCATTATTGTAATTGATGCGCTCATTAGTACCTGACTTCTCCCTCCTCTGGTTTCCTACGTGCTTGTTATTTCCACACAGCGATATTAATTACGGGGATATAACACTAAGATGAATGGTTAGGAGGGATTCCAAAGGCATCATCATGGAGATGCATGCTAACAGAATAAAAAGGGGTCTTTGGAGTTCATTCTGTCCTGCCTCGCGGCTTAAGATGAGCAGATTTCTGGACCATTCAGCACATAAGGCAATCAGTGCTGCTCCTAAAGATGCCCACGGAAATGCCCAGTTTGTGCCCTGACATTCCAACAGCCGCCTGCCAATAATTCACTCTCGCAACCCAACCGGTCAAGTAACCCACCCCGTGGTGCTTTCTTCTGCTTCATAAACAAAACTGACCAATGGTCGTGAGTGAGTGTTTTTCTCCGGAACAAAATCTAAAATTTCAGAGTTTACCTTTGGAAGGAAATACCTAAATGTGGGGCGGGGGGTGTGTGTGCAGCTGGTGAATGGCCCCAGTGCTGGGGCCCCCTCATCTTTCCAGGAACCCCTGATTCATTAGATATTAATGAATGAATTCTAATTCATTAGAATTATCCCACTGTCACCAATCCTGCCATGCTGCTTCCTGAGAATACATGGGTCCCTTTATAACAGCCCGGGCAGAAATAGATGCCTTTGCTTTTGTCCCTTGCACAGAATTTTCCAGAAGACTTTTCAAAACACTAATATAGCCGTATAAGCGAAGATAAGAGCACAGGCCACAAGGATATACTGACATGTCAACCACGGTTACAGGCACAAAGTCGGACTACACGTTATTATCGACTATTTCTCTCCAGGTTTTTATTTTTCATTTATTTTTAATTTCTTAAAGGTTTCATTTATTTATTCTTTAAGTTTTTAATGTTTATATATTTTTGAGAGAGAGAGCGTGTGCAAGCATGTGAGCTGGGGAGGGGCAGAGAGAGAGAGGGAGACACAGCACAGAGCCTGATGTGGGGCTCGAACTCACAAACTGTGAGATCATGACCTGAGCCAAAGTCGGATGCTTAACCGAATGAGCCACCCAGGCACCTCTATTTATCTATTTTGAGAAAGAGAGAGAGAGAGAAAGAGAGAGAGAGAGAGAGAGAGAGAGAGAGAGAACCCCAAGCAGGCTCCACACCATCAGGGCAGAGCCAGACTCGGGGCTCGAACTCACGAACCATGAGATCATGACCTGAGCCGAAACCAAGAATTGGAGGCTTAACTGACTGAGCCACCCAGGCACCCTTTATCTACGTTTTTATTTTATTTTTTTTAATTAATTAATTTTTTTTTAACGTTTATTTATTTTTGGGACAGAGAGAGACAGAGCATGAACGGGGGAGGGGCAGAGAGAGAGGGAGACACAGAATCGGAAACAGGCTCCAGGTCTGAGCCATCAGCCCAGAGCCCGACGCGGGGCTCGAACTCACGGACCGCGAGATCGTGACCTGGCTGAAGTCGGATGCTTAACCAACTGAGCCACCCAGGCGCCCCAATATCTACGTTTTTAAAAATAAAGCATATACATTTTTCCTGTGCAGCGAGCCTTTTGCTATGTGTGTACAATTCTCTCGTCTCAGGAACATTTTCTTCTACTATATCCTTGATGATCCATTTTAATTAAAGTGTATCATTTTGCACGTCGAGAACGATAGCTGTCTGCTGATTTTACATTCTCTGCTCTCATCTATTCTTTTTTGCTAATTGGAATGTTTCCCCATTGTCCTCTATATCTTTGGGGAACTTTTCCAATGTGTTCTCTGTGTCACTTATATGATTTTTTTTTCCTGCAGGATCAGTGCTATTTTTTTCCCCCCAACTGCTGTGGAAATACTAGCTTTATTGCCACAGTCTTTCGTCTCGTTTTTTTTTTTTTTAATTTTTTTTTTCAACGTTTATTTATTTTTGGGACAGAGAGAGACAGAGCATGAATGGGGGAGGGGCAAAGAGAGGGGGAGACACAGAATCGGAAACAGGCTCCAGGCTCTGAGCCATCAGCCCAGAGCCTGACGCGGGGCTCGAACTCCCGGACCGCGAGATCGTGACCTGGCTGAAGTCGGACGCTTAACCGACTGCGCCACCCAGGCGCCCCTCATCTCGTTTTTATCTTACCCTGCCATCTCTTTATTTAGTTCATTCTCTGTTTAATTTTTTTTTTCAATGCGCATTTATTTTTGAGAGAAAGACAGAGCACGAGCAGGGGAAGGGCAGAGAGAGAGGGAGACATAGAATCCGAAGCAGGCTCCAGGCTCTGAGCTGTCAGCACAGAGCCCGATGCGGGGCTCGAGCCCACGGACTGTGAGATCATGACCTGAGCCAAAGCTGGACACTCAACTGACGGAGCCACCCAAGCACCCAGCTCAATCTCTCTTTACAGATATTTTTACTATGTGTCAGAGAAACACTACTCCTTGTTCTCTCTCGAAAATGCCAGGTCAATTCCTAATACTCTATGCTTTCTTCTCAAACATAGACTTTTCAGATATAGGTTCTTCCTCATCTTTGGCTTGATATTACCTCCCTCATGTTCACGTTCTCACAGATGCGTACTTGAAGACCCCTCAGTGCCTTGGTGCTGCATTCTGTCCACTGGGAGGATGACCCAATCCCTGCTCAGATCTGTGGCTCCAGAATGAGTGAACAGGTATGGTTCCCCATCCCACCCTCACTTGGATACAGTGAGCCAGTGGGGAGCAGAGTGGGTTGTTTGAAACTGACAAAGGACATGGAGGAGGGCTCTGGGCCCTGAGCCCTGGGCGATGAGAAGTGTCCAGAGAGTGGAACGGGGGTGCATTTGATCCAAATGTGATCTTTGCAAATTCAGCTCTGGGCTAGCATTAGCCGTTCCCCTTCCTTCGAGATCCCAGAATCTCCCATAAACGTGAGACAGGATGGGACCCCTGGGTGGCTCAGTCCGTTGAGCATCCAACTTCGGTTCAGGTCATGTTCTCACGGTTCGTGGGTTCGAGCCCCGCGTCAGGCTCTGTGCTAACAGCCCGGAGCCTGCTTCAGATTCTGTGTCTCCCTCCTCCGCATGTGCTCTGTCTCTCTCCCTCTTTCAAAAACAAACATTAAAAAAATAAATTAAAAATAAAACGGCCGCAGTTGCATTTTTTGTTATTTAACAAAGTTTAAAAGGTTTATTGTGTCCGTATTCAGACACAACAATGCGCTGAGGGCACTGGGACGTTATTAGGCAACATTTCCCAGACTTCACGGACACCAGTAAACATTTTGAGGGAGTCTCTTATTGGCCCAGCATTTCCTGGAAGACACTTTGAGAAACAGTGTTTCTCAGGCCAGTTACAGGCGAGTTACAATGTGTCAACACCAGCAGCCGCCCTAGAAGAACCTAGAAGTGTCTGAGGAGTGGCTAAGCCAGGACCAGCTGTGCATGGCAAACACCACGTGGGGCTGGAGTGTTCCCTGCTGTCCACGGGGTGGATAAGGATTAAGGGAAGGAACGCATCCAAAGCCAAAACTCAATAGCGGGGAAACTCGCCCAGATGCAAGGCCCCAAGTCTGTCTTCCTTTCCACGCCAATCTGCCAGCACGAATCTGGCCAAGAAGCAAAGTGTATTTACCGTTCTGTCTGAGGAAGTCACAGCACAACGATGTTCTCTTGATCTGATACGGCTCATAGTTTCTCACAAAATTCAGAGTATTCGACTTGAAAGGAATGAGGAATTGACCGACGCCAATACCTTTGATCTCGGGGCGCCTGTGTGGCTCAGTCGGTTAAGTGGCTGACGCTTGATTTTGGCTCAGGTCAGGATCTCACGGTTCGTGAGTTCTAGCCCCAAGCCAGGCTCTGTGCCAATGGTACAAAGCCTGCTTGGGATTCTCTCTCTCTCCCTCCCTTCCCCGCCGCGCCCCCCCCCCTTGTTTTCTCTCTCTCTCTCTCAAAATAAATAAAAACTTTAAAAAATTGAAATATCTTTGACCTACAAATGGGGAAACAGCCTAAAGGGCAAAGCAGGTTGTTATAGGTCATCCCAAAAGGGCAGTGCTGAGTCTAGGACCCTCACGCCCAGTGCCCTTTCCATGAAACCATGATGCCTAGCATTTAACTAAAAAAAAAAAAGTGTGGAAATTTAAGGCCAAATAGCTAAATAAGAGTACTTTATTCTAAGTGTGTGACTCAGCATTCTAAACACAAAATTTAAGCTTTTTTCATCTTCCAACCTGGGCAGAAAAAAAATAAATTATTCATTCATTCATTCATTCATTCATTCACTCATTCATCTACTGGGCATCTACAACCTACCAGGAACTGTATTTAGAGGCTTGGAGTATAATGGTGAAACAATGTGAAACCATCCCAAGCTTGCGTTTCGATGGAGGAGACAGATGTTATGAAAATAATGACGGAAACAAATAACCAGGGTTGGGGCGCCTGGGTGGTTCAGTCAGTTAAGAGTCCGACTCCGGCTCAGGTCACGATGGCACAGTTTGTGGGTTCGAGCCCCGCGTCGGGCTCTGTGCTGACAGTTTGGAGCCTGGAGCCTGCTTCGGATTCCGTGTCTCCCCCTCTCTCTGCCCCTCCCCCGCTCACACTCTGTTTCTATCAAAAATACATAAACATCAAAAAAAAATTTTTTTTTTAAAGAAACAAATATCAGGTCGTTTCTGACAAGACTCATACACAGCTGAAGAGTAATAATAAGATAAGCAAAATTAATACCTAACCAGAAATACAAAGAATCAAGCGGTCGGTCTAAAAACAGGAAATATTTTTTTGACCCCCAAATCCCATTGGCTGGAAAGCAAGAGGAAGAAATCCAAACACAGACATCAATCGCCATCCTCCTTCCTTTGAAAAGAGCTCTGGGGTAGACCCAACCCACAGCTATGGCTCCAGACTAACCTCCTATTTGGTAAACTGGCCGTTGGGGGCAGGAGGAGGGATCTCTCTTCCTTTAGCAACACAGCTTTGTAGGGGAGCTACAAAAAGCATTTATCATCGTGAACCTGAGTTGGATCATACCACCGAGCCAGTGGGCATGGTTATAAACACTCTCGAGAAGTATTGCCCAACGGTCTACACCATGCCCACAGATTACACACCATAGTGAGCCGTGTGTGGGGAGGAGAACTCGGGGCAAGAGAACAGAAGCCCTTGCTCGGCAGGGCTGGGAAATGGAGTTCATGCCATACCTAAGAGAAGGTCTTTCTCTTCCAAGTCAAAGTGATGGCAGGGCTGCTGGAGGGCGCTCTCGATTTCACCACATTGCCAAATACAGAACCAACGGGGCCAGGCAGCTTATCCCCAAGGGCTCCCCGACTCTGCCCTGAGGGACACTGGCCAAACCCTTGGACCACGGAGAGTCCCGGAGCTTTCTTTTTTAAAAGTCCCCATGAAAGGGGCGCCTGGGTGGCTCAGTTGGTTGAGCGTCGGACTCTTAATCTCAGCTCAGGTCTCGATCTCAGGGTTGTGAGTTCAAGCCCTGCATTGGGCTCTGTGTGGGGCTCTATGCTGGGTGTGAAGTCCACTAACTAGCTAAAACAAACAAACAAACAAACAAACAAACAAATAAATAGAAGAAAATAAAGGTCCCCATTTGAAAACTAAAGGAGAGTGTGAATTTGAAGCCTGGCTCATAGTAGGAGTTGAATACATATGAATCCTTCCTCTCCACATGCTTTCTGCTTCCTAAGTTAGGTTCCTTCCTACCTTTGTCACTAAGCACCAGGCCCTAAGTTATCTGGGTCTCTGGTGTCATCATCTGCGAAATGAAAAGAGGAGGGCAGGAAGTGATGGCCGGGGGTTCCTTGTAATTCAACCCCTATCATTGTAACAGGTGCACCGCGAGGAGAAGGAACAGGAAACGCTGGGATCTCTGTCACCTGGGCCCCTAGGGGTGAGTTCTAGGAGGCTCCCAGGCATCAACCACGACCTCCGCAAAGGCACGGAAAATGAACGAGGAGGAAATTGCCAACAATCCCCGCACAGCTGGAGACACTCCCCCGGAAATCAGCATTTCATCAGTAGCTTCATTTACAGCAGAAAAGTTGCTATTTGCAATAACGTCGGGACCTGCCGGCTGGGATTCAGTGGCTCCCCGGCGGCGTGAGCCGTCACCAAACTACCAATTTTCACTTCGCAAGTCAGAATGACCCCTCCGGGGTGCTCTGTGACGCAGGGGAGAAGGGGTGGGTGTCTGCTGGGACAAGTTTGGGCACAGAGCGCACAGGGGCATCGGATGGCTGTGGCTGGCCTGCAGTTCCTGCGGCTTGCAACCTCTTCACAACACAAACACGTAGCGTTTCTCCTTCTGGAAGCCCCTCAGGAGCCCACCCATCGTTGCTAGAGTCAGAAAGAGGAGAGGAAGGCGGGCGAGGAAAAAAAAAAAAAAAGGAAAAACAGGAAGACGCGGCTGTTGGAGCAACACTCAGAACATCAGGTGGTCCCAGGAGTCCTGGTGTTGTGCCAAGATCCATCAGGAGCCAGCGGAGTGGACCTAGCAGTCGCTTCCTCCCTCTGGGGATCCAGCATACACAAGTGTTCAAGGGTCGAGGTCGGAGGGAGTGGCCTTGACCCGGCTTGCATCTCTAACGTTCCGGTTCTGTTCTTCTCCACCAGGAAGGGTGGAGAAAAGGAGGAGGTGGCAAGCAGGGGGGATGGGGGCGAGGAAACAGGACGCAGACTGCCACAGGAAAGACGGAAACGACACAGACTGGCAGAAGAGTATCCCTCCCAGAGCTTGAAGGGATCTCAGCAGCGATCCTGATGACGATCAGGATCATGAGCGACCGAGGTTCAAGGGCAGCACCCTGCAGATCAATCAGGATGGCTCCCACTCAATGCCCCACTCTCCAGGACCCAGGAGACCCCCCCCCCCACCCTGTGAGTTCCGAGTTCTGGGGAACCCAAGGAGAGGATGGGAGGCACTCAGGCTGTGAGTCTGGCCATCTGGCATTGAGGTGCCCAGGGCAGTGCAAGGGACCCCCCCCCTCCCCCGTCAAGGTTGTCCTGAAAAGGTAGGTCCTGAGCATTGACCCCCATGGGCTCTGAGGATGCACCCCCCAGCACCGGCACCCCTAGTCACTCTGTACCATCGAGGGACTGACTGCCAGCTACTTCTGTATGCCTGGAGGGCCATGGGCTAAAGCCTTCATAGGGGCCAAGGGCAGGCCACCCCAAGATGCACCACCTTGGCATGAAAATTATTTTGAGTTAAAAAGCAGGGGCACCTGGGTGGCTCAGTTAGTTAAGCGTCCACCTCTTAGACGCTTCGGGCTCAGATCATGATCTCCTGGTTCGTGAGATCGAGACCCACATCAGGCTCTGTGCCAACAGTGCGGAGCCTGCTTGGGATTCTCTCTGCCCCTCTCTCTGCTCCTCCCCTGCTCATGCTCTTGCTCTCAAAAATAAAATAAACAAACATTAAAAAAAAAAAAAAAAAGCAACCAAATCCCTGAAGATTCAGGAAAACCTCTTTACCTCCCCCATAACTACCTAAAAGAATTTAGATAGAAGACCAGCTTCAGGAGGGGAGCTATCCTGATAGAGAGCTAGTGTAGGATACGAAGGAGGTAAGGTAGGAAGGGAGGAGTCTGGCCTGTTGGTTTCTATGCCCCATTTTTTCTCAGTGGCTCAGCAAACATTTACTTACCAAACATTTAACTCTTTTCATCTCCTGCGAATTGCACTCCTTCCCTTAGAAGTCCCAGATGCCCACCTCGCTCTCCTTAGATCAGAATGACGGACATACCTCATTCTGCCCGACTCGACTCTCTTTGGAATCTCCACGTCTGTTTGGATCCCATATACGTACAGAATTAAATCTCATTTCCTCCTGTCACCCTGTGTCATGTGACTTTGATTCTTACTCCAGCGAGAAGGACTTAAAGGGTAGAGGAAATGTTTTCTCCCCCTTCACCTTCTTGTCCACTTGTGACTTTCCTGGCTACCCTGTTCTGTTATTCTCACCTGGCTTTGTTTTAAGCTCTTCTAACAGCTACTGTTACTAGCTCAGTGCCTGCCTCTCCTGGCCCCTAGCATGTGTGCTGGTTTCTGACTCTCTCTCCACGTCCTTTTTTCTTTAAAATGGACATGGCTCGCCTTTTTGCCAAAAGTTAGAACTCTTTGGGTCTAACTTGGACAACCAGCTTCATCACTTCCTTGTACCCGGCACGGGACACCCCACCCGTAGCAAACGATGAGGAATCCACTCCAGTCTTCCCTTAAGGACTTATCTGCTATATTCACATTATGTTTACGAGATCGAGAATGGTAGGGGTAGAGGAGGGATGAGGTAATTGTGAGGGAGGAAAAATAATCCTCCCTCTATTTCTTCTAGTTCTTGGCTGAGATCCCCCCATTAATAAAAGACAAATTAACAGGAGAAAAACAAACAGAAGTTTAATAACATGTAAAGCTCCTGTATGCATGGGAAAGATCTGGAAAAACCGAGTAGCTCCTGGAAATGGCCCAAGCCAATCTTTAAATACCAGCTAAAGACAAAAAATATCCAATGGTAGGGAGCCAACTATGAGAAGCTATCAGGAAAAGCCCCATAAACAAGGGAAAGGCTGTTGTGCAGATGTAAGTCTTTGCCTACTGCATTGGTAAGAGTTTCTAGAGACTTAGTCATCCTTCTATTTGTGGAACAGAAAGGGAGACACCATTACAGATGGAAATTTCCCTTATAAACGTAGAAGTCTCTTACAAGGGCAAGTTCTACTTGGTTTTCAAGAGCTCTTCCTGTGTTTGCTGTTTCTAAAAGTGACAAAACTTGCTTTTATACTTTTTTAAGATTTTATTGTTTTTAAGTCATCTCTACATCCAGCGTGGGGCTCGAACTTACAACTCTGAGATCAAGAGTCCCATGTGCCACCAACTGAGCCAGACAGGCCCTCTGGCGATAATACTTTTATACCTAAAATAATATTTATGCCAAAGAGACAGATTTTGGGGGCCCCTGGGTGGCTCAGTCGGTTAAGTGCCTGCCTTCCGCTCAGGTCATGATCTCAGTTTGTGGGTTCGAGCCCCGCGTCCATCTCTGTGCTGACAGCTCAGAGCCTGGAGCCTGCTTCAGATTCTGTGTCTCCCTGTCTCTCTCTGCCCCTCCCCTGCTCACTCGTGTGTGTGTGTGTGTGTGTGTGTGTGTGTGTGTGTGTGTGTATACATACTCTGTCAAAAATAAATAAACATTAAAAAAATTTTTAAAAAAGAGACATATTATAGGGTGGCAATTCTGCTCCCTTTAACCAATTCAAAGACAATTTCTAGCAGTGCCTGGCTGGCTCAGTCGGTAAAGCGTGTGATTCTTGATCTCGGGGTTGTAAATCGCAACTTCATGTTTGGTGTAGAGATTATTTAAAAATAAAATCTTAAAAAAAAGAAAGATAATTTCTTTTCTTATATATTTATATATAATCTATTGTCAAATTGGTTTCCATACAACACCCAGCGCTCATCCCAAAAGGTGCCCTCCTCAATGCCCATCACCCACTTTCCCCCCTCCCCACCTCCCATCAACCCTAAGTTTGTTCTCAGTTTTTAAGAGTCTCTTATGGTTTGCCTCCTTCCCTCTCTGTAACTTTTTTTTTTCTCCCTCTTCCCCTCCCCCCTGGTCTTCTGTTGAGTTTCTCAGAATCCACATAAGAGTGAAAACATATGGTATCTGTCTTTCTCTGCCTGACTTACTTCACTTAGCATAACACTCACCAGTTCTATCCACGTTGCTACAAAAGGCCATATTTCATTCTTTCTCATTGCCAAGTAGTATTCCATTGTGTATATAAGCCACAATTTCTTTATCCATTCGTCAGTTGATGGACATTTAGGCTCTTCCCATCATCTGGCTATTGTTGAAAGTGCTGCTATAAACATTGGGGTACAAGTGCCCCTATGCATCAGCACTCCTGTATCCCTTGGGTAAGTTCCTAGCAGTGCTATTGCTGGGTCATAGGGTAGATCTAGTTTTAATTTTTTGAGGACCCTCCACACTGCTTTCCAGAACAGCCGCACCAGTTAGCATTCCCACCAACAGTGCAAGAGGGTTCCCCTTTCTCCACATCCTCGCCAGCATCTAGAGTCTCCCGATTTGTTCATTTTAGCCACTCTGACTGGCGTGAGGTGATATCTGAGTGTGGTTTTGATTTGTATTTCCCTGATGAGGAGCGACGTTGAGCATCTTTTCATGTGCCTGTTGGCCATCTGGATGAAGAAAGACAATTTCTGGAAAGAAATCAGGTCCAAATCTTTTCAGAGAGTTAACCGCACTTAAGTTTTTTGTTTTTACTTGCTGCAAACTATTGAAAGGCCTGTAAGTAATCCGGGATTGAGTCTTAACCTGTTGCAAGAAAAACCCAAATCTGAAACAAGAGAATCCTAGACGCCGAAAGAGATGGGGTCATATTAGTTTGTGTTGTCTGGATGATCTGAGGGACAATGTGATAGGAGGGAGTGGATATGAATCAGAGAACACTTATGAGCCAGAAAAACCAACGTGAACCCAAAAACTATGGTGAGGACTGGGTTGGCTACCTCTAAGAAGATGCCGGCTGGAAGGATTTTTAAGTCATCCCCAGCGATTACAGAAAGCACAAGTACACCCCCAAGAAAATCTGTGATATTGGAAAAGGATTTACAGTAAATCCATAATCGTGGACGAGGAGCACAAGAGAAATTGCATTAGGCAGAAATCGAGGACAGTTGCGTTCCTAAGAGCCTAATACTTGGTTTCCATGTAGCAACATTTCTCCAATTCTACCTCAAAATTTACATGTGAATACAGTCATTTTTTTCATCTTTATATGCTGTTACATTGATAGCTCGTTTTTATAGACTTGGGAGCCCCAGCATTTTGGCTGAGAGTATCTCTACGTTTTCCATACTTGGGGGAAGCACAACAGTGAACCTTCAATCTCACGGTGGTGGCCACCAGGGACATGGACCAAGGAGGCCCTAAGTAGGTCTTAAGACGGCGACATTGCAGAGCTCAGCATCAGAAGCAGCTGGAATGCTTGTTAAAAGATATGCTTTCCCGGGACCCGATAAAGGTGTTCAAACCTTGGACTGAGGGGCGCCTGGGTGGCTCAGTCGGTTAAGCGTCCGACTTCGGCTCAGGTCATGATCTCGCGGTTCGTGAGTTCGAGTCCTGCATCAGGCTCTGGGCTGATGGCTCAGAGCCTGGAGCCTGTTTCCGATTCTGTGTCTCCCTCTCTCTCTGACCCTCCCCCGTTCATGCTCTGTCTCTCTCTGTCTCAAAAATAAATAAACGTTAAAAAAAATTAAAAAACAAAAACAAAAACAAAAAACCTTGGAATGAGACCTGGAAATCAGAATCACTTGGAGAAAGACCCAAGAATCAGGTTTAGAGTAAGGGTCTGTGCCAAAGTCTACTTTCCAAAGCAGCTGAAACCAAATCTCTACCATCCCACATCCTTTTCTGCAATATAATCCTGCCTCCAGACTGTCGAGAGGTGAGGTGTGTTACCACCGCTTCCCCACCACCCCCACCCCCCCACCCCCCTTCAGTCTGGATGAGCTAATGGCTTCTTTGACCAGTGGAATACTGTGGAAATAACACTGTGTGACTTTGAGGCTTGGTCATAAAAAGTGATGCCGTTACCAGCTTGTTCTCTGGAGCACTCACGTTTGGAGTCCTGAGCCACTGTTTAAGACCAACCATGCTGAGGCTGCCATGTTTTTTGGAAGCCCGCCGCCTGAAGGGACCCAGTCTCCAAGTCGTCCCAGCTCAGATCTTGCAGGGAAGAGAAACCTCCCCAATCCAACGCTTTCCAGAGGGCAGATGATTAATACTGGGGTTGTAATTGACCTTAGAGTTAGTTTCAGTGTCAAGACTGATCATTATTTATTTACTCAGCCATTCAATAAAACGGTTACGGATTGCCCGCCATTGCCAGATTGTTCTAAAATCCAGAGAAACAGCAAAGACCAAGAAAGACCCCCCCCTCCCCCCCTCAGTGTCCTGGAGCACACATTCTAAGGGTGGCAACGACATACATATACTAACAACTTAGGGACGGTGTTAAATGTTGTGAAGACGGTCAAGCAAGGTGATGGGACAGGCAGGCGTGAATTTAGATTGCCTGGTGGTCCCTGAGAGTCTCGTACGGAAGTGGAGTGAGCTGAGAGCTGGTACTAGTTTCCTGGGGCTGACAAAGTGCCACAGGCGCAGAAATTTACTGTCTCACAGTTCCGGAGGTCAAATGTGAAGATCATAAAGGGCCTCTAGAGAGAATCTACACCTCTCTCGCGGCTTCTGGCGGTTTTCTGCCACTCCCTGGTCTTCCTCGTTTGAAGAGGCATCGCCTCCGTCCCTGACTTGACTGCCTTTTTATAAGCACACCAGTCTTACAGGATTTAGGGGTCCACAGCACTCCAGTCTGACCACAGCCGAACTCAACTACACGCGCCATGACCCGATTTCCAAGTAAGGTCACATTCTGAACCCCTGGGGGGTTGGGGCTTCAACATATAAAAGGCGGGAGAGCACAGGGTTCAACTTGAGGCAGGACCCGCGGGCTAAGGACCCTGCTGGTTCCGTTATCCAGAGCTGGGCATCCCAGGCAGAGAGGAAAGCAAGAGTAGAAACAAGCTTGGTGTTCAAGAACTGGGCTAGCCACCATCCACGGCTGGCGTGTAGAGAGGAAGGGGGAGCGAAGTATTAGCTTCACCCTGGCCATTCCAATTCAGACACAGGGCTCCCAAGCTGGCTGTCCTCACCATCCCCACCATCCTTCAGAATACCCAAAGAATCCTATTCTAAGACAGAAATCTGATGCAATCTTACTAATTCTTTCAAAAAACAACAGCCAAAAAAAGAGGCTCCCTCCATCACCTCTCCATGATTTGCAAGAGAAAGAACAAAACTCCAGGGCAGCTCCAAAGGTGATACAAATCGAGCTCCACTCCAGCTGACATTTCCAGCCTTTTCTGTAAACTGGACTCACCTCCCAGCCCCAGGACCCACCGTGCACGCTCAGGACTCTATTGTTTCATACTTTCCCCAATTTTCCGGCTCTTTTCTTGATGAACCTCACAAACCTTAGGAGTTATTTTGGTATCATCTTTACCTCTCTGGTCCTCGGTTTCTCTGTCTGTAACATGAGACATTGGGACCAGGTAAAACACGAGCCCCATCTTCCCCGTTAGAGTCAGAGTTCATATATTAACCGTATCGCCATCAGCATCAACGTCAGTCTCGCTCGTTGCTTGGTTTCGGGGACGCGGGTGTGGGGATATTTCTCTGTTGCTCTGGTTTCTGTTGGTGTTTTCGTTTTATGGTTTAGCTCTTTTGACACTGACATTCGCTTTTGCATCTTTAAGACTTGTGTGTTAGGAGAAGAGTGTGGTTTTCTAGGTAAGGGTTTGTACAATTTTTTTTTTTTTTCCTTTCCTTTTTTCACTTCTCTGCTCCCGGGCCCCTGCTAAACCAAGGCAGCTTTTCTGAAAATGGACCACACAAGAGGCTGTACTGAACTTCTCCCAGACCCCCTCCCGATTAATCCTCTTTCTCATTAGCATGTTTATCGGAAGCCGGGAGAAATTCTCGGGCAGCTAATTTTTAACACCTGCAAGTTTTGAGAGTTGGTAGCAAAACCGCATCCATAAAAGAATCGCTTGCTTTCTCAGAGATGTTAAATTTGAACCCTTTAAAGGTTGGACTTTTGTTACGATTCCTATTTCTGCTTTTACATCAAGTCATATGTTAATTAACGCTCTCCTCCTTTCAAATGTAAAGAGAGGCGGAAAAAAAAATCTGAATGAAACCATTTCAGTGCATGAATGGCCACAGTCAAGAAAGCCTTCTGCATTTCAGAGGCGGAGTGGTTTTCCTCCGGCACAAGCCTCAGCCCTGGCCTGGAGGAGGAGGTGGGCCCCCGCCGGGGAGGGGGTGTAGACAGGGAGCCGGGTGAGGTCTCCTGGTTTGAAGGCTCACAGGCAAACTGGGAGGCTCTCTGCTGTGCTGTACTGGGTGAGCTGGAAGTGTGGCAAGAAAGGACCGGCAGGACAATCGTCAGAGGCTCAAAGCACAGTGTCTGTGTGTGCCTGTGGCGGGTGGGGGGAGGGGGGAGGGTTACACCTCCTTCTCATGGGGGCTGGGGCGCAATCCCACCTCTCTCCAAAAAGCAAGCAAAAAGCCAAGTGAAAGGTGGGGAAGAGGGCTCTAAGAGCATACCCGGGAGGGTACCACACTGAGATGGGACACGGCGGGGGAGAATCTGACCAAGTCCTTCGGAGTGATACAGGCATGGTGACCGAAGCCCCCGTATTCTGGAAGTTTCTAAAGACAGGAAGCTTGCAGAAGTCCTCAGCAGGTGGGCAGTGAGGAGCCTCACAGAGGACCCAAGGGCTGACCCTGCACCTCTAAGAACCAGGAGAGGCGCTTAGCCATCCCAGAGCATCACTGGAGGACCGTCTAAGTTAAGAGAGGAGGCGGATGTTTGGCGACCAAGCCTGACCACATCGGGCACGGGCAAGGCAGAGGGCGTGGACCCCCAGCAGGTCCAAAGGGAGACAGGAGGATGTCAGTGACAACAGAGGATAGCAGGATGTTGCACATTATCCTAGGAACACCAGGCACCCATCCACACAGGTGGCACTGTATTTCCAGGGACCGACAGGGACGCAACAAGGTGGCTGGACCCCGAGGCCAGGATATGTGCCCCCAAGCAGACAGGTAGGGAGGGTCGTCTCCAGTGTCTCTCATTTCTCAGTGCCCTCCTGGGGGGAATGCGAGGTGGAAATGTGCTGGGGAGAAAAGAACCCAGATGGAGACTCTGCCCTCCCCGCGCCCCTCTCCGCACAGCAGGGAGGAACGAAGGACTAAGGTGCCCCTCCCACCGCACCTCTGCAAAGCCCCAAGGCTGATTGAGAGAGGAGAAGTTATAATAGGGTGTTTGATTAAAGCCTTGAACCGGGCTGGACTTTCAATAATCAAAAGCAACCAGTTACACAGTTGGCCCTGGGGATGGGAGGCCGAGTCAACCGAATGTGGTTGGAAGCTCCAATGGAAAGAATAAAACTGACTGATGTTCAGAGCTCACCACAGTCTGCTTGCTAAGCAAGACGTTCTTCAGGGTTCTTCAGGTCACAGTGAGGAATAAATGTGATACTTAATTACTTTTTTTTTAATTTGAGAGAGAGAGAGAGAGAGAGAGAGAGAGAGAGAGAGAATCCCAAGCATGTTCCATGGTCAGCGCAGGGCCTGATTCAGGGCTCGATCTCATGACCCTGGGATCAGGCCCTGAGCTGAAATCAAGAGGCGGACGCTCAACTGACTGAGCTGCCCAGGCGTCCCCAAATGTGATCATTATTAAAGGCACGCATGCACGCCCACACACACACACACACACACACACACACACGCACGCTTAGCAAAATCAAACTTCCTAAAAATTCTCCTTTGTCTGACTTTTCTTTCCCTGCAGTTTCACACGTGACAGCTTTTCAAAAATACGTCCCCTGCTTTCTACACTCAGCCCCTTCCCTGCTGCAGGCCCCCCCCTTCGGAACATTAACATGTCCCAACCCTCCCGACCCCCACACACCAGACAATAAGCAGAACCCTTCAGCTCAGGCTGAATTTCCAGGAACAGCCTTGTGGGAAATGCGGAGAAGGTCACTGTCTCAGTCTGTTCGGGGCTGCTGTAACAAAAGGACCAGAGACTTACACAACAAACTTTCTCTTTGCCCCACAGTCCTGGAGGCTAGGAAGTCCAACATCAAGGTGCTGACAGATTCGGTGTCTGGAGAGAACCCGCTTTCTGGTTCTTAGAGAGCTGTCTTCTCACTATGCCTCCCGTGGTGGCAAGTCAGGAGACAGCTCTCTGGGATCTCTTTTATAAGGACACTAATCCCATCATGGGGCTCTACCCTCAGGACCTTATCACCTCCCCAAGCCACTACCTCCTAATCCATCACGTTAGGGGTTAGGATTTCAGTGTCTGAATTTGAGGAGAGGGGACACAAACATTCAATCCATAATAGACACCCTTTATCTGGTTTCCTTCCTTCCTTCCTTCTTCCTTCCTTTCTCCTTTCTTTCGTGACTTGCCTATTCATGATATTTACTCATAAAATATATATTTTTTTGTATTTTATTACTCATAATATACATATATATAGAAATTTATTTATTCTCTTAGAGAGAGAGAGAGAGGGCATGATTGGGGGAAGAGCAGAGAGATAGAGGGAGAGAGAGAATCTTAAGCAGACCCCACGATCATTGCAGAGCCCGGCTGGGGGCTCAATCCCACAATCTTGGGATCATGTCCTGAGGCGAAATCAAGAGTCGGATGCTCATCTTGTATTTCATATAGTTTTAGGGGTACTGGGTAAGTGAAGAATGTGCCATTTGCTAACGTCCCATGAAAATAATGATCTGGGGGAAACCCGTGCAGAAATGCAGTCAAACGAATATTCCTCAGGGGCAGTGGTACGTTTGCCCATGTGATGGGAGGCTGGCCCCACCCTCCACATACACACCAGAACAGCATAAGAAGCAACACCAGAAAGGAAAGGCAGGGGGGGTGGGTGGGAATGACAGGATTTTACCCCCAGCATGAAAGGTTTAGAGGCAAGTCCTCGATATTTCTATGAATTTGAAGGGTTGCTATTTTATTTTCATTTTTTAAAAATTTTTTTTTTTAATGTTTATTTATTTTTGAGACAGAGACAGACAGAGCATGAACAGGGGAGGGTCAGAGAGAGAAGGAGGCACAGAATCCGAAACAGGCTCCAGGCTCTGAGCTGTCAGCACAGAGCCCGACGCGGGGCTCGAACTCACGGAGTGTGAGATCGTGACCTGAGCCGAAGTCGGCCGCTTAACCGACTGAGCCACCCAGGTGCCCCTATTTTCATTTTTAAAGATTTTATTTTTAAGTCATCTCGACACCCAATGTGGGGCTCAGACTCACAACCTTGAGATCAAGAGTCACATGCTCCTAAGCCAGTGGGGCGTCCTGGCCTATTGATTATTTTAAATCAAAGTTACTTAACAGGCGGCTTGTGCAGGAAGGACACTCCTCGGTCCCCTGAAAGCACCTGTATTATAGACACCCTTCCTGTACCAGGAGGTAAGAGACATCCTTATCACGAGAGGTGGGAACTTTACAGCCAAAAATGCTATATAAACAACCCTCCTTTCTTTTTATTCATTTACTCCCCCGGCTCACATTCTGTTTACAATTCCTCCCCAACTGGGGCTGCCAAAGTTAACTTTCCTTTGTCCTGTCAATTCCTCACTGATTTCTTGTCTCTGTCCACAAAGTACAAAAAGTGCCCACCTTGGTCATTTCTCTGGGTCTCGGTGTTAATAGTGGGCATCCGTGGGCTCGTAAGAAAACTTTGTTGTTGGGGCGCCTGGGTGGCGCAGTCGGTTAAGCGTCCGACTTCAGCCAGGTCACGATCTCGCGGTCTGTGAGTTCGAGCCCCGCGTCGGGCTCTGGGCTGATGGCTCAGAGCCTGGAGCCTGTTTCCGATTCTGTGTCTCCCTCTCTCTCTGCCCCTCCCCCGTTCATGCTCTGTCTCTCTCTGTCCCAAAAATAAATAAACGTTGAAAAAAAAAAAAATTAAAAAAAAAAAAAACAAAAAAAACAAAAAACTTTGTTGTTGTTTTTTTCTCCTGTTAACCCATCTCATGTAATTTATTAAAAAAATATATTTTTTTTAAGTAATCTCTACACCCAATGTGGAGCTTGAACTCATGACCCCGACATTAAGAGTCACATGGGGCCCCTGGGTGGCTCAGTTGGTTAAGCGGTTTTAGCTCAGGTCATGATCTCACAGTTTTGTGGGTTCAAACCCCACACTGGGCTCTGCACTGCAGCACAGAGCCTGCTTGGGATTCTCTCTCTGTCCCTCTCTCTGTGTCCCTCCCCACCCCGAGCTTTTCCTGTCTCTCTCAAAATAAATAAGTAAACTTAAAAAAAAAAACAAACAAGAGTCCCATACTCTTCTGATAGAGCCAGCCAGGAACCTTCCTCCCCTTCCCTTGTCACATCTAAATTTAATTCCTAGTCCAGCTGGAATACCTTGATGGGTAGAGGGAGAATTTTCCCTTCCCTGCACAAATAAACTCTTATTTGAGATTTTCGGGGCTTACTTGGCTTCTTTTTTTATTTGGAAGCCATGAATCCTGTGGTCTCTAAGTCCACGGGCTGACTTTTTGCAGGAAGGGGATGGGGACTTGGGAGAAAAATCCCCAAGAGTAAAAATGAAAGAATTGGAACACTCTGACAGGCCACCCTGAAATATACAGGTTTTCTGGAAAGGTTACAAATTCGGTGCCTCTTAGAGCTGATAGAATTTGAGTACTTGTGGGTCCATTTATCTCTAAGCGCCCACGGTCACAGAGGCGGCAAAGCAGTGATGGACGGGCACAGACATTGGGCCCTAACTTGTTCTCTCCTCCAGAGCATCCAGCTGTGGCCCAAACCCTGAACATTCCATGCAGCAAACCCAACACCTTGCAATTCACCACACCCAGTCTCCTTAGAAATCCATGCACTGTCACCGTCGTCGTTGTTATTATTATTATTATTATTTGGACAAGCTTCTTGGACGGTTGCCCCTTTAGCGACTCATCTGAGTATTTCTCCAAGTCACATGCATGCCTCTTCCAAGAGCATTCCGATAAAAACAATATCCTCCACTTTGATTTATTTTCAGTAACATTTTAATGGCCCTATTAGGCTGGCATCCCATACAAATGTGCCCTTGGCCTGCCTCTTACTCTGGCTCTGTTCTAGTCTGACTTTCAGAAGAGAAGAAATCATAAGAGATGAGTCAGAGAAGGCTTAAGAAGGATCAGACATAGCTCCATTTGAAAACCAATCGAGCTCAGGAGATAGCATTGCTAAAACGTTTTAAGATTCCTTCTGTCCGGGCTGGCTCGCCATGTTTTCCCACCAAAAAAACCTCTGTTTCCTGGAGCATTTATCTTCACATTTTAATGGGTTTAAGAATCACATTGTGAATCAGCTGACAAGTCAGATCACCAGAAATTCTGATTTGCTGGCTTTGGCATGAGGTCTAGAGAAATACCAGTTCTAATAAGGACCTCAGCCTGGTAAATTTTGGTGCAGACATCGTATTGATTTCAAACCAAGACATAATAGGCACACATTATACAAAATCAGCCTTATGCGACCTGGAAAGCTAGAGGTATTTATTTAAGATGCGATAAAAAAAAAAAAAAAAAAAAAAAAGATATGTGTACCTGCATCCTTTTCCAAATGGAGTGCAGAGGCAAGAACCCCAAAGGTAGGAAGGAATGGTATTACCAAAGATGAGGGGAAACTTAACCCATCACTGGTGGTTACAGATAACAAGATGAGTGATTTGGGGGCAGCTGATTATACTTTAAAATAATCCTTAGAGGGGTGCCTGGGTGGCTCAGTTGGTTAAGCGTCCGACTTTGGCTCAGGTTATGATCTCTCGGTTTGTGAGTTCAAGCCCCACGTCGGCGGGCTCTGTGCTGACAACTCAGAGCCCGGAGTCTGCTTCAGATTCTGTGTCCCCCCCCTCTCTCTGACCCTCCCCTGCTTGTGCTCTGTCTCTGTCTTTCAAAAATGAATACACATTAAAAAGACAATAATAATAATCCTTAGAGAAAATGCTCCTATAGGAGGCACCCAAGAGCCATGAGCGGAGAAGGAACCTTCAGGAAGAAGATTCATAGATTCATCAGTTCAGCCCAGAGAACCAGTGAGCCACCAAATGGATTGCATCCTTAGGAACGGCATCGGATCAAACCAAAGAGGCTAAAATTTATGTCAGGCAGGTTTTATCTCTATTTCCAAGTCTGATCAATGGGTAATAGCTCCCTGGAGTACTTCATCAAGAGAGAATGTGAAGTCATTTCTAGGCTCAGCAGAAAAAAAAAAAAAAAAAATGAGCATTGATTGATTAGTGATGTCTGCCACCAGCAAGGAGAAGGAGAATCGGAGGCATCCTTGCAATTTCTGCTTAGGCAGTGATTGGCAAGTTTATCCAAGCTCTGTGCTAGTAGAAGGACTCAGTCATTCCTGAGAAGTACCATCTCTTTCCTGCTCTTTGCAGTCGGGGAAAGGGTTGCCATGTGAGCAATAAAAACAACAAAAAACCAAAAACACCTTATGTGATTATGTTTCTCCTGCTAAAGATGGTTGTTGTACTAGCCCATCAAACACTTACCTGGTAGACGTCCAGACCTGTTGTCCTTGCCCGTTCACCAGCACAGACTCTCTGATCCAGATCTTCCAGACTCCTTGCTTTGCCTAATTTTCCAAGAGAGAAGAGAAGCCAGTAAGTAGCTCTTTCCTGTTCCGTTCAAGGTCTTAATTGCCAAACACTTCCCCTCCTACCCTAGTGATCTCAACATTTCAAACGCACAAAAATGAGCAGTATTTCATAAAATGGCTGGTATGCCTGCCTTCAAAGAGCAAACTCATTTTAAGTACCTACTTAACAACAACAACAAAAAGTCGGTGTGCTTCTATATAACTGAGAAGCTAATTGCCAATCAACCATATCAGAGTCACTTATGTGAGCGCCTGTCAACACTTTGGTTAACTAATTCGAGTCGGTGCATGCAGACGAAAGAAAGAAAACCACAGCGTAAAGTACTTCAGAAGAAATTTAGATTGGCGGTCTTCTAGAATTCAGAGTTTTCTCCAGTTCAGATTCACCTTCCTCGACTATAGTAAATACCTTTTGGTTGTTGTGTCTGTCCTCAACCCCTCCGAGCTACTACTTTCTTCCTAAGGGCTCCAAAGTTTGGTTGGGGACAACCATTGTTCCAGGGAGGCTGACTTCCAGATCACATAAGGCTGATTTCAACCCAGTGCTAGAGATAAGAGCGAGTGACCAGTCAGGGCACTCGTCCTGCCCGGCCACATCGACAGGCTCAGTGTGGCCATGTGATCTCAACCAATCCGATTGGATTGATACTCAAGACTCTTGCTGAGAAGAAAGATGGCGGCTGTTTCTTGCTAGAGCTGCATAGATCTTAAAACTTCCTCAAACCGTCTTAGATTAAAGAAGACAGCTAGCCTTAGCAGAAAATAACTTTGAAGAAAACATTGTTGAAACAGGGGTGAAAAAAAAAAACCCCTTGAGCTGCTCTCTTGTGGATTTTTCAGGCAAATGAATCAGTCTGTTTTCTGTATTGTAAACCCACTTTTAATTACCTTCCTTCTCTGTCCCTGGTAACGGTAGCTGATACACCTAGTTAATCTGAGTCAGGAGAATCCATTTCATCAGTGCTATCTTTGTTTCCTATGACTCAACTTTTTCCCTTTCTCGTTTTCTTTCATGAATGAGATTTGGGAAGCGGGATAATAAACAGCTGATAATGATTGGGATGAAAATCTCTTGTCATGTTCCAGGGAATGCTTTGGAAAAGAATATGCATCTTCTGAATCAATACCATTTACATGATGCTAACAGGAAGGGAAGGAGAACTAGGCTGGTCTTGTTGTAGATTAAAATGCCTGTGTACTACGGGGAGGAATTAATTATGCAAAATAGTAAAATATGTGCAGACAAATGCTAATTTGTCAACCTGTAAACTGAGCTTCCTAAATCTTAGCTGGCCATAAATCGAGTCATTTTCAAATATATTAGGCAGATGAGCTGCACCGCTAGGGTGATGTATGTATTCAATCCCGAGGCCCATGCACGTACTATCTTTCATAGGATATGAGCACCCCCCACCTCCAGGGCCAGATTTTATTACATCTTCCGTGAATACATCTGTGAACACTGCACCTTCTTGTTTCTGCCACTAACTACAGCTGAGCTGCTCAAAGAATGAAAGAAGGTAGTGAAACAGAAGCGCGGATTTACGCGTGTGAGGGGTGTGTAAAGGAGAGTCTTTACCTGGCAACACAGGTAGAGGGAGCGGTGACCTTCGATCTAATGCATCCTTGGGAATTTCTCTCGCCCATCAGAGCAGAAAACATAACAGGCTCTCTGAAGACCATTCAGGAGGGCGTAATCTACAGAAGCTTCTCCTGGGCGAGTAGCTTCAGAGCTTTGCAGAAACAGGAGACAATTAAGAGAGGAACAGGTGGCGTGGGCAGCGGTAACCTGTTGGTTTGGGTTGGCCCTTGCCGAGGTTAGCGGTGTCTTCATGCCGCGGGGCAGACTTCCACGCCGGGTGCGCGTTTGGCCTGAGGCATCTTGCATCCAGCCACGGAGACAGTTACAGCCAGCTGCCCCCCACCCCGCCTTGGGGTTGGGCTAGTCTTGCAGGAAGGACAAAGCAGCCCTGAAAGTTTAAAAGGGCTTTGCTTTCGGGCTGCCCCTGGCTGGGAAAGGAGAAATTAACAGGAAATGTCTCCTAAACTTGGTGGGAGGAGGTCGTGGAGAGGGCGTGACTGCTGGTGAACCCCAGAGCTGGACACAAGCGATCTGAGGCTCCTCACCCCATCCTCCGTCCTTGGAATGCACATTCCACCCCGCTAGGAGCCACTTGAAGGGCACGCCCTTGAGAGAGCAGCGGGCTGTTGAGACCATCTGGGCCATGTAAGTGATCAAAGCCTGGTAAACCCTCTACAGAAACTCACAGGCTATCCAGGGGTAATGCAGGAAATCTACTCATCCTGCAGCTGCCCAGTTAGCAATCTGGAGTGGTCTGTCTCTTTCTTTGGTCTCTGTTTGCCCTCTGGGACTGGGGCGGGTTTCAGATTTCACCTGGCGGGGGGACTCGGGGAAAGTCCACCAAATGCACTTAACCAAATGCACTTACTGAAACCACCAAATGCTCTTACTGAAATTATTCCAGGTAGGATTAATTTCAGCATTAAGCTATAACAGGAGATTAAAAATAACAACAAGGCAGGGAGGGCACTACCTAACTCTTTTTTTGTTTCCTCGCCAACGTGGTTCTGGGGAGGTCTGGTAAGGGAAGCCCTCGTCGTCATTGGACGTTGGGTGCCCTAATTGTGTTGCTTTAGGTGAAAAGACCTTTCCATTCTTCTAAGTGCAGCTTGTCCTCATGCCACCGTCCCCAACTATCACCAGATTATCATGGAGATAATTTTCTCTCAGTATACAAACCACGCACTTCCTTATACTTTTTTATGGTTGAATGGTATTCCACTGTATGAATGTACCATTATTTGTTTGTTAAACTGTTCCCCAGGGGTAGGGCACGTAGGTTGTTCCCAATATATTGCTGTTCAAACAAGTGCTCCTATAAATAGTCTTGTCTGTGTATCATTTTGCATGTGGGCGAGTATTCAAGTGTAATAAATTCCTAGAAGTGTAATCGCTGAGTCAAAGGGAACGCACAACGGTAATTGTGAGAGATTTCTAAAAAAAAAAAGGCATGACTGTGGCTTTAATTTTCATTTCTATTATAATTGAGGTTCCTATCTTTCTAGGTATTTGAGGGACACTGTATCCTTTCCTATGGATAGTCTGCTCACATCTTGTTGCTTATTTTTCTATCGAGTTATTGGTCTTCTTCTTATTGAGTTGGAGAAGTGTTTTCTGAATTGGGAAAATTAGCTAATCATCTGTGATAGAATTACAAATGTTTTCCTAGTTGCTGTTTGCTTTCTATTTTGCTGAATGAGTATTTCCCACATGCAGACCTTTTATTGTTATTGGTGTTGTTAAGTTGAATTTATTAATAGTTCTTTGTATGAAATTTGGGCATAAAGTTATACTTTATGGCAGCATAATCCCATCTACCCTTCATCCAGTTCTTCCCAGTGGTAACATGCTGCAACACTATGGGACAGTGTGACAAACAGGAAATTGACATTGCTGTAATCCATCAATCTTATTCAGATCTTATCCATTTTACACGTACTCAGTTGTGTGAGTATATGCGTGTGTGCATGTGTGTTTTTAGCTCTCCACATTTTGATCATATGCATGGGTTTATGTATCCACCACGATAGCAGATACAGGACGTTTCCCTTGGCCACAAAGATCTCTCATGCTGCCCTTTTATAACTACCCTCCTCTCACTCACCTTCACCCTGCCACAGAGCCCTGGCAACCACTGATCCGGTCTCCACCCCTATAATTTTGTTATTTCAAGAATGTTCTATCGGTGGAATCATGCAGTGGTATGGTAAACTTTTGGGGACTGGCTCCTCCTCCCCCCCACCAGTGTAATTCCCTTGAGATGCACCCCCCACTTCCTGCATATCGGTAATCAGGATCCTTTTTATTGCTGCCAGTATTTCGTGATATGGCTGTACCATCACATAACTATTTCTCGTTCAAGGGCATTTGGTGTTTTCAAATTTGGGGCTATTACAAGTAAAGGCACTATGGACATTCATGGACAGGTGTTTGCATGAACATATGTCCTCATTTCTCTGGGATAAGTGCCAAGGAGTGCATCTGCTGGGTCATTTGTAATCACATGTTTACTTTTGTAAGCAACGGCTCAACTTTTTCAGACCGGAGGTACTGAAAATACGTTACATTCCATTAGTACCGGCAGCGCACAAGGGATCAAGGTTCCCTGCATCCTCCTCAGCACGTGGTGTTGTCGCTATTTATTTCAACCATTCTGATGTGAATTTAGTGGTACCTTATTGTGCTTTTAATTGGTCTCCCTAATGGCTAATGATGCTGAGCATCTTTTCATGTGCTCATTCACCTTCTGTATATCCTCCTTGGTGACATGCCTGTTTATGGGGTTTGCCCATTTTCTAGTTGGAGGGTTTTTTTTTTTTGTTTGTTTGTTTTGTTTTTGTTTTGTTTTTGTTTCTGTTTTTGTTTTGCTTTTTACTTTTGATTTTTGAGTCTCTTTGTATATTCTAGATAACCACTCCTTTGTTAGACGTGTGATTTGCAAATATTTTCTTCCAGTCTATAGCTTATCATTTCATTGACAGTGGCTTTCACAGAAGTTAATTTTAATGAGACCCAATGGATGAGGTTGGTTTTTTGTTTAGGTTAGAAAAAAGATCGTGAAATGTGACATGTGTACTCCCCAAGTGTGATGGTTGAAAAATGAACGTGCTTAACGCATTCTGTAGAAGTGAGAGCTACAGAGGCCAGGACCAGAATTTTCTTCTCACTTGACAGATTAAGGGTCCTGTGCCTTGCCTTCACTTCCTACTCAAGAACCTTCCCAGTATCCCACAATGAATGGATTTCTGTGTATACTTAGGCAGAATGATATAATCTGGCACAATATAAGTCTTTTGGTCATGTTTAACCCGTAGGAGTCAAAACTGAGAGCTTCCCAATTCTCCAAGCTTCCTTTGAGCTCACACATCACTTTCAACCTGCTTTTCTTTGTAATATCAATGCTTTTCCATTAAAATTGTTTACGGGGACACCTGGGTGGCTCAGTCGGTTGACCATCTGACTCTTGATTTCAGTTCAGGTCGTGATTTCATGGTTCATGGGTTCGGAGCCCTGCATCAGGCTCTGTGCTGACAGTGTGGAGCCTGCTTGGGATTCCCTTTCTCTCCCTCTCCCTCTGCCCCTTCCCTCCTCATGCTCTCTCTCCCTGTCAAATAAATAAATAAACTTAAAAAATTAAAATTATTGGGGCGCCTGGGTGGCGCAGTCGGTTAAGCGTCCGACTTCAGCCAGGTCACGATCTCGCGGTCTGTGAGTTCGAGCCCCGCGTCGGGCTCTGGGCTGATGGCTCAGAGCCTGGAGCCTGTTTCCGATTCTGTGTCTCCCTCTCTCTCTGCCCCTCCCCCACTCATGCTCTGTCTCTCTCTGTCCCAAAAATAAATAAACGTTCAAAAAAAAAATTAAAAAAAAAATTAAAATTATTTATGATGTGTTGCGATAAGTATGGACTCTAAAGGTGCCCACCTGACCCACCCCAGCTTCCGCAGCCCTGGATACAGGAAGGGACCATGTTCTGAGATGCACGAACTGAGCCCATGAAATTCTAAAAGTTGAGATGAAAGCCTTACCGAGATATTCACAAGAAATGGCATCATATACTGGGAGAAGGGCCTTCATCAAAGGGATCATACCATGTGGCATCAGGATGGTCTTGGGTCATCCAAGCTGACTAGCGCCCCTCGGCCTGGGCTTTGAGCCCACCCACGGTTCTCCAGGAAAAGTGGGAGCCTGTGACCTTGGTCGGTTGTGCCCTCTGTTCCCAGACTGGCCTGTGTTAGTTCATGCTACGCCTCGTGGTCTGGGGAGGTTCTGGAGGAGTCCACTTCTCTGAGTGGAGGTGTCTCATCCATTGCGCCCTGTGATTATCAAGTTAGCTCAGGCCCAAGCGTCCTGCCTAGTTGGCACATCCTCAGAGGAAGGCTTGCTTGGGAGGGCGGTAGCTCTCCCCGGGGAGCCGTCTCCTACTTGTTTGCACTCCGCTATCAGGAGCCTTGCCCGGTCCCACAATGCCCAGGGGAGAGCTGGAGGGCCCTGGCTGCTGGCAGAGCTGGGTCACCCCAAACAACAACCCTCTCTCCCCCACTGCTGGGGAAGAGGCCCCAAAAGACTGAGTGAGCTCTTCAAGATGCCCGTCCCCGGGAAGATGCGAGGAGAACGCTTGGAGAAAGAGCCAGAAGGATCTGTACTTCTCGTTCCTGGGAGAGGACACGGGTGAGGGGAGAAGCGGATGTGTCCGGCTGCAAAACTGCAGTGACGTGTGGCCTGAAAACACGGGGGTCAGTGATGACCCCCTGCCCCCTGAAGCGTAGGGCCCAAGCACTCGGAGGCACTCGCAGGTGCTCCAAGGAGCCCATCGCGTGTTCCCGGGTGCGAGCCTGTCACCAGACGTCTTACAGGTGGTTGCTGCCAGGGGCCGTGGCTGAAACGCTGGGGTCTTTCCTTTCTTGGCTGGGCCCGGGTCCAGGGCCCTTCACTGCCGCCCTGACCTCCCCTCTGCTTCTGAGGTTGCTGCGTTGCTTCCTGGTCTTTGCCACAACCTCCACCTGGCCCCTGGCCGAGCACATCCGCCTCTCAGGCTCTGCCCTGTAGGCACCTCAGCCCTCCTCCCACACTTGACTCAGTGTCCGTGCACCACGGGGAGTGAGGGTGGTTCCAGGGAGCCCGCTTGCAGCCCAGTCAGTGCCCCCACCTTCCTAGCCATGCGGGGTTGTCCCGTGTGCCTTGGTTCTAGATGTTGTAACTATATAGATAGAGAGAGAGAGAGATTCTAGATGGGGAAATAGCGTGGCATGTTTCACAGTCCACTCTTCCCCCCGCTCTCTGTTTCCTTTGTATTTTATTTCTACGGTGAATTAAATTAAGTCATCTCAACTCCCAAAGTGGGGCTAGAACTCACAAACCACGAGATCAAGAGTCACATGCTCTTCAGACTGAGCCGACCAGACGGCCCCCGTCCGTTTCCTCTTTCTCTCTGCCTTCCACTCCCTCTTCCACAGTCTCTGAGGTCGTGAAGAGTGAGGTTTTCTTGACCTTGTCCCAGAGCGACTCGTACCTCCTGCACCTAAAGCTCCAGGAGCTGGTTGCTTGTTGGCTGGTCTTGCTGGATGTGCTAAGTGGGGGGCACGGGGGCTTCCAACACCAGCGCTTTCCATTCTCTCTTGACCGTGGAGGGTCCAAGGCTTCCTGTTTGCGTCCCTTCCCAGCGAGCCAGTCCTCTCCCTTCCCCGGGGGGGATAAATGCCCTGAGTCAATTGGGGAGCAGATCATAAGCATGGAAGGTTTACAAAAGAGACGAGCATATGAACGTTTAAAAAATCTTGTCCCTGGGGCACCTGGGCAGCTCAGTCGGTTAAGCGACAGGCTCTTGATTTTGGCTCACAGTTTCGTGGGTTTGAGCCCCGTGTAGGGCTGTGTGGTGACAGTGTGGAGCCTGCTCAGAATTCTCTCTCCCTCTCTCTGCTCTTCCCCTGCTCATGCTATCTCTCCCAAAAATAAATACATAAACTTAAAAAAAAAAATCTTGTCCCTATTACACAGAAAAAGGACAGCTCCTTTCTACCAACACACACACACACACACACACACACACACACTCCTCTCCCTATTCTGTCCTACTGGAGTCTCTGAAACTCTGTGAAACCAGGGCAAAACTTCTTGAATAGGACATACAAAGGAAAACCTCAAGTCTTTGGGGCAGGGAGGGGCACTTCTATGCTTCTGGCAATGCTCTGTTTCTCCATCTGGGTATTGTTTAATAAAAAGCCTAAAAGGATATCCATGGCTGGAAATCTTCAGTCAAACCAAACCTCTCCTTTGGGAACATACGGTCTCATGCCCGTGACCACGACCTGCTCAAAAGACGATGGCTTTGCCAACACGCCTCTGCTTTTTTCCGGTCCCACCTGGGCCTGAGAACCACGGGCCTCCCTCTCCAGTCTCCACCCCAGCTTGGATCCCTTCTCTAATGCTGCGTTCGCTCCTCTACTGCTTCTCTTGGTCACATTTGTTCCTCGCGCGTTTCCCTGGCTGGTCCCCTTGACCTGGTCCGGCCTGAATTAATCGATGAGGACATCTGTGTGCTTTCCTCAGCTCCAGGCTCTGTCTTCAATTCCGATTATTCCATTTCGACAGGAGCCATCTTGGCTAATCCACATTCCAAGCCTTGCCTGCAATTTTCTCACCAACCCAGGCTAAGTGACAGGTGGGAGAGAATGAAAGCAGAAGGGGAAGATGAGGCAGTGACTGTCAGCCGTGCCGTTTTGAATTAGAACATCTTTTTAAACACAGACCTTTTCTGCGGGAAGATGGACAGTGAACCCCAAATAGCAGTCGCTTCGGGATTTGGGAAGGAGGAGGTATATACGTGGGTAGAGGTGACAGGCGTGTTAACTGTGTTAAATGGAGCTTTAACTTCATCTGTAATGTTTTCTTTTCTTTTTTTTTTTTTAAGTTTATTTATTTATTTTGAGAAGAGAGAGAATCCCAAGCAGCCAGCACGGAGCCCTACTCAGGGTTCGATCCCACGAACCGCGAGACCATGAGCGGAGCTGAGATCAGGAGTCAGACGCTTAACGAACTGAGCCACCCAGGCACCCTGTAATGTTTTAATTTTTAAAAAGGAGAATGCATTCCTATGTTGTTTGAGAAAATCAAAAGATAACAAATAATAAGTCTGTCTAAAAACAAAAAGTAGGTTTTTTTTTTTTTTTTTTTTGAAAAATACAAAACCGGTAAAAGCCCCAACGTGTAGGTATATAACAGGTAAATGTCGGTCTGTATGCTAAAGATAATGTACAGTCTGATAGGATCTGCTCGTAGTCTAGTGTTATCTTTGCACTGGACCATGAGCCTTATCATGCCCCCATTTGCTCCCCTTGGCACGGACCGTGGACACTGGTGTGCATTTGGCCCCCAAGAACGGTTTTTAGCCAATCTTAAAGGAAACCATCTGGCTTTCTTAGGGGATGGTGATCTGAAGCGCTGGGCCGAGGAAGGAAGGAAGGAAGGAAGGAAGGAAGGAAGGAAGGAAGGAAGAACTGGGGTTAGGGTTAGGGTTAGTGGACGATCTCTGTTCTTTCTGGAAACGAACGGCAAGGTGTTGAGGGTGCTTAATTATCCCCCCACCCTGTGCTCCCCATAAGCTGGCCCTATGCCCGACCGCAGGGAACTCAAGAAAGAATCTTCTTCAAAGTCTCTCAGCGTGACAGAGAGTAGGAATTGCTACCAGTCGTGGAGGAAACGTGTTCCTGGAGTTCCAACGCGGAGACTCGCCGCGTTCTGGCACTCTGCATGTGAATTGTGTCTTGCTCCAAAGCCTACCCAGATTGGGGGGTGGGGAGCTGTCACCCTCTCCTTTGAAACTGCTCTTCCTCTCCATTTGCTGCCACAGATGCCAACACAATTCTTGTTGCATTAATTTGGCCGGGAGAGGGAAAAACGGCAGCAGCATTAATTAAAAAATAATTTGCCACCCAAGAGAAAGCTAACCCATTTTCCTCCACTTCAGTCGACGGTCCACAGGTTCGAGGGAGGGGACGATGTAAGTTCGGTAGGCATGTGAATGAGAAGTGAGAGGTGGCAGAGAAGCGGCTCTAAATGTGATGAAAATCTTCAATCTTAGAGGCATCTGGGAGGCAGATCTTTGAAGGCACTAAAAAAAAAAAAAGTTGTGAAGAATCAGGGGAAAGGACTGGATGGGAAGGTGATGGTGATAATGGAGGGATTGGAAGAAAATGGCATAAGTGGATTTTTTTTCTTTAAATAAAGAGACATAATGCCATTCTTCCATAAAAGGAACCTGGGCCCCTTGGAGACATGACTTGGGTCGAGGGTGGGGGCAGGAAGTGTAGATAGTCCAGAAGATCTCATGCTGGAAAATAAAGACATGCTTGAAAACGAGCGAACACAACAACAACAAAAAGCTTTCAGCAAGCTGAAAGATCTCCCGGTGGGCAACGCTGGGACCATTTGAGCCCAAAAATAATACTGCAATACAGCAATACCGGACTGTAACTTAAAGTAGGAATACCCACAAGTCCATAGTGATGTCAAGAAATGACTGAATATATAAATACGTGGAGGAGAAGAGACAAATCTCCTATGCAGAAGAATCCCATAGAATTTATGTGTCTGTGACCCCTTCTTGGAAGTGGAGGGTCACTCCCCACTCCCAACCTGTGACCTGTGCATAGTGACTTTCCTTCCAAAGAGTACACAGTATGGAGAAAGGGGGGGTGGGGAGCAAATCATTTTATAGTGGAGGAATCTGACAACGTGCCCCCAGCAGGGGTGATCCAAGTTAACATCATTCCTGTTAAAACATATTAATAGTGTGTGTCCTTGATAAGACGACAATGGCACTTCACCTCGGTGGTTCCTTTCTTCCCCCAAACCCATAACTCCAGTCTAACCATGAGAAGAGTCATCAGACAGACTGAAGTGGGAGGGCAGGCTACAAAGGTCCTGACCAGTCCTCCTCAAGCCTGTCAAGGTCATCAAAAAACAAGGGAAGTCTCGGGGCGCCTGGGTGGCGCAGTCGGTTAAGCGTCCGACTTCAGCCAGGTCACGATCTCGCGGTCCGTGAGTTCGAGCCCCGTGTCGGGCTCTGGGCTGATGGCTCGGAGCCTGGAGCCTGTTTCCGATTCTGTGTCTCCCTCTCTCTCTGCCCCTCCCCCGTTCATGCTCTGTCTCTCTCTGTCCCAAAAATAAATAAACGTTGAAAAAAAAATTAAAAAAAAACAAAAAAACAAGGGAAGTCTAAGAAAGTGTCCCAGTCCAAAGGAGCCTAAGGGGACATAATGAACAAATGGAACATGGGGGTCCTGGATGGGATGGATCCTCGCACAGAAAAAGGACCCTGGGGAAACACTGAACAGATCAGAATCAAGCATGGGCTTTAGTCAACAGGGACATATCAATAGCATTTGCTTGGAACCATCAATGTCAATTATAATATGGACCTGGGTCAAGACTGAAAACAAAAAAACAAAAAACCTTACATTTGCATTCAGAACCGGAAGCCTCACACCTTGTCAGCCCTGCTTACATTGTAAAAGAAAAAAAAATTACAGTGGTCGCAAGCTGGGTTTTTAAAATGTAATGCTGTTCTAACTGTGTCTAATTTCAGGTGGACTCCTTTGGAAGTGAAGGCAATATTTTCAGCCATCCAATTTTTTTTTTTTTTTTTTTTTTTTTTTTTGTCCTCACCTTGTTGACAGAGTAGGAACCACTGAGCCAGAGAAGCAAAGGAGCAAATCCACAAAGCTGACATGTGAATTATTCGAAATCCAACAGTCCTCGTAAACCCGTGTCTCCCAGGCCGCCTGCAACGAAGGGTGATTTTTCTTTTTCATAAGACTTTCCTCTTACTGTGGAATTAATTGAGTTATTTTCGGTTCATTATGTATGCCTTTAAAAGAGACTTTCTAATAAACTCAGTTCTTATCAGTTAGAAGCCTCCTTCTGTTTCACATTTTGTCTCCTGTGTGTGGCCCTTTGTTCGCTAATCAGAATCACAACTTCCAAATGAAGGGAGGAAAGCATTTTGTTCTCTCCAACCCGTTTGGCGTGTGAGCGAATCAGAAGCGAGCTAAGACTGCCACCTCTTTATTTGTTGTGTTAACCAATTAAAAAGTGTTACTCTCTTGGTAATAAAGTGTAACTTTGTCCCTCTGGGTCCTCACTCTGGTCCCTCTTGATCTGGCTCCTTATTTAATTTTCTAGCCGGCCTCACTCTGGTCTCAGATTCCGGAATCATCCAGGGCTCTACCTATGTCAAAGCCCTTTTCCGCTGGAGGGAATACATGGAACCATTCTGTCCTTCCCTCTGAGCTGACCGCCCACAGGAGCCGGTAACAGAGTCAACGCCACATAGGGCTGTGTCAGAAAACTCTTGGATGAAGTGATCTCCAAGGACAGCTGTCCATACAAGGGCTGTGCCCTCAGCAATGTTTATATATCAATAGAGAGCATAAGGTTCGGACAGGATCAGTGAGACCAGAATCTGTACGCATGTTTGTTCAAATATCCAGATAACTGATTTAATAAATTGGATAGCAGCCAGGATGGACGCTTGTGTACAAAGCCAGGAAGGAATTCAGAAATATCATGGAGGACATGTGTGTCTCAGAAACATCACATCCCTTGCTGCCAGGACTGGTTCGGTTTGACTTTTGATCCAGGCCTTATGGTTTTGTGTAATGGAGAGATTTGGCAGGATAGGAGAAATGAACATTTTTATTGAACTTCTGAGTTTCCAGAATATTTGAGCATTCATGATCTCACTGGATCCCCACACCCTGTGTTGTTTCAAAGGCCAGAATTACCTTCTCTCTTTTTACAGCAAAGGCAACCGTGGCCCCCCGAAGTCACCCACTACTTGCTGAACTAGTAAAGAGTAGCCTCAGGACTGGAATTCAGGTCTCCTGAATTCAAGGTTTAGGCTTTGCATCCTACAGCGATGGTTTAATTTTTTCTTCGGGGGTCCGAATTCATTTGATTGTCTGATGACACGTCTCCTAAGCAGACACATGCACACTTTTGCTATAATTTCAAGGGGTTCCCCATCAACCCCAGGGTGCAAACCACTGTCCTCTGCTACGTAATCTCTATAAAGGTCGTAGAGCAAAAATAAGGAAATTCTGAAATAGGACAATAAGCAATTTGAAGATGAGAATTAAGACCAAATTCCTAAGTTCTTTGGCCAAATTTTCTCTCTTGTCCTGGAATATATTATCTCACAGAGGGAATGGCAGATCTTGAAATGAAATGTGTTAAGAAGATACCCTGGGGGGATATGTATACACAAAAATGGGAACACGTTGATGGATGGAAAATAAAAACCTGAGAAGATACAGAACGGCAGGAACGGGGAAGCGTAAGATGAAAGGGAACAAAAATAATGGTCAATTAGACATTTCAATCATGATGATTGTGCCACCAGCATAGAGTGCATATTTATGAAATCTGTTGGGGGTGCTGGGGACCGAAAGAGGAACTTGAGGGGTATGGGATGTGGAGGGAATTGGGTGTCACCAACAAGATGGGCTAACGGAAGCCAAGGGGGCACTGACTCGCGTCACACTTGGTCTAGTGGGGCTTATCCCACACATCAGTTGTGTCTCTAGCTATCTCTGGAGAGCCCATGCTTTAGAATAAATACCTGCTCATGCTGGAAGCTTGTAAGCCACTTTGTGGCCAGGTTCCCTGTCTCTGTGACTGGACCCACTGACGTCTTTCCTTGCCTGTGGGTTCCTGTGGATGTCCTTATTCCCAACCACTGGATGGACACTGAATCTTTCCCTCCTTTCCTGCTTGGAGCAGGTTTTCCAGGTCTGCTGGGTTTCATTCACCACCCTGCCTTGACTTCCTTCTCCACTGGAAACTCTCCGGGCTGCCTACCTGGTTCTAAGTGGATTTTCTGCTTTATTCTCCACATGTGACTTCGTTGACTTTGTACCCATTGCAAATGGCCGGAGATACCTCCAATGTTGTGTGGCTCAGGATCTTCCTGGTCTCAGTTTCTCAGTTTGATTCACAACTGTCCAGTCGCCACACCAACACCACCATGACATTGTTCTTCAGCCTCTGGGGACTCCTCCTGGAGAAGGATTTGCAGCCAGTTGGTCTCCTCCCTCCAGGTTTGGGATTCTAGGAGACAGAGTTGGGCTTGGGGGATGGGGTAGGAATAGGAAGATACAATGAACAGGTACCACCAAGTGCTGAGCTCAGATTTGCAAAAGAAATGCGAAAACCTGACCCGCAAGCAAAGGTTGAATAAATGGTTCTCAGGCTCTCGAGCCGACTCTCTCCAGAACTTCCTTTGCCAAGCATCTTTGGGCCAGCCTTTCCTCCTTTCGTTGGTACCTGGCTCCAGCAGGCCCTGCCTTAGCACTGGTTATGTCTGCAGAGGGGGTTATTCAGGGTCTCGTTCAAGGCTCAGGATGTCACAATGGACGTCTGTCCACCGAAAAGTAATTCCAGGATCCAATTAGTAATTTTGAAAATTAATGGGAGTTAACACTAACAAAATTGGCCCTTTTCAGCCCAGTTACCTCAGTTATTTTAATGATGGTGATTCACCCTTAGCTTGGCACTCAGCCAACAGATGGTCCATCCAGATAGTATCTACATCCTGATGCAGAATCCAGAATTGCTGTTTATTCATTTGGCTGTATTAATGACCAATTTGTGCTCAGTCAATTAGATTAGATCAGTGAGTTAGATCCAATTAGTTTATTCCATTTTTTTTCCTTTAAAGGAAAAAGACAAGCCATGCCAACCAGTTTTTTAGTATATAGTTTTAAAATCACGTGTACCTATTCTGAAGATACCATTGTCTATGGCATGTTTAATGTCATGAAAGTCAAGAAACAGAATTCAAGGTGACCCAAGTGACGATAGACACAGTAGACACTATCTAAAAGGTAGGACACCAAAGGGTGAAAAGAGTTGAGACCGATAGGGAATGCTGGTTGATATGAATCCTATGCCAAGAAAATATCACATCTATGTTTAACGTGCTCAGCATTACAGGGGAACATATTTTTGCAGGTTAACTCATGGGGTTTTGAATAAGATGTCAAAAAATTCCAGCCCAACAGAAAATGTAATAGTGATGCATGGAATTTGCACATGAATATCTAGGACTGGCCGTGTGGTGATTATCCTTGGCATTCGTTGGGGATAGTCTTCATTATCACTTTTCTAGGGGAGAACTAACCCTAGCATGCATTTCCTGTAGCTGCAAATCAGTGACGTCTTTCAGCAAAAAGCACATAATAACCAATGACGTTGGTGTCCCTCCTTTTATACATATTTCAGGTTGGGCCAATGGAGCTGCGGAATTGGAATGGAATTCTAAAACCATGTCTACGTAAAGAAGTAGAACCTGTATTTGAAACTTCTTGAGCTGTCAGACAAATAGGATTTATTCCTTGTACTAGTTCCAACTCTAGTTAATCCCTGCTGGCTCTTTGGAGCTTTGTGTGGTGAAGAGATTTTTGAGGCTGTGACCGGTCTCAGCGGGAAAGCGTTCCATAATTGATTAGTGATGTCTGCCATGGGCGCGGGAGGAGAGCGTTATAGCGCGGGATGTTGCTGTAGCCTGTTCTAGCCGCAAGGAGTGACTGAATGCAGTGCCTTGTAGCTAAATGTGTCCTTTTGGAGTTAAAAGTATAAAATGTGCATGCACTTTAACCTGTCATTGCTGACAAATTTGGAACAAACATGGACAAAACCACATTTGATAGTCTAGATGACCATAATAGGATAGCAGCCCCTTAAGGGGGCGACAATTCTCAAGAAGCTAGTAAGACATTGAGCGCACATGTGGCCCACACATTTGACTCTTCAATTATGTTTCCAGAATATCTCCTGAGGTGCTTTGAATCTGCTAAGGCTTCCTCCTGGAGGTGTGGCTCGTGACCTAACTGTAAGAATCTGTGTCCTAGAGAGCTTCTGGACATTCAGCTAGTGGGGGAGACATTTCTGAAGCCCTCTCCGAGAAGTACTTTTTCCTTGCAACCACTGGTGACTTAATTAGCTCCAGCTGCCATGACAAAATATGAACAACTGGATGCCTTGGAGAACAGTCTATTTCTCTTAGTTCTAGAACCCGAAAATACAAGATGGCGTCAGCGAGGTTGATGTCTGGTGAGAGCTCACTCTTGGGTTACAGGTGGCTCCCCTCTTGTTATGGGCTCACACGACAGAGGACTGTGGTCTCTTCTTTTTTTTTTTTTTTTTTAATTTTTTAATGTTTATTTATTTTTGAGACAGCATGAGCGGGGGAGGGGTAGAGAGAGACAGGGAGACACAGAATCCCAAGCAGGCTTCAGGCTCTGAGCTGTCAGCACAGAGCCTGATGTGGGGCTCGAACCCACGAACCGCGAGGTCATCACCTGAGCTGAAGTCAGACGCTTCACTGGCTGAGCCACCCCGCTGCCCCATGCATTCTCGTCTTATACGTATATTAACTCAGTTGGGGGTGGGCGGTCACCCTCCCAATTTTATCTAAACCTCATTACCTCCCAAAGACCTCATTTCCAAATACCATCATATTGGGGGATAGAGCGTCAATGTACACATTTTGGAGGGCCACAAACAGTCATCAGACAACATTTGGTATGTGGTAGAGAGAAGGCAGTTCTAGGAGGCCCCAAGTAGGATTCTGGATAGCAGGTCAGAAAGCCTAATTTATGTGTTCGTATTTTGACTGGCACCTAGCAGGGCCCATTAAATATTCATTGAAAGACCGATAGACAGAATAAATGCTAAGGAATGAATAAATGAATGCAGAGAAGAGGTGATCCCAGGCCAGGCTAGCCGTAGAGGTAACATGAGGTCATTCTTGCCCTCACATGTCTGGCTGATCAGATACAGGCTGGGAAGAGTCCAGAGGATCAATTCTTAGGTACCCATCCAGTTCTAAAATGATGCAGTTCTGGGGCCACCTGGGTGGCTTAGTCAATTAAGCATCTGACTCTTGAGTTTTGTTTAGGTCATGATCTCATGGTTCGTGGGATCGAGCCCCCACAGTGGGCTCCACACGGAGTTTGGAGCCTGCTTGGGATTCTCTCTCTCCCTCTTCCTCTGCCCCTCCCTCGCTCATGCCCGCCCCCACCCCCAAATTAAAAAAAAAAAGCCACAGTTCTAGAATTCTAATTATGCAGGAGGCAAACTTCCTTCACTCCATCTCTAGGTGGGGAATGCCGGAGCAAGGCAATCCCTTTCTTCTGCTTCCTGTTTGGAGTCTCTCTTATTTCACTACAGCAATTGCTTTGAGTTTTGGAAAGGGTCTGAAAAAGACCTTTCCATTTCCAGTATGACCTAAATTGGCATTCTCTAACATCTCTCTAATCAGAGATAGTAGCAAACATGATTTCCTTCCTTCCTTCCTCCCTTCCTCCCTCCCTCCCTTCCTTCCTCCCTCCCTTCCTTCCTTCTTCCCTCCCTTCCTTCCTCCCTCCCTCCCTTCTTTTTCTTTCTTTCTCATCTGCATACATGTTTTCATGATATTTTGGACAGAACACATTACCCTTCCATAGAGTCATGTTGATCAACTGTGAGGTCAGCTGTATCAGTTAAAATGCTTCTAATTGCAGACAGACAATCCAGTGAAAAGAGCTTAATTAAAGTGGGGATACATTGGCTCAGGTAATGTAAAAGTGCAGGGGTAGGCAGACTTCACAAGGGGTGAGATTCCAGGTTCAAATGGTGCCAATGAGACTGTGTTTCTTTCCATCTCTTGGCTCAGCCCAGTATGCTGCTGGCTCCTTCCTCGGGAGCAGCTCTGGGTTCTCCCTTCCCAGGGCAAGATAGCTGTCCTGATGCCATGCTGGCTTCCTCTCAGGGGAAAGGAGTGATCATCTTTCTCAGTCCTGCCCACATAAGTTCCCGGTTATTCTATGGGCTTCTGCCACTGACTGACTTTCTCTGGAATCTCCCAAATAAAGAGTTAAGATGTGCTGGGGGGCTTAAACCTGGGTCCTGTGGAACCCTGGGCAGATCCCATTAAATGAGAGTGATGGAGGCTAAACCTCTGAATAAAGATTTGAGACTCTGGCTCAAAAAAAGGGGGAAAGAATGTTGGGAGAAATAGCATATCAGATGTCAAGTTCCCCAAATGCTCAAAGAGCTGGCATCATGGGCTCCAATCCATAAGATTAACTAACCTATGTATGAAGATTTCACGTGGATGCCAAAAGTCATCGTAACTCGTACAGGTGTGGAAAAGACTCTAGTCAACCGTAAGCTTGGTCTGAACCAATACATTGATTGGCCTCTTCAACAACAATAAAAATCCAATGTACTCGAATTTTCAGCCGTTAGAACTGTCTAGCATTGAAATTAACGGCCTGAGAAGATAGTTTCTAAGTTGTCACTAGATGTCCTAAAGCAAAAGCTATATAGTCACCTACAGGGATGTCACTGAGGGAACGTGGGGAAGCACAGACTCATTCATTCATTCATTCATTCATTCATTCATTCAACACGTATTTACTGAATGTCCCTGGTGTATGCTCGGATCTCTTGAAGTAGAGGCTGAGACAAACGTCGACAGGCTCCTTTTCAGGGGAGGAAGCAGGACTGTGCAACTGCAACAGAGGCTCTACAAAACCTTGGCCACAGGGAGCCTGGATCTTTGGAGAAAACGTGGCCCGTCAGAGTTCCTGCGTTGAGCTAAAATAGCTAGGCCTTTGTACTTTCCAACTTGATTAGTCATTGGATGTGGGCCACTCAGGGAAGGAAGCCTGTGTTCCTGGAGGAGAAGCCTCTGTCCCTAGAGGAGCTGACAGCTGGAGATGTGTCCTTCTGTGTCCACCACAGTCTACTGCGTGCCAAGCAGCGTTTTGACATTGAAAATACAGCAGTCAATAAAACAGTAGCAAAGCTCAAGCAAGAGCCGGCATTCCAGTGGAAGGTAAGAAGAGAACTTTTTAAAAAAAATTTTTAACGTTTCATTTAAGTGGTCTCCACACCTAACATGGGGCTTGAACTCACGAGCCCAATATCAAGAGTCACACGCTCTTCCGACTGAGCCAGCCAGGCGCCCCTGAGAACTTTTAGAAAATATTTAAATGGGTGCATAGCGCTTGGTGATAAATGCCGTGGTGCATCATGGTGAGGAGAAGGTAGCCATGATGGAAGAAGAAATAGGCAGTGCTGGGATAGTTATGCTAGATTCATCAGGACGTTGGAGAAAGAACCCTGTAGACATCGAGGGCTTGAAGGGGTCCAGGCACTGAGTGAGTGCAAAGGCTTTGAGGACGAGTTAGGACGTCACTGTGGCGGGAGGGAGTAAGGAGCAAGCAGTAAGACAGGGGCTTAGAAGAGTAGCAGGGGACCAGATCGGGCAGGGCCATGAGGCCATGGTTACACTCGGAGGCCATGGTAAAGACTCACGGTGGGAAAACACAACGGTGGTCGTTGGTTAGACACACTGCCTCCGCTTAGCGTCCCGCTTCATAGAGGAGAAAACCAGATCCCATGGCAAGGGTAGGATCAGTCCCAAGCTGCATAGGTAGAAATCCTAGAGAAAGTCGGAGTGGAGACAAGATACCGGGTATGTCCATTAGGATGCATTGGGCTGCATGTTAGAGAAACTCTAGATTCAAAGAGGCTTCCGTAAAAGGGAATTTAATAATTTCGCATGACTGGGAGACCAGAGTTGTGGGAGCCCTGGGCACAGTTCCGTGAGTGGCTCAGTAATGCTCCTTCCGTCTTTCCATCTGTCGTCCTCGGTGTATCAGTCAGGATGGGCTAGGATATGCTGCGAAAATAGACCCAACTCCAGTGGCTAAATTTAAGAAGCAGACGTCTATGTTTTACTTCACGTCCATGGCCGGCCACCATTTCTGTAAACTGGGGGGCTGTCCCTACTGCCATCAGTCACAGGCTGACAAAGCCACGCGCACACATTGCCAATCACCATGCCAGAAGAAAATGAGAATTCTACGGAGGGTCTGGAAGTGCTGATTAAATGCTCTGGTTCGGAAATAACATACATCATTTCTGCCCACGTTTTGTCCACCCTCCTACTCACAAATGGGCCAGAGATTACAATTCTAATATATGCCCGGGAGGCAGAGACACTCAGCGGCCCTGATGATTATCAAAGGAAGTGTCAGCTTCGACTAAGGACTAGTTGCCCCCCACCCCCACCCTCCACCTCCCTGCAAGGTCAGAACATTCACAGATACAACACTCAAAAAAGTAGAGGAATTCTCACCATTTTTGAGAGCGAGGATCATTTCCCCAGCTTCTCCCAACGCTTCCCTCAGTTTGTATTGGCCAGAAATAGATCACGTGTTCATTCTTAACCAACCACTGGCCCAGGGGGAATTATCGTGGTTGGTTTAGCCCAACCATGATAATTGGGATCTATCCAATAGGGATTTACCTTCTAGAGCCAGAGATTGGGTCACTTTCTTGAGCCTGTGGGCTGGCTGGCTGAAGTCGGTACAGGTGTTGAAAAGGTAACTCTTCTCTGGCACTTTTTAATGAATTAAACCCACAAAGGAAGGATACTTTCATATGGGCAACAATTCAGGTATTGCAACCAGAAGGAGAAAGTAGAAAAATGGATGCTGGTGGGCAAATGGATATTGGTAGGCAACGACCCTGATCTACCACGAAGGGCAGAAGAGGAGGGCTGGGAGTGCCAATAAGAAATATAATGCAGGGGTGCCTGGCTGGCTCAGTCAGCAAACTGTGAGACTCTTGATCCTGTGGTCATGAGTTCGAGCCCCACGCTGCGTGTAGAGGTTACTGAAAAATAAGTAAAGCTTAAAAAAAAAAAGGAAGATAATGCACTGCAGTGAGGGTTGGAGTGAATAACCTTGAAGATCCTATCCAATCCTGAGATGCCATTATTTTCTGTGAGTTTGTTGACATTCCCATCTGGGAGCACAGGGGTTCAAATCACATTTGCGGGTGGGACTATCTGAGGAACCAAACCCATTTCCCTCACTAGTACCACCAATCAAATCTTATTAAAGTTCTACATGAGGAAGATACGCGTCTAACCCATCGCTAGGTTGCTTCCAGATGTGGGGTAGGCAATTCTGGAATAAAGAAGGGGCGGGGAGGTGGCGGCGAAAGCTCACGGAAGAGGAAAGGAAGGAAGCGACTTAAAAATTGCACATAGGGGCGCCTGGGTGGCGCAGTCGGTGAAGCGTCCGACTTCAGCCAGGTCACGATCTCGCGGTCCGTGAGTTCGAGCCCCGCGTCAGGCTCTGGGCTGATGGCTCAGAGCCTGGAGCCTGTTTCCGATTCTGTGTCTCCCTCTCTCTCTGCCCCTCCCCCGTTCATGCTCTGTCTCTCTCTGTCCCAAAAGTAAATAAACGTTGAAAAAAAATTAAAAAAAAAAATTGCACATAGTCTAAAAGTCAAGAATATGTTCTTAGGATTTCCAAATGTATATCTTTTCTTGTCTGCTCTCTGGAGCTTGAAGCCCTTGTCTTCACCATGGGCATCGACTACCAATAATCGACTTCAGCCCTTGGTCAACTTTTACCTGCATCAGGAGAACAGCTTCCAGATTGCTTTTCTGTGCCGTGGTCCTTACTCCGGTCGACTTAAGAGATCCAGCGATTGGGTCAATCTGACAGTGTCCTCCCCTGGAGCGGAACCCACCAATAGCTCTGGAGGGTTCTGCAGTGGAGGGAATGGGGCGGGGGGAACGGCGTGGGGGCAAGTGCACAAGAAGAGGGAGGGAGGGGCATCCCAGAATCCGCCCCTGGTGCCTTGGAATCTGGGCTCCAGCTCTCCCATTCATCCATTCTGGAGTTCCAAGGAGCGGTTCTCTGCCTTTCTGGCACGGGGGATCCTCAGTTCGGATCACGCAGGAGCCGGACCTAACAGCCTTCCCACAATCTCTATGGCCCACGCTCTTGACAACGGCCCCTGCCTTCAACCTAAGCCACCCCGGCACTTGTACAAAAGGTCAGGACACACAGGCAGAATTCTGGCAGTGGCCGCTGCTTTTTGTTCTCATTTCCCCCATCTCCTCCATGGACACACGCCAAAGATGATGATTATGACTCCCTCTTGAGGTGGCCTCAAGGCTTCGACTTGGACCCGGGACGACTCCTTCCACAGATTCCATGGGCAATCACACAGGAACACTTCTCTCTCCGTACGCCCCCCCCCCCCCTTCACCTACAGCAGATGCATTTCAAAGCTGAGTCTTAAGAGGCTCAGGCAGCTTTTTCCAACTCTGCCTCAACGCTCGGGAAAAAGTCCTTCAAAGAGGCAATAAAAAGTGCCACCCAGCGCCGGGGGCGGCTTGCGCCTGTATTAGGGTTGCGGTTGGGGTCCTGGGAGGCGGGGGGGGGGGGGGGGGGGGAGAGTGACTCAGGGCGAGAGACCGCAGGCCCCGCTCACAGGCAGCCCTACCACCTGAGACAAGCCACTTGACCCCTGGCCTCAGTTTAGGGACCTGTAGCAATGGGTTTGGCCTCCTCCCGCCGCTGCGAGCGTCGCCACTAGGGAGAGGCAAAGGCTTGCAGATCCCCGAGTCCCCGAGCGGGACTCGGGGAAGGTGGGACCCGCGCCCAGGGCCGCGCGGGGCAAAGGCGGCGGAGGTCTGGCCCAGCCGCGGGGCCGGCTCCGGAAGGGACGCTCCCGCCCCGCTCCCGGCCCCCTCTCCGTCTCCAGGCTCGCCGTTTCCAATAACGGGAGTCCTGGGCTTCGGTGACGCGGAGCTTCAAGTGCCGCCGAGAGTGGGGAGCGGCGAAGAGGAGCCCCCCCTCCCCCAGGCGTGTAAACGTGGGCGGCGGTGAGCGGCCGCCTTCCCCTCCCCTCCCCTCCCCTCCCCTCGCGGCGCTCCCGCGTGTGCGGGTGTGTGAGTGCGTGTGTCTCCCTCGCTCCCTCCCGCACGCGCTCCGGCCGCTGCGCTCCCTCCCGCCGCCGCCGCCGCCGCCGCCGCCTCTGCAGTCGCAGCCGGGCATGGTGAGTGAGTGAGGGCCGGCCGCCGCGCGCCCCCCGCCGCAGCCCGCTCCGTCCCGGGGAGCCAGCCCGCGGCGGGAGCGCGCTGCGGGGCCGGCGGCCCGTGCGCCCTCGGTGGCCGGCGCGCAGGGCCGCCGGGCCCCCCGTCTCGCCGCGCGGGCTCCGCGCCCCTCCGGCCCCGAGCCCGGCTCGTCGAGGGCGGCGCGCTCCCTCCCCGCCCGCCGCGCGCCCTCCGCCCCCCGCCCCGCCCCGTGACCGGCTCCCCGTCTTGTCCCGCAGGACCCGCCCGGACGGGACCACGCCGCCGCCGCCGCCGCCGCCGCCGCCCGGAGCCGCGCTTCAGGTCCCGCCTGAGCCGCGCCGCCGCCGCCGCCGCCGCCGCCGCCGCCGGCGGGGGATGGGGCTGCCCGGGAGGCGCGCCGAGCCCGCAGGGGGAGCGCGGAGCCGGCGCGCAGCGTGAGCGCCCGAGCAGCCAGCGCCGGGCCGGTCCGTGCGCACCGCGCGCCGCCGCCGCCGCCGCCGCCGCCGCCGCCCGCGCCCCGATGGCGCCATCGCCCCGGCGCCGCTGAACGCCCGCGCCGCCGCCCTCGGAGCCCGGCGGCCGGGGAGCGGCCTGCCGCGGAAGCCCGCCCGCGCGCCCTCCCGCCCGGCCCCGCCATGGCGCTGCGGCGCCTCCTGCTGCTGCTGCTGCTGCTGCTCTCGCTGGAGTCCCTGCACCTGCTGCCCGGCGCCCGCGCCGCCCGCGGCCGCGCCGCCAACCGGACCCTGAGCGCCGGCGCCGCTGCCGTCGGGGGCCGGCGGCCCGGGGGCGCCCTGGCCCGGGGCGGCCGGGAGCTGAACGGCACCGCCCGGGCGCCCGGCGGCCCCGAGGCGGGGAGCCGGCGGGGGCAGCCCGCGGCGGCGGTGGCGGCGGCCAGCGCGGCCGTCACCTACGAGACGTGCTGGGGCTACTACGACGTGAGCGGCCAGTACGACAAGGAGTTCGAGTGCAACAACAGCGAGAGCGGGTACCTGTACTGCTGCGGCACCTGCTACTATCGCTTTTGCTGCAAGAAGCGCCACGAGAAGCTGGACCAGCGCCAGTGCACCAACTACCAGAGCCCGGTGTGGGTGCAGACGCCCAGCACCAAGGTGGTGTCGCCGGGGCCCGAGAACAAGTACGACCCGGAGAAGGACAGGACCAACTTCACCGTGTACATCACCTGCGGGGTCATCGCCTTCGTCATCGTGGCCGGCGTCTTCGCCAAGGTGTCCTACGACAAGGCCCACCGCCCTCCGCGGGAGATGAACATCCACAGGTGAGAGGTCCCGCTCCCCGCTCCGCGAGCCTCCCGCCGCCTCGCCTCGCCTCGCCTCGCCCCTCCCTCCTGTCGCGCGTCCCCCCCGGCCCGGCCCTTCTTCATTCACCCTCGGCCGCGGCGGCGGCGGCGGCGGCGGCGGCGTCACCACAGCTCTCTGGCTCTCCGAAACCCAGCTTCTCCCTTGCTCCCCTGACATGCGATAAATCACAGCCCTCTTTCCTTTTTTCACCATTTCTGCAGAACCCAGAACGCATGCTATGGTGGCAGGGGCAGAGTAAGGAGCCGTGGAACTCGTGGAGTTGGAGTATAAGAATTTTACCTATTGTAGAATTCTGGATGGCCGGGCAGGACTGGGGGAGGGGGGCGGCGGTGGCGGTCCAGGGTTCAGTTTTCCAGGCAAGAAGTGGGCACTTTGGCATAGGTTTCTCTTGCATTCGGTTATTCTGAGTGGAACCAGCACAGCGTCTTTCAGTCTAGGGTTCTGAACAATGCCGGCAGCTGACAGGAGAGAGTACCAAGCGATTTAGTATAAATCGCATGTTCTCTGGGTGTGAGAGCTGGGGGTGATCTGGAAAGGAGGTTTTCCCCCCCGGGTGAGAAGGGGTAAAGATCTATCTATCCGTTCCAAGTGGACCAAGGGCAGATGGTGTCTCTTCATTACATCCTGCCCAAATGGGATGCTCGTTTTCTTGCGGAGATTGGAGGACTTGTTCTTTCAAACCCTGTAGGCAGAACTCTCCGAGTGAACATTCTTGCTGTGCTAAACCTGGTGGGCAGCGTTTCCAGCTTATGTTAGGGGGGCGGTGGGGGAAGCCTCCTACCAAAACTTACGCCAAGAGCACAGAATATGGTAGTGCCTGGTCCTACCCTGACTGCCTCCCACCCCCACCACCCTAGCCCCAAGCGAGTCATTAGAGAGGTCGGAGCCCAAAGAACGGGGAAACCAGACTGTCTTCACCACTCGGGGACTGATGCACCCAGGGGAGGCAGAGTTAGCTCTGTTTCTAGTCCCCTGGTGGTGGTGATGAATGAATGACCAGACTTGGTTCAGCAGAGTCTTTCGGGGAAACAAACCGTGCCCCAGGACCTGCCTCCGGTTTTGGCACATGGTGCGGGCACCGGCTGGTAACTGGGACCCCCCTCCCGCTGACCCGTCCTCTTTCTGAGTTTGCCTAGCCGGTCTCCACCCTGAGCCATATACCTGAAGCTCATCTCTACACTCTGCTGGTTATCCTTCTGGCCTGGAAACCTCCTTCCCTTGCTGCTGTGGACGTAAATCATTGGTACCTTGATGAAGAGAAAGAAAGGAGGATAGAAATTTCTGGGCATGATTTTTTTTTTTTTTCTTCCTTTAAAGCTGTTGAGAAAAGATGATGTTCCCTGGCAGGTTTTATGGAGTCAGACGCATGAAGTTTGGGTACTGACACAGTGACATTCTTGGGTGTCAGGACTGGGTGCTTCCAAAACCATTCGTAATCTTCACTCGTCACCCGAAGGTGCCACTGACCCCCCCATTGCACCCCATCTTCTCTTCCAGGTAGTGAGTCTGTGCCTGGCTGGTCCTGGGGGCTGATGGAGGGATTGAGACAATGATGTGTAGTCAGTCGGTGTCCCCTTTGTATTCTCGCTCTTGGCTCCTCTTGGAAAGCAGAGAAGGAATTGCCTGTGAAGCAGGTGGTCCTGGTCCAAATTGTCTCCCTCTCTGTGCCTTCAGGCCTCTTCACCTTTCTCCTGGGATCCTGGCCTCTCACGCCGCCTTCCCACTATGGCTGTGGCCTCCTGCTGGCTGGTGCCCACAGACCTTTCTTTGGGTTTCTTTCTTCTCTGAGCCTTTGTTGTGTGCTCTCTTAGACGGAGCCTTCCCCTGCCCTGACCTTGATGACCTGAATTGAGTCATCATGACCTGGGAGGATGCTGACGGCCTTTGGATGCTGGCGCTGGCCTGTGTTCTCCAGGCCTGTGACCCTGGAGATGTCCCTGTCCCTCTCGGTGATTTTTCCCCTCCTCATCCCACCGACCCCCTTCCCCAACCCCAAACTAGGGTGCTGATCTGTGTGTGGGTGGATGGCCCTGTGACTGGTGATGCCATTAGAGCAGTTTGTCTCTGGGGTCGGGGAAGGCAGGTGACCAGGGTAAGGGAGCTGAATTCAGCCTCAGACCATTATGTAAATAGGGGACGTTTCTGCCTCAAATTCACCTCCTGATTTTATTCAGTTCACAGCACCTCTTCCAGCAGCTGCAATGTTGCCTGCTCAAGGCTTTGGAAACCACCATACTGATGCTTGTTAAGTAGGGGATGATGCCTGTCTCTGTGTTTGGGGGAAGGGGACGGACGGAGCATGAGCTATTCATCGAGGACATTCCATGAGTGACCTTGGGCAGCGGGGGGAAACTCCGTGTCTGGCCCTGGGTGACTCAGGCACAACAGCATCCCATCTCCGCCCCCCGCCTCTCCCCCCCCCCCCACACCAGGCGTGTCAGGGTGAGTGTGCACATTGAAGGTTGCTCCTCCCCGACTCCTGGGTGTGTTCCCATGAGTTGCTTCACTTTGCTCACACTTTAAGAGGTCGCCGCTTGCCATCCTGGGGAGTTTTTCACGCAGCTGGTCTTGTTGGGAACCAGGGTAGGGTAAAGGGAAGAGATCAATATCCCCACCATAAGTGAGTTTTCCTCCCAGGGCAGAGTGGGGAGGAGGAAGGAGGCTCACTCGTCAGAGGTCAGCGGAGGAAGCGGGACGTGCGTCTGGTTCCATGTGCCTTGAAATAGTTCAGCAGAGACGTTTCCGTTTCTGAAAAAGGCAAAGAATTTATTCCAGGGCATGATCCTCTCTCTGGTAGGTGGCTAGCTGGGCCGGCAGGGGCTGGGGCCCAGGGAGGAGAACCGCCTCCTTGAAAGGGGTGTTGGTGGCAGGGTCAGAAGGGGTGAGAGGGAGGAGAGAAGGGAGGCTGCAGCCCTGAGATCAGCCATCTGCCTCCTCCTGGTGGCCCCGGGCTGGCCAGCCCTCCGCCTGCCCAGGGTACACATTCCTCAGAACAGGGCTTGCTTTCACTGCTCCTGCCCCCGAGGGGAAAAGCAGATTTAGTCTTTTCCAGAAGTGATTAGACCTGGCCATCCTGTTTCTGTAGAAGTCAGCGTCTGTAGGGGAAACTCTCAGCTCTCCGGTGATTCTGATAGATGAGCAAAGTCACACTCAGCTGGACCCCGGGGAGGAGAAAGTGACGGCCAGAGGGATCAAAGGCAGAGCTGTGCTTTGGATCTGGGGAGCCACCGGATGCTGGGTGCCCACCTTTCCCAGCCGGAAGCCTGTTTCCCACCCGGATCTCTACCTCACCTTCCCCTGTTCACCTTCCCTGGGCTGAGGCTCGAGCTGGTAAAACCTGAGGCACCGATTTGAATGCTTCTTGAGAGGTCTCTGCATCGCTTCCTGGTTCCTGGGCTCTTTGCTCAGTGAGGGCTGCTCGCCCGAGGCAGGGCTTTGACCCAGCAGCCGGCCCTGTCTGAGCATCTCACATGCAAACCTGTTTCTTCCTCCTCCCCCAGAGTTGATTCATTAGCGTCCTCGACATGAGAATCTCCAAGGGAAGAACCATAGCTTTAATGGCTACTTAGCAGATGAGGTCTGAAGCCATTTGGGTGACCTAGTTCAAGGTGGTGGACCCAGACCTGCCGTGGGTCCCCCCGCTGTACGGGGGTGGCGGGGGTGGAGGAGTTTGGGGTTGGGGGGGGCTTGTGCTCAGGGTTGCGGGCCAAAGAACCTGAGCAGATGTTACCAGGAGAAAGGAAAAGCGACAGGAGGTGACCCTACAGCCTTCGGGAGGGTCCTGTGTCTTTGGACTCCTCTGGTTGTTTCTAGAAGAAGCCAGGGAACCCTTTGTTCCCCCTTTTCTCCCTCTAGAAATTAATTACAAATTAATTACAAACCCAAAGAGGTCTGTTCTGTGCGCACAGACCCGGTAACTGTAATAGCAGGACCCCTTTGCTGGCTGATTTCGTGAGGTTCTCTTCGTAGGTTCCCGGGCCATGAATTGTCAGAGCACCCCCCCAAACACCCCCATTTTTGGAAGCACTGTGAGCTCATTCTAACGAGTCGATCTAAACAGAGAGTCAACTTTTTTATTTTATTATGTTTTACTTCAAACAGAGCAGTTGCAAGGACAGGAAAAAGAAAATCTTGCCTTGGATGGAAGGCCCCCCTTTAATGTTTTCTGTTTAAGCGGGGGAAAGCAGTGAAATTGGGGAAGGGTTCAGGAAGGCTCATGGAAGAGGGGTTAGGGAAGGTAATGGGGTGAGAAATGGACACAACGTGTATTCCTTCGTTCCACGGACAAGTCCCACTCACCTGCTGGGGGCCAGCTCTGTTTATAACCACAGAACGTATAAGCCTCTAAGGTGTGTGTGACCTTGGACGCATGAGGCCAGCAGAACTCATTCTTAAAAAAAAAAATTTTTTTTTACTGTTTCTTTATTTTAATTTTTTTCTTTCAATGTTTATTTACCATTGAGAGACAGAGACAGAGCATGAGCAGGGGAGGGGCAGAGAGAGAGAGGGAGACACAGAACCCGAAGCAGGCTCCAGGCTCTGAGCTGTCAGCACGGGGCCTGTCGAGGGGCCCGAACCCATGAACTCTTGAGATCATGACCTGAGCAGAAGTCAGACGCTCAACCGGCTGAGCCACCCAGATGCCCCAGTTCATTCTTGATTTTAACATGTCTGCCACGCAACGACTTTTCAAAATCCCGGCACTTTGAGGGTTCCGCCTGGCATGTTGCTGGCTGTCTTTTGCCCTCTCCGGCGCCCCCCGCCCCAGCCCAGGAGGCGTGCACATCCGTCCCCCTTCCCCACCCACAGCCGCACCCCAGGCTCTGAGCACATTCCTTGGGAAGAGCCTACCCACAGTGCTAGGCTGCCAAGACACAGGTAGAGGAAAAAGTCCGTTTCACTGTTTTCAGCCTATTTTAATGAGAGATCAGATTGACTGTGCAGTTGATTCAGATCCATTGTGCAGGAAGCAGTGGTTCAGACAGCTGAAAAAGTGTGCTGATGGAAAGAGGTTAATTCACCAGCCCCAGGCAGACATGCCCACGAAGGATACGGAATAGAAGGGAACCACACCAAAGGAAGCTTCATCCTTCCTCCCCCTGCACTGCCTGATGTCTCCAGGGCCTGGCAGGATTGATTGCCTTTAGATCTTAACTTTCTGGCTCCTCTTCCGTAGTGACTTAGAATCCCCACCACACGCTGAGAGAGCAGCCAGCCACTGGCTACTGAGTCCCGCATAATCCGCTTTTTAAATTGTGAATTCAGGTGTGGTTTGTCTTGCGGTCTTGATTGTATCCCTTGACGACATCCATCCTGTGGCGATGGGTGGGGGGTGGTTCTGGAGGGTCTACGTTGAATTCATTAAAAAAAAATTTTTTTTTTAAGTTTATTTATTTTTGAGAGGGAAACAGTGCGAGCGGGTGAGGGGCAGAGAGAGGGAGACAGAATTCGAAGCAGGTACCACAATGTCAGTGCAGAGCCTGGTGTGGGGCTCGAACTCATGAACTGTGAGATCATGACCTCGGCCAAAGTCGGATGCTCAACCTACTGAGCCACCCAGGCGCCCCTAAGTTCGTTCTTTGAAGTATCTTCTTCTGCGGTGATTCCCCCCACCCCCTTTCTCTATGTTGGGAAACGCCAGCCCATTGTTTTTCCGAGTCACATTTCTGACCTCGCGTTTCTAGTAGGTACTGCAGACCGGGAGGAGGGATTGGTTTATCTGCAGACCCTCAGAGGGTCTCGGTCCCTTGGCCTTGAACAGGCTTATTTCATACACGTTCAGGATAGATTGCGCCTGTCCGTTCTTGTTCTTTTTTATCTCTACAAGTAAAACCATGGGCGCCTGGGTGGCTCAGTCGGTTGAGTGTCCGACTTCCACTCAGGTCATGATCTCGCGGTTCGTGAGTTCGAGCCCCGCGTCGGGCTCTGTGCTGACACCTCAGAGCCTGGAGCCCGCTTCGGATTCTGTCTCCCTCTCTCTCTACCCCTCCCCGGCTCGCGCTTTGTCTCTCTCTCCCTCAAATATAAATAAGCAGTAAAGAAATTTAAAAAAGAAAGAAGTGAAACCAAAACATTCTGAAAAGGCGTGGTAATATAGTTGACCCTTGAATGACTCTGGTTTGAACTGTGTAGGTCCATTTATACGTGGATTTTTAAAAATTAATTAATTTTTTAGTTTTATTCTGCACTTTTTTTGTTTTGTTTTTATTTTTGTTTTTAATTTTTTTTTAATGTTTATTTATTTTTGAGCCAGAGAGAGACAGAGCATGAATGGGGGAGGGGCAGAGAGAGAGGGAGACACAGAATCGGAAGCAGGCTCCAGGCTCTGAGCCATCAGCCCAGAGCCCGACGCGGGGCTCGAACTCACAAACCGTAAGATCATGACCTGAGCCGAAGTCAGACCTGTAACCAACTGGAGCCACCCAGGCACCCCTATTTTATTATTATTTTTTTAATTGACATCCAAATTAGCATATGGCGCAACAATGATTTCAGGAGTAGATTCCTTAGTGCCCCTTACCCATTTAGCCCATCCCCCCTCCCACAACCCCTCCAGTAACCCTCAGTTTGTTCTCCATATTTATGAGTCTCTTATGCTTTGTCCCCCTCCCTGTTTTTATATTATTTTTGCTTCCCTTATGTTCATCTGTTTTGTCTCTTAAAGTCCTCATATGAGTGAAGTCATATGATATTTGTTTTTCTCTAATTTCGCTTAGCATAATACCCTCCAGTTCCATCCATGTAGTTGCAAATGGCAAGATTTCATTCTTTTTGACTGCCGAGTAATACTCCACTGTATAGGTATACCCCACCTTCTTTATCCATTCATCCATCGATGGACATGTGGGCTCGTTCCATACTTTGGCTATCGTTGATAGTGCTGCACATTGGGGTGCATGTGTCCCTTCGAAACATGCTTGGATTTTCTTAACAAGTTATTATTTTTTAATTTTATTTTTGAGAGAGAGAGAGAGAGAGAGAGAGAGGGCTAGTGTAGGGGAGAGGGACAGAGGAAGAGAAGGAGAAAGAAAATCCCAAGCAGGCTCCAGGCTCAGCGCGGTGCCCGACCGGGGGCTCGATCCCACAACCCTGGGATCATGACCTGAGCCGAAATCAAGAGTCACACGCTCAGCGGGCTGAGCCGTCCAGGTGTCCCTGTCCCTGGGTTGTCAGCTGCACGAGTCATTGCCCCTAGCCCCTGCCTGGTTTGCTCAGGGGTCAACCTTCTTTCCATTATTTCGTCGTCCGTTACAGAATCGTTGAATTTTTTTGCAGGCCAAGTCAGCAGCCTAACGTCCTGATTTTATAAGTGAGGCAGCTGACACACAGCGAGGTCAGATCACAGTGGCCCGGGGTGGGGGGAACAGCTGGGGGTGGTGAGCTTGACCTGGAAGCCGAGGGCCACTCTCTTGCCTGGTTGCCTCTCAGCCTTGCCTTGCGCAGTGAACGTCTATTATTGTCTTAACGCTATGCACCTGTTTCAGAAACCCTGTTATTGTCTTACGCTACGCACCTGTTTCTGAGTCAACACCGGATAACTTCCCGGTACTTAGGGATGTGAGCGACGGCCTTCTCCCTTCTCTTGCTTCCCTGACTTTCTTTGGTCCCTCCTCATTCAATTTTACGGTCCCCTAAAATGATTTCCGTCGTACTTCCACGGTCGCCTTGTAGTTTTCCCCACGTCCCTTTGTAAAGGGCAATAACCTGACCTAAGCACAATCCTTGGATAAGATCTAAGGAATGCAGACCATCGAAGAAGGGAGATGCCCCGCAGCCCAGAAGGTTGTGAGCCGGGGGGCAGTGGACCATCAGGTAAAACCGGAGGCCGATGTCTGTGATTCAGAAGGTGCGGTCTGAGTGCTTTCTCTCTCTCTCAGAGATGGGTGGGGATGTGGCCTTCTAGCCAGGTCAACGAGTTTTGGTTTTGCCAGAGACCGGGAGACCTCCAGGCAACCCCCCCTGGGGCCCAGGTGCGTGTGATTTCAGGTTTGTCCCCCAGGATGGCCCCCTGCATACAAGACAGCTCTGTGGGCCTCAGAAACGCATTCACTGGCGTGGGCCTTGCCCCTTCTCAGCTCTGGGCCACCATCCCACAGGGGCGAGGTGGATACAAGGTGAGGGGGCTGAAGGGGCTTCAGGGACGTGGCTAACGAGGCTGGAAATTTGGGTCTGACCATTACATGAAATTCACCTCCTCGGCTTGCAGTTTGGAGCCTTTGCCTGATTCTGTGTACCTCTCCTAAACGTGTCCCCCTTCTAAGCAGTCACCTTGGGAGGCCACACGCCGACTCTCCCCCGGACAGTGTTCTCCTAGTGTTTTCAGAGCCCATGGCACGTCATCTTGACTCTCTGTAACGGGGCACATTTTTATCCTCTTGGGCTAAGATCTGATTCTTGTAAGAGGCACTAAGTCACGGGGCGGAGGCCGACGAGCGGAATCGGCGATCGACTGGTTATTGGCGGAAGTAAAGAGTGCCTCCAGTAATGAGGCCCGCTGTCTTAGGATCCACATCAGCTGTCTCCAGAGGCCGAGCCCAGGAGAGGCGCTCGGATGTTGAGTGGTGGGGCCCGCAGGTCAGAGCCCGGCTCTCCGTGGCGGCCACTTCTCAGGGGCCGCACCTCCCCGGCCGTAGGACATTCAGCTCTGCGTTTTATCGGTGTGTCGGGGCAGAGACCTCGCGGGAGCTGGAAAAAGAAAGGAGTTGAATATGCAGGAAATAGTTCAAATGACTGCCCAGAAAGGGAGGGGAAAAAAAGAAAAAGAGAAAAAAAGAATGTCCCACATTTCTTCAAGAGATAGTAGTCAGATAGCTCAATTTAGATTCCTCATTTGATTCTGAGGGTACAGGGACCCAGTTTCCTCGGAATGCATGCGGCCCGGCTTGGGGTCAGAGCCGGGCTTCTCAGTGCTGTCCCTTTCCTGCACGTGGATGTCACCACCTGTGCAGTTTGGCATTCGCGTGAGGTCCCCGCCGGGGCCGGACAGCCGTCGAGGAGGTAGAAATGTTTGCAAGCACAGGAACGTGGGGCTTCCCGTGAGAATTGCCTGTAGGTTCCTGACATGCGTTTACTGGGCCCCCAGGTCCCCCAAGAGTATAGTCACTGTGCGAGATTGGTCACAGAAGCGGAGCGAGGGTGGGGCAGGTGACAAGGGGCCACAGGGGCAGTTTGTGGCCAATTCTTGTGTTTTTTGGTGGGGGGGGGGGCGCCGTGGTGGTGGTTCAGCGGGTGGGCTGATGTTTCCCTTTTCCATCAGGAGTTAGCAGGACGGTGAGGTGGCCCTCCTGCTGTGTGGGCTGGGGCAAAGCCTCTGGGCACTCTTGGACCCTGGGAGGAGCCAGCCCTGCTCTGTGGCTGGGGAGCCAGCTTCCTCGGCTCAAAGGTCAGGATGGTGGGGAGGTTTGTTGCCCAGAAGCCTACACGAGCCCGTCACCTGTGCACCTGCAGAGAGCTGGTGTCGAGGAGGGCCGGAGGCCTCGGTTAGCTGAGGGCTCAAGGTCATGTGGATGAAGTGGGGGGGGGGGCGTGGTGGTAGGGAGACTCTTGGGAGAGTGCTCAGTCCCCAGGGCTTGCTCTGTGTCTGGAACCCTGCTGTGCACTGGACCTGAGCTGCCTCCGTGCGTCTGGGGATAGGTGCCCATTGAACAGACGTGGAAATCAACTCAAAGAGGCTTAGTAACTTGTCCAAGGTCGCACGGCTAGAGCTGTGCCAGTCTCCATCTCCTTTGGGGGCCAGCTGGCTCTCATCTTCCCAGATGTAAACGGGTCACCCAGATCAGGGTACTGCAGACCCGGGCTGGTGGCCTCGCTTGCATTGCCTGCAGGGCACAAGGCCACCAGGGTGCGGTGCAAAGGCTTGTTTTCAAGAATGGGTTATATTGGTCGAGGATAGCGAAGGCGATGCAAAGAAAATGTAAAAAATCAAAGAACAAAAAACCCAAAGCCACACACCCCGATTCCAACGGAGAACCAACAGCAAAACACAAAACACAAAACAAAACAAAAAAACAACAACAGACCTTTCCAGTATTGGCAGAACCCGGGGGCAATGCTGCACGAGTCCCAGCTCTGGAATAATAGGGGCACTAGGGAGAAGAAATGATTTGGGGGCAAGACGATGGACCTCGGGCCATTCCCAGTTTTAATTACTGAGACATACGGCTCAGAAACAGCTCCATTTATCACTGCCCCCCCACCCCCACCTCCCTGCCCCATTTATAACCAGAGCACCGTGCACACAAGACAGAGTTTCAGCCAGCTCACTGCTGCTTCCCGCTCCGGTCCTGTCCTTCCCCCGTTTCCGTTTTCCTAGCCGTGCTTCCTAATTCCTCATTCTTTCCAGGTGTTTCTCTGTTTCTTGTGACCTCAGGTCCTCTGTCCTGAAAGGCTCGCTCAGAGGAAGGCATCCTGGGGAACCCTCAGCGCCCCGGGCTTTCCTCCCAAACTTCTGTTGACCTGGTCATGGCCATGGTGGTGGGGCTGGCCTGCAGCTCTGGAACAGGGTCTCTGACCGGGGCACTTACCTGCTTGAGGTGGGTGTGGGAACCATTTCTCTAGAAAATGAACATGGATGCCACCACCTGTGCAGTTTGGCATTCGCATGAGGTCCCCCCTCCCAGGGAGGGGGATTCCTGAGCCCTGTTTCCAGTAACCACCCCCCCCAGCCCCCACCCACTTCTGGTCACAGGAACAGGAGAAGCCTTGATCACCCTGGCCCAGAGCCACTGTCCCCACCTCGAGACCGTGGAGGCCGAGTTCCAACCAGGCTCTGGGTGGCTACAAGGTTGGCCCTGCTCCCCGGCGTTTGGGAGAGGAGTGTGTGCTCTCTGCCGGCTTCCCAAACACTCATTATTCCTTGCTTTTTTGGCATTTGGTCTCGTGTACTGTTCCCATTAGCTCAGGCATTAAAGTCTCATTACTTAGGACATCTGTCCTCTGGACATATTCGCGGCCCCCTTAGCCAAATGTCCTCTTCTGGGAAGTATGCTTTCCACTCTGTCCCCTTTTCCAGCTTCCTTCGGTCTGGCTGCCCCGGGGAGGAGGGATTTGAACCCGAGAGGGCCCCCCCCCCACCGCAGGAGGAGGGGCGGCTGTTGATGCTGAGTGGCATCAGAGAGCGTGTTTCAGAGCCCATCAGCTCCTGCCATTTGGAGGTCTTGGGAATGCAGACCCTTGCTGTCATCCCTAGGGCAGGAATGGACGCAGAACGCCATAATAGCAAAGGAGCTACTTCCAGGAGAACTTTCCTAGACCAGCCTTGGATCCCATCAGGCAGGAACTCTGTCCTCAGTCACCCTGATGTCTGGGCCTCCTGTAAACCCACCTCTCGGGCTCTGGGAGGCAGGTGGGTGAATCAGGATTCCAGCCACCCTGTGGGACTGGCAGCTGACACTCTGTGACTTTCTACTGTGTCCCGAGGAGTTCACTCCCTCCCATCTTTGCCGGGGGAGATGATCCCCCAGAGGCTTGGGGGAGGGGGGTGGGGTGGGGGTGGGGCTCTTGATGCTGTGGGAAATCACAGCGCCTTTCTGTTCTCCGATCATTAGCAGCCAGCTTTTGTTGCCCACCTCCTCTCCCAGCCTCAAGCGTTCATGAAGAGAGTCGGGTCTGTCGCTTCTGTCTCTCTCCCTCTTTCAAGTCTGATCATTAAAATGTGTCTTCTCCTTCCCGCGGGTGTCTGTGTCCACTCTTGCTCGTTTCTTCCTTCTTTCCTTCTTTTGACCTCTCTTCACTTCTGTTGAGATGGTGGGGGGGGGGGGGAAGAGGTTCCTTTGCTTCCTTTGCTCTCTCCCTCTCGTTCTCCTTCTTGAATTTATCCCGCTATAACTTCGTTAAACTGCATCGACTCAGACTCTGCTGATTCAGAAATTATCCAAATCGGACCTGGGCGAAGTTGTTCTTTCCTCTGTCTGACAAAAACCTGCGACAGACTGATTAATGGTGAAGATTGTGCAGGGCCCATACACCACGCGGAAGGACAGATTTTTCCAGCAGGCTCTTTCGTAGACCATTGGCATGCTAATTACAAATCTTTCTCACCTAGTCAATGATGTAGCTGTCTGAAGATCGGTTTCTGTTTCCTGTTTCCCAGCCTAGTTTGTAATCCTGCAATGGCCCCGGGAAGCAGTAAAAATGCATTTCCTTTAGAGCGTTTTTTTTTTTTTTTTTTTTTTTTTTTGTAATTTCCATGTCTGTTTCCTCGATTGGGATTAGCCTGCTGGAATCTGTGATGCTTGACCTCAGGCAGCTTCAAAGTCCCTTCTTAAGTCCCTCTGGGAATGCCTGCTGATTTCCCCTTCTCGTTTCTTTTCTCCTGTCTTTCCCGGAGTTTTTAACATCTGGAAACTCTCTCTTTTTCAGCTTTGGGAGTGGAGAGTCCTGCCACGACCCAAAAGGTTCACCTCATTTCCTCCTGCCACAGGGTGAGCAGCTGGGCACCGGGGTTTATTAGGAACCTGGAGGTGGACTTTGGACAAGTGGCTTTGTCACTTCCAAGAGACCGTGAGCTCTGTCTCTGCTGCTTTTGTGCCTTCTCAATTGCCCATTTCTGCCCAAGGAGCCTGCTCGTACATCACTGTCTCCAGCACCACAGTTTGGATTGAGGAGACAACGTTGCAGTCTAATGCAGGATGTGATGGGATGTGCCTAGACTGTACCCAGCCCCTTATAGGAAAGGAAAGGACTTTGACCTTTCTCTGCATGTGTGGTGCTCCAGGGGCACCTGCATAGCCCCCATTCTTTCACTTTTGGGGCCATCTTCCATCTTTCTGTGCCTTGAAGCATTTCCTGGGAGCTAAAAGGCAGGCTAATCCCAACCAGGGTTTCTTTCCGTGCCCATGACCTTGGGTATGAGTCTCTCAGCCAGTCCCCACTTCAGTCTGTTAGCCTGGCTGTGGGATGGGGCCTGTTAGGTGGTGCAGGTGAGTTCTTCCCTGGCACATTCTGATCTCAGCATACCTGCGAAAGTTCCGGAAAGCAGAGAGTACATCTGTCCTGTGAGTTGCAGACAGCCCTGGGGAAAATGTACTCTCCCTTCGGAGGAGAACGCTACCTGCAAATGTCTTCCTGTGACTGCTTGGTTTTAGCATCCTAAACTCATAGAATCTCTTGGGTGAGAGGGACTTAAGAGGGTTTTAGTGCCTCTCCTTCTGGGGGCCAGGTCCCCCTCCTCTTCTGCAAGTGCGTCGATCGCTGGGCTCCCTCTGTGCCTGGAGGAGTCCATGGGTTCAGAGGACACAATTCTTGGTAATTCTGATGGGGAGCTAACAGTGGCTTTCTGGCACGAGACGTACCTAGTGGACAAGCCGTTGGAAATGTACCCCTTCTGTAAGACGGCAAGACTTCCCTTTGAAGATGGCGGTCAAGGCCCGCTTCAGTTTTCCTGCTTCTGGGATAAACATCCCTAGCTACAAATCTGTTCCTCACAGGACACGGGTTCGAGTCTTTGTGCCTGTATGAATGTTGCTCACATCGAAATGGGGTTGTAATCTGGGGCACCTGGGTGGCTCGGTGAGTTAAGCCTCCAACTTTTGATTTTGGCTCAGGTCATGATCTCACAATTTCATCAGTTCGAGCCCTGTGTCGGGCTCTGAGCTGACAGTGCAGAACCTGCTTGTGATTCTCTCTCTCTCTCTCTCTCTCTCTCTCTCTCTCTCTGCCTCCCTGACTTGCACTGTCTCTGTCTCTCTCAAAATAAATAATTACACTTAAAACCCGAGAGAAATGGGGTTGTAATTCTATAACCAAACCGAATGTGACATTTCCAACAGCAACATACAAGTCGTTCAAACTCCATTCAATCCGAAGATTCCTTTTGGGAAATTGGTTGGTCTCCAGTGCTAGGCTGGACTCCCCTGCCGTGATGTCAGGATGACGCATGGGTTTGCCTATTTTGTTCCCACCTGTATTTTGTGGCTCGAGTAGTGCCTGGCACAAGGCAGGCCCTCAGCTAATGTGGTTGAAAGAATGAATGACTTAATTAATTAAAATGGAGAGCATGGTGGGTGGTCTTTCTGTGTGCCCCACTCTTCTGATGTTTGCTTTGATGTGAAGAAACTTGAGCTTGGAAATGACAGTGATGTTTATGATTTACAATTTATTTATTTTGAATGAGAGAGAGAGAGAGAGAGAATGAATCTCAAGAAGGCTCCATGCTCAGTGTGGAGACCTACATGGGGCTCAATCCCAGCACTCTGGGATCATGACCTGAGCTGAAATCAAGAGTCAGGTGCTCAACCAACTAAGCCACCCATTAACCCTATACACACACACACACGCGCGCGCACACACACACACACACACATATATATACGTGTGTGTGTGTGTGCGTGTGTGTATATGTATATGTGTATACATATATATGTATATATATGTGTATATATATATATATTTATATTAGAGAGAGAGAGAGCGCGCACGCGCAGAAGGGGGGCAGAGAGAGAGAGGGAGAGGGAGAGAATCCCAAGCAGGCTTCATGCTGTCAGCACAGAGCCCGACGTGGGGCTTGAACCCACAAACCGAGAGATTATGACCTAAGCTGAAATCAAGACTCAGACGCTTTTAACCGACTGAGCCATCCGGGTGCTCCCCTATAATTTTTTTTTTTTTAAAGAAGAAAGGAAGGAAGGAAAAGGAAGAAAAAGGAAGGTAGGAAGAATGAAGAAAAAACCCAGCTGAATCACTTTGCAGAAAATGTTGCCCTGGTGAGTTTGATACGTTTGCCCTTTCATGCCCGCTGGAATCCTGATTTGTTTTGTTCGTGAGGGGAGTCTCTTGGCTTTTCGGTGGCGGTGCTTTATCTCGAAGCTTCCCGGCTCGCTAGCAGAAGCACGGTTTGTGATGGCCTTGCGGAGACGAACGAACAGACACTCTCTTTGCACTTGGCTCTCAGAATCCAAGTTCAGGGTGCAGTGAAAGCTGCTGTGTGTGACCAGACGCATTCCTGTCCTCGGTCAGGCCGGAGTGGAAAATAGGGGATGTGGGTGGTCCCTTCCAGGATGACCCGTGGCCGTCACATGCCATGTGGTTCACTCTCCACGGGAGGAGTTTTGCCCATCTGGCATCAGGGATTCAGTCCTCCGGGATGCCCCTCTCCCACCACTTTTTTGTCGTGGTCCTATAGGCCGAGCCTGTGCAGGCACTGGGAGGTTGTATTTGGATTTATTTATGAATCAAATATTTATAGAGTGCTTACTGGTTGCCAGGTTCCGTTCTAAGTGCTCTACAAATATTAACTCATTTAATCTCCATGATAACTCTTAAGAGGTAGACATTATTTTTGGCCTTATTATTGTAGCCTTATCTTTTGAACGAGGAGGCAGGACCACAGGCCACGAAGTAGCTACGGGAGATCACTGGTGCGCCCGGTGGCCAGCAGCCCCACAGCCCGGCTCCAGAATCCCGCGTTTAGCCACTAGGCTATCCTACCTGCGTTTTTCTTCCCCCTCCAGACTTAGATCTGTGCCTACAGCAAGTCAAGCAAACCACACCGAGATAACAAAAGAGAACAGCAGGTGGCGGGCATATTTATTCACTCCTCTCCCCCCCACCCCCGGCCGCCCGCGTGGCTCTGGTAACCAATCTCGGTAGCATTTTTTGTCTTCCCCGTCCGAAATGGTGGCTGTGCTGGCCACATCTAGGTCTTTGGATCATTCCGGGACGATCCAGATATTTCTGAAGAGCCTAGGCTGGGGGTTGCTGCTACCCAGTCTTCCCAGGCCTGGGTGAATTTTCACAGGACTCAGGAGGCAAGGAGTGAAGTGTGTGGAGGTGAGGCTCTCAGGGGTGAACTGGGGCCCCATAGGATGCGCCTCTAGGCCCTGCCCAGCTCGGGCTGACCCCAGGCCACAGCCCCAGGACAGGGGCCCATCTGGATAGAGGACCTTCCCCCGTTTGCCTGGAAAACACAGAGCCTGCGGGCTGAGCCTTCCCTGCCCGGGTCCTGCACTGTTTATTGGCCAGGATGCATTCTGATTGTGATGGTGCCCCGGGCAGCTCAGACCTGCCGAACAGCGCAGTGCAGGTGCACGAACATTGTTACCACAACAAAGGAGATCTCCACACCCATTTGGAGCCTCTCTGCGAGGGGAGAGCGGTCTTGTACACACACAAAGCCAGCAGCTGTGTTTTTCAAGTGGACTGTGAGAGAACCAGGACTAAGAACTAAATTAAGCCGTTCTCCTTGGTCCGTGTTTATTAAAAAATATAGTCACTCCGATTGTCCCGAGTGCATATTTTCAGAGAATAAAGACACCCCGTCTGCCCAGTGAATAGGCTCGGGCATGAGGTGAGAGAGGACACGGGCTGTACCCAGGCCGTCACGGTCAAGTATGAACCTCCCTTCTCCGGGACTCAAGTAGCCGGAATACTTTAACTGGAGTAGGATGTCTGCATTCTACTTGTAGGAGAAATACGAAAGTAACTGTCAGAGATTTACTTAAAGAGAAAAAACAAAACAAAACAAAACCCAAACCCAACCTTTCCTGGTTTGCCCCATAGTTTTGACGTGAATAGCTTCGTTTCCCAGAATCGTCTTTATTTTGCTTCGTTTCTTCTCCGAAGAGACCTAAAGATTAGACTGGTGGCCCCTCTCAAGGAAGAAACTTGCATTCTTAAAATAAGTCATTTCGAAAATCCTTCAAGATCAGCAGTGTTCTCATTAGTCCTCAGGAATAACATTAACCAGAATAGCTTATTCAGGGAACAGTTGATGTGTTTGGCCTTTTATCATACCTATCCGACAACAGAAATGTCTCCCTGTTCTTCCCAGAAAGAGGAAAGGCATGTGTAGGGGTCTAAACGAACCAGCTTGCTTCGCCCTTGACGCAGAAAAACTTATTGGGCTCTAGGAGAACTTACCTTCTCCCCTTTTGTGTGGCTCAGAAATCCAGAGATCTGGCGGAGGACAGAGGCTGGTTTCCATCGGCTCTCAGTGAGCAGTGATGTTCGTGGGGTTCGTATGGAAAGTATTAATGGAGATCAAACAGACTTCCCAGGTGAACTAAGGGTCCCTAGGTTCCCCCCACTTAATTTGGGGGGAACCTCAGTTTTAGTACCTGTTCAAATGAGGGGAGATTGTGAGAAGTTCCATAGTTTTATCTTTTTTTTTTTTTTTTGGTACTCTTTTCCTACATTCCTTTTCAAACTTAGAAACTCCACAAAGCCCAGGGACTGCCTGCTTTCAGAAGCCAAGGGTCTCATGGAGCAGGACTCTGGCTTCATGCAGAGCAAGGGTCTAAGGGTCTAAGGGTCTATGTCGATGTTGTGCTTAGATTTTGTTGCCCAAAACGGTTGCCTGCTGAAAACATTGTAAAAAGCGTTCGAAGCTTGCTGGTGTCGAGGACCCACAGAGGTCGACAGAACTGGGTAGCTGAGCGCAGCCGGGTTCTGTTTGGGCAGATTTCCCCACCAAAGATGGGTCATTGTCTAAAACCCTGTGTTCAGAGACCGTGGGAGAGAGATAGTAGGTAGAAAAATAAATGTGACTGAGTGGATGGAGGGACAGATGGTTGGACGGGCGGATGAACGAATGGATGAATAGATAATTTGGTGGTGGCACACCTCTGCTGCTTTGCCTGCCTGTCTTGGAAATCTGGATTTACCCCTTATTGGTTGTGTGTCCTTGGGCAATAGAGCTGACCTTGCAAAACCTTAGTGTTCTCATCATACTGATTGTGGCTACCGAGAGCATCTACCAAATAACGTCATTTTGAGGATTATAGGATATGATGCATGGAAGAGTTCAGCATTGATATCTGGCACGTAGTAATTGTTCAGTAAATGAGAGCGGTCAGTTTCCTAAGTCTTCGATTTCCCGTGTAATTTCCTAAGCAGGCAAGACCATGAAGGAAAGTCATGAAGGAGGTCTTACCTTTCTTTCTTTTTTTTAAATCTTTTAAAAAATGTTTATTTTTGAAGGAGAGAGAGAGAATGGGGGAGGGGCAGAGAGAGAGGGAGACACAGAATCCGAAGCAGGCTCCAGGCTCCGAGCCGTCAGCACAGAGCCCGACGCGGGGCTCGAACTCACGGACCGCGAGATCGTGACCTGAACCGAAGTCGGACGCTCAACCGACTGAGCCCCCCCCAGGCGCCCCTACCTTTCTCTGATTAAGAGGAATCACTTGCCAATTTCAGAAGGATTTCATGTCTTCAAAGCAGGTGGCAGCATATCAAAAAGTGTTGGTTGGGCTGGGTCCCTTGTGTCCAGATCACTCCGCACTTAGGGACGTTCAGACACTCTTTCATTTCCTTGGGGGTCGTTGACAACATGAACCAAGGTTTTCATAGGTAACTGGTCTTGACCTGAATCCCTCATCGACCGACCGACTGAATCCCTCATCTCTCCAAGCCCAAATGTTCACTGGCGTTTGCTCAGTTGGCGGACCCGGCTGGGGAGGCCAGAAGGACTCGTGCAAGTTGACTGTGCCCATGCACAGGGACGGGAGGTGTATGCGGGCAGCAGTCCCGGGAGCGAAAGGACACCCAGACACGAGTCACGGGCCCTGGATTTAAGTTTCTGCTCCGTCACATGCTAGTCCTCGAATCACTCGGAGCCTCGGTGTCTTGTCAGAAACTGGGGTGGCAGGGCACCCACAAGGGTCGAATGCCCAGGATGACTACTCTTCCTGCTCAGATTTGCTGCCCAATTAATCCCCCGCCCACCCCTGCTCGACACGCATCCGCAGAAGCCAGGGAATCCATGAGCCAAAGGGAGGGGTGGACCAAGGCAACTGGGGCAAAAAGATGTGCTTTTGATAGTGTGGCAGAAGTGGGGGAGGGGAGGTTGAGAGGAACAGGGCTGTTAGCAAGCTTCTTCGAGTTATTTAAAAATGATGATGATGTTGGTGATGACGATTTTAATGAAGTAAACTCTACGCCCGACCTGGGGCTCGAACTCACGACTCTGAGATCAGGAATTGCAGGTTCCAACAATGGAGCCAGCCGGGCGCCCCAAGATTCTTCGGGTCTTTAAATGAGATGCTAGCCGAGGACCAGGGAGGGCCAGTGGGGTTGGCTGTTAGCTGGAAAGCCCCCTCTGCCCTCACTTGCCCAGGTCTCTGTTCTGCTGTCTGCTCTCACCACCCCTCCCCACTCTGAGTGCGCCCTCTGACCCCCCTCCCCCCACCACCTTCTGAGCCCTGTGCTTTCTCTGAATTTCTCTTTGTTGCTCACTGCCCCTTTGGTCCCTCGACCTTTGTCCTTGCCCGTTCTGTCCCTTCCCTGCGTCCCTTTCTCCTGCGTCCTGTCTCCCGTTCCCCCTGTGCCTCTCCCTGCCTCTCCTCTCCGTGGGCCCACTCGCCGTCCGCCTGTCCCCCTCTGTCCTCTCCTCCCTTCCGCCCCTCTCTCAGGCCTGGAGCTGGTGCCCACTCTTTCACAGACCCCGCCTCCCTGTTCCTCAGTGACCGATTTTCTTTCCCGCGGTTGGAAAATAGCTCAGGCCCTAACCCATTTCCTGGGGCGCATCCAGATTAATTAGGTGAGCCTGGCATCGCACATTTCAGAATTAGAATAATATTTATCAAGCGCCCTGGGGAGAAGGGGATGGAAGAGGGAGAGGAACAGAGGAACAGGAGCGAGGAGGGAGGTCAGGAGCTGAGGGGCGGAGGGAGGGGGGTGTGAGTGGGGCAGGGGAGCTGCCAGAGGGGGACTGCTCCTAAGGACACCTCCTGGGAATTAGGGCACCTGTTCCCCTTGCCAGAGGGCACTGGGGAGGGATGGGGACTTGGAGAAGGGTGTCCGGCGGTCAGGGAAGCCACAGAGTGGGGGACCAGGAGCGTGGCCCTGGCCACCACGCCCTTCGTTGGGACCGTGCAGGGCGGAAGCCTGCCCCCAGAGAGCCCGCCTCTTCAGAGACACCTCCTCTGGCACGTCCCTCTCTTTGGCCGTGCTGCCCAGCTCCGCCCAGCCCACCGGGCATCTGGAAAGGATACCGGACAAGACGTCACCCTCAGGAGGAGACGGCCTGGCTGTGCCCCAGTTAACACTCATTCTCCAGCCGCAAGTCAGACCCAAGCACACTGGTCTCCACCAAGCCCGGTGGTCTTCACAGAGGTGTCTTCCCTCCCCGCTCCGTCCTCAGAGGCTGCGTCTCGAAGGGCTTCTCGGGAGACGGGCACCGAGAGACTCCCCGTCCTGCGAGAGGGGCGCTCCGTTCGCAGCTCTCGTCTCTTTGCCGACGAGCCCCGGAGTGAATCAGCTGCCGTTAACGCTGTCAGTGTGGACCAGAGTGATAGGAGCCGAATGCCCTGCAGAGGCAGAAAGAAACCCGGCCGAGCTTTAGTTCTTCCCCTGTGTATGTCACATGGCTGGGAAGTGCGCCAAGGCCTAAGGGCACAGCGATGACCCCAACGGACGGGCCCACTCCTCGGGGACATTCCTTTCACTGAGCCCAGCCCGGTGTCTGACCCCTGGTACGGGCTGTTCAGTAGACATCGGGGGAGCTGGATGGCACTGGGCCCTTAATCCAAGACTCCCTTCCTTCTAGTGTTGCCTAGAGGTAGGGCAGGATGTCTCAGTCTCACCACTGTTGACATCTTGGGCCAGAGAGTTCTTTGTCGTGGTGGGGCTGTCCTGTATAGCACAGAATTTCAGCAGCACCCTTGGCCTCTGCTCACTAGAGGCCAGTAACACTTGCCTCCCCGGTCGTGATTGCCACAAACATCTCGGGACGTTGCCAGATGCCCCCTCCGCCAACCCCCCACCAGGGGACAAAATCACCGTGGAGAAACACGGATGTAGGCTCAGTCTTTGGCCTCCCGAGAGCAGCGGACTTAACCACAAGTCTCCATTCTCCTTCCCAGGCACCAGAGAATTGGGAGTCTTTGTAAACACTCGAGAGGCAAGAAACCGAAAAATAATATACTTTTGTTGGGGGGAGGGAGGGATAGCAGCTTTATGGAAATGTAACTCACCTACCTTAAAATTCATCCTTAAATTTTTTAACAAATGTTTTTCTTATTTATTTATTTATTTATTTAGAGTGCAAGCGGGGGAGGGGCAGAGAGAGAGAGGGAGACACAGAATCCAAAGCAGGCTCCAGGCTCTGAGCAGTCAGCACAGAGCCCGACACGGGGCTCGAACCCACGAACCCTGAGACCATGACCTGAGCCGAAGTTGGATGCTCAACTGACTGAGCCACCCAAGCGCCCCTAGCCCAGGGTTTTCCTTACCATGGAAACGTGGTAGGAAAGTGTCTTTGATAACCAGAGCAGTGAAGGAATCGAGAGGACCTGCGTGGACGTGTGGTTATAAACATACCGAAAATATAACATTTTGGAATGAGAAGGGGTCTAATTAGAAGGGCCATGTTCCTTTAAACCCTTTTGGTTTGCAAATGGGGGAGAAAAGATTACATGTTGGTTTTAGAGGTCAGCAGATCTGCTGGAAGTTTTAAGAGCTCATCTGGGATTAGAACGCAAATCTCTTGACCTTTTAGGGCGGTGCTTTTGCTGCTTCTGCCACACCCTGAATCTCAGGTCCCTGACCCAGACCCCGGGTCGGCCTGAACTTCCTTCACCAGGTGAATGAGCCTCTGTGTCCTCCCTCTGCTTGGTCCACCCAAGCGAACGAGGGCAGTGACACGTGTCTGCTCCTCCCTTTACAGCCTGAGAGAAGAGAACGCCAGCCAGGGGCAAGCGTTTGGAACATCTGAAATTGCTATATAAACGCCAGTAAATGATAAGATTGCCAGGTTGATGCTCTTTTCCTCGGAAGGTTCAGCATGTCAGGCGGCATAATGGAAGACAGCAGTTCATGCTGGGACACAGTTTTAGACTGACGTGGTTGTCACTTTGCAAGGGATCGGAGTGCCGGGCTCTGGAGGCCCAGTGTGAATGAAGCCTTGGGGAGGACTGGGGTGGGCCGGGGGGAGGCCTGGAGGCCCCAGGGACACCCCGGGTGGATGGAAAAGCCTTTGCCTGGCTTGTACGAAGCAGGGATGCACTCAGAACTGGGGACGTGGCCCTAAAACGGCATTCTCTACGTGGTGGTCTCTTGAAACGTATCCACACTCACCTTTGCGTCCGCAGACGATCCATCCCTGCCTGTCTCTCTTTTCCGTCAGCAGTGGTCACGGCCACATGCCCCACAGCACACCCACAGAGCCAGTCCTGTTTGAAACCAGGTGGGGGAGCGATTTCCCCTAAATTGTGAGCCGTTAGGCGACAGGGACTGTGTCCTATTTACCTGCGTCTCGGCAGCAACTGACACGCGCTGGGTCCTCCATGAACGTGCATTCGGTCGTCCGAGGGATGTTTTGAGTGGATAAAAGCTGCTGTCTCGGGGTAGCGGGGTCTCCTGCGGAAGGGGAGTTGTGTATCCCCATTTCTTCCTCTCTGTGTTTGTGTATTTTCCTGTGTGTGTGTGTGTAATCGTTGCCTCCTCTGGGCTCCCGTTGTGATCCTGGTCTGCATGGCTCGTGTGGTCTGATACTTACCCTGTTACCTACACGGCCCGTCTTTACAGTTAAGTCACCCCTTTCTCAGATGGCGGGAGCTATGTGCTGGGTCACCAGTATAAAGTCCGTGCTAGCCGGTGTGTCTGTTTCAGCGGGGCGATTGTGCCCCTGTTACGCATAGCCTGCTCCTGCAGACGAGGCCACTGATGCCAGCCCTTTCCTGCGGTGGCATCGTGCTGACTGGGGGTACAGATATCTGCCCGGCATAAGGGGGTGTTTGAGGAGCTGGTAGTCTGAAAGGGCTCATGGGAAATAAAGACAGAAACCATAATCACTGCCTTTCAGTGCTGATACCGCCCAGGCATGGTGACCTCTACCTGGGTTAGGGTTAAGGTTACGGTTAGGGTTAGGGGTCCCCCCGGGACCAGCAGCAGACACAGCTCGGACTACTGAGGACCGGATACTGTGTTTTTGTCTCCTCCCATAACTCTGTGCATCAAAGGGCCCGTGAAAGCAAGCCAGTTCCCTCTGTGGTTGTGTATACCTGCTTCTTGAATCTCACTGTGTGATCTCCTCCTTGTTTAGGGCTCTGGCCGACATCTTAAGACAACAGGGACCAATCCCCATAGCACACTGTGAAAGAGAAACTATCTCAGCTATCAATACCTCTCCCAAAGAGAACACACCGGTCAGATCGTCCTCCAAAAACCACTACACCCCCGTGCGTACGGCCAAGCAGACTCCAGGTAAGCGAGCGCTGATCGCCTTGTGTCTTTGCTGGGGGCTGGTGAGAGGTTTCGGTGATGTGTTGTCCCGGTGGGGCAGGTGGCAGTACGTGTGCCGTGGGAGACTCTACTGGGCAGGCGGGCTTGCGGATGAGTCCTGGGACTGTCTCCTGGGGAGGGACTGATGCGTCAGGACTGGAGGAGAGCAGTGATCCAGGGCATCCGTGATTGCGTGAGCGGCCGGCATCTTCTCTTGCCTGAAAGGCAGCTTGTGGTGGGCATGGTAGAGTGTGGTCACCCACTTGTCCACGTGGCGAGAAAGTTTACCTTGTCCAGGATGCCAGGTATGTGACGAGAAATTGCTACGGTCATTTGTAGAGATTTCAACTACTGGAGTCTCAGAGGGTAGGGATTATGTCTGTATTACGGGGTGACTTTTCCCTGTGCCTGGTAGATTCCCCGGATATGTGACAGTTGCCGTATCATGGCGGTCATTGCTGTAACCCCATGAAGGAAACTAAGTGGGGTGTATTTTCCTTGTCGTATGGATCAACGAAGGAAGCTCAATGGAATTTAGTGACGTGCGCACCGTCAGTAAGATGTTACTACTAATAAAATACCGCCGATATAGTCATATAACTCACATTTATTCAAGGGCCTTGTTCTGAGCCAACTGATGGGCTGAACATTTTACGTGTATTTTCTTATTCTTCACAGCAGTCTGAAAAGTACTTCTATTGTCCCCATTTTGTCTGAAGAACAGAAAGGTTCAGTAATTTTCCCAAGGACACATGGGGAGAAAGAAAGCCGGGCTCCAAACCAAGGCATATAGGTAACAAGTGTCAGGACTAGAAAACCCAGAAATCCTAACGAACCCAGCTGGGCTCATGAGTCCGAAGTATCTGGTAGGATAGTCTCTTTATAAGTGCAGCTGGGCAAGTCATTTCTCATCGTGATCATGACCGGACAGCCTCGCGCTGACCCCGGTCTGCAGCACAGCTTCCACGTTGACACTTGGATCAGAAATCTGGATGTCTCTCCCCCTATGGCTTTCCAGAGGATGGGATGTTGGGTCTGAACTTCACCTGCAATAAAGATATACAGGCGCTAGGGGGCAGTAGGTATGTTGCAAATTCAAAATGTGCTGCCAGGGTCAGTTTATTTTCCCTTAATTCTTGAACTTCGCTACATTTGTTAAATCAGAAATCACATCCTTGCCTTTAAGGTAAGAGAGTTCGGTCTTTTGAGAATCTGATGAAAGTTAAGGACGTTCTCCTTCAGAACTACTCATTATGTATATATGTACGCACACACACCTATGTATTCATCCAGCATTTTGAATACGATTTGGACCCTTGCAAAGTTAGAAATCCCTGATTTAAAAGTAAAGATGAGAACCCTACTTCTGCAAAAAGTCTAAGATGGCATTTTTAGCCTTGATACCCATCATAGATGCTTAAAATGCAGGCAGTAGAAGGAATCTTGGCAAAAACATCTGGACCAGTAGTTCTAGCTGGATATTAGGATCACCTAGAAGCTCTTAAAAATGCCGGTGCCCACGCCCCACAAATTAACCTGAATTCCTTAGGGAAGCTGCTGGCATCATTACATTCAAAATCCTTCCCGCGGTGATTCTAACACACAAATCGGGTGAAGAAACCATTGGTCTGGATGGATTCCTTGTTTTATAAGTTGAAGATACTGGTTCTCAAACTTGGCTGCCCGTTGGCATTACCTGGGGAGCTCTCACAAGGAGGGATACCTGGGTCCCACCCCCCGGAGATTGTGATCTAATTGACTGGGAGTGTGGCCTGAGTGTGAGAGGCCGGATGCTGAGTGTTGAAGTCTTGTCGGGTGATTCGATCGTGGAGCAAAGTTCGAGAATCGCCGGGTGGTGGGAACTGCCTAAAGGTACAGTTCTAACCAAGCCTTCTCTTCACTGATCGCTGTTTAATCTAACCTTGGTATCACGTCTAGCTTTGAGGAGGGTATTTTTGTTTCCCCGAAGACTCATGGTTTGAGGTCAGGTTTCTCCAGGACCTCGTTTGCCATCCTGGAACTTCGGGTCACGCCAGTATCCAGAACACCCCTGGAAGTTTACCTCACCCCACTCTGATTTTCTCTGTCTCATTCACCAGCCTGCTTGTTCCCAGCCACTGAGTCTAGACTGATTAAGTGGACGGTCCCGCTTTCCTCTTAAATGCGTTTCGCCGGGCAGGGAAGATTTGTCATTTTCTTCTGGTTTCTGCGTATATCCTCTCCCGCTAATCCCAGGAGGAAAGCTTACAGTTGGGGGATCCCCTTGTGTGTTTGGAGAAATCCCACCCTGTATTTTTCAAAGTGGAACTCTTCACTTGGCCTTGAGAGATGGGAATTGTTTCCCTGGTCCAGAGAGCGCTCTCGGTAACGCTAACACTTAAATTCGAAAGCAATTTCATGACCCTCAATGCCCGTAGCTCATAATGGACACAACCGCTTTTCCAAAATGACTGATGACATCCTTTGCCGCAGAATAGTGCAGTTTGAGTAGGAGTTGAAACAGAATTTTACCGAAGTGTTCCAAGCGGAGATTTCCTGTGATTTTTGCCACTGTCGAATCAACAAACCACTGGTCGGAAGACTATGGTGGTGGACGTATCAGAGCGTGTGAGCAGTTTTGCTACTCGAAGCAAGGTCCGTGGGCCAGCCGTGTCAGCATGGCCAGGGGGTTTGGTGCAAATGCAGTGTCTCAGGCTCCCGATCGCTGCTGAAGGAGAATCTGCATTTTTTATTATTTTTTTCAGTGTTTATTTATTTTTGAGAGAGAGAGAGAGTGCGCGTGAGCAGGGGAGGGGCAGAGAGAGAGGGAGACACAGAATCCGAAGCAGGCTCCAGGCTCCGAGCTGTCAGCACAGAGCTCGACGCGGGGCTTGAAGCCATAACCGTGAGATCATGACCTGAGCCGAAGTCGGATGCTCAACCGACTGAGCCACCCAGGTGCCCCAGGAGAGCCTGCATGTTAATGAAACCACTTAGCAAGTAAAGTTTGAGAAGCACTGGGAAGGCATGGGGTCTGAAATACACCCCCCTGTTTGCTGTCTGGCCCTATGACTTACTACGTACGTGACCTTGGCAGGTTGTTTGCCTTTCCAGGTTTCCTTGTCTGCCCCTTGAGGCGAACAGCCCCTGCTGCCCAGAGTTGTTTTAAGGATATAATGAGTTCAACCAAATAGAATACTTTTTAAACCGGTCTTGACGGGTAGCACGCACTCCATATTAGCCGCGACTGGGCTGCGAAAGTATATCCACAGCTCGTGGCAAATTAGAAAAACAAAATGTGAGTAACAAAGACATTGGTGTTCTTAGACCAGGCGGGGTCCATGGGACTGTGTCTGAGATGAAGGTCCCTGGACCCAGATGAAGGTTCCTGTGTTTGGCCCCTGCCTGTGGCTCATCCTCTCAGGGTAAAAGAGATTTGTAGGGCTTTGTAGGACTCAGTCAGGTTTTCGGATGCCAAGAGAATGTACTTGGTTGGGTTAGGAAATGGAGTGCCCTGCATTAATAATAATACAATGAGAGCATGAGTAGCCAAGGTACCATTTACTGAGCACCTACTATGCGCTGGGTTCTCTATTAGGTACTTTTAAGTTCTTATTTTTATCTTTTAAAGTTTATTTATTGTGAGAGAGAGAGAGAGAGAGAGAGAGAGAGTGAGAGACAGAGACAGCATGAGCGAGGGAGGGAAGAAGAGAGAGAATCCTAAGCAGGCTCCACACTGCCGGCACAGAGCCCGATGCGGGACTCGAACCCATGAAACTGTGAGATCATTACCTGAGCTGAAACAGAGAGTCGGACGCTTTGCCGACTGAACCACCTTTATTTATTTTCTTTAAAAGATTTTATTTTTAAGTGATCTTTGCACCCAACGTGAGGCTCAAACTCAAAACTCCGAGATCAAGACTCCCATGCACTACTGAATAAGCCAGCCAGGCACCTCTAAGTTCTTTTAATTCCAGTAGATACTTGATAATAGAGGGTGGGCCTGTAACGTTTCTTAAGTATAGGGCCCCCTATTCCCACACTAGAAAATTCCTTTCCTTCTGTAAGAACATTTTAATAACTCTTTCAGAAGTCCCTTCCCGACGAGGGGCGCCTGGGTGGCTCAGTCGGTGAAGCGTCCGACTTCGGCTCAGGTCACGATCTCACGGTTCGTGGGTTCGAGCCCTGCATCGGGCTCTGTGCTGATGTCTCGGAGCCTGGAGCCTGTTTCGGATTCTGTGCCTCCCCCCTCTCTCTGCCTCTCTCCAGCTTGTGCTCTGTCTCTCTCTTAAAAATAAAGAAGCATTAAAAAAAAAAAAAAAAGAATTCCTCCCTGACTTTAAAGGGAGATTCATAACGGAGGGTGACTCTGGACGTAGAAAATCGGTGAAGCCAGTTTCCACCCTCCCCCCACAGATCTGGCTGTGCCCCCAGGCCTTTGCCCTGCACCGTGTGGTCCGTGCAGCAGCCACAACCCCCTCCCATGGTAGTTTGTTAGACATGCAGAAGCTTGGGCCCTTTCCCAGAACTACTGAATCAGGATCTGCGCTTTGCCGAGCCCTTCAGACGATGTGTAAGCACACTAAGGCTGAAGAAGATGCCTTCGGCAGCAGCGAGCCTCAGCCCTGGCCGCACGGTGGAATCCTGTGCACCGTTTTGAAAATACCACTGCTTGGCCCTCACCGCAGAGATTCTGGATTAATTGGTCTGGGGGGTGGGGCGGGGGGAGATGGGCAGGCGAGGGGAACGTCTTGAGGGCTGTGGAGCGTGGGTGCATCTCAAGACCCACAGGTTCGAGCCCCGCTGGCCCAGGCTAGCGGGCTGCAGGGACACGTCCTCCCCACGGCAGGAGGGAGTGAGGAGCAGATGCACTGAGAGGGGGAGGGGCCGGTCTGCAGCTCTGACGGGGACACCTGGGCAGCGGCAGGGATGAGCACAAATACCAGAATTGATTGGGGGGTCAGGGAGCACCAGGCTTCGCGAAATGCGCTGCGTCCGTAGCTGAAGGTCCCCTGAGCCCGTCTGGGGGCAGCTAGGGGAGCGCGGGGAACCTGTCCCTCGCGGTAGCCGGTGACATCACGTGTTGGGGTTCCAAAGTTTAGATATCCCACCTCCCCTGACCAAGAGTGGCGTCAGCTGGGGGAAATGAGCAATCGGTCATCCTGCCTCTTGTCAAAGCTGTGCGCTGTGATGGCAGATGAAGGGAGCCGGGGGACGCGACTGCGTAAGTGTCGTGGAGACCGGGAATGAAGCCTGGGCGGCTGGCCGAGGGGCGCTTTGTCACAGCCCTGCACGGCCTGGCCCCTCGCTGCTCCTGTGACCCCCTGCGCCTCCCGCCGGAACCCAGACCCCGTCCCTCCCCATGTCGAGTGGGTGCTGGCCTTGGGGGTCTTTCCCTGTTTTGTGTCTCTGGCCGGAAGCTTTCCATCACCAGATCTTTGGGCGGTGACAGCTGAGGCCCAGACGGCACGGCCCTCCCTGACTTCCCCTTCTGCGCCCATCCCCTGCCTTTTCTTCCAGGCACTTAGACCATCCAGCATCGTGTATTTGTGGCTTCGATGGTTCACTGTCTTTGTCCCTGTCAGGACGTAAGCTCCGCGTAGGCAAGGGGTCTGTCTTTCTCTTCTCTGTGGCGTCCCCGGACCAGGAAGACGCGGTTGCTCGGATGGACGTAGGAGCCAACGTGCAGGTGCTTGTCACGGAGCTGCGTGCCACAGAGACCCCATAAAGGGCTTCTCTATAAAATTAGTAGGGAGTCGGTCACCCAGCCTGGCAGTCTGGTCATCCGGTGGCGAGCTGAGCCAAAGGCTGTGGTTCCAGCACCCAGGCTTTTCACCAGGCCCGTCTGGCTCTGTCCTCCTGTCTGGGGCCGACCCAGCTCTCCGGGCTCAGTGTGGCCGGAGGCTGGGAGTTCGCTTCCCCGGCTGGGTACAGAGGGGCCCCCTCCATTATGGCCACGCTGTCAAGAAAGACTCTTGTGCGGAGAGAGGTCTCGGGAGCTCGGGCAGCTCAGAGCCCGTTTCGGGCTGCGGGCGAAGCCGGCCAACCTGGGCCATGTACCTGAACTCTGAGAAAGTTCCGGTCTACCTCAGCCCCTGGTGGGAAGTGGGATTCTTCTTTCTTAGATCGCCCGCCCCCCTCTACTCCCCACCCCAAGGTGACAGGACTGTCTCATACTACGGGGGATGGAGAGGACAGCCTCGTACGACTTTGGGGCGCTAAGGGGATGGGGAGATCAGTGGAACCAACCTGGACTTGGCCTGTGGGGAAACTGAGGCACACGGAGGTTGCCTAGGGGAGAGGTGGAAGGGTGGGGCCTCAGCGCTGGAGCTGGAAGTGTGGTGTGTGCAGCTAGAGAGAGCTGGGCGTGACTCCTCCCTGCCCGGTCACAGGCTCTAGGGCCCAGGCTGTGTTGCCTCCGTCCCACGTCTCTGCAGTGAGGTAGCTGGCACCCTCCTCCGACAGCCATTGATGGCCGAAGGGAATAACAATCTGTGTATCTCAAGGGCACTGACTTTTGTCTCAGTGGCTACCTTCACTGTTGTGACTGTCCTGTCATCATCACCCACACCTGCCATTCTCCTCTACCTTTTCTGTCTTTCTTTTGAAAGAGGCACACGGGTGGGGGAGGAGCACAGAGAGGGAGAGAGAGAGAGAATCCCAAGCAGGATCGACACTGTCAGCGCAGAGCCCGACGTGGGGCTCGAACTCAGGAACTGTGAGATCATGACCTGAGCCGGAGTCAGATGCTTAACTGCCTGAGCCACCCAGGCGCCCCCCTCTACCTTTCCCTTTCTCCTTCTCTGTCTTCCTGGCAACTGCCAGGCATCCCTCTGCCTCCACTCCTTTTCACGGTCTCCCTGATCGTATCGACTGGGTCTTTAGCGGTGACTGGTTCTCAGCTGCCCTGTTCGTTTTGAGGACCTTCTGGGCCATTCCCTGCCACTCCTGAGTTTTCTCTTGGCAGTAATTTCTTTCCAAACCCACGCCTGTGGTTCTGACAGTCTCCTAGCAGACTGGCATGGCCTTTCCCCACCAGAGATTCATGGCCCTTGTCCGGATGTTGGGTTACCTCCCTTCCCCCCACAGCTTGCCCTCCCTCACTCTTACAGCCATTGTCTGTGGGTCCGTGTCTGGGGATGACGGAGGCTGGGCCATGGGCCGACCACAGCAGCCCCATGACACAGCCACTCTCACTGTTCCCTCCTTGCAGGGTCTGAGAGACCCACAGAGTTTGCTGAGTCGAGGCTGGCGGTGGAGAAAAGGCGCATCACTAATCCTTGATAACACGAGTCGCATTAATTAGCGCTTAGAACGAAGTTCATACAAAGCACCAGGCACCACGTAATGCCATTTATATCATTTACTCAGCGTGACCCTGTGAGGTGGTATCATAGTTGCCCCATTTCACAGGTGGAAACATTGAGGACAGGGAGACTGGAGACCTTGCCTAAGGCCACAGACACAGTCCTTGGTAGAGAGAGGGTTCCCAGCCAAGCGGGCTTCAGCCACTGTGCTATTGAGCTCTTCTATTGCTATTTCTTTTTAAGTTTGTTTACTTACTTATTTAGAGAAAGAGAGAGAGAGAGAGAGAGAGAGAGAATCCCAAGCAAGATCCTTGCTATCAGCACAGAGCCCTACATGGGGCTTGAACTCACGAAACGTGAGATCACAACCCAAGCTGAACCCAAGAGATCACGACCCGAGCTGAATCCAAGAGTCAGACGCTTTACGGACGGAGCCACCCGGGCTGGGTGCCCCTCTTCTGTTACTTTTCTGTTTCACTGACATTTCCTTATATCCCCATCACGTTGAACCTGGACCACAGGACGTCCTTCATGTATGCCTCTCAAAGAATCTGCCATTACACTTGACCTGAGCTTGGAAGCATCTAAAACTGGTTTTGGTCTCACTCGTTGGGAAAACACGGGGTAATCAGGCCGAAATCCACTGTCACTCTGGCCTCCCAAATAGTTTCTCATGGGCCCGATGTTGTCCTGGGTCCTGGGGGGGGGGGTCCACCAACGGAGCCCTGTGGGTTCCCTGCCTCCAGAAGAAGTGTGGACCGGCATGTACACATCCTCACAAGGACAACACCAGGTGTGGGAGCAGAGAAGGGAGCGGGGGACCCGAGGTTCCGCAAGGGCTGGCATGCTTGAGCGGGTTTTGCAGGATGCCCAGGAGTTCCAGAGGCTGGAAAGGGTAAGGTGTGTGAATAGTGCAGGCAGCCTGCCCAGATCATCAAGGGTGGAAGATAAAATCCACAAGGACCGTTCAAGCAGCCCGCGAGCCCTTTCTATGGTCTGGACAGAGCCAGCAGGCAGCCGAGCTTGGTAATAAGCTCGTGCGACAAGTAGGGTTCCCCTTTCTTAGGGAGGGACCTGCATTTCACCCTCTGTTCCACATCAGTGTTGGCCGTCCCAGTATTCTTTCTTGCTTTCCTCTGGGTTGTGGGGCATACTTCTAGCTGAGTGATTTCTGGCCAGGGAGACGGCCACAGAGTCTGTGTCACAGCTGTTTCCCGTTTGCGTTCTTGCTTTCATGCGTTTTCCCGTAATACTGGCTCCTTTCTGCAAAATTCACCACTCAGGTTAACTGTGCCTTCACCCAAGAATTCAAGGCAGTTTGGGGGGTGGTGATAAGCATAGACGATGGGGCCAGACTGTTGTGGGGGGGGGATCCAGACTGCCTCGATTTTCCCATCTGTGAAACGGGGTTGGGCATAACATCTTCCTCCTTGGACTGTTGTGGGAGTGAATGAATTTGAGGGAAAAGGAGTCAGGGCAGCGTCTGACATAGGGGAGCACTGTTTTCAGCCTGCAGGGGCTCATGTGTTGGCCACTAGGCCACCCGTGGCTGTTGAACGCTTAGAACTGAAATTGGGGGGCGTCTGGGTGGCTCGGTTGAGTATCTGATTCTTGGTTTTGGCTCAGGTCACGATCTTATGGTTTGTGGGTTCGAGCCCTGCATTAGGCTCCGTGCTGACAGTGTGGAAGCTGCTTTGGGGTTGTCTCCCTTTCCCTCTCTCTCAGCCCCTCCCCTGCTCATGCTCTCTGTCTCTCTCTCTCTCAAAATAAATAAGTAAACTTAAAAAAAAAAAAAAAAGAACTGAAATTAAAATGTGTTTCAGAGCCTCACAAACTTCCAACGGTTGGTTTGGAAACAAGAATGTAAAATATCTCCGTGATTTTTTTCTGTTGGAACGCATGTTGAAATGATAGTATTTTGACTATATTGGATTAACTAGAATCGATTCTTACAATGAATTTCTTTGTTTCTTTTCCTTTCTTTCTTCCTTTCCTTCTTTCTTTTTTTTTTTTACATGACCACCAAAAAGACATAAAATCACATTGATCCAAATGTTAGTGGTATTGAGTGTCTACTTGGGTTCATGTTTCATTCACGAAAAAAACAAACCCTTCGTGGAGGTTATGCTGTGTTGGAGGAGACAGGAAGTATGCCAGTAGATAACTTTGGAGCGTGCTGAATGCTCAGACACAAGCAGTCAGGTGATGTGTTCGAGGAACCGGGGGGGGGGGGGGGTTGGGTTGTCACTTTTGACAGCGTTGTCCTAGGAAGTGCATTTGAGCTGGTACCCAACTGGCAAGCAGGAGTCAGCCATGGAGAGATTTGGAGGAAGAGCATTCTAGGCAGAGGGAATAGCAAGTAGCAAGTGCAAAGGCCCTGAGGTAGAATGGTTTCAGTCCAGGGCACTCCCAGCAGGGCTTGGCAAACTTTTTCTGAAAGGGGCCAGGTTGTAAATGTTTTAGGCTCTGCAGCCAGAAAGCCTCTGTTGCCACTGCTCAGTTCTGCCATGGCGTGGAAAGTAGCCACCGTAACAGGTACATGACGGGCTCGGCCGGGTGCTTACAAACCTTCATTTACAATAACAGGTGGTGGGCAGGACTTGGCCTGGGGGCTCTAGTTTGTCAACCCTTGCTCTCACCCTCGCTCTGAAAGCCACAGCCGCCTTCTGTGTGGCGTGTGAGCAGGGCCACATCCCTCACCAGGGTGCTGTCCGGGAGCTGGTGGCCGGCCCACGACCGTGAGCCCTTGAGGTGCTTTGCAAATGCCAGGCCTCCCTCCCTTTCCTCCAGCTCTGGCCAGGGTGTTGCTCGAACCTTTTTTACAGCCAGTGGAAGGGGTCCTAATGAGGGTTGATGAATTAACCACATCAGAGCGAGACTAGGGTTCTCCGTGGACCTGAAGTTCTCGGAGGGGGGTGGGTGGTTATTGATCACCCGGGTGATGAGGAACAAACGTTCTCATTAAGTGTATAAGCGGCCCACCAGGTGGAGGGAGGGACGGATGGCATCCCCTCATGATGACAGCCGCAGGGTGCAAGATACCTTGGGGTGTAGACACCCCGAGGTCACATCGCACAATCCCATTTTGCGGCGCAAAGCGTATCCTTCCGCTGGTCGTCCGCATCGTGTTTATTTCCGGTCTCCAGACGCCTCTCGCCCTTGATCTTCACCCCCTCCCCTCCTTCTCTAGGAGCCGAGCTCCTCCAGCGTGTAATGCGCTCCACCACTCCCCACTTTTAACTCACGAGGACCGCCCTCCCTCCCCACCGCATCCCTCCCCCTCTCCGCCCCCGGACAGCCCAGCCGAACTTTGCAAAAACAGTTGTCTACACCTGCTGCCTCTACTTCCTCTCTCCTCCCACCCGCTTCTCAGCCCGGGCGCTGGCTTCCGTCCCCCTCCGCTCCACGGCCTGGAGACCCCCTCCCCACAGCTTTGGGGGTTCAGGGAGCTGGCTCCGCTGGGCTGTGCAGCCAGAATAGCTCCCCTGCCCCCACCCTCTCGAAGCCAAAGCTGCGGCCCCCAGAGCCCATTCAGGCTTCCCGGGCACGCCCTGCTCTGTGCTCTGGAATATTCTGTCTGCTCTCCCCCCTCCCCTTGCCAGCCTTCCCTTACCTCGCAGGTCTCAGCTGAGCTACCACCGACCCGGGGGTGCAAGACCCAGTGAGCCCCCACACCCTGGGCGGCCTGCCCTCGCAGAGCGTCAGGGAACTGGGTGAAGAGCGTCGGCCCCGGCTCCCCCTCCCCCTGGCTGTAGGGCCTTGGCCGCTTTACTTAACCTCTGCGTGCCTCAGTTTCCGGGTCTGTAAGCTGGGACAGCGACATCTCCTCTGCCTGTTGTGAGAATTAGAACCTGTGTGCCAGGTGAGGTCTGTTCTCAAGCCCCGTGGGGCCTCGGTGCAGCTCAACCCGCCGTCCCTGGGGCCTGGCCTGCGTACAGCCCGGTAAACGTCCCTTTGGTCCCGGGAGGGGGCTGCAGGTCACCGCGAGAGAGCCGTGGGGTGTGTGGTTGACAGTGTACTGTGTCAACAATCAGAGAAAAACGGCCGTTTGTGGATTGCATCGAAAGCACCTTGCATCCAGATCCGGAGCGGATCTAGAGACAGACGTGCCTGCTGTTTCCGAGGCTCGTGTTTGGACCCCTGCACTCCTGTGGCCTGTGGTAGGCACCTGAGTGTGCCAGGAGAGGGATGTGGTGCGGGATACCTGAGAGCCCCATCCTTTTTTGATAAAGTGTTGTTATGGCGTTATGATTATTATTTTTTATTTTTTTATTTTTTTATTTTTTTAATTTTTTTTTTTATTTATTTTTTTCAACGTTTATTTATTTTTGGGACAGAGAGAGACAGAGCATGAACGGGGGAGGGGCAGAGAGAGAGGGAGACACAGAATCGGAAACAGGCTCCAGGCTCTGAGCCATCAGCCCAGAGCCCGACGCGGGGCTCGAACTCACGGACCGCGAGATCGTGACCTGGCTGAAGTCGGACGCTTAACCGACTGCGCCACCCAGGCGCCCCTGATTATTATTTTTTAAAGTCTACTTACTTTGCAAGAGAGAGCACAAGCGCAAGTGGGGGAGGGGCAGAGAGAGAGAATCCCAAGCAGAACTCCACACTGTCAGCACAGAGCCCGACGTGGGGCTCGAACCCACGAACCGTGAGATCATGACCTGAGCCGAAGTCGGGCGCTTAACCGACTGAGCCACCCCTGGTGCCCGGAGAGAGGCCCATTCTTCAGTGACGTTAACGACTCTGGGTGCTTGGTAACACGCTTTCCGTGCACTGACTTATTTGAATCTCGTAGCAGCCCTATGGAGCAGTCACAATTATCATGCCCACTTTGTAGATGGGGAAACCGAGGCCCAGGGGCTTCAGAATCCCGTTGGAAGTTCACACAGCCAGGAGGGGGCTGGTCTGGGCTCTGAGTGCAGGCAGTCTGACCCCAGACCCCAAGCCCTGAAGTCACACTGATCAGAGGTACAGACGGGACACAGGAGCCCCCTCGCAGCTGCCTGGAACCCGTCCTGTGGCCGGGGGTCGATGCCGGCACCTGCTTGGCACGGTATGCAGACTTGGGGTTTGTGGAAGACGCTAGAAGGGGCCGATGTTTTCTCTGCCAAAGGGCACATGTTTTCATGATGTGAGCCGCTCACCTCCAAGGCAGAGATCACTTGGGCAGTGCTGAGCCACTCGCCCCAGGATGCATTTAAGGAGGGTGGGGGCAGCCCCTGGGTGTTCTCGGCTTCGGGAGAGGCTTGCCCAGCCACCTCTAGGGTTTTTCCTTTCTGAGAATATAACAGGAGTGGTAGCCAGCACCTGCTGGGGGCTGCTGGGGCAGGGTGTGGATCTGGCCCAGTCTGCCCCATCCGGAGCTCACTTAGCGTCCGCAGGGCTTTGTCTTTCTCTTGAGATTCTGTGACCCCTGGGGTCAGAGCTCAGGCAAACCCAATGACCAGATCACTGTCCCATTCTCTGTGCCAGGCTTGTTACAGGACCCCGTTTATTCCCACTTCAGAATTTAGTGCCACTCAGAGAGTGAGTCCCAAGCCCCCGTGTTCCGATCCTGGGGGTCCTGGAGGGCGGTGGTGAATAGCTCTTCCCAGCCCAGGAGTGCCTTAAGAAGGGGTGTGCCCGGAAGCAGAGCCTTCCAGAAGCCAGAGGAGCTGTCCTTGTTCTGACCAGCTGCGCCCCTGAGGGCCCCATCTTGCCTGGGGACCTCAGGGACTTGGCCAGCTTGGTCAGAGTGGACACCCTGCCCACGCCCTTCCTGCCAGGGAGGCAGCCTGGGGTGGGGGGGGGGTGGGGGTGCAGACGGAGCCCGCTCTCACCATATGGCCGGGGGAGAAGGGAGAGTCACTGAGCTGGCCCACTAATTACCTGCCGCGCCCAGGAAGCAGAAGGATTTAGAATGTGTTCTGGCTGTTACCAAAATGAGGTGCAGGGGAGAGAGAAAGACAAGGCGCTGCGGACAGGGTTAGAATTCACAATGACCTCGGTGAGTTGGCAAAACGGAGGGACCGGCAGAACGCGCTCGGTACAGCGAGGACACGAGCAAGAGGGCACGGAAGACGCATTGTTGCCGGCCTCGGGGGAGGGTGGCCTCACGTCCCTCGTCCCCCTGGGTTGGGAGGGACGAGAGCTCCCAGGGTGTGGGGACCCCAGCCTCCACCTGAGTGGTGGTGGGGGGGTTCCACGTCCATCACCTACTGAGCACAGGATATTGGGGGGCCAGAGGCAGAGGAGGGGACATCGAGCCATGTCTGTCTAGGTATCAGGCACCCACTGTGCATCAAGCCCTCCGTTAGGTCCTGTGGAAGCGAGATGATAGATGCGATACAGTCCTCGACTCAGGGGCTTACGTCCGGGAGCAGGAAGACAAGTCTATACGGTCCAAGGATCATCAGCCGTCCAGGTGGCCCAGCAGAATAACAAGCCACGTGCTGCTCGGAAGGTTCAGAGGGAGGCCACTGTGGTCAGGGCGGGCGTCACCTAGTGCCTTAAAGGGTGGGCAGGATTAAATGGGCCAGGAGGGTGGAGGAGGGAGTTTTCGGTTGGTGAACGGGGGGCCAGAGCCTAGAGGCGAGAGATGCTTGAGGGACCAGTGGTTTGCAGAGGCGAGAAGTGACCGGTTCCTTTGGCAAGATTGGTTGGGGCTTTTCTGTAAACAGTCTTGGTGGAAGAACTGGGGAAAAGGAAATGGAACTCTGTGTCCTTTTGGAGAATGCTGCTCTGAGCAGGGGACTTTCCTCTCTCCTTCTTTGAACATAAGGGCTGTGTCCCCGAGGGCCAGGAGGTATGTGGGTAGGGGTGGGGTGCCTCGCGTGGAGGCGCCATATGGCTCCTCCGTTAGTTGGGCTAATGATGGGGGATGGGGAAGGCGCAAGGCTGGACCCTGGAGGAGGCTTGGAGAGGAGGCTTGGGGGGGTCTAGGGTGAGAGGTGCACAGGGCAAGAGGGGTAAACACCGCAGACCGATAGCAGCACCTTGAGAAGAAGGGAAAAGGAGGTCAGAGTGGGACTCCAGAGATCCCTTCGTTCACATAAAAACGATTTTGATCCTTTAGTGGGGACCAGGCACCGAGGCTGTGGGAGTGAACGAAAGGAGGTGCCTAGGCTCAGGGTGCTTCCATTCCGTTATAGGAGACTGGAAATAAACCCATAAACATAAAACATACAATCAGGTCACATGAAGTGCTTTAGAGAGAAATAGAGCAGGGAAGGAAAGTAGAGAGGGTTAGAAGTGGTAGGAAAAAGGCTGATCTGAAGAAGGGACCTAAGTTCCTGGTCACATTACCGAAGCAGAGACCTGGCTGGGCACTAGTGGCTGTGTGCGGGGCAGAGGGGAGACCGTGCCCGGTGTGTCTGGGGAACGAGAAGAGCAGGGTGGCTAGTGTGGAGAGAGCCAGGGGAGAGACACGGCAGTGGAGGAGGTCCGTGAGCTGGGGCACCGTGGGCCACGGGGGGCAGGGTCTTGGGTTTCATTCTGGGTGGGATGGGAGCCATGGTGGGGGTGGCAGCAGGAGACTGGTAAGATCTGACTTGTGCTTGACATAATCCCTCTGGCTGTTGTGTTGAGAAGAGATCCTGGAAGGCAAACATGGAGGAAAGGAGGCGTGGGAGGAGGTGGAATCTCCTGTACCATCTTGGGGATGAGACCAAGGCTTCGACTAGGGATGGTAGTGATGGGGAATGTGAGAAAGATTCAGCTTCGGTGTTTATTTACTTATTCTTAACTTCTTATTTGGAATAGTTTTACAACAATGGAGAATTTTGAAGTGATTAAATGATACAGTGAATAATACCTGTGTGTCCTTCATGATTAACAATTGCCTCCCTCCCTCTCTCTCTCTCCCTCCTCCTCTTCCTTCTCATTGTCATCATTACCATCGTCACCATCATCATCATCCCCATCCCCATCATTGCCTCCATCACCATTGTCATCATCACCATCATTACTGTCGCCATCATCTTCATTATCATCATCACCATTATCATCACCACCATCATCTTCATCACCATCATCATCACCACCACCATCACCATCATCACTATCACCATCATCACCATCACCATCATCATCACCACCACCATCATCTTCATCACCATCATCACCACCACCACCATCATCAACATCATCACCACCATCACCATCATCATCACCGTCGCCATCATCATTACTATCACCGTCATCATCACCACCATCATCACCACCACCGCCATCATCACCATCATCACTATCACCATCATCACCATCACCATCATCTTCATCACCATCATCACCACCACCGCCATCATCACCATCATCACTATCACCATCATCATCACCGTCACCATCATCTTCATCACCGTCACCATCACCATCATTGCCGCCATCACCATTATCATCATCACCATCATTACTGTTGCCATCATCTTCATTATCATCATCATCACTATCATCATCACCACCATCATCTTCATCACCATCATCACCACCACCATCATCTTCATCACCATCATCATCACCACCACCATCCTCACTATCATCACCACCATCACCATCATCATCACCATCATCATTACTATCACTGTTATCATCACCACCATCATCACCACCACCATCATCACCATCATCACTATCATCATCATCATCACCATCACCATCATCTTCATCACCGTCATCATCACCACCACCATCATCACCACCATCACCATCATCACCATCACCATCATCTTTATCACCACCGTCATCATTACTGTCACCACCACCATCATCACCATCACCATCATCATTACTGTCGCCATCATCTTCATTGTCATCATTACCATCACCACCGTCATCAACGCTGTCACCATCATCACCATCATTACAGTCACCATTATTATTATCGTCATTATCACCATCATCATCACCATCACCATCACCATCAGCATCATCACCATCAGCATCATCAGAACCGAAGCATGTGAGAGTATGTTGCAGAAATTATGATACCATGATTCTTCGCTCCCGACTGCTCCATCATGTATCTCCTAGACTCAACCGTGTTTTCTTACATAACCACGAGACAATTATACAATTTAGGAAACTCATCTTTGTGACAAGGATAGTGTTTAATAGAGAGTATAGGATTTATTTGAAGTAGAAATGTCAACATTTGCTGATGGATTGTATGGAGGGTATGAGGGGAAGATAGCAGTCCGCGATGACATCAAGATTTTGGATGGAGCAAATGGTTGATGAGAATGGCCAGGCCAGTGCAAAGGCCTGGAAGGAATCGTTGGGAGCTTTTGCCCAAAAGAAAATTAGGAAGAGTCTGAATGTTGGCAGATGAGCTGAGCTGACCTGGGCTGTCCCATTTCTCCAGGGGATGTTGCCACAGCAATTATAAGCAAAGAACCTGGGCTCTCTCTCTCTTTCTCACCATCTGTCTGTCTCTCTCTCTCTCTCTCTCTCTCACACACACACACATATGCACACACACACATTCACACACACACACACACACACCCTACATGTACGTATATATACATATATAGACTTCCTTCTCCCAGTGATGTGGATCTGAATTTAGCCATAAGTACGTCTCACCATAACTAAGCAGAACCCATGATGACCCATTAGACTGTAACTGCCTTGAGGCCAGGGACATGTCTGCTCTGCTTACTGTACTCACAGTGTACATCTTTTGGCACTTAGTAGGTATTCAAAAACTACTTTTTGAATAAAATGGAATGACACAGTGAATGTTCTTGTTTAATACCTTAGACAGGGTGCAGTAATCATGATTATGTATGCTTGCAAATGGCAGAATACCTAAAAAAAAAAAAAAAAACAAACAGTTGTTAACACAAAAGAGAAATTTGTCTCTCTTTCCTGGAAAAGAGGTCAGTCCAGGGACGGTAGGCTGCTACAGCGTAAGGGAGCTCCTCTTATCTGTTTGTTTTGGTTTCTAAGCATATGGCTTCCATGTCGTGGCCCAAGGTGGCTGCCCGAGTGCATGCCATTGTGCCTGCATTCCAGACATCAGGAGGAAGAAAGGACCAAGATCATATCACATTTCTTGAAAGACATTTCCTTGAAGCTGTCATACCAATCTCATTTGCATCACATTAGCCAGTATAGTCTTTATTTTGGGGGACCATGTGACCAGTTAAAATATGGAAATTCTTTTACTAGAGAAAAATGGCTCATGGGGGATTTTAGTGACCAGTGTCATAGTGTGGCCTGGAAGGGGACCGGGGCTATGTGGTGCTTTCTACTACAAACCATCAATACAAAAAGCCAGCAGATGCAGTGAATCACCATGGCGATCATCTGTTCTTCCTCACTGCAAGGGACAATGAGTGGTGTCATTAAGGGGACAGTGTGTGGGATGGTCAGGCCGCTGAGACACCCCTGGAGAAACATCTGAAAACTCGGAAAGAGTGTTTTCCCCCACTTTTGACTCTGAAACAGAGACCACGGAACATGACCCCCATCGTGAAGCCAGCACATTTGGGGGAAGCCTCTGGAGAAGGTTGAAGAGTCCCCAGCTCTGTGTCCCCAGCTGTGAGGTTCCCAGAACCCAGGGCTGGGTCCTCTTCAGCTTCGAGTCCTCCCGCTGTCACTGCTGGGAGCTCGCGTACCCTAGCCCGTGCCTGCTAAGTGAAGAGAAGGCAATCAGTTTAGACTCTTCAGGAGTTTTACAAGATGCAACCAGTTTTTCCAAAATAGAACGTTGGTGGAGGTTTTGCCAGAAGTATCTAGAAAGTATGTCAATGTGGACCTTGCCGCAGCCCAGCCACCTACCCATGTAAGGAGGCAGGAACAGTCCCTCCTGGATGGGGACCCTCCAGTGGGTGGGAAAGGCAGCCAGCGAAAGCCCACACCTGCCCGTCCCCGCTTCTGGATTCCGCTCGGTACGTGAGCTTCATATTTCCCTTTGTGCGTGTTTGGCTTAGGGATTTATCACCACAGCTTAGATCTGCGATGAAATAGATAAGCCTGCACTTTAATAAACGTGGCATTCCTTTCCCCGCGAGAATTAGATGAAAGGAAACAGGGCCTCCGAGGAGGCCAGGGAGGGCAGGCAGTGGAGCTGGGGCAGGGAGATGCCACCCACCAAACAGCTTTGGGACGGGAACACTGGGGCACGGTCGGGGGGTCGTTTTACAGGGAGGCGGTCAGCATCCCTGCATCAGAGGCACAGCCCTGTGTTTTCCCTGGAAAGAAGCTAGAGCGACGAAGTTTTAGGCTTGCAGTTGAGTTCTCCCTTGTGAGAATAGTTTGGATCCTGGGCTTGAGTCCTTCTCCTGGTGCCGCTGTGAAGAAACCTCCTGCAGATCTCTGGAAGGGACATGGTGTGAACTCAGAGGCTGGGGGACTCTGTCAGGCCACGGTTTGCGCTCCAGGGAAAGCAGGCACCGTGACAGTGGACAGAGTGGCCAAGCTGTGCAATCTTGAGCAGGGACATTGCTTCACTTCTCCGGACCTCTGTTGGCTTTTTTCTCCGTGAAACTACAAATACCTACTTCTAGGATCCTTGCAGAGAAAAGCAACGATAAATGGAAAGAGCTAGCAGGGTCCCCGCGTGTGGTTGATGAGCATTATATGGCAGCATTAGTATTCTTAGTACGGAGTTGGGATCAGCATTGTGTAAGAAACAGACCCTTCTGGGGCGCCTGGGAGGCTCAGTCGGTTAAGCGTCCGACTTCGGCTCAGGTCATGATCTCGTGGTTCGTGAGTTCGAGACCCACGTTGGGCTCTGTGCTAACAGCTCGGAGCCTGGAGCCTGTTTTGGATTCTGTCTCTCCCTCTTTTTCTGCCCCTCCTCTGCTCATCACTTGTAGGTGACAGGCTTATACGGGCTGACTGACTGGCTCAAGGCCACATGTGTGGCATAAATCTGTGCAGTCATACATGTGACCTTGTGCATAGCAGTACCAGGAGTGGTTATAAGAGCTTGTAAGGACGGGTCAAACAGTGTTTCCAGCCCTCTTCTGATTTTTCGTTCCCAGCCATGATGTCGCAGAGCCTGAAAACATGGAGAAAGAGAGAGAGACAGACAGACAGACAGACAGGACCAGGGCAATGACCTGTGTTCCTAGTTTTCATTAGTAAGTTCATTCTCTCAGGCCTGTTCTTGGCACACACCTGGCTTCTTAGATTTTCTCGTAGACGAAGCTGACAGCGACTTTCAGAGTCATGAGGGTTTGGCTGAGACTGGCTGTTGCAAGCCTGTGGGCTTGCGTGAGTCAGAAGGACCAGGCAGACATCCTGAGCCTTGTCGTTTTCTGAGAAGGAGTGGGATGTTTTCCCATATAAACCATCTTAAGTAGGAGCCATGGAAGAAACAAGCTTTGGTAGCCTTTCTGTTTAGGTTGTTGCCACATAGAGATTTGCTTAGACACCTTGTGGGTCTTTTCTTTGAAATTTCCTCTGGGATATATGGTTGCTCTGAGTGAAATTTACTCCCAAACAGATTGAGATGCGTTAATCCACTCACTCGTCCGGTATGTATTGAGTACTGACCCTATTCTATGATGGGATGTTATGCCCATGGAGACCTTACAGTCTGAGTAAGAGGCACACACAGGAAGACAAGAGTTAAAAATCTGCACAAAATTCTGATGAAAGAAATGTTCAGTTATCATCCTTAGGAATAACACTTGTGGACAGAGAGGTTGAAATACAACAGATGACCCAGAATGCATTGAGGGGTACACGTGAGTGGTGGGTGGGCCTTCCCGTACGTGGGAGCATACTTCAAGTTCATTCATTCTCTTAGGGTTTGGTGAGTGCCTGCTGTATACGAGGCACTGTGTCAAAGACTGAAATGATCTAAGGAGGCACTATGGCAGGTGGTTGAATATGACTTAGAAGAGCAGATAGGACTCAGATGGTCAGAATGCGGGGGAGGGATTGGCTAAGATAGGAATGGAGTGGATTAAAGAACACCATCAGGATAGATAAAAAGAGTGGGCTTCATAGGATAGAGGATAGACTTGCTTTTTCTTGAAGCAGCTTGCTTATGATGGGGGCAAATGGTAGGAGAAGGTTAGAGAACAGGGTTGGAAACAGAATGTGGAGGCCTCAAATGCTAGGATTTGTTCAAGGGGAATGCCTAAAGGGAACACCATGATGATAGTAGTGTTTACATTCCTCACGTGCTAAAATAGCTGACTTGAAATTTTTGATTGCTGGTGGCTGGTATATAAAAATATGACTAATTTTGTATAATGATCCTGCATGCTGCCAACATGCCAAATCCCTGATTAGTTTTATTAGCTTTTTCAGAGACTCTTTCTTAGGATTTTCTACATAAATATTAATACCATCTGTAATATAGTTTTACTTCTTTTCTTACTGTATGCATTGGATTTCTTTTTCTTGCCTTATTGCACTGGCTACGATCTCCTGTGTAATACTGAATGAACGTGGGGAAATTTTGTTCCAGACCTTAAGGAGAAAACATTCTTTTACGTTGTAATGTGTGCTACATTTTTTGGAGATATCCTTTATCAAGTTGAGAAAGTTTCTTTTTATTGGAATTTGTTGAGAGTTTTTATCGGAGGTGGATATTGGATTGTATCTCTTTCTCTGTTTTTTTTTTTCCTGTATCTATTGAGACGATTATATGACTTTCCTTTTTAGTCGTTTTTTTTTTTAACCTTTATTTTTGAGAGAGGGACAGAGTACAAGCAGGGGAGGGGCAGAGAGAGGGGGAGACACAGAATCCGAGGCAGGCTCCAGGCAGGCTGTGAGCTGTCAGCACAGAGCCCGACATAGGGCTTGAACCCATGAACCATGAGATAGTGACCTGAGCTGAAGTCACATGCTTAACCGACTGAGCTACCCAGGTGCCCCACTTTTTTAGTCTGTTAATATGGTGTATTACATTGATTGGTTTTCAAATGTTAAATTAACTTTGCATTCCTAGAATAAACCTTTCTTGGTCAGGATTTCTTAATCATTTTATGTATTATTAGATTTGATTTGCTAAAATTTTATAAAGAAGGTTTTGTAATTATGTTCATGAAGGATATTGGTCTGTAGTTCTGTTTTTTTAATCATTTTGGTTTCACCGGTGTCCATGCAATACATTCTCATAGAATGTATTGGGAAGTTTTCCCTTTGCTTCAAGTTTGTGCAGTAATCTTGGTAAGATTCACTGGCGAGACCATTTGAGCCTGGTGTTTTGTTTATTTTTATAGGAAGGCTTTTATTTATTTTTATTTATTTATTTTTTACCGTTTTTTATTTATTTTTGAGACAGAGAGAGACAGAGCATGAATGGGGGAGGGTCAGAGAGAGGGAGACACAGAATCTGAAACAGGCTCCAGGCTCTGAGCTGTCAGCACAGAGCCCGACGCGGGGCTCGAACTCACAGACCGTGAGATCATGACCTGAGCTGAAGCCGGCCACCCAACCGACTGAGCCACCCAGGCGCCCCAGGAAGGCTTTTAAACTAAAAGTTCGATTTTTTAATTTTTTTTTAATTTTTTTTATTTTTTAACATTTTATTTATTTATTTTTTAATATATTTTTTTCAACGTTTATTTATTTTTGGGACAGAGAGAGACAGAGCATGAACGGGGGAGGGGCAGAGAGAGAGGGAGACACAGAATCGGAAACAGGCTCCAGGCTCTGAGCCATCAGCCCAGAGCCCGACGCGGGGCTCGAACTCACGGACCACGAGATCGCGACCTGGCTGAAGTCGGACGCTTAACCGACTGCGCCACCCAGGCGCCCCAACATTTTATTTATTTTTGAGACAGGGAGAGACAGAGCATGAACAGGGGAGGGTCAGAGAGAGGGAGACACAGAATCTGAAACAGGCTCCAGGCTCTGAGCTGTCAGCACAGAGCCCGACGCGGGGCTCGAACTCATGGACCGTGAGATCATGACCTGAGCTGAAGTCGGCCGCTCAACCGACTGAGCCACCCAGGCACCCCAAAGTTGGATTTTTTTAATGGATGTAGACCTATCCAGATTCTTTCTCTCTCTTTTTTTTTTTAACAATGTATTTATTTTTGAGAGACAGAGAGACAGAGCGTGAGCGGGGGAGGGGCAGAGAGAGAGAGGGAGACACAGAATCCGAAGCAGGCTCCAGGCTCCGAGCTGTCAGCATAGAGCCCGATGCGGGGCTTGAACTCATGAACTGCGAGATCATGACCTGAGCCGAAGTTGGACGCTCAACCGACTCAGCCACCCAGGTGCCCCTAAAACAATTTTTAAAAAGCTTTTCCTCACCTTCCTTACTCTCAATGTCTTATGTATCCACAGAAGCTGCTTCTGTGAACACTTTCCTGTCTCACAAAACTCCCCCCAAACTCAGCCCCCTGGCCCCTGCGGGTCTCCCCACCCTTTACTATGTAAGTCGGCTTCCCTTCTTGGTCTTTAAAATTCTCTTCACCTATTACCCAGATTCCAAACATCAGGGTACCATTCTAGAACTGCCTCTTTGGGGTTGAACGTGGAAGGTGGGGAAGGGTCAAGAGCAAATAAATTGGGCCTAAACACTAGTTAATGTTCATTTTGCTATCACACCATAGTTCACCATAGTGCTCTAGAGACATAGGTGATTGACCATCATTCTCTCCTCATCCCCCCACCCAAGGGGCTCCTGTGAAGGAAGCAGGTGCAATGAGATGCCTGCTTGCTCAGAACCTGAGTCTGTAAACTGCAATTTAGGTGGATTTCCCCCAAAGCCACATTCCACATTCAGGTTTATAGAGTGCAGAACTCAACATAGGGTTACGTTAAGAAACCGTCCTGGTGTTAGTCTACGATTTGCCCCAGGATAGTTTTAATTGTTCTAGCCGCGTGCCAAAATCATTGAACTCGGACCAGAACATCTGGGTCTTTTTCCCAACCAAATCTTCAGGGTTATTGCATTCTGTAAAGTGTCCCCACAAAAACGCTAACCGTTACTTACTGTCCGTGGAGACCGTGTATGTAGCAAAGTTTGTTGCCTATGCATAGCGCTCTACAAAGGCAAATCTCTCCGAATGTCTATCAGTTAATCATCACCTCAGTCTATTGAGGAAGAAGAATTATTTTCATTTCGTAGACGATTCTCTGTGAAGACTCAGAAGGTTTAATTAACGTGTCCATCACCACACAGCCTGGAGGTGGTGAAATCCAGACTTGAACTCGGGTCTTCTGATTTGACGTCTCCGTTCTGCACCTACTTAACACGAAGCCCAGCCGCTCCCGAATCGAAACCAAGTAGAAATGAGGCCTCATGCTGAGTATCTGCGTATTTTTCTGTTCTGTAGAATCTGAGTTAAGGAAAAAGCTAGTTCCAATAACAATGGTGTCACCGGAGACTGTATCATTGAAAGTACAGATGCCATATGATACGGGCAGGTGTTGAACACCCGTGTTCTTTTGGAACGGGGAAGAAGCCTATAATAGAAGGAAGGTGCACTTTTGAATCCTAATACCATGACACTTTAGTGGCCGATAAGGAAATTCCAATTTTGTCCTGTGCTAGGAGAGAGCTTACCTCATATTTCCACTGGAATTAGGGAAGCATGGTGGAAAATGAGCCCTAGAATTCTGTAGCTTGGGCATTTATGGGCAGTTGGCATTTGGGCATGATAGGTTTTTTTTTTTTTTTTGGCGGATTGTTATTCTGCATTGTCTTTTCGGTTCTCCCAAGCTTTCCTCTCTCAGATTTTTCTATTTCGGCGCAGAGAAACCTTCATTACAAAACTCTGACTCCCACGTTACCACCTCGCCCCACCCCTCCCCACCCCTGCCCCGCACAACCTTACCTAGTAGAGCTGGAAGTCAAAGGCAGGCCATTCCTGGAGTTGGTTCAGCCGCTCAGCAATGCCTTCAGAGAACCAGACTTTTCCTACCCTCTGTCTTCACCTTTCTTGTTGTCTCACGGCTGCAGGATGGCTGCCTCAACCCCAGCCTTGCTACGTTCCAGGCCACGAGAATGGGGAAGGGCAGAGTCCATGACCTTTATGTAGCTGGACTGACTGCTGCCCTAAATAATGTATGCTGTGTTAGCAAGGAAGGAGAGGGGCAGATTGGCTCTCGGGTGGATAGCTCCCCATGTCTACACTGCCTTTCGAGTCCACCTTCTTCTATCTTATGGGCTCAAAAGGGACTTCCTCTTTGAGGAGAGGCTTCTGGTTCTGTGCTCACTTTGACAAATCTCTATATCATAAAACAATTTGGAGGCCCCTTGGAGTCCATTGTATTTTTCATGACTCCATTAATGCTTTCTTAACACTTGACATTTTCGGGGCGCCTGGGTGGCTCAGTCGGTTGAGCGTCCAACTTCGGCTCAGGTCGTGATCTCCCAGTCGGTGGGTTTGAGCCCCGTGTCGGGCTCTGTGCTGACAGCTCAGAGCCCGGAGGCTGCTTCGGGTTCTGTGTCTCCCTCTGTCTCTGCCCCTCCCCTGCTCATGCTCTGTCTCTCTCTGTCTCTCAGAAATAAATAAATAAACGTTTAAAATTGAAAAAAGAAATGAACATTAAAAAAATTAAAAAAAAAAACACTGGACACTTTCACTGACATGGTCCCATTTCTTTTAAGTTTATATTTATATATTTAGAGAGAGAGAGAGAGAGAGAGAGAGAGAGGACCCCAGGTAAACTCAGCATTGCCAGCTCAGAGCCCAATGTGGGGCTCGAACCCTGGAAACTCGAGATCATGACCTGAGCCGAAATCAGGAGTTGGACACTCAACCAACTGAGCCACCCAGGCACCCTGACCTGGTCCCATTTATTTATTTATTTATTTATTTATTTATTTATTTTTTTAATTTTTTTTTTTCAACGTTTATTTATTTTTGGGACAGAGAGAGACAGAGCATGAACGGGGGAGGGGCAGAGAGAGAGGGAGACACAGAATCGGAAACAGGCTCCAGGCTCTGAGCCATCAGCCCAGAGCCCGACGCGGGGCTCGAACTCACGGACCGCGAGATCGTGACCTGGCTGAAGTCGGACGCTTAACCGACTGCGCCACCCAGGCGCCCCAGACCTGGTCCCATTTAAACTCCCCCGCGGTCCTGAGACCCAGATATCATCCTCTTTATCATTCGTGGGGTGGTGGGGGGAAACTGAGACCAAAGGAGGTTAGTTAGTGATGTGTTCAGTCCAGGTCCTCCTTGTCCGGGGTTCCACGGGGCTCTGCCTCTGCTCCTAACTAGAGAGTGGCTCTGAGGAGGTGCTGGCCTGGGATGACCCTGTCTGGCCCCGCGGCTTGCGCCCGAGCTCAGGACACCCACCTTGGCCCCATTTTGCACCCATGAAATCAGCCAGGAAAACAAGCCCTGAAAAATGTCCCCCCGGGTTTCACGTCTCACGGACGCACGTGCTCACCTGCAGCCAAGGCATCCGTCTTCACAGACAAGGCTCCGCGCTTGGGGTGTCGGCTCTTTCCAGTTGGATCGGAGGAACTTCAGATGCGTTGTTGGAAGCCTGTGCTGGGATCAGGCTTGCGTGTCGCGTTTGGTGTGTTAGGGAGACGGGGACAGATTCGCCACCCCGAAGCTGAGAGGCAGCGCGCGATGTTTGCGAGACTTGCTGTCATTTTCTTCCTTCCCTTCAGCTTCTTGCAGATGACACTTCTTCGGGGTGGGGGGCAAGGGGGCGATGCGTTACGTATCCCACCGCCCCCGTGAGCCCCGAGAGGAGCAAATCTTCCCTTGCCTTTGGGAAAGCGTGTGTCTGGAAAAGGAGAAAGGGGATCATTTCTTTGTTAGGAGTGATGATGTTGATGCCTTTTGAAAAGTGAATCTGACTGACGGCTCAGGGGCCCTTGTGTTCGGTTTGTACAGTTTGCATTTAAGGAGAGCGTCGTGGGAGCAAGGTGCCGCAGGGGGTGGGAGGGGGACGGGAATCCGGCTCTGCGTTTGCTATAAAAACCCACAAAACTTTGGCCAACGTGAGCATTAGGGTGGCTGGGAAGTGGCTCTTTGGCACTTTGTAGAAGCTGGTGGCTGCAGTGACAACAGTCGGAATGAGAGGGAGGGTGGTGAGTATCCCCTTGTAGGGGGAGGCGCGGCCCCACGTGGGAATGCTTCCTGGAGCTTGGGGAGTACCACTCACCTCCTCTGCAGGAACAGGTGTGCCTCAAACAAGGGGGGTCCAGTTCTCCAGCGGTCACCTCTCACCTTACCTCCCCACCTGCCTGCGCCCCAACATTTGCCCGGGCCTTGTCACTGACAGGAAACCGGGGCACCAGTGTGCATCCCTCTCTACATCAGGTTCAGTAACAGGTGCAAAGTAACAGGTGCAGACGCCCCTGCACCCCGAGCTTATGCAATTCTGTGCCTTTGTTGTTGCCATTTTCTGTGCTAGGAGCTCCCTTCTCCTCCCCGACCACCTACAGAATCCTTGTCATCTCCTACACCTTATGGGCAATGTCACTTCCTCCGGGAAGCCCCCAGGATACGTCTCTTCCCTTCATCCACATTAGAATTACCCCCTCTTCTCTCCCCTATAGCTTTTGGCTTGTACCCCTAGTTGGCATTTCCATGATCCTGCCCTTTATCAAAGTTGTGTCTCTGGATGTTGCTGGAGCACAGCCAAGAAAAATCATGTCTGTTTCTGGGAAATAAATGCTCTATGGAAATCAGGGGGTAGTCGCATCAGTTTCCCTGCACAGGAACCAGAACCCAGTCGGGGACAGGCTCTTCCATTAGGTGAAATGTCTCTTCCAACCCCATAGTTACCCCAGGACGTTTTGTCCAGAATACAATAATTCGTTTACTTATATCAATGATATGAATTGGGAATCTCTCCCATGCAGAGCACTGCACCAAGCCTCAGAAGCAGGATTAAGGAGAAAGGATTGCCTAGTGTTCGTTAGAACGATGGAAGAAAAGAGGCGCTATCCTAAATGCCTGATGTAACTATTTCGGCGTGAGTTCATTTATGTAAAGAAGCATCTCATCGAGCAGACATGACTGACTATTCTATGCTTTTGATGGATATGGCTTCTGTTGAAATCCCCTGCTTTTTAAATAAAGTTTTAAATGTTTATTTATTTATTTTGAGAGACAGGTAGAGCATGCGAACTGGGGAGGGGCAGAGAGAGAGGGAGAGAATCCCAAGCAGGCTCTGTGCTGTCAGCATGGAGCCCAACACGGGGCTTAAACCCACGAACCATGAGATCGTGACCTGAGCCAAAGTCGGACGCTTAACCGACTGAGTTACTCAGGTGCCCCCCTCCCCTTTTAAATCTGAGTAATTTTCATTACTCAAGTAAAACATTCTCATTATAGACAAAAATGCAAAGACACAGCAAATAAATGAGAAAATAAACGACTCGTAATCTTACTCAGAATCACAGGTTTACATTTTGGTCTTTAATTGCGTGTATGTGTCTGGATTTTTAAAATAAGGATCTACCCTACACCGTGTTTCAAAGCCTGTTCTTTTCACTTCACTATATGTCATAAATACCTGTACATATTAATAAGTACACACATAGACTGTCATTTTTAACAGCCCCCCCTTTTTTTTCTTTTTTTGAAGGAAATGGAAATTTCTTTTCAAATTTTTCTTGGGAAAATTTGAAACCTATGAAAAGTAGAGCGGTATATATAACGGACCCCCAGGTAGCATCACCCAGCTCCAAAAACTGTCAACTCATGGGTAATCCTATTCATCTATAGCCTCCACTCCAACACACATGCACGCACACACACACACACACACACACACCCCACTGTTATCCAGGTTATTCTGAAATAAATAATAAATAAATTATGAAATAAACAAATTCCGGATAGGACATCACTTCATCTGTGAACATTTAAGGCTGAGTCTCTAAAAGAAAAAGACTCTTAGAAAACACACACACAACCTCAGTAGCATTAGCTCGCTTAAAGAAATTCGCAGTCCTTCGCTAATATCCCCAAATACCTGGCAAGTTCCAGAATCTCCTTTTGTAGCTGCATCGGACCTTTTTTTTTAAAAAAAAACTTTTTTTAACGTTTATTTATTTTTGAGACAGGGAGAGACAGAGCATGAACAGGGGAGGGTCAGAGAGAGGGAGACACAGAATCTGAAATAGGCTCCAGGCTCTGAGCTGTCAGCACAGAGCCCGACGCGCGGGGCTCGAACTCATGGACCGCGAGATCATGACCTGAGCCGAAGTCGGCCGCTTAACCGACTGAGCCACCCAGGCGCCCCTGCATCGGACCTTTTTATGGAGCTTTAGCATGACTTACTCCACTGGTGCCCTGGTGATGGCCCGAGAAGATGATGTTCTTGTTTTCGACTATTACGGGTAATGCCGCAGTGAATAATGCAGACACAGATTTTTGCACACGTGTGTAATGATCTTCGCAGGATGCGTGGCTGAGAGTGGCAGGGTTGAGTCAAAGGTTGTGTAGGGTTTTAAAGCCTTTTATTCCAAAATGCCAGATTTCCTTCCCCTTAGTTACACTCGTTTACAAAGTTCGTGAGCAGTCTAGGAGACTGCTACCTTATTACCCTTGTGGCTTTATTTTTATTCTTCTGTATAAACGTGAGAATTCTGTCATCAAAATAAAAATACAATGGAACTTGTTTTCATCTTATTTTTTTTTTTTCATGTTTATTTATTTTTGAGAGAGACAGAGACAGAGTGCAAGCCGGGGAGGGGAAGAGAGAGAGGGAGACACAGAATCCGAAGCAGGATCCAGGCTCTGAGCTGTCAGCACAGAGCCCGACGCGGGGCTCGAACTCACAAACCCTGAGATTGTGACCTGAGCCGAAATCGGACGCTTAACCGACTGAGCCACCCAGGTGCCCTGCTGGTTTTTATTTTTGACTGCTTTTTTATATAATAGATTCTTTTTAGATGAATTTGTATTGTAATAAACCAAAATTCCTGTCTGAGATGAAGCATTTGATATCCTTCAGTAAATATATTAAGTTTTACCCATGTGACTTCCCTACACTCCTTTTAAAATACCATGTATTTTGTATAATTTTTCATAATTGTGAATAGGAGTGCTTTCTTTCTTCTCTCCCCCCTCTCTCTTTATCCCGCCCAGACTAATTATTGCTGGTATAAAAGATTAATTTTTGTGCATTCTCTAATTGTCAGACTTACTGAAAATTCTTCCTCGTTTCAGTGTTCTCCCCCCCGCCCCCCGCCCTGCCAACTGCTTTTCTTGGATTTCCTAGAACTGTGTTCAGAGCATCCAGTAATAATGATCATTTTGACTCTTTCTTTGAAGTATTCTGACCTTTCTTTCTTTCTTGTTTAACTGCACTGGCTAACGCTCCACATAAGGCTAGATGATGAGATGGTTGGCTTTCACGCTTCACTTCTTTACTTGTTTAAATTTTTATTTATTTTTAGTTGAGAGAGAGAGAGAGAGCACGAGTGGGGGAGGAGGGCAGAGGGAGAGAACCTTTTCTACTTAATTACGTATTTAGTTTATTTTTTATTTTGAGAGAGAGAGCATGTGGGGAGGGGTAGAGAGAGAGGGAGAGAGACTCTTAAGCAGGCTCCACACTCAGCACGGAGCCTGATGCGGGGCTTGATCTCACGACTGTGAGATCATGACCCGAGCTGAAATCCAGCCGACTGAGCCACCCGGACGCCCCAAGACTTATTTCAAAATTAAGAATAGGTGTTGATGGGGCGCCTGGGTGGCTTGGTCGGTTAAGCGTCCGACTTCGGGACTTCGGCTCAGGTCATGATCTCACGGTCCGTGAGTTCAGGCCCCGCGTCGGGCTCTGTGCTGACCGCTCAGAGCCTGCAGCCTGTTTCGGATTCTGTGTCTCCCTCTGTCTCTGCCCCTCCCCTGTTCATGCTCTGTCTCTGTCTCAAAAATAAATAAACATTGAAAAAAAAAATTTTTTTAAAAAAGAATAGGTGTTGAATTTTATCTGCTGCCTTTTGGGGCATTTATTTAACTCATTATTTATACTCTTCTCTACCTTGTGAATATGGCGATGTATTAGCGTGGATAAATTCTTCATTCTTGGAATACAAACCCAGTTCTGTCAAACACGTGTTACCCGTTTAAAATAATGCTGGATTCTATTCTCTGATGCTTTATTTAGAGCATGCGCATCGGATTTCAGGAGTTAAACTGTCTCCTCATTTTTCAGAGGTAGCTTCCTCAAGGTTTGAGACGCTCGCTTTGCCAAATGAATCGGAAGGTGTTTCTTTCCACCCCGCCTTTACTCCACTGCTGCAGCCAGTGGATTCTGTGCCGGGAAACTTTGAAGGGTTTTACCTGTGCAGTTGCCCTGTGCAAGAAACTTGAAATATCTATATATTTATGTAGATATTAATATTTTATTAAATATATATATATATATTTTTTTAATTTTTTTTTTCAACGTTTATTTATTTTTGGGACAGAGAGAGACAGAGCATGAACGGGGGAGGGGCAGAGAGAGAGGGAGACACAGAATCGGAAACAGGCTCCAGGCTCTGAGCCATCAGCCCAGAGCCCGACGCGGGGCTCGAACTCACGGACCGCGAGATCGTGACCTGGCTGAAGTCGGACGCTTCACCGACTGCGCCACCCAGGCGCCCCAATAGATATATTTTTAAACAATATTTCCTGTTTCTTCCATGATTATTGCAACCCTGGGATTTTCTGTGTGTTCTCGAATCCATATTGGTGAGTCATACTTTCACAGAAAATCTGATTTGGTTGAGTTTACTGGCCTAGAGCTGCAAGCGGCCTCTTATTATTTAAAAATAGCTCTTCTGGATCAGCAGTTATGTACCTTTTTTCTTTTATATCCGGTGTTTGTGCGCTCAGGCTTCTGACTGTCGGTTGCTAGAGGTTTAATTAGTTGTTTCGGAGAATCTGTTAGTGCACACGTTGGGATTGGCCTCCAAATTCTTTAAATTTTATTGGTTCCTCTTAAATCTAACAGAACTTGAAGGTGTAAGTTCTTCTCTAAAGGTAGCTATAACTGACGTTTTTGCCTGTGTTTTTATACGTAATATTTTTGTTACCAGTGTGTTCTAAATATCTACGGTTAGGGATGGGAATTACACTTTTACCCAAAGATTACTTCTGCCCCCAAAATAATCTTTTAGACTTTAAAGATTAAGACTCTACATTTCTTTTTTAAAAAAGAGATTTATGTATGTGTGTATGTATATTTGGTGAGGGAGAGCATGTGTGCAAGTTGGGGAAGGGTACAGAGAGAGGAGACAGAATCCGAAGCAGGCCCCAGGTTCCGAGCTGTCAGCACAGAGCCCGACGCGGGGCTCGAACCCATGACCCGCGAGATCATGACCTGAGCCGAAGTCGGACGCTTAACCGACTGAGCCACCCAGGCGCCCCAAATATGTGTGTATTTTTAATGTTTGGGGTGTAAGGGCTCACTGGACTTCTGTGTCCGCAGTGGGTTATACCCTCCTATCTCTAACAACTATTTGCCTCGAGTCCTGTGCTCTGTAACATTAATATTGCCAGCCCTGACTCTTTGCGTGTTTGCATTTTCCTCCTATGACTTCGCTCTTTCCCCTTGTGATTTTGTTTCATATAATTTTATTTTAGGGACACCTCTTTTACACAATATACCTTAACATTCTGTTTTGCATCTCTACGTGAGAAGCTTTTATTATAACAGAGGCGTGACGCCTACGTGCATTTATTTGACAGCCGATACATTTGGTTCTTCTGTTTTTATGTCCTTCGTTTCCTGTCTATTTTTTAAAAAAAAACCCTTCCTTACCGTTTCCCTTCATTCCCTCCCCCCCCCCATTGTTGCCTCTTTTATTCTCCAGTGATTTGGAAATTATTTAGCTTATTTTTATTCCACTGGTGCCTCCCCTCCCCTTCCTCCCTTCCTCGTCTTTCTTCCGTTTTATTTAGAATGAACCGGAGTGTGGAGTCACGCATTCATTCATTCAGTGGATACTTACGAAGGGACTTGCACGTGCTATGTGCCTGTGACTTGTTGGTGGTCAGATCCCAGCTCTTATGGAGTTGTAGTTTGATGCAGTGGAGAAGGTGACAAATAGAGCCGGGAAGGGATTACAGAGTGATACCATCTGGACACATGGGGTAGAGCGGTGTGCTGGAAAGTTTCTAGTGGCTTCTTTGCCCTGGATGACCCGGAAATGCCACTCTTCTGGCTTTCCCAGGCTGCTAGAGCAAAATTCCACAAACTGGGCGGCTTACACGCTAGAAATGTATTGGGTCGGGGCGCCTGGGTGGCTCCGTCGGTTAAGCGTCCGACTTCAACTCAGGTCATGATCTCACGGTCCGTGGGTTCGAGCCCCGCGTTGGGCTCTGTGCTGACGGCTCAGAGCCTGGAGCCTGCTTCGGATTCTGTGTCTCCCTCTCTCTCTGACCCTCCCCCACCCATGCTCTGTCTCTCTTGCTCTCAAAAATAAATAAAATATTTTAAAAAAAAGGAACGACATGTATTGCATCAAAGTTCTAGATGCTGGAAGTCCACGACCAGGGTGTTGGAAGGGATGATTTCTCCTGAGACCTCGACCAGGAAATGGTTGCTTTCTGTGTCTCCTCCACATGGCTGTCCCCCTGTATGTTGCTCGTTTGGTGTCAGAATCTCCTCTTCTTATAAGGACATCCGTTCTATGGCATGTAGGTTCACCCTGAAGACCTCGTTTTAACTTAATCACATCTTCAAAGACCCTCAAGTCCCGAGAGAGTCACACATTCCAAGGAACTGGGTGTTTGGGCTTCAGCATATGAATTGTGTGTGTGTGTGGGGGGGGGGGGTGGGGGCAAGACACAATTCAGCCCCTAGCAGCCTGCCTCGGGAAGTGACATTTATTTGGAGATCGCTGTGGACGTGTTCTCTTTGAGATGCTCGGTTAGAGCTGCCCTGTATGCAGTATGGGTCAGTGTCTGGACAGCTCAGGAGTAGTCTGCCTTGGAATATAAATGCGTGAGTCATCTGCACCCAGGGAGTCATGGAAGGGATGGGGCAACATCCTGTAGGAAGAGAATATTGAACTAGAGAAGCGAGAAGCGAGCCGAAGACCAAGTTGGGAGGTGCCCTAGCGCTTCGAGGTTGGTCAGAAAGAATCCTGGACAGAATCACGTGAAGGAGGCAGAAAGAAAACCGAGAGAGCGTGGTGTTCTGGAAGCTAAGGAGGACAGTGTTGGCATCCCGTCCAAAGCCATGGGGAAGTCGAATAAAATGGGAACGAAAGGGCACCCATTGGGGCAGAACGCGAAAGTCGTCCGCGCCCTCAGGAAGAGCAGTGTCGGTGGGGGCCCCGGGGACTCGAGCTGGTTGGGTCACCCACGTGGGGACCCAGTCTGGGTTGGTTGGGTCAAAATGGCGGAAGGGGGGAAGTGGGACTGTAGAGATGGCATGTTCAGGAAGTTCCGCTCGGAGGAGGGAGGTGGGTCTCGTACTGATGGGAGATGCCAGAACGTGAGTATGTGCTGAAGCACTTGGTCCGGTAGAACATAGGAGACCGAAGGTAGAGGAGGGGCACCCAGATGAGTGAGTCTGAGGCCATACTGATTCATATGCGGGCGTGTGTTGATTAGCTTGGCTGTGCGTATGGCATACCTCGAATCCCAGTAGCTTACATAAGATTATTCTGTCCTGTTCAAGTGATAGCCCAAGACAGGCTTTCTAGGGCTGGGATGATGGATCTGTTACTAGAGATTGTTCAAGAATCCAGCTCCCTCCATCCACTTATTCCAGCCCCACCCTGGGGGCTTGTCCTTGGGGACCAGATGACCCTACGACTAGACCCACATTCCAGTTATCACGATGGAAGCAGGGCCAATAGAACAGCCGGGACTGTCCCTTCCGGGTGATGGCCCAGGGGTTTCCCGCACATCACGGTAGCCAGAACGGGGTCACCCGGTCGTGCCTAGCTGCAAAGGAGGCTGGGAACTCTAGTAGTTTTTCTTAGCGTGCATGGAGTCAGCTCAGAGTTGAAGCTTCTCCTACCATCGGAGAAGGAAGTTGGCAGCGGTCGGAGTCTGGCCCAACAAAGTCCAGAGTGTCCGGCAGTTTCTGTCACAGTCCCCTTCAGCAAGAGGACACGGTTTCTCCATTGTCAGCGGGAAGCAAGAGGGAGAGGGTGTTGGTGCCCAAGGGCGTGTGCCAGTCTGATGGCCAGTGGGCGAGAAAGTTCCCGGCTTTCGAGGTGAGGTCCTCAGCCGGCAGGAGGGAATGCCAGAGTTTGGAAGAGAGAATAATTGCTTGTATTATGGAGGGTTTCACTCTGTGCCAGCCTCTGCTCGAAAATCTTTTGCATGTATTCATTGACATACCCTTTTTTTTTTTTAATGTTTATTTTTGAGGGAGGGAGAAAGAGCGAGAGAGAATGAACAAGGGAGGGGCAGAGAGAGAGAGGGAGACACAGAATCCGAAGCAGGCTCCAGGCTCCAAGTTGTCAGCACAGAGCCTGACGCGGGGCTTGAACCCACGAACCGTGAGATCATGACCTGAACAGAAGTCGGACGCTTAACCGACTGAGCCACCCAGGCGCCCCTTGACATACCCTTTTGGAGAACTGATGAGACGCCGAATCCCAGGGAGCTTTCGCCATGCTTCACTAAGACCGCACAGCAGGCGTGCGGGAGCGCGGGGAACTTGAACTCCAGCCGCTCCCTCTCAGCCTTACCCCAGTGCACACTGCCTCCAGCCTGGAAACGGGTATGGGGTCTCCAAAAGTAGGCCCCACATTACGAGGGGCTGCCTGACAACACCGAGCGCCCAGTGGAGATGTGTGACTTTGACCATGAGTTTACAGTGGTGCCTCGAAGCCCAGTGGTGCAGAGGAGTTGAGCTGTGGGGTGTAGGTATGGAGAAGGAGACAGATCGCTTGAATCCCATTAGACTGTTCTAGGAGAGCATAGCAAAGGGAGACCCGGCAAGAGCCCCGCGAGTGTTTGGGATGCAGATATTACAATGATCGACTCTGAAATCCAGGCTGGGCCAGTGGGCACAGGGTAATGACCAGGGGTGGCGGCCGGGGAGAAGCCCGTGGGGTCCCTGCTAGTGAGGATAAGGAAGGAATGTGGCAGTGAGAAGCTGGGGCCACCAAGCCTGCCAGGAGGTGATGCAGCAGGGCGTTCGAATGCTGATTTTATGGGTATGGATTCCGGCTCTGAGGTCGGCCCCCGGGGGTTGGTGGAAGGCGGGGGGCAGGCTCCCTGAGAACCGAGAACACTGACAAATGGTTCCCAGCGGAGAAACCATGTGACAAGTTCACGGCTGGCAGCCAAGTTAAGGAGATGGGGCTTGTTATTGACTGACAGGGAGAGGACGGAAGGAGCCCCGGCCTCTTCTCCTCTTGAAAGCAGCTGTTTGAGGGCATGTTGACATCGACAGTTGACTCGTGCGGGGACAGCAGAAAACCGGTCAGCCACTGAACGTGCTTTGCTTCTGGACCCCGTTTCCTCCTGTGACCTAGAAGACTTGAATCCTCTGTAGCTCCCATGTTCCCTTTTGTAGAAAAAGAGGGCCAGTCAGTAGTAAGGAGCTAGGAACGAGCACATTTCCCTGTGTCATTGTGACCTCTAGTTGGTCATATTCCCTGTCCGGACTGTTGTGTTCTCCTCCGTAAAATGAAGCAGTTGGACCAGGATCATCATAGCTAATGGTTATTGAGAATTGCTGAGTGCCAGATGTTCTTGTAAACGCTTTACATATATTACCTTGCATTTAATTGTCCGGACAGCTCGCTCTGAGGTCGATACTGTTTTTAATCCCCGTTTTTCCAAAGAGGGAGCTGAGACACAGAGGATAAGCAACGAGCTGTGTTGGCTTCCCGTTGCTGTTGGGACGAATTACTACGGACTTAATAGCCGAGAACAACACGGCCGTATTCTCCTGTAGGTCTGGAGGCCGGGAGTGCAAAATGAGTTTCGCTTGGCCAACGCCAAGATGTTGGGAGAACTGGTTCCTTCTGCAAGCTCGAGGGGGAGGAACCCACTTCCTTGCCTTTTCCACCTGCTAGAAGCTATCTATACTCCTTGGCTCATGGCCCCTTACTCCATCTTTCGAGTGCATCACTCCAGCCTCTGTTTGCCACCCCATTGCCCTTATTCTCTGATTCTGAGCTTCCTGCCTCCCTCTTTGAGGGCCCCGTGATCGCCTGGGTCCCGCCGCATTCTCCAGGGTGATCTCGCCATCTCAAGATTCTTCATGAACCCCATCTGAAATACTCCTTTGGCCCTGTAGGGTGACATAGTAACGAGTTGAGGGGTTAGGATGTGGACATCTTTGGGGACCATCATTCTGTTTACCGCACAAAGCCCCAAGGCAAGGGATCCCAACCGGTGTGGTCCTGCCCTGAGCATCACCCTGCTGCAGCGTCAGGATGGACCTCCACATGGCCCTGAGCTGCCCGTCGTGTTCTTGGAGTGTCAGCGGTCAACTCTCCCTCTGAAATCTGAACGTGTCCTCAGAACTCAGCTCGACACTGGGACCCAGGCAGCCCCATCAGTTAATTTGGATTGGCGTGCAGCACAAAGCCTCGGGGGCCGTTCTCTGTTTGGGTCTCTACAGCCCCCATCTGGATCGGACATCCAGGACTTCCGTGGTTCTGGTGAGAGTGACAGAATTGGCCTACATGCCCCTCTTGAGAGAGAATTTTTCTTTTAATTTTTAATTTTTTTTAACATTTATTTATTTCTGAGACACCGAGAGAGACAAAGCACAAGTCGGGGAGGAGCAGAGAGAGAGGGAGACACAGAATCCAAAGCAGGTGCCAGGCTCTGAGGCATCAGCACAGAGCCCGATGCGGGGCTCAAATCAACAAACCTTGATCGAGATCATGACCTGAGCCAAAGTCAGATACTTAACCCATTGAGCCACCCAGGCACCCCAAGAATTTTTCTTCTTTCCTTCCTTCTTTCCTTCCTTCCTTCCTTCCTTCCTTCCTTCCTTCCTTCCTTCCTTCCTTCCTTCCTTCCTTCCTTCTTCCCTTCCCTTCCCTTCCCTTCCCTTCTCTTTTCTTTTGTTTTCTTTTCTTTTCTTTTCTTTTCTTTGCAAGTTTAGGGCCATTTGTTGTAACTCCCCAACTGTGGGCGTAAACATGAACTTAAGGGTAGATGGTTGTAGGAAAAGCAGTCTTGTTCTGATTCCTTGGCATGTCGGCCAGGAATCCCAGCTCTTCCTGAAATGTTAGTGGATAATTTCAGCGTTTGGGCAGTGGGGGAGGGAGGTGGAGCCCACGGCAGGGGGGGGGGAGCACAGCCCCACCCTCCCGCCCCATCTGCCCCGTCTTCAAGAACATGCTGTAATCGCTGAGCCCCGCATGAAGAGGAGAGAGAAAAAATCACAGCGTGTTCACCCAGGAGAGGAAACAAACAGCCTTCAATATCAGGCAGGGGAGACACTTTTAAAGTGTTTCCGAAGCCAAAGGAAGTTCCCAGCAGAGCCTCCTGGAGTCCCGTCCTCAGACTCCTCTTCCTGTGTCTGGGTGTCAGAGCCTCCCCCCACCGGGTGCTGGGTTCTCTCCCTCTGGTCCCACGTCGGACTCCCGCATGCAGCTGGCACCCTCACTGGTGCCCTTCTTCCCCTGCAGCCTGTAATGTTGGGGTGGCTGCAGAGAATGGGTTGGGAACACTGGACTGTCATTTGGAAGCTGAACTGTTTATCCCCGGATAGACCGTCACCTCTGGGGCCATTAGCCACACTTTCCCCAGAGCGTCAGATTGCCCAGATGGGGGAAAATTCCATCTCAGTAAGAGGGGATTGCACACTGACCTTTAATTGTCTTTCTAATTTCCCACTTCTTTGGGGGGCCTACAGGCTTTGCTACAGCGCCTACTGCACTAGGTCCAAATTATTGCTGCATTTTGGGTCAATATCTCCCTTAATCCACTGCTGTGCAGGGTGCTGGCCAGAGGCCTCCAGTGGCTGCTTTCCACCCTCCGGTCACACCGTGCATGAATTATCCTTTCTCCTCTTCTGAGCATCCTTGGTCCCATCTCCCTGCCGGGCCCCTCCTTCCTTGCCTCCCAACAGCCAGAGGCAGCTTCCAGAAACGTCCACGTCTGCTAGTTTCTTTGTGGGTCTGGGGGCCTCCTGAGAAAAGACATCTGACTGAGGAGCACCCTGGTGGCTCCCCATGAAGGTTCCCGCAGTCTGGGTGCATCCTTGCCGATCCCCAGGGTCAAAGTCATGTGGATAGAAGGGGTGGGGATGCGGGAGAGGTGTCCCCTAAGGCAAAGCTCCGAGCTGCAGGGGCTCCCTTCCCTCTGCAGACGAACCCTTTAGGGTCCTAGAGCTGAACCTTAGGGCTGTGGTTGGAGCGTCCTGAAAACATTTGCCAGGCTGTTTCCTGCCACCAGAATTTAAGGAGTTGCAGGGAGTGAAGTAGATTATAGGATGTTATGCTGGAAAGCGCCCCCTGAGTTTATCCAGTGTAAACCCCTAATTTTACAGATGAGGAATTCGCCCAAGGGCCAACAGCTAGCGAGTGGCAGACCCGTGGCCAGAGTCCAGGGGCTAGGATATCCAGGCCCTTGCTCAGCTCCCTTTTAAGCACATGGGTTCCCTATGCCTCTGTACATGATGGTGCCCGCCACAAAGGCGAGCATGTGCTTTCAAAAGGTGGTGGGGGGAGGGTATGGGGGAGAGGAAGGAAGCAGTGCTGAGGAACTAGCTGGAGTGGCTTGGTCCCTCTAGAACACCCAGACTGGTCCAAGGCCTCTTTTGATTCCCGCACGAATGCTAATGCTCAGGCCATACATGGCCCACGACCCAGCCGTTTTATGGATAGGGCCGAGAAGTCAGCCTCCTAAGGGTCAGAGCTCTTGCAACGTCAGCCCTACCAGGGGCTAGAGGTTGCTATAGCAACAGAAGGGGAGGGGGGAGGAAAAAGAAGCAAGGCGTAATCCAGGTAGGGTGGAGGAGGAGGTTTGACGTTAGAGCTTCTTGATGGAAACCAGAACTTTCCACAAGCTTTGCTGGAGTTTAGTCAGAGGCTGGGGACTCTGTCATTTCCCCGTGAGGCGTGCTGCAGCAGGTGTCTTCTGGGGGCCTCCTGGGGAGGAAGATATCCGAGGGAGGAGCGTGCTGGGGGTCGAGCAAGGCCTCATCCCAGTACCACGCCGTGGTCTGTCCGCAGGCCTGTGTGATGGTGAGTGTGTGTGAGTGTGATCGCCTCTCACTCCACTGGGAGGCAGTCAGAAAAGTGCACCTGTGGGAGACCCACACAGGAAAGGGCTGGACCAGCGGCTAAGCCTGGGGGAGTCCTCTCCAGGAAACGAAGGACAGAGGGGGCCCTGGTCGAAGCCGGAAGGGAACCAGGAACAGTTCTCAGACCACGTGCGTCCACGGACAGCCCTGTCGGTCAGCTTAGAGAGGCACAGGCCTGGATGCCACCCCGGGCTTCCGAGGCTCCTCAGTGAACATCTCATCTCTGGTCACGCCAAGCACCTGCCAGTGAGCTTGCTACCCCTGGGCGAGTTATTAATATCTCACGAAGAAAACAGAGCCCCCAACATCAACCTCGTTGGGGGCATATTGTGCACACTGCAGAGGCAACTATTTATAAAGCACTTAGAACATTGCCAGCGTTCAGGAAAATTAGCCGTTTTGTGGATCTCCGAACAACCCTATTAACTGTGAATTCGTACGCAGGGAAGTACCACGAGCTGAGCTAACCGCTGGGGTCACTGGCCCTCCTTGAAGTCCTATTCGTATTCAACAGATGGAGGGCACCAAGATTCAGGGAGTTTAAAAAGGGGCACCTGGGTGGCTCAGTCGGTTGAGCGTCCAACTTCGGCTCAGGGCGTGATCTCACGGTTCGTGGGTGCGGGCCCCGCGGCCGCCTCTGTGCTGACAGCTCAGAGCCCAGAGCCTGCTTTGGATTCTGTGTCTCTCCCCCTCTCTCTGCCCCTCCCCTGTTCACGCTCTGTCTCTCAAAAATAAATCAACGTTAAAAAAGTGTTTTAAATAAATGTCCAAGGGTGGCGGCACGGAGGAGGAGGAAGAACAGAGCTAACCAGAAGAAAAGGGACAAGCGGCTTCTGCTGGGAAGCTGTGACATGGGGGCAGGAACGCCCTCGGCCAGGTGACAGCATCTGGGTCCCCCTCACAGACTTCTGCACGGTAGGCTGGAACCGGCTGACAGCGCTCCCCAGGATGATGTGCTACACCGCTTTAAAAGAGAGACCCCCTTGGCACATCCGGGTCTGGGTTCAAGGTCCCCGGACCCTGAGCGGTTCTTTCACAAGGTCTGGGCGAGTCTGCTCCTGGTGCAGGGGTCTAGACGCTCAGTGATCCGAACCCTCCCCGAGCTGCACCCCCTCCTGCATCCCGCCTACCCTTCCCCCTCCTCCCCTGTCTCCCACACAATATACAGTGGTGCTGCGGAGTCAGAAGCAAAGTCCCAAGGAGTGTCGCCACTGAGGAAAGGGACGAAGGGAGGACCAGAGCTGGTCCACAGCAGTGATGGGATTCCTCTGGGAATCAGGAAGGCCTGATGCCTTGGGAGTGGGGCAGATTTCCGATGGAGACCCCGGTTCTGCTCTCTGGGAAGAGCTCTGTTATCCGTGGTCACATGCACCGTGACCACTCGACTTAACCCCCCAACCCCCCTGCCCTGGATGGGTCTTCCTTACCTATTCTCCCCTGTGCCTGCACCTGGGTGGGCGTTGGTCCGTGGGCGTGACCGTGGGTGTGCCCCCCCAGAGGACAGAGAGCTTTCCTGCTTCCTCCCTTGTCCACAGTCAGGACCTTGATGGTGGTTCTATGCATAAAATAGGCTGTTCCAGCTCAGGTCCAGTGTTTCGCAGCAATGCCATTCCCGTGGAAAACTTAGTAGACTTCTGGTCTACCTACTTGCTGTCAGCCCTGTGTTTCAGTGGCCTCACTCAGTAATCTTTCCTGGCTGTAGTTCTCACGTCTGCCTTCTGTCTTTGCTTCTTGGACCCCTACTGTCTCTGCACTCACCGGTGGCTGGCTGAAGGGCATCTGACACAGTAGAGGTTGGTGGGAACGGGAAGCTTCATTCTTAAGTCTTGGCCAAAGAGATGGATGCTGTAGCTTCACTTGAGGAGACTTCATAGGTCTTTGAAGGAGACTTTGAAGACATCAGCCTCTCTCCCGATGTTGAGGGTATAACAGCAGATGGCTCTTCCAACTCCGTGCATCCCTGTCCCCGTTTCCAGAAAAAAAAAATTTTTATCCCCTCCGTCCCTGTTTGCAAGATAACCATTAAGATGGTGACGTATATTTAACGCCTTACTTTCTATATCAGTTAGAATCTAAGCTGCTTTAGGAGAGAATCCATAAAGCACAGTGGCTCCAGCAAATTAATTGCCGGTCACACTGCTAAGTTTCCTCCCCACGTGAAGGCATGGGGACCCAGGCTCTGTTGAATTTGTTTCTCTGCCATCCGCCCGTCATGGTCGTCGTCCGTGCGGCCCGTGCTGGGCTCCCCAGCCTGTGTTTATAGGAAGGGAAGTAAGTGGGGAGGAGGCAGGTCTACTGTCTTTCAGGCTCCAGACAAGTGGAACATGGTACCCTTGTCACCTTCCTTAGGTGGGACCACAGACTCATGGCCACCACTGATGGCGGTGGACTCTGGGATCTGCAGTGCCCCTGGCCACCCTTCTGTGGGGCTGCAGTTCTCCCGTGGAAGGTGGCGAGGACAGATCGTGATGGACAGAGAGCCGTCCCCATCACTCAGGCCATTTGCACCAAGTCTGTGCCTCATGGAGTTTACCGTGACTCCAGGAGGTGAATAAACACAGATTGTTCATATGACTTTGCGTAATGGTACATGCTCTGATGAAAAAAAAATAATAATGGGGGTTTGGAGATACGGGGTGGCCAGGACTGTTTCTGGGATGGGGTTACATGACCCTTAGGAATGCTGGTCCACACCTTGAATTTAGAGATGTGAATAATTTAGGTGAGATAACTATACTGTTTTTAATATCAACAAGCAAATGAAAGGGGTGTCCTTAAAAAAAGGGCAGGGTTTTTTGTTGTTGTCTTTTCTGGTGCCTTCAAATCATCCAGCAGACTGAGCTGTCTTGAGCGGGGGTAAGGTCACTGGCACAAGGGAGCTAGACACGCAGGTTACTGGAATTTTATCACGGAAGTGCATTGGGCATCCCCCCTCCCCCCAGAAAGCCTCGTCCAAACTCTAGTCATACGGAGTAGCAACCTGAGGTCCCGAGGGAGGAATCACCTGCCCTGAATGTCACCCAGGGTTCTGGATTTTGCACAATTCCTGCTCAGGAGGATGTCCCCACCCCCTATAATATAAATACACACAAATGCAGCCCAATGACTTTTCCAGAAAATGCCGGGAGCAGGGTGCTCTCTTCTCCACACCCAAGCCCGCCATGGGTCCCTTCTCATACTCCCTGTCCCTAAAGCCAAACATCTCAGGCTTCCCAAGTCTGATTTCCAGAGCGTTTCATTAAATAACTGACAACACCCCCCTCCCCCCCAGGTCCTGTGCTCTCCTGTGGCTGCTAAGCGCCCTCATTCCAGCAGCTGATCCAAAAAGCAATGAGGTTTGTCCAGCATGATTTGTTTTCTTTCATAAAGAAACTCGGTGATCTCACAGCTGATCTTTGCCCAGGGCTCAGGCTGCAGCCAATACCCTTGAGTTCTGTTTGGTAAGTAGTCACAGGGGCTGTCTTGCGGCCACAGGCAACAGCTGTAAAGAGAATGTCATGTGGGGACACCTAGGTGGCTCAGGTGGTTAAGCGTCTGACTTCAGCTCCAGTCATGATCTCACAGTTCGTGAGTTCGAGCCCCATATTGGGCTCTGTACTGACAACCCAGAGCCTGGAACTTGCTTCAGATTTGTGTCTCCCTCTCTCTCTGCCCCTCCCCTGCTCACACTCTGTCTCTCTCTGTCTCTCAACAATAAATAAATGTTAAAAAAAATTAATAAAAAAAAAGAGAATGTTGTGTGAAGGGGACAGCAGACAACCTTTGGGAACAGGTCCTGAAGGCCGGTGACAGAGGAGCTCAGGAAGAACGTGTAGACTCGCGCTTTCGTGCTGTCACCTGATCCTAAGCTTCCAAAGACTGGTCACTGCTGGTGAAGCCCAGACCATCCACGTGTGCACTCTCAACGCAAGCATTTGATGGCAGAGATCAGACATAACTAGATTTTTTCATGCAGGGAAAATAAGATGCTACTTGGGTCCAATTGCAGATTGGTTTCTGCAATAGCTTGAATTGATCGACTGGATTGTCTCTCGCCCTGAACCTGTGTCTTTTCTGCCTGGAACCCATTTTTTTTTTTTTTTTTAATTTTTTTTTCAACGTTTATTTATTTTTGGGACAGAGAGAGACAGAGCATGAACAGGGGAGGGGCAGAGAGAGAGGGAGACACAGAATCGGAAGCAGGCTCCAGGCTCTGAGCCATCAGCCCAGAGCCCGACGCGGGGCTCGAACTCACGGACCGCGAGATCGTGACCTGGCTGAAGTCGGACGCTTAACCGACTGCGCCACCCAGGCGCCCCTGCCTGGAACCCATTTTATTAGCAGTCTGTCTGTTGTGTTTCTTTGAACGCAGGAAGACGCTTGGATGCCCGGGTGGAGTCATTCCCCAGTGTCTCGTAGGACTTGTTTTTGTTTGGGTCTCACTCTCTGATGCCTCGATGTGTTGACTTCGGATGTTGGATTTTTACTCCCTTGTGCGTGATTGCTGGATTCTGTTCCTTAATTCACTTTACCAACTGTAAAGTTCTTTCTGTTCTACATAGAAGTTCAAACTTCCTTCTGTTCTAACAATTCTTCCCACGCAGTGAGATTCCCGTGGTCGGTGTTGGTGTTGGATTTCCCTTCCCCATTTCCAAATGCGGAATGGAAATGTCAGGAAAAGGGATGCATTCACTCATTCGCTCGTTTGTTCACTCAGACATGTCAAGACATTGTCCTCCTCTGCGTGGCCAAGGCGGGGCTCCAGCATTCCCCAGCTTATAGGTTGGGGGAAAGGAGGAGTCCTGTCCACCTTCCTCACCTCTTATCACCTTCCTCAGGTAGGATACAGGTGCCTGAGCACGTCAGACAGCAAAGGAGCCTGGGAAATTCAGTGCATCTGGCCACCCGTGTGTCAGGCTGTGTTTCTCCCGTGGAAGATGGGGAGAACGGATTGTGATTGACAGTTAAGGGTCCCCATCACACCGGCTCTTTGCAGAATGTCTGGGCTGTCATGAAGGTCCCGTGACTGGCAGACATAAATAAATACCCATATTCGTAATGTAACTTCACCTAATGATGCTGTGTGCCGGGCACCGTCTTAGGGCTGAGACTACCCGAGTGAGCAAAACAAAGTCAGAGCACATGAAGTCTGCGTCCTCATCACGACATTGTCGTTGGTTCCAGATCACGAACAACACATAGATAAGCAGGTGCATCATATAACGTCACATAATGGCAAACCCTGTGAAGGAAGATAGTGCAGGGAGGGGGGACATAGAATGACCAACGTGGCCACTTAGGATGGTCAAGACAGAGGCAGGGGATGTAAAACTCTGAGACTGAATTGCACATGGTTGGAGGGATCCCAGGGGGTCTTGAATGGTTGGTGCAAGAAGATCCCGGGGGGGGGGAGGGGGGGAGGGGAGAGGAGGCAAATGAGGTCAAAGAGGCCACCAGCGCCGTTCCCGAAGGGACTTGGGGGCCAGTGGAAAGCTCTGGAGTTCATCCTCAGTGAGACAGAAGCTCTTGGCGGCTCAAGAGCGAGGGAAAGACGTGATCTAATTTATGCTTTAAGAGGATCACTTCCGCTGCTATGTGGACAGGAAACTAAAAAGTATTTTCTCTGGCATCTTTGCAATTATGAGCACGGGGTCTGGGCTGAGGTTTTCCTGTTGCTATGGGACAGCACCAAGTTTCAGAGTCACTGGCCACACTAGTTAAAATGCATTGTAATACGTTATGTTGCAAATCTGCTGTGAAACGATGCAAGTCAAATGAATTGGGATTGCTTACCTTTTTTTTTTTTTTCCTATTGTAAGGATAATTTAAATAGAGTATGACACATCCTTGAAGTTTGAAAACTTCATTTCTCAGGGGACATGTGGAAAATTCCTTCATAGTCAGGAGCCTTCCTGATGAAATGTGCCAGTTTTGGGGGCGCCTGGGTGGCTCAGTCGGGTAAGCATCCGACTTCGGCTCGGTCATGATCTCCCAGTTCGTGAGTTTGAGCCCCGCGTGGGGCTCTGTGCTGACAGCTCGGAGCCCAGAGCCTGCTTTGGATTCTGTGTCTCCCGCTCTCTCTGCTCCTCCCCAGCTCGTGCTCTGTCTCTGTCTCTCAAAAATAAACATTAAAAAAAAAAAAAAAAAAAGAAATGTGCTGGTTTTAATGTTTTTCCCCCCACAGAACTATGTGTCTTATACTATGCATGTTTTCTAAATTCATTAATTGCTGCTTTTATGTATTAATTTCCTCTCTTGACTTCCTTGAGAAATCCTGGTTTCCTGACTCGAGTGCTTATTTGATGTATTATCATGCTTTTCTTTTTGTTTAATAATGAAAATGATACAAAGCTATGAGTTTCCTTCTTATTACAGCTTTTGCCACATTCCATAATTTTGCTATGTATTATTTTCATTGTCATGATTCTTAAATAGTCTGTAATTACAATGTGATTACCTCTTGAATCCAGAAGTTTTAGAAATTATGTTTTTTTCTGACAATAACATCTGCCACTGTTTTGAAAATGCATACAGTTTATAAATGGATAAATTAAAAAGCAAAACCTGTCCCCTCCCATCCACAGGATAGATCTTTCCAACAGCTTGGCATGCATCCAAATAGACCTTGTTCAAACACATATAAAATGATACAGTGCAAGCATATATGATTTGTAAAAATGACATAATATGCATGGCCTCCAAGTCCTTTATTTATTCAGCAATAAGCTGTGGCAGTATCTGTAAATCTATCTGTCTTAGTCTTTGAAAATGGCTATATTATAACATGAAATGCATTGTAATCATTCGTCTACTAACGGGCATCCAGGAGGCTCGATTGTCTATTTTTTAAGTATCTTTTTCCCCTCATGCACTCATTTCTGTGGAATACCAGACCGAAATTATGCCCATTTTTCTTTGTTATACATAAAGGCTTTGGGGCGCCTGGGTGGCTCAGTCAGTTAAGCGTCCAACTTCGGCTCAAGTCGTGATCTCACAATTCATGAGTTCGAGCCCCGCATCAGGCTCTGTGCTGACAGCTCGGAGCCTGGAGCCTGCTTCGGATTCTGTGTCTCCCTCTCTCTCTGCCCCTCCCCTGCTCACACTGTGTCTCTCTGTCTGTCTCTCTCTCTCAAAAATAAATAAACATAAATTTGTTTTAAAGGGCATTAGTCTGTTTCTACACTGGCTGCCAAACACACACACAGAAGCAACCATCTGATTTATCGCACTTGCCGATTTCCCTGGTGAAAATACAGCTATCCCCACCTTAGCCTTATTCAAGGGAATATGTACCAAGACCCCTAGTGGATGCCTGTGACCGAGGATAGTACTGACCCCTATATATACCATATTTTTCCTATATATGCATACCTGTGATAAAGTTTACCAGTTAGACACAGGAAGGCATTGGCAGCAATAAGTAAGAATAAAATCGAACACTCATAACAATATACCGTAAAAAAAGTTATGGGAATGCCGTCTCTCTCCCTCGGGATCCTGTTATAAGTTACCCACCCTTCTTACGAGGATGTGAGATGATACAGAGCCTCCGTGACAAGATGAAGTGAAGTGAGGGGAATGGTAATGTGGTGTTGGCATCCTATTTACCTCCTTGACCGTACGTCGGAGGGAAGGTCATCTGTTTCCTGACCGAGGGTAACCGAAACCATAAATGAGGGAAGGATACGCCCCCATGACCAGCTTCCAGATAGAGGCTGTTCTCAAAAAAATCCCTCAATATTTAACTGTGGACTCCTGCGAGCTGATATAAGCCAGTTCAGGCTGATTCCAGCCACCCTGGTGGCCCGATTTACTTTCTTTTTTTTAAACATTCAACGACACATTAATTGAGCATTGCCTACATCCTGTCTATCTCTCTACCTGCTGGGGACGCAACAGTGAACAAGACAGATTCCATTCTCTGCACTGGTCGAGTTTATTTCCTAGGGAGCAAGACGGATAAAATGACCACAAGGTGAAAATACGCTATGAGGTTAACAACTGGGGAGCTATGCTAGAAAATAAAAGGAGGACCTCTTTTTTTGATATGACATTTGGGGAGACCTCTCTGGAGAGGTAGAATTTAAGCAGAGACCTAAGTGTGCAAAGGAGCCGGCCGGGCACACGGAGTTTAAAGACTAGAGGTTAGAGGTGGCACCCACAAGCTTTCCCGTGGCAGCTACAGCGTGTGCAAAATCCTGAGAATTGGGGAGAGTTGGAGAGAAGGTTCTCAAGGCTAGAGCATACAGAGGAAGGAGGAGAGAGCGACAAGGATGAGGGCGGGCTCTGGGGTGGCCGGACTGCATCTCATTCTAAGTAAGTGAGCAGCGATTTTAGGGTAGAGAATCGGTGTGATCCCGTTGAAAATAAAAATATAGGAAAATCCCTATTGGGGCGCCTGGGTGGCTCAGTCAGTTAAGCATCCACCTTTGGCTCAAGTCATGATCTCATGGTTCACGGGTTCAAGCCCCACGTCGGGCTCTGTGCTGACAGCTCAGAGCCTGGAGCCTGATTTGGATTCTTTGTCTCCCTCTCTGCTCTCTCTCTCTCTCTCTCTCTCTCTCTCTCTCTCTCTCTTCCTCTCTCAAAATATCAATAAACACTAAAAAAATTTAAAAAAAAAATAAAGGAAGGTCTGGGCCAGGATCATCCCATTGTACAAATCCTGGGGGAGCCGTTCAGACCGCATTCTGCGCTCTGCAGACTGGTTGTTTTTCCCTTCACTGATGTCATCTGTCTTCTGGGGAGTCGACACCCTCTGGTTACTACATATGTTGCAAATATTTTTTCACAGTTGGCTGTAACCCATTGCAGGATTCAAAGTCTCCAAGTTTTAAATTTTCATGAAGTCCGATTTGCCCATCTTTTTCTCTTTTATTCTGAGTTTCTTTTATCCTGAGGTTCCTTGTTGCATGGAGAGAGACACTCTCCCTTTTGCAAATTTGTAAGACGGCTTTCACATTCTTTCCGTGTTTGGATTGGGGGGAACAAAACCCCATAGATTTCAAAATGAATCCAGAAATGACTTCGGTATATAAACAAAGTAGGAAACTTTTATTGTGTGTATGTTTTTTTTTTCCCTGTGTGCCTTTCTATCGTCCATGCTGCTGTTTGAATTGGGGCTCCGTCCTGCATTTTGTTGTCAGGAAGGACAAATTTCCTGTCAATGTGTTCTGTTACAGAATGTTGGTGACTTTTCCTGCATTCACTTACCTTTCATGGCTTCTGCAATCAGCTTGTCGCATTCTGTTTTTCAAGAACGAGATTAAAAAAAGAGGGAGACAGAGAGAGAGATACGGATTTTATGTCTTAATTTGGAAGAGAACTGACATGTTAGATAGATATTTTCCATTTTCGTGTTCAGTAATATGGTATGTGTTTTTGGTTTTCCAGACCCTTCCTTCTTTGACTTCCTTTAGCAACGTTTTCATATATATATATATATTTTTTTTTTTTTTTTTTTTTTTTTTTCGTAGAGCCCTGATACCTACCTTATGTTTTATTACAGGACATATCATCATTTTGGTTTTTTTTTTTTTTTAATTTTTTTTCCAACGTTTATTTATTTTTTTGGGACAGAGAGAGACAGAGCATGAACGGGGGAGGGGCAGAGAGAGAGGGAGACACAGAATCGGAAACAGGCTCCAGGCTCTGAGCCATCAGCCCAGAGCCCGACGCGGGGCTCGAACTCACGGACCGCGAGATCGTGACCTGGCTGAAGTCGGACGCTTAACCGACTGCGCCACCCAGGCGCCCCTCAAATTTTTAAATAATAACATATAATGTTTTTTTTGTTATTTAAACCACATCAGAGCAGAGAAAAAGACTAAAAATTTTCTCAGTCTTTCTTTGAGCCTAAATGATAAATGCCTTGTAATAATAAGTGAAGTCTCAGACTCGTTCGGTTTCTCAGACCCGAATCAAACAAAGATATAAGGAAAGATAAAAGTTCCAAACCAGTCTCATTTGTAAATTTCAATACCAAAAAAGAAAATCTAAATGAAACATTAGCAAGCCAAATCTCAGCATAATAATACAATAAAGCATCAAAGCCAAGGAAAATTCATTCCAGGAAAACAGAGAGGCTCAAGAGTGAAAAATAAAAGTGAGTTATATAGTTCATGACATTATAAGAAAAAAAAACCCAAAACACATGACTGTTGCCCTAAGTGCAGAAAAAGTCATTTTTTTTTTAAATTTTTTTAAACGTTTATTTATTTTTGAGACAGAGAGAGACAGAGCATGAACGGGGGAGGGGCAGAGAGAGAGGGAGACACAGAATCGGAAGCAGGCTCCAGGCTCTGAGCCGTCAGCCCAGAGCCTGATGCGGGGCTCGAACTCACGGACCGCGAGATCGTGACCTGGCTGAAGTCGGACGCTTAACCGACTGAGCCACCCAGGCGCCCCAGAAAAAGTAATTTTTAAAGTCATCTTTCAGGAACCTGAAAACAAAAGGTTTAACTTCATGGCAAATCCCAAAGACATTTATGTAAGGAATACCTGTTACCCTTAAATTAATTGACCTTTTTCGAAAGAGGTTGCCATCAACGTACCAAGCAAAAAAAGTCAGAGAAAGAAATACTGAAAGGAAAGGGGTCCAACTGTCATTATTTGTAGATGACACGATCACTTACAAAGTCTAAGGCAATTAACGGGACTTCTGTTAAAACCAGTGAGAAAATCCAAAAACAGTGAGCAGACAGAAGAAATGCACATCAGAGTAGCTCTCCTACATCCTGGCAAAAGCCGATGAAAGAGAAGCCCGTTTATTTAATAACCAAAATGATGGGGCGCCTGGGTGGCGCAGTCGGTTAAGCGTCCGACTTCAGCCAGGTCACGATCTCACGGTCCGTGAGTTCGAGCCCCGCGTCGGGCTCTGGGCTGATGGCTCAGAGCCTGGAGCCTGTTTCCGATTCTGTGTCTCCCTCTCTCTCTGCCCCTCCCCCGTTCATGCTCTGCCTCTCTCTGTCCCAAAAATAAATAAACGTTGAAAAAAAAAATTAAAAAAAAAAATTTGATCAAACTGGGTCATAAAATGATCTGGTCCTGGTGATTTTTGAGGCAAATAACCCCCCGTTCGTTATTTTCTGTTGTTATTGATAGATTAGTTTTTGTTATGTCCTCAGCCAATTTTCCCTATTTTATCTAATTTTTAAAAGACTCGTTGGTATGAAGTTGAACAGAGGAAATGTAAAAATTAATTATAAAGTATTCACAGTCTCTTGTTACTTTGGGTTTATTCTCTCCAACTAAGATCAGATTTTGCAACTTTTTTATTGTGCTTTTCAATAAGTTAGGTTTGGATTAATCAGGTCTGCTTTTTTGTGTTTGACTAGTTTCTCCCAGTATTTGTATTAATTTCACCCTTCTGTCTTCTTTAGGCTTATCTGACTTTGCTCATTCTTGTTTTCTTACAGATGCATTTAAAGATATATGTAATTTTTTTCTTTGAGTGAGACTTTTGCCACATCTAATAGATTTTTATTTATTTATTTATTTTTTAATGTTTACTTATTTTTGAGAGAGACAGAGACAGAATGCGAGTGGGTTAGGGGCAGACAGAGAGGGAGACACAGAAGCAGAAGCAGGCTCCAGGTTCCGAGCTGTCAGCACAGAGCCTGACGCGGGGCTCGAACCCATGAGCTGTGAGATCATGACCTGAGCTGAAGTCGGAGGCTCAACCGACTGAGCCACCCAGGCACCCCCAGATAGATTTTTAAATATCACCATTTTAAAAGCTTTTTTTTCCCTAAAGAATGTATAATTTTCTGAATTTCCCTTTTCACACCAAGAAGATTTAGAAGAGTTTTTACTTTTGTATTTAAAAATATTCCAGATAGCTATTGCTTTGGCCATGGTTAGCCTGAGGATAAGCCTCTTGTATGATTTCTACTTTACGAGGTTTATCAAGATTTTCCTTGCAGTTTAGTGACTGATTTTTTTTAAAGGTTTTATTTATTTATTTGAGGGGGAGAGAGAATGAGAAGGGGAGGGACAGAGAGAACAGGGGACAGAGGATCTGAAGCGGGCTCTGAAGAGAGCCTGATGCAGGGCTTGAACTCACAAACCGTGAGATCATGACCTGAGCCAAAGTTGGACACTTAACCGATGGAGCCATCCAGGCGCCCTATGACTTATTTTTCTAAATATTTTGTGGATATTTGGGAAGCATGCATTTTCTGTGTCTTTGGCTGTCCATCCACAATTGTAAGTTTCAACCTATGCATTTTTTTCTGTCTCATGGTTTTAACACCCTAGTGAAATAGCTGTATTTTTCACCATGATTGAGGGTTATTCAGACTCTCTTTTATTTCTGCGAATTTCGCTTTAAATATTTCTCTACTGTATTTTCTTTTGTTCAAAAATCAGGATTGCTGTTATTTCTTTGGTCTGTAGTTTTCCCCGAAATATAGTATTCATTTTTGTCTCTTTTGCTGCCTTTTTTTTTTTTTGCCCTTGTATTATCTGTTATCTGATAGAATAGTTCCCAGTCTTGATTCCTTATTAATAATAAGTGTATAGAGTGTCTTTGTTCAGTTCTTTATCTTTTGCTTGTCTGTATCATTTTGCTTTTTGAATATATCTGTGTATGTATATGTACATATATAATTTGTTCATTTGCGCTTACGGCTTAAAAGTCCTTGAAACAAATAAATGACAGAGTTTCCAACCACAGTGTAAATAATTGTTTAGATTTTCCTCTAGCTTTTACTGGTTCCTTTCCTAGCCTGCCTTCCCTCCTTCCTTCCTCCCTTGCTTTTTTGGGGGGTGGTGGGAAGGGTTCTGGGGTAAAGTCTCCCTTTATTTTAAAAAATAGATTTGAGTATTGGGGTGCCTAGGTATGGCTCAGTTGGTTAAGCACTCATGCTGTCTCTGTCTCTCTCAAAATTAATAAATAAACATAAAAAATAAGTTGAGTAGTTGGGTGGCAAACCTATGAGCGAGCGTGTGTCTTTCTGAAAAAAAAAATGTCTTTATTTTCCTCTTCTGGCTTTTAATCAAATTTGGTTTCTACTTTTTTATTATGGAGAATTTCAAACATAACGTGGGTGCATAGAGAATCCCACCTGCCCCCGCTCCTGCCTCTCACTCCCACACTGGATTCTTTTGAAGCAGGTCCCAAGATCATATAATTTCATCCATACACAGTAAATATTTTAGCTGAATGTTTTATTTCTGAAAGGTAGTAAGATAAAGACATGCATTGGGAAACAACCACAATGCCATTATTATACTACAGAACTGACCCTGCTTCCCTAACGCATTCAAATTAGATTCAGATGATTTGAACATCAGCACTTTGGAGTTTTTGCTCCCTTGTTTCCTCACACCTCGTTTTGCAGGTGAGAAATAGAATCCCAAGTTCTCTTTGTAAACCGACTTGGCTTTTTGGAAACTGGCGATGTTTGATTTTTACACGGGGTGGGGGGGTTCCCCTCTTCCCTGCCTCTCCTTATTTCCTGAGCTCTGACCACACTGGCTTTCTTATAGTTTCCCAACATGCCATGCCACAGGGCCTTTGCACCAGTGGTTCCGTCTTCTTAGAATGCTGTTCTCCAAATAGTCCATCCTGCCACTCCCTGCTTCCGTACCTCTCAGTGTCCTTCAGATGTCAGCGTAATCCCTACTCCCCTGGGAGGCTGCCTGGGTGTCCTCATAACACTGCTACCTTATCAGCTTGTACCTCTGATGTATCCTTGTTTTGGTACAATGTCTCTTTTTCCTAATCCACCACCAGATAAGCTGCATCAGGGCAGGGACTGTATCCGTATTTGTTTCTCTTTGCACCTGCCGTACCTAGCATTTGTACACTGTAGGTGCTCAATAAACATCTCTTAAAGACTTGACTGTTTGATTTGCTTCAGTGAATGAACGATGCGTATCTTCCTAAGGCTCTCACTGCATCTGTATTCCCTAAACACTTTGCTTTTGGATTTTTTTCGCAGTCCGCCTTGTTTCCGTGCTCCTGGAATTCTCCGGAGACAGACACCAGCTCTCACCTGAAGTTTCCACAGCTGCTGATCGATCACCTTTCTCTCACGATTATGATTTGCTCCTCTTGTCTGTGGAGTTCAAGTGTTCGTGCGTCAGCCTTGCGTTGACTTTCCTGGGACTGGTGGTCAGCTCTGTGTGGGGTTTTTGTTGTCCTTAGGGCTTCTTTGCTAAGAAGTTTATGTATTTTTTGTCACTGTGTGTGCTTGTTTTATATGTGTGATGTGCTTTCATATATCTCTGAGGAGGGACGCCTGGGTGGCTCAGTTGGTTAGGCATCCGACTCTGGATTTCGGCTCAGGCCATGATCTCACGGGTTGTTGAGTTCAAGTCCCACATCAGGCTCTGCACTGACAGCATGGAGCCTGCTTGGGATTCTCTCTCTCTCTCTCTCTCTCTCTCTCTCTCTCTCTCTCTCTCTTTTCTCTTTCTCTGCTCTCCCCCACTTGTGCACGTGCATTCTCTCTCTCTCTCTCTCTCGAGTAAATAGATAAATTTAAAAAAATATCTCTGGGGGAGCAAATTTAGCTTATTATAAAGTTGTCTTCTGTTTCTCAACTTAACTCCTTTTTTATGAATTCTTCGGTTTATTTAGTCCAGTACTGCTCTTTTGTGCTGCTGTTTTCCTTGGAAGGTTGGGAATTAAGGATTGTCTTCTTTTTTTTTTTTTTAAATTCAGTGCCCTAGGGGAGCCGGGGTGGCTCCGTCAGTTAAGCGTCCGACTTCGGCTCAGGTCGTGATCTTGTAGTTCATGAGTTCGAGCCCCATATCAGGCTCTGTGCTGACAGCTTGGAGCCTGGGGCCTTCTTTGGATTCTGTGTCTCCCTCTCCTGCTCACACTCTGTCTCTGTCTCTGTCTCTCTCTCTCTCAAAATAAATTAAGCATTAAAAAGTTTTTTTTTTTTAAATCAATGCTTAATCATCTAGGTAAATAATGTCTGACTTACTCCCTTTTACAAAGTGAAGGAAAAATGAATAGCACTATAGCTCTATGATTATTCAAATGATTCTGTTCTTCCATGCTTGAGGATGTAAGGCTTATTCGCAATGTATTCATTCATCAACTCATTAAAGTACTTCATTAACATTAATTGAGTATATGCTACCTCCCTAGGTCCTGGAGACAGAAATATGAGTAGGTTTCTGCTCTTTTCCTTATCAGATCAGCTAAGGAAGGGGAGAAGTACACATAAATAAGATGGGTTGCAGTACAGCGATGTTGACGCAATCATGATGATGGATTGCCTAAAAGAACACTAGAAAACAAGAGCTTAGGGCAGTTCTTTCTTTGTTTTTAATTGTTTCGTGTTTATTTATTTTTTGAGAGAGAGAGGCAGAGCATGAGCAAGGGAGGGGCAGAGAGAGAGGGAGACACTGCATCTGAAACAGGCTCCAGGCTCTGAGCCATCAGCACAGAGCCTGATGCAGGACTCGAACTCACGGACTGTGAGATCATGACCTGAGCTGAAGTCAGACGCTTAACCGACTGAGCCGCCCAGGGGCCCCTCGGGGAACTTCTGAAACACAGTAAAACCTTGGATTGTATCTTGTTCTGCCAGTGTTCCGCAAGACAAGCAAACACTTGTAATAAATTGTAACTTCATAAACGAGCGATGTCTTACAATACAAGTAGCACGTGATGGCCAGTGTCACATGTGACAGCTGAGCCAATGGTTCTTGAAATTCGCTTTGATACACGAGTGCTTTGGATGACAAGCATGTTTCCGGATCGAATTAGGCTCACAAACCAACGTTTTACAGGAAGTGAGTTATTTCCTCTTATATCCCTAGTCCTGGGACAAAATTAACACCCAATAGTAACAAATTTTCATGTAGTTTTTCTTTCTTGAGGTATGTTGACATGCTCTGTTAGTTTCAAATGTACAGTGTCGTGATGCAACATTTATATACATTACAAGGTGATCACCACAGTAAATCCAGTGATAAATGTCCCCAAAGTTGTTGCACATTATTAACTCTATTGCCTATTAACTCTGTATCCCTGTGTTGTATTTATTTTATAACTGGAAGCTTATATATGTTTTTAAGTTTATTTATTTTGAGAGAGACAGAGATAGCATGAGTGGGGGATGGGCGGGGAGAGAGAGAGAGAGAGAGAGAGAGAGAGAGAGAGAGAGCATGACAATCCCAAGCAGGCTCTGTGCTGACACGGGCTCGAACCCACCAAGCTGCGAGATCGTGACCTGAGCTGAAACCAAGCGTGGGACGCTTAACAGACTGAGCCACACCCAGTGCCCCCGAAGTTTGTATTTTTTAATCCCCATTCCCTGTTTTGCCCACGTCTCTGCCTCTCTCACTTCTGGCAGCCGCTGGATCGTTCTCTGTATCTATAGGAGTCTGTTTCTGTCTCGTTCCGTTGGCTCATTTGTTTTGTGGTTTAGAGTCCAGGCGTAAGTGAAATCATACGACTTTTGTCTTTCTCTGTCTGACTTGTTTCACTTAGCGGAGCGCCCTGGAGGTACATCCGTGTTGTTGCAAATGGCAAGATCTCATTTTTTTTTTTTTTTAAGGCAGAGTAAAATCCCCTTTATCCATTCATCTCGTGATGGACACTTAGGTGGCTTCTGTATCTTGGCTCTGGTAAGTAACGCTGCAGTGAATATAGGATTGCGTATATCTTTTGGTCTTACTGTTTGCATGTCTTCAGATCGATTTCTAGAAGTGAAATTGCTGGGTCATAGGGTAGTTCTAGTTTTAATTTTTGGAGGAACCTTCATACTGTTTTCCACAGCGGCCGCACCATTTTGCATCCCTGCCAGCCGTGCCCACGGCCTCCTTTTCACCACATCCTTGCCAACATTTGTTTCATTGCATTTTTCTTTTCTTTTTTCTTTTAGGGAGGGAGGGAGGGAGAGAGAGAGAGCACGAACAGGGGTGGGGGAGGGGCAGAGGGAGAGAGAGGGAGAGAGAATCCCAAGCAGGCTCCTCAGGCTCCACGCAGAGCCTGACATGGGGCTTGAACCCATGACCTGTGAGATCATGACCTGAGCTGAAACCAAAAGTCGGGCATTTAACCAACTGAGTCACCCAGGTGCCCCTGTTTTTTACAGTTTCTGTATCTCTCCTAAAACTTGCTGTCTTGTCACTCATTGTATTAACTTTGTTCTAAAGGCTCTTAAACGCACTTCAGAATTCCTTTTTTTTTTTTTTAATAACAGGATCCATTTATGAAATTCCTGCCATGAACTGATCTTTCCCTTAAACATTTGTGAAATACGCTTTGCACGTATGGTAATTTTTTTTTTTTTTTTTTTTAATCTACATCCTGGGTATTGTGCATGATGCATTGCAGAGACTCTGGATTCTGTTATCATCTCCCGAAGATTGTTGTGTCTTGTTCTAGTAAGTAGCTAGATTGCGGGTCGATCATGAGCTCATTGGAGACTTGGGTTTGCGTTCTGTTGGGTGAGTCTCTGTTGGTTTTGCCCTAAATCCTGGGGTTGGGTTATATTAATAAGTCTGAGGTGTTGACCAAGCTTCTCTGACTTGGTGGGACTCACATGTTAAATTATGTCCCCCAAGGTGGGCGGCAACTGCAACCCACCCACCTCTAACTTCGTGGCTTTGCCCCTCCGGCCTCTCACGGTCTTGTTTGCACATGGGGGTCAGCCAAAGATTTGGAGGGAGTTTCAGTGCAGACTTTGGGAGGGGTCCCACCTTCTGTGGCTCCCTCGTTTCCAGGATCTCCCCCTTCAAGTTTCAGCCCCTCTGGGAGTCCCAAACTCTGTTCCTCCAACTCAGGCCATTGATCCTTTGGCTTCTGGCTTGAATTGGAAGCACTTGGTGCCTTGTGGGCTGGGGCGTTCCCGCGGGACAAACACATCTTACCAGACACGGTTTTCTGTTTTCAAGGGTCAACCCTGCACCTAGTTTCTGGCTTTTCATCTTTCTCTGTACCTTCACATAGTTGGGTTTCCATTTTTGCCCAGAAATTGTAATTAACGCAAGCCTTTTTGGATACGGAGCTCAGGGCTTACGACACTGGAATCGAATTCCTTTTTAGTTATACTGGAATAAAAAACCTAGCTTTTATTAATTAGCGTGCAATGCATCAACCTCTTCTTGGGGACACTAGCTGAATGCATTTGATCCACTTGGGGGCAGTTCTCGGTGTTTATAAATGGGGCGATGCAGACATAAAATGGCAGGTTTCTACTAGAGTGCTTTCCTCAAATATCTTACGCGAAGATTTTCAGCCTCCTAGTTAAAATGTGAAGTTACGTCCGTTCTTTACAGGGCAGATTGGGCATGAGAATATCAGTAGGGTGCTTGTTTTAGAAACTAGTTTTGAGATGTTTCTTTCAGGTTGGGGGTAACCTCCGGAGGTTTGAGGGAGAGGAGGAGAAGGAGTTGGACCAGGAGAAGAGAGACAGTGACTCACTGACATTGTTTTCTGAGAAAGTGTTTCCAGGTCAGGTTAACCAGTCCTGCCCAATCCTGTGCCCGCAGGGGCCAATGTTCTTTACGCCCTTCATCAAGAAATTCACAGAGGATCTTGGGATTCCATTCTGTTCCTTAATCTGTCACCGAGAGCAGGGTGAGTCCTGTAGATCTCACACGGTTCTAATTTTATCCAAACTTCATTAGCTTGTCTTAAAATAATTTCCCACGCCAAAGAATAATAGAAAGCTGGCACTCATCACATCCAAGCGCCTTTATTTTACTAATGAGGGACCCGAGGCTCTAGAGGGGACTGCTCTGGGTCGTCATACTCTTTAGTGGCTAAGCTGTCACTTGAACCTGAAATCTTTGCTCTCTTTCTTGACCATCCTGTCCTCCCCTCCCCTCCACCCTACCCCTTACCTCCATTCCTCATCTCCCCTCCCCTGTCCTCCTCTCCCCTGTCCTTCCCTCCACTCCTCATCTCCCCTCCCCTGTCCTCCTCTCCCCTGTCCTTCCCTCCACTCCTCGCCTCCCCTCCCCTCCACCCCTCCCTCCCCTCCCCTGTCCTCCCCTCCCCCCTCCCCCTTACCTCCACTCCTCATCTCCCCTCCCCTGTCCTCCTCTCCCCTGTCCTTCCCTCCACTCCTTGCCTCCCCTCCCCTCCACCCCTCCCTCCCCTCCCCTCCACCCCTCCCTCCCCTCCCCTCCACCCTACCCCTTACCTCCATTCCTCATCTCCCCTCCCCTGTCTTCCTCTCCCCTGTCCTTCCCTCCACTCCTCCCCTCCCCTCCTGTCTTCCTCTCCCCTCCCCTGTCCTCTCTTTCCCTACTCTCCCCTCCCCTCCCCTCACCTCCCTTCCTGTCCCTTTCACCCCTCCCCTCCTCTCTCTTCCCCTCCCGTCCCCTGCCCTGCCCTCCCCTCCACCTCTCCCCACACCTCCAGAGGCCCTGGCATGGCTTTGGTATCCCCATCCACACTCCTGGTGTTATCTGGGCTTCACTTAGCTTTTTAGGCAGCTTTATTGAGATTTAATTTACATACTACACAAAGCACCCCTGTTTCATTAACTTCTTACTGCTGCCTGGAATCCAGATCCCAGATCCCAGAATGCCAAATACAGAAGGAAGGCTGTTCTGAGTGAGACCGTCGAGGGCCCCCCTGACACCTCAGGGTGCACCCCCCCCCATGGTAGATGCACCCCTATTTCCTGGAAATCCCCATCCAGCAAGAGCCACATCTCTAAGTTTCTGGCCCCAAATCCCCTGGAAATCCATTCCCCACCCGTCTGCAGCTCTTCTCAGCTTAGGTGCTGGGTTTTTCGTCTCATCTCGGATCCGTGCACACGTGTCAGACTGGCTCACGTAGGCTCTCAAGTCTGATGCCTGTACGCCCAGGGAGAGACTTCCTAATCCGTTTTCTGAGCTCCTTTTCTGTCTTTGACATCCTGCCTCTGCCCGGGAACGCGGCACCTAGAAGGGAACTTCGCCGTGAGTTGTCTTTGGCATAAAGGCGGAACGAAGAAGCCGTGGTCCTGGAACACTGCGCCGGCATGGTGTTGGGCACAGAGGTTGTGCAGTGAGTCAAAACAGAGGTTCTCCCTCCGGGAGACTCCAGGAAGTTAGGCTTTCTGGGGAGTAGTTGCTCTTTCTAGTTGGAAGTCCACACCTGCCCTGGGTGGTGAGTGAGGAGTCTGGACAGGTGGACGCAGTTATGGAGAATGGAGGCCAAGCTGGCGGTAACCCTCTGCTCCTCCCTGACCCCTCACCCCCACCTTGGGAGGGTTCTCAAGCCTCTCAGAGTCCGGGCTGGAGAATCTGGAACCAGATTCTGGAGATCTGGGAGATACGACTTCCAGTTTACTTTGAAATCTCAGACTCTTTTATTATTATTATTATTTTTTAATGTTTATTTATTTTGAGAGACAGAGATAGAGAGCAAGCAGGGGAGGGGGAGAGAGAGAGAGAGAGAGAGAGAATGAATCTCAAGCAGGCTCCGTGCTGCCAGTGCAGAGCCCAAGGCGGGGCTTGAACTGATGAACTGTGAGATCATGACCTGAGCTGAAGTCGGACACTTAGCCCAACTGAGCCACCCAGGTACCCTGAAACCTCAAACCCTTCCCCTCCACTGCCAGCCCTGTTACAGTTAGGTCTTATTAGTTAACAGAGACGAAAGCTGACAAGAGTCACCCGGGGTGCCATAGATGACTGATCCCCCCACCGGATCCCAGGCACCTTCCCCCACCCCACCGCTCCTGCCCCAGATCTCCCCAATAAGCACCAATTCTGCTCCGCCGCTCCAGACAGCCACGCAAACTGGCCAACAGCCCAGTCACCAACCCCGAAGTCCCAGCTCCTGGCCCCCAGGTTCCTCATCCAGCAGGGGCTGAACGTCCCCGGAAATATTTCTGAGAAATTTTGCCATCACATCCTGACCCATCAGGATGCCCTCGATCTGGGCTTAGGATCCCCCTTAGGGGAGGGGAGACTTAGGGGTACAACAGGACAGGCTGGCACATGGAGCCAGGGACACTGGACTCTGGGGTGTCTGCGGATCCGGCAGAAGGGGGCGGGGAGGGGGCTCTGTCAGGTCGAGCCGCACGAGCTGTGGGGACAGGACAGAGCCAATACTTTTCTCGGACTGCGTCAGATAAACTGGGACATCTGCAGTATTTCCTAAGCAAACTAGGTTACCCTCCCTGCCGCTGTGGCCACCCGAGGGCATCGGGCAGCTGGGTGACCCAGAAAGGGCCATCTCCTTGTCCGGCTCCATCTGGAATCCCAGCCCCTCGTTCCGCACCCCCCAAGACAGGCGCCCTGGGTGGAAGGGAGCTTCATAGCACCGGGTGGGACCCAGCCCATTTTTGCTGCAGGCTGCTTCTCCCAAACAATCAGGGGGCAGAGGCGTTTTGGATCATGTTAAAAAAGACAGAATCAGGAAGGGAAAGGAAGATAAATCTCCCCCGTCTACTTTTATGTTTTATAGTCTGGAGAGAAGCGAGATAATTGCAGGAAAGTGTGGCATGTTAGGTGGAAAAAAAAAAAAAAACCAAAAAACCTTGACTTCAAGACACATTGATGTGAGCTGCTGAACTTGGAAGAATTACTTCCTTTCAGGGCCTGACTCTCTCGGTGGTTTAATGACGGGGCTGGCTTACAAAGCCTCTAGGGGTCTTTCCTGGTCTGAAGGGTCGTGGCCGGGCGTTATCTCTAGTTAACGATGCCCAGGACCAGTAAAGGAGAGTAGCCACTAAGACACCCCTCTGCCGCCCTGAAAGGCCTGGGGGTTGTAGCCAAGAGGAGGACCCCACAAAGCAGCGGGATGTAGGGCGAGGCCAAGGCAATGGCTCAGGTCAGCTGCCTCCTGTATTTTCCTCCCGAGATATGTACTCTCCCCCCCTTGATGGCTACTCATCAGGGGCCAGTGTGCATTTACTAGGGTGCAGCGTCGCACTGGGGGTGCGAGTGAGGAGGGGGAAAGCCCGCAGCCGGGGAATCTCCCGGCCGATCGCCAACAGGGCACGTTGGCTCTGGGGGCTACGCTCATTTACTCATGCCTTCGTGACGGCATGGCACCTTATCTGGCAAGCGCCCCGACCTTCTGCACCCGAGGCCACCTATCTCTCTTTGTGATTTGGTCTCGGAGGGCTGTGTGCGCACGAGACCTCTCAGCAAGGTTGCGCATCCTCTGCCTGAAACCCCCTTGGCCCGCGAGTGTGCCGAACTCCTTAATGCAGGGAGCGCAGGCAGATCTGAGAGCCTTTATGCCCTGGGCTACACTTTCCTCCCCGCAGGTCCCGGAGCAGGGGCCCCCCACACGGGTAGGAAGCAGTCCCCGGCCTTCTTCCTGCCTCCGCAGCAGGGTAGGACAGGAGGAGACCACCAAAGATCCATGAGACCCTGAAGTAACAAACAGAAGAGTACAAAAGACATCTTTCTGTCAAAGCAACAACTTCTGGGGCCCCTGGGTGGCTCCGTCTGTGAAGCATCCGTCTTCAGCTCAGGTCATGATCTCACGGTTCGTGGGTTCGAGCCCCGCATCGGGCTCTGTGCTGACAGCTCGGAGCCTGGAGCCTGCTTCGGATTCTCTGTCCTCCTCTTTTTCTGCCCCTCCCCTGCTTGCGCTCTCTCTCTCTCTCTCTCAAAAATAAGTAAAAATTAAAAGAAAAAAAGCAGTAACAACTTTCGTCCCTATTTCTCACACTGAGCCTAAAAACCACATGTTTGAAACCTGGGGCACAGGGTCAGAGACCGAAGTAAACTATTATCTCACTTCCACAGTCACCCAGGATTAAGGGATGACTCCTACATCATATGCCACCAACACACACTCATCTGGAATAGCCTGGCCGTGCTCTGGGTTTATGGGATTTGCAAAGAACGCCACGGTGGCGTTTCTGCCGTCAGTGTTGTGTTTCTGCTGCTCACAAGCTGGGTGACCTTGGGCCCCAGTCGTCTCACCTCCCTGAGGATCAGTTTCCCCATCAGAGAAATCAAAGGGTAGGACCAAAATATCCCCCGGCGCTGGAGCTTAGAGAGGCTTCAAGACACAAAGGAGAAGAGAGAGGGGCTCAGTTTACTTCACTGGAGGGAGCCTGGTCGGCAGTGGCCGTGGTAAAGCCAACGTAAGTCCAGAGACGCTAGAGTAAGGAGGTACAACTTGGGACAGAAGACAAGTAAGTTGAAGCTTTTCCGTCCAGACTTCTTCCAGAAGCACACAGGCACATGCATTTTAATGCATGTGAACCCATGATAACAATTTTTTTTAATGTTTATTCATTTTTGAAAGAGAGAGAGAGAGCACACGCGTGAGTGGAGGAGCGAGAGAGAGAGAGAGAGAGAGAGAGAGAGGGGCTTTGGGTAGGGGTGCAGTTGCAAGAGCCTTGGGAATGAGCGTGCTGGTTAGCACAGCTTTTCGTATACTGTTTCTGTTCAGGAAGTGTTTGTGAACCAGTTAGTGGGGATGGGGGAGAATCACACGCTGGTCGAACAGAACCAGCTGTCCTGCTCTGGGTTCTTGGCGCGGGCAGGGTAAAGAAAACCAGCTTAAAGCAGCGTACGTGAAAGAGGAACGTGTTGGCTCATTGTGCATAGTGTTGTCGGAAGCAACTAGATCAAGGTGCTTGAGTGATGTTTTCGGTTCTCCCCGTGTCTCTCTGTCTCTCTCCCATGGTCTCTGTTTGCCTCTGCTTCATTCTGGAGGCAGGCCGTTGCCGTCTAGGTAGAATATGTCCCCCAGCAACTCCCGAATGCGTACTCCTTACGGCTTCGCATCCCAGAGAAGAGTGGACATGCTCCCTACCTTTCCAGGCAAGACTCTAGGATTCTGGTTGAATCTTGGTTGGATTGCAATCTAGTCTTGGATTGGCCCACATCTAACCCAGTTTCCGGGGGTCCTCTGGTTGGTGAGACCAGGCAGGTGGTTTCCTCTCTGGCCAGAGAGGGAGCCACCTGTCAGAGCCACCTGGACCATGTGTAACTGCTGTGGACGGGGGCTGACGTAGACGCACGGAAACGTCACACCCGTTCGTCTGTGCTAGACGATGCCAGAGCCAGTAGAGGAGTACTGGCATTAGGAAAAATCTGGTCAAACATAGATGGATCCAGGAGGCATAATGCTAAGCGAAATAAGTCCGTCACAGAAAGACACATACCCTATGATGTCACTCATATGTAGAATTTCAGAAACAAACGAGCAAAGGGCTTGCAAGAGAGACAAACCAAGAAACAGACTCTTCACTCCAGAGAATATAAACTGATGGTTCTCAGAGGACAGGGGTTGTTAACACAGTTTCACGACAGTTCGGGAAGTAGGAATCACAGATACAAACACATCACCCTCCCTGGGTTCCCCCCCCCCCCCCACCATGAGGTCCGTGTTAATAGAACGCTTCTCATTACAGGCAAAGACAGAAGGAAAAAAAAAAAATGAAAAACAAAAAACACCTGTGCCCAGGGCACCCTACCAGATTACTGGAGTGTAGAAACCAAGTTTCAACATTCAGGAAACATCTAGTCATTTGAGATAATTTAAAAATTATTATATATTCAAAGTAATGAGATTCGGGCCGGCCCCGGTCTTCTGCCTGATGTCAAGGGACGGGGGACAATGGAGACGTGTTCCCAGGCTTCTGAGATTGGGAGCCAGGAACTCTGCACCCAGATGAAACATCTTTCTCCTATAGAGACAACATAGAATCGTCCTTGGATAGGCTCTGTCTTGGAACATAGGAAGTCGGAGGCTCTCGGCGACCAAGAGATCACTGAACTTAGGGCCATCAGGGGATGGGTGTTTTGCGTTTAAGAGCTGAGGGAGGTCCTGATGGAAGGGTGATGCACTCCCGTCCCTGGTCTGGAGGATAAACACACCTCCGTGGGAACCCTCCCCGGGTCTGGACCAGAGGCATCTGGATGAAGCTTCAAAGCGAGGGGTTTCGTAATTCATTATTCCCCCGCTTCATGCGGTCGACTCCGTAACTGGATATCAGAAATTCCTCTGGAAAAGCTTCTTCCTCAGAAGAGTCTAGGCCAACGAGATCACCATCCTCACCAGCCTTTCTTGGACGCTGGCTCTTAGTTGGGCCTTTTGCCGAAACGCTTAAGGTAAATTATTTCAGGTGAATCTCACCCCTGCATTCAGAAGTCCCGTTGGTGGGCATTTACAGCTAAGCTTTAAAAACAAAAACGCTGGGGCGCCCGGGTGGCTCCATCGGTGAAGCGTCCGACTTCAGCTCAGGTCGTGATCTCGCGGTTCGTGGGTTCGAGCCCCGCGTCGGGCTCTGTGCCGACAGCTCGGAGCCTGGGGCTGCTTCAGATTCTGTCTCCCTCTCTCTCTGCCCCTCCCTCAGTCATGCTCTCGCTCCCAAAGATAAAATAAACATCTAAAAAAAAGAAAAAACAAACAGACCAAAAGCCCCCAAATGCTAATTAAGCCCACTTCCTTTGCTCTTGAGAGGTGGCAGGACTCTGGGTGATTTCTTCCTCCCTTCCCTTTTCTCTAGATTCTGTGTCTCGTGACTCCGAACTACTTTTTACATGAGAACAAACAGCACACAGTTGAAACAGACGTGATGGTGTGCCTTACACCAGATGCACTTAATCGGAGCGCATGCACACGCACAGCCTTTGGGGCACTTCCTTACGTCTGCCCTTCTCTTCTTTTTTTAAGTTTTTATTTTTATTATTTATTTTGAGAGAGAGAAAGTGCAGGTCAGGGAGGGGCAGAGAGAGAGGGGGAGAGAGAGAGAGAGAGAAAGAGAGAATCCCAAGCAGGCTTTGCACTGTGAGCACAGAGCCCGACGTGGGGCTCGAACCCACGAACTGTGAGATCGTGACCTGAGCCCAGGCTGGACGCTTCACCGACTGAGCCACCCAGGCGCCCCTCCTTACATGGGGGGGGGGCTTCTTACCTACCCTTCTTACGTACCCTTCTTACGTACACAGACCTACAATCTCTGACCTCTGTGCCCGCGCCCCCTGCCCCTCTGAGCTCTGCCTTCAATGGCTGCCTCCCTCTCTCTGTGTCCCTTTCATGCACAGACTGCCCTGCGCCCCTCCCCGTCTCCGCTTTATCTCCCGGCCCCCCATCCATCTTACTTGCCTTCCCCCTCTTCTCCCCTCGCCCCTCGCCCCTTCTCTCCCGCACACGCTCGCCTTGACTAGTCGTTACACTACACTTACAACCCGCAAGTCTTATGGATTCAGTTCCCCAAACGCCGCGGTCCTCCCCCTTCTCTTGAAGAGTGAAGACGAGGGAACAGCCTCATTGGAACGTCACCTGTCACCATAGACAGAAGAGCCAGGGCTGAAAAACAAAACAAAACTGGGAAGACAGTAACATGTTTCCCACCACCCCCCCCCCCCCCCCCGGCCCTGCTAAACCAGCACTTTGGAAAAGCCTCCTTTGTTCCTCGTCAAGTTAAAATCCAGACACGGGTCCCGTAGCTCCCATGGCGGAGGGTGGACGCGGGCCACGTGCGACGGAGCTGGGAGCCACGGGCCGTCCCCGTCCCTCCAGCTCATCATGCTTGCCTCCCGTTGCCCTTTGGAATCTTCCCCTTTAGGGCAGACGAGGCTCCGCGGGACTCAGCTGGGAGCCGTCTTCTCCAGGTTCGGAGCACTTCCAAGTACATGAGTTACGTCCACGCAGGGCTTTGTGACACTTTCAGATCGGTGGCCGGCGTCCTTCCGCCGCGTTAGGAGAATCGCGAGTGACATCGGTGGACGGGTTCGATCGTGACGGTCCTCTCACCGGGAGCCTGTCCCGGCCCCCGGCTCTGCAGCCTGCAGAGGGGCTTCAGGGGGGTCGGGGTCCTCGCCTCTCAGGGGTGGTAGCTGCCTGCGACGCCAAGGCCGCGCCCGGGAGGAGGCCACGTGGCGAGAGGGCAGTAGACGGGAGCCTTCGGAGGGACCCGAGAGGGGACTCCGCGGGCAGTGGCTGCCGGTGGGCGGGGCTGGGAGCGCATCAGCGACGGCATCCTCACGGTGCCGCTCGAGGCCTGGGGGCAGGGCCTGCGCTGTGAGGGTTACTCGTGCCCCGCCCCGCGGTATCCACGGTGACCGGATGGATGGGTTCCCCTGGTGCACACAGAGAGGGGACCTGTGAGCGCCAGAGGGTTGCAGAGTGTGGTGTAAGGAAGGACTGTGTGTTTAGTCCGTCCCGGTGCCTGACACAGAGCTCCCAAAGCTGGAAATTTCCTGTGTGTTAGGGGTGATTCGTACACCTTCCTTCCTTGCTTCCTTCCTTCCTTCCTTCCTTTTTCTCCCTCCCTCTTTTCCTTTCTTTCTTTCCTTCCTTCCTTCCTTTCTTTCTCCTCCCTCCCTCCCTCTTTTCCTTTCTTTCTTTCCTCATTTCTTTCCTTCCTTCCTTCCTTCCTTTCTCCTTCCTCCCTCCCTCTTTTCCTTTCTTTCTTTCCTCCTTTCTTTCTTTCTTTCCTCCCTTCCTTCCTTCCTTTCTCCTCCATCCCTCTTTTCCTTTCTTTCCTTCCTTCCTTTCTTCCTTTCTCCTCCCTCCCTCCCTCTTTTCCTTCCTTCCTTTCCTTCCTTCCTTCCTTCCTTCTTTTGTCCTCCCTCCCTCCCTCTTTTCCTTTCCTTCCTTCCTTATTCTTTCTTTCCTTCCTTCCTTCCTTCCTTCCTTCCTTCCTTCCTTCCTTTCTCCTTCCTCCCTCCCTCTTTTCCTTTCTTTCTTTCCTCCTTTCTTTCTTTCTTTCCTCCCTTCCTTCCTTCCTTCCTTTCTCCTCCATCCCTCTTTTCCTTTCTTTCCTTCCTTCCTTTCTTCCTTTCTCCTCCCTCCCTCCCTCTTTTCCTTCCTTCCTTTCTTTCCTTCCTTCCTTCCTTCCTTCCTTCCTTCCTTCCTTCCTTCCTTCTTTTCTCCTCCCTCCCTCCCTCTTTTCCTTTCCTTCCTTCCTTCTTCTTTCTTTCCTTCCTTCCTTCCTTCCTTCCTTCCTTCCTTCCTTCCTCCTCCTTCCCTCCCTCTTTTCCTTTCTCTTTCTTTCTTTCTTTCTTTCTTTCTTTCTTTCTTTTCTTCCTTCCTTTCTCCTCCCTCCCTCCCTCCCTCTTTTCCTTTCTTTCTTTCCTCCTTTCCTTCCTTCCTTCCTCTCTCTCTCTCTTTCCCTCCCTCCCTCCTTCTTTTTTAATTTTAGAGAGAGAGAGAGCAGGGGGGAGGAGCAGAGAGAGATGGAGAGAGAGAATCCCAAGCAGGCTCCGTGCTCAGAGTGGAGCCCGATGTGGGGCTCAAGCCCACGAACCGTGAGATCATGACCTGAGCCGAAGTCGACCGCTCAACTGACTGAGCCCCCCAGGCGCCCCCAGGAACGTCTTTCGTTTTAACAAGGCGACTCCTGGTGGCCCCCTCTGGAGCTTAGGATGGGAGCTTGTGTACCAGAAAGACCAAGCCTTGATGCGAAGCTTGGAACGTTTGCTCCCCAGAGCCCCCCAACCCCCACGGAGGGGAGACGGGCTGGAGATAGAGTCTGGTCACCAGTGACCGGTGATTTCATCAGCCATGACAGCGCGATGAGATCTTTGGCCAAACCTTGGCCTGTATGTGTCTTCACTTCAGCTGTGCCTGAGTTGGATCCTTCACGATAAACCGCGAGCTGTTCCGGCAACTGACCAAAATGAGAAAGGCGTCGCGAGAGCCCCGGTGGACAGCCCGCTGCCGGAAGTACGGGGGGCCCAAGGCTCGTGGTGGCATTGGCAGGGGGCGGTGTTGTGGGACTGAGCCCTTAGCCTGTGGGGTCCGAAGCTACCCCCGGGTAGACGGTGTCGGAATTGAAGTGAATCGTAGGACATCCGGCGGGCCGGGGCCTCCAAAGCTGGGACGAGAGGAATGAAGCTCCAATGGCAGAGAATTTGTGATCCCTTCCCTTCCCTTACTTTCCAAGCGGCTCCATGGAAAAGGTCCTTGGGCCGGAGACCTGGAGTCTCAACATACCTCCAGCCTCAGGAAATGGGATCTTCCCCACAAATTCTCAGGTGCTTGAGGCTCGGGTGAGCGTAGAAGAGAGACAGAGAGGCAGACTCGGGGTCCTCCCCTGACGCCACCACTCATTGGCGGGGAGACTTGAGTGCGTCACAGACCTTCTCTGAGCTTCATATTCCTCATTTGTAGGATAGGAAGGGGGTCATCCTGATAGTATTTACTACACAGCATCACTCTGAAGTTCAAGTGAGGTCTGCAGATGGTGCCTTCTAAAAGGTGCCCTTGGACAGTCCGTTGAGCGCCCGACCCTTGACCTTGGCTCAGGTCATGATGTCGCGGTTCATGGGTTTCGGGCCCCACATCGGGCTCTGCGCCGATAGCTCAGAGCCTGGAACCTGCTTGGGATTCTGTCTCTCCTTCTCTCTGACCCTCCTCTCTCTCTAAATAAATAAATAAGCCTGAAAAAAAAATTTTAAACCATCAAGGGCTATGAAATGGTAGCTAACTCTGTAAGTTTCTCCATTTTATGTCTCTGGTCCTTACATACCTTCTTTTCCCTGAATAAGCATGATGCGGATGTGGGGGAGGGGAGGGGTGCTGGGAGTAGAAGGGGCAGAGAGGTAAGCCATTGGAGGGCAGAGGAGGCAGACAGGGTGGGCCTGGTGAGGGGTGTAGACGCGTCAACCCCAATACCGAGTGCGTGGGTGGGGCCCATCCTGCAACCCCTCACCCCCACCCCGGGTGTCCACACTCACTCTGACAAGGCTTCTCCACATCACACACCTGGCGGCAACGAGAGAAGTCACAACGCCCCCGTCCACCCTGTGTTCCTTCAGGGAGGAGACAGGGAGCGAGCCCCAGGCACAGCCTTCTCCTGCCCCTCTCCGAGGAACCTCCTGCAATTAATGGCCTGCCATTTGCCATCTGTCCTGTCCTTCCCCGGTCGCCCAGGGCGCAGGGATTCAGAGCTGGCACATTGTGATAGTCTACAGTGTTCATGTCACCTCTGATTTCTTCCAGAAAGTCATTAAGCAGATCTGTGTGGGAGCTGCTGCAGCGTCAGTAAAGTTCCTCCAGGGCAGGCGGCGCAGAGGTGGCGAGAACAGGCTAGGATTCCTCAAGTTCAAGGGGGCTGGAGTCCATGCGTGCTCAGATGAGAGACGTGTGAATTGGGACGAGGACGAGCCTCACTTAAACCCCAGATGGACTCATCTCCTCTTTTCCCTTTGGCTTCCTCAACCTGAGACGGAGCCCCGAGTCTTCCTTAGGACCCCAGAATCACAGGGAGTATTACACCTGTGCCTTGCCTCGCGTTTTCCCCAAAGCGGAGTCTGACACAAGAACTTGGCTGCAGGTAGTTTATGTGGGAGGTGGTCGGGGGGCCGAGGGGGGCAGAAGGAAGGGAGTGGGCAGGAGGAATCGCTAGTCTAGGGATGAGTGCACGAACCGGTTTTCTGCGGCCACCGGGATTCAGCCCCTGGGACCCCTCTGCAGCATTGTGTGCCTCAGGGGTGCCCCACTGGGAGGTGGGAGGTGGGTGAATGGCCACCTGCTTCTGGCACCCTGGTGCATCAGTTCCCTGCACTTCTGGGCTGCCCGTGTTCGTGCAAAACCCTGAGACAGTAAGGCAGAGAGAGACCCCTGGTGCGCTTGACATGGGAGGCCTGCAGTTGGCAGAAAGCTGCCCATCACAGGTGCACCGAGACCATGGGGCCCGGAATGCGGTGTGGTGGGTCATTAGCATCAGCTCTAGAGAGCCCGCGTTCTTCCTGGGAATGGGCCTTCTTCATCCGGGCGCAAAGAGTGCAGGTGTCAACATCAGGGACCCTCAGTGGTCCCAGAAGGAAGGATGAGGGGCTGCTTGTAGGAACAGCGTAGAAAGATACATTGTTGGGGAAGAGTCTTCCGGACCCGCGTCTGCTTTGGGTAAGGTCTTCGGCGGTGGGCGGAGCACACGAGATGGGGCGTGGCCGTGGGCGGAGCACACGAGATGGGGCGTGGCGGTGGGCGGAGCACACGAGATGGGGCGTGGCGGTGGGCGGAGCACACGAGATGGGGCGTGGTGGTGGGCGGAGCACACGAGATGGCGTTCAGCAGAGGCCCACAGACTAGGTGCATCCCTCTGCCGTTGAGGATGCTTTTGGGGGACCAGCACCTCCCTGCGTCTTGCAGCTGCATAACAGTTTGGGCCTCTGGCTCCAAAGTGACGGGCCAGGGAGCATCTACTAATGGAAAGCACCCCCGAATCTGTCCCCTAGAGCCCGCACTGGTAAGCAAGTCCCCTTAATACCAGAAGGCTTTTAATAGGATGTTTAGCCGTTTCTTAATTGGCCATCTTGTGATCCGTGGTTCAAGGTGACTTTGAATTATAACAGACAATCTTGCTCCCTCACTAATTAGCACTGAAACCGCAAAGGCGCGTGTAAAGGTTGTGCTGATTAAATTATTGAAAAACTGGGAATAACCTAAATGTGCAATTATAGGGATTATTGAACTAATTGAACGATGTACAGAATAGTGCAAATATCCATGTATGTTACCTAGAGTGCTGTTTAAAATATTAATAGAAAGAAACAGGGGCCGGGTGCCTGGGTGGCGCAGTCGGTGAAGTGTCCGACTTCAGCCAGGTCGCTATCTCGCGGTCCGTGAGTTCGAGCCCCGCGTCGGGCTCTGGGCTGATGGCTCGGAGCCTGGAGCCTGTTTCCGATTCTGTGTCTCCCCTTCTCTCTGCCCCTCCCCCGTTCATGCTCTGTCTCTCTCTGTCCCAAAAATAAATAAACGTTGAAAAAGAAAGAAAGAAAGAAAGAAAGAAACAGGGGCAATCTAGATACCCAGCAGTAGGGGATTCACTTAAAAAGAAAAAGAAGAGGGGCGCCTGGGCAGCTCAGTCAGTTGAGCGGCCGACTTCCGCTCAGGTCACGATCTTACAGTTCGTGGGTTCGAGCCCCGTGTTCGGGGTCTGTGCTGACAGCTCGGAGCCTGCTTTGGGATTCTGTGAATCCCTCTCTCTCTGCACCTCCCCTGCTCATGCACTCTCTCTCCAAAATAAACAAACATTTAAAAAAAATTTAAAGTGGAGAAAGACATTTGAACTGGAGCTCGCATAGACATAAGGTTAGGACTTTCCAGAAAAGTCTGAGAAGTCCAAGAAGTGTCACTGACAAGGGCTGCAGTGACACCCAGGAGAGAAGCACAGGAACAACCTGTTAAAAGCAAATTACTCTTTAAATATTCTTTGTTTTTCATGTTTATTTTTGAGAGAGGGAGAGAGAGAGCACGCAAGCAGGGGAGGGGCAGAGAGAGACAGAGACGGAGAATCGCAAGCAGGCTCCACACTGACGCACAGAGCCCGAGGCGGGGCTCAAACTCTCAAGCCGTGAGATCGTGACCTGAGCCAAAGTCGAATGCTCAACCGACAGAGCCATCCAGGCGCCCCGCCTCTACCGTTTTAAGTTGAGCACACACGAGTGTCCGGTGATCGTACAAGCATGACACGGTGTGAGCTGAGCCTGGGTGCTGATCTGGGGATTTGCGATGTGTATCAGTTACCCATCACTGCGTAACAAGTGAGCCCAAGACTTAGCGTATTAAAACAACACTATTATCTCCTGCAGTTCTGAGGGTTGGCAGGATGATTCTCTTGCTGGGTTTGCCTGAAGGCTCACTCCTGCGGTTGGGTTCGCCCAGTGGGGCAGGTGGGGGCTGGCTCATTGAGGCCCAAGAAGCCTGGGCCTCCCTCCCTGGTGTTCCCTCCTTCTTCAGTAGTCGAGGCAAAGCTACCTTACGTGGTGGCTAATGGGCTGCAGGAAGCTAACACACAAGCTTCCAGGTCTTTGAAGGCTGGCACGGCATTGCTTCACCCCCCGGCATGTCTTCATGGCAAGTGACAAGGCCAGCGTAGATTCAGGGGGAGGGCAGACAGACTCCATCCCTCGATGGAGTCGACTCGTGCATGCAGAGGGGTGGGAGACAGTGCCGGCGATCATCTTGGCAGACGGTCTAGTGCAGAAAGGAGCCAGTGTGTGTTGACAGCTCAGATTCTCCAGTGTCGTCTCCGCTCCGGAGGGATGACACCCCAATTCCGTGAGCGTCACCTACCAAGGCTGGGACCACAGGGGGCTCTCGGCTAGAGCAGAGGACACCGTATGCAGTGGTCTGTGGAAGGGGAGGCCTGTGGATCGTCTGTCTCAACCTCACGTATGTCGACCCTGAATCCTCAAAAAAGCCTAATAAAGTAGACACTCGTATGAGGCCCATTTTCCAGATGAGAATATGGAGGCACAGACAAGTTAAGTAGGTTGCCCAGGTGGAGCCCCACTTTTATTTCGTGTCAGAGCCTGCGCTCCTAGCCACCGGGCTGCTTGAACGTTTGACCTTCTTTCGCCCCTGTTTTGTGACCCCAGTGCTCTTGCCCACAGAATGCACTGGTGACCTCACTTACGATGAGGGGGACCAGGTGTTTGGTTGTCGATTACTTATACACGGCTTCTGTCTCACATGGCTTTGGTGTAGCCTCTAGGGGCGGTCCTGTTGGGTCCCTGTGCCAACTGAGTCCAGGATAAGGGGAAGCGGATTCGAGAGGCAGCCTGTTGGTCCCCAAACCTTACGGTCTGGAAGTGAGAATGGGTTCGCACAGATGCAGGTTTCCAAGGGAGACCGTGGACTCCCCTCCCCCACCCCCCACCCGGGACCAGCCAGCGACTGCTTTTCGTCTCTTAGCTTGGTTTTAAACGTGGTTGGCCCTGAAGCTGTGGGGGTGGGTTAGGCAGCTTCCACAGCTCCCCCACCCCTGCACCCCAAGGAGCCTGTGCCCCACGACGTGCAGTGTTCCAGGAGGAAACGGGGCCGCAGGGCGGGCAGTGGGTACCAGCAGAGGGGCTGCTGGCCAGCTCCCTGGTCTAGAGATGGGGAAGAGGTGGGGCAGCCCAGGGATGGGAGCCTCAGGCAGCCCGCCCTCTCCTCACCTCTGCCCCCCTCCCCAGTGCCTCTAGGAGGCCAGTGCACATCAGGCCATCCTGTCTCTCTGGCTCGTTTTCACCAAGCCTCTTGTGTGACCTCCCTGGTGATGTTGCTGCCCAAGGGGAGGGGCGTCGGGGGGTCGGGCAGGAGCTCTTTCTTTCCTGAGCCCTCATCCTCCAGAGGATCTGCAGCCAGTCCAGGGCCTGGAGAGGTGGGGATGTCTACCAGAAAAGCCAGATCTGTGGAGCTGCAGCCTTAAGCTATGTAAATATCAAATCAAGTAAGGGCCCAAATCCTCTGGGACAGGCAGTCTGGGGGGGGGGGGCGGGCAGGGAGAAGAAGGAGCCATCTTTTGTGAAGAGGCTGAGGCCAAGGGCATGAGGAGGACCAGGGGGTCAGAGGGGAGGGAGGGGGAAGGAAGGGAAGGGGGGAAGAGGGCAGGAGGGAGGGAGGAGAGAGGGGAAGGAGGGAGGGAGCAGTGAGAGAGGGAGGGAGGAGTGAAGGGGGGAGGGAGGAAGGAGGGAGGTGTCTTTTGCAGCACTCAGACCACCGTGGGGGGCCAGGCCCAGGCAGGAGGGGTTAAGGTGCAGAGAGAATGGAGGGGCTTGGAGCCATCAGTCGGTGTCTAAGACATTATCCCTGACGATAAAGGTGGTGGGGTTTGGGGGAGGGACGCGATGCTCCCAGGAGCACAGATTATTTTTTAAAACCTTGTTTCCCATCAGCAGAGCTTTCTAGTAGCGGGTACAGGTTAGGGGGTCACCCCTAAAGCAACATCCAATCCCCCTACCCCACCCCTAGAGTACAAGACAGGCCTGTGGTTCCGAAAGGAATTTTAATTTTTTCTCCCCCGTGGGAAGATTCGCACCCACACCAGTATTTATCCAAGGGCGGGGGCCGTGAACACTGGCCGTGAACATGCGAGGCAAAGTCCTGGTTCTAGAATGTTCCAGCCGTTGGGGCCGGGGGGAGGCAGAGCAAGCCCCCCCGTCTCGTGTTGGTTTTGGGGTTGCACGTCATACCCATTCCCTGGGTATTTTTTCGAGCTGCACAAAGTGCACGTCTCTCCAGAAACAGAACGGGGACCCGTTTGAGCTGTGCGAGACCTGGGGGCTGCTGGTCCCAGCCTCTCATTTTCCACACCAGGAGACTTGAAGTGCTCACGGCCACAGCCATGTGCAGCAGAGGGCAGAGAACACGGGCGGTGCCCAGGCCAACACCGTGGGCGCTTCCCGCACTCGTCTGGATGCCTGTTTTCCTCCTGTGTTTTTTGTACATGGTAGCAGCTGGGACACCGGTTCATGACTTATTTAGGGTAGTAACCGAAAGCCGTGCGTCACCCTGGTGCAGGCATCTGGAAGAGGGAGAGGGGGGGGTTCTCAGCTTCTCAGCTCAAGCCAGGGTAAGCTTCCCACTCGATTTCCTTGATCCTCTCCTAAGAGGCGGGAACCGGATGGGATTGGTCGGATGGCCGGACATTTTTAGCCCACGCTTAGGAGATCAGTGACTTCGCTCGGGTCCCCCAGAAGGCAGAGCCTCAGACAACGGCTGGTGCAGGGAAGTTTATTCTGTGGTGCGATCCCAAGGGTGGAGGATTGAGAAAATAAACAGGGAAGGAGAGGAGGCTAATCCAGGGGTTAGCGAGCGGGTTTTAACAGTGGATAACAGGAGCTCGATTCTGCTGGGCACATGGCCCTGAAATTGTCCGCCTGAGATGCTAAGCTGGGGAGCATTTATCTCCCGGACCCCGTACCCAGAGGCGGTTGAATCCCCTTCACTCTGAATTTGCACATGATGGAACGGCTGAGCGGCAGTGCAAAAGGCCTGGGGCACGAGGTGAGGGTGCCAGGTGCGGCTGCGGTGAGGGTCTCTCCAGACACACCTGTGTGCAGCCGGCCAGCTGCCATGGTGACTCACAGCCCAAGCGAAGATGGAGGTTGAGAGGACGTGAGGCGAGGCATAAGAAGAGGTCAGAGACTCATGCGTCAAGAGGCAAGCATTTTCTTTGCCTTGCTGTGCCAGGGACCTGGCCAGGCTTCCGTGAGATCCCGAGACCCGGTCCCCTAGGCTTCAGGCTACCGTGGTGGTTCTCAAACTTGAGGATCCCCTGGAGGGCGTGTTGAAACACGTGTTCCTGGACCCCATCCCAGCATTTTTCATTCCTGAACTCTTGGTGGGCCTGACAGCTTGCATTTCTAACAGGTTTCCAGATAATGCCAATGCGACTGGTCTGGGAACCACAGTCAGCCATCACACTTTGTCTGCCCGTCTACTGATGGGCATCTGCGAGGTTTCTGCTTTGGGGCTATGACGACTAATGCTGTCATGAACAGGTTTTTGCATGAACGTACATTTTCAGTTCTTGTGTGTGTGTGTAAGTGGGAGTAGGATTGCTGGGTCACATGGTCACTCCATTTTTAGGAACAGCCAGATTGCTGTCCAAGGTGGTTGCATCACTCACCACCAGTGAGAGTTATAGTTTCCCCCCATTGTCACCAGTCCCTGCTACTCGCCTGCCTTTTTGATTATGGTATCCTAATGGGTGTGGGGTGGTATCTCATTGTGGTTTCCGTTTGCATTTTCCTAATAACTAATGACATTGAGCATTGTTTCCTAGGCTCATTGGCCATTTGTATATGTTATTTAGAGACCCATCTATTCAAATCCTTCATCTAGTGTTTAATTGGGTTGCCATTTTATTTTTTAATTGAGTTTTTAAGTAACTCTTTTATGTAAATGCAAGTCCCTTATCAGATGTAGGATTTGCAAGTATTTTCTCCCGATCTGTGGGTTGTCTTTTAACTTTTTTGAGGCTATCCTTTGAAGTAAAAAATTTCCAAATACGATGAAATATGTTTTATCTACTTTTGTCGCTTGTGTTTTTGGTGTCATGTCTCAGAAGTTTATGCCTAATCCAAGCTCACTAAGATTTACCCCTATATTTTATTCTAAGAGTTTTGCAGTTGTAGATCTTATATTCAGGTTACGGGCCATTCTTTTGCATATGGATATCCAGTTGTGCCAGCGCCATTTGTTGAAAAGTCTTGTTTTGTCCCTCATACAGTTTTCTTGGCCCCCCTGTTGAAAATCAATTGATCGTAAAGGTAGAGGTTTATTCCTGGACTGTCTTTTCTAATCAGCCGGTTGGAATTTTGATAAGGATTACATTGAAGCTGTAAACCCATTTGGGAAATGTTGCCATCTTAACAATATTAAGTCTTCCAGTCCATGAACATGGGATGTCTTCCCAATTATTTAGGTGTTCTTTCATTTCTTTCTGTAACGTTTAGAATTTTCAGGGTAAAGGTCTTGCATTTCTGTGTTATATTTGTTATTTTTTGATGTTACTATAAATAGAATCAATTTCTTAATTTCGCTTTCTGGTTGTTTGAGGACAGAGTGGCTCAGGAATGTTAAAGTAACTTGCCCAAAAGTCAGAGTTGCCAGTGTATAGAAATATGATTGATTTTTGTGTGTTGATCTTATATCCTTCAGCCTTGCTGAACTCACACATTCTAGTAGTTTTTTTTAGTGGACTTCTTAGTGTTTTTATACCATCTGGAAATGGAGATAGTTTCATTTCTTCCTTTCCAATCTGGGTGCCTTTTACTTCTTTTTCTTGCCTAATTGTCATGGCTGGAACCTCTAGCACAAGAGAAGTGAGTTAACAAGAGAGTTAATCCTAGCAGAGAAGCATTGAGTCCTTTACTGTTACATAAAATGTTAGCTGTGAGTTTTTTACAGATATTCTTTATCAGGTGAGGGTGTTTCCTCTTATCTGTGGTTTTGGAAAGAGTTTTTATTTTATCATGAAAGAGTGTTGGATTTTGTCAAATGCTTTTTCTGCATCTGTTGAGATGATCATTTGTGTTTTGTTTTTGTATTCAGTCCTTTTCTCTCTAATGATAGGATATATTATATTAATTGATTTTCAGATGTTAAGTCAACCTTGCATTTCTGGGATAAATCCCACTTGGTTATTATGCATAATCCTTTTTATATGTTACTGGATTTGTTTTTCTGGTATTTTATTAAGGATTTTTGCATCTATGTTCATAAATATCCAAGAATTTTTGCCCCTCTGAAATTGTTTTAAGATGTAAAGAACCATTTTATTTTAGTTTCATTAAATTTTTTTTCTATTTTGAGAGAGAGAGTGCATGTGAGCAGCAGAGAGAGAGGGAGAGAGAGAACCCCAAGCAGGCTCCACGCTGTCATCACAGAGCCTAATACAGGGCTTGATCCCACAAACCATGAGATCATGACCTGAGCTGAAATGAAGAGTCAGATGCTCAACTGACTAAGCCACCTAGGCACCCCTGAAGAACCATTTTAAATTTTTTCTTTTAATGTTTATTATTTTTGAGAGACACAGAGAGACAGAGTGCGAACGGGGGAGGAACAGAGAGAGAGGGAGACACAGAAACCGAAGCAGGCTCCAGGCTCTGAGCTGTCAGCACAGAGCCTGATGGCGGGGCTCAGACCCACAAGCTGTGAGATCATGACCTGAGCTGAAGTCGGTCACTCGACCGACTGAGCCACCCAGGCGCCCCGTTAAAGAACCATTTTAAATGAGATTTCAGAGATTGCAAAGTGATTGAAGAAGAATTAATTTTACTTTGAAATTTTTGGTCTCTTTCAGAGTCTTTAAAATACTAAACTAGTAGAATAAATCTGAGATAAAATTATCTAGGATAAATTAGTAAATCAGTATTTCTAGAGATCACCAAAAGAGTCTGAGCAGAATTTCCTCAAATAATACACCATTCTTTGCTTCTCTTTTGTAGTCTGGAATGTTCTTTTTTTTTTTAAGTGTTTATTTTTTGAGAGAAAGAGAGAGTGAGCGGGAGAGGTTCAGAGAGAGAGGGAGACACAGAATCTGAAGCAGGTTCCAGCCTCTGAGCTGTCAGCACAGAGCCTGATGTGGGGCTGGAACCCACAAGCCATGAGATCATGGCCTGAGCTGAAGTCGGCCGCTTAACCGACTGAGCCACCCAGGTGCCCCTGTAGTCTAGAATATTCTTTTTGTTGTGATGAAATAATTGTCACTTCTGCCTGTATGAGTTTGTCACTTGATATAATAAGCAGAAATGTTTGAGTCTTTTTTTTTTTTTTTAATTTTTTTTTTCAACGTTTATTTATTTTTGGGACAGAGAGAGACAGAGCATGAACGGGGGAGGGGCAGAGAGAGAGGGAGACACAGAATCGGAAACAGGCTCCAGGCTCTGAGCCATCAGCCCAGAGCCTGACGCGGGGCTCGAACTCACGGACCGCGAGATCGTGACCTGGCTGAAGTCGGACGCTTAACCAACTGCGCCACCCAGGCGCCCCAGAAATGTTTGAGTCTTAACGATACACTCAATATGCTTATCATGATATATTCATGAAAGACATGATATGTATTATTTGATATAATGAATTGATATACTTGTTTGATACTCAACTGTGTATTCATGGTATAATCAATATACTGATGATGTTCTCATGAATACTTAACACGATACATACCATCTGTTATAATGAACTATTCTCAGAGGACTAAGGGTATGTTTCCATTTCCTAAGTTTATAGGCCACTGTATTGCATGTCTGTGCAAGTGAATCTTAAATCACTTAAATCATACGTTGTCCACATGTATTATCTTAATAACACTTCTGATAATTTTGTGAGATGGACCTTATTATTTCCATTTCATGGATTAAGGAACAGTAGTTTAGGAATCTTAAGTGACCTGCCCAAAGGTCAACGAGAAAGTAAATTGTAAGCTGGAATCCAAACCCAATCTGACTCTAAAGGGAGAAAGGAGGGAGAAGGTGGTGGAGAAAATCAAAGCAGCGTGGGTCGACAAGGAGAGATGCAAACCTATTGACAAGGATATAAGTGGATTCAGGGAAGGGACAGCTGGGCCCGGGGGGAAACGTGGACACCCTTCCCTCGAGAGCACTGATTGGATGGCCGATGCCAGTGAGGACACTCATTGCTGCATTTGGCCTGGTGCTCCGGGGTTTCATTCCCCCCCCACCCCCACCCATCATGTTCCTTTTCCATGCACTGCCTTGACCTAGAAAGAAAGATCTATGGGGACGTATAAAACCAAAACACAGAGCTCACTTCTGAGCTTAAACAGAATTTTTTTTTTTCAGGCTAATTGGTGATCCATAACAGGATGTAAAATTCTATTTTGTTGCATAAGGTAGTGACTCCATAAAGCACAGAAACACGGTAAGAAGCGCGTCCTCCTTTTCTTCCCATGTTGGGAGTGTGTGTAGTGAAACAGCGTTTAATTGGGCCCCATCACTTTGACATTTGTGATGGTCTGGACAAGAGCTAGGCCGAAGCTTTGCTTGGCACTATTTATGGGACCAGAGAAGAACTTGTAAGTTATTTGTTTATATAAACGAACATGGGGGCGTTATATCTCCTTGGGAGATAATCAACGATTCTCAAGAACTTAATGATAACTTAACTTAATGGATATGAGAACTATAAATAACTTTTTGCCTATTATGAAAGCAGGTCTCAAAGACCTACTTGGCAAGTCTTGGTTAGTTAATGATACCACCCTCTGTGCTAAAAACAATCGGATACTTATTTAATACCGGTATTTAATTAAATAAATATATGATCATATAATTTCTCTTAAAATATTCGTGATCCTGAAGGGCCTTGTCACTGTTGGCCTGAGAGAGAGAGAGAGAGAGAGAGAGAGAGAGAGAGAATCCCAAGCAGGCTCCATGCTGCCAGCACAGAGCCCTACATGGGGTTTGAGCCCACAAACCATAAGATTGTGACCTGAGCGGAGATCAAGAGTCGGACGCTTAACCCACTGAGCCTCCCGGGCACCCCTGCCCTTTTTATCTTTTTAAAGAAACAATTTCTTTGGGGGTCTCTATTTGGCAGCCTACTCAATCTGTGCATCTTAACACCCAAGATCCTAAGTAGTCAAGTAGAATATGTATTTCGCGTTTGTATTAAGATTGCTCATTTTCAAACCGTGTAATTACCTTGTGAGTGTCTTACTCTTCACACTGATGGAACAGGTTGACCAAACACAGGGACAGGCATCAGAACTCAAATCATGAACCTGACCATCCTGTGGCCCTTCCTACTCATCTGGCTTGGCTTTCACCAGGGTGGGGGCAGGCACAGGTATACGTCTTCCCAGAGTAGCGCCTACAGGCTTTGAGATGTCGTAAAGAATGGGGGGTTGCGCGAGGGGTACAAGACAAGCCCCGAAAGCCATTGCGTGGCCTGGCATCCTCTGGTTTAATTTTATGCCACCGGGGAAACACTGTCAGCTAGGCGCATTTGGTGGTGCCTTTCAAGGAAGGAGAAAATTTCGGCTGGCGTGATAATTTTGCTGGAAGGTATCAGCCTGTAAATTTGCCATCTGATCCCCTTTGCTGGGTCTCTCCGTCTTGGATCATCAGAGGAACCATGCCTAACCTCGTGGTCCATCAGCATGGTTTTGTGCATATTGTGGCTCTCGCTGGGTCGGAAGAAAACCATTCGTCGGCTCGTGGCTTTGACCTGTGGCCTGCCGGGGTAACTAACGCCCATCAGATCCCCTGATTTCAGAGTCAAATCCTTGGTTCAGAGTAAAATCCTCTACTCCTTGGTTTTGGAGGAAATGCACCCGGAGAAGCTGAGTTGGCTTTGTTTTCTGTGCCGGTTGGCACAGGGTCCTCCCCGGAGGGCTTTTGTCACCTACCCACCCACCTACATGGTGACAGTAGAAGTTATTTCTGGTACGGGGTTTTACACTGTGACTGTGTCTCCCTGGGCTTGAGTCCTGTGGCTGAGCAGCCTGGGGGGATGTTTAGGTCTGAGGGCAACCGCTTCGTTTACAAAGTGCTTTCCAGATGCCTTCCTTGGCCTCAACCCTGTCCTACCTGTCCGGAGGCTTCAGCTCTCTGCTCAATTTGATAACTGATGGGAGGGAAGGCATGGGATTAGGTAAAAAGAGAGTGAGAGACGGTGATTATTCACATGAAAAGTTTCAAGCCAAAAGACGTGAAGTAGGCGGAAACGAAGCGCGCGGAGAGTCAACACGACCAGAATGCAGGGTGTTGCATGGATCCTGCACTGTGCCTTCCTCTCACCGATAGAAATGCAATCCTGCAAGACCCCGAGGAGCCAAAGGAGAATGCCAAAGTGTAGTTGCCTTTTCTCACTAAATGTTTCTTGGAAGGGCTTACTGAAAACCATGGGAAACAACGTCCTTCTTTTGTTTTGTTTTGTGTTTTAATGACGGTTATTCATTGGCAGCTGACTCTGGTCACCACAAATCAAGAAGGAAGAACAGGGAGAGAATTGGTGCCCTGGAGGTTGGGGCTGCCATGACGAGACAGAAACGTGAAGTTGGTGCCCCCCAGTTTGGCAAGACAAAGGTTAGGGCGCGGCATGATCCCGACGTGAGGACTGTGAGCAGTGTGGCTCAAGTGAAGGTGATGAACTTGGCTCAAGTGAAGGTGACGAACTTGGCTCAAGTGAAGGTGACGAACTTGGCTCAAGTGAAGGTGACGAACTTGGCTCAAGTGAAGGTGACGAACTTGGCTCAAGTGAAGGTGATGAACTGGTCTCTCCTCCAAGGGTCGGTGTTTATCAGCAAAGGAAACATGACACCACGAAGAGGTCATGATAGACGGATGGGATCTGTTGTCCCTCAAGATGGTTGGTACTGGCTGGAGACCGGAAGCCCTGTCGGACTAGCCTGTCTGCGCCAGAAGTGGTCACAGGAGCCACTGTTGTGACCTGCCCCAGCCCACCCTGCTGTTCTGACCTTGACTGCATTAGGCGTCTGGCTCTCTCAGCACCTCAGCCCCAGACAGACAACTCTTCCTCAGCCTTCATCATCGGAACATCAGCGCTCTGATCTCTTGCGCACTCAATCTCTCCGACTGTTCTTCTGCTGAACGCTCAAACCGTAGATGTCTGCGGTTGATCCAGACCCCCCCATTTTTCTCATCATGAAGCGCTCCTGAGGTCACATACAGCGTAGCATAGTCACCAAGGTAGTATTTCTGTTTCTGAAATGATGCTTCGGAGCATCAGCGACTAGTTGTGGCCATTCTTCCGTCCTTAATCTCTCTGTTCTTGTGTATTTGAAGCCATTAACCGTCTTATGTGGTGCATTTTCTCCTGTTTTGATTTCCCAGGATGAACACGGTCTCCATTTTCTGCCCACCCTTCCAGTACCTCTGCCTCCTGGGGATTCCTCTTCTTTGTCCCTGCTTTTATTTTTATTTTTATTTTATTTTATTTCATTTTATTTTATTTTTTTGTCCCTGCTTTTAAAATTACATGTTTCCACAAAGATTCTTTTCTTTAATATTTGCCTGCTCTACCCCTCCCCTCTGTCTCTTCATCAATCTATTCTGTTCTCATGGGACACACTCCCACCTCCAGGTAGATCCTTCTCGAATCTGCTTCTCTCTCCTGGTCTGTCCCTCCATTTCCAACTTCCTGAGGAGCATCTCCGTACAGATGCTCCACCAAAACCTTAAAGTCATTTTAGCTTAATGGTTTTTAAACTTCGCAAATTATTTGGAAGCTTCTGTCTCTTTTCTGTCTTCCTTCTTCTTCCCCGCCCTCCTCCAGTGGTGGCATCCTTCCAAGGTTCAAAAAACTATGGGTCATTGTTGATTCCTTGTGCTATATGCATTTCATTATGCCTCTGCTCTGTCACCATGTGACCCTGGCTTGTTCATCTTCCTAAAGTGCTCTCTTCATTCAGCAAGTGTCTCACGAGCGGCTAATATGTATTAGGACGTATGTCAAGGGATGGGGTTACAAAGAAAAATAAATATGATTCTTGACCTCATGGAGCTCAAGGTCTAATGGAAATAGAGATGTGCAAACAAAACAACTAATAAAATTTGATCACTGTTGTAATGGAGACCTGGTTTAAACCATGATAAAAGAGGCAGAATTGTATCCGTTGGAAAGATGAGGTAGGTTTCTCAGAGGAGGTGATGCTTAAGTTGAAGCTTGGAGAACGAGTAGGATTTTACTCAGTCGGTACTTTGAGAATTCAGTATCCCAGGAAGAAGAAATAGCATGCAGCCATATGTAGAGATATCCAAGATACCTGTTTTCAGGGAACTATACGTGGGTCTTTGGATATTCAAAGACAAACATGACAGGATGAAGGCAGGATGTTTTGTGTTCTGCTAAGGAGCTGGGCATTTAGCCTCTACTCAGTAGCAAACCATTAAGGAATTGTGGGCAAGAGAATGACATGGCCAGATAAGGAGGTATGGTGGTTGGATAAGGAGAGGGTAGACTAAAAGCAGAAAAAATGGTGGGCACCATATTTTAAAGGTCTCGTAAGAGGTGATCGACAAGGACATGGGAGGGGGGTAGGTTTGAGATCTAAGAAGGAAGAATCAGGGGCACCTGGCTGGCTCAGTTGGTAGAGTGTGCAATTCTCGAAGCCCCGTGTTGGGTGTGGAGATTACTTAAAAGTAATATCTTTGGAAAAAAAAAAAAAAAGGAAGAATCAAGAAGACTCAATGACTGATTTAAGTATCTGGCAAAGACCTTGGGTTGGTTTCTCTACAACGTGACCCTGGAAAGGGTCTTCACCACCCGTGTCAGAATATTGGCTTCGTAGGCTTAAGCCATTGTTGGGTCAGTCCAGCCAAGAAGTAAGGCAAGTGTGTGGACTGAGATGACATATGTGTTTAATGCAGTCTGCCTCCGGCTGTAGGAAGACGCACATGACAGGTCTGCCCACAGCCACGGGGACCCCCCGTGTCATCATGGTATACTCAGAAGGTACCCTGATGAACATGAGGGGAAAACAGATGCTTTGAGGAATGGAGGAAAGATCATTTATCTGTTCATAATTTAGATTTTAATGTTGCTCTGAAATGCAGGACATCATTCCTGCCTTCTGGGACTAAATGCTGGGAAGAGACATCTGTTTACAGAGTTGTCCTGGGCATATTATATAAATGTATGTGTAAGTAAGAATTTCAGGTGGACTCTGGGGAAGACCGGGAAAGGGGAACAGACCCCGGCGTATTTTTCCTTTTATGAGAGAACTCCCCACCCCAGGGTCTCTCGACCTCGGCATTATTGACATTTTGGCCCGGATAATTTTTTGTTGTCGCTGTCAGATGCTTGTCAACCTCTCTGGCCTCTACCCAGGGCACCCCTCCCAAGTTGTGATGACCAGAAATGTCCCCAGACATTGACGAATGTCCCCCAAGGGAGCAAGATCTCCCAGTAGAGAACCACTGTCATATACTAATGCTTCTCCAATTTTAAGGTGCATGGGAATTGCCTGGGGACCTTGTGTAATTGCAGATACTACTGACTCAGTAGGGTGGGGACTGGAGATTCTGCGTTTCTAGCAAACTCCGGGGGGACACCAGTGATGCTGCCCTGAGGACCGAGCTTTGAACAGCGAGGTCTTAGCACTTCCGTACATCCCATCTTCGCTGCTTCCATACATCCTACCACCACACAAGGGAGAGCCTGGGTGGCATCGGAGATCCCACGAGGGCCCCCGCCCTCTCGTCTCGGCGAGGACATCCCCCAAGCCCTGCCCTGATATGTTCCAGGATCCTGCGTTCTCGGTTGGAGGGGCGTAGGGCAGGTGGGAGTAAACCGAAGGGGCACATCCCGAGCCCCTGACGTCAGGCCGGAAGCCTGGGGCAGGGGGAGATTGAGGAGGCCTGAACTTGCTCACACATCAGCCAAGGCAGCTGTGTCTCAGTCCATGGGGTGCGGTTCAGAGGGCACAGCAGCTAATGGGACCAGATGGTCTGGGCCTTGTTTGTGGGCACGTGCCTCCCCCGTACTCACACAGTGATTTCCTCATTTGTTTCCTGCCCTCCGGAAACAGAATAGCCATTTTTAAATGAAATGGGGCTGAAGGCTCTCTTTCTTCCCAGCCTGTGTGCCGTTGAGCCTCCCGATGTGAATATGTTCAATCATGGAACTTTCTTTAAAAGCGCTGGCAGCCGGCTTTATTTGGAAGCCAAGCAGGGTCGTGATTCGGAGCAAAATGAGAAGACCCCAACCCCCACGCCCACCCCCTACGAAGGGACCCCTAGTCGGGGCATTATCTGCCATCAGATGCAAAGAGTTACAGGGGGTGTCGTGTTCTAAGCCCTGAACTGTTAACACATGAGGGCAAAGCCCTTGTGAAGGTTCTCCAGAGGGGCTAGTTGGGGGCACTTCACTCCAGAGCCATGCGCTGCAAAACTTAGGAAGACGGCAGGGCCCAGGGGCTGGTCCAGGGCCCTTCTGTCCTCAAGCCCGAAAGGAAAGAGATGGGCTGAAGTTTCTTACCCGGAGAAGTCCGTCTACCAAATCCGAGTCCTTCGAAGCTATAAAACGGACTGGACGTGCATTTTATTCCAAAACAGACCCATTGTTTTCAACACCCCACCCCACCTCCCCCCGCCCCACTCCCTTTTGGGAGCCCCCATGGTTCCCCCCCCACTGCTTTGCCTCAATCCTGAATGGCCGTGCTTGAAACTGTCTCAAGCAGACGTGTCTGTCTAAGGCTGGGAAGACAGCTTCAGCCCTGTCCTTTCGTCCTGCCTAGCCTTTGAGTTCCTGATGAAACTCATGACCTTGACCAGCACCAATCCCCGTTAGGGTAATGGACTTGAAGCTCTGCTGTTCTATAGCTGGGTGACCTTGGGTGCTGGGCTCAACCTCTCTGAGTCTGGTCTCTCCCTGGTCAGATGGGTTTGCTGGTATTTCCCTTTCCGTGTGGTTGTGGGCAGTAGGTAAGGGCGGTGGGGGTCGGAGGGGGGTTCCTATTTGCCGGGTGCCTCTCTGCCAGGTCTGGGCTCTGCCCGCCAGGACTTTAGTCAGGAGGATTAGGGGAGTGACATTGGCCTCTACCCCTGACTCTAACCCTTCCCAGCCCTGTTCGTTTTTTCTTTTTTCTTTTTTCCTATCTCAAGTTAGGTAACATACAGTGTTAGTTTCAGCAAAACCCGGTGATTCATTCATCCCCTACGAATAACACTCAGTGCTTCTCCCAACAAGTGCCCTCCTTAATGCCCATCCCCCATTTAGCCCATCCCTCCCCCACCACCTCCTGCCAGCAGCCATCAGTTTGTTTTCTGTATTTAAGAGTCTCTTAGAGGGGTGCCCAGCTGGCTCAGTCGGTTAAGTGTCTACCTTTGGCTCAGGTCATGATCTCAAGGTTTGTGAGTTCGAGCCCCACGTCGGGCTCTCTGCTGTCAGTGCAGAGCCCAGAGCCTGCTTCGGATCGTCTGTCCCCCCCTCTCTCTGCCCCTCCCCTGCTCGTGCGCACTCTTTCTGTCTGTCTCTTTCTCTCCCTGTCTCTTAAAAATACAAAAAGAGGCTCTTCTGGTTTGCTTTCCTCTCTGTTTTTATCTTATTTTTCCCCCTTCTCCTCTATTCATCTGTTAAGTTTCTCAAATTCCACAGGAGTGAAATCAGATGATATCTGTCTTTTTCTGACTGACTCACTTCGCTTAGCATAATACCCTCCAGTTCCATCCACGCTGATGCGCATGGCAAGATATCGCCTTTTTTCATTGCTGAGTAGTATTCCCTGGTATATACATATCTTAATGCAGCCCTGTTCTCTTCCTGACTTTCCTTCAGGCAGAATGCCTCCCCTCCAAGGCCATCCGCACCTCTGAAAAAGTGGCCGTGTGGCCACGCCCTGGAGTTCATTCCTGGTGATCCAAGCAGTTTCAGAGTGGACCCCGTGGGGAGTTCAGATGCTACACCATTTTGGGGGGTGGGGGGCAGTGGCTGCGGTGGGGGCCCAGGAAGGAAGAGGCTCAGCCCAGCGGGGTCCACAGGCCATAGGACGGGCTTCAGGGGCAGACCCGCACAGACTCCCCACCTCGCCTGGAGCCGTGAGCTCGGCCTCGTGGGCACTCAGAGACACAGGCCGCCAGCCCTAGAAGGTTCCATCACGTGGGTTGGCCAAACCCCGGCTCGGTCGGGCCGTGTGCAGGCAGTGGCTTCCGGCTGGCCTCCGCCCGGCTCTCGTCGCTCACGTGCCGCCGGCTCCCCGAGCTGCCGTTCGGCAGAGTCAAGCACCCTGTACGGTCACTCTCTTCCCGGCCTCAGCGACACAGCAGCTCAGCTTCCTGGAGCCGCTTCGCTGGAACATCTTATTTAAAGTTCACACCTGAAGAGACGCGGGTGTTGATGGCTAATTTCCTCTAAACGAGCAGAGAATCGGGAGGCCTCTTCCCTCGGCTGACAGCTGCGGGGTCCGCGTCCATCTGTCTGGTCCCTGCCGGCCCGATGCTGCCTCCGGGTGGAGGGTGGCCTCGGGCCAGCTGCCAATGGCACGGCTTCCTCCGGTTCCTTCCAGGAGCACGGCGCACCAGCTGTTGACTCCTGTCCCTGAGCCCCCCGCCTGTCCCCTTGAAGTGGCACCACAGTGTCCCTGCTGGACGAGTGGGGGACAGGTAGTTTTTTTCTCTCCTCCAGATGCAACCTGCATGGGGGGAGGGCGGTGGGGGGAGCTCCTCGGCTTTCCTCCAGGCTTCGGTGGCCAGGGTGTGAGGGCCGGTGCAGTGTTTCGCCCCATCGCTGTGCAAGAGACAGGGACACTGCACAGGGGCGCCCGGGTGGCTCAGTCGGGCAAGCATCCGGCTCTTGATTTCTGCTCAGGTCATATCACGTTTCTGGGTTCGAGCCCCACATTAGGCTCTGTGCTGACAGCTTCGAGCCTGCTTGGGATTCCCTCTCTCTCTTCCCTCTGTCTCTGCTCCGCTCTCTCTCTCTCTCTCTCTCTCAAAATAAATACATTAATTAAAAAAAAAAAAGAAAGAAAGAAACAGGGAGGCTGCACAGGTAGAGGCCCGCATTGCTGAAGGGAGGCTGTGTGTGCGTTTTGCAATATGCCTTTTATTTATTTTTTTGGTACCATTTCACAGTAACCCCCTGCCACCAGAATGCACCCCCTCTTAAACACAGAATATTCCTTATCGTAAAAGAAATATCTGCTCATTAGGGGCGCCTGGCTGGCTCAGTCAGTTAAGCATCCAACTTCGGCTCAGGTCATGATCTCGCGGTTTGTGGGGTCAAGCCTCACGTCGGGCTCTGTGCTGACAGCTCAGAGCCCGGAGCCTGCTTTGGAGCTTTGGATTCTGTGTCTCCCTCTCTCTCTGCCCCTCCCCTGCCCATGCCCTCACATAAAAAAAAAAAAAAAAAAAAAAAAAAGGTATCTGCCCATTAAAGAAAGTTTGGAAAACACAGAAGAGCACAGAAAAATTACTCCTCATCCCTACAAATTCCCCTGCGTCTCCCCTGCCCGCTGCCCATTTTTACAGAGATGTAACACATTGTATATTAATTATAAATCTTTCGCTCACTTAATGTGATTCCCTGACAGTCTTTCACAGCGTGGAAAGATTTTGCAGAAGACAGCAGAGAATGAGTGCGTGGCACCCAGCCTTGGAAGGAACATCATTTATTCAGCCGTTTTCCTGTTGATCACATTTAGCTTGTTTCTAATTTTACCCTATTATAAATAATACCGCGATAATAATCATGGCATATAAATCTCTGCTATGTGTGCAATTATTTCCCTTGGATAGATTGCTGTTAAGTGGAATTATTAAATCACAAGCTGTGCATGTTTTAAGACTCTTATTATATATCATCATATTACCCTGAAGAGATACCTTTCCAAAAAGAGAGAGAGAGAGAGAGAGAGAGAGAGAGATCATTCCTTTTTTTTGTCTTCTCTTCTGAATTGCTCGTTTATGTCTGCAGCCTGTTTTTCCCCTAAGGAAGCTCATCTCTTCTTTATTCAGAAGAGCTTTTTTATATACGCTGAAGATAATAACTGTTTACAAAATTATTGTTAATTACGGTAATATACGCGCAACATAAAATTCACTCTCTTGGCCACTTTTGAGCGGACAGTTCGGTGGGGTTGTGGCCATCTGTGTGCTCATGCAGTCATCCTGGCCATGCATCTCCAGAACGTTCGCATCTTCCAAAATGGAAGCCTAGTCGCCTATGAACATGGGAGCACGTTCACGGTCGTTTTCGCCCTACGCGATGCTCAAAATTTTTATACGATCTGACCTCTTCGTCCCTCCTTTTGTCGCTGGCTTTTCCTTTTTTTTTTTTTTTCCTCTCCTGGTTGGACATGCCTTGCTCGGCCAGGGTCGGTAGGTCCTTCTGTTTCTTTTACAATCTCATTTCCTCATGTTTAATTCTAGGCTGTCCCTAGAACTTGGTTTGAAACACGGTGTATGTTCTATTCAGAATGCGTTTATGAGAAACGCAGATCAAAATACCCCAAATAAGAGAAAGCTTATTCGATAGCACAGGGACGTCTTGTGGCTGGGAACTGGGCAGAGATCTTCTCTTTGGGGCTTCTGTCTCTGCAAAAGCCTTCCACCCTCCAGACCAGGGTTTGCTGCTCACACACGGTAAGGGCTGCATGTGGCTTTGAGGTGTCCTGACAGGGACTCTAGGTCCAACTCTGTACGACTTTACGAGTCTAAATACTTTGGAATATTTCCCGCTCCTAAATATTCTTTTTTTTTTTTTTTTAAGGTTTATTTATTTTTGAGAGAGAGAGTGAGCACAAGTGCAGAGGGGCAGAGAGAGAGAGAGAGAGAGAGGGACCCAAGCAGGCTCCAAGCACACTGTCAGCACAGAGCCTGATTCAGGGCTCGAACTCATGAATTGTGAGATCGTGACTTGAGCAGAGATCAAGAGTTGGATGCTTAATGGCTGGGCCACCCCACGGGGCACCTGGGTGGCTCAGTCAGCTAAGCGTCTGACTTCAGCTCAGGTCATGATCTTGTAGTTCACGAGTTTGAGCCCCGCGTCGGGCCCTGTGTTGACCGCTCAGAGCCTGGATCCTGCTTCGGATTCTGTGTCTCCCTCTCTCTCTGCCCCTCCCCTCCTCATGCTCTGTCTCTCTCTGTCTCAAAAATAAATAAGCACTAAAGAAATTTAAAGAAATATGAGTGGGCCACCCACATGCTCCTAAATAGTCTTGAGAACAAACCCTGTTTTTTAATTTCTGGCCCAATCAGTCTTGGTCAGGAAATGGGAGAGGGTCACGTGACAGAAGAGAAACTTAGACTTTCCAGATGCGCCCTTTATTCGGAAGTTCACACAGTTCTTGTAGGAGCTATGGGCTGGGCAAACATCCTGATACGTGTGTGAGGAGAAGCTGTATCCCAAGGACATAATCCACATTCTCGTGGATTCGTTTCTTTTCTCCACTGATTCGGATGCCCTGTTTATCATAACCTCGATCCTTAACCTCGATCCTCTCGGGTGTTCCATTCTGTTCCATTTAGCTATTCTTAGGTTGGTACCTCACTGTTTTAATGATTGTAGCTTTATCTCTTATGTAATATCTGGTTCAAGTTCTCTTTCAGTTCAGAAGGTCTTGCCTCTTCTCTTCTGTTAAGTTTTCCCAGCTAGACTTCAGACTCCACGCGCCCGCTTTGTATTTCCCACAGGCATGCTTCTTATTTGAATGGTTTTAAAATCACAAATACATTAGCTTGAGGAGAATTTACATTTTCAGAACATCTCATGTGCGCACTATATATACTTATTTTTGTTTTCTGTTTTTTAATATTTTATTTTATTTAAAAATGTTTAATGTCTATGTATTGTTGAGAGAGTGAGAGAAGGAGAGAGAGAGAGAGAGAGAGAGACAGGGTGTGAGCGAGGGAGGGGCAGGGAGACAGGGAGACAGAATCTGAAACGGATTCCAGGCTCCGAGCTGTTAGCACAGAGCCCAACACGGGGCTTGAACTCAAGAACCACGTGACCTGAGCCAAAGTCGGATGCTTAACTGACTGAGCCACCCAAGTGCCCCAAAGACTTTATTTTCAAGTTCACTCTATACCCGAATGTGGGGCTAGAACTCAGAACCCTGAGATCAAGCCTTGCACACTTCACCAGCTGAACTAGCCAGATGCCCCTCTACTTATTTTCTTTTTTTTTTTATGTTTATTTATTTTTGACAGAGAGGGAGAGGGAGAGGGAGACAGAGCATGAGTGGGGGAGGGGCAGAGAGAGAGGGAGACACAATCCAAAGCAGGCTCCGGGCTCTGAGCTGTCAGCACAGAGCCCGACATGGGGCTTGAACTCATGGACAACGAGATCACGACCCGAGTTGAAGTTGGACGCTCAACTGACTGAGCCACCCAGGAGCACCCCCCCCCCCCACTTATTTTTCAATAAAGATAACTTTAACTTAGAGGCTGTTTTGTTTTAAGCTGTCACGGCACGGAAACACTGGATCCACCCGGGGAAGGATGGGAGGCTCAAAGTTCATCTCATCTGGCACCTGTTGAGTGAGTGAATTAGATGAATATGTGTTCAAGTCCACGTGCACAGATTTTGATTCCAAGAGAGTGAAAAGCTGGGATGATTGGATGGATATTCGTAGCAACGGAGAGGTGACAGCGGTTTGGGGAGATGTTGCCGATCCTTTTGCCCCGTCCTGTTCGTTGGCTCTCTCGTAACCACTCAGTGCTTCCCTGCGTGTTGCTAAGGCAGGGAGTCCCGTGACTCAGACCTTGAGATTATTCGAATGTGGACACAGGGGCATCTGGGTGGCTCAGTCGGTTAAGCGTCTGACTCTTGATCTCGGAGCTTGGTCCTTGCCGTCTGTAACTGGTATTAGGCGTGCTCACCAGTAACGGTAGCGAATGCTTGCAGTGCTGTGGGTCACAGAGACGGGATCGGGTCGCACCCAGCCAGAGTTCATGGGGGACAGTGGACCACAAGCCACATGTGATGGATCACCGGGGTGGCGAGGCCGTTGCCAGATGGTAACAGGAGGCTGGACTTTTTTTTTTTTTTCAACGTTTATTTATTTTTGGGACAGAGAGAGACAGAACATGAACGGGGGAGGGGCAGAGAGAGAGGGAGACACAGAATCGGAAACAGGCTCCAGGCTCTGAGCCATCAGCCCAGAGCCCGACGCGGGGCTCGAACTCCCGGACCGCGAGATCGTGACCTGGCTGAAGTCGGACGCTTAACCGACTGCGCCACCCAGGCGCCCCGAGGCTGGACTTTTGAACACAACCTTACTGCCACTTCTCACCGCCGAGATGAAATCCTTGACCCCCACGTCCAAGTCCCTGGGGCCCGGTTCTTCCGAACATGACCTCTACTCCCCTTCCTGCTGAGGCCGTCACTCGTTCCACTCTCTTGCCATATAATAGATCTTTATTTCTCGCGGCAGCGCACACTGCTCGGGAAGACCGCAGGCTTTGGGGTAAAAAGAATGTTTTGTTCCAACCCTGCCTATTTATGTAACTAGCTGTGCAGTTTGGGACAAATTATTGAAAATTTTCTTTTTCTTAAGTGCCACGTGGGGATGATGAATGCACCCTTTGTGAGGTTGTTTCAGAGTTTCCATTAAATGAGATTTTATGCAAAGCATGTAGTCAGGTGCTACCTTAGAGGTGGTGACCATCTTATTCGTAGCTGGCCTTCCTTTTGGGTCAGGGGCCTCCTAAATGTAGAGACTGATCCCGTTTCTTCTGGGTTTAACCTGACTTCTCCTTCCTCCTCCTCCTCCTCCTCCTCCTCCTCCTCCTTCTTCTTCTTCTTTAAATATATCCATTCCATTCTTTTATTTTTTTTAACGTTTATTTATTTTTGAGAGACAGAGACAGAGTGCGAGTAGGGGAGGAAAAGAGAGAGGGAGACACAGAATCCGAAGCGGGCTCCGGGCTCCGAGCTGTCAGCACAGAGCCCGACGCGGGGCTCAAACCCGTGAACTGTGAGATCATGACCTGAGCCGAAGTCGGACGTTTAACCGACTGAGCCGCCCAGGCACCCCCTGACAACCCTTTCAGTGGAAATACTTCTTTTTACTTAACTCGCTCCTTTGGAAAGGGTGGTGGGCCTTTAATTTCATATTCACTGTTGCCCTGAGTTTATTAGCGGAATCAGTGTCCTTGGGCCGGCTGCTGAGATGAATGCACTCTGCTTCCTTCCTGGCATGCACGGTGTGGCCCTCTTTCCTTCGCTGCTCGCCAGGCGGCCAGAGCAGACTCATGGTACAGCTTCATTAGAGGCCGAGCTGAAGCCTCTTCCCCTCCGCCAGTCTTTACGCCAGATCCCTTTTCCATCCCCTCCTGTGCAGCCGCAAGGTGCCTTCCCTCCCCTTGAAGGAAGCCCGCTGAGCCGTTCATTATCGCAGGGTCAGCTCTCCGAGAGCTACATCCTAAACCTCTGTGAGTAGTCTTGCTTGCAGAGGCATGGCAGAGACAGGCGGTGGTGGGGCAAAGGAAAGAACGTGAACTGTACTTGGAGGGAGGAGATGGGCGGCGTCAGACTCACTTTCTCTTTCCAGGTCTGTTTGTTTCTAACGAGGGGTTCTCTAAGTTCCCTTGCAGCTCGGAGGGTCTTTGGGTTTGTAAACGGAGTTAAATACAGGCAGTTAGGGGACTGGAAGACTGAGAACAGTTGCCTCCTCGTGGTGTTGGTATAATTGGGGTACAGACGGGAGTTTCATGCAAGGTTAAAAGCATGGGTGTTTAGGGGCGCCTGGGTGGCTCAGTCGGTTGAGCGTCCCACGCTGGCTTTCGGCCCAAGTCGTGATCTCACAATTTGTGATTTTGAGCCCTGCATCGGGCTCTGCACTGATAATGAGGAGCCTGCGTGGGATTCTCTCTCTCTCCCTCTCTCTCTCTCTCTGCCCCTTCTCTGCTCTCTCTCTCTTCTCCCTCTTTCTCTCTGCCCCACCTCTGCTCCCACTCTGTCTCTCTCTCTCTCTCTCTCAAAAATAAATAAACATTAAAAAAATAAGAAAAAAACACAGAACGTTTCCCTCACCCCCTATGATTCCCTAGCCCCTTCCCAGTCTGTAGTTACCCCCAGAAGTCACAGCCCTGCTGCCTTCGGTCGTTACCAAATGGCTTCATCTGTGCTCTTGGAGTCTTTAAAAAGAATGTGGTCTTGGCCTTCGTATAAGTGGAATCACACCACATGTACTCTCGTAGGTCTGGCTTTTCGTTTAACATAATCTCTGTGAGACTCATCTGTGTTGCTACACTCGTCACCTTGTGTAGCATCCCTTTCAGGAATATTCCGCCATGTATTTATTCCAGCTCCACTTGTCGGGCATTCGGATGATTTCGTTTTCTTTATGACTCTTTCAAGTAGAGCCGCGGCGGACAATCTTTGCGCGGGTTCGGCCGTGGACCCTGTTCTCCTCTGTTCTCAACTTCTTGGGTAAATACCTGCGTGTGGAACTGCCGGGAGGTAGAGAGAAAAAATATTGTACCTTCAGAAGAAACTACCCAAGAGTTTTTTCAAGGTGGTTTATCATTTCCTGTCCCCACCAGCAGCGTGTGAGAGTTTGGTTCACATTCTTGGCAACACTTATTGTGGCCAGTTTTTTAAATTTTAGCCACTCTGGTGGGTGTGTAGGGGCGTCTTATTGTGTCAGTATTATTATTATTATTATTATTATTATTATTATTTTAAACCATAAAAAACATGTGTTCTGAGCCCCAGGTCCTCCGCCGATGGGATACGTGAATAGTGGCAAGATCCCTCAACCCCGAGACTCTTCTGGTTCCTCCACTACTAAATAGCGGGAAATGGGCAGTGATTGGCCTGGGAGGCATAGGGTCAAGGGAGAGTGTTGTATGTAGTGTTCTGAGAAGTTCAAGGTGAATGTGTCCATTGAGGGAGAGAAACTGGTGATTCAGAAGGAGGGGGATGATTTCAGGAGGTAAGTCCGTGAGAAGGTGTAGGGGGTTGTGGCTGTTAACAACTGGCAAGGAAGATTCCCTGTAAATGAGAGTTTCTTTCTTCCCGCTCCGATTTCTCCTTGAAGGATGAGGCAAGGTCAAGTTGGAGGGTATGGGGAGCGGGTGTGGGAGGTTCCAGGAGACACCATGAAATACGTCTGGAACGTGGAAGAGTGAACATTCCAAGGGAGGAGAGCAGAATCGCCAAAGGGTTGAGGGGCCATTTGAGACTTTGGGTCATTCATGCTAAGAGATTCTGGTAACGAGAGTAGCAGAAGTATAGCATTGAATGTACCCCAGGCACTGTTCTGAACTCTTATGTGTATTTATTCATTGAATCCTTTCAGTTGCTCTATGAGCCAGCCTCTCCCCATCTTATAGATGAGTCCGCTGGAAGGCTAAGTGACTTGTCCTCAGTCACACAGCTAATAAGATAGGGAGCCGAGCACCGGACATCGTTTTGCCGAGCCAGGCAACAGCCACCATGTATCGAGAGCACTTAGAATATCCACCCAAGGTCTTAAATACCACGTGTATGTATTAACTTGAGTATCACAGAACCCTCATTGGGCACTGGTTCGTCTCCTTTTACAGGTGGGAAGTGAGGGTTCAGAGAGGGTTCAGGTAACTTGCCTGAAGTCCCACAGCTACACGGCCACTGCTTGGCTCTCTCCGCTGGTGGTTCTGCTGGGTGAGCACAGCGGATGAGGCGGAGGCCGGGGTGGTGGTTAAGGATGGACCATGGCATCCCAACGGGCCAAGGAGGGAAGAAGGCCCAAGATGGCGGTGGATGATGTATGCGTAGGAGGCCGGCAGGATGGCCTTGTAAGGTGGCGCTCTTACGAGGGGTAATTTGGAGTGTAGCAAAAGCATTATTGAAAAGAAGAAGGTAAGGAAACTGTAAGGAGCAGCACGGTGTTTTGGACAAGCTAACAGCAGCAGACTGGTCCGCTGCCGGACTGAGGGGACGAGGGGGAGGGAGCAGGAAGGACTGTTGTCTGGAGGGGAACTTCGATAGCCCATCCGTGATGGAGGGACCTGATGATAATCCCACCCTCCTCCTGCCCTTCTCTCCTGCTGCCTCCCCCTGGCCAGGACTACCCGGAGGTCCCTTGATGCAATTCGTAGAGGTCAGGTTGAGGACCTGCCACCTTCAGAGTCCAGCCTTGGGGACCCACACGGGAGGAGCGGGGCCTGTGGGGAAGATTCTCAGCCCGGCAGCCCTGAGGAGGGTCTTGCTCCTCCTGCCCGCTGCCCCCGCTGGACGAAGGTGACCCAAGTGTCCAGGAGCAGAGGGGAGGGAGGGGCCCTGGTCCAGGGGACCCTCCTGGGCCAGGACGCACCCTTAGCAGGAACGGGATGGAGAAGCAGAGTGTGCATCCCTGGTGCGTGGACCACAGGCCATTGTACCGAACAGAGAAGAAGGGAACGTGAGAGCCGTGCTTGGCGACTTGTGTCTGAGCTGCTTCAGCCCCCGGTCCCTGGGAGGAGTGGCTCTGAGAGGGGAAAAGTGGCAGGAGCTCACCCCCAAGAGGGTGCCGTGTTGGGGGACGGTCATGTGGATGGTTTCCCATGCGTGCCCCTCCCCTAGCTTTCTGTTTTCTTCTCAGGAGTGCGGGCCACCCCCCCCCAAAAAAACCTGCCGTGAGGGGAGACTGGAGACCGATCAGAGTACATCCAGCTCCCAGTCCTGTCCCCACCCTGCCCGGAACAATCCTGGCTCCCCCGTGTCTTTCCCTGGGACCTGGAGTGGGCAGTCTGGCTTTGCCCACGGAAGGAGACATCTGCGCGAGACGTTAATTCCATAAACCCCGAGGCGACACTGCACCCTATGCCTAAAACTCACTGTTGGGTTTCTCACCTCCTATTTTGCCGCGCTGCATTACTCAGCGTGGCAGCAAACGCCTATCCCAAATCAACGTGCCAAAGCCCTGGGTTTGAATGCGAACCTTCTCTCATTGATCACTTCTCAGGGATGTTCCATAGTCCACAAACTAAATTGCCTTCCCACTAGGAGTTCAAGCCTAAGAAAAAGAAAAAAAAAAGAAAAAAGAAAAAGAAAAAAGATGACAGCCTCTAAAATTCTTCCATCTCCTATTTTTTTTTCTTTTAAAGAGTTTTTTAAAGTTTTATTTATTTATGTTGAGAGAGAGAGAGCATGAGCGGGGAGGGGCAGAGAGAGAGAGAGAGGGAGAGAGAGGGAATCCCAAACAGGCTCTGCACCATCAGCCTGGAGTCGTCCATCGTGGGGCTTGAACTCACAAATCACGAAATCATGACCTGAGCCGAAACCAGGAGTCGGTTGCTTAACCAACTGAGCCCCCCAGGTGCTCCTCAGTGTGTGTGTGTGTGTGTGTGTGTGTGTGTGTGTGTGTGTGTGTTTTAGAAGATAAGAAGAGGTCAAGAAACAGGAAAGGAGGTCTCAGGTGCCCCACGGGCTACCCCACTGTAAGTCTGCCAGGCGACGACAAGAGGGGACTTGAGCAATTCACAGATTTCTTAATCGACCCCTCCCCACAAGTCCTCAGGCTCGGGAGCCAAGGCGAGTCTTCCCTTGCTGTGGAAAGAGCCTGCATCCTTGCATCCATTCAGATTCTCTTCAGGACTCTTGGCCAGGGTCCTGCTCTCAGGAATGAGCCAGAACCGAAATGGGGATCACAGTCAGAGACGGGAATTTGGTTCGACTCTGGGCATCTTTCCAAGGGGATTACAGCCAGCACATCTGAGGAGAAAATAAATGGCGCGCTGGGGTCCCCTGAAATAGAAACCAACCTCTGCACCGTCTCCTCGGGCACGGAGGAGGCTGTGGGCTCCTTGGTGCATTAGGGAAAGCTCTTCTGTGAGAAGATGGGGTGTTCAGTCACAGCCAGCAGCCAGTGACCTTGGACTGTCTGCTTTTGCTTCCCAGTTCCAGTTTCCTCATCTGCAAATATCAAGGCTAGAAGAGATGCCCTTGAACAGTCCTTCAGCTGTAACGTTCCCTGATTCTATCTCAATGGCAGGGGGAGAGGGGGAGGATTTAGCCCTCCTCCTAAAATATCCCAAGATTAATGTCACCATCAAGTAATCCTCTCTCTCTCTCCTCCCCTTGGTAAATAATTAGGATGCACTAGAGGTGTGGTCTCGGACGTTTATTTTTGAGCCACATAATGCTCTCTGAAACAAGAAACCTTACCCCAAAGCCTGTATAATATACAGGAGACCACAGCAGAGCTCCCCTCTTGCAGAGGATGAGGTTGACCTAGAGTGTGCCCTTGACTACAGCCAGAGACCTTTAGAGAGTACATCTTTGTATTTTTGTTTGTCCGTTTTGGTTTCAAACACAAAGTACCAGTTTTCTTAAATTCAAACCAACAAACCTGTGGTTCGGGGGACATTGATTTGAATGGAAAGGGGTTGGTTTAGGAATGACTTTCTGGAGAATTTGCCCCTGGTGCGACGGTTATCAAGATGTATTCTAGATTACGTGCCCCCCCTCCCCCACCGCCAACCCCACCCTGCTTGTGATCCTGACCTTCTGTATCTGATGAGAGACCCTGCTGTCCTCGAGCAGAATGATAGGATGAAGAGCGCCATCTTGAAAGTCAAGAGTTCAGGGTCCGGGTTCCCAAACCATCAACCTGTGTGACCTTGAGAAGGCCTCTACTCAACGTCTCTGGGGTTCTGTCTCCTTCTTTGTCACATGAGAGTGTTGGGCAAGGCAGTTCCCCAGACAGCCTGGGATTGCTTACCCTGAGCCCTCACGGCTGGGGACACATGGCCTCCACCGGGAGGGCTATGCACCTGGTGACCATCCCCAGCTCTCCCAGCTGCGGAGCCTGCAGAGGGAAGACGCCAGAGGGCAGATCTGTGGCATCGCCACAGTATTTGCCAACAGCTCTGCTAACTGCACAGACTCCCCCTGTGCTTGTGTGAGCAAGCCCTAGAATTGACACATAAAATAAAGCATTCCCAGTAGCTAGTCTCTCGAGATTGTTAGACTAGTAAATAGTCATTGTCAGTACAATGTGCAATTAGACCTGGCCTGCCCCCAGTTTACCTTGGCGGAATGAGCTCAGAACTGCCTCATTCGCTCAACAAAAAGTGACTGCGTGGAGGAACACAGGCCTCCTGGCTGCCAGCCCACTCCCCGTTGGGGAGACACGGGTGAGAGCTCTGGGGAGCAGGAAGGAGCTTTGGGGTTTCTCTGGGGAAGAGCCGTCAGGCAGGATAGCAAAGCCCAAGGTCTTTTGCTCTTGACTCTTTCTGGCCTGAGGTCAGCTTGGGGCACCATAAGAGGACCCTTGAGTTACCTGCATGGGAAGAAGGAAAGACTCGAGCCTTTATGTGAACAGCAGCTCCCATGTGCCGAGGCTTATTGGTGCAGGGTATTAGGTGAAACGATTTATACCTGGGATTTCCTCTAATCCTTCCTACCCTCTGGCCGGGTGGGTATTAGGATCTGTGTTTGATAAATGCCTTGTCATTTACACAGGGAGAAGTGGCCCCTCTTACTTCCTGGCCCTTGTATTTCTTTTTATAAAATGACATTTATCAGAGTTTTTATCCCCCACATAAAGAAGTACAAAGAGAAGAACAAAGACGGGCCCATGATCCCACTCCCTAAGCCCAGAGAAACTCTGTAAATAGTACAAAAATAAAAAAATAATGCATGTATGTGTTTAAAAAGTTCAAACAGTAAAGAAAGTGATAAATCTTTCAAAGGTAAACACCTCCCCTTCTTTATCCCAGGACCTCTCCCGAAAGAAAAGGAGGTTGTTGTCGTTTGCGTGCATCATTATGTCCAGACAAAAGGACTGTTTGTATAAAACATCCTACTTGTGATGGGTCTCTACATACCCTCGCTGCATTATTTTCGTTGTTGTGTATATAAAAAGGATCCTACTGCAACATTGCTCTACTCCTTGCTTTTTTATTTTTATTTTTAAATTTTATCTTGGAGGTCTTCCCGCCTCTGTACGCACAGAGATGCCTCTTTATAACAGCTGTATAGTATTCCACTGGATGCATGGATTCCAGTATTATTCGCTGCCCGTTGCCAGGACTACCGAAGTTGATGCCACACTATCTGGCCTGGTTCATATGTAATGGGAAGCCCAGGAGACATATTTGTAGGGTAAATTCGTAGCAGTGAGATGCCAGGTCAAAGGCTTGTCCTTCAAGTAGGCACCACTCATTGACATCCTCCACCAGCAGCTAGAGAGAGCCGGTCGTCCAGGCATCAGGTGTCCTCCAATGCTTACGTTTTGCCGAATCGATTCATTTTTTAGAAAGATCCTGCATATTAAAAAAAAAATTAATGTTTATTTACTTTTGAGAGGGAGGGAGACAGAGCAAGAGCAGGGGAGGAACAGACAGAGAGGGAGACACAGAATCCGAAACAGGCTCCAGGGTCTGAGCTGTCAGCACAGAGCCCGACGTGGGGCTCGAACTCAGGATCCTTGAGATCGTGACCTGAGCCGAAGTCGGACGCTGAACCGACTGAGCCACCCAGGCGCCCTTAGAAAGATCCTGCATATTTTGATTTGCATTTCCTTAATTATGACTCAGGGTTAATCATATCTTTTACATATCCAGGGGCCTTTAAAAAAAAGGCTTCTTTTTTTCCCCAGGGGATGTAATTACCTATTCCTATCCTCTGTGCATTTTTTTCTAGGGTGTTATGATTATTGATACAATTGAGCTGTTTTTTGTAAACAAAGGGAAAAGTCCTGTCTCACATGTATGAAGAATATTTTCCCAGGGTTCACCGTGTGTTTTGGGTTTTGTCTCCGTCGTATTTTTCCACAGACAAGTTCAGCAGTGGGCCCGGCACCATTTCGGCCTTTCAGAGACCAGCTCCCTGTCCGTGCTGAGAGCGTGCTGTGCGTTTCTTTTCTTTTTTTTTTTTTTTTTTTTTCCCAACGTTTTTATTTATTTTTGGGACAGAGAGAGACAGAGCATGAACGGGGGAGGGGCAGAGAGAGAGGGAGACACAGAATCGGAAACAGGCTCCAGGCTCTGAGCCATCAGCCCAGAGCCTGACGCGGGGCTCGAACTCAACGGACCACGAGATAGCGACCTGGCTGAAGTCGGACGCCCAACCGACTGCGCCACCCAGGCGCCCCAGTGCTGTGCGTGTCAAGCAGGCTCTAAAGATGGAGAGCTGTTCCTCTGATCACGGATGCTACTTCCGGTTTTATTGCATCATGATGACGTACTTTTATTGCCCTGTTTGCATGCCAGGTTTTCCAGGGCCAATCCAGCACCGCTTAACTTTGTTTCTGCCAATAAAGACAATTCGTGAAACGTTACAAGTGTGTGATCCCATTGACCAGTCTCTTCTTCCTGGCTTTTGGGATTTGGGTACTGTTTGAAGATTATAAATAAATACATCCTTGCTTTTAGAAATTCTGTAGTTTTGCTTCTTGCTTGATGGATTTCATCATCACGGATCTTGCCCCTTCCCCCAAGGAGAATTTGTGGGGCTTGTAGTCTCTGAGTTCTTAAAACTGGAGACTCTGTTTCCTTTATTGTTGAAGGATAATTTGGTGGTGAATAAAATACTTGGGCTACAGGTACTTAACCAAAACCTAGGTGTCTATCCATCCAGCCATCCATCTATCCATCCACTTATTCACCCACACATTCATTCCATTCATTCACTTATTCCTTTTCTCACCCACCCATCCATCCACCCACCAGCCCAACCACCCACCCATCCATCCACATACCCATCCATCCATCCATCCGTCCATCCATCCATCTATCTGTCCATCTGTCCATCCATCCATGCATCCATCCATGCATCCATGCATCCATCCATCCATGCATCCATCCATCATCCATCTATCCATCCATCCATCCATCCATCCATCCGTCCATCCATCCATCCATCCGTCCATCTGTCCATCCATCCATCCATCCATCCATCCATCCATCCATCCACTTATTCACCTACACATTCATTCCATTCATTCACTTATTCCTTTTCTCATCCACCCACCCACCCACCCACCAGCCCAACCACCCACCCACCAGCCCAACCACCCACCCATCCATCCACATACCTGTCTGTCCATCCATCCATCCATCCATCCATCCATCCATCATCTAACAAATAAAATAACAATAATTACTTAACAGTGAATTATGTCCTCAACTACCCAGCATATGAACTAAAACACACAAGCACCTCATATACCCTTCCTTCCTCAATTACATTCCACTCCCTACCTCCAGAAGTATCTGTTTTGAAGTATTTATCATTTCCCTGAATCTCTTTGTACTTGTATTGACACTACATGTGCACATATCCTGAAACAATATAGAGTGTTGTACTGCATGTTTTATAACTCTCCCCGTATGATGGCATCCTGGTTTTCCTCAGCTTGCTTAGTGTACTCAACATTAGGAACTGACAATCCCCCCCCCCACCTTTGCTACTTAGAGCTCTGGTTCATTTCGTTTGCCCTGTCGAATAGGGTTACATCGTATGAGTATACCATTATTTATCATTTTTTCTCTTGGTAGGAATAGAGAGCGCCCCCGTTCTGTCTTTATTACAAACAATACCGATATGAACATGGCTCTTGCCTGTCTCCTCATGCACATGTGTGAGGATTTATCTACCAAAAGGGGGCATTGCTGGTTGTACACTATATCCATCTTCAACTTTATTAGCCATTGCTAAAGTTCTTTCCAAAGCATTATGTCCAAGAGTTTGTGTTCCTGCTTATCTGAGTTGGTTGCGTTGGGCATTTTCATTTTTGCCAGTCTGCTGGGTATGAAATGATATCTCATTATGGCTTTAATTTGAATTTCCCTGATTACTTGTGAGATTGAAGGCCACTCTGTGTGTATCATCCCTTCGGGTCTTCTCTGCTGTGACTTGTCTATTCATCTCTTAAGGCTGCGTTTTCTGTTGGGTTCTTTCAGCTTCTTATTAATGTGAAGCTCTCTAGGAGTCTTGGATATTCACGTAAATATATATTTCTAGCCTTTGGCTTACAGTTTTTTGATGTTTTGTGGCTTAAAAACGCTCACTTTGTTTCCTCTTGAGTCTGTGCCTTTTTCTCCTTGTTTCAAAATCCTTCCCTATTTTGTGATCATTAACGGATTGTCCAGTATTCTTTTCTAGCAGATTTAAGGTTTGGTTTTTCATGCTTTGGCCTTTAGTACCCTTTGAATTGATTTTCATATTCTTTTCTTTTCATTTTTCTTTTCTCTTTCCTTTTCTTTCTCTCTTTTTCTTTTAAAGTTTACTTATTTATTTTGAGAGAGAGACAGAGACAGAGAGAGACAGAGAGAACATGAACAGGGGAGGGGCAGAGAGAGAGGAAGACAGAGAATCCCAGGCCGGCTCCACACTGTCAGCACTGAGCCCGATGGGGGGGCTCCAACTCAGGAACTGTGAGATCGTGACCTGAGCTTAAATCGGGAGTCGGATACTTAACTCTTTTTTTTTGTATTTCTGTATGTGGTTGTGGATGTGTATTTTCCACCTCTAGTAAATGAAAAGTCTGGTATTTTTTTCCCTTGTGGAAATTTTTTTTCTATTCTTTTTTCTTTTAATTATTTTCAATGAGTTTTGGAGGAATGGAGTCCAAACATCTCTACTGAAAAATATTAGCAAACTTAGCCTTGTTCTAAACAACTTATATATGTTACCTCATTTAGTCTCCTCAACAACCGATGAAACAAACATTACTGTTTTTCTTTTGCAGTTGAGAAAACAGACAGAGAGGTTTGAGCTTGTGAGCCTGGTCCAGAGTACGTGTTGTTCCGTGAGCAGTGTCTGTCTCTATGGAAATAAAAGTCTCAAAATTCTTCAAAAGACTGCCTCACTTCCCCTCCCCCACTTTTTCAAGTGTTTTATAAAGATGATATTTTCCTTTATTTTTTAAAATTTTAATTAACTTATTTATTCATTTTTTTCCTTTATTTTTAAAGTTTTTCAATGTTTATGCATTTTTGAGAGAGAGAAAGACAGAGCGTGAGTGGGGGAGGGGCAGAGAGAGGGAGACACAGAATCCGAAGCAGGCTCCAGGCTCTGAGCTGTCAGCACAGAGCCCAACGTGGGGCTTGAACTCATGAACCGCGAGATCATGACCTGAGCCGAAATCAGATGCTCAACCTACTGGGCCACCCAGGTGCCCCATTTATTTATTTATTTTTTTAAAAATTTTAAATGTTTATTTGAGAGAGAGAGAGAGAGAGAGAGAGAGAGAACGAGTCGGGGAGGGGCAGAGAGAGAGGAAGACAGAAAATCTAAAGTAGGCTCTGTGTCGTCAGCTCAGAGCTTGATGTGGGGCTGGAACCCATGAGCCGTGAGATCATGACCTGAGCCGAAGTCAGACGCTCAGCTGACTGAGCCACCCAGGTGCCCCTCCTTTATTTTTTTGAAAGCCATTTCACTAGAGTATATCTGGATTTTGGTCCCTTCTCATATATAGTGTGATGCTTGATCTTGCCTTTTGTCTTTTGATCTAAAGACTGAAGTCTTGCCATCTGCTCAGGAAAACGAAAATCTATTAACTTTTAATCATTGCTTCTGAATTGTCCCTTCTGTGTCTCTTCTGGGAATACTGTCAGGCATCGATGGAAACTCCTGGAGTTGTCCTGTCCGTCTGTCCTCTCCCAGCATTTCTGTCTCTCTGTCCTCCTCCCCACCGAGTGCCCTTGACTTTACTTGACTGGTCTCCTTCAGGACGCGCTCTGTTGGCTGTATTTACAGCCCAGGCAAACCGTCCTGCTCAGTTTCTTTCCCTCCCTTGGCTGTTGGTCTAATTTCACAGATGCAGACTGCTGTCACATCTTACTGAAATCACCATTCAGATGTTACCTCATTTCCCCCTCCTGTTTCTTGCGGCAAATCTCCTTCACAAAGAAGCTTTCCCTCTAGTTACTCAGAGTCACTTCCTTACCGGAGTCACCACCATTGCACGACTCCAGGAACCCTGCCCCAGGTCTCTCTTTAGTTTCCACCTGCCTCCTGCCAGGGGGACAGTTGAACTTGAACCTCAGTGCTGTCCCTGTGACTTTGGACTTCCGGATGTGGTGATGGCGGACAGAGCAGTGCGTTTACCGATTGTTCTTCCCATCATGCTACCCTTGTTCATGCTAAAACTATTTGTTCCTCTCGAGGGGACACAAAATGTAAGGCATTCTAGACCTTGACCCCCCCTAACATTGGCCCTGTACCCAGCTCAAGCTGGACCCGTCGGTAGTTCTAACACGGTGGTTCATAAAGTGTGGTCCCTGGACCTGCGGCCATCATCAGCATCACCTGAGAACTTGTCAGACATGAACTTACCTCTGACCCTAGTAAGTCAGGAATTCTGGGGCTGGGGCCCAGCAATCTGGGTACCGCCCCATGAGCTTGCTGTGCTCGAGTTTGAAGACCGCAGCTCCAACAAAAGCTGAAGTTCTCACCTTGTCTTCTCCAACTCCGTGTCACTGGCTGCTTTCTTTCCCAGCATGCGTCCTGAGAGATACCTGTGAAAAATGTAAGGGTTCCCTGGAGACGTGGGTGCTCATTGACTGGTCCCTAGCCTTGGTTTCCTTGGTTACTTTTCATGTCACATAACTCGATATTTTCCAAACCGATTTGCCCATAGAATTCGTTACTCCTGTCACCCGCTCTTGGTCCTGACCCCTCACCATGTCTTTTCTCTACCCAACGCCAAGCCTCCGTACTGAAGCTTGTTGGAACCTGAACTCCAACTTCCGTGAACTTACTCATCACCAGGTAGACTGCTCCTGAGTTAGTGTTTCCCTTGGGTTCAAGTCTCAGGGAAGAGTCACAGCTGCACAGTTGTGACCATTCAGACCACCAGGTGAGGTGGCTCGTGTCAGACTTGTACAAAGGTGGGAGCCTGGGGAGTCAGGATTTACCGCTAACTAGCTCCGTGAACTTGGGAATGTGACTTTTCCACAAGGCTCTTGTGGGGAGTAGATGAAGCCAGGTGTGCATGATGGAAGGAACATGTGGTTTGTGGTGGGAGAAACTGGGTGCCTGCATTGGCTCCGTCATCTACCTCTGGTCTGGCTTTCCTTTTTCCATCAGTAGAGGGGGGAACAATAATAATCCCAGACAACATACGTATGCGGTAGTGGTTAAAGTTTTCAGAAAACAGAGGGCGCCTGGGTGGCTCAGTCGGTTGAGCCACCGACTTCAGCTCAGGTCATGATCTCACAGTTGGTGAGTTCGAGGCCCGCGTGGGGCTCTGTGCTGACAGCTCGGAGCCTGGATCCTGCTTCGGATTCTGTGTCTCCCTTTCTCTCTGCCCCTCCCCCACTCATGCTCAGTCTCTCTCTGTCTCAGAAAGAAATAAACATTAAAGGGGCGCCTGGGTGGCGCAGTCGGTTGGGCGTCCGACTTCAGCCAGGTCACGATCTCGCGGTCTGTGAGTTCGAGCCCCGCGTCGGGCTCTGGGCTGATGGCTCAGAGCCTGGAGCCTGTTTCCGATTCTGTGTCTCCCTCCCTCTCTGCCCCTCCCCCGTTCATGCTCTGTCTCTCTCTGTCCCAAAAATAAATAAACGTTGGAAAAAAAAATTTAAAGAAATAAACATTAAAAAATTTTTTTTATATTAAAAAAACAGTACATGTGAAAAATTTCTGTAAGCCGCATTATACTACAAAACATTCGCTGCTATGATGTCAACCCCCGCCCCCTTCCCAAAACCCTGACACCGTGTGTTCAGAGGCTCTGTCTCTCTGCCTGGTGCATAGTAGGTGATCAGAAAACTTGCTCGTTAAACCAGCAGAGCCCCAAAGTGCTAGGGCACCGCTCAGTCCCAAGGGACCTCGTTCCAGCTGACAGATAAGAAATGATTTGTAAGTAGCACACGCCCTGTTTATGTTCTGTCTTCCCCAGTATTGATTTGTTTATCAAAAATTTTATTTATAAAAGAGCACAAAAATATGCCAGCCCAAATTCTGCAGGATGTATCGCAGGTTCTGAATTAATGAGGTCCAAATTTATGACCGTTCTGAATTGTTACTTCCTTTTCCTGCCCTGTCATTGCTTGGGGGTGGGGGTGGGGGTGGGGAGAAAGTGGCCTTGTTACAGGACAGGGTTCCCCCCCTCCCTGCAGCTCACCCTTCCAGACACCCCCTCCCTGCTGATCCCTAATGAGGATGCATTTCTCCAGGTACTAGAGGCTGGTTTCTGGAGCTGTGACATAGCTTGAAGCCTCTTAGCCCAGCTCCCATTCTATCAAATAAATTCTGGGTTGTGAACGCATTATTTTACAGCGAGAGAGCTCCTTTTGGGAGGCTGTGGACCCTGAGGAATGGTATCTATTCCAGAGTGGAGGGCATCGCAGAAATGGTGGCAAGATTCTCTTAAGTTCCTGAGGGGCTAAGACAGTGGCTCTCAGAGTTTGTAAGCCCAGACCCTCACCAACGGAATCGGAAGCCCTGGAGTTGTGTCCGGACATTTGCATTCTTAAAAGCTTCCAGATGGTTCCAGCATGCGCCTAGGTTTGAGATCTGCTAATTGAGAGGGTGCCCTCTTAAAAAAAAATGTGATTTGGGTTGTCTTTACAATTACCATGCAGCTTTTTCATTAGAAATTTATTTTACCTAGTTGTATTATAAAACTGACCTACTTACTAAAGGGGGGAGAAACTTGGAAAATATGGAAACGTTGAAAGGAGAGAAGTAAGACTCAAGTTCCAATGATCTGAGGGCAGTTGTGAGTATCAGATGTGTTTTCTTTCAGTTTTTTTTAATGCGCTGGTTTGAATTTTTTACAGCACTGTGGTCATATTTAATACAGCATTCTCTGTCCACTTTTGAACTTACCATTACGTCTTAGGTACTTTTGCACATTGTGTTAATTCCAGGTACAGTTTTTAATGCACTCTTGTACAAATTCGACAAAAATGTGGCTTTTCTCCATTTTCCTGTGTATATACCTCAGGATGGCATTTACGGAGTCCTTTCTTTCTTTACAACACCTGCGTTTCAAGAACATTTGTGAAATCGTGTTTTGGGTGTCAGAAGAGGAATGTATCTCTCTTTCTCTGTGGATTTCTTCTCCCAGGGTCTGAGCCCGCCCCGACCTTTCCTCGGTCCAGCCCCGCAGGTAGATGGGCACGTGGGCCTGGCACAGAATAAGATCTTATTGCAGAAAAGTCAAGAGGGGAAAGCAGTAAATATTTTCCCAGTGTTTTACAACCACCATTCTGGATCTCTCCTAAGCCGTGAGACTGTAGTTCCTTAGGATGTGATGGGACTTATAAGCAGAGGCACATGCAGAGAGCTGTCCCCACCAGACAGACCCATGCCTCCGTGCTTCGGAAAGAGAGGAAACCAATGACTAAGGCGAGATGGAGAGAGAGGGAAGCTGGGACAGAGGTGACGATGGTCGGGCAAATAGACTGATGTTCTGGTGCGCTCGGTCAGAAATGCCAAAATCTAGCCACCCGTTCCTTTCCCCCCCACTCCGTTTTCCATGTAACCTTCCCAGAATTGTTGTCTTTGTTGTGCAATTGCGTGTATATATATATATATATATATATGTACACACACACACTTATATGTGTATATACACATATAATATACATATATATGTGTATATACACAATTGTATGTATATATGTACACGCGTGTGTATATATATACACACATACGTGTATATATACTTGATCTATATACTTTTTATATACACTGTATATACATTACATTATATACGTGTTTATAAAATGATATACGTATTTCTCCTTGACGGCTGCTACCTTCTGACTCAGCTGCTGGCTCGGAAATGAACTTCCTCACTGCCTCTGGGGGAGCTGCAGCGACGGGTGCCCATGGGCGCACCAGGTAACTGTGCCCCGTCTTCTTGCAGGACATTATGGGAAGGATACCCACCGAAGTGGAGGACCCGATCTCCATAACTTCATCTCATCTGGATTTGTCACGTTAGGAAGAGGACACACGAAGGGTACAGTGGAAACCATTTTTTACTAAAATACAGAGGTTGCCTAGGGGAGCCCCGAGCTGAAATGGGAAGGTGACGTTGGAGGAGGCTAACGTGCCGGGACAGGAATAAGTTGAGGGGGGTTCCCCTTGCAGCGTGGCCTGGTGACATATGTGGCTTCTGACGGGAAGGCAGGTCCCAGGTATGACTTTTAGAGGGCCCATAGACTTGCAAGAGACGACCCCCCCCCCCAGCCCGCCCCTGCCCCATCCCCCCGGCGGGAGGGACCGCAGGCAGAGTGGCGAGAAACCTTGCCGGCAGATGCGAAGCGTGTTCTCCTCTTGGTTCTTCCTCCTTTTCCTTTGTAAAGCCACATTTTATAAACCGATGTATGTCAACGGTCCGCACCGTGGGTTTCTAAGCCAGCGTGCATGGCGAGAGTTGCTATGTCCTACATGTGTCTCTGTACACACTCTCTCTGTGGTGTGGACACAAAGGTAGAGGTCACGCAGCCCTTCCGACCTCCAGAGGAACGCTAACGTGGCATTTCTGCTGAGCTGCTTTATGACCTAGCCGACAGCTTGCAGAGCATCTGTCCGGGGGTGGGAGGGGGGGGGTGTATGGAGTCCTCGATTCTGTCTTTTGTTTAAACAGAGCCCTCCTAGTGTTGTGAGCATTCTGTCCTATCAAATAACTGAATCCCTGACTCCTCCGATTACCTTCCTGACACCTGTGTACTGTTATAGACCAACTGTGAATTCTGTTGTAGGGATGGAACGATCCCTGTCTTCCTCCGCAATATGTGTCTCTTTTAAGTGTGAGCGAACAAGGAACTTCGCGAGTTTTTCGTACATTCCATGCAACGACTTTTTAAATTCCCTGTGTGATGTTTGTTCACCCTGTAGAGAAAAAAAAAAAAAAAAACCAAACAAACAAATCTGTATCTGTGTATGTATTTTCTGTTGTGTCTCTTTGTGTCTAAATAAAGTTTATTGAGGATACAGGTGGCATTTGTGGCTACTCAAAGTCGCAGAATCAAACTGGGACCAGAAGGGCGGTGGGGCTGCACGGTTAATGGATGAAAGACATCATCCTAGTTCTACCCATATCGGCTCAAACCTAGGACGGCCAGCCCCCACGTCATCTGCTTGGCGATAATTACCTATCGCTGTGAAACGAACACATCTGAAATGTAGCGTTTTAAGACGATAGCAAACACTTATCATGTCCCGTAGCTTCAGCGGGTCCCCAATTCGGGGGCAGCTGAACTGAATGCTTCTGGGGTGGGCGTCTCTCACGAGGTTCCTGGCGACATTGCAGCAAGGGGCTACCCCATCCGAAAGCTTGACCGGGGTGGAAGGACCTGCTTCCAGAATCGTTCATGCACATCGCACTGGCTGTTGGCAGGAGGCCTCAGTTCCTCCCCGTGACGTTCTCTCCATGGGCTACCTTGTGTGTCCTGACAACATGGTGGCCGGGCTTCCCCAGAGTGGGCGATCCAAGAAAAAGAAAGAAGTCCGCTTGTCTATTATGACACAAAGCCTGTGGGTTACATTGTGTCATCTTCTCAATATCTTCTTGCTTACACAAGTCAGCTTTATTACAGATGGCGGGGTTGGGGGGGGGGAGCCACACAGGGATCCCTGGGGGACATTTTGGGGGTTGACTACTGCACTCCTACCTCAAAGCTACAAATACGAATTTTTCTTTCTTTCTTTTTCTTAATGTTTATTTATATTAGAGAAAGAGAGAGACAGGGTGTGAGCAGGGGAGGGGCAGAGAGAGACACAGAGACAGAATCTGAAGCAGGCTCCAGGCTCTGAGCTGTCAGCACAGAGCCCAACGCGGGGCTTGAACCCACAAGCTGTGAGAGATCACGACCTGAGCCGAAGTCGGACGCTTAACCGACTGAGCCACGCAGGTGCCCCCAAATCTGAGTTTTTCCAACAGAACACGGCAACTTTTACCAAGGCTTTTCAGCTGCAGTGGTTTCCCACCCTTACCCCTATCCCTTGTAGGTGGTCTAACCTGAAATGTCAGCTCATCAAAAGAACTATTTATGTATATATAAGTGTTTAATATATTTATATATAAATATAAATATTATATAAAAACTATATATATAAACTATATATAAATGTTATAAATGTTACTTATATATTATAAATATACTGTATAAAACTATATATATAAACTATATATATATATATAAATGTTATATATATATATATTATATGTATATAATGTTATGGCTTGGGGCTCATACATTCATTCAACAAATAAATATTTCATGAGGCTCGCCCTGTGCTAAGCAATATTCAGAAGTCGATGAAACGGAATCTGCTTTTGTGAAAACTCCTATTCCGTTGGGCGAAGCAGACAAAATAAATGCTCGATGATTAAGAGCAGGGGGAGAACCGAAGGCCGCGGCGGGAAGCAGCTTGGATAAGGGGGTAATTGGGCAGAGACCCGCATCCCAGGCAGAGGTGGCAGGAAGGCTCTGAGGTAGAAGCTTTGTTGGGGTGTCAAGAAATACAAGGGGGGGTTGTATGAATGAAGCAGGATAGAAAAGGACGAGAGTGGGGGACATGGGGCCGCAGCCAGACCATGCGTTTATCAGGCAGTGGACACAAAGCTGCAGGGTAAAAGGGATTCTCTATCCCTGTCTGTCCTTTGGGTCTCAGTCACGGGGGAGACGGTACCCTGTCATGGGTGTGGGGCTTTGCTGATGCTGGTTGCTCGCCCCGATCTTAGCTTGCCTGCGTCTCTCCCTCTGCATACGTGGCGGGTCCCCCAGCCACACCCTTACCAGATCCTCTTTTCCGTTCCCTTCCATCAAGGCCTCTGAAACCTCCCCTCTCCAGGAATGTACCCTGCGTGTATTTTCCAATTGAGAAAACAACTAGAGTTTCATGAGCAAAGAGACTGGGGCTGGGGGAGGAGCTGAGGAAACGGGGTCCCCCCATCTGATATCGGGACTCTTTCTTTGCACACAGCCTGGGTCTCTGGAAAAGGGCCAGCCAGGCTTCATCCTCCCTTCCTGCAGAGCAACCCAAAGCTCGGCTCTGAGTGGTGCCCATAAGGCAAGTGGCGCCATGTTAATGCCCCATGGGAAGGTAGCCACTCCAAATTGTATATCATGTATGTTTCATTCCTTTCTTTTTCTTTTTCTCTTTATTTCTTTTTGCTTCACCCCTACGGCCTGCTGGGGACCTTTTCCTTAATTCCTGCTTTCCCTTCTTCCTACTACATTGGCATTAGGCCTTCTGATGGCACCCGGCTGCCGTGTGGCCCCACTGTGACGCTCAGAACTAATGGGGTAGCTAACTCCTGCTTTAGAAGGTAATACCATCGCACTACCAACCTGCATCACTGAACTGCACAGGTATTTCTATCAGATTCTGATTATCCGAGAATCGTGCATTGACCGTCCCTATTCCAAACGGTGTCTGGAACCTTCTTTGGAAGCTCGGATGCCTCCAGTCCTGTCTGCCATGTCAAACGCCCCAGAGGCATCGTGGAGAGAGAAGTGCACTCTAGCTTCGGTGGCCGCTCCTCCAAATTCAGAGAGTTGGGGGTTGGGGATGCTATTGTAGAATGAGATCCATGGGTGCACAGGGAATGAAACCCTCTGAGACAAAGCCTAAACAAGGGGATGTTTTTTGGCTAATGGGCTTGCAAAGGTGAGACATCAGAAGAAATGGAAATCTGGCCTTGGGGGCTTCATAACCGCCAAAATCCCCTGTTCCATCTCTGTCCTGTTAGGAGACCCCTAGGGGACCATGCAGTCATTGGTCAACCTCCTAGGGGGCATAGCACCGCCTTGGGCTCACAGGTACCACACTCTGTACCGATGCCCCTTTTCAGGACTTTCTAACTGCCTGACAGTGCTCTGCCTTTTATAATTCTCGCTCTTCCCTTTCTTCTTCTTCTCCCTCTTTTCTTTGAAGTTTATTTATTTTGAGAGGGGGAGGGCAGAGAGAGAGAGAGGGAGAGAGAGAATCTCAGGCAGGCTCCGTGCCCTTAGCGCAGAGCCCGACGTGGGGCTCGATGCCACAAACCATGAGATCATGACCCGAGCTGAAGTTGGACGCTCAACTGACTGAGCCCCCCAGGCACCCCTGTTTTCTCCTTCTTCTAAGGAGCTACTTCTCCATGCGCCCGCTGCTCTGATTTCTTCCTTTGACCTCCTCCCTGCTGATCCCTTAGGAGAAATGGAAGTCAAGGCCAAAGAAAATGCGGATCAGAGTGACCATGAGTTTAGACCAAGTTCCCCCTAAATCCTTTCCTCTGTTCATTAGATAGGATCTCCCCGACCCCCACGCAGGACCCCAGAGCTGTCTTTAGGGAAACATCTCCGAGGCTGCCACAGTGAAATCCCAATGATAAAGGCTATTTGCCGAGCACTTACAGTGTTCCGGCACTCTGACATATGCCGTCTTATTTTCACCTTCATGATGACCCCGTGGGTGAACTCTTGTTACCCCTTTTTGCTGGGGAAAGAGAAGTCAAAGTAGAGCAGTTGAGTAATTTGCGTGAGTGAACGTCACATGGTCAGTACCGGCTCATCCCAAATCCAGTCCTGTTTCCAAAGATCATGCTCCCAGCCACCACACATCCTACCTGTTGGAGAAGAGGGTGGGTGGCGAGGCAGCGTATGGGCAGTGGTTCCACAGGACGCACACGCGTGGTAAACACTCCATAGCCAAGGGTTGTTCTTTTTAGAGGCACACATCTTGCAAGGTAGGAAGTCACGCCAAAAAAAAGACGGGCCTGGAGTGGGCCACCGCCACCGGATTAGCCGGGGCTGTCCTTCCAGAAAGGAAGCTCAGTCTGCTCAGATACGTTTTCAGGGTCTGGCTAAATGAACACACTTTACGGGGACCCTGTTCCACGTCGGCATTTTGATGAACAGCTCAGTCGGGCTGGTTGTTTTTCAGTCTGATCAAAAGAGCTGGAAAGATTCTTTTCCAGGATGCCCCGCGTGTCAGTATCGTTAATTCCAGGGATCTCCACCTGTGTGTCCCAGGCCATGCCAGGCCGAGTCCTTATGGGCCACGGTGGTAGCAACGCCTGCAAACGCATGGCGGCTGTCTTCTGCACTTGGGCGTTCTCTCCTCTGCTCTTTCTCAGTGTTCGCCGGGCCTTTCCACCGTGCCAGGAGCCACATAGGCACACGCATGCGTGTGGGTGTGCATGAGAGAGAAAGAGAGGGAGAGTGTATGTCTGTTTGGGACAGAGAGAGAGAGAGAGCCCTGCAGCCTTTACTAAAAGGTAGGCACTCCAAAGTCACTGCCCCTTTGTAGGAGGCAGACACTCACTCATGGTCATTCGTTCCTTCAGGTGAGCGTGGATGTTGAGCACCTGCTCCGTGTCAGACATCATCGTAGCCACGGAGGATGCAGCAGACAATCTTACATGCCAGTGTGAGATGTTAGAAAGAAGTAAACGTATGACGCATGCCGGATAGAGTTAAGAGCTATGGAAGAAGACAAGGCAGGGAAAGGGAGGGAGTTGTAGTTCATACAAGAGCATCCACAAGGCTTCAGAGAAAAATGACATCTGGGCACAGACTGAAGGAGGCAGAGGATCAAAGCCGTCTGGATTTGGGGGAGGGGGCTCCCAGGACAAGGGAACAGCCATGTGTCCCCCGCCAGGCTGTGGGGAACAGCTGGGAAGATTGACCAGAAGGAGCTGGAGTGTGGGGTCAGCCAGGGGCGGGGGGCCTGAGCACATGGGGCCCGTGGGCCATTTAAGGATCTGGTTACCATTCTAGGCAAGATGAGAAACAAAACGTTTTTGGCTTGAAGCACTGGGAAGCTGGAAGTCTCCGGGAGGGGCAAGGTTTAGGCAGAGGTTCGGGGTGATGTGACCTCAGTCTGGCTCCCTATTAAGTTTTAGATGCTTATTAATCAGATCATCCATGCGGAAACTTTAAGTTCAGGAGAGACATCCAGGTCGGGGATGTGAATGTGGGAGTTTCCGGGGCGTGAACCTGGGAGACCACATGACATCAGCTAGGGAGAGTGTCGCCTCCAGGCGAGCAAGGCTCCTGGAGGAAGCCGCTGGGCACCCAATATGGAGAGGCTGGGGAGATGGGGAGGGTACCTAGGGAGGAGACTAGTCTGGAAGCAAGAAAACCAGGGCAGTGTGTGTGGCCTTGGAAACTGAGTGGGAAGCAAAGCAGGTGTTCCCAAGGGGGACAGTGATCAGGTGTTTAAGACACAGAGAGGTCCAATGAGCCGAAGCCTGAGCAGTAACTCCTAGATGCGACCTGGTAACGTGGAGGTCGTTGGTGAGCTTGGCAAGAGCAGCCATGGGGAAGGCACGTGTGTATCTGATGGAGGAGACACATGTGTGTCTGATGGAGGCAAGAGAGGATGGATGATGTCTGGGCTGTGCTTCTGCGAAATCGAGGCAGACCAGGTGATGAGAAGACCCGGGTTTGTTACACCAGCCTCTTTACTCGGGGATGCGTCTGAAGTGCCCCGTGACAGAATGCTGTAAAAGGTTTTTAAAGTGAGAAAACAGGAGAAGAGGAATAAGAAACCGCAGGTGCGGACGACCCTGTAGAGTTTTGTTGTGAAACGGGATAGGAAGGAGGGCGGTGGCTGGAAGGGAGCGTGATGTGAAGACAGTTGTGTTTTGTTTTAAGACGGGGGAAGTCACAGTGTATCCACGTGCTGATAGGAATGGTCCAGCGGAGACGGGAAAATCGATGACGTGGGGCGGGGGAGGGCGTTTCAGAAGTGGCGTCCTTGGGAGTGGGATCTACCATGTAGGCGGAGGGGCTGGTGTCAACCAGGAGCAAAATCCACCGGAGAAATCCGCCGCAGATGAGAGGCAGGGAGTATACAGCCCCGGGGTCATGCAGGTGGCCATAGGCCATTGGTGCTCGGTGACTTGGAGAGGCAAGGTCATCAGCTGCGAGTGAGGGTGAAGTTGGTCAACCAACTCAGTTTGCCCCAACTGGTGCCATCTTAGTTCAGTCCCAGGGGAACGAGTCGCTTGGTCACCCTGATGAGGACATGCGAGCAGGCCCAGCCAGCGTGGCTTCAGAGCATCTTTGACACCCACCTCTAGAGCCCAGAGACTCAGACCTCGAGCTGGCTGCTGTCTGAAGCTGGCCAGGCCCAGCCTTCAGGTGCTCAGAGGCCGTGGGGCTTCCTGGAGATCAGTTGCAAGAAGCTGACCATTCCAGAGCCTGCAGAAAGACCCTTAGTGGGTCTCCTCATTCTGTCTAAACGATGCTCCCTGGGGACCAGGCTGGAAACGGCCCACCCCACCGCCCAGCCAGCCCGGGCGGGGGGTCTGAGGCAGAGGATACGGCAGGAGAGTACCCGCTACATCCAGAAGAGCTGGGGGCGTCCGAGCAGGTGCTGAGATCAGAGCTGGAAGCGACCAGTTCAGGAGTCTCAGCAGGGAGGGTAGTGGTGTGGGTAGCCCTGGCCAAGTCCCACAGAGGCTCAGGTCCCCAGATCTAAGGACGAGGAGCAGCAATCCAGAGGAAGGGTGCCGGACTGGTGGCATGTGCCCCCTGAGCAGGGGATGAGGCTGGAGGTGGGTCCTCACAGGGACCCGTGTGGACAGGTGTTAGCCAGTGAGGAGTCTGGGTCAACATTCTACCAGGAATAGGAAGCCAGGGCAGGGGAAAGTGAGGACTGGAGCCTTGTGGTCAGCGTGGTGGCTGGGAGGTGAAGTGTGAGAGGGGGCAGAGCTTTGGTAATGATAAGGTCCAAGGAGTAACGTGGGAGTGGGTCCTGAATATAGCGGAGAAGCCAATCAACACTGAGGTCAGGGAACTACTTCAGGCCCACCCAGAATTGTCCTTCTCGGCTGCCTTCCGTCCGTCCTGGCCCGAGCCCCATGGCAGGGCTGAGCCTGTGCGGCCCTGACCCTGTGCTCACTCCTCCCACCAGCCCATTTGTCAGGTGCCACCACGGCTGGCACACAGGGTTCGAAATGAGGTCTCCTCTTCTAGAAAAGAAAGAATGGGTGGGCAGGCCACGCCCCCCCACCCCCACGGTTTGAGCAAGAGGCTGCAGACCATCCTGTGGATTGTGGCCAGGGGACCCCCCGAACCATTTGGCTAAAGAAATCCAGCGTAGTCATTTTCACACTCTGGGAGCCAGGGGAGTGAGTGGGCTTCGCTAAACCCAAGGTGTTCGAAGGCTGGGCTCCCGATAAAGCACAGAGCTCAGAAGGCATCTGGTCTCCATGGCAACAGAGAGCCGGGGAAAGTGCAGTAGCAGGGGAGGGGGAAGGCTGGGTCTGGCCGGCCTGACATTGGCCTCTGAGAAGCCTGTGCCACCTGGGAACATCCTTGCCTGGACTTCTCCATAGGTCAGGGTGAGCGGGAAGAACAGGGAGGAACTCTTGGGTTCTGGGCTGGGGGCACCACAGATCCCAGCTGTCTCCGGATCGCTCTGATCTGCGCCATGGGACAGCTCCCTTGGTATGCTCTCGCTCCCGATTGATGGCTGAATCCCGGGAACCAGGCTTTGACTCTGCGTGCTCAGCCTTAGTCAGTGGTCTTTCCCATGATTCAGGCCAGCACGCATAGGCTGTCCCTGAGCCTCCAACTCAGGAGAATATGTGGTATCAGTGTGATTCCCTGTTTTCTTAGATGGAGTCAACCTCACACGGTGGTTAATTGGTTAAAATGGACTGCGTCAGAAGCAAAGACAGATGTGCGTGAACGATGAATCCATTTCTCGACATCACTGCTGTTCAAACAGGAAGAAATAAGGCAGAACAAAACCCAGGGCAGGACCCTTGAAAGCTCTCAGTTGTGAGTTCAGCCATTTTGGTTAAAGGCAGCTGTTCCACAATTTGCTCTTTCCTAAGTTGGTCCTGCAAACAAGAACACCCATGACTACCCCCCACCCCCAACCTCCAAGAAGCAGAAAGGGGGCTATGTCCCTCCTCAGTCTTACTGAGGACTCTGTCGTCACCTAGGTTAGTTTTGGTAGCAGTTAAACCTTGCAGTGGATGCTGAGGAACACGATACCCATCAGAGCCAGCTTTCTGAGCCATCCAAGGGTCCACTTCTAAGGTAGGCCCACCCTACTCTCCATGAGAGACCCACTTTGAGGCCCTGAGGAAGCCGATTCATAACTTGGCCATCCTCTCAGGTTCACCATGTTCTAAGGGCAGTGCTTGGGTCAAAATGGCACACGTGGGCAGGCGATGTGGCATCTAAGTCGTCACCCAACCCACACTGCCTCAGCAAATCATGGTGTTGAGAAAAATCCCCATTCATCAGATCTTTGCTGAGTCCTGGACCATACATGTCCCTATTTAAGGCTTGTCTGTGGGCCTGCTGCCACTGGCCCACAGAGGCTACTGGGCCGTGCTGGAACAATCCTCTGGGCTGATGTAAGGAGAGGAGAGATAGTACAGGGCAAAGGAGGGGTCAGGATGCACTGGGAAGTTGCCTTGGGAAATTTCAGAGTCCAGAGTGCTAACCATTACACTATGGTGCCTTGGGAAATTTCAACTCGCCTGCAGGGTACATGTATGTTCTACTCAAAAGAGGAGTAACCCAGATGGATGTCTCCGGCAGGGAGGCAAAAGGGATGTCTTGTTGGCACATTGAAATCAGTGAAGCATCGCTCCTCAGCTTCTGCCAGCCTGACTCCTTTTCTGCTCAGGCGGGAGGGGAGGCCCAAAGAAAGCCTTCAGCACCCTGAATCTTGGTGTCTCTTTAAGTCCCCATTGGGAGAGGAGAGAGGATCAAGCTCTTTGGTTTTCCCAGAGGCTGGTGTGCTCAGAGTTCTACCAGCTCTGGGCTGCATTCTTCTTATTTTCTAATCTCTTGCTAGTGCCAAATCTGAGTTTCCTCTTGCCACGACCCATGGCTCAAGTTGGCCCCAGGGGCAGGTTTGTGGCCAGTGCAGCCTCTTCCTGGCATTGGGCTTGGCACTGACTGGTCATCCACCTTGGGAATCTTCCCTTCTCAGGAGCCAGCCGTTGGCAGTTGGCTTCCTCTCATTCTCTGCTGCTCGCTGCCAAGAGTCTCCTGAACCCTGACAGCTTAGCTGATGGGGCTCTCAAGTCCGGGAAAGTGCTGGGTCACCCCTACGCCAGCAGGAGTCTGTGGCCAGGAGGTGGCCTCTCAAAGAACGGTTGCCAGGATTTCATGGCGGCCCCGAAGTGGGACGGAATCCTGATGATCTCAGTTCTCAGGACACCATTCTCTGGAACATAACCATATAACTCTGGGACTCCACTTCTGTGCAGATCATGGATGAGGCAGGATAAGGGTATCCCAGCCCTTCCTGCCTGGAGTCATGGCCTCAGCCTCGGTCTTCCTGCCCTCCAGACAGTGATGTAAACTCCCCTCATTAGATAATTACGGAAGAAGGAACGTGCCGAGAAGGAGAGAGTCGCTGGAGTCAGACGGGTTCCTTTACTCCTGGTTCTGTCCCATGCTAGCCATGTGACCTTGACTTTTGTGACATCCATCTTATTATCCATAAGATATTAGTGCTCCTACCATGCAGGGCTGCTGTGCAGGTGGTACGAGATAACATGTGCCAGAGTGCAAAGCACCAAGCAGTGGTAGCTTTTCATATCGTCGTAGCTTACGATGCTGGAGAACCTTACTGTTCAAGGGGTTATCCTGGCATCAGCGTGTGGGCATCCCCTGGGAGCTGGTTCGAAATGCAGACTCTTGGGCTGCAGCCCAAACCTCCCGATTCAGAATCTGCATGTTAGCAAGATCTCCGGGCGATTCACATGCACCCGAAAGTTTGAGCAGCACTACCCTGGAAGGCTTTAAGTGCAGTCCCCCACATGGTCTTCAAAGTCACCTCCATTTCTGAGATTCGTTAGCCGTGAAGTCGCTGCGTACCGAATGCCACGGTGTCTTGCATCTGGGGAGGGAAAGAGTTCCTCCCTAAGAGGAGTACCTGAGCTCTGAACAGGGATGCAGAGAGACCTCCTAAGACCTGAGCGACCTGTCCCAGATGTCGGAATCACAGGGATCTGTCCAATTCAGGGGAACTTAACTATGGGTTGAGCGAGGATGCCTGGAAAACAATGCCAGGCTTCCTGAGGTATCGTCCCTGCCAGACAAAAGGGAAGTGCCATAAAATCTATCCCGAGGAATGTGGGGGAGGATTTAAAGAAGGAAAGCCTTTTCTCCGAGTGGAGGAGACCTAAAATGGCCCTCGTAGAGAACTTGAGGTAGCCCTCGAAGGGCAGGAAGAATGTGACAAGAGTGGGGCAGGGTGGGCATTGTGGGTGGGGATGCCTCGGGAGCAAAGACACGGAGAAGGGAAAGGCCAAAGGGATGGGACATAGGACCCCCTTTACTGGGGTACAGGGAAGTGATGGGGCTGCGGGACGCCTGAAGGAGGCAGCTGGAAATGACCCTGGAAAGGTGGGTTGGAGGCAGTGTCCTAAATCCCCCCAGGGCAGAGGAGGACAAAATAGGGGCTGAGGTCAGAATTCTAGCTGGTTACCACTCTCCACCTTCTCCTGTGCTTTTCTACTCCCCTCCTGCCTTTGAGAGCAAACCTAAACCAGGCACACACCAGGCAGGTCCCTGCACGAGGTAGACTCCTTCTCCCTGGGCAGAGGTGGACACAGCCAACTTAGGGGCAACTCCCTGCCTCTATGTCCCCCACCAAGCGTGTCCTCCGGGCGTCGATCCTGGCGCAGCTGACCGCAAGGCTGAAAAGGCATCGGGTGGGCTCATGGAGCCGGTGTTCCGTGGAGACTCAATTACCCCCTTACCTGTGGTTTTTCTGGCTTAGTTTTTTCTGTGTCAGGCCTCAGTTTCCTCAAGCAAGCCAGAGTATTGAAGATTCAGAAGGCCCTTTGTTCTCCGAATGCCCCCGAGCGTTCTCAGAGTGACCTGTTCTGCCCACGCTCTACATGTTTATATGCGTAAAGACCCTCGGGATATGGGCCTGATGCTGGAGGGAGGTGATTTTATTTCCTGAGGTTAACAGCAGATGGTTCAGGGTTCGTACCTGAAGGCCCTTCCACCAGCGATGCATAAATGTGCAATCGGGCTGGGGGGGGGGGGGCAGAGCACATCAAGTATTCATTCCTTGAATAGGATGGATGTCAGACTCCTGTTATCATCATCATGCTTCCCAATGAATCCTGTGTCTTTTACCCTGGGAGAGTAATTCTGGGGGAGCATAATGGTTTTCTGGTTTTTTTTTTTTTCACTAAGAGCACTTGAACGCAGATGCCCAAACCCTGAATCCATTCAACTGAAATGGATGGGGCCGATGGGATGGACACCAGCTGCGCCCGATTGAATCGCGCGACAGGTTTGACAGAAACTTATGTTTGTGCAGATGAAGGCAAGGGGCCCTCAGCCCGTGGCCCCTCTGGCTACTTGGGGGCTCAGGCAGAATCCTGCTGCTGTCCTTGGTATCTTTCCTCCCTCACCACCCACATCCAAGTGCATTGCCATTCCGTTCCGTTCTGGTCTCCTGACCATGCTCACTACTTGCTTAGTCCAGCCTCCTGGTCCATGACTCCCTCCCTTTGCATTTAGACAACTCTCAAAGACATCCCTCCCCCTGGCCCCTGAATGGAGTTTCATGCTTGTCCCCCACGTCCTGTCCTCTGCTGAGCCGCCAGAGTGATCAACCTTACTGTAACCGAATTTAACCTGATTTAATCCAATGGACCTAACCTAACCTGAAGCTTAGACCTCTTGTCACTCTTCGCTTTACAAAACCTCAAAGGCTCTCTGCTGGAGCCAGAGTCCTAAATATTAACCCCGACACTTCAGAAAGGCACTAGTGAGTCATAAAAACACTGAGTTCAAAACTCTTAAGCGGCAATGTGTGTATACCCTTCCTTCCTTCCTCTGTCTCTCCGTTGACAGTGTGACCCAGGAACAGAGCAAACACGTGGCATTCAAGGCTTGCACCATCTGGCCCCCGCTTACTGCTGGAGCCCCACCTGTTCACTGCACTTCAGTCAGAATCGGGCTCCTTCCTCTTCTTCCCTCCCTAGGAGCTGGGCTCAGACTGTTCCTTCTGTCTGGAATGTTCTTCCCCTGTGGTCTTTATTAGACCAGCCTACTCATTGTTCAGCTCTCTGCTTGAATCTCCCTTCTTCAGGTTACTCTTCTTGGCCATCAAATGGAAATCCGACCTTCCGTCGTAGTTCCTAATTTCACCCTTAATATTTCCTTTCCGTACTCTTCAAAAAATTATTTTTAATTTGTGCGATGCCTTGCCTGATGCCTGTCTTTGCGGCTAACCATGTGATGAGGCACCTTGTCTGGAGGTGTTTACCATGTGTCCCCCATGGCTAACACGGTGCCTGGCACACAGTTGGTGTTCAGTGGATATTGTCAGTGAATGAGTGAATGAATGAATGGGTGAATGAATGAATTGAAACACTACACTGGAAGTCGGGAGACCTGTGTTGTTGCAGGTGAATGTATGGGAAAATTCCTTCCCCTCTCAGGTTGCATCTCTCTACCTGGAAACTTTTCTCGAAGATACCTTCTAGTCCTGGGGCGCCTGGGTGGCTCAGTCGGTTGAGCCTCCAACTTTGGCTTAGGTCATGATCTCACGGTTTGTGGGTTCGAGCCCCACATCAGGCTCTGTGCTGACAGCTCGGATCCTGGAGCCTGCTTCAGATTCTGCGTCTCCCTCTCTGCCCCTTTCCCGCTCGCACTCTGTCTCTCTCTCTCTCTCTCACTCTCTCTCTCTCTCTCTCAAAAAATAAGTAAACATTAAAAATTAAAAAAACAAACAAAAACAAGAGACCTTCTAGTCCTGATGTTCTGGGACTCATATATGTGTGTTGAAGCACAGGGTGACAGGTGGGAAGGTAGTTCCCCATGACCTGAGTCATCTGCAGAGCTGTTCTCCACCCGCTCAGACCTCTGTGGGAATTGATGCTTCTCCATTTTTTGTTTCACAGTACTTTTTACGACTGCAATCATATGCTCTTAAATACAAAAGTACAATATAGTCATCACTTCGCACCTTGCTTTTTAAACTTAATACAGCTTGGATCTCATTCTAGATCAGTCTTCCCTCCCGCCCCCACCAGTGGCTGCCTAATAATCCATCCTATCAGACCATCATTTATATAATCGGTATTAGGCCCAATGGTTACTTTCTTTTTACTGACTTTTAATCTTTTAAATGTTTTTATTAGAAATAATTTCAGGCTTACATAAAAATTTCAAAAGTAGTTTAAAAATTCCTCCAAATTCTCCAATTTTAACATTTTATTACATTTACTTTATCTCTCCATAGATAGATAAATAGATATATGTAACATGTCACATATACATTTAACATCATATGACACAAATATAACATCATATATATATATATATATATATATGTTTTCTAAAAATACATATATAGGTTTTTTAAAGTTTACTTATTTATTTATTTTTTAATTTTTTTTAAGTTTTTATTTATTTTTGAGACAGAGAGAGCATGAGCAGGGGAGAGGCAGAGAGAGAGGAAGACACAGAATCTGAAGCAGGCTCCAGGCTCTGAGCTGTCAGCCCAGAGCCTGACGCGGGGCTCGAACTCATGGACTATGAGATCGTGACCTGAGCCAAAGTCAGACGCTTAACAGACTGAGCCACCCAGGCACCCCAAAAGTTTACTTATTTGTTTTGAGAGAGAGAAAGCATGAGTGAGCACGAGCAGAGGAGGGGCAGAGAGAGAGAGAGGGAGAGAGAGAATCCCAAGCAGGCTGTCAACACAGAGCCCAATGTGGGGATTGATCCCATGGACCGTGAGATCACAACCTGAGCTGAAATCAAGAGTTGGATGCTTAACCAACTGAGCCACCTAGGCGCCCCTATATATAGGGTTTTTTTTTTTAATATTTGGGAGTAATTTGAAGATATGATGGCCCCTCTATCCCTAAATACATAAGAAAGTAATTCCTAAAATCAAAAACATTCTCTTACATATTCACAGTATGATTATCAAAACAGAAGATTAACATTGATGAAATACCATTACCTAATCTACAGCTTTGATTTCAATGCATCACTAATGTCCTTCACAACAAAAGAAAGATGTTTTTCCTGGTCCAGGATCAGATGTTGTTAGCTTTATTTCTACATGTTTGAACACTTTGGTTGCTGTTTGTAACAACAGTTTCTCTACCTTTATGGCCTCTGACGGGTTATATTTGTGCATGTGAGGGCCATTGACTTCTGTGTGTTAATTATATGCCCTGCTGTCTTAGTGATTTATTTTATTGTTTGGCTTATTTTTAATATTGACATTCCAGATTTTTATCATTGACACGTACCACATGCATATCATATGCATCTTGCTTCTCCTTTACCCCTGTGTCTCTAGTTGATTTAGCTCATCTGACTGTACTGGCTTAATACCACTAGTATAGTGTTGAATACTAGTGGAGATAGAAGGCATCCTAGCTTTGTTTCACTGTTAAGATACTGTCTTCAGCACCAAGGTCTGTAAATAGAAGATGGATGGATGGATGAATGGATGGATGGATAGATGGATAACTGATTCAGATTAATTCATGTTAAAAATATCCCTCAATTCCTTAAATCAAGAATGGGTATTGAATGCCAAAGGCTTTTTCATCACTGATGGAGATATAACCTATGATTATTCTATTAGATCTACTAATATGGTGTATAATATTAATAGACTTCCTAACATTGACTTAATCTTGCATTCCTAGAATGAATCCCACCTGGTCATATATTATTTTCTTAATATTGGATTTTGTTTATTAATGTTTCATTTAGTATTTTTGTATCAGTCTTAATGAATGACAGTGGTGTATTGTTTTCTTTCTTGTGCTATCTTTATGTTTCGTATCAGCATTATTAAAGCAAGTATCGCTGGGGTTTTTAAGGAATTGGGAACTTTCTTTTCTTTTCAATGCTTTGGAACAATGCTCTGGAACAGCATGAGGACTATCCAGTCTTTGAAGATTTGAAATAATTATCTTATAAAACCATCAGGGCCTAGTGCTTATTAGTAACTTTTTCTACAAGATACGTATTTTTTCCTATTTATTTTTGAAATTTTGCTATTTGTTATTATGTTTTGTTTGTCTGTTTTGTTTGTTTTGGGTTGTTTTTCTTTTCCTAATAGTTACCATTCAATGCTCCTTAGTCCCATGTGTTTAAATTTAATCTTTTTCATCTGATTTATCTGTTTTTTGTTGTGGTTGATATTCTTTTTTTTTTTTTTTTAATTTTTTAAACATTTATTCATTCTTAAGAGACAGAACATGAGTGGGGGAGAGGCAGAGAGAGAGACAGAGGAAGACACAGAATCAGAAGCAGGCTCCAGGCTTTGAGCTGTCAGCACAGACCCCGTCACGGGGCTCCAACCCACAAACCACGAGATCATGACCTGAGCCGAAGTCGGACGCTTAACCGACTGAGCCACTCAGGCACCCCTTTTTTGTTGATATTCTTTAACTTATGCCTTTGGCCTATACAACAATGAGTACATATAGTCTACTGTCTTCTCCCAATTTTAGTTGGTTTATTTCTACTTTGTCACATATAGCACCTGTACATTTGTCATGAACCCTCTTACCCACCTGTGTTTTAACCTTTTAGATTTCTCTCAATCTCTCTCTTTTTTTTTTTTTTTTTAATTTTTTTTTTCAACGTTTATTTATTTTGGGGACAGAGAGAGACAGAGCATGAACGGGGGAGGGGCAGAGAGAGAGGGAGACACAGAATCGGAAACAGGAAACAGGCTCCAGGCTCTGAGCCATCAGCCCAGAGCCAGAGCGGGGCTCAAACTCACGGACCGCGAGATCGTGACCTGGCTGAAGTCGGACGCTTAACCAACTGCGCCACCCAGGCACCCCTCAATCTCTCTCTTTCTCAATCTCTCTCTCTCTCTCTTTTTTCTCCCCCATCTCTGCTCATCATTATTTTTCCTCTGAGGTTTGCCCAGTCATCTCTTGGTTGGATGAAATTCATCTCCCAATAGATTGCCTGAGAAGGGCTCATGAATACAGAATCCCCTAAGTTCTGGTTCCTTGTTCCATAGCCATGATGCTTAAAGAAAAGTTTGACCGGTTGTAAAATTCTAGGTTTATACTTTCTCTCCTCGCGTTTTTGAAAACACTGTTGCATTGTGGCCTTTGCATGCTATTGTATGCTATTTTTTGAGAAGTCTGATGACAGTCTGATTCTTCTGATTTTGTAAGTTATTTGCTCTTTTTGCTTAAAAGCCTTGAGCTTTCCGTTAGTTTTACTATGACATCACAGATGATCATTCTGAGTCCGTCACCCAGGTGCCTTTTGGCCGCTCGGAATGTACCATCAGATCTTCTTTTGGTTTAAAGAAAGGCTTACATAATTGTGTTTTTATATAATAGTTTTCTTACCCAGTTTTGTCTTTCTTCTTAAGGTACCCTAATTATGGGTATGCTGTGTTTTTGTTTTTGTTTTTGTTTTTTTGGTCTTCCAGTGTATTCACTTTCTAATTCTTATTGCTTTCTTCGGTTTATTTCACTGTCATGGCTGCAATTTTTGCCTTTCCTCAATGCCTTTCATATGTTTTATTGTGACCCTGTTCTTTTTTAGGCATCTCGTGCTTTAGTCTTTCTTTTTTCTTTTTTTCTTCCATTTCTTTCCGGATTTCAGTAAATCCTCTTTAATTTTTTTTTTTTGCTGTTTATTTTTAATTTTTGAATTTCTCTTTCAAAGAATTCTTTATAACTACAAGTCTGTATTTAAGGCTGTTTAATTCATTCCAGAATGTTGTGTTCAGTGCCTTCTCCTTTATACTTACTTTCATGTACGGTTGGAAGAAAATTATCATCAGTAGAGGTGTTTGGATTCTCATTTTTTTTTTAATTTTTTTTTTCAACGTTTATTTATTTTTGGGACAGAGAGAGACAGAGCATGAACGGGGGAGGGGCAGAGAGAGAGGGAGACACAGAATTGGAAACAGGCTCCAGGCTCTGAGCCATCAGCCCAGAGCCCGACGCGGGGCTCGAACTCACGGACCGTGAGATCGTGACCTGGCTGAAGTCGGACGCTTAACCGACTGCGCCACCCAGGCGCCCCTCATTTGTTTTTTTAAAGATTTGTATGTATTTATTCATATTTCTTCTATCCCATTTTTTTATGTGGGGCAGTGTAGAAGATTCCTATTTTAATGGTAGCCTTTTCTATTAATGTAGAAAGTACAATTTTTCTAATTGGCTTCATTATTATTGAGAGTTTTTTTAAGTTTATTTATTTATTTTGAGTGAGAGAGAGAGAGGCAGAGAGAGGGGGGGAGAGAGAATCCCAGACAGGCTCCACACTGCCAACATAGAGCCTGATGCGGGGCTCAAACCCATGAACTCTGAGATCATGACTTGAGCTGAAACCAAGAGTTGGAGGCTTAACCAACTGAGCCACCCAGGTGCCCCTATTATTGAGAGTTTCACCCTTTGTTTTACAGGATCCCATTCCCCATCCCTGTGCTTCTTTTCTCCTTTGCCAGCCAATCTCCAAAGAGCCTCTCTCTCTCTCTCTTTTGACCTTCCTCTTTTCCAGAAACAATGCTATAGAGGACTGCCATGTTGATTGGTGTGTAGTTAGTCCTCTGACCTATCAGGACAGTTTTCCATGTTTTTATTCTCAGGATGAACCTTTTATATATATATATATATATATATATATATATATATATATATATAATATATATATTAATATATAATATATATAATATTATATAATTATAATTATAATTATATATATATTATTATATAATATATATATATATATATATATATTGCATCAGACAACAGAGATGGACAAGGTTCATAGAATATACAGGTGCATGGAGAGAGCTACACATGTGAAGCAGTGTGTTACTTCAGCCACAGTGCATGGCCTCTTGTGTAATACAGTAGTCACTTCCTACTTTTGGTGCTATGGGAAACCCCTAACTAGTGATTATTAATTCCAACTAATTGCATATAGAACTAAATATTATGTCACTGACAACTATGGAAGTATGTCATCATCCCGTCCTCATTTTACTAGAGTGATAGATGCAGGAGGACAGGAATCAGAGCAACTTCTTTGGGAATGCTGGGCCACATGGAAGGTTCTAGCAGATGGTGATGGATCTCTCAGGCAAAGAACTAGCCTAAACTCCCGTGGCAGAGGTCCCTGATGCAAAATGAATCTCCAGATCTAAGGACTTCTCTTAGTCTCCATTCTTCTTGTTTTGCCTTTTCTCCAGAATTTCCTACTATGGACTTACCTCTCTTACTTGAAAATCATCTCTCATGATGGTAGACTACAGTTTCTTTTGAACGTGCCTTCTTTGCCTCCTTTTTTGTGTATAGTTTCCCCTCCATCACCCCATTGGCATGAACATTTTCCAAGCTCTGTGCTAACCCTCTATTCTCTTTCTTAAAACTTCCCCTTAGAGGATGTACTTATATGCACAACTCCTCACAACACTTGTAGCCAAATGTCCCAAAGCCCATCTCTCTTGCCCTTCTTGCCTTTTGGATGAACTTCACTGATCAAAGCCTCTTAGCAGAGAAGTGGCCCTAGAAGTGGGAAAGGTAGAGACCTGCCTGCATTTTGTGCCATCACCCCAAACTCAGCACGTCCTATGGCAAACCTGCCACTTGCCTGCAAAACGGACTCTATTTTTGGTGAAAATTCATTGACATGATGTTCTATTAGCTGCCCAGACCGAGAGCCGGACCATCACTTTTGCTCGATTCTTTTGATACGTACTCCTGCTTCTTCCATCCTTGTTCTGTTGGTTCATCCTCAGCCCATCTTTTGAATCTTTCATATTTGTCTATTTCCCTAGTAAGACTTCTGTCAGCTCCTTCCCAATTTAATAGCTGCCTAACTGGACTCTCTGCCTGTCACTCTGTGTGTGCCCTGCACCTTCCCACAGTCCATTGCCAGATTAATCCTTCTTCAATATCATTTTCAGTAAACCAGACTCCTGCTCAGAGTGGCTGAGAGTCCTAGAGTGGCTCCCATTTCCTGCATTTCTTCTATTCACCTAGGCATTCCGTGTCCTCCACCTTCCCAGTCATTCTGATTGTCCTTCTACTCAGTTCGGCCCTGTTATGAGTAGCCTGCTGGTATACTCAATCTTTCACTGAATGTACAGTGTTTATTTTGCCTCCATGAAACCTAAAATGTTTGGTTTCCCACCTTTCTGCTTACTTTAAATCCTACTCCTACTTTATCACTGCATATATGTCTGGCTTTCTTCCATGAACTTCAACCTCCAAGAGTTTTACCCCCATCCAAGTCCAGACCTATAGAGGACTGTTTTATTTTTTTTATTTTTAAGTTTATTTATTTTGTGAGAGAAAGAGAGGAGGGTAGGGGCAGAAAGAAAGAGAGGGAGAGAGAGAATCCCAAGGAGGCTTCATGCCATCCGTCAGCACAGAACCAATGTGGGCTTCAACTCACGAACCATGATATTGTGATCTGGAGCTAAAGTCGGACACTTACCTGACAGAGCCACCCAGGCGGAGGGCTGTTCTTAGTCGTTCTAGAGATCTATAAACTAAAAATCCATGCTTCTCCCCAAGCACACTGATATGGTGGACTATGGATAGCGAATCTACAATGAACACTGCACTCAGAAGGATGAAGAAAAGGGGCACTTTATAGCCATTGGTCCTTAGCAATTTTGAAACCTGTCTGAGCAGACATTGTGAGGGTCCCTGATATGGGTTGGGGAATGTGCTTTGATTAAGCTGCAGTTCTTTTTTTTTTTTTTTAGTTTATTTATTTATTTTGCAAGAGGGAGAGAGAATCCCAAGCAGACTCCACACTGTCAGCACCAAGCCCATGAACTGCAAGATCATGACCTGAGCTGAAATCAAGAGCCTGATGCTTAACCAACTGAGCCACCCAGGCGCCCTTGATTAGGTTGCAATTCTGCTTTCTGGGGGCTTCCTTGTTCAGTATTTGCCATGGCTTATGGCCGAGCCCTCCACAAGTTCCTCATTTTCCATGATCTTCCTTGGCCATGTCTGAAATATGTCCTCCTTGGAAACCCCACACCCTTCTCCACCCACCCGCTTGCCCTAGAGAGTCAGAGGCCTAGGGATTCTCTCATGTCCTGAAGAGTGTCAGGCTCCCTGTTCCTTTGGCAGCTCAACTCCATTAAAACAGGAGGTTTCTTACCTGTTTGATCCTGGTCACCTCCATGTGCCCGTCAACACCCACAGTTCTTGAGATGCAGACCTCAGAACTGCTGTTTTCTGTGCTTTCTGGCCCCAGGTCCCTTCCCCTCACCTCTTGGGAGGTATTCTGTGCCTTTCAGACTTTGTGAGAGAGCACAGCTTTACATTCTTTACTAAGTCACCTTGTCCGATTCAAACACTGTCCTTCTCAGCTCATGCGGGAGGGGAAGAGGTGCAGAGAAAATGGCACACCAGCTCTTAAGTGCTCCACTCCAATGTGGTACATGTGGCTTCCCCTCGTTTGTCATGTGGTTGTGCCAAACTTTGGGAGAACAAAGATATATTATTCTTGCACCAGGACAGAAGGAAAGCCAGGTCCGCTAGTGAATAGGATGGGCTGTGTCACTTACGGGTGGAACCTGTAGGCTGCGACTCTCAGGTGCTGAGTCCCCCGTAAAGGAGCCAGCAGTGATGTCAATGGGAAGATGCCAAGAGGTGCAGATTCTATCTTTGGGGTCAAGGTCACATAAGTACCTGCAGTGCTGGTAACTTGTGGAAAGAATTGTAATGCTCTGCCTGGAACCCCCTGGAGGGGCTGCCTCCCAGCCTCCTATCCTTGACCTTGGTTGGAACCCTGAAGCAGCTCCCTTGTGGACGGAGAGGGGGTGTTGCAAGAGAACCTATTCCATGCAGCTTGGGGTCCCAGAGAGGGAGTGCCCCGAGAGACCATGCTTCTTGGGGGTCATGCTAACCCAAGTAAGACTTCTACCTAAAATTCACATTCACAGGAATCCCTCGGTTTGTTAGAGAACAATCACTCCCAAGACCCCGATTTCACCAGAGAAGGTTCATAAGCCATCACAGAACAAGATGGGGTCCGGGCAGGTCTCTGCACCCCTTTCCCTCTTCCTACAGGCACAGTTACTTCCCAGGAACCACTACAGCGTGCAAAGTGCCGAGAATCTGATTGTATCGTCTTGCAACTGGCAGGTTCAGGGGGCACCTTCTTGAACTTTCTTAGGGGAGCCCAACGAAAACTGCCGGCCCTGGTAGTGATGAGACAGATTCTCAGGAGAGAGGTCAGAGACTCTGCGACCTCCCGTCCACACTGTGTGGGTCTGGAAGTGTCCGGGCACAGTGGGCTTGTGTGACTCAACGCTGGCCTTGGGATGGGTGTGGGCGGGGAGTGGCTGCGACAGGTGCTGGGGCTCAGCCAGGCTCTTCTCCTTTTTGACTAATTGGTTTCTCTTTTGTTTTATGGAACTTGACAGCACTGGTTTGTGGCTTTTCGTGGTTGACTACCCCCGTAGTACCTAATTACAGAGGAGATTTTTAAAAGCAACAATGAACACATTTTCTAAATATGTTCTCAGTCCGCTCCCTCCCTGGGTAATTGGACGCAGAGAGGAAGGAGGGCTGGGTGGTATTCCCAGAGGCCTCTTGTCAATCAGTCCCGGGCAGGTGCCACCAGGGCCATTCAGAAGCACAGTCACCTGGAAACCCGGAGGCAGGGACAGCAGGAAGGGTGCCCAAGGCCCTGAGGCCACGCCCCAGGCATGTGAAACTCTCAACACCTGCTTTCTTCATGAGCACCAAGGCACCCCTCGAGAGCTAGGTGGGAAATTATACACTTCAGCCAAAGAAGCGAGGTGTTCTGTCAGAAGAAAAAGAAAAATCTCGAGCAGCTTCTAGGCAGATCAAAGCCAGACTCAATGAAAAAGCTCCTGGCACAGGTATCCTGAGACTTTTTTCTTTGTTCTTTTGGATGAAAAGAGTCGTTGTGCTAGGGACAGCAAGCCTGTAATTCACTCACTTACTCAACCACCCATTTGTTCATTTGCTCATTCTGTGCACTTGACCCTGTGCCAGACCGTGGAAGCGTCTGTCGCTGAGAACCTGCCTGGGCAACCTGCCAGGGGATGTGGAGCGGGGTTCTGATCCACCCCCTCCCCTCAAAAACCAGAATGAGGATGGAGACAGTCCAGGGACCTTGTGCCTCTGTGTCCTAGCACCCCGCTGGCTCAGATACCGTGCTGCCTCTAGCTCCTTCTTAGTGGAGGAAGAGGAAAGAAAATGCCTCTGCTTAACTCCCATGACTCTTTCCCTACGTTTGGCTGGCCACCTCCTACTGCCCTGTCACTACTTAGAAAGGCCTGGAACTCTCTATCAATTACAAGCTGCAGGCCAGACGCCAAAGGAGGTCAGTGTGAGGCATGAATCACAGATGCCCCTCAACTGGAGAGTTGTTCTCATAACAGCCACAGGATGCTCAAGGGCACACAGTAATGGCCTGTCACACACACGCACGCATGTGCGTGCACGCGTGCACACACACACACACACACACACACGAGCACAGGGAGATGCAAACTCTTGGCCCCTCACCTATCCTTTCTGGAGAATCACATGGAAATTGTGAGTCATTTTACAACTCAAGAATGACCTCACCTCTGGGTTTCTTATCTCCATCTGTTCTTGCGGCAATCACACGGGGCTGTGCGGCCCTCCCTCGAAATCCTCGTGACACATGATACCCCCCCTTCTCCGTGTGGAACCGCCCTTCTTCCAGAAGCATCGGTCTCCCTCCCCAGCTCTCTGCGCAGAGCAGTCTTACCCACATCCCTCCATCATGGGTCCTCTGTCCAACTGGATCCGCACAGTAGTACAGTGGCTCTCAACACCAGCTGTTTGTCACACTCATCAAAACTTAAAAGTGTAGGCAGATTGAAGGCTTCATTCTAGACCTCCTAAATCACAATCGATAGAAGCGCAAATCTGTCCTTTTGATAAGCTTCCAAGGTGATTCCGACGTGCCGCTGTGATTGGGGCCTCTCAGAGTCGCAAGTGCATTTGAATCCCCCGGGGATGTTGTCAGAATGCAGATTCTGAGCCAGGAGACTCAGGGTGAGCCCGTGACGCGGCATTTCTGACAGGTGCCTGGGGTTGGTTGGTCCCGGTCCGGGGACAAACTGTAGGTAACAGAGCTATAGGGTTAGGGTTCTCAACACCGGCTGCACATCAGATTCATCTGGGGAGCTTTTAAATATCCTGAACCCCAGCCAACGAATCTATATAGTTTGTGGCGCTGGGACCCACACATCAGGAATTTCTAAATCTTCCCAGGTGGTAACTTGACGCAGCCCCGGTTGAGAACCACCGGTCCAAGAGCCGTTTCCTAGCAGACCGGGTCTGTGTTTGAGCTCATCTCCCATCCCGCCCGTGGACCTGCTACCTACTCTCCAAAATCCATTTTCCAACCAGCTGGGCACTGCACATTTCTCTCCAGACAGCTAGACAATACATATTATCATCACAGAAGAGCTCGTCAAAACCCATCCCTTTCTGCAGGTAACCAATAGCTAGCAATATTAGCAAAGACGGTACACCCAGTACATTCTCTCTGCACAGAAAATTAATTCTCAGTTGTTGCTTCATGGTTTCTTGGCTTCTCTCCCTCTCCCGGGCAAGTCTGTGTTGTACCCGTACACAACCACATAGGCATGTGGTGCATAGACACACCCCATGCTTGGGATTAACCTCTTGTATGGTCCCACCAGTCTTGACTTCCTTAAAAACTGGAAGGGATTTTAGGATCTTGCTGCCCTATACCTTCTACCTTCCTCAATGTCATCTGTATTTCTGAACTTGTACATCTGTATTTCTGAACTTGTTGTGATGCGTTTGCCCACCTTGCTGGCATGGCTGCCTCCTACCTGTCTTCTGGCTCCTTTTTTCTGGACTTTGGGAGGACCTCCCCTCCCCAGACCAAGATAGACACCGTGGTTGTAACACCTGTGTGCTCTTCTAATAGCCCAGGGGGATGTCTGTTACCATCCACAGTATAATGTGCAGCATTTGCTGATTTTCTAATTTTTGTTTTCAGTGTTTGTTTATTTTTGAGAAAGAGAGAGAATGAGGGAGACAGAGCGTGAGCAGGGAGGGGCGGAGAGAGAGGGAGACACAGAGTCCGAAGCAGGCTCCAGGCTCCGAGCTGTCAGCACAGAGCCCGATGCGGGGCTCGAACCCACGGACCGTGAGATCATGACCTGAGCCGAAGTCGGACGCTGAACCGACTGAGCTCCCCAGGCGCCCCTGGAATTTGCTGATTCTCTAATGTGCTTCTCCCACGGGACTGTGAGCTTCCTGAGAGTGGGAAGTGCCCACCTCTCAGTCTACACCGTCTTGCACCAAGCTCAGAACAGAGCAGAGGGTCAAACAACATTCATTGAATAAATCACCAGTTCCTCTCTGCTTTCCTTTCCTTTTTTTTTTTTTTTCCTGCTTTCTCTACTGGGTTGTGTAAAACGTACAGGCGCTGATCTGCGTTAGCATGATTCCGACTGGCATATGTCCCCAAACCAGTCCATACCCAACAAGAGTATAATTGGAAAACCCAGGCCTTCCAAAACCCTGCCAATCATGCTGCTGTGTAAATAGGCACAGGTGATTGGTTCTAATCAAAGTCATTAGGGTGGTTCTGGAATGGTCCTGCTGCCATATGTAGATAATTATGGCAGAAGTCTACATTTTGGATGTTGGCCAATCTAAATAGCATTAGCATGAAGAATTTGCATAGAACAAAAGGAGAGGGATGGTGCAGTATTTGGACATAAATAATAATGGCTAGTATTTATATAGTATTTTCTATGTGCCAAGAATTCTTCTCACTGGTTTACATGTATTAACTCATTTGCTCGACAGAACAGCCCTATGATGGAAGTACCGTTGGCATCTCAGTTTTATAGGTGGGGAAACTAAAGCTTCAGGGAGAGTAGGTAACTTGGCCAAGATTATGCAGCTAGTAAACATGGCGGGTCTCTACTGGGACCAGCGGACTGGCTTCGGGTTTGTGCTCTTTACTGCCATACTGCCAGAGAACGGGCTTCTTCTAGGATAGAACATTAATCAGCTATGTCAATATGACTCGGTTAACATCCCCCATAATTCATGTGTGAGTAAGTAAGAGACCTCACTTGACCCCTGGAAGCAAGAGTTTTTACATCTCATCAGAATAGTAGTCCCTAATTTTTAGGTATACCAGTTGACTTTTTTTTTTCTTTCTCAAATACACACACACAGACATACTCATCTGTCAGGAAATAGAGACTCAGGAACCTTCAGTGGACAACTTATCTGTAGACGCAAATTAAAATTTTTTTTTCATAATGAGAACAGTGCTGCTGTTTTCCTAGAATTTTATTTCCTTTGCATATAAGACTGGGAATAAGAAATTTGGCTGGTGGTTTCTGAGTCTAAGCTACTCCTGTTAATGATACCTCTTTCTGTCCTTACCTGATGGTTATTTGGGGGTTAACCAAGAAGCTGTGCCCTGTGGGGTGTGTCCAGCCCCCTTCCCCAGGAAGAAAATTAGAATGGAGGGGTCCTTGTCACACAGTCAGGGACCTTCCCGTGAAATGAATTTGCCCTCATTCTTAGAGTTGGGCACCCTTTGAGAGAACTATTTCATTGGTGACATCCCATTCGAAAAACTAGGACGTGCTCAGACCAGGGGGCCACACTGCCTCTTTCCATCTCCGAGGTCAGTGGGAGAAACCGGGAGCTGACATTTTTAACAAATTCTCTGCAGCAGACTGTTTTGTGAAAGAAACATACCCAGCAAGGTAAGGACTTTGCAGTAGCTTCTATAGTCTCTGTCCTTTCGATGCCGCATGAGAAACCATTAGCACTTAATAACAAAATAAATAAATAAAAGCAGTATCAGTATCTTTAAAGCTGTGGTTCTCAAAGTGTGGCCCCAAGGCAAACAACATCTGTATGACCTAGAAACTTGGTAGAATGCACGTTCGTGGGTTCTACTCCGGACTTACCGTGTCAGAGACTCTAAGGTGAGGATTAAACACATGTGTTCTAATAAAACCCTCCAGGTAGTTGGGATGCATGCTCAGGTTTGAGAACTACTGTCATAAAGAATTAAGATACATAATTAAATCATGCTTCTTAATATACGATCTCACCCAAGTGGATGGTTGCAAAGGGTACATTAAGTACCGTGCCCTCAAAGGATATCCTAGTCGATATGTTACCATGGAATGAGGCTCTGTACCAGGCATGAAGCGTCAGTCGAATTATAATAAGGGTCTAGACAGAAACCTCTGGGAAATTGAAGCCATCCGTTCATTACTGACCCCAGAAAAACACTTCCCCAGTGTACAAACCATTATTTGCCCACTGATCAAGGCAGGTGGGATATGGTTGAAGGCTGATGATGAATTCAGATGATTCTCACTTGGAAAAGCTCAGCTGTCTTCCTTGCTCACAGCTGCTTTATTGAAACTATGATATTAAAGCTGAAGTTAATTCAACCAGTGACTTTAATCACCAAGGGTGATAGGATGCGCTGAGAGACCATAAAGACTGGGGCCTCGGTCAAATTCAAATGTTAGTGCTTTTAACTGGGGCCATTGCAAGACTCACCGACAAATGGAACAGGCACAGGGCGATCTTTAAAATTAGTTACAAAGAACAAAACATTAGGGGCGCCTGGGTGGCGCAGTCGGTTAGGCGTCCGACTTCAGCCAGGTCACGATCTCGCGGTCCGTGAGTTCGAGCCCCGCGTCAGGCTCTGGGCTGATGGCTCAGAGCCTGGAGCCTGTTTCCGATTCTGTGTCTCCCTCTCTCTCTGCCCCTCCCCCGTTCATGCTCTGTCTCTCTCTGTCCCAAAAATAAATAAACGTTGAAAAAAAAAAATTAAAAAAAAAAAAAAAGAACAAAACATTAGAAAAAAAGTGGAGTGATTTTTTCTGAGGATGAAAATGTATCCTTTCAGAAATAATTAATTTGATAAAATTACTCATTAGACCCATGTACCATCATGCCATTAGAGCTGCAATGTCTGAAGTAACTTCAACTTTTTGAAGAAGCCAGTACAAAATCTAAAAGTTCTATACTTAATTAGGCCAGACAGTAATGAACTTGCCTTCCCAATACTGTTCTGTGGAGAATACTAGCTATAATGACCCTCTGCTTGCCTGTTTGAGAAAGTTAGGACTTCTTGAGGTATCATGCCAACCATGTTTGGATCATGTCACAAAGGATCAGAGTTTCAGGGACCCCCCCCCCCGAGTGACACCACCACAATTTCCCTGAGTAGACCATTGGTGTGACCACACGTGTTACTTTTGATACGCCTACCTTTGGTCATTTTCCTTTCTCTGAGTCCAGGGGCACCAAGATGGAAAGTTTATATATCGTTGGAAAGAAAGGAGTGAGAAATCATAGGCTCACAGAATTCTTCATGTTGGTGGAAGGGTTCAGCTGTCCTCATTCCCTTCTGTTGGCCCAGCCACAAGCTGTGGGTTAAGACCTGGGAACCTTGTAATCTTCCAGAGGTTCAAGAACTATCCTTGATTCTCAGACCTTTAAACCAGCCTTGACTCCCTGAAGGTCCACTCTGTAGGGGTGGGCTCTAGTAAGGAGGAATAACTTGAATCGGCTGAATACCTTCTCTCAGAGGAGGCTGGGGGAGTTTACCCAGTGTTCTGAAGCAATATTAATTCTTTTTTTTTTTTTTAATTTTTTTTTCAATGTTTATTTATTTTTGGGACAGAGAGAGACAGAGCATGAACGGGGGAGGGGCAGAGAGAGAGGGAGACACAGAATCGGAAACAGGCTCCAGGCTCTGAGCCATCAGCCCAGAGCCCGACGCGGGGCTCGAACTCACGGACCGCGAGATCGTGACCTGGCTGAAGTCAGACGCTTAACCGACTGCGCCACCCAGGCGCCCCTAATATTAATTCTTTAAAAAATTTTTTTTGGTAATGTTTATTTATTTTTGAGAGAGAGAGACATAGAACGTGAATGGGGAAGGGGCAGAGAGAGAAGGAGACACAGAATCCGAAGCAGGCTCCAGGCTCTGAGCCATCGGCACAGAGCCCAACGGGGCTTGAACTCATAAACCGCGAGATCATGACCTGAGCCGAAGTGGGACGCTCGACCGACTGAGCCACCCAGGCGCCCCAACAATTCTTGAACATCGCTTTGGGCCAGCAGGGTCTTCACCTCTGTCTTCCTTCAGACCCACAACAGTTCTACAAGTTTGGTACAAGTGAGGATGGATGCTCAGAGAGATGGAACTATGGAGATGGAATTATGCGATGTTGCATAGTTCTTAAGCAGCTGGGCTAGTATTTGAGCTCAGGTCCACTTAGCATTAGCCTTAGGGTAAGGCCTGACTCGAAAGTCCAACTTCTTCCCTGGCCCTCACTCTGCAAGTGGGTCACCCCAACATACTGCCCTTCGATAACCTCACTGATTATGTGGAAGGTTTGTAGGTAGATGCGAATCAGCCCTCTCTGGGGCATCTGTTAGGTCTGAGATGCCCCAAGCATACACTATGCCACTCTGGTTGGCTCCAGAAATAGTTTTGGAGGTAGCGATTGTCCAAGTGTGGCCCCTGGACCTACTGCATCAACGTCACCTAGGGATGGCTTGGAAATGTACCTTATCAGACCCCACCCGGGAACTACTGATTAGAAACTCCGGGGGTGGGGTCCGGGGATCTGAGTTTCGGGAAGTCATCCAGGTTCTTCACCTGAATAGACAAGGTCTGAGAACCACTGGTCTCACTGCTCCATCTTGGGGAGAACAACAGCTTGTTTCCTCTTTGACCTGATACATGATTAGGATTTTCTTCTGGGCATCTGAAGTTTTATTCACCACACACATGCCCCTAGGAGTCCAGTGGGTATGTTCACATGTCTCCGGGCTTTCTGGGATACGGGAGCTTTAAAAACAAAACAAAACAAAACAAAAAAAACTAGAAGGAGTAGAAAAACTGTGCCTCCCCCTTCCGTTTTCTCTAATGAATGCCCACCACTTTATGATTCCCTTTAGAAAAGGGAATGTGAGTTTCTCATAGTTCCTTCCCTCCCCAAAGATATTTAGAGAAGATAAGAAAAAGGTTGTCTCTGAATATGTGAGGTTGTTGCAAGTTGTAGTGAAAAGATGAGCTTTGGAAATCTGTGGAATTGTGTTTAAATATCATTTCTAGTTTACCGGCTTTGAGACTTTGGGAAAGAATCCATTCAAGTCTCTCAACTTTCTGTTTCCATTTTTGATGTGAAGAAAATAATACCACATAGGGCTGTTGTGAGAATTGTGCGGCATATGAGGTGCCCAGCACAGCACCTGACACGTTGTGGGCATCAGGTAAATAACCGTTATTATTGAGAACAAAATGTTTTTTTTTTTTTTTCAGGAGTAGAGGTCTGGAAGCCTCTAGATAAATAGGATGTACGTTCCCCAAGGATCAAATTTATCTTGGTAAAAAAAAAAAAAATTAATATGATCTTTTAAAACCAAGACTCTGGGGACGCCTACGTGGCTCAGTCGGTTAAGCGTCCAACTTCAGCTCAGGTCATGATCTCGTGGTTCATGGGTTCGAGCCCCAGGTTGGGCTCTATGCTGACAGCTCGGAGCCGGGAGCCCGCTTCAGATTCTGGGTCTCCCTCTCTCTCTGCCCCTCCCCCATGCTCTCTCTCGCTCTCTCTCTCTCTCAAAAATAGACATTAAAAAAATTAAAAATAAATAAGTAAATAAAAAATTAAACTGAGACTCTGTTTAAGTTCTCCTTCACGTTTTTGAGTTTTGAGGGGAAAGCATTCTTTGAAGACTTGGCCACTCCCACATCCCTCCCAACCAGAAGAGCCTTTGAGGTAGGATTCCCATCCTCTTGGCTCCCTCCCCTTGCAAGTCTGCAGGAAGACACTGGCGCCTATTTAACTGAGTAAAATAACGAATGAGTGCGTGAGCGAATGAATGAATGAGTGAATGCCCTTTGATTCTTTTTTTTTTTTTTTAATTTTTTTTTTCAACGTTTATTTATTTTTGGGACAGAGAGAGACAGAGCATGAACGGGGGAGGGGCAGAGAGAGAGGGAGACACAGAATCGGAAACAGGCTCCAGGCTCCGAGCCATCAGCCCAGAGCCTGACGCGGGGCTCGAACTCACGGAGCGCGAGATCGTGACCTGGCTGAAGTCGGACGCTTAACCGACTGCGCCACCCAGGCGCCCCAAATGCCCTTTGATTCTATGCCCCCAGGTCTCTGTGCTACTCTACATCTGTCCTCACTGACCACCTTAACTCCAGTCGGACTTTCGGGAACACCCCCTTCCCATGGGGATTGTGTTGAGCTGCAAGTAACAGAAAACAAGCCTCCCGCTAAGATGAGTTTATTTGCCCGACAGAACAGGGGATCTGTTCTTTCCCTTATGGTTGCTTGATGGCTGGAAGGTCCCAGCTGCCACATCATCCAGGCATTCGAGGGCAGGAGGGCAAGGACAGAGGGAGAGTAGTGTCAGCAAATACCCATTTCTGTCGCTACATCCCTTCTCTGCTGCTGCTTGACAGACCATCCCAAACTGGGCCATTAGCGACAACCATTTATTTAACTCATGTCCTTGTGGGGCAGTAGTTTGGGCAGTCTCCGCTGGGGAGGTGACCTCTTCTTCTTCTTTTTAAATAGTTTTCTATTTTTTTTGTTGTTGCTTAAATATTTTCAAGTCCATTTAGTTCTTTTTTAAAAAATGTATATTTATTTTTGAAAGAGAGAGAGAGCACTAGCAGGGGAGGGAGGGGCAGAGAGACAGGGAGACACAGAATCCGAAGCAGGCTTCAGGCTCTGAGATGTCAACGCAGAGCCTGACGCGGGGCTTGAACTCATGGACCGTGAGATCATGACCTGAGCCAAAGTTGGACCCTTAACCGACTGAGCCGCCCAGGAGCCCCTGGGCAGGTGTCTTCGATGTGGGGTTTTCTCATGTGTCGGCAGGGTGAGTCAGTTTCTGGGGGTGGGCACCTCGCCACGTGCCTGTCATCCTTCCACGGGCTCACATGGGCTAGTCCTGCCTGGCCACCCAGGAGCGGGCGGAAGCTCCATGGGCCTCTTGAGTCCTGGCCTCAGAACCAGACCATCCCTTTGCCTCATTCTGTCGGCCAAAAGCAAGCCACAAGGCCAGTTCAGCTTCCAGAGCTGGAAAAACATGCCCCGCCTCCTGATAGGGGTTCCCTCCTCTTTCTCCCCCTCCTCCTCCCCCTCCTTCTCCTCCTCCTCCTCCTCCCCTCCTTTTTGTTTTCTGTAAGCTTTGCCAGAGGCTCTAATAATGACAAGCCAGGGAAAAGCGTGCTGGGAAAGAGTGTTGGGTTGGAGCACTTTGCAGTCCCCACCCTGTCATTTCACCCCATCCTTGACTTTGCTAATAAAGTTCTTCTTTGGACCAGCATCCCTCTTAGACTGTCAGAAACCTCTGCCCCAGGGAATGCCCCTAGAAGCATGCATTTTGGCCCAGGGGCCCTCAAAACAGGCTCCTGGTGAGGTGTTAATGCAGGCAATATGCCTCCTTTCTTTCGCTGCCCCTCCTCACCATTGAAATGTCAGTCAGCGCAAAAAAAAAAAACTCTTGAAAGCACAGAAGGGCCACCCGGCTTCCCCGCTGTTTTGCTAACTCTCCCTGGAAACATAGTCTGTGATCAGGTATGAAGGGAGACCTTCAAAAACCTGCGTATAATAATACCTCTCCCGAAGGACTTTTACTTGAGAGGCAAATAATTTGTACATGGCATGTAGGTAAATATCAGTCTGGATGCAGAAACTTCTGGGAACATGAACGTTTCAGGGACCATAACACACACACACACACACACACACACATTCTGAAGATAAAGAAGGTTGTTATCACTAAAGAAAAAAAGATAAACTTATGATCTGAAGCTCATAAAATCACAGTGAGCATTTATTGTGCCTGGTAGTGTGCTAATGAGCACTCTGCATAATCTGATTTAATTTTCAAACTATCTAACGAAGTAGGCAATATGCCCCTGTTTACAAGTGACGAGTCTGAGGCACAGACATGATAGATGGGTGTCTCAAGATCGTGCCTAGTGAATCAGGATTCAGTTTCATCTTGGACCGCAAGCCCTTGCCCCTAACCGTGAGAACGCACTGTGTTCTCTTTATTTATAATTCATGGCGCAAAAGTAATGATGAGTATGCCTAGAAAATACTGTATGCTTCCTAAGTATCAGCCGACAGTCTTGACCGACCCAGCCTGTGGCGGTCTGAGAGCCAAAACAATCAAAACAGTCAAAACTGCGCACAGTTATTCAGCGCCCCCGTGACCTCAGTGTTGTTGAACAAAGGAGAATATATTACTTAAGCCAGATGGTTATTGACAATTGTAGACAAGATCTTTATTAATGGAGCTGTTCATTAGCTCTGTCATTTTTGCATATCGATCTACACGTCCAGGTCAAGAGTTTGTTGTGGGCTTTGCTACTGCCTATTGTTCGCTTTCTGTCTTTGTCCTCTAGGGTTTTGGTATCGTCCAACAGATTAGAGTTCCCCAAATCATATTCCACCGAATACCAGCCTGAGGTGTTTGTCAGTATCGTATGAACGGGAAGGATCCCACAGTCAAATAAATTGATAAAATGTAGGGCTCGTGAATTCACATTTAAAGTTTATCGCTTTACTGCATGACTTATCAGAGCCTTTGGGATAGTGTAGCGTGCATCATGGCATCGTGGCCCTCCAAGGTCCGCCTTGTTGGCCGTACATACTGGATGTTGGGAAGTACTGTTTGAGTGCTGGTCAGCCTGACCTCACTGTGGTGGGTCCAAGTTCATAAATGAGAGCAGACCTGTAGAGATCTCCAATCCTACCCATGCATATCATGTCTCATATGGTTTTAAATTATTTTCTTCCCATCCTTCTAAAAATCCTTTTCTGTTTGAACAGAAATCACTTTGCTTGTAGAGACTTGGGACTTCTGTTTACCTAGAGAAACATAATTTATGTGTTGGCTTTTAAGGCCCAGAGAACATTTTATTTGGTTCTTTGTATGTAGTGATTATGTACAAAAGTGTGCTATATCCTCACTTGGACATCACTTTACATTTCTGGTGCCAAATTCAAGAAAGAAAACCAAAGTTGGGGGTGGGGGGGAACTGCCATTTTTGGAGAGATTATCTGTTTTAATGTTTAATTATTTATTTTGAGAGAGACTGGAAGGGAGAGAGAGATGCCCAAGCAGGCTCCACACTGTCAGCACAGAGCCCGACGCAGGGTTTGAACTCATGAACCATGAGATCATGACCTGAGCCAGAAGCACTTAACTGACTGAGCCACCCTGGTGCCCTGGAGGGATAATTTTGTATAAGTCGTTCTCACGTGCGACTGAACCCTTTCATAACCCGTGGAGATATGTGTTTTTGACTTCACTTTGGAAATACAAAACCTGCATTTTGCAGTGAACAAAGATAGCGAACTATCTAAGCTTACACAGATAATAAGCATGAAGCGTTAGGATTTGAACCCAAATCTGTCTGACCCTGAAACGTATACTCTATTTATTATGAAAAAAAAAACCCCAAAAGAATTAAAATAAAATGATAGGGAAGCTACCACTTGGATAAGAGTAATAGTTACAAAGGCTACCATTTTCTTCCCATGTGACAGAAGGGGCTAAAAGGGAGTTTAATCAGTATCTGTTCAACCAGAAAGAGTAAGAAACTCATCTAGTCTGTTCACTAGATTCGAAAATTAGGGATTAGTCCTGAAAGCTTGACGAGGATTATTTTCAGAAAGATCAAACTATTAATTAAGAAAATAGTTCAGGGGCGCCTGGGTGGCTCAGTCAGTTAAGCGTCTGACTTCGGCTCAGGTCATGATCTCACGGTCCATGAGTTTGAGCCCCACTTTGGGCTCTTGTGCTGACAGCTCAGAGCCTGGAGCCTGCCTGGGTTTTCTGTGTCTTCCTCTCTCTCTGCCCTTCCCCTGCTCATGCTCTGTGTGTCTCTGTCTCTCAAAATAAATAAGTATTAAAAAAATTTTTTTTAAAGAAAATAGGTAATAAAATTCTTACCTGTAATCCCACAAAGAGATGGCTTACTCGAAAACCATAAACTAGATGGAAGAAGTGAATGGATACATGACTGTGTAATTAGCGCTTGGAACTTTTGGTTGCAAGATTACGTAAGATGATGGTGCTCGTCACAGCGTGCCCTTTGACCTGATGAGGAGGTAGACCGTCTGTTCAGTATAAATGGCATTGTAGCTTCATCTTGGGATGTTGACAAAGCAGTTGGGACTTCTCTGGGACAGAGCCAGCCTTTTATAGACTGGGACCAGTTTGGAGACGTAACCTTCACTCCTATTAGGATTTAACTAAGATGCTCCATATCATCTTGTATCAAAGTCCCTGCTGGCGTTTTGGACGCAGTAGGAACTTAGAGCTTCTAGAATTTGAGCTAGGGTGCGGGCCTTTGTGGAAACAAAATAATCAGTCAGAAGTCAGGATGTGCGTTCCCGCCTGAATAAGGACAGCCTCTATTATTTGATCGGGGACCAGATCTAAGAATTAGATCGGTCGGTTTTAAGGGAAAGGCGTCAAGGGGAGGTACTCAGGAAACAACATCATCATGCCCTCCCTATCTTGTGAGCAAGGGTACAGGTGGAGTTCAGGCCACCTGTGCCCTCCTTAACCCTCAAATTGCACATTTTCTCCACCTCCCCTTCTCAGCCACGCCCTCTGATTTCTTTGTCCCTCCCCACCCCACCGCATCCCTCCACACAACACACACACACACACACACACACACACACACTTTGGCTTGATTCCGGGCCCCACCGCTTAATAGCTATGTGATGCTTGGCAAGTCTCTTAACATCTTGGCGTCTCTTTCCTCATATAAGAAAGAGAAGTAATAACTTCTCTGCCCGCCTCACTTTGCAAACTGCAATGTGCTATCTAAATAGAAGTTTGATGTTGTTATTATTATTGTCCTATCTCCATTTTCCCCACCAGAGCATAAGCGTGTCCCTGGTTGGGGCTGTCAGACATTGTGTCTGTTGAAAAGTCTGATGGGGAAGGAAGTGCCTCTTCCCCCCACCACCCTACTGTTGCCAACACATTTCTAGAGTTTATGATGGATTTGTCCTTTGCCCTTTTAACTACTTGAGCGTTGTTGATCTGGTCAGTGGAGAGCATTTCATTGGGGTTCCATTTTAATCTGCCCAGCAGCTAGTATTAATTGAGGTTCTGCCTGTCTTTCCATTTCTCTGCTCACCTGGCTTTCTTCCACCTTACCGGGAGATAGATGGGAGGCGGCCAGGAATGCCAACGAATGCGATTGAATCACAAGGTTTAGCGAGGAGAGAGGGCAGGAAACACTGGAACAAAGAAAGGCATACTGTTAGGACAATTTGGAAGGTATTGGGATAATTTCAGAGCAGATTTTCCCTTGCTGTTATAAATTCACTTAATAGATGTGATGAGATCACTATTATAGATAGATGACCTTGAGTGAACCGTTAGAGATTTGGGGACACACTGGAGACGTGTGTGTGTGTGTGTGTGTGTGTGGCAGCTGAAAACACCATGCAAAAATTTCTTGAATTCTTTGATCACAGCCAAGAGATTTCTTACTTGTAAGCCAAAACCACCTGTCACAATGAGTACCAAAAATAGTAACCTATAAAATGTAACTAAACAAAAGCATTGCATTGGAGGGACGGGGTATAGAGTCATGGAAGTGACACTGGGCTGGAATTCAGAGCTGAGTTTATGTTACATTTCTGCCACCTTCTTCCAGGGTGACCTTAAATAGCAATAACAATTGCGCAGCATCCTTCAGATTGGAACACACCTTCATGGTCACCGTGTCATTTTTACCTGACCGTGTTGCTGCTGCTGACATGAATCGAGCATGCGGAATCCAGCTGGGTGCCACGTCCTGCCTCGTGAGGACCGGTTGCACGACTTTGAGCCAACCTTTGGCCCTTGCGGTCTTCATTTGTTCCCATACAACCAATAGGGTTAATGAGGCATTCCCGTGTGGTTATTTCCAAGATGAAATGTGACCATATGGATGAAAGTGCTTTGCAGCATCCAAAGGATTACCTAGTGGTTTGTGGGATTTTAGGAACAAGGGAGGAGATTTGGGACCGTCTACTTGTAGGGTTTGGGCTGAAAGCAACAGGAAGTAAGTCTGTAAGTGAAGCAGCAAAGGAACCTATTGGGGTGGTATCACATAGTTCACAGACTCCATGGCAGAGCTGAAGATCCAGGCTCTGGGATCTGTGTCTGGGAATCAGTGGAAGGTGGGGGGGGGGCGCATTTCTGCAGCTGTGACATGACACTGGAAGGGTGCGATTGGGCACAGCTCGTGTCAAAACTGGATCCATTGCCAATGCCACTGGCCCCAAGAAGGAGTTGGCCACCACCCAAATAAATTCTAAATGGTCACTTGCCTCATAGCACTGTAGTAAGGAGGCATGATTCTATCTCTTATGTCTCCTGGGATTTCTCCCCACATAGGTGGGGTGTTCAGAAGTCAACTTCAGGCATGTTTTTGTGAAATAACCTACACAGAGTCTACAGATTGTTGCTGGCAGGGCTAAACCCCATGGCTCTGCGTTCTCAGTCTCATAGACCCTTTCACCATTTTATGTTTCCTCATATAAATGCGTTCAGTCTTGGAACGAATATCGAATCTCTCCCGTATACCAGGCATGGTGGTGGGATTCCTCCAGCTCTCAAAGTTTAAGATTTTATGATTAAGTGTTTCCATGTAGCGTCCTCCTGGTGATAAAGCATCGTGCTAAGAACACTGTTTTCACAATGAAGTTCTAGAGAGCCTCAAATTTAAAATGCAGATTACTATCAGAAGTGTCCTGCCGACTCAGCAGAGAGGCATGGCTGGAAAAGATAATTTGCTCAACAAAAAGAGGAAATAACAGCACCAGGGGGATTTCTCAGGCCCCATCAACATCCACCGTTAAACTTTATTATATAAGCCAAAGAAGGGGTTGTACAGGTCAAGGACGTACAGCCCAGAGAATGAATCCGGAGGCTGGCTTGCTTTGGTACTGCCTAGATCTTATATACTGCAAGCTATTTCCACACACACCCTCTCCACTCTGTATCTGGCACCGAGCTACAATATGGCCATGGGGTGGGAAGAACGGAAGCTTTGAGAGTCTGTTCAAGGCTGCTGTCCACGTAAACAAACAGGGGAAGGCATGTACCTTTTTCTTATAGAGGCTTCCTACCTTCCCCTCAATCATTGCCTGATGGAAACAGAGCGGCCACAGATAAGATGGCAAATAGACATCCCAATCTGAGTTCCCTAGAAGATGGAGCATGAGGCAAATTCTTGGTATTAACAGATTGTAGAGGAGTCCAATCTCAGCGGGGCGGGGGGGGGGGGGCGGTGGTAAATGGAGAGTGGAAAAAACAGAAGGCACTCTGGACAGGCAGGAGAGCAACCTTAAGGGGTTCTACCACAGCTTTTAGAACAAGCACAGTGGAGCACTTCATCTCTCAGGATGTCTTGAGAGAGGCCACCTGACACCCACTGCATATTTTAATAGTCCATCTAGGAGGAGGAAGGGAGAAGAATTTTTAGGCTAGCTCTGGTCTCTCTTTGGTCAAAGTTGTCCCACGTGGCATCCATTCCCCTGCATTTTGGGGGTTTACCTCCCAGGCCCTCCAGGAGCTGCCTAGGTCTCTGGCAGCAAGGAGAGGAGTATCCATGGCACAGGCCACAATACTCAAGCTAAGCCTGTGCTAGAAGCAAGCCGCTGGCACTCCCCATCTCTTCACCTGCGGCCTCACTGGCGGCCAGCTGGACAGGACATTGCATGTGTCAAAGAGCCCCATAACGTCTCATGCCTTGGTAGCAACAGGAATCAGAGGCAAGAGGCACCCACATGAAGGTACAAGACATGCCTACGAGTGATATGGGGGACCTAGAACAGTCACTGCAGAGACCCCAGCCAGCTAAGCAAGTGGTACACCACGAAGGAGGGAAAACAGAGATGGACATTTCCTCTTGCACCTACGAGCATGGGCTTGGGCCAGGAGGTCTTTATGGAGGTTCACAAGTACCATCAATGGAAAGACATGGCCAAGGGTATCCAGGGAGGTAAATACACTGGGTTACATACAGTAAGATCACCTTACACGATGCATACTAAAAATTTTCTGGATAGAATACAAACAAATTAAAATGCATGGCTGGACTCAAAAGAAAGAAGGGGAAATCCCTGCTTCAGGAAAAAAGAGGAATTTAAACCATATTGGTAAACGTATAGACTGGTTTGGGAGTTACTCTTGGAGGGGGGGAAAAGAGTATTTTCTTATGCCAGTAACATATGGGATTTGGGGCTTTTTTCCCTCCTACACAGAAAAAGGACTCAAAACCTTAGGCCTGGGCAAAGTGGGAAGCATAGAGTCAGGGATTGCATCCATCCTACACCTAGAAAAAATACATACCCATCAGCACAAGGCAATGACAAGGAAGCTTTTCTCACACTGTCTGGAGCTGGTTAGGCAGAAGAGTTTCTTCTGAAAAGTCAAAACCAGGACTGCATTTCTTAGAGGTCTGAAGTCTGATTTTATATTGCTGGACAATTATAGGGAACCACCAAGGTGAAACTACATCATAAAGCATGTAAAAATTGGTCCTGAGCCAGTGAAACAACTAAGTGCTCGGTATAAGCAAAAACAAAAATACAGGGAAAACAAGATTTCTTAAGGAAAAAGGAACATCCCACGAAAGGTCAACTTACCATACGACCAAACTATCTGATAATTAGACTTCCAGAACTGGAGCAGGGCAATCTGAAAAAGCATTTAATTTTTTTTAATGTTTTTATTTATTTTCGAGAGAGAGAGCAGGAGCAGGGGAGGGACAGAGAGAGAGGGAGACACAGAATCCAAAGCAGGCTCCAGGCTCTGAGCCGTCAGCACAGAGCCCAACACAGGACTCGAACTCATGACCTGAGCTGAAGTCGGATGCTCAACTGACTGAGCCACCCAGGCGCCCCTGAAGAAGCATTTAAAAAGTGTACTTAAAATTATTGAAAATATAAAGAAAAGGGATTTATTTTATGAATAAAATATTAGGATCTTTTGAAAAAAGGACAGGTAACTTTGGAAAAGAACCAAACACAAAACTTCTAGATGTGAGAAAGGTCACAGCTGAAATTAAAACCTGAGTAGAGAGGTTAAATAACAGATAAGACACCACCAAAGAGAGAATTAGTAGATTGGAAATCATTTCAAGAAATTATGGAGAATGCTGAGCATAAAGAAAAGTATACACAGGGAGAATCAGGCTAAATCATTTAAAATCTATAAATCTCACATATAACTAATATGTTGTATGTTCCAGAGGGAAAAGATGCAGAGAAAATATGGGAGAAACAGTATTTGAATGGATAATGATAAAATGTTTTCCAACATTGATGAGTAATGTGAATCCAGAGATTCAAGAAACACAGTGACCTTCATGCAGGTGAAATAATCATAACCCCAATTCTCAGGTAACATTTTAAAGCAGATAGAAGATAATGACAGGTTCCTTCCTCAGGAGAAAAATAATTGAATTGGCAGAAGGCGTCTCGATATTTACAATTTGTGGCAGACAGTGCTGTGATGAATCAAAATCACCATCAGTTTAAGAGTCTATACTACACTGTCATTCAGGAGATAAGGCAAAATAAATACATTTTTGCACAAATAAGGACTAAGAGATCTCCCTCTGTCAACATTATTGAATCTTGAAACAATACTAAGTGAGAAAAGCAAGCTCGCGATACCATTGACATAAAATTAAGACGCCCAACACCGGAGTATCTACTGTTCATGTAATATTTAGAATACAGAGCAGTGTAGAGGAATAGCAACCACGTTTGAGATAGTAGTTGCTGCTCTGGGTAGGACAGAAGGGAGGCACAAGGGATGGGGACATCAGTGACACATCAGCTACAACGTCAATGTCCTACATCTTTGTCAACGAAAAGAAACACTGGGAGGAAAAGTGGCAAAATCCTAACATTTTTGAAACCTAGATGGAGGTACATGGTGCCTGCTAGTTTACTTCCATACTTTCTGTGTGCTTGAACTATTGCAAAACAAAGTTTTATAAAGAAACAAATCTACATCAAAAGAGTCTACATCCTCTAGGAAAGAGGAGGAAGGAAAAGAGAAACACAGGGAGAAGGAAGAAAGAGGTGGCTCACCTTGGCAAGCTCTTGACAGTGGTTGGAAAGAGACCTGGATGTCAAATCTGGGTCCTGCTTTCACTTCTGCCACCGAGCCACTATGTGGACACATGCACAGACTTCCCCGCTCTGCCTCTTAGTTTTCTTCATTTTTTAATCAATGGGGTTGGAGCTGTCAATCAGCAAGATCCTTTCCATTTCCAACACTCTTTTGTTCAGCTTCCTTTGACTTTTCAGATGGCCACATTTTAGGGCATAAAAATGGCTCTTGCTAATGCAGCTGTATTAGTAAGGATTCCTTTGTCTTCAAGTGATGAGGACTCAGTCTGAGCTGGCTCAAGGACAGTGAAAAATTATTGATCTGTGTAAGATGAAACACAGGGCTAGGGCTATCTCATGGCGCTTTGATTTGGAGCTCACAGATACTCTCGTGTGCCCCAGGTATTTTTGTTTTAATCTTCCGTAGTGGGTCTTTAGTTACATTGGCTTCCTTCTCAGCCATCACGTGGTAGACCAGATGGCGGTTGTAGCCAGATGTTGACAGCAGCTCCAGTCTAAGTTTTCTGTTCTGCAAGAAAAGCAAAATCTCTTTCCCTGAAGTCCCAGTGAAACACTCATCGTGTCTCATTAGCTTTGATAGAGTTCTAAGCCCAACGTGGAGCCAGTCACTGTAGACAGGGTTGGGGAAGGGGGGAGGCTATGTGCTGATCTACTTGAGCTGCACAGGCTCCCGCTATGGAAAAGGCACAGCTTCACCTCAGCCACGCAGACGGAGAGCGGGGGAGGATTCCAGTTCCTGGGATAGAAACCAGGATGTGGAAACCAGAAAGGGGAAGATTAGCTATCGGATTACCAAAACAAATGTCCCACTACAACTCACAAAACTACAGGAATGATTTCCTAGTAAGGACAGTCTAAGAATGTCAAGTCTCATTGTATTCGGAATGACAAAGGATGAGAGAGAAATCTTCACAGTGTGGACCATTCGAAGCACAAAATGGGGCCATGTGGGGACAAACACATATCTGCTTTCCCATTCCAGTATTCAGGAACTAGGCAGAGAGGCGTCTTTAAAAGCTTTTTTTAAAGTGTATTTATTTATTTTTGAGAGAGAGAGTGGGGGGGGGGGGTTGGAGGCAGAGAGAAGGAGACAGAGAATCCCAAACAGGCTCCATGCTGTCAGCACAGAGCCTGACGCAGGGCTCAGTCCCACAACCCTGGGGTAATGAATGACCTGAGCCGAAATCAAGAGTCAGACGCTCAACAGACTGAGCCACCCAAGCACCCTGAGGCTTCCTTAGCTTGAAGGATGTGGCTCTAGTCCATTCACATCAGTTCTGAGTAGAATGACAGAATTTTCTAAAGGTATCATGGACAATGAGGCGCCTGGCTGGCTCAGTTGGTAGAGCCTGTGACTCTTGACCTCAGGGTCGTGAGTTTAAGCTCCATGTTGGGCAGGGAGCCTACTTAAAAAAATACAATAAAATTAGAATGATATCATGGGAAATATGGGCCAAGAGATGTTCCCCAATGGTAAAAAAGGGAAGTTTAAGAGGAGATCATGTAGATTCATGGAAGACAGAGCATGGCCTCTTACCAAGAGGTGACCCAGGAGCTGTGCGCAACTCCGGAGAAGGACACTGTGTAAGATGAGTTAGGAGCCTGCCTGTGGTACCTCTGCCAGAAGTAGAACATGGGATTCTGTAAGTCATTCTGCACGGCACCGCCAGAGAAAAGTTACGTTTATTTTTGAACCACTCTCAAAACGTAATAAACCTAAAATAGGTAAATCTTAATCATGGAAAACGCGAATCGGTGTGTTTACACAGGATAGGTTTGCGACGCACATCTGCTGGGTGTGCTTCCCATAGAGTCCAGCATCCCCAGACATGGGGGAGAGTTACATATGGGGGGGTGGGGAGGATTGGGGAAGCATTTCTTTTTCCTTCCATCCTTGTCTGTTGACCTAGATATTCCAGAATCCTCCACTTTCCTCTTTTCTACCTGCCCCAGCCTCCTTCCCCACGCTCCTTGCGTCCGGAAAACAACAACAAAAACCGCACGGCGGTCCTGGGTCTACCCCACGACAGCTACAAAGATATTACTGGACGCGGCTTGGCGGTCTGGGCTATAAATTAGGGGATGTGCTCAGGAGCCCCGTGTAAAGGTTCTCTAAGGCTCCTCTGGTTGCCTTTTGGTCAACACGCCCAGAAGAACCCGTCTCTCATTTCCTTGTCTCTCTCTGCCCTTTTCTGCTGCTCTCCCTGACCTCCAGATCCAAGCTTCCTTCTGCCAGTTCCCATGATGCCCTCAATGCTGCATGGGCAGGTCCCCCCCCCCACTCCCCCGCCCCGACCCTAAATCTTCCTGTTCAGAGTGAGGCATCTCCAAGTTAGTTAACTAATTAGTTAAGTAATTAATCAATTATTTTAAACATATTTCTAGGGCACCTGGGTAAAAGAGTTGATCTTGGCTCAGGTCACGATCTCACGGTTCAGCATTCACTGGCAGGATTCGGTTCCTGGGGGGCTGTTGTCCGCATGCTGCCCCCAGGTCCTTGCCACATGGGCCTCTCCAACAGCAGGTCAGCTTGCTTCATAAGGGTAGTCCAGAGACAGGGTGACAGAAATGACTTCCATCACTTTTGCAAGGTCCTGAGTCCCGCCCACATGCAAGGGGTGTGGATCCCATAAGGGGGTTGACATGGGGGGTGAGAATCCTGGGAGCCATTTCAGAGGGCTCCCCTCCATGGAGTTCAAAGCCTATCTGTCCAATTGAACTTAACCCATCAAAATGCAGATACCCCTCCTAGGAATTGGGGGACAAAAATCAATAAGCTTAAGTTATTTACATCTACCCTTTAGGGTGAAAGTGATTATTACATCGTGTCCTTCAAGGTAGTTACCTATGTGTAGGGATTTGAATAGGAAATGGAGGGAAGGAAGCTAATAGTTACGGCCGCCCTACTGCATGTACTGTTATTTTCTCAGTGTCCATAAGAGGAATCTGAGGCTCACAGACTTAAAGAATTTGCCTCAGATCGTGCACCCACGATGGGCTGGGGTGACAACTACAACTCCGTTCTTCCTGTCCCCAAAAGGCACATTTTTCTTTTCTCTCTCTTTTTTAAGTTTTTTAAATGTGTATTTATTTTTGAGGGGGGAGGGGAGAGAGAACGAGTAGGGGAGGGGCAGAGAGAGAGGGAGAGAGAGAGAATCCCAAGCAGGCTCCACGCTGTCAGCACAGAGCCTGATGCGGTTCTCAAACCCACGAACCGCGAGATCGTGACCTGAGCCGAAACCAGGAGTCGGATGCTCAACTGACTGAGCCACCCAGGCGCCCCTAAAAGCACATGTTTTCCTTCATCGGTCATTAGTGCTGTTGGTCAAATGCTTCCAGTTCTGCCCACTCTGGGCCCAGCCGATGACCGTACTTTGTAGTCTTCTTGCGATTGGGTGGGGCCAGGAGACAGTTCTGGCTCCTGTGTTGTGTGAGCTGGGTCATCTTGCCTTTGGGCCCAAGCACTTGATTGCAAGACCTCCCAGAGGCCTCTTTCCCCTCTGCCACGGCACCAGCAAGGTTTGAACCCCTGAGTGGCTGGCGTGCAGACCTCTCGGGCCACCCCTCTGGTTCGTAGCAGGAACCAGAAATAAAGTTGTGTTGTCGGGAGTCACTGAGGTTTGGTGGGGGTGATTCGAACTCTCCCGATTGATGTCTCTCTGAAAAGATAAAGGAGCGAGAGTGAGGGGGTGTGGAGGTTGCCCCTGAGGAGGTCTGGTCCTTATAGCCAGCTGGCATGGGGTCATGGCCGGCACTCACCTTGACCCCGGTCACTGGGCCCCATGGGGCCCGCATACCCACAGCCTTCTATTTCTGAACAGTCCTGGATAGAATCAGGACCAGAGGGACGGATGGCATGACTCACAGGCAGGGCGAGAGCCCCGCCGTCTCATTCACTTTGGAGCAGCAAAGAGCACGAACAGCGTCTGAGCAGTGCTCTCCCTTCCCAAGCCTGATCTGACACAGCTCAGCAAGAGGCTTTTGAAAGCAGCTTTAAGTGGAGCAGGGTCCTCACATCAAAGCAGCTTGTCACCGGGGAGCCTTGGTGACTGGGGCAGGCATTTGGGAAGCTAGATCCCCCTCAGCCGGGCTGGGGACCGGCACACACAGGCTAGGGTGCCAAGGCTTGGGACAATTTGGGGAGGGTCCCAAGCCTAGATTATTGGGCATCACAAACATCATGCCCCCTGTGCATTCCTCCCTTGGGAGGCAGGACTGCCTTCTCTTATGCTGCCTGGGTCACCAACCCAGCAGCTCGTCCCTCTGGCTGCGTCACCCCTCCTCTGCCCTCTGTACCACTGAGGAGTGACAGCACAGACGTGCAGCTGCTCACTGGCACAAGTCCCGGATGGACGCGAGTCCCTTGGTAGGCGGCCGTGTCCACACAGGTGCCAGCAGAGACGAGCCTTCTCTGTGGCTCTGCCCCTTTAGCACACACACCACCCCCCTCCCTTCGCATATGGTTGCCTGGCTGCAATCTGGCTTTGCTCAAAGATCAGAGTGTATCAGCTGAGTCAAAGAAGTGGCATATTCAATGACACCCTAAATCTGGTTTTTCTCCTGGTCCAAGGGAAAAATGCACCCTCCCTAAGGGAGGGACGTTATGGACAACATGGGTCCCTAATCTGGCCTCTTTGTTTTCAAGTCCAAGATTTTTTTTTTTTAATTTTTTTTTTCAACGTTTATTTATTTTTGGGACAGAGAGAGACAGAGCATGAACGGGGGAGGGGCAGAGAGAGAGGGAGACACAGAATCGGAAACAGGCTCCAGGCTCTGAGCCATCAGCCCAGAGCCCGACGCGGGGCTCGAACTCACGGACCGCGAGATCGTGACCTGGCTGAAGTCGGACGCTTAACCGACTGCGCCACCCAGGCGCCCCGATTTTTTTTTTTTTTTATGGAATGAATTTTTTCCTGAAGCTTCCACCTTGTGAATTTGTGTCCACCCTTCAGAAAACCCCACCGTACCGGGTGATCTCACCCAAGAGCTATGTATTCCCTGTTCCCCTCTGTGCAGGAGAAGGCTTCCTTTTTTTTTTTTTTTTAATGTTTTTATTTATTTTTGAGAGCGAGAGAGAGACAGCCTGAGCAGGGGAGGGGCAGAGAGAGGAGGGTACAGAGGATCTGAAGCAGACTCTGTCCTGACAGCGGAGAGCCCGACATGGGACTCGAACCCACAAACCTTGAGATCATGACCTGAGTTGAAGTCGGACACTCAATCGACTGAGCCACCGAGGCACCCCCAGGAGCAGGTTTCCTTAAGACTAAGTTACTCGGTCTACAAACTCACCAGGGCTTGGGGTTGGGACTCTGGTACCATCTTCCAGGGTAGATGAGATACTTTAACTACACACCCAGGATATCTCTCTGTGTGATGTCAAGTTCCGCCTCTGACCCATTTGAAGAATGGCTCCTGTTGCCAAATCAAGTTGAAACATCACTGATGCATCCAGCAGACCACTCTCGCCCCTCCTCTTACAGAGGTAGCAAACGGGTTTGAAATGCCTTGCCGACCACAGAGTGCCCTTCAGGAACTCTGGGTATAAGCAGATTGACTTATAAGGAAGAGCGAAAACATTCGAGTCTGTGTTCTTCCACGAGAATGAGCATTAGAAGGTCAGAGAAGAGAGGACATATGTAAGGCTTTGTAGTGGTGAAGGGATGGTTCATTGAGAAGACACTGAAAGAATGAAAAGCGAGATTCCCATGACTTCTCACCTGTGCAGAGGGTGGTCTCTGCTCTTGGCCGTGAGCTGGGCTCCTGGGCCCAGCGGCATGGTGGATGCCTGCTCAGAGTTGGTGCAAAGGGAACCCTTAAGTAGATACCCCAGACATCGAGGTATCTGTAAGTTCTGCTTTTCCAGCCTGATGTTCATGCTCAGCCTACCTCACCGGAAGTTCTGTACAAAAGGCTGAAGTTTGAATGGATCACAGGGCTGGACACCAGCTGAACCGTAAGGCCACCGCCTCTGTATCTATGGGCAGTTATAGAAAAAATTGTGTCTGTTACAGTGGTTTAGATTCAAGCAATGAAAACCGACCCTGCCTAACCTAAGTAGGAAGGAATTTATTAGAAGGACATCAGGTAGCTCATAAAAACAGAAGGGAGAAACCCACCCAGATGTCCATCAGTTGATGAGTGGGTGAGTGAAATGTACTCTATCCGTACAATGGAATAGTATTCAGCCACAAAAGGAGTGATGTATACCGACAATGATTACAACGCGGACAGAGCTTAAAAACATTACGCAAAGTGAAAGAAGCCAGTCTCCAAAGACCACATATTGTGTGATTCCATTCATAAGAAAAGTCCAGAAGAGGCAAACCTGTAGTGACAGAGAGGAGGGTCCTGCAGGCCCACAGCTCAGCTGGAGGGCTGGAGGGAAGTAGGGAGCGACTGCTATTGGGTACAAAGTTTCTTTTGGGAATGATGACAGTGTCCTAAGACTGCTCGTGGTGATGATTGCAAAATTCTGTGAATATACTAAAACCCGGGGTGGGGGCATTGTGTATTTCAAAAGGGTGCCTTGTATAGTATGTGAATTATATCTCAGTAAGGCTGTAATATATTTTTTTGAAAGATGGTATTTAGAAAATCTTAAAAAAAAAAAATAAGGGAGGAGGCTGGAGATTCTGGCTGAGAAACACTCAGGACCCAAGACCTTTTAAAGGGTGGCTCCCATTGACTGGGTGACTTTCAAACCACTTTTGTTCTCATATTTGCTTACTCCACTCGAGACACAGAGACCCAGGAGATCATCTCATCAGCTTGCTTGGGGTTTGTCGTCCAAAGGAGACTACATTGGATGGACAGCAGGTGGCCTGAAAGGAAATCAAGAGGCTGTAACCAAAGAGGGGAGAGTGGATGTGAGGCCAGAATCAATGCACGCTCGTCTCAAGTATGTCCAGAGCCGAGTTTTGTCTGTCACGAGAGATTCCTTGTTTTGGAATTCTTTTGTCCCATCACCTGGGTCCAGACTTATCACAGCCCACATACGTTTCCTCCCCAGTTTTCTTACAAGTATTTGGAACTGTGTCCGATCCTAATGCAGACTGAACTTGGCCTGAGCCCGGCAGCTCTCTGACCACAGCTTCTCTGATGCCTTTTCAGGTTTATAAGGATGGCAGTCCCACGTTGCTTAGCATAAGGCAGGGGGTGTAACGAGGCTCAGACAAATCCATCTTCACTTTCTTCAAGTGTTCCTTGTGTCACATCTAGAGTTTTCCATTATGTGAAAGGGAAACTTACATACGGTATCATTTTTCTGTAATATTTAACTGGTACCTAGCACTGCTTTCTCCCACGTTTAAATTCTTTTCCAGTCTTAATGAGTTACTCTTGTCTCTACTTAACTAGTACATCCCAATAGTCTTCAGCCTAAAAGGCAAAGAGAGATTTGAGACAGAGGAGAGGGAAGGGAAACTTATCTTCACATTTCTAAATCTCCCTTACCCTAGCCTCTTTCACAGATTTTAAAGATTGAAACCGCCAAAGGCTGTTGAAAGACAGACTGTTATGGACTGAATGTTTGTGTCCCCTCCCCCCAAATTCACATGTTGAAGCCCTGACTCTCAACGTGATGGTATTTTTTGGTGAGGCTTTAGGGAGATAGTTAGGGTTCGAGGAGGTCATGAGGGTGGGGCCCTGGCCTTAGAGGGTTAGTGCCCTTATAAGACATGAGAGATCATTTCCTCTCTTTCCTGTGTGTACCAAGAAGACGTCACATGAGCAGATAGCAAGATGGCAGCTACCTACAAGCCAAGCCTACATGGCTTAGGATGCAAAAACCTGTCTTTCCACAGCCTTGATCTTGAATAAATCTTTGTTATTCAAGCTACAGACTCATACAGGCACAGAATTACACCTCTGTGTTTATATATCCACATGGTTTCCTATAAGCTATATAGCTGTATTGTTCTCTTATAAACGTTAAATGACAGTTATGTGTAGACGGTTGACTCTACCCTCGCCCTCTTCTTCATCAGATGCCTATTGTCCACTTTCATGACGTCTCTGTGTTTCTCCTTGGTTGTACTTCGACCAGTCTACTTAACTGGTTGTTTGCTGTCCATTTATCCTGCTAGACTGCAGACCCCATGAGGGCAGGGTCTCCATCTGTCCTGCACAGAGCCTATCACAGTAGACCCTGAGAAATAGTTGTTCAATATTTAAGTGAACGAATGAATCCTGAGGCAGCTGAACCATACTGATTAATAACATCTTGGCTGAGTTGTTCTAGTAAAGGATGCTATTTTAGACTTTGGAAGAGCCTAATGGAGTTGTAAGATTCGATTTTCAACTTAGTGATACCCTTGCTGGAAGTCTGCCCTTTCCAGTCATGAAGTCAAACCCCCAAATGGCTGTTCCCATAATGACCATCACCCAACTAAAGCCAACGGTCCTGGGAGAAAACTCTTCAGCCTCCTGTGTAGAACACATGTGTTACTACATAATGGCTACCTCAGTTTGTTCCCCTTAAAGCAGAGCCTGAGAGAGGGTCTTGGGTCCAGGGAGGTTATTCCAAGGAAGCGATGGTGGGGGGGGGGGGGGTAAGGAGATGAGAGAAGGAAGGAGGAAGAGCCAGTATATGGTTGTACTGTCGAAGTTACTGATGTAGAAAACAGGGGCTTAATTAAGGTGTGATCTCTGGAAAATACCCGGAAGTGTTTACTTAAAGGATAGGGATGCTGGGTCACCTATCCAATGGCTCCTGTCTCGTTGGCCAACGATTGCCCCAGAACCATATACTTCCCACCCTTCCAGGTTGCCATTGGGTGAAAACTAAGGATTCCTGGGGGTTTGGAGAAGGCTCAAGGCAGAAAGGGGACAGGGACACTGTGCCTGAAACCAGAAATGGAATATCCCAAGTGTCTGCTACCCTGGTGAGCCTCAGCTCTGCATGTTTCCTTCGGGGTAGTACGCTTCCCTTGTTGTTCATCTTAGGTTCAAGTTGGCGATAGGCTTGTTCCCCAACCCATGAGCACACTGGCAGTGGCGGGATAGATCTCTCCAGTAGCCAAATAGGCAGATTCTCCAAATGAGTCACTTCCTCCTGGCCCAACCTGCACTCCACTTCATGTGCTCGCCTGCTGTTTTTAGTGTCATGTGTTTCTCTTACTCACTTTCTGATTCCGCGAGTGACCCCTTAAACCTCTAGGTCCTTGGGGACAAGTGTAGCGTTGGATTTGGTCTGCAGAGCCATGAACATGGCCTGGGCAGTGGTTCCGTGATATTGGGGCTGATGCTGCTGAAGGTGGGGCTGGTGATGATAAGATTGGGAATAGTGAGCAACGACTCTGGCCTGATGTCACTTGTTATGGTGACGTTTGAACCTTGGCGGGTTGGGCCATGGTGGATGAGGATTTCTGCCATGCTTACTTACCACCTTTTCTGCAAGGTTTTCTCACACTGCACTGCTCCCTGAGGGCATCCCTGCATCTCTAGTCTCCACGCTGGGTACGCAGTCTTTGTCTAATTCTTAGCTAATTCATTAAGGAGCGATATGTTTCAACCTAAGCGTTATCTTCACCAACTGTTTTGTTCCTTGTCCTTCTCTAAACATCAAGGTATGTTTAAAAACTTAGGGTGTACCAAGGGCACCTGGGTGGCTCAGATGGTTCAGCATCTGACTCTTGATTTGGGCTCAGGTCATGATCTCACTGCTCGAGAGTTCGAGCCCAGAGTCAGGCTCCGTACTGAACGTGGCACCTGCTTGGGATTCTTTCTCTGCCCCTCCCCTGCTCTCTCTCTCTCTTTCTCTCTCTCTCTCAAAATAAATAAATAAGAAAAACAACCTTGGGTGTACCATTAGTAACTAAATTAGTCTACTCGGGCCGACATAACAAAACAGTCCAGGCTGGTGGTTTAAACAGAAATTAATTTTCTTACAATTCTAGAGTCTGGAAATCCAATATTGGGTTGTTTAGAGCTCTCTTCCTGGCTGGCAGTCGGCATTCTGTCCCCACATGGCCCGTCCTCTGTGGCTGTGCTCAGAGAGAGAAAGAGCTCTAGGGTCTCCCATAAGGACACTGGTCCTATGGGATTCACGCCCTCCCCCCCGCCCCATGATCTCATCTAACCTTTATCACCCTCTTACAGGCCCCTTCTCCAGAGACAGTCTCCCTGGGGGTCAGGGCTTCCATATATGAGTTTTGCAGTGACATAATTCAGTCCTTAATCATAAGCGCAGGTAACAAACTCATTCTATTTTAAAGATACTATTAATCTTGTTGGAAAACAATGGGCTCGATTTGACTCACCTTCAGGGACCTAAGTCACAGATGATGAAGCAGGTGTTACAGAAAGTCTGGGTTCCCCAGAAGCTAACCCTGAGCTGAGGATTCATGTGCAAGTGACTCATGAAGGAAGTCCAAGGGGATATGGGTAAGGGAGTGACGGAAGCAAGGCAGGAGAAGTAAACACGCGAATTTAAGCAAAGTCCTGAGGACTCTTCCCATGACAATGTTCATTATACCTACCATCGTGCTGGCCTGGAGGCTGACCTTTCCTACTCCCAGACCTATCAGCCATTGGCTAAGGGCTTGGCCAGGGGACCTAAATTTCCAGAACTTTCCAGTTCTCTGCACCCAAGAAAATCCTTCCAAGAAGAGAGGCGAATAATATGTCCATTGGAGGCAAAAGCCTACTTCGCCTAAGGGAGGGGAGCTCAGAAGGAGTGGAGGGGACCCCAGGGGTCAGGTGGACCATCAACAGTGCCCAATGCAGGGCTGGGAGAAAAATGAAGAACATCTCAGGGTGGACGAGCTGTCAATGGAGAAGCCAGTGTCCTGGGGAGCCCCTGGCCGTGCCCACCAGCTCTGTCTTGGACTGAAGGCAGGCAAAAGTTATTTGCTAGCCTTTGTTTTTCCCAGAGAGAACGCAAGTAGCCCTAGGATTTAGTGGTGGAGAGCCACAGACTTCATGAGTACAAACTTCAAAATGTAGTGGCCTCCTAGACCCCTGAAAAAGACAGAAAATGGTGTGCATTGGAGCCCCACGTGTCCGAGTTGGATCCTGGATCTACAACTTGCTGATTGTGTGGCCTTAGTCGAGAGATGCGGTTATCCTGGCTCAGTCCCCAGGTCCAGCTAATTATGGGAGCCATCTATAAGATGGCAATGTCACATAGATACAGCTGCTAAGAAGTTATCCTGCACCCATGGAACACTTGACAGTTTCTCCTTCCGCCCGTGTGTTCCCTTCTTTCCGAGCAATCGCACGCTTGCTTCTAGAAACATCTGAAGGCATCTCTGCCTCCTTCTGTGTCTCTTTGGGTCTCACGGTTTTTAGCACTCTGGGGAGAGAAGGCTTTATGGTCTGGTGACAGCTTTTCCTTCCATGTTTTCTGGTTCTTTACCAGAAGAGAGGAGATTCACCCTCTTTGATGACTCAGACATCCTTGTACTTTGCTGGAGGGAAGGGAAAGAGCGAGGTGGGGGATAGTGGGGTGCATCCCGGCCGAGCAGGAGGCAGCTGGAGGGCCCTCAGTGAACAAATGAATGAATTCATCATCCAAGCTAATGTTTGCTACGTCATCATCTGCACTAAACTAGTCAACAGCTACTGCTGTCCAGTAGCTTCTGTGGGTTTCTCGGAGAGGAGAGAGGAGCTGGAAGAAGGATACAATTTGTAGGAAGAGAAGACACCAGCCTGTGGTCCATGCTTCCCCCTTCCCCCTGCCCCCTGCCTGCATTCTGCCAGCTCTGGATTTACTCCAGGAGCACTCCAGGAGCAGTGTAGGGTAGAGTTCTACTACTGGAGTAGAGAGAACATGGCTTTGGATTTGGATCTAAATGGCCTTGGGGCTACTTATTTAAACCATACTGTGTCACCGTAACCCTGCTGTGGGTTGGGACAAGCCAGGCTGGCCGTACAGCGGTTTGCTCATCTACACTGGGTGTGAGAAGCAGGGATAGCACAGGACAGGTGCCCGAAATACAGCCTCAGCCACCCAGCAAGTGGAGGTCCTTTTTTTTAAACAAAAATTTTTGTAATGTTTATTTATTTTTGAGAGAGAGAGACAGAGACAGAGCACGAGCAGGGGAGGGGTAGAGAAGGAGAGGGAGACACAGAATTTGAAGCAGGCTCCAGGCTCTGAGCCATCAGCACAGAGCCCGACGCGGGGCTCGAACTCACAGACCGTGAGATCATGACCTGAGCGGAAGTCGGACGCTTAACCGACTGAGCCCCCCAGGCGTCCCAAGAGTCATTTCTGATTTGAATCTCCGGGAACAGTAAAACAAAACAAAACAAAACAAAACAGAAAAAAACCCAAGCACCTAAACTAAACTTACTCTCCAAAATACTCTCCAGAGTGATGGGTATGTCTCTGGTAGAGCGGGGAGGTGAGGAAAGCGTCCTCATGGATTGGGAAGTCAACCCCCAAATATGTGCACACCCAGTCTGCATCTCTGTGTTAGAACTTTTTCCCTGCATTAAGCTGCCGTGTACCCAGCATCCTGATGCTTGTTCATACTGTTTCTTTTGGGGGGCCTGTGAGCTGTGTCTGGTCTCCCAGTGAACGCCACGGGGCCCAGCGCTGGTGCGTCACCGAGTAGGAACTTGCAAGGGGGACTTGTGTGTGCCTTGAGCAAGCCTGAGGGCGGCTCACCCTTGCTGAACCAGAGAACGCTGGAGGCCTTTTGTTCCTAACAAGCAGAGTGTTCAGAGCAGGGAATGGGGGGGGCGGGGGGCAAAGCCAGGAAGCAGAGATTACACCTCTGCCTTGCTCCCTGGGGGGCCCTTCCTTCCTCTGTCACCCCCTTTCTAGAGTGCCTTCTTCAGCACCATCATCATCCTAATGACTCTGGTACCAGATCACTGGGATCTGCCCTCCAGCAGAGGCTCTCATGTTTCTGGTCTTTTCCTTTCCCACATGTCCCCAATCCATCCTCCCAGGAGACCAAGCTGTCCCTTTCTGTGACTGCACCAGAGCCCTGCTGGGTCCTGAGTCCCCCTCCCCCCCCCCCCCACCAGCTCAGCCTTCACTAGATGTGTGACGTTAGCAAAAGTACTTAACCTCTCTGAGCCTTGGTTTCCTCACCCACAAATGGAGCCAGTAACCGTACTGCCCTCAGAAGACTGTCTGGAGGACTGAATACAATGACACATAAAATGTTTAGCCCGGTGCCTCACACACACACACACACACACACACACACACACGGGGTCTCTGGTACTATCTGTGCTAATAGATTCCAGGGATGGGAGTTTGCCTTTGGACAGGACCCTCAAACAACAGACAGAGCTCTCCCTACACCACGGGTGTGCTGGGAGGGAGCCCCAGACAGGAGTCTGCAGGGTCCTGTGGGTCCCACGCAGCCCAGCGGTGCTGGGCTGGGTTGAACTGAGCCATCCTGTCTAATGATGTGTCTGTCACCTGTCACCTGCAGGCTTCCTTTTTATCTAAACCACTGCTCATTAGCACTTGCTCAGGCAAGGAAAGAGGGGGGAGAGATGGGGCTAAATCCTGTCCATCTTGGCGCTTCTTAGGAGGAAAAGAAAGGCGAGAACTAGCTCAAAGCTACGTCCAAGTTGAAGGACCCACAACCACGCTGAGCTCTGCCCGCCCCCTCCCCGGCCATCTCGGGTATTTGACAGCTTTGAAAGTACTCCACTTGCCCCAGCCTGAGAAGCCGTGTCTTCAGGAGTCTTGAAGGACACCCTGGCGTTTGAAGAGTTTCCTTTCTCTTGCAGCCGCCCGAGCCCTCAGACAAGGGCTCCACATCTTGGCATAAAGCTTGTAGCCAGGAATTTGCACGCCTGGATTATGGCTTCAGCTCCCGCCTTGATTATGTCTACCTCGACGTCCCCATCTCAGAAATGGGTGGGAGCGTGATGTCCCTCATAAGGGGGGGGGGTGGTGGTGGTAACATATTCATAGATTTTCATCACTCACTCAGCATCACTACACAAATACTTCTTGAGCCCTAAGCCATGCATGTACCAGGCACTGCTAAACAACGGGAGTATTAGAACTACCCCCCCCCCCAATAATAGGTAACATGAGCTAGCACCCACTGAGTGTCTATTCTTCAGATAAAGAAACCAAAGCACAGAAAGTGTGTGTCATTTGCCTGGATCCTCGCCTCTGCTAAGGATGCGCCCCTGGAAAACACAAAGATAACGGGGCACTTCACTTGTTTTCAAGACGCTCATAGTCTAAGGGGATTCTCAGCCATGACGATGGCAATATGATATTATTTGTGCTGTAACAGAAGCAAGGGTAGGATAAAATTGTCCTGAAACGAAGAGAAGACGATTGAGGTGGGTGGGGGAGGGGAGAGTCAGCAAAAGACCCCGGGGTGGAAAACACTTGAGCTGAACATGGACACACGTTTTCCTTCTGCAAAGGGTCTGTGTCAGCTCACCATGGACGACAAGCCAAAAAAAATGAACTCAGGGAAATAAAAGAGGAATAGAAAAACCAAGATCAAGAAAGGATAGAGAAAGTTAAGTGTGTGTCTCTTTTCCCGTTACCGTATTTCATGAAAACAGCCATTAGGAATTTTCTTTTTTGCGTTACCGTATTTCTTGAGACTGGCCAACAGGCGATGCAGTGTATGTGAAAGGCCTTCTTGAGAGGTCTTGGAAGGAACCTTAGTGAGGTCTCCAGAGCAGTCCAAACAGAGGTCCGCTAGAGATCACTCATTACCTGTGAGCCAGGACGGATGGGGGCCGTGGCTGCGGATGCTGTGGACCAAAACGAAACAAAAATAACAAGGGTGACCAAAAAAAATCTCAGCTCCAACTCGAAAGTCACCAGAAGAGAGGCTCCTAGCTGCAGGTGTAGATCTAGATGGGGCTTCTGCTCAAACAGGCAGCCCGTGGGGCTTACACCGAGGAGAGAAGCCACAGAGGTTCATTTAACAATGGGTTACATAATTCTCAGGAGAAACCACAGGAAGTCAGAAAACAGTTAACATAACGACTAAAAAGCGGCAAATGAGAATCAGATGTGACCCTGAGCTTCCTGGCAGCCACGTCAAAAAGGAAAAAGATGATCAGTGATATACACGTGATTAGTACGGAGCCAGAGCCTTACCAGTTCCCTGGAGGACACCACGATTTTCTCGGTGTGAAGTTCTAAAATAACGTTATTGCATGGAGCAGCTAAGTTGTTAGAAGTCAGTGAGTGACAGCTTTATAGAAAATGCAGGTGTAGAGAGGTGGTTTTAAAACAACCTTTCAAACATGGCCTTTGATAAAGCTGGGAGTATAATGTTGAAACACACCTCAGTGGAAGTACTTAGGAGAGGATCAGCATAGTACTTACCAGTCTGGAAGGAAGAGCCATCATGGCAGACCAAAGCATCCCTATACACACTCACACATATACCCTTGCAAAATAACTCAGATGAACTTGATAGTGATGTGTTTTAGCAGCGCAAATACGCCAATACTAACTGAGTACACGATGATGTTGCTTGTGTGCGGTCTTGCCCTTGGCTATGGGACAGGGATTCTTTGTAAAGTCCAGGTACATTCAGGGGCTCCTGGGTGGCTGAGTCAGTTAAGCGCCCCAACTCTTGGTTTTAGCTCAGGTCATGATCTCTCGGTGTGTGGGTTCGAGTCCCGCATCGGGCTCTGTGCTGAGAGCACCGAGCCTGCTTGGGGTACTCTCTCTCCCTCTCTCTCTCTGTCCCTCGGTTACATTCCACAAATAGGGATTGAGCCCCTGCTATGTGCCAGGCATAGGGCTAAGGGCTGGCAGTACAGATGTATAAGAGGCACTGTCCTTGATGGGAGGGGCTGTGGCAGGGCAAGCAGAGGAAGGAAACAAGGTCTCCTGTCCACAACGAGACAAGAGATCGGACCAAGCTTCTTCAAGGAGATGGCCTGTGGGCTGAATCTTGGAAGATGGGCAGGCATTGGTCAAACTGAGGAATAACGAGGGAAGAGTGTGGGCCAAAGCAATGTGCTTGCACGGACCTGTATTGCCCATTGAGCACAGGAATCTGTGTGTGAGATAAAAATGCATAGACAAATGCACACATGTACACCCCTCATCTGTGGTGGGACCATTTTCAGAGACAAAGACTCACAGCCTCTGGAGGTAGGGAGACCCAGCAGCACCCTGTCCCAGCTGCTCATGGCTGCCCCAATTCAAGCATGTTCCTGTTAATTACTGTGGCTCTGACCTTTAGAATATAGCATTCCTCATCCAATTCCCCAACACTCCTCTCCAGAAAGGCTGCTGGTCAGCAAAACACTCCTCGACGCGTATTAAATGAAAAGAAATTGCGGCATGGCAGGTAAAGACGAAATCCACGCGCGGGCAAGGTGTGGGAGCAGATGTGGTTGGTTCCCTTTTGTGTCCAGACCAGGAGACAAGCCATTGTTCTCCTTCTGTCTGGATGTCTCTGACCAGCTGCCTGATCCAGCTTCTGTTGCTGACCCAGCTTCCATGGTGTGGAGCTCAGGAAATTTTTCATCTTGGGTCTCCCGTAGTGGCGGGAGAAGCCAGTGAGGTCCGGCTTCTGCGAGCTTCTCCGTCTTTTAGTCTGACCATCTGAAGAAACAGGTGCGGTCTTGACGACGTGGTCTTGCTCCTGAGGAGACTCTAGGAGTCTTATCTGAGCCCGTCTTCTCTCAGACCAGGTGCCATCTTTCTTGCAAAGGAAGCAAAGCCATTGCTTTTGCCTCAATAACAATGAACCAGTTTCAGATGTAAATAAAGCCACAGGCGTGTGAAACAAATAATACACACTGAACCACACACACACACACGGGGTGAAGCACTGAGATATCACCTCACACCAGTCAGAGTGGCTAAAATGAACAAATCAGGAGACTCTAGATGCTGGCGAGGATGTGGAGCAACGGGAACCCTCTTGCACCATTGGTGGGAATGCAAACTGGTGCAGCCGCTCTGGAAAACAGTGTGGAGGTTCCTCAAAAAATTAAAAATAGACCTACCCTATGACCCAGCAGTAGCACTGCTAGGAACTTACCCAAGGGATACAGGAGTGCTGATGATAGGGAGGGGCACTTGTACCCCAATGTGTATAGCAGCACTCTCAACAATAGCCAAATTATGGAAAGAGCCTAAATGTCCATCAACTGATGAATGGATAAAGAAGATGTGGTTTATATACACAAAGGAATACTACTTGGCAATGAGAAAGAATGAAATCTGGCCATTTGTAGCAACGTGGATGGAACTGGAGAGTATTATGCTAAGTGAAATAAGTCAGTCAGAGAAAGACAGATACCCTATATTTTCACTCATATGTGGATTCTGAGAAACTCAACAGAAGACCAGGGGGGAGAGGAAGGGAAAAAAAAAAAAAGAGAGGGAGGGAATCAAACTGTAAGAGACTCTTAAAAACTGAGAATAAACTGAGGGTTCATGGGGGGTAGGAGGGAGGGGAAAGTGGGTGATGGGCATTGAGGAGGGCACCTGTTGGGATGAGTCCAGAGGTTGTAATGGACAATAAATTTCATATTTAAAAAAAATGGGATGAAGGTGACAGAGGCAGGGTAACCCATGGTATTTGTACCTTTCTGAGGAGGAAGGGTAAGAAGAAAATGAGGAGAAGGAAGGACCTCTCAAATTAAGGGCAGTATCCTCAGAAACCAAGAGCTGGGCTGATTCGCCCAATGGGAGGCAATCGTCTCGTTCCCAGAATTCTCTGGGGAAAGTGGTGTAATCTGTGGGAATAATGAGCAGTTGAATTATTTTAGCCTCCCGGCTGCTGACCTCAGAGAAGACCCCCCACAGTTCCCCTGAACAGGCTGAATGGAACCTAGGAATGAAGCCACCTTCCTTGAGTTAGCACAAATCTCTTAATGCCAGACTCATTAACAGCCTCACCCTATTCCAGGCTCTGCTGGGTTGGCTTTAATCCTCCCCCCCCCCCCCACACCCTGCAACGGAACCTTTTCAGAGGGGAGGCAGGCATTTCATACTCCTCCATACACAGTAACCTCGCTGGTTTGACAGATTCCTCCTGGGCCCCCTTCGGTGGATGCACGAGAGCTGCTCCATCAGTCTCTTTGTTATTGTTGTTTGGGCATTGTCTTCTCAATGTTTTTTTCTTCTTCCCACTTTCTTGCACTGTGAGTCCAAGTGTTTTATGGCTGGCCACGTTCTATGACGGATGGCAGAACCCCGTGGTGGGCGAGGGGCTGCGTTATCAAACTAAAGAGCTGAGAAGCCAGCAGAAGGCTTATCAAACCCAAGAACAGCAGTGGGCAGTGGCCACAGAGGCAGCTCTAGGATTATGGTGACTTCCACTTTCTAATGACGCTTCCTACTCTCTGATGTGACTGTCTCCCGTGCGTCCCCCCGGAGTTGCGTGCCAGGGCACCCAACGGAGACATAATAACGGACTCGTTTATAAACTCCCTGGGAGCGGAAGGGAAAAAAGAGTAGCCAAGGGGAGAACTAATATTTATGGAGTCCCTGCTAAGCACCAGGAACTTTGCCTACGTTATTTTATTTAGTTCACGAAAGTACTCCTTGATTGTCCTATTAAAAAGATAAGGAGACAGGCTCCTGGGTGGCTGAGTCAGTTAAGTGTCCAACTTCAGCTCAGGCCATGATCTCACGGCTTGTGATTTTGAGCCCCGCGTCGGGATCTGCTCTGACAGCTCGGAGCCTGGAGCCTGCTTCCGATTCTGTGTCTCCCTCTCTCTCTGCCCCTCCCCTGCTCACACTCTGTCTCTTTCTCTCTCTCTCAAAAATAAATAAACATTAAAAACTAAATAAATACATAAATAAATACAAAGATAAGGAGAGAAAGGCTGTGAAAAGTTGAGTTGTGTCAAGCCAAGCCAGCGTGCGGATGCCTCTATCGAGATGCGCTCAGTGTACGTCATGAGCGCCTGAGCTTTTGTATGATTGTCCTGAATTCTGTGACGGGCGTGTCTATTTTGCGTCCCACCAGGCTTACTGTTTTGAGGGGGGGGGGACACCATGCAAACATAAAGACAAGATCCCTTCTACTAAGGAGTTTACAGTCAGTCTCTTTGGAGAGAGAAAGGATATGCAAGAAGGGAAGAGGAAACCAACGGTGACTTCCTGCTTCTTGAATGTCAGGCACTCTTCCTATATTATCTTGTTCAGATTACACCACGGTCCTTTCTGGTAGGCATTTTGTGTGTGTGTGAGGAAACAGGGACTCAGAGGGTTAAGTAACTTCCCAAATGTCCTATAGCTAATGACTGGCTGGCAGTGGGCTTCTTGTTGGTTAAACCTTCATGGTCAAGGGTGGCAGAGTTGATATTTAGCCAAGTGCATGGGACAGCCACTGTCCCCAGGTCTTAAAGCATCACCAGTACACCTGCAAAGCACCCAGGTCCATCCATGGTGGGCGTCTCTTATAGTGAGCTGGTCATACAGGCACATCGTACTATGTGACCAGCCTTAACTGCTGAAACCACTTGCTTACCCCCAGCCTCCTCTGAAATCAGTTACCAATTATAAATTCAATTACTATTACTAAACAGTGCTGGCAGGCTAATGCATCATGGCCGACAACAACTCACGGGTCCGTGGTTAGAGAACATCGTGTACTTTTAGTGAACACAGCCCCACCATGTTGGCTGAGGGTCAGTAGCTCCGGAGATAAGATGCGTTCAATCGAGGGCAGTGGGGTTACCCCATGCAATTTGAGGTGGAACCACCCACGGGCAGTGGAGGGCCCTTGAGGAGATGCACCAGATGTGGCGCTGAGGTCGGGCAATGTGAGTCTAGTCTGGGATGCGCTGACTATTGCCAGCAAGACCCCAAGTCCCCGAGGATCAACAACCTGGGCGGAAGCTGAGTTTCGTTGAGCTTTTGGCCCCCAGGGGAGGCAAGACTGGTTGCAAGGATGTGTTAGTGGGTTATTATAGCTCAGTCCATCCGTATGGTCTTGAGTTAAGATGGTAAGAAGTGGACTATAGAGAAAAGTTGACAAACATGGAGGTTTCACTTATAGGATGGAACAGAGCCATCAAAAAATTTAGGTGTGGCTGAGGAAAAGCATGACAGTGGCAGGTGGCAGAAAGTGGGGCAAAGGAGAAAGGTAATTTCACTTTGGTACAATCCAGGTTAGGTCTGAAGCATATACGGGGCACTGAGGTTGACCATCTGTAGGAAGTTGAGGGAAAAGTGAGAAACAGAAATGGCGTCTTCCCATTAGTCACTGGGATTAAATGGTGGGTCTTGTAGTAGCAGGGGGCAGGAAGCTCACAGAAGAGGAGATAGAATGGAAAGAAGAAATCAACCAAAGAAAGAAAGAGTGTCTTAAGACTCCTTGGGCTACTGTCACAAAGTACTACACCCTGTGGCTTGAATGACAGATTCATTGTGTCCCAGTTCTAGAAGTCTCCAGACCTGGTTCCTTCTAAGAAAAGTAGGGCAAGAACCAAAATATCAAGAGACACGGAGACCACACTAAGAGAGGAAAAATTTCGAGAAAGGATAATTGGTCAAATGGTTTTAGAAATGTACCTCAGACCTGTCTGCGGAAGGGGCATCTGAGTCGAAACAGGGACATGAATGGCAATTTGTCTCCCCCAGCAATGTGAAAGTTACCTAGAGGCAGAATTGGGCACGATGTAATAAAGTCTCTTCAGAGCACTCATCCGTGTAACGCGTTGACTGTGGTGCCATGAGCGCCCCATCTCCAGGGGATTGCGGAATACATATCATTACATTTAAGTTTGCTTGCTTCTAGAAAATTTCAAATTGCATACGTGGCTTGCGTCGCATTTCTCTTGGCCAGCACCCGTTCGACATGGGTCATGTTTCTATTTCTACAGCAACTGTTTACTGAGCACCTACTATCTCAGGGTCTAGTGGACGCTCCCCAACTCAGAGAGTTTACAGAAGATCTTTTCTATGATCTAACAAGAAGAGAGTATTTCCCCATGAGTCACAGACTAGCCACAGGGAAGCGTGCACTTCTGGTGACACAGGAGAGATTCGGGGAAGGAGGGGCAGGGACAGAAGCTTCCTGATGGTCCCGTGGCTGACACTGTCCCTGTTGCCGTGTGGCATCCGTGGCTTGAGGCTCTGGATGGTTGCGCTTTTCATGGTCGTTTTCCCCCTGCAGTCGACCATGATTGCACCACCTAAAGGAAATCGCTGCTCAAAATTTAGTGTCTTCCTTTTAGCTTTTTGTTGCAGAAACATTTCAGAAGGAGATACGTATATACGCATATGCTTTTCCCCTTTGTGAAAGCGGGAAGCGGGCAGCGTTGGTGCCTGGAGGTCTGCTTCAGTGCTGGCTCTCCATTCTCCTCCTTCTCCTCCTCCCCTTCTTCCTTCCCATCCTCCCCTCCTCATCTTTTCCTCCCTTCCTCCCCCTCTTCCTCCCCCACTCTCCCTTCTCCTCCCCCTCCTCCCTGTCTTGTTTCTCCTCCTCTCCCTCTTCCTCTTCCTTCCTCCCCCCTTCTCTTCCTCCTTTTCCCCCCTCTCCTTCCTTCTCCCCCTTTTCCTCTTCTCCACTTCCTCCCCACCCTCAGTCTGGCTCCAGGTCTCTGGGAAACACTGAATTTTCTCAGGACTAGCGCACAGACTGACATCAATGTGCATTTCCTTCCAGCCCTTCCCTTCCTCTTGCGACGACTCACTAATCTACGTTAATAATTTTGGCAAAGGCCCAGAGATACTGAGCCCCGGCCCCAAACAGGGGGAGCCCTGCCATGGGGACAGCCAGTGGTCACCCGTGGGCGCTGAAAGCTCACCTGCCAGCTGACTCCACAGAGCAGACACTCGGTGAGGGAGAGCTGGGGGTCCGAGCTGCAGCAGCAGCTTCAGGGAGGCCGGGGGCTCTCATCTGTCCCCAGCCCTCGCCCCCCAGATTCGTCCCCCTCAGGCAGATCACTCTCCTTGCACCCCACAGACCCTCGGAGGGATAGTACTCACTTGCTGCTGGCCGAACCAACTTTGAGCTGAATTCCAACCCACAGAACCAGAAATTGGGGCGTTGGGATCAAGCGTCCTGTCCCTCTGCCACCACCACCCTCTTCCCCACCTCTGAAACGCCCTACAACCATGCACAGAACTCCTGCTTCATTTCTGCCCCCTGGCTTTCTCCTTTCCTCTTCCAAAACACTTGTGAAGGTTTATTTTTAAATTTACACGCATTAAAATTGGCTTGTGGCGGAAGCGTTGCTGGAAAAGTACTCCACATTAAAAAGGAGGGGACTAGTAAGACGTTCAGCAGCAAGGGTGACTCTCAGAGGCATTGTGCGGAGGGAGAGGAGCCAGGATCCAAAGGGTACGTACTTATGATTCCGCTCGTGACATTCTGGAAAAGTCAAGCGGCAGGGACAGAGGACAGATCAGCGGTTGCCAGGGATTAAGGGCTGGCGTGTACCACGATGTGTTTCACGTGGATTCGCCCATGAAAGGACATTTAGGGTACGAGTTTTTGTTGGGACAGAAGTTTTCATTTCTCATGGGTAGATACCTATGGGGTGAGATCTCTGAGTCATCGGGTATATTTAGGTTTGGTTTTGTGAGTTAAACCAGGAACTTCTATTGACTTGTAGACACCAGCAAATCACGGGGTTTTCCCAAGGGGCTGCCATCCATTCCATGCTCAAAGCCAAAGCCTAGAAGTCACTCTTGGTCACTCTCTTTCGTGCCCCCGCCACGTGCACTTTCTCTGCAAACCTTCTGCCTCCAAATAGTAGCTTCCAAGGGAAGCCATCCAATTGAAGCCATCCATCATGGCTGTCACCGCGTTGACGGGGGTCTTTCTTATCTCTTAGGGAGCTACGTGCTCAGCCCCACATCCTCTCTGCCCTTTCCCACCATCACCCATTCCCCACAAACAGCCCAAGTCATCCCGAGAGAGAGGTGGGGGAGGGACAGAGAGAGAGAGGGAGACGCAGAATCGGAAGCAGGCTCCAGGCTCCGAGCTGTCAGCACAGAGCCCGACGTGGGGCTCGAACTCACGAACCGTGAGATCGTGACCTGAGCTGAAGTCGGGTGCTTAACTGACTGAGCTACCCAGGTGCCCCCTAAGTGCACATTTTTAAAAAATGGATGAGTGGGAGGTAGACGACCGGAAGGAGGAAGGAGGATATGAAAATGGCCTCAAGGACCTTGCCAGATCTGCTCCCAGTGTGTGGTCACTCAGGGCCGCCCACAGAGGCACCTGCTCACTGTGGCTGGGACCACCCAGAGGAGCCCCCTTTTTTCAGAGTCACCTACAGGCCCCAGATGAGCTTGCAGCGGCCCCAGGAACACCCTCCTTCACAGACAGCAGGTTGAAGAACGGAGTCCCAGCCTGGATTCTGCCACGAACTCAGACAAGTCTGATCCCCTTCTCTGGCTCCTGGCATCCACATCCCTAAAACGAGGAGTGGATGAGACAGCTGGTTGTCCCACATCTTATTTCGTAGCCGCAGAGCCCTGTCCTCGTCCGAAATGGTTCTCAGAAGCCACTTGGGGAAGCGAGTTGCCTTGGGGACGTACCATTGGAGGCGGGTAAGGGACGGGCACCTTTGGTCCCCACCGTGGCCATGCCGTGTCCCTCACGTGTGGTGGAGGACGGCAGGAATCGAGGTCTGTCTTTAACATGCTCCTCAGCCCTATATCTCTGTGACTTTATAAGAATCTACCGAGCAGGAAAATATCCCCCGGAGACTGTAGACAGTTGCACACAAATGGAAATAATAAGACCCACAATCCCACTGTGCGGCCTGGCCATTGAACCGAGCGATGCTTTCTAGACTTTCTGGCAGACCCTCAGCTCCCACCAGCTGTCAGTCACCTACTTCTCTGCATCGAACCTTCTAGCTCTTTGCCTCCACCTGCCATCCTGTCCAGGTCTCTCCTGTGGCCTAGGTCCCCTCGATGTTGGGAGAGTCTTAGAAGAAAGCAGCTCCCCTGTCAGTTCTGGCTCCCTCAAGGCCCTAGCTTCAGGTCTCTGCCTAATTGAATATTCATGGTGACCAACTGAATATTTATTATGCCAGAAGAGCTCCATAAGGCCCTGTCTTTTCCCCACCGTCTGCACTCGGTCTTTCTAATGCATATGCAGCCTTCCGTGGGCTGTGGCAGATGTCCCTTTCTCTCGCCCCCCTCCCCCCCCCCCCAGCCAGTGCTGTCCCTGTCACTCATTTCTCGGCCATGCACTCCTCCCCTCCCCCCGTGCTGTTAATCCCACTCATCAATCCTTTACCCGTTAGCCTGCCTCCGTCTTCCGGAGCAGGCTTTTCTGAATTCCATCCCCCACCCATGCGGACCACAGTTAGAGCCCATGTCACAACCGCTCTCTGCTGAACAGAAGCTTCCTGTGAGCTTCGTGAGGCTAATGGATGCAGGATGAAAACCCACTTTTCCATTGCTTTCCGTCGGATTAGATGGGGTGCTGACGCTGAGCAGGAGGGACATCCCTGACAAGACAGCCGAGTGTTTATAGAGCACGTGGCATGGTGAACAAGTGTCAGAAACGCTTTGCAAACCTTATCCTGAGTCAACCCAGTGAGTATCTCCCGGGTGACACCAGCATCTTCTCAGGTGGTAGTTTTCTCATCAGGAAGCTGGAGAAAAAGGCCTGCCTGTTGTGCTGATACATAGGTGACATGGTGAGAGGGAGGTGGCTTTGCTAGGCTGGTCGGGAGTTCCCCTCCCCCTGCCCCTTATCACAGGTCCTTTGCTCTCCCTCTTCTGTCAGGGGATATGAATGGCCCAGGAGTGAGCTCTGAGCCCCACAGAGACAGACACTGAAGGAGGAGCTATTATTTCTGTGGCCTCCCTGCTGAGCGTAGCCGACCACACGCTAACAAGGATGGATGAGGCTGTATGCTAGAAAGATCTGTACTCCCAGAGGATGCCGTGCCAGGGATGTGGACAGTCATGGCAGCCAGGTTGAGGACCCCTCTGCCAATCTGCAGACTAGACTGGGTCCCCTTGTTCAGCGCTGAAGCCACCTTCGTGTCCTTGTACCGACTGGGCGTCCACTGGTGAGATGCAGGTTGGCGTCCCCTGCTCTCCCCGGGAACGAGATGTCACAACACAGCTCCTAGATTCAGCCAGCCTCCTGTGGACCAGCACCCACTCTCCTGGCAGCCTTCGACTGCTTCCCCAACTTCTCTGAGCCCTGACATCCCACTTGACAGATGGGCATAATCCTGCCCACATCATTGGGTCGCTGTGGGGAGTCAGTGGAGTCCTGGTGGGTGAAAGACACTGCACATACAAGACCGATTCCCAACGTTCATCCGTCACGAAGCCTTCCCCTGTCCTCCTACACGGAATTAATCCTGTATTCCTCGAGACCGCCTCCTGAATATTAACACCATGTCCCTGTTAACCGCGTTTCTCCCAGCCCGCCCTGGAGAGTGAGGGGCCGCACGCACGTATCTGTTTGCCCGCTAGATGGAATCTCAATGGGGGTAGGCAGGCAGGATGTGGCTTTTACGCACCTTTATGTGAATCCCTGTAGGCATCACAATGCCCGGGACATAGTAGATGTTCAGTAAGTGTTTAATGAATAAAAGAATGGATGGGGCACCTGGGTGGTTCAGTGGGTTAGGCATCTGACTTCGGCTCGGGTCATGATCTCACAGTTCGTGAGTTTGAGCCCCACATCTCTGCTGACAGCTCAGAGCCTGGAGCCTTCTTCAGAATCTGTCTCCCTCTTTCTTGGCCCCTTCCCCACTCACGCTCTGTCTCTCTCTCTCTCTCTCAAAATTAAGAAAACATTTTAAAAAATGCTTTGTTAAACAAACAAACAAAAAAAGAGTGGTGGCCCCTTCTGCCTGGACTCTGCCCCTTGTGTTATCTTTTCTGTGCTACTCATGACGTGGAGGTAAGAGAAGGAGATTTCTCTTAGGGTCCATATGCCCTGGCCTGGGGGATGGACCCCAGTTGCACGAGCTGGTGAGGAAGTAGGAAATCATGGCTCTGAAACGCAGAGCCCAGCTCCTTCCCCCTGTTGTCTACCTGTGTTCAGCCCCACAACACTTAGACAGAACTGGATGGAATCTTGGAAGTGATTGCTTCTTGTCTCTGAAATTGCTTCCTTGTCTTCTGGGCCAGTCCCCCGGAATGGCTGCAGAGAGCCCCCACTGTTTAATATCCAGCGTGCTGATGGGGGTGATCGCTCATCAGACCCCAGAACCCCCAGCAAGTTCTAGAGGGACCGCGGACGGCCCCAGACATGCAGGCCTCAGACAAACGGCTGTCCGGTGGATTGGCCAACATGATTCAACAAACGTGATTAAAGGCCAGAAAATAGGACCTGTGAGGAAAGTGTGAGCCATCTGGTTGATATATTGTGGAGAGCGAATAACAATGTGCGAGTCTTGAGGACATTCTCCGCAGGAAGGATGGCGTGGCCTGGTTCCATCAGGCCCGGACAGGAAGCAAAGGGCGCCCGACTGGGGCAGGAGGGATTTGGTCCAGACGTATTAAGGAAGAACTTTTCCACTGCCTGGCAGTCAGCGGTGCGTTTAAACCGCTGGGAAGGTCTCCCAGAAGCAGCTCCTGGAATCGGATTTCCTTGGTAAAAAATGATGGACCTGGGGCGCCTGGGTGGCTCAGTTAAGCAACCGACTTCAGCTCAGGTCATGATCTCATGGTCTGTGAGTTTGAGCCCTGCGTTGGGCTCTGGGCTGGCTTCGGATTCTGTATCTCCCTCTATCTCTGCCCCTCACTCACTCATGCTGTGTCTCTCTCTCTCTCAAAAAATAAATAAAGATTAAAAAAAATTAAAAAACAAGAAAGCCATAAATAATGGATTTTAGCTGGGATAACAAGAGTGCTTGCAACATAGAGGGCTTTTTATTTTTTTTGGCATCAAGTTTTATCAGTTAATTCATGAATGAATGCCTAGCAGTTTCTGTGTTTGTCGGGAACTGTTAGTATACCTCAGGAGGGTGTGTTGAATCATCTGTTACAAATAAAAATATTTGTGAGGTAGAAAACCATCAATAGTTTTCAACAGAAAACACTCTTGTTTTAAAATTCACTTAGGATTTATTTTACGGGTAAGTATCGACAGGAAGACAGGTAGCTATGGAAGTATCCATGATGTAGGAAGAAGTTCTTCTGCTCACAGATCTCTAGAACCAGAAGGCACAGCATTCCCACAGGGGAACCGCCAGGGTTGGTCCGAAGGCCAGGAGCACTGAGGGAGAAATACAGTTTAGAGCCTTTATCGTAGTTTCAGCGCTTAAAAGACAAGGCAAGGAAGGTTAAACAGGTTTAGGACTGGCTAGTTTGGATAATCTCACTGGGCTTTGAGGCACAGGTGCTGCTGACTCTTAGTCCCGTTAAGGCAGGTGGACAGTGGTCCAGAGTTTAGGAGACCCACAGAGGAGATGGGAGGACGGGGGAGGGGGAGGCAGGCTCTGGATTGCTTAGTTTGCATACGAAAGGCTTGCAAGTTGCTGGATCACTCTAGGAATTAGCTAACCTGGAGAGGGACAGTATTTCCCTCCATTCTGCAAAGCCACAGATGCGGGAGCATCCGGGATACAGAAAATGTAGTTAACCCAACTCTCCATCCAGAAGTGAAAATAGGGACAGGGTTTCCAGTCGTCTTGATGTTGGTGGACAATTGGAAATTAATGAGCCTGACGGGGAGGGGCAGAGTCCTTGTGAACCTCTGGTCTGTAAAGCATGACCTGGAGGTTGAGTGGCTTACCCAGTTTGCACGCCTGCTCAGGATGCCACCAGCAAGGGCTTCTTTCCACCATGATGCGTCTGTGTTCCAAGATCACAAGTTCCAGTCTTAACCCAGCTGTCTACCCAGCGTGTGTCCTGCCACTGGGAATGGCTCAGGGAATGCCACCGGGAATGGCTGCATCTACTCTGTAGCCACCACCACCATCAGTGCTGATTTGTAAGACAACCCTGGGCCAGAGCTTCCCTTTACTTCCCTCCTTCCGGAGATCGTAAATAAGGCTGACGGTGTTTTGTCAACGACAAACCCCCTGAGTAATTTTAAGAGCCAGCTCATTCATTTGACCAACATTCGTTGGACACCTGCTGGAGCTAGGTGTTATACTAGACGCTGGGGACACGGTGGTGCACGTGGGACACACGGGCCATGCCCTTGTTTAGTAGAGATACAGGCTAAGTAAACATAATCAGCTAATGACGCATTGCATACGCATCGTGGCAGAATAAACAGCGATGTGTGGAGGAGAGGAAGGTGGACCTCTTTGGAGGGATCAAGGTTGGCCTCTCCAAGGGGAAAGGAGACTGAGAGCCTGAGCAAGGCACAGGAGGGGCCATCTGCACAGGTAGAACAGGACCCATAAAGGCCCCAAGGAGGGAAGAACGTGACTCATTGTAGGAAATAAACTCCGAGGAAAGTCGAGGGATTTGGACTTTACCCCAAGGGGCAGGGAGAGGGTGCCAAAACAGGGGCCTAACGTGAATTAAAGTGATGTTTCTTGAAAGATGATGTTGGCAGCTCTCTGGGGGCAGAATTTCAGAGAGGGGAGACAGGAAGTAGAACAATTCATCGGCTAGGAGGCAGCAGGTTGGTGACATTGAGATTGAGGAGGGTGCCTTGGGCGGCAGGTGGATTCATGGGGTAGTTTGGGGTGCAAAGGAGTAGCAGTGGGGTGGGGCCATGGGGGAGGGGAGCAGGGGACGCATCAGCGCAAACTTGCAGACTTGCAGCTTTGGACCTGGCTGGCCGTGCCTTTTCTTGAGACGGGGAAAGAAGATGCCAGGGGGTCTGATGTGTCGATATTGTCAGTAGGAGCCATGATTAGGATGACTATTAAAAAGCGTTGTCCCCCAGCTCAGATCTCAGTAAGGGTGCGGTTAGCATCAACAACTCAGTTGGGCCTCAATGCGTCACATTCTCTCTGCCTGGGCATCAGTATCCTAGCTCTTGACTCAAGAGTAGAGTTTCTCAGCCTCGCACGGTGGACATTTTGGGGTGGGGTGGGGTGGGGAGGTGACTCTCTGTCGTGGGGGCCTGTCTTGTGCTTTGTAGAAGGCTTAGCAGCATCCCGAGATGCTGCCAGATGCACCCACTAGAGGCCAGTAGCATCCTCCCCCTGAGTTAAGACCATCATAAATGTCTCCAGACCTTGCAAATGTCCCCTAGGGGACAAAATGGGTCCTGTTTCACAGAAGCACAGGAACTGAGAATTAGATGTAAAAGTTCATCTAGGAAGGCAGGCTACCTGCTTGTACCATGGGGAGCTCTCTGACCTGCCTGACTCTTGAACTCATGTCCCTCAGCTTCTGGGCTAATAGCAATCTGGAGTTGCAAAAAAGCCTCTCTCGGCAGCAAAAACACACACCGAAATAAATACAGAGCACCCGTGCCAGGTGCTGCCCCATGGTTCTCTCATTTAATCTCCATGACCACTCAGTCTGCCGACAGGAAAGCAGAGGCTGATAGAGGTTGAGTTGCATGCTGATGACCATGAGGTCATTCATGAAGGGGCGGAGGCAGGGTTTGAGCTCAGGTCTTTCGTGCTAGATCCTGTACTCTTTCCTTGGTGTCACAGTTGCCTTTCCTGGACACTGTGTCACACCTGAAGCATCTGTGCCTGAAGACGCCATAGTTGGGGGGGGGGGCAAGAGCGGTGACCCTCGTAGCCACCAGTGACTCCCGTTCTGTCTTGATCCTCAGCCCCAGGCTGAGAGCAGAGTCTCACATTACCCACTGGAGAGAGCTCTGGGGGCTGCATCTCACTGCCCACCACCACCTCCCAGCTCCGCCAGGACCCCCACCATCCCCCTCGCCAGTGCTCTCGGCTCAGCTCTCCCACAAAAGCACAGCCATGCCATTATTGAAGGACACCAACCTCCCAGCTGAACAAAGCAGCCTTTCCTCGGACTCATTAAAGCCCGAGTCTCTTCTGAAAAAGATCAAAAGCAGACATAATCCCAATTCCCACGGGGTCCCAACCTCGGTGCAAGACACACAGGCTGTCACGTCCCTGGGCATTCTAGGCCCCCATCCCAGAGGCTCTGTGTTGAGGCTCCTGGGTTTCATGCCCCAAGGTATGTGGTGGGATGAGTGGGCTTCCTCCACTCCATCACAGTGATTTTCAACCCATCCAGCCTAAGAACCATGTCACGGAAGCAGAGGGCTACTTGTGAGTTCCTTGAGAATTGTCTGATACTATTTTAGTCTTCTTCGTTGTTGCCCACAGACTCCCCTGCATGCATTCTGTAAATGTTTCCTAGTTGGTGGATAGATGGAAAGATAGAAGGATGGATGAATGTATGGGTAGGTGGATGGATGGATGGATGGATGGAACATTGAATGGATGCATGGAAAGAAGGGATAGAAGAAGGAATCTAGGAAGGGAGGGAGGGAGGGGAAAGAAGGGATAGAAGAAGGAATCTAGGAAGGGAGGAAAGGAGGGAGGGAGGGGGGAGGGAGGGAGAATTAAGAGGTCTTCAACATCAAGTCATGTTCTCTACTAAAACTCACCTGCCCATTCAGAAAACCCGATGATAATTCATGCAAGCAAGTTTTTGGCTTTTGAGGAAAACCCCGTGGGGCAGTAGTTAGGGGTTATTTTATTTTTAGAAATGTATTTGTTAATCAGAGTATTATCCCCTTGAGGTATAATAAAGAGTAAAACAGTCAATTCAGATGTTGTTCTTACAGAACTGGTCATTGCCATGAATTGTCCTATCATATATTTATGGTTTGAAAATCAGTCCTATGAAACATCTAAACACACGACATGATCATTCCCCTTTCCAAGGGAATACTGGCCCCACCACATGCTAATGCAGGGTCTCCAGCGGGTCTCCCAGCCGCCATGAGTCTGTCCCCTTGTCCTCAAAATGGAGATAATAATGGCGTCCACCTCAAAAGGGGTGAGTCAACGAGATAATATCTGCAAAGCTCTCGATGAAAGCTGGGGTACATAACAAGCACTCAGCAAATAATGGGTATATCATGGAAAATGTTCCTGGCCAACTAGCTCAGACCCGCCGTGTTTTTGTTTTAACAGCTACGCAGTACTCCACGCTACAAAATGTGCCATCATTTTCTTAGTCAGCGCCCCCTGTTGATGGATACTTAAGTTGTAGCCCTCATACATTTCTAGTGTGATACGATGGGGAAAATCTTTTGCTGACACGTTGTGTAGATATGTGTCAGGCACCAGGAAGGCACTGGGGGGAAAGTGATTGGATTTAAGATGGGGCAGAGGGTTTGGTTTAAATTTATCATACGCTATCAGCCATGTGAGCTGTAGATTTTGTGGGGGTTTTCCTCCTATTTGGAGGAAATCGTAATTGTTCATAATCGTGATTGCCCCCCCACCCCCCACGCCTACCTCGAGAGAGCATTTTTCTCACAGATATGGGGGCAGGGGGAAGGAGACTCTATTTCCCATCTTGCCAGAGGGATCTTCCAGCTTTGTCGTTCAGGAAAGGTGTGACACCTCCCCCCCTGGAGCCAGAAAGCTCAGCTCCCACAGCCGGGATGAAGGCTGGGTCCTGCCCTCGGACAAAGACGACAGTCCAGACCACAAGGAATCAGCCTGATGGCTGTTCAGGTTGTTTGTTGGAGGAATCGAAAAGCCACAGCTTGACAAGGTTTGTGTTTTTCCCACGTACTTTCAATTGCCTCTGCGACTCTCGAGAAGACTAAGCCCCCAGAGGCCAGCTCTCACAGACTTAACCACTTGGCCTCCACCAATTTTCATCTCCCACAGGGTCTGGCCCAAGGTTCCACTCCCCCGTGTGTCTTCGCATCACAGAGCCCTTCCCTGCTTCAGCCGGGGGTCTCTTTCCTGCCTCCAGCTGACTGACTCCTACGGGCATTCAGAGCCTACTTAGCACAGGAAGCCTCGTACGATCGTGTCTGTCGTTTGAATTATTTTAATATTCACGATGTCTCTCGTAGTCAGCTTTGCGTTGTTGCTGTTCGAATATACATATAGCCACACGTCCTATATTAGATTATCGGGTCCTGGAGGACAGGGACGAGGGCCCCGTAAAGCAATTTTTCCTACCTCCTGTCTCCTGTACACATAACAAGCACATGATGCAAATTTTACAACGTGACACTGAGTTAAGAACATGATTTACAGTCACGTTGTTCGTTTCTCGAGGAGTGTTTGCTGGGTTCCGCAAAGCAGCATCTAGTTGGCGGGCTTTCTGCATTGTGTGGAAGACAGAGGGAGGAGGCTTCCGAAAACCTGCCTCTCAGCCTTCTCGGCCTCCAGTGCTTCCATTGCTGGTGTAGGTGTCGGGGAAGAATCGTCATCGTCTAAAGGGAGGAAGGGACGTTGGGAGAGCCAGGAAGTTGGCATATGGGAGGCAGTGCAGAAACACTTCACTTCGCCTGGCAGGCTGTTTTCTCGGCTTCCCTGTTGAGATGTCCTAGCTGCTCCACGCACCGCCCCCCCCCCGACCTCCCAGGGGAACTGGAAGCTTCTGGAGCATGCTGGAGTCACCCCTGTCCTGGCTTCTCCTCCTGCAGCCCCCACAGCCCGGTCACCCCCTGAGCCAGGATGCTGCCCTCTCGTCTCTGCCTGAGTCCCGGGCCACTGCTCTGACACTGAGCTTCATCCTGGGTCACCGAGCCACTCCCACCTAACGGAGTCCTGATGTCCCTGCAGTTCCCACAACCACTCCTGTGCCGGGATCCCATGCCAGCAAGGCCTCCACACCTTCCCCTCTGAGAAGAGAGAGCTTACAAATAGTCCTATCGGCGTGTCGATTTCAACTCAATTCTGCTAATGGCAGGCACATTCCTCTGGCCACCGTCCCAAACCCAGTGCTTAAAAGCTCAAACCGAAGAAGGTTCTCATGAAACAGACTTCAGGGGAATGTGAGTATCATCAAGTCAAGAATGCTGACGTAGACCCTTCAGGTGCCTTGGACCCCTCAGATAGAGAGAGGTCCCAGGCCGAGGGGGTGGTCAGGGAAGGGATCTGAAAGTGATAACTATGCATGCGCAGGCTCAGGGAGTTGAGAAATGGGGAAATGTTCCTAAAACAGGGAAACAGCTTTCACTGCAAGGGGCCCTTTGGGTTGGTGACAGCTGTGGGTGTAAAGGTCATTTAGAAAGGACAATCAACCCAACACCCACCTCCCCAGACCCACCTTTCCCGAAGTGATGCACTCGATACAGGCATGCCCAACCTGAGGTCCCCAAGGGTCTGTCACCATGGAGAGAGGGACCTGGATGGCCCTGTGGTCACAGATAATCACATGGGCACTCCAGACCGGCTCACTGGGCTCCTCATTTCAGCAGGACATTGCCTCCAGATGAAAGGTCAGGCAGCCTCACTCTGGGGCTCAGTCCTTGGAGAAGAGCACAAGGCTTGGAAATGTGCAGCCTGAGTTCTGATTCCACCTCTGCTTTGTACTAGCTCTTGGACAAGCCATGTCCCTGGACGTCAGCACCTCATCGATAAAATTTAGGCAAGACTGGATGTAGGTCCCACCCAGTTCTGTAATTTCCAGACCCGCCTTTCTGCGGCCCAGTCCAGGCACCAGACCTGCCGATCAGGGATCCTGGTGGAGGATGGTGATGGAGAGGGCAGGACTTGTGTGTTGGGAAGGAGAGCTCTCATGCCCTGCACCCCCATGCCCTAGCTTTTTCATGGGTCTGCATGTAGAATCCAGATGGCGGAGGGGAAGCCACATTGAACTACCTGTTACTGAACCTGAATGTCCAGGTGACCGGAACGTACCACACTCCACCTCCATGTTCATGGGAACCCTGTCATCTGCCTGCCTGCCTTCTTTGAAGAGTTATTAGCTGTTTCTTTGACTCTCTGTGGGAAAGTGTGACAGTAGGTCCCTATTGCTGCTGCAACCTATTAGCACAAACTCAGTGGTTTGAAACAACACAACCTATGATCTTACAGTTCTGGTGGTTCAAAGTCCAAAATAGGGCTCAGTGGGCTAAAATCAAGATGGTGGCCAAGTGGTGTTTCTTTCAGAGGCTCCGGGGGAAAATCCATTTCCTTGCCTTTTCGGGCTTCCGGAAGCCTCCTGCACACACTGGCTTGTGACCTCAGGACTGAAACCTCTGTTTCTTTCTCTGACTCTGACCTTCTTGGTTCCCTGGGATAAGAACCCTGTGATTGCATTGGGTCCACCCAGAGAGCCCAGAAACATCTCCCCATCCCAGGGTCCTCAATCACATCTGTAAAGTTCCTCTTTTGTCCTGCGAGGTAATAATATATCCGTAGGTTCTGGGGACATCTTTAGGGGGCCATTGTGCAGCCTGCCACTGGTGCATTTGCCCCTGAGTCTGTTCCTGCGTCACACTATGGGAGGGTAGAATGAAAGCAGAGAGCAGGAAGCGGTTACTAAATGGACATCAGACATCACGATCCCAGAAGCTTACTGATCATTGGCATCCACTGGATGCTGTCATGGCCTCTTACAGACTGACTTGTCCCTCCTCCTTTCTGCTGACTCTTGACTCCTTTATGCCAATTTGGCATTCACCCCATCTCTCCCTCCCCGGGGGACCATTTCCTAGATGTATCTACAGGGCGTTCAGAGTTAGTTCGTATGGGCGCGAAGATTTATTCCCCTTCTAATTATTCATTCATGCATGCATGCATGCATTCATTCATTTGACATTAGTTGAGCATCTGCTATTGTCCACATGCGGTAGGCTGGCCTCGGTGTTGTGATGAACGAGCTGGAAACAGACTCTGCCCTCCGATGGTCACACACACACACACACACACACACACACACACACGTTTGACTTCAAGTATAGACCGTCCCTCCCCCAGTTTGTGGATTTTAAAGATCACTTCTGATTTTCATCACCTTGGCCCTATTATGGAGATGGCCCTCAACGACTTCACAGTTCCCCCTGTTATTTATTAGATGGCAAGAGGATAGCAGGTGACTTTGCCCCTGAATCGATGAAAAAAAAAAAAAAGCTCGAGGAAGGCAGGACAGGAGCGGACCCCATCCCTGTGGTTGTCACAACCAAATGTGATACAGGTCCCACCTTCTGGCGGGACCGGCCCTCTACTGACAGGGGAGCCTCGGCTCTCTGTCTTAGCTGGTCCTCACTTCTTGGAGGAGTGGATATATGAGGGATTAGAGGTCTTCTCTTGCGGCTCCTGTTGATGTAAGAGGAACACAGCGTTCCTGTTCTGAGAGCTTAGTTGGGCAGAATAGATACAGCGTAAGTGCCTAAAAGCAGGGATTGCTTTGGCTAAGCCTCCGTTCAGATAACGGAGAACCAACATATTCACTTTTCCCTCCAGACCCTCCCGTGTGTGCGGCAAACCTGTTAGCTACGGCGCCTAAAACCTTTAAAGCTTTCGAAATCTCCTTGATATTAGGGGTTGGTTTATTCTTTTCCCAGAAAGCTTATGAAAGCATAAAATTTTAAAGCCTGGAGGGGACCTCGGAGAACAGATGCATGATTTAATTTATATTTTTAATTTTCCCGGTTCAGCAACTTGGGGGAGATGAGTTTACAAGTCAGTCTCCCTCTGCTCCCTGGTCTGCTCCCATTCACAGCCCGCTCCCCCCAGCTCCCCCGAGGCCTCCTGAATACCGAGGTATTTCTTGCTTTCCTGAAGCACGTCCACGTGTGTGCGGTGGGTGCTCCCCGCTGTCCGTGGTTGGGGTGCAGTGGAGGCTCTGTCTTTTGGGGCATCTTAACTGGCTTCCAGAGGCACAGGCTGTGCACACACAGGACCCACGTTTCCTGGGAGCACTGTCTCCTGATGTAGATGTTATGGCTTCTGCCATTTCCCATGAAGATGCCTCTCTGGGCCCTGTGCCTTCCCAGGGACAGAAGAAAGCTTCTGGCTCAGAATGAGCCCCCCGTGTTGGCAGAATAATGCCCCCCACACACACACAAAGATGCCCGCATCCTAATCCCTGACCTGTGCTTATGGTATTTGCACGGCAAGGGGGATTTAAGATTGGAAAATCAGCCTGGATGATCCAGGCGGGGTTAATGTCGTCCCAAGGGTCCTTATGATCAGGAGGCAGGAGGGAGCATGTCAGAAAGAGAGAGAGATGGGCAGGTGCCGTGTGACCGGCGTTGAAGGTGCTGGACAGGGGCCCGAGCCAAGCATGGAGGCAGTTTCTAGGGCAAGGGGACAGACTCTCCCCTGGAGCGTTCGGAAAGAACACAGCCCCGTAACTCCTTGACGGTAGTCCAGGGAGACCCATTTCAGACGCCCAAGCTCCAGAACTATAAGGCAATAAATTCATGTTGTTTGAAGCCCCAGAGCTTGTGTTCGTCACAGCAGCCACAGGAAACTAACACAGCCTCTAAGGAGGAGGAACCCAGATCAGGCGTTGAGGGTATCCCACCACCTTTGGCTGAGGTGCACGTGATCACATGGGCCTCGCAGGAGGCATCCTCAGAATCCCTGGGGCTCAGTCCTCCTGCTGTGTCCGGGCTTGCCCAGCAGAGCATCAGCTCCAGGCCAAGAGCTGTCGTTTTCCCTCTCGGGGCTGCTCCCTGGCTCCGGCTCTGGCTTCCCGCACCCTGGGGCCATCAAGCTGCTGATTCTGAGCGAAGCCTCTGTTCGCACAGCCGGGCCCACCTCAGAGTACCTCTTCTGTTCTCTGCTCCGAGTTCTGGGTTCCTAGTGGCCGACCGCAAGCACCCCGTGAGTGGGAAGTCGGGGCATCTCTGGGGAGGGTTCCTCGCAGACCGCAGTCCCCGCCCCCCAGGGGATATGCAGAAAAGTGTTGATGCTTTTCACCTCCTCTTAACTTAGGAAGAAGGTCCCCCTCCAGGGGACCCAGGGGCCACCCCCGACCCCCTCAGCTTGGATTCTCTCCCACAAGGATGACGACTCGGGCTCCACACGATTCAGCCTTCCAGATGGGTGGGCATCCACGCCTTGGTCTCCACTAACGGCAGGTGTCAGGACATGAAAATGAAAAACAAGGCAGATGTGAGGGACACAGTGGTCCAATTCAGTACACAGTGAAGTCACAACCAGGCGCCGGAGGGATGTGTGGTGACGGGGGCCGGTGGCGGGAGGTGGGAGGTTGGTGGTGCAGAAGACAGTCGTCTGCTCTGCCCTGACAAATGTGCCATGCGATCTCCTGGCACTCTCTTCTGCCAGGAGGCAAATGATACTGGACTCCCAAAGAAAGGGGGGGGGGCGCGGTGAGAGGCACTAACAAGGGATAGTGCGGTCCCCGGGGGCTGACAGTGGCAGGGAGTTGTTGCAATCGCTGACCGAGAGCGGCGAGGGGAGGGTTGATTCCAGAACCCAGAGGAACCCAGAGGACGGATGGAGAGCTTGGCTGCAGGAGCTGGGACCAACCCACAGTGACCCACGTGGGCACCTGCTGGGGGAACCCAGACCCGTGGACTGTCCTGCCCCCACCCTGTCTCCTGCTGGTGGTCCCCACTGACGAAGCCCAACGGGAGCCAGAGGAACAGGGGACTTGGGGTTGCACAGAGTGGAGCCAGTGCTATTGAAGCTGGAGGGCTGACAAAGGACACCAGTGCGGTCACTCGGCCCCAGTGCGTCGGTCTGCTTTCTGTCCGCTCACGTACCGGCCTCCCTGTCACCTTTCGTGGCTCTGCTTAGGGTCATCTCCTGGTGGGGGGACGGCTTCCCTGACCTCCGGATCTATGGCACCCGACCCTGTGGCATCTTTTGCATCACCCACCAACCATCTGCAATCATCCTGTTGGCTGGCCGCTCCCGTGTCGTGTGTCCCTAGACTGGGGACTGGGGAATGCGTTTGACCCATTGAAATAAAGGTCTGCTGAGAGGACCTTTTCTCTTCTCTCTCTCAATCGTACCCATAGCAACTAGCACTTTGCCCGGTGGGTATTCTCAAGCCCTGACTCAATGAGTGGGTCGGTAAACTCCCATTTATGAATGAACGAATGGAAACAAGGAAATAACGAATAGGGGCTTGTGCCGCCATGATAGACGGGTCAGGAGAAGCCGAACATGGCCAGGTTCACCCCCAAGTCACAGGGCCTTGGTCTACCAGGCTCTCCGCTGACTCTGGGGTGCACGGTCCCCATGGCTGCGTTTTCTCTCAGTGTGCTCCCCGCACGGGTTCCAGAAAGGAGCCAGATGCCCCCACGCTGTTCCCTACAAGACAGAAAAAGCCAAAGTTTTGCTGGAAAGAAATGACATGGAAATCAGGGTCCCGTGCTGGAGGCATCCACGGTGTGTGCAGACTTAGAGCAACTGAGGAGCTGAGTGGGGAACAGCACCCAGGCTGGAACAGAAAGGTCCCCACCAAGGAGAGTCTAACAGCACCAAATGGGGGGGGGGGCGGGGGTTGTTCCAAAGTGAGGTGACCATCTCATTTAAAGATGTCAGCTGAGGGACAGGGGTGAAGTCTATTAAATATATGGAGTAGCTAGAAAGAGAAACGTAGCATTCAAGAATCAGAGATCAAAAGTGATTTTAAAAATATTTGGAAACATGTAAATACGGCATCCATTTTCATTGAAATAGAGGAGGCCACACACTTAATAAAATAGGAGGTAAAGCAGGAGGTAATATGACAGACTGGACAATTTGGCAAGGCCTTGGTAGGCTAAGGAAAGGATACAGGGAGCAAATATTGCTGTCAGAAGTGCCCAGGGGCCAACAGATTCCACGCAATATAGCCACAGGAATGGGAATGGTAAGCCAGAGACACTCTTCAGATGCCGAAGCAGGAAGGAACGATGGATAGAAGGGGCCGGATGAAAAGTGTTTGGAGTCTGAGCTCACAGAATGAAAATCCACATAGACATAAAGGGAGTATGGAGAACAAAAAAAGGGAATTCATTTTTTAAATAAAGGAATCGAATCACTTACAAGGATAAAATAGGACAAAGTAAAATAAAATATTTCTCCATTTCGGAAGACGGGAATAGGTAGATGGGGTGGTGGAAATCAACTGAAAGTAACCAACACACAGACATATACTGATGATTTTATTTTTCCTTTTAGTTTCAAGGATAAAGCTAAAGTGTCCAGGCTGGGTGGAGGGGGTGGGAAACAAGGGGAAAAAAAACCACAAGAAAAAACTATCTACAAAGGAACACAAGTTAGCTTTGCCATAGAGATCTCCATAATGCAGATGCTGTGAATTCCAGAAGACAGCAGCTAAAAAGCCAGACAGAGACAGAGAGAGAGATAGAGAGAGACAAACAGAGAGACAAAGACAGAGAGAGCTAGGGGGAGAGAGACAGAGAGAGAAAAATAGACAGGGAAAGAGACAGAAAGACATACAGAGAGAGAAGAGAGAGCAATAGAGAGATAGAAATAGACAGGGAGAAGAGAGAGAAAAAGAGAGACACAGGGAAAGAGACAGAGAGAAAGACACAGAGAGAACCAGAGAGAGAGACAGAAGAGAGAGTGATAGAGAGAGAAAGACAGAGGGACATAGGGCAGTTCCACCCAGAAGGGAGGGAAGGGTTTGGATCCAAGAACGCACCAGCTGAGCAAGGTGTTACTCATCAAGACAATACAGAGGCTGCCTCAGATAGGTAAAGATTCCAAAAATGTGCACCTGACAACCAAAAAATGAGTCAAAGAGTTCCCGAGAGAACACACAGCACTGGAGGACCCTGGAGACTAATCACACATACAGATCTAAAAAAAAAAAAAAAAAGATCGTCAACATAGTCACAAGACAATACAAATATGATTCTTGAAAGAAAAAAAAGTGACACTGTAAGAATAATCATTTATCAACATCAATCAGAGCCAACTATTTGGCAGCCTAACAGGTAAATCTGGGAGGGAGAGGAGGAAATATAAATATATGGTAACATTTTCCTCCCAGATAGGTCATTAGGTGTGGTTTCACCATGGACTTTGATAATAGAAAAAACACAGGCTTGACGATATTTATAAAAATGAAGGTAATTACTGTAGCATGAAAATTAACATTGTACGGGGGTAGGGGGACCAAAACATGGTCCCATAAAACTAATGATATGAAATAAACAATCAAGGAAACATAAAAAAAGCAAAAAAAAAAAAACAACCAAAAAACAACAAAAAAAAAACCAAAACCCAAAACCATAAAAATAATAATATGCAGACATAAGTACAAACCCACCAAGCCTGAGACCAAGATAAGTGGACTTAACCCCTATGTTAAAATACAGGCTTTTATGGGGCTCCTGGGTTTATCAGTCGGTTGAGCTTCCGACTTCGGCTCAGGTCATGATCTCACGGTCTGTGAGTTCGAGCCCCGCATCAGGCTCTGTGCTGACAGTTCAGAGCCTGGAGCCTGCTTCAGATTCTCTGACCCTCCCCATTCATGCTCTGTCTCAAAAATAAATAAACATTTTTAAAAATTTTTAAAAATAAAAATAAATAAATAAAATACAGTCTTGCCACAAATAATGGTTCAAAAACATAAAGCTCTGTTTTATGTCACCTATAAGAAATACACTTACAGCCTAATTACTTGTAAAAAAAAAAATTCAAGTTAAGAGCTAGACAGAAGAATACCAACTGATATAAATAACTACCAAAAAACCTTTTTTTTTTTTTTTTAAGGCAGTGGTGTGTAGAATTCCAAATCAATGTTAGCGTGGAGTCATTTTTTATTGTCGAGGTAAATAATCCACATGGAAAGCTACTGGACTCATCTCTTTGTGCACATGATGGTATCACATCAAAATATGTAAAGAGAAAGTGGTGGGAATTGAAGAGAAACATTGACATAAATAATACGGGCTGGGGGGGTGGGTGCACCTGGGTGGCTCAGTCGGTTAAGCATTTGACTCTTGACGTTGGGTCAGGTCATGATCGCACAATTTATGAGTTTGAGCCCCACGTCAGGCTCTGCACTGACAGCTGAGCTTGCTTGGGATTCTCTCTTTTCTCTGCCCCTCCCCTGCCCATGTTCCTTGCATGTGCTCTCTCTCTGTCTCTCTCTCTCTCAAGATAAATACACTTTAATAATAATACGGGGGAGGGGCGCCTGGGTGGCGCAGTCGGTTAAGCGTCCGACTTCAGCCAGGTCACGATCTCGCGGTCCATGAGTTCGAGCCCCGCGTCGGGCTCTGGGCTGATGGCTTAGAGCCTGGAGCCTGTTTCCGATTCTGTGTCTCCCTCTCTCTCTGCCCCTCCCCCGTTCATGCTCTGTCTCTCTCTGTCCCAAAAATAAATAAATGTTGAAAAAAAAAATTAAAAAAAAATAATAATAATACGGGGGAATGTTTCTCAAATAAGCACATAGTGATCTGCGTAAATATTTCAGAATTCAATATTGACATCACTAACCTACAAAGAAGTCAAAATGTTTTCTTATGACCGTGGGATATTTACAAAATGGGGCTGTATGTGGGCTATAAAGAAAATGTCAATGAATGGACTGAACAAAAATGAAAAAGAACAAGGGAATTTACCTACTTGTATCAGAATGTAGAATCAGATTAGATAAATCTTTGGAAATTAGCAGGGCATAATTGACAAGCTTCGAAAAAAAAAAAAAGGACATTCGGAAATTAGAAAGCAGAATCAGTTAGCGGAATGGACCCTCGAATTGTGCTTAAACAAAATGCAAATAAAATATATAAAGCAGGGGGACCTGGATGGCTCAGTCGGTCGAGTGTCCTACTTCGGCTCAGGGCATGATCTCACAGTTCGTGAGTTCGAGCCCTGTATTGGGCTCTGTGCTGACAGCTCAGGGCCTGGAGTCTGATTCAGATTCTGTCTCTTTCTCTCTCTCTCTCTGCCCCTCCCCTGCTCATGCTCTGTCTCTGTCTCTCTCTGTCAAGAATAAACATTAAAAAATTAAATAAAAAAAAAATATATATAAAGCGAATGTCCATGTTAATGAGAACTAGCTAGAGAGAGAGAGAGATACAAATAACAAAATAAAGACCAAAATAGGGTAAGAAACTACGGATCCAGAAAACACGTGTTCTTGTATCCACAAAAAGAGTAATTTTCTAGGCAACCGTAAATGATCAAAATTGACTTTTTAAAAATGTTTAAAAGCCTGGATTGGTGAAAAATCACCAAAGAAATTGAAAAAATTGCCAATGAATTGCCCCCCCACCCCGGCCCCAAAAAGAAACTGGAGATAAATTGGCAGGCAGTGTTGGAGACTTTATGCCAAATAACAAATAACATCACCAACGTGAATCCATCATGACGTTGCTTTTCCAACTGGGGAAAAAAAAAAAAGAGGCTGGTATTTTACCCCTCATAATATCAGCCTCTTCTCCATCAAATAGCTTAAAATTAGTCTACCTTTGGTCTCACCCTATGGAACAAAAAGGACAGACCCTTTGCCCTGATGTTGCTCTGTAAAAGCCATCTGTGGCACATAAGTATCTCCCCCACCTTTAAAAAACGTAGATAATGTTGTTATTATCACAATAGTTTGGACGGAAGGGAAAGGTGCCTGGAGAAGACTGGTTTTCACGGAAAGGCAGAGGTAGGACTGGGGAGGTTGGCAGAAGAGGGGAAGGGGGCCCAGGGCCACCCCATGTGGGGGGGCAAACAGGGAGAGAGGGGTCCTGTCTTTCAAGAAACCAAGAGTGATCTGATGGGCTGTGACACTGGGGAACGTTGTGTGTGTGCACATGTCCCGGGCACTCGGCATCCAGGCCCTTGGTGGCCAATGCCTCTCTCTCATTAATTGCCCACCAGTACTGTCTTTGCAAAGCCCACAGTGCAGGGTCCCAGGAAATATCTATGGAAACACTGGTGGCCACGGGTGAGCTGGGGCCCAAGTATGTGCACTGGGCAAGGCTCCCTGTGCCAGATGAGAAGCCAAGGGAGTTTTCAGGCAATTATTAGAGCAATCGTAATAATGACCCAGGAGAACAAAGGGAACCAAGTTGGCCCTCGTCCTGGGGTAAGACCTGGGAGACAGGAAGAGGGAGAGGAGTAGGAAAGAGACTTCTCCAGGGAGCAGAGATGCTTTGCTAGCACTTTTTTTTTTTTTTTTTTTAAACACTCCTTCTAAATGACTCTGGATTTGTGTTTCTCATTCAGACTGGATGTGCTAAGGCATTTTCATTTTGTTGCCTCTCGCTCCCACCCTACCTTCCCGGCGAATTCCGTCCCAGCGCTGTTGATTTCTGTCTTGCGACCATTATGGAAATCTGGCTTCATTTCTCCTCCTAATTTATGATCTTGTTAACATGCCCGCATGCCAGATGGTCCTGTTCTTCAGGTTGCGAGTTAATGAGATAAACAAAAACTGCTGTAAGAAGCAAGTAGGGGGAGGGTTTGTTTTTTGTTTTTTGGGTTTTTTTCCCTTGAATGGGCCTCTCTTGGTTCCTCCAAATGTGCTTTGGAGGCCTGTGCCACAGCTCCCTGTGATTCTAAGCAGGTGAACGGCACTCAGTGGCACTTAAGCGGCCACCAAGAGGTGAGCTAGTCCTTCCCCGCAGCGCTCCGTGCTCTGGAATTCTGTCCCAGAAAGAGACAGGGCCTCGGGATCACTAGCCACCCGAGTCTGCCATGGCACTTGAGCCGACCTGTCCTGCCTTCCGTGGTATTATTTGCTCACCCCCATCACAGCACTTAACATCTTGTACCCCGATGGTTTATTGTTCTTTCTACCTTCTCCATCCGAAGCTCCCTGGGGCCAGAGACCATGCCTTTTTCCTCGGAACCCAGAATGCCTAGCACAAGGCCAGACCCCTCGCTGGTGGATATTCAACACGTAATTGTGAACCGTCTCCACTATAAATATGCAAATTGCTGCTAAAAAGAAGAACAAGGAGATGAATGAGTAAATACACACTGCAAAGTGGCAGGACCAGCAGAATCAATGAGATGGGCTGCCGGGGAGACCCCAGTCCTTGGGGGGGGGGGGGGTGCTGTGCCACACGATGTTTAAGGACTTTTTCTGTGGTAGAGATACCACCCAAGGGGAGACCATAATTAGACACACGGAGGTAGAGTTTTCTGTTATTCTTCATCAACCCTTACTTAAGTCTGGCATCCGGGTACCGGAGGAATCTCGAGGGCCCACATCTTACACCCTGCTTGCCTTTATCAGCTGCCCTCATACCGTCCTATCAAGATAGCTCTCCAACACCGGCTACGGAAGGGGTGGGGGAGAAAGGGGCAGGCTGGCATTACTAAGTTAGTGCTAGCAGACTGAGTCACTCAGTGTCGTTGCTGTCTAGCTCAGGGCTCAGCAAACCAGGCCGGCCGGCCACATCGGCACCATCTGCTTTTGTAAAAAAAAAAGTTTATGAGAACATAGCCCCGCCATTTGTTAACATATTGCCTGCCGTTGCTTTCCAAGCCACAATGGCAAAGTTGAGTCTTTGTGACGGAGACCACACAGCTTACACAGCCTACAATATTTACTCTGGTGTGGGGCGCCTGGGTGGCTCAGTCCGTTGAGCGGCCGACTTCGGCTCAGGTCATGATCTTGCAGTCCGTGAGTTCGAGCCCCGCGTCGGGCTCTGTGCCGACAGCTCGGAGCCTGGAGCCTGTTTCGGATTCTGTGTCTCCCTCTCTCTCTGACCCTCCCCCGGTCATGCTCTGTCTCTCTCTGTCTCAAAAATAAATAAACGTTAAAAAAAAAATTTTAAAAAATATATATATTTACTCTGGCGTTTCGCAGAAAAAGTTTCCTGAGCCTGAATCCAGGGGGAACACGGGAAGCCCTGTATACATGCGTGCGTGAGCTTGAGTAAGCGAAGGTGGACCATCACCTTGTCCACCATCAAGAGGCACCGAGAGCCGTGGCAGCAGACGAATGAATGAATGAATGAAATGAGAAATGGAGCTCCCCGTTGTAGTGAGATTTTTTTCTTCCTCTCTCGGGCATCCAGAGGATGTGACAATCCCTGGGCGATGAAAGCCTGTGTGTCAGGGCAGAAAGTAGATGTCCGCTGACATCATTGTCCTCACTGGCTTCTCATTATGAATCATAATTGGTGTACTGAGGACATGTGGTGGGATTTGGTTGGGAAGGACGGGGGCAAGGGGAGAGCCGGTTGTGGTCCCGTTTGTCCTAATCCCACGTACAGGAAATACTGTCACGGCATAGACAGTAGCAGGAATCAAGAGCAGCCCCTGCGGCTAATTCACTCCTGAGATTAGGCTCGAGCTGGAAGAACGGGCTGATAGAATTCCAAATAACAAGATTAGCCTCAGGCAGGGCGCACGGATGCCCCTGCCTCTTTCTAAGATGGGCAACATTTCCATTTAGCGCTTTGTTAATGCCGGGACCCTCTTGTAAATATCCTGTCTGGTCTGCGGGTCTCTTTTGTATTTCAGCTTGGAATGAAATCAGCTTGCATTGCCCCTCCCGAGAAGCTGGAGTCTACTCTTAGGGATATGACCCTTCTCGAGAGCAAGGCACTGGTGATAACTCACCTTCAGGTCGGCTAACTCAAGGGTCATAAAATGCCTTCTCAGGGAACACAAGAGGCCCAACCAACTCTTTGCCAAGTTGCTTTAAGAGGCAAAACTGGTTCAGATCTCATTCAGACTAAAGGGCAAAAGACTATCATCAGATCGGTTTTTGTTTTGATGTGGGGGGTGTTGACACTGAAGAACCCAGACTATTATAAGACTGGAGGAAGGGGACTACGTTTCCAGGGGAGAAAAGTCTTCCTGACTTTCGTTTTGCCCGAGGCCAGCCCTCAGCTGTCTGGATAAATAACTAGACTCCACGCAGAGCGGAACAGGATCCAGTGACTGGCCTTGAAGAAGTCTCTGTGCTACGTGTAGTCAAGATTTATTGGCAAGGCAGTGGTCAGAATCATTGCGTGTACTAGTGGGGAGGGTTCTCCAGCACCATCTTGTTCAATGTCCTCCAGGGAGGTGAGATGGTGCCTACAGCCAAGATTAGAATTCCCAATTCCTAAACTGACCTTTTTGCCAATTTACCGCACTGCCTCTTTATATTACTAAGGACACTTCCAACTTGAGAAGCCCAACTCAAGCTGAACAACAAGTACAAAAAAGTGTAGGGATGTATGGACTCATCTTACTGAAAATGCTTGGGGTACTGGCCTTCAGGCATGGCTGGATCCAGGCGTACAGAGCATGTCATCAGGAATCGATCTCTGTCCATCTCTCTGTTCTGCTTTGTTCTGTGCTGGCTTTGTTCTCAGACAGGTTCCTTTACATCTTCTCAAAGGAAAACCAGGGTACTGTTCCCTTCCAGAGGAGGAGGGGGGAGGTGCTGGGAAACAAAGTCGACAGGGCCTCATGCTGTTCCCTGCCGCGTCTATCTCTGAAGCTGCCTTATGTGGATTGTGTCCATCCTCCTGGTTTGGATCCTTCCCACTCTGGTTTTTTTTTTCCTTGCTCATTCTTGGCTCGCTGAGCAGTCTCTGAATTCTTTCCTGGTCTCTCGCTCACGCCGGGGTAACTGAACTTTCCCATCAGCCCTGAGCTATGTATCCCTTCACTGATTCCCTAAATCGTTACTTCCCTTTAGGGAGAAGTCTGCCCCCAGACCACCTGTTAGCCTCTTAGCGACAGTGTTTTCCAGGACCCCGACTTTTAGGGAAAATTTTTCTATTCATGCCCACTGTCATGGGTTTTTTTTCTCTTTCCCACCCTGACTGCTGAGTCCTTTCCTCCACTTAAACTGTTTTTCACAAATCTCCCCATATAATCAACAGAGTTTCTGAAATGTCCTTCCTTATCCATCATCACTTAAAATGAAATCTCCCTTGAGTATATAGATTTGGTCTTATGCGCATATAATAATAACATAGCGTGGTCCTTAAATACGGTTTCTGTCCTTAAATACGGTTTCTGTCCTTAAATACGGTTTCTGTCCTTAAATACGGTTTCTGTAATGTGATCTGGTACTTTATAGTTTGTGTCTCATTTATTCTTCATGTTAATCCTCTAAAGGAGGCAATGACCCCATTTGTCAAATGAAAAAAAAAAAAACAAAACAAAAACAAAACAAGACGCCAGCTTCGGAAGCTTAAGTGTGCCAAAGGGAAGGCACTAGGAAGGAAACGGGGTGGGAGCTGGGAAGTGAAAAATCCAGAACAACGCCAAGGCCAGTTCTGTTTCAAACACAAAGATGCCTAAATCAGCTGAGCTTAGACAGTGGTTCTCAGACTGGGACCACTTTACTGCCCAGGAGACATCCGGCAATGCCTGGAGACATTTTTTTTTTTTTAATGTTTATTTATTTTTGAGAGATAGAGAGAGGGAACGAGCGGGGGTGGGGCAGAGAGAGAGGGAGACACAGAATCCGAAGCAGGCTCCAGGCTCGGAGCTGTCAGCACAGAGCCTGAGGCGGGACTCGAACCCACGAGCCGTGAGATCATGACCTGAGCCGAAGTCGGATGCTTAACCGACTGAGCCACCCAGGTGCCCCTGCCTGGAGACATTTCTGATTGACCCAACGCGGGAAGGAAGGATGCCAGTAGCATCTATCAGGGAAAAACCAGAGAGAGGAGAGGGGGAAGCGAGCAGAGGAAGGATGGAAGAGAACGGGAGAGTGGGGAGGGTGTCTGGACTTGGTTGACAAGAGAGGAGCATCCCAGGTCACGGAGGAGAGAGAACGGGGCCTCCCCGCTGCCTCCAAGCTTCAGGGAGCGCGATTTTAATGGGAGTCTAATTAAGTCAGAAGCAGCCCGCATTTATTCCGACTCTGCTCCAGCGGTTTCTGAGCCCACACACCCCGCTACACTCTGGAGAGCCTCTACCCGTGGCGATTCCAGATCTGTGTTCACGGCGGAGGGAAGGGAGGGGAGGGAGGGCAGCCGGGCCCCCAGCCCCTGGCCGGCGGGCGGGCCTGGCTCAGGGGCCTTCCTTCCTGACCCTTCCTGTCTTGCTTCCCCCGGACTGTGCGTGGCTGGAGGCGGGATGGGCATCCCTGGGGGGTGTCTGTTGATGAGTTGGTGTGGGGCTGAGAAGCCGAGGGAGGAGGTCCACCCGCAGGAGTATTTCAGGTCCGGTGACCTCATCCGTCCAGCCCGATGAAAAGAAAGGGCCTTGCCAGTGGCTTTGTGACAGGTACAGGGCCCTTCCGGGAGACGCAGGACAAGTCTGGATCCAGGACTCAGTCAGGCCTCACGCCAGATCCCGGCCCGTGAGCACAGAAGGAGGGAGGTGCTCCAGGGCCCTGGGTTCCTTTGGGGGTCCCGTCAACACAGTGCCACCATCTCGCTGTTAGGGGAGAGTCTCCCCAGCATCAAGATTATTCCAGAAAAGAACTAAGCCAGGGGCCAAGGCAGTGGGGGGCCTGGGGGTGGCAGGCCCAGCCCCGTAACTTACTGAGTGACCTGGGCGGGGGGTGGGGATGAGGCTCTTTGCCTACTTTGCAGCACTTTCGTGGAGTAATGGCCATACGTGGGGATTTTGCCAGGAGCCGGGTGTGGTGAGGGAGAGGGTTTTGCGTAAATGGAGCCCCGGCAGCGTCCCTTTTGATTGGGGTGTGGGGGCTGACGGGAGGAAGTGCCGAGAGGGCCCGTTGAGCCCATGTGCAAGCACCAAAATGCCAACTCAGAGATCAGCGTTGCGTTTTGTGTGGTTCAAGGGAAACTGTTGAGGGTTTTGAGAAGCGAGATTGGAGTCCCAGATGGGAGACTGTGTGTGTGTGTGTGTGGTGGGGGGGTGGGGGTGAGTGGGGGACCTGCCTGGAGTTTCTGTTCTTCCTAGGGCTTTCCAAGAAGGCTCAGTGCAAGCAGGGTGAGAAGTATAGGGTATGGAGAAGACCATGCACAGGTTCCGGAATGCCTAACTTGTTTGATCAGGGTCCAGTTGTACCAATAGCTGGAACAGCATCGGGTTGAATGGACCCTGACCCTGACTCATAAGAACCATGACTGCGTTCGGGGCACTTGTGGGTGGCTCAGTCAGTGAAGCGTCCGACTTCGGCTCAGGTCATGATCTCACAGTTCGCGGGTTCGAGCCCTGCGTCAGGCTCTGTGCTGACAGGGCAGAGCCTGCTTGGGATTCTCTCTCCCCGTCTCTTTCTGCCTCTTTCTCTCTCTCTCTCTCAAAATAAATAAATAAAGGGGTGCCTTTATAAAGGGGTGGCTCAGTCGGTTAAGCGTCCGATTTCAGCTCAGGTCATGATCTCATGATCCGTGAGTTCAAGCCCCGCGTCGGGCTCTGTGCTGACAGCTCGGAGCCTGGAGCCTGCTCCCGATTCTGTGTCTCTCTCTCTCTCTCTCTGCCCCTCCCCCGCTCATGCTCTGTCTCAAAAATAAATAAAGAAACATTAAAAAAAAAAAACTGCATTGACAGTCTTAGTGAGACCCTGAGAGTTGGTCTGGCTTCGGAATCAGAAAGACTTTGGGTTTTAGCCTCTGGCAGGTGTGTATCAGGCCTTGTGGTCCCTTCCCTTCACCTGATGACGGGTTGAAGCCCGGTGTCCTGTAAGCAGGTCCCCCAGACCCAGGTCCTAGCTCAGGGCCTCGACATTCAGACTGTCCCCAGGCTTCTCAGGCCATCCTTCGTCTCCCTCTCTTCTTTTTGCCTCTTCGTAGTTTTTAAAAATAGTTTTAATGTTTATTTATTTTTGAGAGAGAGAGAGACAGAGCATGAATGGGGAAGGAGCTGAGGGAGAGAGAGAGAGAGAGAGGCAGAATCGGAAGCAGGTTCCCCAGCAGCACAGAGCCAGACGCGGGGCTCGAACTCACGAACCACGAGATCGTGACCTGAGCCGAAGTTGGATGCCTGACGTCTTGAGCCGCCCAGGCGCCCCCTTCCTTTTGCGTCTATGCTACCACACACAGCGAGCTTCCTTCACAGCCTTCCAATCCTGCCAGCCACGCCAACCTTCGTCACAGAATTCTGTCACTGGTGGGAAGGGAACACCTTGTGGCGAGTGGGGGATCCTTCCCTGATCTCTCCCCAAAACACGAACCCCCATTTAAGTTTCCCGTGAACGTCATATGTGTTCAGAAGGCTTTGATCGATGACCGCCCCTGAGTTCAGGGGACCTCGCTCACCCATACAGCTCCTGCACGCTGTGACCCCTCGGCTGGCCAGCCAAACACGGTTCCTGGAAGGAAATATAGCACCTGCTAGTTGCTAGGCAACCGCCCCCCCCCCCCCCCCCGCCACCGCCCCTCCACCTTCAGGTGCACACACTTTCCACCTGCCCAAACCCCTGTGGTTCAAGAGAAACTACCTCTGACCCATCAGTGGAGGGGCGGGGCGGGGACAGGTACAGGGGCACCATATAGGTAGGCACGGAATCAGGAGGGACGGGTTACGGCTGGACGTGCCCAGGCTCGCTGACCCCCGGGCCCCTAGGCTCTGTCCCCAACCTGCCACAGCTGACGAGTTCAGCCGTCCCTCAGGAACCCTGGCCTTGGGGCTCCCGTCAGATAGAATAGAAAAGGAAATCATGCTTCAACTCCACACAAAACAAGTAATTTAAAAATATCCCCTGTACTGAATTCTGTTCCTTGTGGGGTTTTCTCCCCCCTCCTTGTTCTTTTTCTTTTTCTCTCTCTCTCATTTGAGTCCGATTTCTCATTTGAGTCAAAACTTATTTCGCCAGAGAGGTAGTGGTTCAATCTGATAATTAGGAGAAATACCAGTTACGTCAGGCTGAGGGAGCGTGAGACCGTCCTCATTCACATACGTCCCCCTCTCCGCCTCCCATTAGCTGCCACATCCCACCGTCTCTCCCTATTTGTTAGAATCCACTGCCCGGACCCCCTGACCCTATTTCCTGCCTTGCTCTATGTGCCGTTCAGTGCCGTTGCCCGGATGCTATGCCACAGTGGCTCACTGTCCAAACCTAACCCTCAGTCCCCTGTCTGCTTCCAAAAATCGCCTGTCACTTGTCAACTCAGATCTGTAGGTAAAGGCACCACCCTGGCACACTCACAGAGCTTCCAGTAAACAGGGAGTTTCAGAAGGTGCCGGGGAAATGGAACTTTCTCCAAGTGTGGTCTCTGGAACGCTCCTGCATTGGGGGGAGGGTACAGAGCTGCCACACCCTCTCCCCGAATGGCCACTCAAACAACCCGTGTGTTCACCAACCCAGGAGCTCTGCGAGCCTTGTCCTTTGGGGTTTCTACGGAGGCTTCATTACAAACAGTCACACTTAATTAAATCATTGGCCATTGGTCACTGAACTCAATCTCTAGCCCCTCTGCCCCTCCCAGGAGGTCAGAGGGTAGGACTGAAAGTTCTCCAGGCAACCAGCCCCCATCCTTCCTTGAGCTCCCAAAGTCGCCTCCTTAACATAACAAAGGACACCTTGACCAGCGTCAGGATTTAGGAAATTCCAAAGGTTTTAAGAAGCTCTGTGCTAGAAACAGGAACGAAAACCAAATACATATTTCTTGTTCTAAATCACAGAAGGATGTGGGCAAAGCTGAGCAGACGAAAGGCTAACTAGCAATGGTATCAGGCAGATTCCTCAGGCTAAGCCAGTGGCTCTCAAACACGACTGTGCATTAGAGTCACCTGGGAGGCATTCAGAACTCTTGGTTCTCAGGTTGATGTTTGGAACAGTTATATCAAAACATGTTTAGTTGGGAGCCAGTCATCAATATGGGTCAAGGCATCCCATACACAGCCAAATCGAGGATCGTGGGACTGATGGCGACCTGCCTTCTGAACGAGTGACCGACCATCCTGAGTTTGCCCAGGAATGAGGGGTTCCCTGGAACATGGGAAATTCAAGACTAAAACCAGGAAAAGCCTGGGCAACATAGAATGAGTTGGTCGCCCTGCCTCCGGTAGACTTTACAGAGCTCTGTCCGGGAAAAATCCAACCCCAGGGTGAAAGCATTTTGTCCATTGTCAAGTCTATCAGGTGTATTAATCAAACAGCATGAGTCTTAGAATCAGAGAAAGCCAGGCTCCATCACTCATTAGCTATGTGACCTTGGGCAGGCTGACTTCTCCACCAAGCACGTCAGTACTTTTTCTCTCTCCTTCCT